>NW_021635235.1:0-1287929 GCF_004799145.2 Neltuma alba
TATTGAGCTCAAATATTAGTTTCTTTTCATATCATTATCCATGATTTTGTCATACTTTCTGGTCCTTTTTAATGAAATTTGTGCTTAACTGAGATTTATGGTTCTTACTTTAAGTTAGTGTCATTTTGAGGATTAAATTGTCATAATTGGTTGTTAATTGGATTCAATTGACTTCTAGGACAATTGATACTTCATTTTGTTATTTTTTATTGTAGGACACTAAAGATTTGGGGCCAGAATTGAAGAACTCAAGGCAAAAGAAGCAAGAGAGATCCTCTGCCTAAGTTCGCCGCGGCCAACATCTCACTTCGCCGCGGCGAAAAAATCCATCGTGAAGACAGGTCTCTGCCATGTTTCGCCGCGGCGAACCTATTCTTCGCCGCGGCGAAACTCTCGAAGCAGCAAATCTCAGACCGACCATTTCGGGAAATTTTGACCTACCCATCCCAAAAACCGACCCATGCACGTAAGTTTCGGGTTAGAAACCCTATTTTGGGTATGATGAGGGGGGATGACCATTATTCAGCCACCACCTACGTATCTTCATCCTCTTCTCTCATTTCCACCTCAGAAACCCTAATCCCATTTCCATTTCTTCCATCTGCTGCTGCCATGGCTGAAGAACAATACCTAGTTGGAGTTGATTCAAGAGTTATGACTAGCTAAGCTTCTCAACTCTTGAATATGGTGGAAGAAGCATGAGTTCACAAAGCTTCAAAGGGGAGTTAGCTTCATCTATAAGTTCTAGTTCTTTGTTTATGAATTTCTAGGTCTTAGGATTTGTAAATTTGGGCTGAACTATTTTGATTATGGTTGTAATCAATTCTGGATGATTGTTTTGTGTATTGGATTATTAGTGTTGAATTTGAGCTTCAATACATGTGGTTACATGTATGTTTTTATGCAACTCTTTTGATACTCTCTGTCTTGCATGGTAATGTGTGATTGTTGAGTTGATCTGGGCTTGCATTTAACCAAGTGCATTAATTAATCTTAATACACACACTAAGTGAGCTTAATAGGATCTTATGAAATGGGTACCATTGATTAAGATCCTAGACTTAAAGAGTTCTTTAAGGTTTTTCATTTAGAAAACTTGGTGATTTCTACTCCCATAATTATTTTGAACTATGATTGCTTCAAAGCTATATTCAAGAGATTACATATCATTAACTTCACTTCATTACTACTATCTTAGAAAAATCCAAAACATAGTCACTTAGATTTGAATTAATTGCATTTAGTTTTAGCATTTCATTAATGGATAAAAACACCAAAAACCCCTTTTTCATTACTCTGCATAGCATTAATCTAACTTAGACATCTAATTTAGGCTCCCAAAAGAGAACGACCCGAGTTTGCACTACTGCATAGCTTGGATAAATTTTGAGCGAGAACCTCTAAGCGAACGACAAGAAAAGGCTCTTTCAAGTGGCGCCGTTGCCGGGGAGCCAAGAAATTGGTTCTCTAGGTTAGCTTGTGCTATTTGATTGTGATTGAAGTTTTGATCTTTGTGGGTAGCATTTAGGATAGTTTAGTTGCATATTTGTTCATAGTATAGGTTTTCATCTTGCATAGCATCAAAATTTTTGGAAATACAAACAAATATACTGATTTTCTTGATTTTCAGCATCTCCCACGTTGCATCAGTGAAGTCCAGTGTCTGATAAGCGCTCTGTCAAATTTCGCCGCGGCCAACATTACCTTTCGCCGCGGCCAACTTTTGAATTTCTGAGGAATCCTCTCGGGATCATCGCCGCGGCCAAACCTCTTTCGCCGCGGGCCAAATATTTGAAAAACCGAAGGTTTCTCTCGGGACACTTTCGCCGCGGCCAACCCCTGTTTTGCCGCGGCCAACTCCTTGCGATCAGACATCTGGTCTTCTCTGCCAACTTTCGCCGCGGCCAACCCCTGTTTTCGCCGCGGCCAACATCTCTGGAAAGTTTTTAAAACTTACATTCAGCTTCTTTATCTGTGCATACTTACTCATACCCCACCCATACATACTCATACTCATCTATACATACTCATACTCATCCATATACTTTCATACTCACACCATACACTTGCATCCATCACATTGCATACTTTATTTGACTTTGTGTGCTGCAAGTCAATTTTGTTACTTTTTCTCTGTGATACTTATTTTGCATGCCACGAAAAAACCAAGCTTGTGCCCTATAACCGGAGATTGAGAGAAGACTCACAGAGATAAGAAGAGAGAAAAGAGTCGGAGGGACAAGTGAGTTGGTGGTTGAGCAAGAGAATATTTCAGTGGAATCTAGCCTATCCAGTAGTGAGAGTGAACCTACTGACCAAGAGATAATGGCTGATTTACCACAAAACCAACCTCATCCTAACCCCAATGCCAACCAAGTAAGGAATGGAGGAAATGGTGAACAAGAGAGAGTGGGAGAAAATAATGGGAACCCTAGAAGAAGAACAATTAGGGAAGCCACCACATCTGATGTTAACTTTGACCCATTTACTGCTGCATGTCCAAATTTTGAAGTTAACTTTGAGATTAAAGGTTTATTGATTAACTCTCTTCCTAAATTTCATGGCTTGACAGGAGAAGACCCATACCTCCATCTGCAATCTCTTTCCATGATTTGTCAGAGTATGAAGCCTGTGGGAGCATCGTTGGACCAAGTGCTATGGAAGGTTTTTCATCTATCCTTGGAAGGCAAGGCTAGGGAATGGTACATGAGCCTTCCAAGACATGTAGCTGATGCATACCATAGCTGGGGGAACTTAAGGAAGGCATTTTTGGAGAAATACTTTCCGGCTTCTCGTACTTCATCAATGAGGAAGGAGATTTATTCTGCCAAGCAAGACTACGATGAATCCCTCTACGATTACTGGAATAGATTTCAGGACCTACTTTCAAGATGCCCACATCATCAAATTCCGGATGAGCAACTGGTGCAGTACTTCTATGATGGGTTGAAGAACCAAGAGAAGGGTATGTTGGATGCTGCATCGGGAGGATCTTTGATAGACTCTACTGCTGCGGAGGCTTGGGATTTGATAAAGAAGATGGCCCTGAATCATCAACAACATGGGGTGAGAGATACTAAAGGAGTACATGAGATGGGAGCTGCTTCGGTGCACAACAGAAGAATGGACGCTTTGGAATCAAAGGTAGATTCTTTGGGAAGCCAAGTGACATCTCAATTGTCTTTGATTACTGCTGAATTGAAGAATATGAGTGTGCATCGCCCATCCACTCCTATGGACATTACAGCGCCTAGTTGTGACACATGTGGATCAGTCATGCATATATCTAGCGTTTGTCCGGGCCGTTATGAGGAAGTGTCTGCAGTCTTCCAAGGCCGCCCAAATCAAAAATGGGACCCCTACTCCAACACTTACAATGAGGGATGGAAATCAAACCCTCGATTGGGCTGGAGGAATGATGATAGTAGACCTCCAAATAGATTTCAGAAGAGTGGAGGAGCTGGTCCATCTTCAAACCAGTTCCAAAACCAGTCTCAAGCCCTTGCGGTCCCACCTAAGGATGAAACGAATCAACTCTACAAATATGATGGCTTTAATGAAGGAAGAAAGGGCTGCCAACGCTACTCAGTTCAACTCCTTAGCTTCACTAATTCAACAAGATTCATCCAAGAATGATGCTAGATTTAGTGCTTTGGAAAAGAGAATGGAGCAATGGGAGACTAAATCTGAGAACATAAACTCCTATGTAACTCAGTTATCCAACAACATGAGTGAGCAACAAGCTAGAAGCAGTGGCACCATTCCTTCCAATACTGTCATAAACCCAAAGGGTTTGAATGCAATCACGCTGCGAAGTGGGAAGCAAGTAAGATTCAGTGAAGAGGAAGAGGAATCAGTTGATGAGGAGATTGAGTGTGATAAGCCTCTTCTTACACATTCAAGAGTTAAGAATTCTGAGAGTGCAAAGAGAGAGAGAATTGCTAGATGAAAAGAAGTCAACTCTTCTAAGTAGCAAAGGAGCAAAATCTGAGAGCAATTATGAGAAAGCAGCATCAAAGGAGCATGATGGGTCATCTAAGCATGGAGCTGGTAAGCTGAATGATAAAGAGGTAAATCTCAAAGACCTTCCTTTTCCTAATTCGTACTTGATTAGCAAAAAGAAAGTTGAAACTAAGTATGAAAAAGATATTATTGATTGTGTTTAGTAGAGTGGAAGTTAATATTCCTTTGCTTGATCTTGTTAAGAGAGTTCCTGCTTATGCTAAATACCTTAAAGACCTGTGTACCCATAAGAGGAAGTTTAGACCAAATGAAAGAGTCCAAGTGAGCTCCAATGTGTCTGCCCTGTTTAAGCCCAAATCCCTGTGAAATGCCAAGACCCTGGATCCTTCACCATCCCTTGCACAATAGGAAAAGTTTCTATAAGGGGAGCCTTACTAGATCTAGGGCAGCTATTAATGTGATGCCTAAGTCTGTATACACTTCACTAGGAGTCAAGACGCTTAAGTCTACCACTGTAGTACTCCAGTTGGCTGATAGAAGTATTAGGTATCCGGAAGGCATCATAGAGGATATTTTGGTTCAGGTTAAGGATTTGGTCTTTCCTGCTGATTTTTATGTACTTGACATGTCCTCTGAGCTTGTCCATGACACCACACTGATTCTTGGTAGACCCTTCTTGAGGACTGCTAACACTATGATTAGCATGAAAGAAGGTACCATCACTATGGAAGTAGGGATCATAAGGTTTGTTTTAACATGTATGAAGCAATGAAGCATCCTTATGAAGACTATTCTCTCTTGGGTGTAAATATGATTGATGTTGCTGTTGATGATGCCTGTTCTGAGTTTGAATTGCAAGATGACTCCTCTAGTTCTGAACTTTATTCAGTTAATTCTGATGATGAGGATGACACTATTTCTTCTTTTTCATCCCTTTACTCTACACCTTCTTCTTGCTCATGTGGTGATAAAGATACATGCCTTGATTGCACTGTGTTTAATTGTATGCTTTCCCTCCCACATGCATTTTCTATTTCCTCCCTTGACTCCAAATTAGGCTTTGATCCCTCTATTGTCAGCGATAATTCCCTTGGGGAAAGGTTTTCTGTTGCTATTTCAGATATGGAGGAAGAAGTCATGGAGGAGATTCCCTCTAAGGCAGTTGCTGTAGATCAACTAGAAGTTGGTTCAACGCTTGGAGAGGAAGCTATCTGCAAGGTTGAGGAACTCTCACTGATTGAAGGAAAGGGGAGTAATCTTTTCTCTCTTGAACTTCATAATTTGATTCCCTCTATTGTGCAACCACCTACTCTTGAGTTGAAACCCCTGCCCCCTACTGTGAAATATGCTTTTCTAGAGTCTGATGAGCGATTACCGGTTATTATAGCTAACTCCCTGTCTAAGGTTGAGGAAGAAAGACTCCTTACTGTTTTGAGAGAGCATAAGAGGGCTATTGGGTGGACTTTAGCGGACATTCCTGGAATTAGTCCAGCCATTTGCACACATAGAATCTTGCTTAGTGAAGGTTCAAAATCAGTGAGACAACCCCAGAGAAGACTAAACCCCTGATTCTTGATGTGGTTAAGAAGGAATTACCAAACTTCTAAGTGCTGGGATCATCTATCCCATATCTGATAGTGAGTGGGTTAGTCCAATACATGTAGTGCCTAAAAAGAGTGGGGTTACTGTTATTAGAAATGATAGGGATGAGCTTATTCCTACAAGAGTGCAGAATTCCTGGCGTGTGTGCATAGATTATAGAAAACTCAATGATGCCACACGGAAAGATCATTTCCCTCTTCCTTTCATAGACCAGATGCTTGAGAGACTTGCAGGCAAATCTCATTACTGTTTTCTAGATGGTTTCTCTGGGTACTTTCAAGTACCTATTGCACCGGAGGACCAAGATAAAACCACTTCACATGCCCTTTTGGTACCTTCGCCTATCGTAGGATGCCTTTTGGGTTATGTAATGCTCCAGGGACTTTCCAACGTTGTATGATGGCTATATTCTGTGAATTTTTAGAGGAATGTATGGAAGTCTTTATGGATGATTTTACTGTTTATGGTGGTTCTTTTGATGATTGTCTTGCTAGTCTTGAAAAGGTTTTGAAAAGATGCATTGAAAAGAATTTGATTTTGAACTTTGAAAAGTGCCATTTTATGGTCAATGAGGGGATAGTTCTAGGACATTTGATTTCTAAAAAGGGAATTGAAGTTGATAAAGCTAAGATTGAGGTTATATCTTCTTTGCCTTATCCTGCCTGTGTTAAAGATATTAGATCATTTTGGGTCATGCGGGATTCTATAGGCGGTTTATAAAAGATTTCAGCAAGATTGCTTTACCTCTCTCAAGCTTTTACAAAAAGATGTGAAATTTGATTTCGATGATTCTTGTAAAGTTGCCTTTGGTGATTTGAAATCTAAACTCATTTCTCCTCCTATTCTTGTTGCACCAAACTGGACCATGCCCTTTGAAATTTCATGTGACGCTTCTAATTTTGCTGTAGGAGCTATGTTAGGCCAGAGGGAGGAGAAGCTCTCAAGAGTCATTGCCTATGCTTCGAAAACACTGGATGCAGCTCAAGTCAATTATACCACAACAGAAAAAGAGCTATTTGCAGTTGTTTTCGCTTTAGAGAAGTTTAGACCTTACTTGTTAAATTCTCATGTGACTGTTTTCACTGATCATGCAGCTGTTCGCTATCTTCTTAAGAAACCACAATCGAAGCCACGATTGATTAGGTGGACATTACTTCTTCAGGAATTTGACATTGAAATCAAGGATAGAGCCGGGGCTGAGAACCATGTAGCCGATCACTTAAGTAGGCTACCTGATGATACACGGGGAGTAGACTCTTCTGAACTCACCTGTGATTCCTTTCCTGATTCAGTATTATGTGCTCTAGCTGTTAAAGAGCCTTGGTATGCGCATATTGTTAATTATCTTATAACCGGACTCACCCCTCCTTTCATGTCTAAATTTCAGGCACAAAAACTTCAAAGCGAATCGAGGCACTACATCTGGGATGCCCCTCACTTATGGCGGATATGTAGTGACCAAGTTATAAGAAAGTGTGTGCCTAGTGAAGAGTTTGAGTCTGTCATTACAGCTTGCCATTCAATGGTTTGTGGTGGTCATTTCAGTGCAAGGAGAACATCTAGGAAAATTCTAGATTCTGGTTTTTACTGGCCAACCCTTTTTAAAGATTCTTATGATTTTTGTCGGTCCTGTGACAAATGTCAACGTTTTGGGGGGTTAGGTAAAAGACATGAAATGCCTCAACAACCTTTACTGTTTTGCGAAATTTTTGATGTTTGGGGGATTGATTTCATGGGTCCCTTTCCTCCGTCCTTTGGTTTTATATACATTCTTCTAGCTGTTGATTATGTTTCCAAATGGATAGAGGCTGTACCTACTAGAAAAGATGATGCCCAAGCGGTTTCTAAGTTTCTTAAGTCCAACATTTTCTGTAGGTTTGGGATTCCAAGGGCTGTGGTTAGTGATAGAGGTACCCATTTTTGTAATAAAGTGGTAGATAACTTGTTTTCTAAATTTGGTGTCACCCACAAAGTCTCCACTGCATATCACCCCCAAACCAATGGCCAAGCTGAAGTGTCCAATCGAGAAGTGAAACAAGTGCTGGAGAAGATAGTCAAACCATCCAAGAAAGATTGGAGCCTAAGATTAGAGGAAGCATTGTGGGCCTACAGAACTGCCTATAAGTCGCCAATTGGAATGTCTCCTTATCGTTTAGTCTTTGGCAAAGCATGCCATCTACCAGTAGAGTTGGAGCATAAGGCATATTGGGCAGTCAAACAATGCAACATGGATTTGCAATCTTCTGGGGTGGAGAGGAAGTTGCAGCTGCAAGAGCTTGAGGAACTGAGATTGGAGGCTTATGAGAGCGCTAGACTGTACAAGGAGAAGACAAAATTGGTGCATGATAAGGGTCTCCTACGGAAGAACTTCAAGGTGGGAGACAAAGTGCTGATGTTTAAGGCCAGATTCAAATTTAAGCAAGGAAAGTTCAACACCCGTTGGGATGGGCCTTACACAGTCACAAAGGTGCATAATTTTGGAATGGTGGAGCTTCTCGATGAGAAAACTGGAGCAAACCTTAAAGTTAATGGCCATCAGTTGAAGCTCTACCATGAGAACCAGAAACCCCCTTAGCTCCCTGGTAGTTTCTTTCCTTCACTCATTTACATGCTTTTGCTTAATTGTTAATCTTGTTATGTTGCATGCGTTGTATGTTGAATGAGTGTGGGGGAGAAACTCCCTTCAGTAGGAAAGTAGAGTAGTTATAGCTAATTTCAATAAGACTCCCCTGGTAGTTTTTGATCTCTCTCCTATCTTGTTTCATGCCTGATGAATTGGTGTTTTAAATGAATTATATGATTCAATTTGATTGAGGAATTTATCTGTGGTATACTGCCTATTCATGGATTTGTTGAACACCTCTTGATCTCTTTTGAGGCATTCTAAAGTTTTTGAAATATCCAGCCTTGTCTGTTGTTGGTTGTTGTGTTTATCTGGGTTTAAGTGTTTTTTTTTACTCTGTGCTTTCTGTGGTGTTTCGCCGCGGCGAACTAGTCCTTTCGCCGCGGTGAAACTCGCGTCCCTGTGTGTTTCCTCTCGGGATGTTTCGCCGCGGCGAAACGTCTTTCTTCCGGCGTTTCTTCTCGGGCATTGTTCGCCGCGGCGAACGTGCCGTTTCTGCGTTGAAGCGTTTCGTCTTTTGCTGATTTTTCACCCGTTTTTCCCATTTTACCCCCAGTCTGAACCGCCCGCCCCTCTTCCCTTCAACCTATTTTGGTCTTTTCCCATCCCCACTCAATTAAATCCCTTTCATTCCCATCTAATTTCTTAAACCGTCGCCCCCTCCTCTTAAACGTCGGCCCTCATTTTTTCCTCTCCCTTCCCCCTGCTCTTCTTCTTCTTCTTCGATTTCTGCTTCGCCTGTGCCTCGCGTGTGTGTGTTTCTATTTCAGCGCCGCCAGCCGCTCTCAGTTTCCGTGTTCTTCCCCATCTCTTCTCCTCTCCCTTCTTCCATTTTTCAGTTCCCTTTATCCCTTGCTCCAGCCGCGCATCCGTGTTCGTTCTCTCCTTCTTGGTATGTTCTTCCTTCTCCCTTGTTCTTTCCTTTAGTTTAGTTTAATTTAGTGGTTTCTTAGTTTATTTGTTCTGGTTTTTGCTATTGGGTTAGTTTGTGGTTAGTGTAGTTGCGTGGCCTATAGGTTACCTAATGATTCATAGTGCATTGTCTTTTTAATTAATCTATTTGCTTAATTTTGAAAATTTTTAGTCCTCTGAAAACCTATGAATCATTAACTAACCATTTGCCACTGTTAGGTTTTAATTTTGTTCATTTCTGTGTTGTTTAGGTTGTAGGTCTTTTGTTGTGATTAGTGTTCTTTCTGTTTGTTGCTTCAGGATATGCCTCGCACCAAAAACCCTGAACCTTTACCCGTGTCTGAGTCTGAGTCTGACTCTGAGGGACCCATAACCTATGATGCCATCTATAGGGTAGTGGACAAGCGCCCCCTCCTTAGGGAGAGAGCCTTTCCCCTTGAACCATCCGACCATCCCTTTGTCAAAAGACTTCAGGAATCCCAAATGCTTGAATTGGCTCGCCCACGAGCCAATGGTAATGATGTCTTTGTCCGCCACTTCTATACCTACGCCCGCCTTAATGGCATGCTATCCATTCCCTTCCGGGGCAAGATGTGAACTACACTTTCACTATTTTAACATAAGAGACCACTACCGGCTTCCTGTAGTCCGTAATTCTCAGTACTCTCATTATCGCGATAATTATCCTTATGATGAGATCCTCCAGACCCTATGCCGGGATGGTGCCACTTGGCATCGTCCCCGCACTGCTGAACTGTACCTAAAACGTTCTGATTTTCGGCCTGAGGCAAAGCCGTGGCTACACTTAGTCTGCAATAACATCCTACCTACTTCCCACCTCCAGAACCTCCCCAAACGCCAAGCTCTTATTGTTTTTCTCCTCATGACCGGCAAATCCTTTGATGTAGCTGAAATCATTCAATCCGCCCTCCATTATTCCGTCAATACCAAAAAAGTCACCAATAGCATCATCTTTCCCCATCTTGTTTCTGACCTTTTCCGCAAGTGCGGAGTTCCTTCATTTGATGATGACAGCTACTTCGAACCTGCACCTTTATTCCGGTTTGAGCGCCTTAAACTACCCACCATTCCACCCCACCCACCTGTCCACCCGTTTACGATGTTAGTGCAGGCCAGGCCGCCACTGATCCAGCCGAGGAAGGCCCTGATGTTCCAGAACCTCCCCAGCCCGTCACCTTAGACACGCTTGCCGATGATATTGACGAGCTGTCTGAGGAAGTTCATCAGATTCGCGTTACACTCATTCGGGAGATAAAGCGGCAGAAGGACCGTGATGCCCTATTGAGCGAGAACGTCGCTACCGCCGCCGTTTTGATGCTTTGCTTGCGGATCGTTTGAACTTCGCTTTACCGGCTGAGGAGGAGGAGCCACAGCACCATATGGGTATGGACGGAGCCGGCACATCGGGTGCAGGACCGTCAGGATCTGGAGCAGCTGACCCTGAGCATCTGTCTTAGTTTTCTGTTTTTGTGGTTTTCTGTTGTTTTCTTTAGTTCTTTTGTTTCATGTGTTGTTTTGAGGCTGGATTGTTTCTTACACTTTATGGTGCCTCATTGGTTTTTACGCTTGTTCACTTGGATGATTTCTGATTAGTTTGCTTTAATCTTTGTTCTATTTTCACCTCTGCGCCTCCTTGCTCATATTTGCTGTCCCTAATCACCTTGTTCACAAATTGAGGACAATGTTGTGTTTAAGTGTGGGGGAGGTCTATATTGTGGATTTTAGCAAATGCTTCTCGTGCATCCATGCATTTAGATGATTTTGAGGTGTTTTTGAACTGATAGATTGGTTTAATTGTGAATATTTTGAGTTTAGTTGCTGAAGAGTTGAAATTGCACAGGAATTTTCGCTTTCTGCCATGTTTCGCCGCGGCCAACTTCTTAGTTCGCCGCGGCGAAGCCCCTCTTTCACGCGTAATAAGCCATTCGGCCATGTTTCGCCGCGGCGACCCCCTTGTTTAGCCGCGGCGAACCCCCAAAAAAAAAAAAATCTTTGCAATTTCAACTGGTCTTCAGAAAATTTTCCCGGGCTTAGAATCTTTATGCTCCTGCAATTTTTTTAAAATGGATAGAAAGTTCAGAGTTTACTTGTGCTTTTAGAAAAATTTTCATGCTTTTAAATGAGGGTTGAACTTAGACTAGTTATTCTCATGTTTTTTTACAGATAGTAAATGATGATGTGCTTTGAAATTATGACTATGTGGTTGTTAACTTTTGAGATTGACTAATTGAGATTTGAGCCTTGTTGGAAGGATTTTTGGACCTTAAGTTATTGAATTGAGTGAATCTGCTTATTTCATATTTCTCTAGAACTTGTTTTCATTCTTAATCGAAGCTTAGCGAATCAATTTTTGTAAAAATGATAGAGGCATTCGATTTCATACCCGCATTTCCCAAACACAAACCCAATCATTTTACCATTGCAAACCCTTTTGAGCCTTCATCTTTAGTACATGCATGCAAAAAAAAAAAAAAAAAGAGAGAAGTTGCTCATACGAAAAATATATATATATATATATACACACAAAAGGGTTAGAAAAAGAAAAAGAGATATATGCAAAAAAAAAAGAAGAAGAAGAAGAAAGAAAGAAAGAAATAAAGATATACATATTAAAAATAAGTAGCTTCTCTCCCAGTTTTTATGTCTTAATAATTTGCATGTTCGTACTCATTTTCATTTTCACTTTCATTTCATTCATTCCGACTGACCTCCATTCTAAATTTTGACCCCTAAAAGTCCTCTTGATTTGCAAAGTTGTTTCCCATGGTGGAGAGGTAGAATTATTACAAGCCTATGGTAGAAATTGGATTGAGTAGACTTGGAGTGAAATAACCCTAAAGACAAGTGAGTTAAGAGTGAAACACTTATCCGTGAGATGGATCTTTCTTAATCAATCTTTTAAGTTAATTTTCCATTGTGATCGTTTTCTTAGCATATCTTTGTTTACTGATGTCAAATCCGTGAGAATTTCTTACTAATCTTCTGCTTTCATCTTTAAGCATGGTAGTGTTTCTCTTTGTGCTAGTGTCACTTTGAATTATTCTCGCGCTTTGTTCAGGAGTACAAAGGTCTAAGTGTGGGGGAATTTGATTGAGCTCAAATTATTAGTTTCTTTTCATATCATTATCCATGATTTTGTCATCCTTTCTGGTCCTTTTTAATGAAATTTGTGCTTAACTGAGATTTATGGTTCTTACTTTAAGTTAGTGTCATTTTGAGGATTAAATTGTCATAATTGGTTGTTAATTGGATTCAATTGACTTCTAGGACAATTGATACTTCATTTTGTTATTTTTTTTTGTAGGACACTAAAGATTTGGGGCCAGAATTGAAGAACTCAAGGCAAAAGAAGCAAGAGAAGATCCTCTGCCTAAGTTCGCCGCGGCCAACATCTCACTTCGCCGCGGCGAAAATCCATCCGTGAAGACAGGTCTCTGCCATGTCTCGCCACGGCGAACCTATTCTTCGCCGCGGCGAACCTCTCGAAGCAGCAAATCTCAGACCCGACCATTTCGGGAAATTTTGACCTACCCATTCCCAAAAACCGACCCATGCACGTAAGTTTCGGGTTAGAAACCCTATTTTGGGTATGATGAGGGGGGATGACCATTATTCAGCCACCATCTACGTATCTTCCATCCTCTTCTCTCATTTTCTACCTCAAAAACCCTAATCCCATTTCCATTTCTCCCATCTGCTGCTGCCATGGCTGAAGAACAATACCTAGTTGGAGTTGATTCAAGAGTTATGACTAGCTAAGCTTCTCAACTCTTGAATATGGTGGAAGAAGCATGAGTTCACAAAGCTTCAAAGGGGAGTTAGCTTCATCTATAAGTTCTAGTTCTTTGTTTATGAATTTCTAGGTCTTAGGATTTGTAAATTTGGGCTGAACTATTTTGATTATGGTTGTAATCAATTCTGGATGATTGTTTTGTGTATTGGATTATTAGTGTTGAATTTGAGCTTCAATACATGTGGTTACATGTATGTTTTTATGCAACTCTTTTGATACTCTCTGTCTTGCATGGTAATGTGTGATTGTTGAGTTGATCTGGGCTTGCATTTAACCAAGTGCATTAATTAATCTTAATACACACACTAAGTGAGCTTAATAGGATCTTATGAAATGGGTACCGTTGATTAAGATCCTAGACTTAAAGAGTTCTTTAAGGTTTTTCATTTAGAAAACTTGGTGATTTCTACTCCCATACTTATTTTGAACTATGATTGCTTCAAAGCTATATTCAAGAGATTACATATCATTAACTTCACTTCATTACTACTATCTTAGAAAAATCCAAAAACATAGTCACTTAGATTTGAATTAATTGCATTTAGTTTTAGCATTTCATTAATGGATAAAAACACCAAAAACCCCTTTTTCATTACTCTGCATAGCATTAATCTAACTTAGACATCTAATTTAGGCTCCCAAGAGAGAACGACCCGAGTTTGCACTACTGCATAGCTTGGATAAATTTTGAGCGAGAACCTCTAAGCGAATGACAAGAAAAGGCTCTCTTTCAGGCTTTGAAAGTGCCTGCCACTACGGGGCTTGGGAAAGATGGAGTGCTAGTCATTATTGGGCTTTGAGAATGCCTGTTGCTATAGGGCATTAAGAGAGATGCCAGCCGTTACTGGGCTTTGAAACTGCCTGCCACTATAGGGCTTTAAAAAAAAGGAGTGCAGTCGTTACTGGGCTTTAAAAGTACCTGCTACTATAGGGCTTTAGAAAGATGCCATCCATTACCGGGCTTTGAAACTGCTTGCCGCTACAGGGCTTTAAAAAGAAGGAGTGCCAATCGTTACTGGGCTTTAAAAGTGCCTGTTGCTACAGGGCTTGGGAAAGATGGAGTGCCAGTCATTACTGGGCTTTGAGAATGCCTGTCGGGCATTAGGAGAGATGCCAGCTATTACTGGGCTTTGAAACTATCTGCCGCTACAAGGCTTTAAAAAGGAAGAGTACCAATCATTATTGGGCTTTGAAAGTGCCTGCCGCTATAGGGCTTTGATAGTGCCTGCCATTAAAGGGCTTTGGAAATATGCCAGCCATCACTGGGCTTTGATAGCGCCTGCTGTTACAGGGCTTTGGAGAGGTGCTAGCCGATACTGGGCTTTGATAGTGCCTGCAGTTACAAGTGTTAGCTATGATTAGTTTTGATGATGTCAAATAATAGAGCAAAAAGTTTGCATAAATTATTTACCTCATATTTTGACTAACTATCATACTTAATATCCTGTGTAGTTTCCTCAAGAAAAGAAAGGAGTTATTATGTTGCAGTTTGAGTTATGGAGAATGATCAAGAGGAAGAAGAAGAAGAGAGATTGAGAAAAGAAGAACTTGCAAGATCAAATGAAAATATCAAGATTCAAGTTCATAGATTTGATGTTAAATGTTGCTATACTCAATTAGAAGTTTGGATGGCTCAGTCGAAAGCTAAAATATACAACCGAGAAGTTATACCATCATATATTGAGTCACCCTTCATATAAACATGGAAAATAAGCTTTAGAGGTGATTTTTATGGGCAATTATTGATCACTTGATCGATCATCCATTTATTGATCAAGTTATCGATAAAATACATCCTCTGTTATGCTCTGTTCTTCGTTCAGCTCTGACATAGGTTTGGTATTTCTTCAATATCTCTCAAATCACAAATCCGTTTGAGGTGAAACTTAATTCATATGAAACTAGACTTAGAACACGGTTCATGGACACCAAATTCACCTTCAAAGAGTTTCATATGAGGGAGATATGTTGTTCGAAAGATTGCACTAAGGATTAACGCCTTTATTCCGACCTTTAGTCATTGTGATGAAGATAACTTTGCAACCACAACGAATTTTGGGGTGATTCTTGTTGCATTAGAAAGTATACTCAAAGAGACTTCTGGGGATAGGTAATTTGTAAAATTTGGAGCTGAATTGGAAGATTTATGATCACTCAAAGTTGACCTTTGTTTTGCTTGAATCAGAATTCAAAATTATTGAGGTAAAAACCAGAAGTTCTACATAGATTGATTAAGCTCTTAAACAACATGCTACTCAAACATGTTATTGAGTAAAAGCTCTAGAAGAGATGAAGAAATGAAAAGCCATTATCATATGTTACTCGAGCCTGATCAAGCGACTACATACTCATCGAGTTATTGGTACTATCTCCTCAATTCTTCTCTTTTATCTTCATACATATTATTAAGGTTTTATCAGTAACATGTTGGATAAATGATTTTTGGATAATGTTAAAGATGAATATGTTTATCGATCACTTGATTGATAACTGTCAAGTTTTATCGATCACGTGATAAATAATTTAGTCTGCTCAATAACCTGCTAGATTAATCGATCAACTAATCGATCATTGGTATAGCTGCTTAATATAAGATGTTGCAGGAAATAATCGATCAAACCTTTATCGATAACTTGTTCGAATATTACATGTCTTCTTACTCGATATAGTGCTCTGTCAAAACCATTCATTCAAAATCTTTTATCGATCAATTGATCGATCAAACATTTATCGATCAAATGATCGATTATTATCTTCACTGCATTAACTTATGTTGAATCATTTTTTCGATCACCTAATCGATCATTGATTTATCGATAAAATGATCGATCATCTGATTTCCTGAAACTCCTGTTTTCACATAACGTGATCGATAATCAGTTTCTTTACCTTACAGGATTAAATCTCTGTTTTTCATTTTATCGATCACTTGATCGAATATTCATTGATCAATCACCTGTTCGATTAATTCACATAGTCTGTGTTTTTTGCTGAATATATTCTTACTCATTGTTTATCGATAACCTTATCCATCATCCATTTATCGATAATTTGTTCGATCATCAATGACTGAAGTTTCATTTCTGTAACACTTGGATTATCGATAATCTGTTCGATCAACAAGTGTTCGATCACTTGTTCAATCATGGAACGTTTTCCGTTTAAACATCAGTCGACTATGATGATTCTTAAAATCAATGATCTATTTTCTTTCAAGCTTTTCTCAGCCTTCTTTTAACATATGACTCTTTATCAAAAAGACACGAAGGTAAACGAAACTTGAAAGGGATTAACCTTGCATATTTCATTCGGAGTTCACTGTGTTCGTGTTTCATCATTTATCGATCATTTCTTCGATCATCACATGATCCATAACCTATTCGATAATTGCATATATCTGCTATATCTTTTCTTCATATAATTAATCGATAATATGATCAATCAAAGGATTATCGATCAAGGCATCGATTAAGTAAGTTTATCTTACTTTCTGAATATCTGAAGATCTGATGATTGATTCCATGTTTTCCAATTTATTGTTTCAAAGATTATCAGATACTTATCACTTGATCTGAGGAAGATTATTTCAGGTAAAGAGCCACAACGAATTTATGATGTGAAGAATCGACTTTTGTCAGAAGCTTCCAACGGCTAGTTTCAACGGTCATATTCTTCAAGCCAAACGGGAAGAAAGTGCTCAACGATCAAGTACCCAATATCATCTATAAATAGAAGGGCATTCAAAACAAGAAAAAAAAAAGAAGAGTCTGAGCTTACAACATCAAATGGTAAAATGCCGAATCAACATATTCTCGTTTAGAGCTCCTAAAGAAAACTCCTTGTCTCTGTACTTCATAGACTAAAACATATGTATTCGTAAGATAGAAGGAGAGTTTCCCAAACATGCTTAAGATTCATCTATCACTTCTTTGAGAGAAGAAATATTCAATCTTCTTTATCATTATCAGATTGTATCCTTACGGTGTGTAAAGGGGAGTATTACCTCAGTGAGAGGTTGTTGTTGAATTAGACTGGTTAGTTTAAGGATTGTAAGTGGTGACACAAGTGCCCGGATCAAACTTGTGGTTGTAGTGGTTCTCAAGTGCCCAGATCAAACTTGAGGGAGATAGTCGATTGAAAATCTCAGGGGGAGCCTGGGGACTGGACGTAGGTCAGTGAGGACCGAACCAGGATAAATCACAGTTTGCATCTTCTCTTCCCTTCTTATATTTCTAGCTAAACCATTTTACTACTGTGATTATGCTTATGTCAATTCATTGTTTTTATACTCAGAATTTCTTATGAATTTTATTACATTGTGAAAAGGTTTTAATTTTAATGATCACCCATTCACCCCCCTCTTGGGTGATCAGCCATTCTTACAACAAGGCTCTGGAGAGGTGCGAAACGATACTGGGCTTTAATAGTGCCTGTCATTGCAGGGCTTTGGAAAGGTACCAGCCGTTATTGGGTTTTGAAAGGGGTATGATATTAGACAAGTAATGCCCCTAGTGAAATGATGTATGATAGAATAAATATGCAATATATGGGAATATTCTTACGATAAGATGATAATGATGATGATAGTGAAATCTTAATAAGGATGATTATGTGATGCCCTAGATAATGCGGCATATTATTGGTGGTAGTCTCACCTAAGAGAGGGGTGAATTGGGTGAGTTATAAAAATCTTTGCTATTAAAATAGTAAGCTAAATAGAAAAAGAGAGCGTAAGTTAGAGTGATTTCACCATAGAGAGTAGGCACAGAAGTTATACTAGTTCGATCTCAACCACGTGACCTACGTCTAGTCCTCAGAACATCTCTGAGTATTTCACTAAGTTCCAAGATTAATCGGGCTCTTGGTACCGCAGTACAGCAATTGATTCACTCAATCACCTCCCCTTTATATCAGTAAGGTCACAATCCCACTCAAAAGTCCACACTCTTGAGTTTCACTCAAAAAGTAATTGAAGATGATAGATAGAGCTCTCTCGCAGAGTAAATAAATGAGGAACACTAAAGCTTAGTATAAGCAAGAATAAAGTATTGAATGTGACGGTAAATTATTAGCAGAAGGTAGCTCGCATATTCAATTCTTGCATTCATTGCTTCTTCGCGCCTTTTCTAGTTGCAGAGGTTTAATAACCATTAGACGGAAAAGCTTCTAGCCATTGGAAGTTTGATTGCGTGTCTTCCTAGTTGCAACGGTTTTTTCCATTAATGGTTCAGATGGTTTTGACATGGTAGGTTAATGGTTCAGATGGTTTTGACATGGTAGGTTACTAGCTTCTAAATAACTATTGCATAACCATTGAACTTTCTTCGTAATCTGTGATAATACGTTAATCAAATAAGTTTTTCTTGTAGAGTAAGGCTTAGGAACATAACTGAACAAATGATAATAATGAATACTGATTCATTGAAAATGGAATCAATCAGTTGATGAAAGTATTGAACAAGAAATGGACATCCTTGATTGAAGTTATGATCGATGACTGATTGATTGATCACGTTATCGATTATTCAACGTGAGAGCTTTTGAAACAGGTAACTATATTTATCAATCAAGTGATGGATTAACCATTGATCAATCAAGTGATCGAAAAGTCAAAAAGATGACCTTAGAAAAACATGTAAAGAATAGTCTTAAGCTAACTTTCTGTTTTGAATTCCTTAAAATAGAGAATTAAGATAATCAAGAAGGTTGATAAAAACTTAAAGAGAAATAATCAACATATTTTGAGAATTACTATAACTGGTTGATGTTTAACTGAAATAAGTCAATGATTGATCAAGTGATCAAAAAATATTTGATCAATCATGTTATTAATAAAGCTGAGTAAGGTAGAAATAGATTTTCAATGGGTAATGATCGAGTACTTTATCAATAAATAGGTGATGGATAAACTGATTGATAAAAGATCAAGAAAAGTATTCTAAGTGAAAACACAGACTGTATAATTTTTTGAATAGATGATCGATTAAGGATTGATCGATCAGGTGATCGATAAAATAATGTCTGAAAGATTTATTTCGCAAAACCAGGAAAGAATTTGATCGATCACGTTATGTAAAAAAAAATTTCAGAAGATTGGATGATCAATCATTTCATCGATAATTTGATTATCGATCAACTGATCAAAAAAGATAACTTAACACAATAACACATCAAGATAATGATGATTGATCATCTGATCAAAAAACTACTGATCGATTAAGTGATTGATAAAAAGCTTTGTTAGCATACTTGAGCAAAAGGATAAACAGGTAAGTTATGAAGCAATGACAAAACAAGTTATCGAAAAACCTTTGATCAATAATGTGATCGATAAATGGTAATTAAGACACAATACAAAGTGAGTAGAGAGCTTTACCATTTATCTGTCTTCTCATTGATGACTTATTTATCAATCATGTGATCGATAAATACTTACCAAACTTGTGTCCCAATATCTGATAGTTATTCGATCATTAGATTATCAATCAGTTGATTGATAATTTTCTTTAGGCTTCTATACACAACTGTATTAATAATGATTGATCAATTGATCGATCAACACATTATCTATCAAGTTATTAATTAATATTTCTGCTAAGTTAGTTGTTTACACGGGAATGTTATCTATCAAGTGATCGGTAACCCCTTGATCGATCAAGTGATCGATCAACTTACTAAAACACATATTCCTTAATTTGTTATCATCAAAACCTTAAATCTAACACATATGATATGAAGATGACAATGATGTGACATACATGTAGTGCCCCTAGATAATATGGTGGGTGATTGGGCAAATCTTGTAGTATAGTGATGATGGTATTGATGATGAAATCCTAATGAAAATGATGATAATAATGATGATCATGAAAAGCTGAAGAAGATATCATAAATGATGATGATGATGATGAAGTCCTAATATTGATGTCATAAATGAGATGATGGTGGTAATTATGAAGATGATGATGAAAATAGCAAAGAGTAACCCAACTAGTGATGTCGCCCCTTCTTTGAACTTCTAGCTAGAACCCCCCACTCACTTGGTTAAATAGAATGTCTCACATAGATGTCGTAACCTTAAGTCTTTAGGTTTGGATCATTTTACTTTCATTAGTTTGTCAAATCCTAAGAATTAAATCTCCTGACCCTTAATAGTCTAA
The DNA here is from genome assembly GCF_004799145.2 of Neltuma alba. Taxonomy (NCBI): domain Eukaryota; kingdom Viridiplantae; phylum Streptophyta; class Magnoliopsida; order Fabales; family Fabaceae; genus Neltuma; species Neltuma alba. The sequence continues at coordinate 20,075 of NW_021635235.1, forward strand.
AATTACCCAAGTTATATAGGATTAATGCAAGTACTTATCTTATGGATACGAGCTATTGAGAACTCATTTGAAGCAATGTATGACATATTCGTAATGGAGGCCCTTTTTTTAAAAAAAGTTTCAAGTTTACCCCAATATGTGAAGTCGCTTGCCATGTGTGACGGTATCATTGATGCAAAACCCAGTATCACTTGCTTGAGTGAATATTCATTGTAACAAGTGTAAATTTTTCTGAGTTATGTGTAATTGGACAAGATGTCATTATCTTTAATGCTTGCATAGCCAATGAATAAAAGCTTGTTTTGACTTTATTTAACAATACCAATACTGGGACAAGGAAAAGGCAAAAAGAGGAAGATAGCTCAATCTCCACATTGGTTTTCTCTATTGAAAGGCGATTGGAGAGAAAGAAATGCCCCATAAGTAACAGTGGGATTAGGAAAAGTTCACATCCTATTTTAGAAGTGGTATATTCTTGGAATAGAAAAGTTCTTTAGATTCAACCACCCAAGAAAGTAACTCTGACAAAAAAGTCTGGGTTATAAGTATAGAGGAGGAATGAATATGTCAACGCCTCATTGTCCAAATCATATCACCGACCTTAAATTGACTAGCATCAAGGTAAAAAGGTTTAACAAGAATGCAATGTCTAATGATTTTTCTCTCACCCAGTAAGTGTTTACACTCATCGCTCAGTGTTTAAGGGTTAGTGTTTTCACCCTATATCCAAATTATCCAATCCCTTTTCCATAGGCTTAGCAATAATCTAAGTTCTCTATTGTTCGAAGAGCCATATACTAACATAGATCATAAGGGCTTTTTATTCAGGCGTGATGTCAGAGCAGGGTGTAACCAAAAGACAAAGGGTGTTTAAGAACCAAAGTGGATACTCAGGATAACTAAGAGCAATAAGAAACAAATATGAAATAAGTAAGTGTACACCCCAAAAGACTTTATACTAAAGGATAATATAAGGAAGTTCTTCTATATTTTCCTGGTATTTGCCCATCTTTCTTTTTCATCTTTCCCGGCAATTCTTTTTTCTTTTTCTTTTTCTTTTTTCTTATTTCCTCTTTTTCTTCAACTTTTATTCTATTTTTCTTTTCTTTCTTCAACTTTTTTTTCAACTTTGAAATGTTCATGAGAGAAATATTGAACAAGACTAAACCGATAACATCAACAATTATTGAAATGTACACCCACTTCCTCTTACTAACATTAAGTGCTCTTAGGAACCAAAAGTAGCTCAAAATAAAAGATGAGAAAGATATTTTCTATAGGCTTAGGGATGAGAAAGAAAAATCATGTAGGCACAAATGGCTACAGAGAGTTAGAACATTAGGGTAGGATGGTTTTTGGCCCTGCTTTTATTAAGGATGGAAAAAAAATGAATGCTTGATTATCTTTACGTCAAGCAAATGAACACATAACGTGACCTCAAACAAGATACTAGCCAAGTTCTAGATTAGGTAAGGGATAAGTGGTACACACATAAAAATGTCAATAGGCTCAAATTCTGACATGGTTTGTGTAATCATTATCACATTGCATCTGAGTTAAATAATTTATCCTTCAACTAGTCCTATCGAGGCAGGATCAAGTCATTGTTAAAACTAAGCATCGTCATATTATTTCCTCTAAACAAGCAACTTGCAAAAAACAAGTTTTGAATCCCTTAGTTATTTCCTTTGATTGTGAATATTCCAGGATAGTGAAAGGAGAGAGAGGATTTTGCCTCGTGTTAGGAGTAAGGAAAAAAATGATTAAAAGAGATATGTGAAGAAATTGGATGAATAATAGTGCATGGCATGTGAACCACTAAATGAAGTCAATTTTAATGAAAAATGGTCTATGCAAGTATTATCTACTAAAGATAACACTTCTTACATCTTCTTTTGCTTTTTTTTATTTCTTATCTTGCTATTTTTTTTACTTTTGTTTTTTCATTCTTATTTTGGTTTTGGATTTTAGCGGCTAATGAGTTTCTCCTTTTAATGCTTCTTAAATAGTGTCAATGATGAGAACCTGAGAACATGCTTTTCTTTAGCCCTTAAGCTATTATATTTCTTAGTGAAAGATCAAAGACTTTATCTCCTCTAGATGTCCATTACATCATAGGGAAATAGAAGTTGCATTTAACCTGCAAGGGATCAAAATCCCTACACGGTCAAAGCCAAAAGCATGTAATCTTAGCAGGCTGATGATGGTGTGTTAGTTCTTTTTTCTTTTAGATATTTTTTTTTTTGCATATGGAATTGAAGATTTGAGCTGCGTGATTCATTTGTGAAAGGTTTAGAATCCATATACAGCTAATACGAAAGGGACGTAATTTCAAAAAAAAAAAGTTGGTGATAATAGATGGTTGGATGGAATAATACTTGATCTCTTGTTAAAAAACAAATTAGTAATGAATCATTTAAAGTTATGTTTCAACTAGTCGGTGAGTCATCCAACATCATATTTGCATAGGGATTTGCAGGTACCCTCAGCCTCCTCTCAGGATACGTCATTCCATAAGGAGGTCTAGAGTTGATCGTTAGATGAGAAGGACCTTGAATCCTATCACACCTAAGGCCTTAAGGTTAATCATTGCCGCTTAATAGCCTATAGAAGCCCTCTAGCCTCCTCTGAAAATGTGTTACTCTACAGGGAGGCTTAGAGTTGATCATTAAGTAGGAAGGATCCTTAAGTCCTATCTGGCTTAAGATCTCATGGTTGATTATTATAGCTTATAGAAACTCTCTAATCTCCTCCGACAATGTGTTACTCCACAGGGAGATTTAGAGTTGATCATTAGACAAAAAGGATCTTAAATCCTATTCAACCTAAGTCTCATTAATAATCACAAAAACATGTATAGAAGTGAAAACTGGAGTATGTGCTAAAATATGAAAACTCTATTGCATTCTTTAATTCCTTCATGATTTGGTTAAATAAACTAAGAAGCTTAAAGATCTTAGCTAGTGAATTTAGTAGGCTAATCATGCCTTTGTGTGATTGAAAGTTCTAATGAGTTCTGGGATATTGACAAAATCAGCTCGTCATATCTCTTTATTATATTCACCTGTTCAGGATAAAAGATCTCCTACTCTGTGAAACCACTCTTTGTTGATTCAACTTTCAAGAGGTTTTGAATTGTCATAGCGGTGGTTCCCCCTACAACAATCAATTCATTCATCTTGTTCTCTAAGAGTTGAGTGAGATTATCGACGTCTTCTTATAACTCCTTAAGAGGGTCATTATCTTTTAAGTAACATTTTTTTTGGTTGTCTTCATTAGCCAAGCTCTATTATTCTTTATTTGCTCTTCATTTTCTTGATGGCCTTTCTTAGGATTTTATCTTCCTTTTCTAGTTTCATGACTCTTGGGCATTCCTCTAGATCTCGTCTCTTTGTCTTTTCTTCCATCTTTTCAAGTCTACTTCAATAAGCTCTTCCAACTCTCTCTCTTTCTTGCCTCTAAGCATTTTGCCATCTCTTTGTTTACCACTTGGGCACTATTTCCCAACAAAGGATCTTAAGGGGCTTAAACAAGATTAGCCCTTTTGATTCTTTTATAGTCTTAAGTTGTGCCTATTTTTGATTTTTCAAGCTCAGCTTTCCCTTTACATATTATCTTATCCCAAGCTTTTCGTATCATCCTTCTCGTGGAGGGGGCGTATAGCTTGCACTTCTTTCTCAGGAAAAAAAAACACTTTGCTGGAATTCAGTTACCTTAACACTATTGAGGGGTTACAGATAATACACCCTCCAAGTTCTATGATTAGCAAAGTCCCCACAGCAATAAATGACATCTTCATCTTTTGACCAATCTAACTTCCGTAAGAGGGAATCTTCTTCCAACTATAAAAAGACCACTTCTACTCATTATGATTCATTTCATTGAATTTCTGGGTAGATGTTTGAATGAAGTAAGTAGGTTACTATATTTTTTTATCTTTTTTCTAAATTACAACTCCTTTCCATACAAGTGGCTCAACATCCATACATTAAGTATTATGAGGCAGTATCTCGGCTGACCACCTTTCTTTACATGACACTAAGATAACGGCATGTACTTCTCATAAATAGCCAATACAAATATTCCATAAAAACTTTCCAAATCTTGTTATGTCGCAAGGTACATTAGGTGGGCTTCCATATTGGTTCTAGAGATCTTGATGACTTGCCTCTAATAGTTTCGCTATCACTCTTTAGAAAGGCAAATTTCCTTGTTATTAATAGACTTGCCTATCTTTCTGAATAGATATTCTGAGAATCTCTGCATGCTCCTCAAGAGTTGGAGTTATTTGAAAATTAAATAAGGTAAAGTATCTTAGCAAGGTATCCCAATACTAGCCCAATCCTACTAAAATGTCCTTATGTACTGGTACTTGTAACAAATTGAAGATGTTGCCATATTTGTTCTTAAAGTTTAGCCTGGTTAGACCTTTGATAAAGTGACTTAGTTGCTCCAAACTCTCAAGTAGTTCACCTTCTATATCCAATTTAGTTCCTCTTCCTTTGTATACCTTTCTTATAGAGACTTGATCCCAACTCAACTCTTGTGCCATCAAACCCTATGCCAACTTTTCATAACTATTGGATGACTTACCGATTTTTCATGGGAAAGAAAAAGCAAAGGGTAAAAGAACAAAGTGACAAAATATGTTTTGAATGCGTTTAATAACATGCATGTAATATGAATGATGACATGTATTTCAGGTTTTAATATGGTTTATGGACATTAGGAAAAAGAACTTCATCTCCTCCGAAGGCCCAATAACTTACAGGGAGAATGAAGTACACATTAACTTGTGTATGGTCTAGACAAATAAACGGCTAAAGGTTTTATAAATAGTTATTATGTCCAAGGCCCATATTAAATGACCATTCATGCTATAATGATATGCCATGGGCCTTAAAAGGTGATCCCTTTTGGGAATATTTCTAAAATGATGAATATGATGATCTCATGATCTGTCAGGGTCGGAGACCCTTAGACTAGGGTTAGTTATCTAAAGCATGCATCATCATCGTGATGTATCTATATACAGAGTGATGTGAGATACATACTCAGATGGAGCGAGAGTCAGCCGCTTAATCCTAGGGCAACATTAATTACGTATGGATGATGATGATGATGTATTAAAAAGAAAGCGAGTATGCTCTCCATTGTCCTATTGTAGGAAGGATCCTAGCTAGGGATTTATCTTAAGAAAGGAATGTACTAACCAATTGGATGGGTCATTAAGTTTTCTCTAATACGTGTACTAATTTTAGGGTTATTCTAATCCTCATGGGCAAAGGTCTCCTAGCTGCTCTCATCATAAAGATGAAGACCCTATTTAATGAGGTTAACCCTCCGAGAACTCAAAAGTTCCACAGGGATCAACTCCATTAAATAGGTAATAGCTAAGATGAAGTCTTCACAATAACCTCTGAGGGTTTTGAAATCCCCACAAGGAAACTGTTAGAAACTTCCGCTCATTAAGTTACTCACGGACCCGGGTATGGGGCCCAATGTGTGTGTGAGATAAATAGTATAGGTGCTCAGTATGTGTAGAGAGCATACAGACCTGTTGACCTAGATTCCACCCAACCCTCATCTGCTAATCAAATCATATAATAAATAAAAAAGAAACAAATATAACAACCTCAATAATAAAAAAACAAGTAATATATAATATAAATCTAAGAAATAAATAAAGAATAAATAAATGAATAAAAGAAGGGTAATAAAAATATAATTCAAGCCATATCATCTTAAATAATCAACTTAAATAGGCTTGACTCTCAAATGTCCCTAGCAAAGTCGCCAAACTGTCACGCCTGAATCCTAGTCATCCTATAAAAGGAAAAGAAAGAGGATTCGCCACCAAAATTTTAAAAAGGTTAATTTTGGAAACCAAAAAACATGGTCTAGGAAAACTGGATAGGGTTAGGGAGTCGATTGTGTGTGGGGAAGGTGTTAGGCACCCCACAACACCCATTCAAGAAAACTGTTGCCCTAAGTTAACTACTCAAAATTAATATGACCTTTTTATTATATTTTAATTACCCTAAGAAAAAATAGAAACAAAGAAAAACTTTTATTTACAACAAGAAAAAAATAAATTATTTATAAAGCTAGACTTGACCTAGGATAAGAACTTAAGGCCTACATACCCTTTAGAGGGATCAAAGCTCATGTAGTTCAGGGTAGAAATGCGTATCATTTGGTTGATATCTTTTAAAAAATATTTATTTGATTATTTAAAAAGGATTTTTTGTGGGTTTTCATTTTTTAATTTATGAAAATATTTTTTGTATTTTTATTTTGAAATATTATTATTTTTTTAGAAGAATTTTGTCACATCTCAATTTTTAGACCTAGAAGCCCTGAAAATAGACTAAAGAATGTAGGCTACTAAGCCCTTTTTGAGCAGAAGTTCCAAAGATAAGAAATGAAGTCAAAGCAGTTTCAGGGACTAAATTACAAAGTGAAAGTTTTTAGGAGCTGAGATGTAATCAAAGTTAGAGGCTTCAGTAAAATCTCAAGGGCCTAAAAGAGAAAAGAAACTAGAACAGGCCAAGGGGTAAGTTAGAAACCTCAAAGAGATGGTTGTATGAAGTTAAGTCTAAGTAGGGACTAAACTGTAAATTCAGAAAGTTACAGCCAACAAGGGTAAAAATGGAAGAGTATACCGAGAATTCCTAGAAAATACTCAAAAATGGTAAATAATATTCTAAGGCTCTTTTGTGAAGAGAAATAACAAAAATACCCCTGAAGCAGCTTAAATGAAATTTATAAGGTGATGGCCGGTAAAAAAATATATCGTTTGAGGTAATTATTTAAAATAGCAAGAGACCTAAAAAATGTATGCAAAAATGAGATTAAATAGTTGAAAGGTTGTACTAATTTATAAGATTAGTCTCACAATCAAAAGGCCAGTAGAATGGCTTTAATAAATTAAAAAGCTGATTATGCCAATAAAAAGGTATTTTAGTAAATGATTTTTATGCAAGACTTAAAGCAAGTGTTATGACTTGAGAAAATTTACAGATATTCTTTAAAATAGGATGGAATTTATGGAGTAGACAAAAAAATTTTCTGAGCTCCGGAAGGCCGTCAAGAAAGCCGGAGAAACATGGGCCAAGTAAATTAGGAGGAAACTTAAGGATTAAGTTTTGATCCCATGGTTAGGATTTAATCTCCCCTTTCCTCCACCAAATTTGTGACACTTGGCACTTTCTAGAAGAATGATATAAGGATGATACAAGAAGATGATGTAATGATGATGCAAAAGTGCACTTAAAGTTCCAATATTGCCGTTACTCTTTCTATTAGCCACTAAGGGTATTTTGGTCCATTCAAGACAAAGTTTTGGCTATAAATAGAGCCTCTCCTCCCCCTCCATTTTGGCCAACATGAGAATACTAGGGGAAACTCTTACAATTTTATTTCTTGAAGCATAATCAAGAGGAGAACATCTACCTTTGATCAACCAAGCTTGGATTTAAGGTTAGTAAGTTGTTATATGTTGTTCTGGCTTTGTATTCTTGAGTTTAATGGTTGAAAAATATGGAATCCCCTAAGGGGAGCTGCTAGCCAAAATTAATAAGAGTTAGGGTAGGATGATTTTGATGTTAAACTTGGTTAGAACACATTGATTAGAGGTTGTTTCAAGTGGATCTATGTTAAAATTGGAAGCATTGTATGATATGGTTGTTGGGTATAGTGTTCGACTAATATGAGATCTGTACTCTAAGATGAGATTTTCATAGTTTTGATGCTTCCATTGTGTTTAAAATGAAAAATGGTATAGGGTGAACCTAAAGAACATGCATTGGAAGTATTAGAATTAAAGTCGAAATATTTGGAGTTATAAACCCCCTATTCGGCTAATACTATTTCTTGGAGAAGGAGTTTTATTTTCATTAATCTATGCTCATATTTGGATTTCTTGGTCAAAATTATGTAGGATTAGCCTAAGAAAATAATTTGTACAAAGCTAGAACATTAATCCAAAATTAAGAGAAAAGGGTTAAGTTCAAGAAGGTTAGTCTTGAACTTTATTTAATCTCTTGGTCCTAATAGATTGTATGATTAATGTCACTATGTTTAGGGTCTTGGAATATCCAAGAGGATGTTTGATGATGTTGATTGAAGGTACATATGGTTGGAAAGTCAAGGGAATCAAAGGAAAAGTAAGAGGAAAGTTTGAGGTGCAAGGTAGTAAACTTACCTATTGTCATTGCTTGATGTTGTTTGCTTGTGTGTTGCTATGTACATGTTATTTGAATGTTATTGTGACATGTTTTAGCTATTGTAATTATTCATGATGCGTAGATTATGTCTCCATGGCCATACATCAAGAAGTAAGCTTTGAGCATGCTAATATGCCCACTAATTAACAAGAGAATAAACAAGTTGCGTGTAGTGCGTTAGCATCCATCTAGCATGATTAATATGGTATTGTTTGCTGCTGAGATTCTCTCAAATCTCACCCCTCCCTACCCAACCATTTAGGTCAATCAATGAAAGGTAATAATGGCATGAGAAGCAAGGAGAAGAAAGTGGAGAATTATTGATGTTAATGAATGAGATTAATGTACAATGTATAATTCTCCTATGTTGTAAATTATGTTTATGGATGCCTTGATACACTTTATATGCATCGAATGTTTATACCATGTAGAAAAATGTATGAGCATGAATGGAAAAGAGTAAATCCAAGTTATCTATGCCAAAGAAATAAAAAGAATTAAAGTAAGCAAAGGTAAATGGATAAAACATAGGTCCTAAAGCAGTTAGTTTCGAGCTTCAGTTTGGCCTATCAAGTGAATGAGTTAAGCCACAAAATTTGGCATAGTTATAGTACACATCTTTAGCTTTAAAGTGAGAGGTAGATCACCTCAATTAGATATGTACACAAGGAGATACAAATTTCTAAATTTGAGGTACAAAATCTGAAAGTTTCAAATTTTACCAAATGAATAGTAATCTTTATCCAATGAACTATATGAATTGGCCAAGGATAAGTCTAATTGGATATTTTTTCCTTAAAGGTCATTGAAAGGGCTTTCCATATAATTTTGGAAAACCTCCATACAATTTTTTAAGAATTAGTTATGATTTTTTGAAGTTAGACCTGTAATCTGAAAATTGCACAATGAACAGTAATTTTATGAAAAGTAATATCCAGAATGCAAATTTTGAGTATAAGACCATCTAATGTGGTCAGGAATGGTTCTAAATGAACTCTAAGGTATCCTAGAAGTAAGGTGTGATATTTTTGGTATCAGAGTAAAGGTTCTGGCATAGGAAAAAGAAAGTCCAACTCAGGTCAGAGCTAGTAACGAAATACGAGCTATAGTCCAACTAAGGTTATTGATTGGAGGTGAATGCTCTAGGAAAAATAAGCATTAAGAATCACTAAAGAGGTGATGTTTGAGTCCTCAATTAGAAAGGAATAAATAAATGATGATAAGAAATCATAAGCTAAGGAAGGTCGCCACTGTTTAACAATAAAGAGACTTCCCCTCTAGAGAAGAAAAGGATAATGGCTTACAAGTTAGATAGAGGTATGAGTCTGAACCCTAGCAGAAAGGGTCAAGTGGCAGCCTAAGTTAGATACAGTTAGTGCAGCCTTGATATGAGGTTAAGGCAACACGATCAAAGTAGCTATCTTCGATTCCTAAATGGATATAAAAAGCTAGAAAGAACTAAAGATAGCTTTCTGCTTGCTAGTGGTCCCTGAGGATAGAAGAAACCAAAAGTGTTAATGGCCTAGAGTTGTAAGCCAGACCCTTCCTTAATTGATTGAAAGGAAGTAGTTGACCTAGTTGGGGACCACAGTGAGGCTAGGACGTGGAAGTCCTTCAGGTAACGGATAAGGTTACAATAAACAAAGCTAAGACTAGTAGAGGTTAAGAGAAAGTATGTTACGCCATGATGAACTAAAGGCATTGGTGGTGATGCATGAATACAGAAGTAATTACCAGAGGAAGTGGTGACTTTCATCATGGCCAACAAGAATTCTGGTCATGATGGATAGAGATAGTGACTCTCAGATGCTGAGGTGGTATCTCGACAAAACTTGATAGACTATGAGGTCATTGAGAGTAAGATTGATAGAGATCAGAGAGAGGTAGCCACTATTTAGAGCTATTAGATTCCTAGAATAGAGAAATAAATATTTTTCTAATGGTGCTTTGATATCCAATAGTGCTTAAGATTGGATGAAATTCCTGTAGATGATTACCAGTGCCCATGGGATTAAGTAATTTTAGTAGAGAGGCTCCCTTTGATAGGGATATGGCAGTTAAGGAATATATCCTAGCAGAGATTGAGTATGAGAAAAGTCTTGGCCACAAAATACCTCTCCAAGAGTAAAAATGGTCCTCAGACATAGAGCTGATGCTACTCTCATAGCAAGTAAGCTATCCTCTACAGAAAGTATAGAAAAATAGCTGGGATTGAGTTAATTAGTGATACATCCTCTATTGGTAGTATTGGAAATGGTGGCCAGACAATTGTTCTGGTACGAGCAATGTGTTCTTCCATGAGGACAACTCCTCTTATGAGGATAGAAAAAAGCAGATGAAGCAGGGCACAAAATAGATCTTACCCTAAGGAGAGTGAAACTGGTCAAGAAAAATGGAAGCATGATATGAGGTAGATACTCCTCGAGCTTAACAGGATACTATAGTATGTAAAAGGTAACAAGAATATGGTAGTATAAGTCCTCTCCCGATGCTGTTCTGAATTGATAAGAGGCAGCAAGGACTGCAGAATCCTAAGGCAAGGCAGATTGACATTGATACGATGATAAGTAAATAGGCTCTAGAGATAAGCCAGTGCCTAGAGATTAGAGAGGCACTATAAAGGGACAGTAGCTTGAGGTAGCTAAACCCAAAAGTTAAGGAAAAGGGAAATATAGATAGATGAATGATTCTGGAGTTGACAAAAAGGATTGAGTAAGGCCTATCATGTAAATCAAGCAACTTACAATCTGACATGTTATAAACTTCAGGACATCCTCAAGCCACATAAAATCATATCCAATAATATGCTAGGAGAGGAATATTAACACTTCCACATTAACGCAATTCAATGCATTTTGCCAAAGCATAAACTAAGGTTATCCAACCAACCAGAATTGCAACACAAGTTCCTCGACCCCAGTAACAACAAATCATATTAAACAAGCAAGATAAATAATCAAATTATAATTCAAAGCTACCTTTTACTTGACCAATTTGGTCACCTCAAGGGATAATGACCCTCCTTGACTCCTCCTCACAAATCCTATTAAATCAAGCATAAATATAGGCCACATTAACCATTAAACAACACAACACAAAACTTTAGCTTTAATCAAACATTTCCCCCCTTTTTTCTTTGATTTTTAACAAAATGATTCCTCCTTTAGAATCAATAACCTCATGACTCACTCTTACACAATTTTTTATGAGAAATCCAAATATAAAATCTGATTTTAAAAATCAAACTTCTTCCCCTTCAAGTTGAGTTGGTCAAATAGGGCGTATATATTTCTAAAAATTCAATTTTAATCCCAATAATTTTAAACACTTCGCAATAGCATATCCCTACACAAAATTACATTTTAAACCCATTGGAATCATCAAATCAAGCTAAAACAATTTCCTATAGCATGAACAGTGGCTGGCCAAAATGAACCCTAAGAACACTAACTTGGTTTTCTTCTAAAAATCAATCCATACATCACTTAATCATGCTTATTCTACTTGATTTTTAAGGTTTCTATCATTCTCCAAACATCACATGATCCAATGAAATTTTGGCAGCACTGCAACTTGGAATATTCAAGCCAAAACCCTTGCTAGCCAAGCTTGAAACATAGGGATAGGGATGCTTATACATACCTTGATGTTTCCTTAGTAAAAACTGGATGATTTCTTGCTCAAAACCCTCTAAGTTTTAGTCTCCCTTGACCTGGAATTGCAGTGACAACACCTCCCTCTCTTTTTCAAATTTTCCAACATTTTTTGTATTTTAGGGAGAGGTATTTATAGGCAAATAAATTGCCATTTTCCTCTAAATTTTGGATGCATAAATGGTAGAAAATGAGGTGAGTTGGTAGCCATCAAATGCCTCATAGCTTTAGATCTAACCATGCATCCAAACTCTAGGGTTTTCTAACATTTATCCATTAATTTTGCATTTTTTTTTTAGTTAATTATGGTGCTATCCAGAAGCTGCATGAATTTAGGCTTGGATTAGGCCTAATGTGGGCCCCACAAATGGTCTAGGCTGACCAAAAAAATGGTTCACAGTCCAAATCAAAATCTCAAACCAATTTGAAACTTTATCAGTTACTATTCACTAGTAACATTTTATATTTTTTTCTAGAACTTTGAAAATTTATTTCTCTCCATGATAATTCACCTTCTAATAAGAAAACATGATCTGAAAATTTTCAGAATTTTTTTGCCACCTCTAGGTATTTACTTTGAATTTTCTTCAATTAATCCTTTATCGGTGTCACTGTGGGAAAATAAATTCCTTAAAATTAATTCCTGAGCTTCCAAGGCCTAAAACCAATTTTATAAATTTAAATAAATATTTAGATAATTTATCCATATTTTTTCCAAATTTATTGAGGCCTCTAACTAATTAAAATAATTATTTTCCTCTGATTTCCCACTAATTTCCCTAAAAACCTTTGTTTATAGGAAATTCCGTAACAATTTATCTTTACTATAACTTCATCTTTTAAGCCTCAATCAAGTTTCCAAAACCTCTAATTTACACTTTTCTCATTTTTCAAGAATTTTCTAGAATTGTTTTCAAATTTTCTCGTTTTGCCCCTCCTAGATCGATAATTACGAAAATGCCAACCCGAATCTTATTAGGGCTTAACTGTAAGAATAGCTGATCACCCAAGAGTATAAAATAAAAAACCTTTTTCTGAGTATAAAAACAATGAATTGACATAAGCATAATCACAGTAGTAAAATGGTTTAGCTGGAAATATAAGGAGGTAAGGGAAGAGAAGATGCAAAATTGTGATTTATCCTGGTTCGGTCCTCACTGACCTACGTCCAATCCCCAGACTCCCCCTGAGATTTTCAATCGACTATCTTCCTCAAGTTTAACACGGGTACTTGAGAACCACTACAACCACAAGTTTGATCCAGGCACTTGTGACGCCACTTACAGTTCCTAGACTAACCAGTCTATTCAACAGCAATCTCTCACTGAGGTAAATACTCCCCCTTATACACTGTAAGGATACAATCTGATAATGATAATGAGGATTGGATATTTCTTCTCTCAAAGAAGTGATAGACAAATCTTAAGCATGTTTGGGAAACTCTCCTCTCTATCTTACGAATTAGTCTATGAAGTACAAAGACAGGGAGTTTTCTCTCGGAGCTCTAAATGAGAATATGTTGATTTAGCATTTTAGCATTTGATGTTGTAAGCTCAGACTCTTCTTCTTTTTTTTTTTTTATTGTTTTGAATGTTCTTCTATTTATAGATGATGTTCGATACTTGACCGTTGAGCATTTTCTTTTCGTTTGGCTTGAAGAATATGACCGTTAAAACTAGCCGTTGGAAGCTTCTGACGAAAGTCGATTCTTCACATCATAAATTTGTTGTGGCTCTTTTCTTGAAATAATCTTTCTCAAATCAAGTGATAAGTATCTAATAATCTTAGAAACAATAAGTTGGAAAATATGGAATCAATCATCAGATATTTAGATATTCAGAAAGTAAGATGAACTTACTTAATCGATGCCTTGATCAATAATCCTTTGATCGATCATATTGTCGATTAATTATATGAAGAAAAGATATAGCAGATATATGCAATTATCGAATAGATTATGGATCATATGATGATCAAACAGATGATTGATAACTGATGAAACATGAATGCAATTAGCTTTAAATGAATTATGCAAGGATAATCTTTTTCAAGTTACGTTTGCCTTCGTATTCTTTTAATAAAGAGTTATGTGTAAAAAGAAGGCTGAGAAAAGTTTAAAGATAAAAAGATAAAATATTTTGAAATCATCATGAAATGCTGTTATGAAATGAACTTATACAATGATCGTGAAAACTTGTTGATCGATCATGCTATCAATAAACAAGGTGTTATAGAAACAGATATTAAAGCAATAATGATCAAACACATTATCGATAAATGGATGATGGATAACCTTATCGATAAATAATAAGCAAAAGTATATTCGGTGAAAACACAGGCTACGTAGGTTAATCGAATAGGTGATCGATCAAGTAATGATCAATCAAGTTTTCAATAAAGAGGTTTATTCTTGTAAAATCAAAGAACTGATTTATCGATCACGTTATGTGAAAACAAGGTAAACATGAAGTGCGGTGATCGATCATATTATCGATAATGAGATTATCGATCCTGTGATCGAAGAATCATGGTTTAAAAGCAATGTGCTAATTATCGATCATGTGATCGATAATTTGCTGATCGATCAGGTGATTGATAAGCTACTGAAATAATTACCTGCACGCAGAATTATGAAGCAATGTTCGATCATATTATTGATAAATGACTGATCGATAAGGTGATCGATAAAGGGAGACTAAAGCAAAACATAGAATGAGTAGAACACATTACCATTTATCTTTCTTCTCATCGATAATCTATTTATCGATCATGTTATGGATAAATGCCTATTTATCCATAATGTTAACCTTGTTTATCGATCAAGTGATCGATAAATACATTTATCCATAACGTTATCTGAAAATCATTTATCCAATAGGTTATTGATAAAACCTTAATAATGCATATAAAGATAAAAGAGAAGAATCGAAGAGATAGTACCAAGAACTCGATAAATTGATCGAGTATGTAGTTGCTTGATCAGGCTCGAGTAACATCTGATAATGGCTTTTCATTTTCTCATTTCTTCTAGTGTTTTTACTCAATAACATGTTTGAGTAGCATGTTGCTCGAGAGCTCAATCAATCAATTTTGGTCTTTGCCTCAATAAATTCGAATTTTGATTCAAGCAAAATGAAGGTCAACTTTGAGTGATCATAAATCTTCCAATTCAACTCCAAATTTTGCAAATGTCCTATCCCCAAAAATATCTTTGAGTCTACTTTCTAATGCAACAAGAATCACCCCAAAATTCGTTGTAATTACAAAGTTGTCTTCATCACAATGACTGAAGGTCAAAATCAAGATGTTAATCCTTACTTCAATGTTTCGAAAAACATGTCTCCCTCATATGAAACTCTTTGAAGTTGATTTTGGTGTCCATGAACCGTGTTCTGAGTCTAGTTTCATATGAATCAAGTTTCACCTCAAATGGATTTGTGGTTTAGGAGATATTGGAGAAATACCGAACCTATGTCAGAACTGAATGAAGAACAGAGCATAACAAAGTATGTGTTTTATTGATAACTTGATCGATAAGTGGATGATCGATCAAGTGATCGATAAATGCCCATGAAAATCACCTCTGAAGCTTATTTTCATGTTTATATGAAGGGTGACTCAATATCTGATTATATAACTTCTGGTTTGTGCATTTTAGCTTCCGATTGAGCCATTCAAACTTCTAATTGAGCATAGCAACCTTTAACATCAAATCTATGAACTTGAATCTTGATATTTCCATTTGGTCTTGCAAGTTTTTCTTTTCTCAATCTCTCTTCTTCTTCTTCTTCCTCTTGATCATTCTTCACAACTCAAAGTTCAATATAATAACTCCTTTCTTTTCTTGAGGAAACTACATAGGATATTAAGTATAATAGTTAGCCAAAATATGAGGTAAATAATTTGTGCAAACCTTTTGCTCTATTATTTGACATCATCAAAACTAATCATATCTAACATTAATCTCAAAAGTTATTTCATCTCCCTGTCTAGTTTATATATTGGCTCATATCTCAATTTTTAATCCCCTATAAGCAAGTGAAATTTTTCAGGATGTGACAAACTTTGAGCAGTCATTACTCTTAGCACACGCATCTATTTTAACTGATTTACCACCTGTTTTAAAGATGAGGACATGTAATTTAAGCATGCCAAATTTCGTTGCTAGATTCAATTATTTGCCTCATGTCATATCCTGAATTTTGGCCCTAGAAGTACTGGAATCAGCCTAACATAGGCAGGCTACTACTAGACCCTTTTTGACAGAGGTCTCAAAGATTGTCTAGAAGGACAAAGGGATTCCTACGGACTAAATCGCAAAGAAAAAAATTTTTGGAACCGAGAAAAGAGGAAGTTAGAGACTTGGATGAAGTCTCGAGGCCCAAAAATGAGAAATAGAGATAAATATAGGCTAAAGGTTATATTGGAGGCTCTAATGAGGTGAATTTTGAGTTGAGCTAAATTAGGGGCAAAATGGTAATTTTGTGAAGTCTTCGGCTGGTAAGGACAAAAGTGAAAATTATCCCCATAAATTCTAAAAAATTCCCAATAAAATGGTGAGATGTAAATTAGAGGTTTTGAAACCTCAATTGAGGCCCAAAATGTGAAAATAGTATAAAATAGCTTATTACAGAATTTTTCGAAAATAGAGGTTTTCGGGAAAATAGTGGAAAAATTAGAGAAAATAATTATTTAAAATATCTAGGGGCCTTAATAAATTTGAAAAAAAAATATGGATAACTTATCTAAATGTGGGATTGAATTATAAAATTAGTTTTAGTCTTTGGAAGTACAGGAATTAATTTTAGAAAATTTATTTCCCACAGTTTTACTAATAAAGACCTAATCGAGGGGAAAATTCAAAATAAATATCTAGAGGTCGAAAAAAATTATAAAAATTTCTAGATCATATTCTTATATTAAAAGGGGATTTATCATGGAGAGAAATGAATTTTTGGAGGTCTAGAAAAATTACGAAATGTCACAGTGAATAGTAACCGAAAAAGAAGTCGGAATGGTTTGTGATTGTGATTTAGTTGTGGGCCATCCTAGACCATGTGTGGGACCCAATTGGGCCTGGAAGAGAGCCCAATTTCATGTGTGCGGTTGGATTGAAGATATGTGGCTTGATAATGTAAGCATGATGTCATAGGACACTTGCCATCACAAGATGAAAAGGAAAAATGGATGGTCAAGATTAATCCACATATTTTTAAGATCAACGGTCAAGATTCAATCTTGTTTTCTATAAATAGACCCTCCCCACACCTCATTTCATCATAACTTCATGAAAACCTTGGGAAAATCTTGCAAAATGAATTCTAGAGAGAGAAAGAAGAAGGGAAGAAAAAGGCCAAGTGATCCTATGCAAGATCAAGCTCTAAAACAAGGTATATTCATGGTTTTTGATGTAGTTTTCACTACCCTTATTGTTGTTAAGCTTGGTTATGGATTTTAATAATTTTTGGGAGCTTGAAATCCTAAGGGGCATGTTGCATGAAATTGTTAAGGATAGGGAAAGATGAAATTAATGTTAGAATAATGTTTAAAGGCTTGAGAGGAACAAGGATAGGGAAAGATGAAATTGATGTTAGAATAATGTTTGAAGACTTGAGAGGAATAAGAATCAACTGGTTTTATATTGAAATTAGTTGAATTTCATAATTGTGCAACTTGGGTAGTAATTCAGCCAAACCTGGTTCTTGTTTTTGATGATTTTAATGCTTTCACTATGTTTAAAATGAAAATTTGTGTGGGGTAAAAGGGAGAAAACAAGCTTGGAAGCATTAGAATTGAAAATGAAATTTTTAGACCCTAAAGGCAGACTATTCGGTCAAGGCTAGTTCATGGGGAAGAAGTTTGATTTTCATTATTTTGAGCTTGAAAATCGATTCCACATGCAAAATTGTGTAGGAATACCACATGGAATTAATTTTAGAAAGATTGTAAATCAAGCTCAAAAGTTAGAAGTTAATATAGTTCAGAGAAAACAAAGTATTGATGTTTTTGATTTCCATGGCTCTAACAAATGAATGGAAATGATGTGTTGATGCATTTAGGGTCATGAGACATTGAGAAAGATTAATGGTAAAGGTTGAGCAAGCAACCTTAATGGTTGGTAGCAAAGGGAGCAAGAGGAAGTAAAGGGAAAATTTAAAGACACAAGGTAGCATACTTGGCCGTAACTTACTCTTATGTGCTTCGTATTTGCTTGCATGTATGACATGTTTTTATGTTGTATGATTTTATGAACTCATGTGTTGTGATTGTGAATGTGTTTAAAATATGTCATAGGCCTATGTGTTTTATGATAAATGCATGATGATTTCCAAACATGTCATTATGTTATAAAGATGTTAAGCTGCAAGCATGTTATAAATACCAAGCTTGCCATTTATGTTTGGGTGGTTATTGTTTGCTACTGAGATTTTCTCGAATCTCACTCCTCCATAACCAACTATTTAGATCAATAAATGATGTACAATGATTTCATGAAGGAGAGCATGAGAAGGAAGGAGAAGAAAGTGGAGAATTATTTATGTTAATGGTTGGTTAAGGATTTATGTACAATTCTCCCATTATGTAAATTATGTATATGAATGCCAATGATGCAATGTATTTGCTTAAAATGTTTATGGCATGAATGGAAATGTATAAGAATGAATGGAAAAGGATAGGGCCAAGTTATGCATGCCAAAACAATAAAAAGAATTAAAGCAAGAATTGTCTAATGGACAAAACGTAGGTCCTAGAGCAGTCAGCTTTAAACTCCAGTTTGGCCTATCAAATGTATGAGTTAAGCCATAAAACTTGGCATACATATTATATACATCCCAAGCTTTCAAATGATAGGTAGATTACCTCAATTGCATGCATATATTAAGAGATACAAATTTTCAAAGTTGAGCCAAGAAAATTAGAAGTTCCAGAATTTATCAAATAAACAGTAATTTTCATAGATTAAACTGTACAGATTGACTTGAGATAAGTCTAGTTTGATATTTTTCTCCTGTAGAAAATTGAAAGAGATTCGAGTAGAATTTTGGAGCACCTCAATACAATTTTTATAGAATTAGTTATAATTTTTCAAAGTTGGACTAAAAATCTAGAATTTAATTAGTGAATAGTTACCCGAGAACCAATTGCAAATTTTTAATCTACGAGCTTGTTTTGTAAATCGCTTAAACCGTAGTGCTTCTAAATGCATACTCTGAGGGGTTAAAAGAAGGATGTTTCACCTCACTTCCACTCCATCACAAATTTGTGGCTTATTTAGGGATAACTTATCCCCTTTACTTATATTAACAATTCATAATTAATTCTTTTCATGCATATTACCATTCTATTAATGCACTAACTTTTCCATACATCATCATATTCAGCCTTACATGCCATCATTAGCATTTATTATCACATAATATTAATAGCATATTCTTGTCATACATAGGCATGCAAATTACATCATATAATGTAATACATTTTTCTCAATTCCTTTCCTCTTTTCTTTGCTTCTACTTTATGCATCCTCTTGCTTATTTATTAACACCTATTAGGGTTGGTTACAAGAGGGTGAGATTTAGGAGAATCTCAGTAGTAAATAATTACTACCCAAACATATATGGCAAGCTTAGAATTCATAACATGCTCGCAACTTAACAACTTTATAACATAATAACATGTTTGGGAATCATTATGCATTTGTCATAAAACACATAGGCCTATGATATACTTTAAACATATTCACATTCACAATGCATGAGTTCATAAAATCATATAAACATATACATGAAAGAGAGCCTTTTCTTGTCGTTCGCTTAGAGGTTCTCGCTCAAAAATTTATCCAAGCTATGCAGTAGTGCAAACTAGGGTCGTTCTCTTTTGGGAGCCTAAATTAGATGTCTAAGTTAGATTAATGCTATGCAGAGTAATGAAAAAAAGGGTTTTTGATGTTTTTAACCATTAATGAAATGCCAAAACTAAATGCAATTAATTCAAATCTAAGTTACTATGTTTTTGGATTTTTCTAAGATAGTAGTAATGAAGTGAAGTTAATGATATGTAATCTCTTGAATACAGCTTTGAAGCAATCATAGTTCAAAATAATTCTGGGAGTAGAAATCACCAAGTTTTCTAAATGAAAACCTTAAAGAACTCTTTAAGTCTAGGATCTTAATCAATGTCACCCATTTCATAAGATCCTATTAAGCTCACTTGGTGTGTGTATTAAGATTAATTAATGCACTTAGTTAAATGCAAGCCCAGATCAACTCAACAATCACACATTACCATGCAAGACAGAGAGTATCAAAAGAGATGCATAGAAACATATATGTAACCACATATATTGAAGCTCAAATTCAACATTAACTAATCCAATACACAAAATGATCATCCAGAATTGATTACAACCATAATCAAAATAGTTTAGCTCAAATTTACAAATCCTAGACCTAGAAATTCATAAATGAAGAACTAGAACTCATAGATGAAGCTAACTCCCCTTTGAAGCTCTTGGAACTCATGCTCCTTCCACCATATTCAAGAGTTGAGAAGCTTAGCTGGTCATAACTCTTGAACCAACTCCAACTAGGTATTGTTCTTCAGCCATGGCAGCAGCAGATGGAAGAAATGGAAATGGGATTAGGGTTTCTAAGGTGGAAATGAGAGAAGAGGATGAAAGATACGTAGGTGGTGGCTGAATAGAATGGAGTATTCCCTTAAAAATAGGGTTTCTAAGGGTTTAAAGGGTCCATATGGGTTGGATCATATGATTAGAGACTCCATTTTCGCGTTCTGATCCGGATCTGGCGTTGCTGATACGAGTCTTTCGCCGCGGCGAAGGTATACCTTCGCCGCGACGAAGCATTCCCGAGAGGAGCTCCGCCTAATCTTGTGTGTTCGCCGCGGCGAAGCTGTAAGTTGGCCGCGGCGAACTCTGCCCGAGAGATCACTGGTGAGATTTCCATTTTGGCACCGCGGCGAAGAATTCTCTTCGCCGCGACGAAGTGTGTTAGTGCTGATACTCTGATCTTGTGTTGTGTCATCCTTTGGTCTTTGATCTTAGCTCCAATTCTCAAGTGTCCTACAATAAAAAGCAACAATTTGAAGCATCAATTGTCCTAGAAATCAACTGAATACAATTAATAACCAATTATGACAATTTTACCCTCAAAAAGATACTAACTCAAAGTAAGGACTCTTAATCTAAATTAAGCACAATTATCATTAAAAGGAGCCAAAATCTATGATAAATACCCTTAAAATGATGTGAAATAACATAGAATAATTGGGCTAAATCAATACACGCAAGCAAATACCAAGCACATAAAGGTAAGATAAAGTTTCCTACCTTGTGTCTTTAAGCTTTCTCTTTATTTCCTCTTGCTCCCTTTGATTCTAACCATTAAGGTTACTTGATCAATCTTTCCACTTCTATTCCTTAATGTCTTATAGCCCTAGATGCATCAACACATCATTGCCATTTATTCATTAGAGCTATGGTAACTAATAACAATAACACTTTATTCTATTTGAATTATATTAGCTTCTAACTTTTGAGTTTGATTTTAAACCTTTTTAAAATTAATCCCACATGCTATTTTCTCTTAATTTTGCACGTAGAATTTATTTCCAAGCTCAAAATGATTAAAATCCAACTCAATTGTAATGCTTCCAAACTTATTTTCTCAACATAACTCTACATAAATTTTCATTCTAAACTCATTAGAAGCATCAAATCATTGAAATCCAATTCTTGTTCAAAGGTCAGGAAGAAGTTGGTTTTCTTGCAAACTCATCACAAAACCACTTGATTCTTGTTCCTTTCAAGCCGTTAAACATTATTCTGTCATCAATTTCCTCTTAACTTATAAATTGTGTGCAGCATGTCCCCTTAAGGTTTCACTCCCAAAATCCAAAAAAACTCATAACCAAGCTCAACAACAACAAAGGTAATGGAAACTACATCAAAAACCATGAACATATCTTGTTTTAAAGCTTGATCTTACATGATTTTTTTTTTAATCTTCTTCTTCTTCTTTCTTCCTTCATATTTTCAGCTTCTCTTCCCATCTTTCCTTGTGCTGGCTGAAAATCTTGGCGATATGAGAGGGGAAGGGGTATTTATAAAAATTTGCTTAAATCCTAACCCTTAATCTTGTGTGTATGGATTGATCTTGGCCATTCATTTAATCTCTTTGGTCATGTATCCCTTAGCTTCTTGATTCTTGCCACAACCCTCTTAGGTGTTCCCTTCATTTAATAAAAGTGCTATGTCTTGAGACACATCACGTGCCACCTATCACACATGTAAAGAAAGCATGATATTTTATTATATAATTCTATTCTTCCAAACTTAACCCTTAACAAAATGTATTATTCTATTCATGTATCCTCATTGAATTTGCCTTGAAATAGGGAGAATTCGTGCTCCCTCATACCTTGACTATTCCTCCACTAAGTTTGTGATTTTACATCGTCACTTTTTCAGGTCCTAACTTACTTATTAACCATAAGACATGTTTTGACACTCTTTTTTCATCACAATTAAAGTCACATGGCATTATATAACATGCCTAAAGAAAAAATGATGCCCTTCCCTTGTTCTTCGATTAAAACATTTAATAATATTTATTTTGGAATAAACTTGACCAAATTCTCTCTATCAGTCCATAACTCAAAGAATCTGTTTCTAGGTACCAATACTACTTTTTTATCATGGGAAATTTCTCTAATTTTTTTAAAGTCAAAAGTCAACCCATAAATGGTTTATTTTGACTTTTCCTAAATACTGCATAAATATGCCTTAAATTCTATTAAAGCCTATCTCTTTGCTTTTTGGGGATGGAACTATTTTTAAAACATGTCATAATTCCTCAAATACTTATTCTTCATTTTTCTCCTCTTATTTGAACCCTCCTCATGTTTTAAATAATTTAATTTCAATTAATATTCAAAATTCGCTAAAACGCTAGGAATTTCATCAATTTGCTTCAAAGGTATTTTTGTTATTTTTCTAGAATTTTCAGGCGTACTTTCTATTGTTGTCCTTTCCTACCCGAAACTTTTTGAATTTGTTATTAGGTCCCTATTCAAGTTTGGCCTTAGGAATCATCTCACTGAGGTTCCTAGTACAACCTTTAATCTTTAATCATCTATAATTTTGATACTTGAGCCCTTGAGACTTCATCAAAGTTTCCAACTTGTCTATCTTGTGGTTTCTAGAAAACTCTTACTTTGTGACTTGTTCTTTAGGAATTCTCTCGTCCCTCTAGGAAATTTTTGGAACTCCTACCAAAAAAAGTCTGGTAGCCTACCCATTTTAGACTAATTTTGATACTTCTAGACCCAAAATTCAGGATGTTACACTAACCCCATGAACTCATGTTGACCAAAACATGTTCCTTAAGAACACAACCATGAAATCTTTCACAAATCATGCAATAACACAAGATTTAAGCCTCTTTCTAACCTCTAATCATCATACTTACTTTAAATCAATGTTATCTGAATCCATATCAATTCAGGCAGCAAGAAGACTTAGGGTTTCTAGCTTTTAACCTCCATCAAAACCATATCTAAATCCAACAATCAATATGGCAACATAAACTACAATAAATTCTATGATCTTACCTTCATTAGATGCTTGAATTTGCCTAAGTTTCCCTTACTCTTCCTATCACATCCAGTACTATGGTAATTAGGAATAAGAAATGTTCCTAAATAATTAAGGGTCAAAAATGACAAGAAGAAATAGAAGAATTTTGGTAGAAAATAATTATTATAGTTTTCCAAGCCAATTATGAAAAGTTTGACTAATTAAGAAAAATTGGTCAAGAATAATTATGAAAAAATATTTTCAAGTCTCAAAAAATTAAGAAAAAATAAGGACAATGTTTCTTGAGAATTATATGGGATTTTAAAATTAGTTTTATGACCAAATTACCCTTAGAGAAATTACAAAGGAATTTAAGGGCGATTTAAACTAGTTTAAGGTCATTTATTTGGAAAATTCCAAATAAATATTTTTAAGGAGAATAAAATCCCAAGAAAATTTCTATGATGTCCCAAGGAATTATAAAATATTATGGAATTAAAAGAAGACTCTCAAGTATCCAATATTTTTTCCAATTCCTCCGAAAAGTGGAAAAATCACTAAAGAGAAGGAAATTAGTTTTCCTTTTATTTAATTATTGGGAAATTAAATTTGAGACAAAGAGGGCAATTTGGGAAGATAAAAATGAGGAGAATAATTTTGGATCTGATAGAAAATAATTACAAATTCTAGAGCACTGTAATTATAGAACAGAAGTTAAACCCGGAGTCAAAGTGCACCGATAAAGCAAGACTAGAGTTTTGCAATTCAAATGGTTCACATTTAGCTATGTGTCAAGCCCCTAATAGAGAGGATTTAAAACTTTCCAAGTGTCAAGCCTGAAGTGGAGGAGAGTTTGACTTTTGGAAATTAATTACAATTGGAATTAAGTGATTAAGAGGGAAATTTCAAGAAGGAGTAGGCTTTTGACACTTGGCTTCTCATTAATGCTGGTAGGTAAGATGTTTCGTGCACATTAAATGAGTAATCCTCTCCCTAAATCAAATGCCAGTTTCATCCAAGAGCAAATCAAGAGGGAAAAGAGAGGGTTCAAGGGGAAATCAAGAGAAAAGGCACCAACTTTGATCATCCAACCAAGATCCAAGGTTAGTTTTTGGTTCTAAGTTGTTCCTTGCCTTGTTTACTTGAGTTATATGGTTGAAATTTCTGTTTTTCCTCCTTCTTTGGTGCTGGGCAAAATGTATAATAAGTAAGGGAGGAATTTTTATGATTCAATCTTGCTAGAACACTTCAAAGCATGTTAGATCCTAGTGGTCACAAGAGTTTGTAGGTTGATTTTGAAGTGTTTTCTTTGTTATGTTGCATGAAAATCTTCTCGACGAAAGTAAGATCTGGACCCTAGGATGTTTTTTTCAAATTTTTGAGGCTTCCATTGTGTTCAAAATGAAAAATAATGTAGGGTAAACCTAAAGAACAAGGGTTAGAAGCCATAGAATCAAAGTTGCAATTTTTGGATTTTGAATCCTAATGATTCAGCCAAGCTAAAACTGAAAGAAGGGATTTTATTTTGTTAAATCTAAGTAGATATTTAGAATCTACATGAAAAATCATGTAGGAATGAGTCAAGAGAGAATTTTTAGGGTTAAGGAAATAAACTCTAAAAAATTCAAGAACAATGGTGGAAGCTTTAAGGGACAAAGGTTGTCCTTGAGTTATGTTATTGATTTTTATAAGGAATGGTTGATTATTCTTGCTACCCTTTTTGTGGATTGCCATGTTAGGATTTGGCTTTTGTGGAAGCAAGAAAGAAGAACAAGAAAATCAAGGAGCATTGGATCAAGGTAGTAAGATTTAATTAACCTTATTGTTGAGTGTTGCATTGATTGCTATGCAATTTCACGTGCTATTATGTGGTTGCACTAGATGATGATGATGATGATGATTATGTAGCTATACTCCTTGCTTTATGTGCCTTGGATATTGCATGTTAGAGTGTCACATGTATGAGGTAAAGTAGTTCCCTATTAATAGCAAAACATTAGAATGCTTGTAATTGATGCATATTAATGTTTTGGTTGATTGATCTTGCTACTGGGATTTCATTGAAATCTCATCCCTCGTATGTAACTAATATTTTAGGGACTGAATTATCAAAAGGGAGGCTGCAAATCCAAGGATAAATATGGTGATGAACCATGAGGAAATATTTGTATTTGGTTATGTATAAGTATCAATGGTTGGTGCTGTAATCCCTAAGTATGATGCTAGTTTAGAGCCACATTTTAGTAAGTTACCAAATGAATTTCTACTCAAAATTTGGTATGCTTAAAGATCACGCCATGAGATTCAAATCAATAGGCAGCGCGTTAAAAATGGCCAACTACATGATTTTTAATGATATTTCAAAGTTAAGGTTCATAATCTGGAGAAAGGATTTTTGCCAAATGGACAAAGGTGAATTTCACAAAAAACCTGACACTTTTTCAAATGGAATTAGTTCACAAGATTATTTTTCCTGGAAAGAGCATTCAAAGAGATTTTTATATAATTTTGAACCACTCCATTTTGATTTTTTTAGATTAAGTTATGAATTTTTTAAGTTGGGCCAGAAACTGGATTTTTACCCGATGAACAGTAAAATTCCGAAAATAAGCATTTTTCATGGATTTTTGAACCCAAGACCATCTAATGTGGTCTAAAATGGTTTTGATTAAACCCTAAGTGGATCCGATAGTAAGATGTGACACTTTCTATTCTCTCTTGGCCAAATTCTTGCTATCCTTTCCTCTTCTCTTTGGCTAAAATTTTGCTTATCTGGGAGAGGAGGGAGTATTTATAAAACTTGTCCCAAAATTTACTCTATGATTAAATCAACTTACCATGCTTAATTATCATAACATGTGTCTCTTGATTAGGCCTTGTCCTTCATGATTTTGTTAAGTGTTTCATCAAGTTTACCATGTGCCCTGGCTTGCTTAAGAAGACAAGATAAATATCTCTCTATTTGTTTCTTTATAATTATACCATTTGACAAATGCTTTCCTTTCCAATTTTGCTCTTAACAATTGTTACAATTCCAACACTATCCTCCTTAAAAAAACGGTGCCAAAAATAAACCCCTACATTATTTCTCCATCAATCTTGCAACATTGCACCGTATCAGGGACTTTTTCAAATGCTGACTTTCTCAATAGCACTGACATATGCTCTATAACCCTTTCATGATGTTTCATGACCTCTCTTATCATAGTTAACTTTATATAATAACAATAATAAGGTACAATGTGCTTCTATGGCTTTTATGTCTTAGAGAAAACATAGAATTATTTAATTTCATTATAACATTAACCAATTACTTCCTAATATTTCTTAGTTCTAAGAATTCATTTCTCTCTTCCAATACTCTTCTTTTGTTAGGGAGAAGTTTTCTAATTTTTCTTAGATCAAAAGTCAATATGTGAATACTTCTATTCAAAATTTCCTAGATACCCCTCTGTGTATAAAATTCTGCTTTAAATTTCTTTAAAGCCAATCTCTATACCTTCAAGAATCAGGAATAATTTTTCAATTTGTCATAATCTCTAAACTTATTTTTTTCCATTTTTTATGATTATTTGATGCCTCCATATAATTAAAATAATTGATTTGACTAAATTTTCTCTAATAGCCAAAATTCTCAATTAAATAAAATTCTTTAATAACTTATTTTCATCAATTTTTCACCTTTTGGGTCTCAAACAATGCTCTAGGCTTTTCTTTCAATTTTCTATGAAGTTTTGAGAATTTTCAAGAATTTTGGGTATACTTTTCAAAAATATCATTCTCTGACTGAAACTTTTCAAATTTACAGTTTGGTTCCTGTCAAAGTTTTACTTCAAAAGTTGTTTCATTTACATCTCCTCTATCCCATTTGGCCCTTAGTCAATTCTAATTTTTTTTTTTTTCAGTGGCTTCAAATATGGGATGTGACAATTTTCCTAAAACAAAAGAGTCCCTCACCAATTAGAAACATAAAGCATATGTAAACATAGTTTTAATAAAGAGAACGCATGAACCATATATACATATATATATTTGCCTCTTCTCCCTATTATTTCTCGATAGGATATGTACTAAAATTAAACTTGTATTTATTACGATTTTGTATCTTCTTTATTTTGCAATACTTAAAAAAGTGATTTCCTATGACTTTCACAATTAAAGGTTCTTAGAAGGACAAAGATTATAGATGAAAAATAATTAAACAATTATACGTCTAAGAATATCCTTTCGTTTAAATCCTACAAAAATTTTCTAGTTTACCATTTTTCTTTAAACACATCCCAAAGGACTGAAAATCCTTATTTGATTCCAACATCTAGTAAATTTTCATCAATACTTTTGACATGTAATATATGTGTGAAATTTATAAAATATACCCACATACATTTTCATGAAATATAACTTACCATTATTTCATAAGCTGCCCACACATTTTATTTTATTTTATTTTGACCCCTAATTGCTAACGTTTATCATTAAAGGAATCAATTCATTTATACTTGTGTATTTCACTCATAATCCAACATTGAGGTTTGAGGTTGTTTGAAATATGTAACTATGACATGAAACTATAAAATTATTGATTGCATGCCTTGGATTATTGATTTTACATTTCTATTATCAGGTTAATTGGTGGAAACAACACACTTAAGCCTAAGACAAGCAAAACCTGAAACTAACATGCTTTCGACAAAATACTAGATATACATATACACTTGTAGAGGAAATAGCATAAGCTCGTAGTGTGCACTTTTTTTAAAGAAACAAACATTTATGAAAAATCTCTTGATTTTAAAGTCATCTTTCAAAAGCAAGAATGAAAATAAAAATAAATTACCATAACAATTCACAAATCTTATATGTCGGTGTGCGTTAATATTTTCAAGTTCAAAAAAAGGGCTATGACTTCACCAAATTTATTAGGGAAAACCATATTGAAGGTACCTATACTTTCTCTCAATTTTTAATTTGGTACCTATGTGTTTTTTTCTCTTTAATTAAACATTTAATTTTATCTTCTTAGCAACATTAGCTCTTATAACTTTGTTCTATTAATATTTTTAGTCTCTACATAAGGATTAATGATGTTAATAGAGGAAAAATAAAGGTTTAGTTAAAAACAAAAAACACATAGATACCAAATTGAAAATTGAAAAAAAGTATAGGTACCTCCAATATGGTTTTCCCAATTTATTATGACTCTCACCATGTGGTTTAACATTTTTAGGTGACAACTCTAGAGCTGGTTTATCAGAAAAGGCAATAGAAGCTTAGTTATTAAGTTAATCTTGTATAGCCTCCTTTTTATTATGTAATGAGTATTCGTATATTGCCATGTAGGGCTCATTTTGCATACTTTGATTTATTTAAGGTTGGTTATATTAGCTACATACTTTTGATAAATTGTTACTGGATTGTATGCTGGTAGAAGGCTGAAGGCCACTAGGTGTTTGCTTGTGTTTGTGAGTCGTGGATCTATAATGACTTTTGAAAGTAGTTAGTTACTGTTGGTTTGGAGGAATTTTATTCAAGAAACATCATGTTAAGGGCTTGTAGTTGAATATGACATTCTAGGCTTCAATATGATCAAGGGCCCTCTTATGTGAAATATTGTTAATTTTGGTTTTCATATGATTTGTTTAGTAAAGCTCTTATAATTATGATAGACATTTTGAATGATTATATGAACTTTTTTCTATCATAGTTAACATTTCTTGTGAATCAAGTTTCTTTTTATAACTAAGTAGCTTTTTCAAATGTTATACTAAGTTTCCTTTTTACCATGGTTAACATTATTAATTTGTGATTTAAAAAGGTCAGTAGCTAGTTTAGGAAAACCATTATTACAAGTATTATGAATTGGTGAGGCTTAAGTGAACGGAAAGTTGTTGTATACATATATTTAGGTATAAATATGTTCATTTTGGAGAATTCTTTTTGACTTAAAGTTTACACAAGATTATGCTGGTAACACAAATCATTTTGCGAATAGCTATTTTCAGTTATGCTTCAAAATTTTATGTTAAAAATAATAATAATAAAATATATATACGTATATAAATAGCTTTTAAAGAAATACTTGAAAACCTAAGAGATAGGCAAATGTTCCTGTTTAATACTCTCCCAAACTATTTCTGAAACAGGATGATTTTTCATATAAAACAAATAAATGTTATTTCCTACCTTTTGTACCAAGTAGAATTATCTACGTTATGAATGAAATAATTGTCACACACTTTATTAAAAAAATGCATGTACACTCTTTTTACTTTTAAGTAAGTACAAAAGTATGAAATATATTTTTGCATTAATGAGTATATTAATTAGATAGAATTTGAGTTGTAAATTCTTATAAATTGTGTATTTAAGAAGTGTCATGAATACGTGGCCTAAGAAAAGAGTACTTTGGGTACTTAGTAATATGGAAGCAAGTACTTCTGTAGGTAGTTACTCTAGGCGGCCTCAGTAACTAACAATTATACTCATCGTAACAATTATACTCATCGGGCATACAAGTAAGTGCTCAATGAGGTGTCAAGTGGATAATTACAAAAAGCATAACATTCGTACTTATCACATGGTTATACACGTATCAATACAAAGTGATTTATTGTCGAATCTCACTTATTTTCTCACCTTATTTTTTCTAATTGAACTCATGGACTAATACTTACCCATGTGACTAGTAGCTCAACACAACAAGCTCATTGATTAAGTGATATGGACCGGTCAACATCTATAGAGCACAAGACCGGACCATGGGTTCTAAAGCACCTTAGCTTATAACTTTTTTACACATCAAATAGAAGCAATTGAAAGCACCTATTAAGTCCTTAAATTGGAAAAATCAAAATTTAAAATACGGTGAAGGAGCAAATTTGCCCATTATAATATTCAAAAGGAACATTAGGCACTATAATAAAATATTGGGTGCAAAAATACACATTATGATTTAAAAAGGGCCCTAAAATATCACTACCATTAAATTCGGTAAAGTTGACCGTTTTAAAAAAATATTTTGGCTAAGATTACTAACGTGGAGGCAGATGTGGTGGAATAATATTTGTCAAAATATTCTTCTTCTTTGATAGACTACAGATCATAGGGAAACTGCCACTTTAGACCAGAAAACGCATACCAGAGACCCATCATTCACGAATCCATCTCCATCAACCTTCAACTTCATCTCTTCCTCTAGCATAATGATGCTGTCTATCATACCTCCTTTATTTCCTCATTATATAACAATTGAAACCATTTAAGGTCATTACATGATCCTTAAATATGAGAAAATTTTAATTTCACAATTTTCATTTTCAAATTTCCATACACTGTTCACAACAATTTGGGCCAACTTTGAAAACTCATAACTAATTATTGAAAAATCAAAACGAAGTGGTTCCAGGTTCTATAGAAAGCTCTTGACATGCTCTTTGGAGAAAAATACTCATCAGTATCCAGATCTCACGCATCAATCCCAGATTTTGTTTAAAGTGGTACTATTTATTTGGTTATTTTCTAATTTTTCAGGTTTTATGCCCAATTTTGGAAAGGCACAACTTTCTATACAAAACTCCAAATTTAATAAATTACCACTTGTTTTAGAGCTAAAAATGAGATCTATAAGCACGTCAAATTTTAGATTCCAAATCTTCCAATTGCTCAAAACCACATTGGTCAAACTTTGCTTTCAAAAAGTCAACCTTTATCCCTATTCCATACCATTCTCGCTTTTTCTTTCTCTTTCCCTTTCATCTGGCTTTTCCAATCATATAATACATGTAAAACCCTTTCTCCCAAAACATTATAAACTCTTCATAAAATCACTACTATGGTAGAAAAGGAAAGATGTTACAACAAACTACCATAGTAGAAAGAAATTTGCATAATTTTTTGAAATTAACATTTAAACACGGTTCAAACTCAAACTCCGTTGCATGCAACTAAAATCATTCACTAACATCCACTAGGCCTCCGGGCCTCTGGCCTGGGTAACAAATGACATCAACATCAGCCCATACGATTAGTTTCCAATAATATGTATCAAAGTTTCACAAAACACTAGAAATGCCTCCGGTCAACCAAAAATAAGAAGATAACATTTCCTCCAGTTTACAATAAGACCAACAATCAAAATATTTCAAAAGGGGCCCTAAATGTGGCAATATACAACTAGCCATACATATACAAAGGCTAGAGGCCTAAAGCTAACCAAGCTCAAGCCTCTGCGTCTCTTCCTAATGGCACACGCCTAGAACCTTCACCTGAAAACATTGTAAACCACGAGGTGAGACAACGTCCCAGTAACCAGCATTTCCAATTCAAAGTACAACTAAATAGGTGATCGTGAGGTGTCAAGTGGGGCAGTTCACAAGTAATATGATAAATGATAGCCACAACAATTCATGCAAGTGCAATGATGTAATCCCATCAACCATATCCCTCACTTTAGGGGATTTTCAAGAGCTGAACCCAGCCTATCTCTCACTATGGGGGACGTAAAGAGCCAACCATCATGCATTAATGGAGGCCTTACCACGTGGTAGTAATAATCAAAACTCTCACCAATTCCCGATTCATGCATCATGCTCGCACCGTAATCAAAGAGTAAATAATCATTTCACAATTAACTTCTTTTAGTGGCCTATCTTTCACAAGTTTCGAATTCATTCAATATCAATTAAAACCCCACAAGACAATTTTCCTTTTTAATATACAACATACACTTTGAACACAGTTGTTACTCAGAGCACAAAACATAAATCCACTCACAATACCACAAAAGCATGTACAAAGGATTGGAAAGTGGTTACCTCTCTCCTGAGCAAGGAATAACAAACCAACACTACGGCCGTGTGCACCCACAAGGCTCACAACCATCATGTATTAGCCTTCAACTAATAATGTGGCCAAAACAACACTTGGGGATACAAAATTCCTAGCTCCAACCAAAACTCTACCCAACTAAAAAGGGTATAACCATCAAGGCAACACTCCAAGGTCATAAAAATCCATTAAAACCTTAATTCCTTTCCAAACATCAATTAGAACTCCTAACCTTAAGGACCCACTATAGGAATTCAACATCCAAACATCCCATTTGAACAATTGAAGTCTTAACAACATTCTAAACTGATTAAACGTCCAATTTAACCCTCCTTAACATAACCCAAATCACAAAACTCAAAATCAACCTCCACATTATCATCCTCAATCACAAACCTCCCATTTTCATAAACCCTAACTTCAAAACTCAAAGTTCTTTAAATCCAAGAAAACCACACCGATTAAATACTTAGACTAACCCAAAGCAATCAATTAAACTCAAAACAATCGGTCAAAAACCTCAATTCCATAACAACCTAGAAAACTCTAGGGTTTCACCATAAATCCTCAGAAATTCCAAGAAAGAAAGTAGATTAGAGGTTAAAATCACTTACTTGAGGTAATGGATCCTT
Organism: Neltuma alba; assembly: GCF_004799145.2. Taxonomy (NCBI): domain Eukaryota; kingdom Viridiplantae; phylum Streptophyta; class Magnoliopsida; order Fabales; family Fabaceae; genus Neltuma; species Neltuma alba. The sequence continues at coordinate 53,010 of NW_021635235.1, forward strand.
AGAAATGCCCCCCTCCAAGCCAAAAATTTGAAACCCTAGCAGAGCCTCTCTTTCTTCCTTCAGATTTTCTAATTTTCGCACATCTGACCCCTCATGCGACTATATAGATTCGACCCCCTTCGTCGCGGTGAACTAATCCCGAGAGGGATTACTCACCTGAAAACCTGACTTCACCGCAGTGAACTCCAATCTTTGCCGCTGCGAAAGCTTCCCGATAGGAAACTCTCGCTCGTCCAAAAAACCTTCGCTGTGACATACCCTAACTTCGCCGCTGCGAGACCTTCCCGAGAGGGAAACCTCACTCACCTGAACAACTTCGTCGCGGCGTCCCTCTGATTTCGTCGCGGCCAAACCTTCTCGAAAAGACATTCCCCCCTAGAACTCTCGATTCGTTGCAGCAAAGTGAACAAACCCTGAGAGGGATCTGTTCACCTATTCCTCCAATATACCTCAATTCCAACCCAAACACCAAGATCAACATTAAATCACTTATCTATCCTTAAAATCAACCAAAAGAGGTTATTAAAACCCGATAAAACTCAGGACGTTACAATTCTCCCCAACTAAGAAATTTTGTCCCCAAAATTCAAGCAATCACACAATACACTACACAAACAAACACAAAACACTTACTAAGAAAACAAGCGAGGGTAATCACGTCGCATCCTTTCCTCTGTCTCCCAGGTGGCATCACCAAGACTCATACCCTTCCAGAAAACTTTCACCAATCGAATGGTCTTATTCCTCAACTGTTTGTCCTTCACATCAAGGATTCTTTCCGGTTCAGCCTGGTAAGTTAGATTATCATCCAGCTCCACCTTCTCAGGCTCTAAGATGTGAGACGGATCAGGGTGGTACTTCTTTGGTTGGGACACATGAAACACATCATGTACGTTGGACAGGTGCGGTGGCAAAGCAACTCGATAGGCTACTTCTCCATTTCTCTCCAAAATTTCAAAGGGTCTAAGAAATCTAGGAGATAACTTCTTCGCTTTAATGGACCTCCCAATACCAATAGTTGGCGTGACCCTCAAAAACACATGGTCACCCTCACAAAATTCCAATGGTCTCCTCCTCCTATCAGCATAACTCTTTTGCCAGCTCTGAGCTGTCAGCAACTTTTGCTTGATGACCTCAATCTTCTCTGTGGTGGCATCTACCAAGTCTAGTCCTAAAATCGTTCTTTCACTCAGTTCTGTCCAACAGAGAGGCGATTGACACTTCCGGCCGTAAAGTGCTTCATAAGGGGCCATCTGGATGCTGGCATGGTAGCTGTTATTGTAGGCAAATTCAGCCAAAGGTAGGTGATCAATCCAACTCCCCTTGAATTCAAGCTTTCAACATATCCTCTAGCATCTGAATTGTCCGCTCAGTCTGTCCATCGGTCTGGGGGTGATATGCCATACTGAACTTCAACTTAGTACCCAAAGCCACATTCACCGCTTTCCAAAAGTTAGAAGTAAAGTGCGGATCTCGGTCCGAGACTATACTCAACGGAACCCCATGAAGCCTGATGATTTCATCCATGTACAACTTAGCCATTCTCTCCAAGGTATAATTGACTTTATACGGTAAAAAGTGGGCAGATTTTGTCAATCTGTCCACCACCACCCAAATAGCGTCATAACCTTCGGGTGTCCTCGTCAAACCCACAATGAAGTCCATGGAGATGCTGTCCCACTTCCACTGAGGGATTTCTAGCCCTTGCAACAAACCTCCAGGTCGTTGATGCTCTATCTTAACTTTCTGACAAGTCAAACATCAAAGTACGAAGTCAGTCACTTCCTTCTTCATGTTGGGCCACCAATACTGCTGCTTTAGGTCATGGTACATCTTGGTTGCACCGGGGTGGATGGCGTAACGGCTTCGATGAGCCTCCTCGAGGATAGTTCTTTTAATCTCCTCATCCTGGGGAACACAAATCCGGTTATTATACTTCAGGATGCCCATATCTCCAAATTCATAGTCCTGCACTAGGCCATCCTCCAATTCTACCCGAATCCTTGCCAACTGTTCATCTTCCCATTGAGCCGCTCGTAAATCTTGATAGAATTCATAATCTCCGAGCACTGCACACAGAGTAGCCTGCCCCGATGGTACAATTGGAATCTCCAATAACTCCCCGAGCAAGAATTGTTCCTTTAAGCTTATACAGAACACATGCACTGCTTTTCTACTCAGAGCATCCGCTACCACATTGCCCTTTTCCAGGATGATACTTAATCTCAAAGTTATAGTCCTTCAGGAACTCCATCCAACGACGCTGCCGGTTGTTCAACTCTTTTGATCCACCAAGTATTTCAAACTTTTATGGTCACTAAGACTTCAAACTGGGAGCCATACAGATAATGCCTCCAGATCTTTAGTGCAAAAACTACTGCTGCTAGCTCCAAGTCATGGGTTGGGTAGTTTTCTTCATGTGGCCTCAGCTGCCTGGAAGCGTATGCCACCACCTTATTGTTCTGCATTAGCACACAACCCAAACCTTTAGTGACGCATCAGGTGTAAAGAACATACGGTACTCCAAGGATCAGAAGTGTAAGCACCGGAGCTGTAGTCAACCTGGTCTTCAGCTCTTGGAACGCTGATTCACATTTCTCCGTCCAAATAAACGGTTGATCCTTCTTGGTTAACTTAGTCAATGGCATTGCAATCTGAGAAAAGCCTTGGATGAATCTCCGATAGTAGCCAGCTAATCCCACAAAACTCCGCACCTCAGTTACCGATCTAGGGACTTCCCACTTAAGTACTGCGTCCACCTTGTTAGGATCCACTGCTACTCCCTGAGCTGACACCACATGACCCAAGAACTTCACTTCTTTTAGCCAAAACTCACACTTTGACAGCTTAGCATACAACTGGTGGTCCCTCAAAATCCGTAGTGCGATGTGAAAGATGCTCTCGATGTTCTTCCTCACTTCTAGAATAAATCAAAATGTCATCGATGAACACTACCACAAATCTGTCCAAATAAGGTCAGAAGATCTATTCATGTAGTCCATAAAGACAGCTGGAGCATTTGTTAGTCCAAAAGGCATCACCAAAAACTCATAGTGTCCATAACGAGTTCGAAAGGCTGTTTTTGAAATGTCCTCTGCTCGTACCCTCAACTGATGGTATCCTGATCTCAGATCAATCTTAGAGAAAACTGACGCTCCGACTAATTGGTCCAATAAGTCATCAATTCTAGGCAACGGGTACTTGTTCTTGATTGTGACCTTATTTAATTGTCGGTAGTCGATACACAGCCTCAAGCTACCATCTTTCTTCCTCACAAACAAAACCGGCGATCCCCACGGCGACACACTTGGTCGGATAAGTCCCTTTTCTAACAATTCTTCTAGTTGCTTTTTCAATTCTACCAATTCTGAAGGAGACATTCTATAGGGAGCCTTTGAGATTGGGGTGGTTCCCGGAACCAATTCTATGGAGAACTCCACTTCCCGCTCTGGAGGTAGTCCTGCAACCTCGTCTGAAAACACCTCAGGGTAGTCCCTCACCACAGCTATCTGTTCAATTCCTCCTGCCTCATCCTCACTAATTGAAAAGAAGACAATGAAGGCCTGGCACCCTTTCCTCACCGCCTTCTCTACTTGAGCAACTGACAACAAAACTGGACCACCTAACATTTCAGCACATAAGGCACCTACCGGAATCGTCACCAACCTCCTTTTACAATCAAGGATTGCACTATTGGCCATCAACCAGTTCATGCCAATAATCACGTCGATACCTTTCAGAGGTAGACAAAACAAATCTATTGTAGAATCTCGATTCTCAAACTGAAGTGCAAGCTCTAGACACGCTCTTCTAGTTATGACAGTGACTCCCGCAGGAGTAGACACTCTCAAATCATAAGGTAGCTCAACCACAGGCAAACTCAACTTCTGAGCATAGTCCACAAAAATAAAGAGTGCGTAGCACCCGAGTCAAATAAAGCAGAAATAACATGCCCCTCAAGTAGAATGTTACTCGAATCAAGTTTGGAGATGCAGAAGCCTCCTCATTTGTCATGGCATAGACACGTCCCAGAACAGTAGAATGGCCAGCTTGAGGTGTCGGTTGACTCTCTGGACAGTTTCTTGTAATATGTCCCCACCGGTGGCATCGAAAGCACTCCCAGCATTGCCCGCATGCCTACCCCCGTATCTGGGGCACGGTCCAGTAACACTCAGGGTGGTCACTGATGAATCTCGACGAGAGCCCTGTCCCCCGCCAGTTTGATTGTTTGGATTCTGGCGCCTTTGCATAAAGCCCCTCTGAGCGTTTGACCTCTGATTCTGCCCTTGATTCCTGTTTCTCCCTAAGCTACCCGAGCTCCCATAGCTGTACTGACTTCTTTTCCCTACTCCTCCTGTAGGACCAGGATAATGGGCTACTCTAGCTTGGTTCTCAGCCCTCCTTGCCTCTACCACCTCTCTTGTCCTTCTAGCTGCAACCCGCAACTTCACACACATCTCCTCAAAGGTATTGACCTCTAACAGGGCCAATTGCTGTTTCAACTCTGGCCTTGCACGATTCATCAACTGTTGAGCTAGCCAGAACGAAGGATCTTCTGTCTGCCTGGGCACATACTTTGCCAAGTTTATAAACCTTGTGATAAACTGATCCTCATGCATCTCTCCCTGCTTCAAGGAGTAGAACAGGAATTGCTTTTCCATTCGCAACTCCTTTAGAAAGAAATGATCATAAAGCATCCGCTTGAAGGTATCCCAGTCCAACTGAGATATATTAGAAGGTCTTGCACTAACCCACCAATGCCTTGCTTGCTTCACTTGTACCTTGAGCGGGGAAAGACAAGGAACGACAGTAAAGATTGTCTCCATCTGCTCAATCCACTTCTCTGCATCTGACGATTCCAAACTTCCCTTGAATTGTGGAGGATCATGACGATGCACCTCTCTCCATACCTTGGTGATGTCATTCAGTAGCGGAGGGTAAATCACTCCCTCTGAAGTATCTCCTCCCTGGCTAACTGCTCGATACTCCTCCCTCTGAGGTAAGTCTCCAGCTCGATCACCACCTCTAAACCCCCTTTCTCCTTCTCCTTGTGCCTCCATAGTCACCTCATTCTCTCGGTCCTCTTGATTGACCGACTCTTGATGCTTCCTCATGAAGTCTTCTTCAAACTTTCTCAATCTTTCATCTACCATTGCTGCCATCATCTCCCTCATTTGTCTCATAAAGGCCTCATTCTCTTGAGGCGGTCCGTTACCAGCTGGATCTGTCTGACGTGTCCGTACCATCCTTCCTCTCCCCAACTAAGGATGGAAACCCTCATTAGTAAAAAAAAAGAAAGGAAACACAAAAAATAGGGAAGGTATGTATGAAGTATGTATATTGCCACTACGAAAGAAACAATTTCAAAGAAACGAACTGGCTCTAATACCATTTTGTAAAACCCTTTCTCCCAAAACATTATAAACTCGTCATAAAATCACTACTATGATAGAAAAGGAAAGATGTTACAACAAACTACCATAGTAGAAAGAAATTTGCATAATTTTTTGAAATTAACATTTAAACTCGGTTCAAACTCAAACTCCGTTGCATGCAACTAAAATCATTCATTAAAATCCACTGGGCCTCCGGGCCTTCGGCCCGGGTAACAAAAGACATCAACATCAGCCCATATGATTGGTTTCTAATAATGTGTATCAAAGTTTCACAAAACACTAGACGGCCAACCAAAAATAAGAAGATAATATTTCCTCCAGTTTACAATAAGACCAACAATCAAAATATTTCAAAAGGGGCCCTAAATGTGGCAATATACAACTAGCCATACATATACAAGGGCTAGAGGCCTAAAGCTAACCAAGCTCAAGCCTCTGCGTCTCTTCCCGATGGCACACGCATAGAACCTTCACCTGAAAACATTGTAAACCACGGGGTGAGACAACGTCCCTGTAACCAGCCTTTCCAATTCAAGGCACAACTAAATAGGTGCTCGTGAGGTGTCAAGTGGGGCAGTTCACAAGTAATATGATAAATGATAGCCACAAAAATTCATGCAAGTGCAATGATGCAATCCCATCAACCATATCCCTCACTTTGGGGGATTTTCAAGAGCCGAACCCGGCCTATCCCTCACTATGGGGGACGTAAGGAGCCAAAGGGCCTATCCCTCACTGTGGGGGATGTAAAGAGCCAACCATCATGCATTAATGGAGGCCTTACCACGTGGTAGTAACAATCAAAACTCTCACCAATTCCCAATTCATGCATCATGCTTGAACCGTAATCAAAGAGTAAATAATCATTTCACAATTAACTTCTTTTAGTGGCCTATCTTTCACAAGTTCTGAATTCATTCAATATCAATTGAAACCCCACAAGACGGTTTTTCTTTTTAATATACAACATACACTTTGAACACAGTTGTTACTCGGAGCACAAAACATAAATCCACTCACAATACCATAAAAGCATGTACAAAGGATTGGAAAGTGGTTACCTCTCGCCTGAGCAAGGAAAAACAAACCAACACTACGGCCACGTGCACCCACAAGGCTCACAACCGGTCTACACAAGCACACAATCATCATGTATTAGCCTTCAACTAATAATGTGGCCAAAACAACACTTGGGGACACAAAATTCCTAGCTCCAACCAAAACTCTACCCAACTAAAAAGGGTATAACCATCAAGGCAACACTCCAAGGTCATAAAAATCCATTAAAACCTTAATTCCTTTCCAAACATCAATTAGAACTCCTAACCTCAAGGACCCACTATAGGAATTCAACACCCAAACATCCCATTTGAACAATTGAAGTCTTAACAATATTCTAAACCGATTAAACATCCAATTTAACCCTCCTTAACATAACCCAAATCACAAAACTCAAAATCAACCTCCACATTATCATCCTCAATCACAAACCTCCCATTTTCATAAACCCTAACTTCAAAACTCAAAGTTCTTTAAATCCAAGAAAACCACATCGATTAAATACTTAGACTAACCCAAAGCAATCAATTAAACTCAAAACAATCGGTCAAAAACCTTAATTCCATAATAACCTAGAAAACTCTAGGGTTTCACCATAAATCCTCAGAAATTCCAAGAAAGAAAGTAGATTAGAGGTTAAAATCACTTACTTGAGGTAATGGATCCTTAGAAATGCCCCCCTCCAAGCCAAAAATTTGAAACCCTAGCAGAGCCTCTCTTTCTTCCTTCAGATTTTCTAATTTTTGCACATCTGACCCCTCCTACGACTATATAGATTCGACCCCCTTCACCACGGTGAACTAATTCCGAGAGGGATTACTCACCTGAAAACCTGACTTCGCCATGGCGAAAGGTTCCTGAGAGGAAACTCTCGCTTGCCCAGAAAACCTTCACCGCGGCATGCCCTAACTTCGCCGCGGCGAGACCTTCCCGAGAGGGAAACCTCGCTCACCTGAACAACTTCGCCGTGGCGTTCCTCTAATTTCGCCGTGGCCAAACCTTCCCGAAAAGACATTCCCCCTGGAACTCCCTGTTCACCGCGGTGAAGTTTCACTTTGCCGCGGCGAACAAACCCTGAGAGGGATCTGTTCACCTATTCCTCCAACATACCTCAATTCCAACCTAAACACCAAGATCAACATTAAATTACTAATCTATCCTCAAAATCAACCAAAAGAGGTTATTAAAACCCGATAAAACTCAGGACGTTACAATACATACATAAACATAATCCTCGGTCAAATGCTTATAGATAGAGCATCCTTAATCATTGATATAATATTCCAACATAGTTTACAACAATACATAGCAACTCATAATAATTTACAAATCATAACTTCAATGACATTGAGCTTAATCCTCTTCCAATATGACTTCCAATCCTTTTTCCTTGCCCTTGGCAACACCACATAGGGTTCCTATTATTGTTTATACATTAAGGGGAGTGAGATTTCATAGAAATCTCAGTAGCAATGAATTATAATTATCATGTTAATCAAGCTCAACAAAATGTAACATGTTACTATACATAATAATCAATTTCAATATCATGAATAGCACATTATTCCATCAAGGAAATTAGTACATATTCATATTTCATATCAATGTGCACTTGGCCAAAGCATATCGACTATGAAAAAGTATTCCATACCATAGTATAAGTCAATTAATTCATAGAAACATAAAGTAAGCAGCACATACACATTAAATAAGTAAGAAAAACAATCAAATTAGATTCAAAGCTAGCTCTTTTATACTTGAACCAATTCGGCCTCTTCACTCCTTTGGGTTTCTTCTTGTTCTCTTATACAATGCCTATCAATTCATGCATAAACACATCCAAATTTATCAATAATTCAAGCATAAACACTAATGCTTGTCATTAAACTCAATTAAACCCCTTTTTCCTTGATTTTTGACATAATTATTTCCTCTTTGTTTCCATTCATCTCTTAGTCCATCCCTACACAATTTTTTATGTAGAATCCAAATATCAATTCAGATTTATGAAAATCAAACTCCTTCCCTTTCATTTAATCTTGATTGAATAGGCTAGTTTTGTTCTAAAAATTTTATTTTTGATTCTAATGATTTCAAACACTTTCTCTTGATGTTTCTCTACACAAAAACACTTTTTGAGCTCATTGGAATCATCAAAATACATCAAAATAAACTCCTATCCCAAGATGGCATAGCGGCAAAATTGAACCAATAAGGACCCTATCTTGGTTTTCTTCCAAAAGTCAATCCAAACACCATTTAAACATGCTTATTCCACATCATATTTAAGGTTTTTATCCTTCCCTAAAGCATAAGCATGTTGAATGAAAATTACAGCATCTCCCCTTTGGAATTTCAATTCAAAAACCTAACTAAACAAGCTTTAATCTCAACCATAAGAAAGCTTAGACATAAAGCTTGATCATTTCTTGTCTAAAAACCCTTACCAAATTCAATCTCCAGCTCAAGCAATGAAATGGGCAGTACCTCTTCTTGTTTTACCAATTTTCTACCTATTTTTAGGTATTTATAGGCAAAATAAATCAGACTTCTCCCCTTCATCTATGGACAAAATTTGGCCAACAAAATGGCCATGCAGCTGCCATCTAATGCCCCAATTTTCAGATCATGACAAAGTGTCCAGTCTCTAGAACTTTCCTACTATTATTTTCGCTAAAATTGGGATTAAATCCAATTAAATGGAAGGATCTAGAATCTGCATGAAATTGGGCCTTATTTGCACTCAATGTGGAGCCCACAAAATTTTTAGGATGACCCAAAAAGATGGCCCATGAACCAAATCACAATCCCAAACCATTTCGAAACTTTATCGGTTATTATTCACCAGTAACATTACATAATTTTTCTAGGCCTCCAAAAATTCATTTCTCTCCATAAAAAATCCCATTTTAATATAAGGACATGATTTGGAGATTTTTAAGATTTTTCTCTACCTCTAACTATTTATTTTGAACTTTTTCTGATTAGGCCTTTATTGGTAAAATTGCGGGAGAACAAATTCTCTAAAATAAATTCCTGTATTTCTAAGGCCTAAAACCAATTTTATAAATTCCCATAAATATTTAGATAATTAATACATATTTTTTTCTGAATTATTGAGGCCTCTAGTTATTTAAAATAATTATTTTCCTCTAATTTTTGACTATTTTCCCGAAAAACCTTCATATTCGGAAAATTCTGTAATAATTCATTTCCACACCAATTTCACCTCTAGGGCCTCCATTGAGGTGTCAAAACCTCTAATTCACTAGTTTTCTATTTTTAGGAAATTTTTTAGCATTGTTTCCAAATTTTTCCATCTTGCCCTTCCTGGACTAATAAATTTGAAAATACCGGTCCGAACCCTTTTTAGGTTTCACACCATGTCTAATTTTCTTAGCCAATCTTCTTTCCCTATTGGTCCTTAACTAAATTTTTTTATCCCTTCTATCAATGTTAAATTCAGCGGGATTTGACACCGTCATCCTTCAAACCAAAAATTTTTAGATTTATAGTAGACTTTTTAATCCAAGATTAATAGAGCGATCATCGAAAAGTTGGAAAGGAAATTTAAAATTCAAATGTAACTACCCAGAACTACCCAACCAAACAAGCAGCACAAGACGCAGAATACCCTAGCAAAACTTGTTCATTTGTTCAGCCCATCACATGAAAATTTTAATAAAATGTGTAAAGAAAACAACTTTTCAAATGCCTAACAACTCAAAATCTATTGCAAAGAGCAAACAAAAAATATTAACTAGCTAATAGAGGCCAGGGTTTCGTTCCAAGACAAGCAATAAAATCAATTATCATCGTCAATCCATAAGCCAGTCCCTTAAATTTAAAGCTATCGTACCAATAGAAGCCCACGGATAGTCATATGCAAAAAAGTAGTACAGTAAGACAAACGTAAGTTGTTAGAGATGTTAAACTCATAATTTTCAGTAGCAAAATTTCTAGAGGATACCAAAATCTAGAATATCGACCCCAGCACCATATAGTTGTCAAGCTTGGGGGACAACTCGAGGTCAGTGTGTTGAGAGAATCTGCGAAGACCCAAGCTTCTTCAAATCTGGCCACAGATAATCAACAGTGAGCTCGCGAGACCTCCTTGTCCTGGTTGCCAACCGCATAGCTGCTAGAATGAAGAAAAATTATCAGTGCCAATGGATGATGACACCCTCGGTGGAGATGATAGAAGGGAAAGGGGAAGGGTAAGAGTCGAGAGGGAGAGAAGGGGATAGTTGACAAAGATGAGGGAGATGAAGGATAAAAGGGGAAGGGAGAAGAAAGAGAGAGAAATGAAGGATGAGAGCACACATATATGTTTGAATCATTTAACGGAGATGACATTTTTGCCCCGTTTTAAAATGTTCATGTGTATTTTTGTGCCCAACATTTTATTATGGTACCTAGTGCTCTTTTCTGATATAACAATGGGTAAATTTGCCCCTTCACCTTTTAAAATAATTGTTCTCGGGTTACAATTCATTGTAACCCTAAAATTAGCCTAATTTTGAAAAATCATAATTAAATCTAAAAAAATCAAAATGATGTGATTTTAAGTTCTATTTGAAGCTTTCTAAATGATCTTTAAAGGAAAAATAATTCTAGTTGTGAACATGTTACATGTGTGCCTAGTTTTCACGCAAACATGCACTAGTTATATGGTTAATTTTCTATTTTTTAAGAATTTATGCTTAACTTTGGGTGGAAAACTTTTTGTACAAGACTCTGATTTTAATAAATTATCACCACTCATTTAAAGCTAAAAATGATATCTATTAAAATGTCAAGTTTTATGGTCAAATTCCTCTATATGCCTAAAATCCCATGGACTCCAAAATATGCTCTTTTTAGGTTATTTTCATCCTCTTTAAGAGTCATACGTTTGTAATTATATCATAACAACTCATAGGATGTCTTTATCATACTACACACCATATGAATACTCTTTGTTTATGTTACACATTATAAAGTAGTCATTGAGTTACCAAAAGATATAGTTATTATATCATTTCAAAACATTGATCATAAGTCTATACATAACACATAGTAAGTACTCTTCATGCTAATGCTACTCTCTTGCCTTTTCCTTGTGTATTTATAGCCCCTAAATAGTGTTGATTTAAGCATAAGAGAAGTGAGATTTCATGAAAATCTCAGTAGCAAAGAACCATAATTAAAATGTTAAACAAGCAAAGCTTGTCAAACTATATGTCATATGTTGCCTTCATGACATCAGTCAACATTCATGTCATGGAAAGGGAGCAATATGTCATATCAATAAGCAACTCAACAATGCATATAGCAAAGGCATAAAATGCAAGGAGTTAGGCACATAATAAGATATTTAGCTCTACAACATCATGGTATATAAAAAAGGAATAACACATAGCAATAAACCATGCAAGTTCATATTAAAATTGTAAGTTCTATGCTACCTCTTAACACACTTGATTCCTTGATTTCTTGTTCTTCTTCTTGCGCTTTCTCTTGATCAAGAACAATACCTATCAAGCAAACAACAATGACATTCTAAATCAAATTAAGCAATTCCATCAAACATGTTAATATAAAACCCCTAAACCTGTAACCTTTATTTTAGGGTTTTAGTGTCATTTTTCTTAACATAACTCCTACATGCTTTTTTTACATGATTTTTCATATAGAATCCATATATGCCCTTAGATTTATGAATATCCAATTCCTTTCTTTACTTTGCAATTTGGTCGAGAGGCAGGTTTTAGGGTTCCAAAATACTATTTTCAATTATAATGCTTTCAAACACATATTTTCACATAATCCTATACAAATTCACCATCTAAACTCATTAAAAGCATAAAAAAAAAACAAAATTCAAAACCTAGCATAAAGAACTTGGTCTGGCCAAACATAACCCCAAGTTTCCACCGATTAGAATTCTTCCAAAAATAACATTTAAATGCCATCAATCAATCATTTTCTATCATCTAATCCATATAAAAGCTTCAATTCATTCATATCTCATCTTGTATCAAATTGAACAGCACCAAACCCTAGGATTTCTAGTCTTGAACTTCCATTAAAACCATGTTTAGAACTAACAATGAATAGAGCATCAAAACTAGAAGGAAAAATCATGCTCTTACCTTGTTTAGGAGTTGGTTTTACCTAGGTTTGGCTTGGTCTTCTTCTCCTTCTTCTTCCTTCTCTTTGGCTAAACTCCTCTCTCTCTCTCTCTTACTCTTAATGTTGGCTGAAAATTGGCTAAGGAAGAGAGGAAGGAGTATATACAAAATTGGTCCAAATTCTTACCATATGGTAACTTTAATCACCACTCATTTTAACCTTTGGACACTTGGCATCATGTTGTTAACCATTTCTTATGATCATGCCACCTAAACCCCCTTAGGTGTTTTTTCATTGAATGCTAACACCAACTCACAAGACACCTCATGGGCCATATAATCCACATGTGTTAGAAAACCTAATTTCTTAATCTCCCCTCTAACAACAAAACACATAATTCTTTTCGTGTCCTAGGCGTCAAAATGGCACCATATAACAGTAGAAAAATAGAGGGAAAATGGCCTCCTATAGCTTAATAATATTTCCCTGTTCAATTATCCTGTATCAGATGAATTTTTCTTGGATCCTATATAATCCAATGTCTCCAAAAATTCATCCCTCTACAGCAAAACCTTCTTTTTAAGATAAAAAAGTTTCATAATTTTTCTCAGATATAAATTTGCTCTATAACTCTTTATATTCAAATTTTTCCCGAAATTGGTATTTTACATACAAAAATTTGGCTTTAAAATATTTTAAAATTGACCTCTTCACTTTTTGAGGCTGAAAATAATTGTATAATATGTAGTAATCCTCCAAACAACTTTTTCATATTTCTTCCAAAATTATTGAGACCTCTAGGTATTTTAAATAATTAATTTTGTCTAACTTTATACTGTCTGGCCAAAAGTATCTTAAAATATAGAAAATTTTGTATTAATTTATTTTTATTTCTTTAACACCTCCAGGGTCTCAAATATTGCTCTAAATCCTCTATTATATTTTCTATGATTTTCCACGAAGTTGTTAGAATTTTGAGCATACTATCCTAGTCTTTCCTATGTTAACTGGATATTTTAAAAATGACAATCTGATTCCTATTCAGTTTCAATTCAAAAGTTGTTTTGTCTACCTGTCTACTATACTGCCTAACCCTTGGTCTATTTTATATTTCTCATTTTCAAGGTTAAATTTAATAGGATGTGACAGGTTCCCCCTCGATCCACTAGCGGGTATCATCAACCTATAACACAAAAAGACCAAAGGACCTGTCACATCTTACTTTTATACCTCATTTTATATCAATTAAAACCATTTAGAATCACTTATCATGGCCTTGGGTTGGAAAAATTCAAACTTTAAATTTTCTTAAATTCAGGTTACTATTCATTATAACCCTTATAAAAGCCAAATATTAAAAATTCATAACTAACTCTAAAAAAGTCGAAATGAGATTGCTCCAAGTTTTATAGAAAGATCTTGACATGCTCTTTAAAGAAAAAATACTCATTGGTATTCAGAACTCATGCATCAATCCCAGATTTCGTTCCAAGTGGTACTGTTCATTTGGTCATTTTTAATTTCTTAAGGATTTATGCCCAAGTTTGGAAGGTCATAACTTTCTATACAAAACTCCAAATTTGATGAAATGCCACTTATTTTAAAGATAAAAATATGATCTATAAGCATGCCAAGTTTCAGATCTAGATTCATCTAATTGCTCAAAATCACATTAGTCAAACTTGATCGTTAAAAAGTTAACCTTTATCCCCTTTTTCATGTTATTCTTTGTTTTTCCTTTCTTTTCCTTCAATGATCTTTCTAATTATACTTCACATACTTAAATATGATTCCCTGATCAGATGCTTACATGTAAGGTATCATCAATCCTGAATACAAAGTTCTAGCATAATTTCCAATAATACATAACAATGTATAGTAATTACAAAACATACTTTCAAGAAACATTAAACTCCATCATCCTTCAAGTGAATCCCTTTCCTTTGTCCTTGCTTGATCCAACCCCTAGTTGGTGAATACTTGAATATAGAGGAATGAGATTTCATAGAAATCTCAGTAGTAATGAACTATAATTATCATGTTAATCAAGCATTGCATAATGCGATATGTTACAATACTTCAAAACTTCTTCTAATCATAAAAAATTGTTTCATGCATTATGCCATGGAAGGAAAAAATCACATGATCACATTGGCATATTATTATGGATTTGGCCAAAGAACATTAAGCATCATAAAATCAACCATTACCATAGCGTAATTCAATCAATACAGAGCAAGCAACATAAACACATTAAGTAAGCAAGAAAAACAATCAAATTATAGTTTCAATGCTATCTCTTATACTTGAACCAATTTGACCTCTTTAATTCCTTTGGGTTCCTCCTTAGTCTCTTACACAGTGCCTATCAATTCATGCAATAAAACATCACAAATTATCAATTCAGATTTATCAAAATCACACTTGTTACATCCCAAGAACTTTTGATATGAAACCCTGATAAGATCCGGGCTGGCATTTCCATAATTATTGGTTTAGAAAAGGCAAAACAGGAAAATTTAGAAAAAATTCCAGAAAATCCCCAAAAATGTGAAAAGTGTAGAACAGAGGTTTCAAAAACTTGTTTGAGGCCTAAAGGGTAGAATTTCAGTGAAAATGATTTATTACGGAATTTCCTGTAGACAAAGGTTTTTCAGGAAAATATTAAAAAATAGGAGGAAAATAATCATTTTAATTAGCTAGAGGCCTCAATAAAGTTAAGAAATAGATGGATAAACTATCTAAATATTTACTTGAATTTATAAAATTGGTCTTAGGCCTTGGAAGTTCAGAAATTTATTTTAGGAAATTTATTTTCCTACAGTGACACCGATAAAGGCCTAACTAGAGAAAATTCAATACCTAGAGCTGGCAAAAAATTATGAAGATTATATTCTCATATGAAAAGGTGAATTATGATGGAGAGAAATAAATTTTTGGAGGTCTGAAAAAATTATGGAATGTTACTAGTGGATAGTAATCGATAAAGTTTCTAATTGGTTTGACATAGTGATTTGGTTTGTGGGCTATCCTTTTAGACCAGCCTAAACCTTTTGTGGGGCCCATATTGAGCCCAATGAGGGCCCAATTTTGTACACCTTCCAAGTCCCTCCATTTTTATTAAATAAAATGTGAAATTAAGGGATATTTATGTGGAAAAATCTAAAGAAAAGCCACATGGTGAAATCTGAAGGTTTGAAGCACTTGATGGCTACCAACACACTCTCTTATCTGTCATTTTAGGCATGCTAATTAAGGGGGAAATGGCAGATTTTTTGGTCTATAAATACCCCTAGAAAATACCAAACAAATGTTGGAAAATTGGGAAAAATAAGGGGAGACTCTGCCACTGTTCATCTAGCCACCTTGTTCGAAAATCTTGAGGTGTTTTAGGCAAGAAATCATCCAACATACACCAAGGAAACATTAAGGTATGTCTAAGCATCATTCTTTTTAAGTTTCACATTGATTAAATAAGGATTTTTGCTTGGAAAAATGCTGGAAAATTCTAAAATTTTTGTTTGAGATGTGTGACGCTTAGGAAAGGATAGAAACCTTAATAATCAAGTAAAATAAGGAAGATTAAGTGGTGTATGGATTGATTTTTGGATGAAATCAAGATTAGGGTTTTGGTTCCTCATTTTGGCCAGCACTGTTCATAGGGAAGGAGTTTGTTTTTCATTGATTTGATGATTCCAATGGCTTTAAAACATGTTTTTGTGTAGGTATATGTTGTTGGAATGTGTTTAAAATCATTGGAATCAAAAATAGAACTTTTGGAAGCATATAGCCCCCTATTCAGCCAAGAGTTCATGGGAAGGAGTGCGATTTTTAAAAATCTCATTGCACCATTGGATTCCTCATGAAAAACTATGTAGGATTGAGTCATGAGATGATTGATTCTAAAGAAGGAATCAATTTGTTAAAAATCAAAGAAAAAGGAGGGAAATTGTTAAGTTAATGTTAAAGTGTTGAAACCAAGTTGTTTTGTGATTAATATGGCCTATGTTTATGCTTGGTTTAATAGGCACTGAGAGGAGGAATTAAGGAGAAGCATTGCTCCTTGGAGGAATTAATTGGACAAGTTTTACAAAGGTAGCTTTGAATTATAATTTGATTGTTTATCTTGCTTGTTTGTTGTGATTGTTGTTGTTTATATTGGAGGAACTTTGTGGTGAACTTGATTGTCTAATTGACATTGGTTATGCTTTGGCCAAATGCTTTGTGGCATGTCAATGTGGATAATATGATGTTCCCCTCCTTGCATGATATTCGGTATGAATTCCTATGAATTGGGAATGATTTGGATTGCATGATATGTTACAATTAAACTTGCATTGATTTACATGATAATTATAATTCATATGCTACTAATATTTCTTTGAAATCTCATTCATCCTATATTATTTTATGCACTAATTAGGAAGTGGACCAAGCATGGAGCAAGGGAAAGAATTGGCCTTGGAATGAAATGGCTTTATGAATATTATGTTATGTTAGAAACTTGTATCAAGTGTACCAAACTTTATGTTAATTTTATGACAAGTTATGAATGACATTTTGATGTAAATTATATTGTTATTCCATATTTCAATGTTGGAATTATGCTTTATGCATTTTGGGAAGAATGTAGATGAAGAAAAAAGAGGAAATAAACCAAGAAATTGGTAATTAGGGGATAAAAATTTCCTAAAAAGTGCCAAAATTGTGGCACATAAAATATAGAAGAATTGTTGGTGTTTGGATTGGAGATTTTGTGGGCTAATAGATCTTATTTTTAACTTTAAAACAAGTGGTAATTCATTAAATTAGAAGTTGTGTGCTAAGAGTTATGTCCTTCTAAAGTTGGTAAAAAAATACTGAAAATTCAAAAATTTACTAAATGAACAGTACAATTTGATGAATTTTCTGGAATTATTCTAGATGGAATTGGCCTAATGATTATTTTTCCTTCATAAAAATCTTAGCAAGCTTCGTGTGAAAATTAGAACCACATTGTTTCAACTTTTTAGATTTAGTTATGAATTTTCAACGTTGGCCCATTTTCACATGAACAATATACGGACAGGATGAATAGTAAAATTCTGAAATTTAAAATTTTTATCCGAAAATGTTATGAAATAACTTATATGGGTTCCAATTAACGTATAATGGGATATAAACAGAGGTGTGACAACACTCCTCCCCTTCCATATTAACTTGGCCGAATAGGGGATATTATGTTCCAAAATTCCTATTTTTTATTCTAATGATTCCAAAAGCTTTGTTTTAGTGTTTACGTATACAAAACACCTTTTAAACTCATTGGAATAATCAAAACACATCAAAATAAACTTTTACATCAAGAACTCATCATGGCCAAATTTCACGCTTGAAGACCCTAACTTGGTTTTCTTCTAAAAATCAATCCAGACATCAATTAAACATGTAATTTAAAGCTTCAAATCATGATTTTTATCCTTCCCTAATCACTCTTCATTTCAACCAAAATTTGGCAGCAACATAGCCTTGGGAAAACAACTCAAGTTTCTAACTAAAAGAAGCTTTAATCTCAATCATAATAAAGATTAAACATACCTTGATGGATCCTTGACCAAAACTTGATGTTTTCCCTTCAACTGCATGGTTGAACACTCTTCTCACAAGCCAAGAATTCAGTTTGACAGCGCCTCCCTTTTTTTTTGTCAATTTTTGGCTATTTTAGTGTAATTAAGGGGTGTTTATAGGGTAAAAATGCTGACCCCACACCCTCCATTTAGACATGACTTTTTGCCACTTGGGAGGCCACTTAGCTGCCATCAAATGCTTCATAATCTCAGATCATGCCATGTGTCCTTATTCCAGAATATTCCACTGATATTTTGACCGAAGATGGGCTTAAATCCATTTTAATTATTGGGCCAAGTTTGCATCAATTTTTGGGCCTTTCTTGCCCCATTGTGGGGCCTACTTTTGAACTAGAATGGCCCAAAAATGTGGCCCACAATTTAGATATAAATTTCCAAATAATATTAGAGCTTATCGATTACTATTCACTTGTAAAATTTTATAGTTTTCTAGGCCTCCAAAACTGCATTTTTATTCATGAAAAATCCTCTTTTAATATAAGAATATGATCTAAAAAATTTTAGAAATTTTTTCCACCTTTAACTATTTATTTTGAATTTTCTTTGAATAGAGCCCTATCGGTAAGACTTTTGGAAATAAATTTCCTAAAATTACTTCCTGTACTTCCAAGGCCTGAAATAAATTTTATAAATTTTATCAAATATTTAGATAATTATTCCATTTTTTGGAATTATTGAAGCCTTTAAATATTTAAAATAATTATTTTTCCCTCAATTTCACTATTTTTTTTCCTAAAAACCTCCATTTTCAGGAAATTCAATAAAACTATTTTCACACCAAGTTCACCTGTATGACCTCCATTAAGGTTCCAAAATCTATAATTTATCTTTTTACCATTTGTAAGGAATTTTCTTGAGTTTTTCTTCAATTTTCCCATTTTACCCTTCTTGGATCGATAATTCCAAAAATATCAGTCCGGATCCTATCCGAATTTTGTGTCATGTCTAGCTTTGTCAACTAGTCTACCTTCTATATTGGCCCTCAATTTAATTTTTTATACCCATTGTCAAGGTTAATTTTTTCAGGATATGATAGGACTAACCAATATACATCTGGTGTTTTACCTCCTTATTATCTCTATAATACATACAAAATTTATCCCGTTATTTTCTCTGTAACATGCCCCATTAATCAACATTCACCATTCCCTCTCGTATTTATACTCGTGAGATTTATACAATAATCATTTATCAATAAGGTAATAACTCTTATATAATTTGTTGTACCTCAAGTTCTGCTTATGTCACATCCTATTAATTTTAACATATTAAATAAGAAATTTAGAACCAACTGAAGGCCAGATAAAATAGTAAAGGCGGAGATGGAATAACTTTTGAAGTGAAACTTGGATAGGGTTTGAACTCTTATTTTGAAAAATTCGGCATTATTGGAAACTATGTTCAAAATTCTTTAAAATTCCTGTAAATTATTTTTAAAAAAAAGAATAAAGTGTCTAGAATAGTATTTGAGGTGCAAGAGGTAAAAACAAGATAAAAATAAATTATTGGAGAATTTTCTGTAATTACAAGCATTTTTTACTAATTAGGGAAAATTTAGCTAAAATGAATTATTTTAAATGTATAAGGCCTCAATTATCCAAAAAAATTGAAAACAATTTATTTGAGAGTTTATAATAAATTGTAAAACTATTCCTGACCTCAGAAAGTGCAACAGTTAGCTTTAAAAAATTTAAAGTTGAATTATGTTAGTAAAAGACCGATTTAGGAAAAATTTGAATTGAAGAAGTTACAAGCCGAATTTTGACCTGAAAAAAATTAGTAAATTGTTTCTCAATAAAAAAGAAATATTGGTGTAGAGAAATAAATTTTTAGAGTTATTGGATTGGACAGTATCTAGGAAAAAGTTAACCGATATGATGAAATTATACAGTTATAAGTTGTCACATTACAGCTTAGAAGCATCAAGCACCAATATTAAAAGTACACAAGAAAATTTTGGACGACGAATTACGCAACAATGTTGTTCCAATTGTATAATAAATTCTTGTTTCCTTAAGTTTATTATTACTTGTATATTTTCAATGGCATTTTTCCATTGTGATATAAAACAACTCATAATTTTTTATTATTATTTTTTCTCATTGTTGGAAAAAAAACATATGATAGACACTTTTCATGCCTAAAGCCATCAAATCTTAATTGTTAAGTCCTTAAAAGGAATTTCCTTTAAACATGTGTAGATTTACTTGGTCATCTTAGAGATTCTAAATTCCCCATAATAGTAGGAAAATAGCATACGATGTATTTCAACGATTTTTCCTAATGAATTAGTTGGCCAAGAAGCAACAAGGAGAAACCTGCAATGAGAAATATATTTATTAAGTCTAATTTAGACGATAACAATTACTACAAACTATTGTTTATATTTTTATTAACACTTAATTTAACATATCAATAGGCCCACATTTACATTAAAGGCACATTATCCATGCAACCTTTAAATTAGCATGAAACTTATCTATCACCCTTAGTACATCAGATACTCCTCCTTTATTATGTCTTTGGCCTCTCATTCCATTTTTTTCATCCCTAACAACTAAGTTTTCCAAGGAAGTTTATTGCTATTTTTCCTATCTGCCCCAAATTTGTACTATTTTGTAGCGTCTAATCATTTAATAATGAAAACAACTACCCACTATTGGAATGGTTGCTCACAGTACCAATTCTTTGCAGTCTAGCCATCATCCCCACATAAAGAGTGTAACATCCTAAATAAAATATATATTATATAATAGTTTATTATTACTAAATAATAATATTTTATTAATATTTTGAAAAAAAAAAAACAACACACCCCAACTTTTCCACCAAAGTCCGTGGAAAAGCAAGGTGAATTGAAGGCGAAGAAGAGTTTTGAAGGGAGTAATTAAAGAGGGGGGAGGAAAAATGGGGAAGGTTAATAAATGAAAGAAGAAAATTTAGAAAGAACGGTTGGCATTTTGAAGGATAAATAGAAAAGTGAGTGTTATGCCAAATAAGAGAAAGAGAGAGAGAGAACACGTATCAGAGAAAGTGAGAGCGAGAAAGAAGCTTAGAGGTGTTGGCATTTCGAAGAGTAATACAAGTTTTAAGGGATCATTTAGGTATATAAAAACGCTTCTTTCTATTAAATTTTCTTTACAAATTTTCCTATATATTTAGAGCTTTATATAAGGAGTAGTACTATACAATGTTTAGAGAAAATTTTGTGATTTAGGTATAGAGTAAGTATTGAGTTTTGAAAATATTTGACCATAGAAATTTAAAGATATATTATTAAAACATTTTAATCGGTTTAGATTTTTCCATTTATTACTTTTGGTATTTAAAATTAAATTTATTTGTTGAAAAATATGTCATTTATGATATATATCATATTTATACCAATTAAAATTAAGTTAAATAATTTATTCGGGTTGTTTGATATATTATTAAAATTTTAATTAGTTTATATTTATTCATTGATTGTTTTGAAAATTTCAAACTAAGATTTTAGTTGAAAAATATATTATTCAAGAAAAATAGAATGTTTTTACCGATTAAATTCAAGTTAAATAACTTATTTCGGTTATTTAATATATTATTAATATTTTAATCAGTTTAAAATGTAAAATAGGTTGAGAATATATTATTAGAAAAATTTTAAAGCTGGAAATTTAAGTTATAAATTGAGATTTCTACAATATTAGATAAAAACAATATTTTTATAAATATTTATAATTCAAATAAGTTATTTGGATAGAGGAAAATTGTTATTTGAAGTAAGAATTTTTGGGTAGTAAATATATATATAAATCTTAATAATAATAAATTCTATGTAATTTAAGTAATTATTTGTATGTATATTAAATTATATCTACATTATTTGTAGATTATTCTGTACTTTGAAGTTAGTAATTTATGCTCTTATTTCTCAAGCTATGAGGTTGAACTTAGAGTAGAGGTAACATGGTTAATTTATTTTATATACATGTTTTGGATTGTAAGGTGTTTATTATTTTTTTTATTTTTCTCAAATTAAATTGTGAATGTATGCCTAGGAATAAAGTGTGTGTTTTCTTATACGACAAATTTTGGTGAAGTAGGAAGTATGTTGATTTCATTATGCTTGAATTGTGTTTTACTGGAAATGATGTTTTCTTGTGGTGTTCAATTTAATATACTAATATTATGTTATTAAATAAAATGAAAATATGTTGTATTTTGTTTGAAATTATATCATCTTAATTTTAAGAATTATAATATTTTTAATTTATATTGTGACTATGCATGGGGTTCATATGTGGAGATTGAGATTTTGTTATGTGGAGAATAATTGTTCTTGAAGGCCGTGTGGCATGCCAACACTACGGATCCCAATATTTAACCTTTTTGTTAGACCCCTATAGTTCTTCCTTTTCCTTGGCTCTGAACTGAGAATGAACTCTTGGGTAGACACCTCTTATACCATAATCCATTCTTGGGCGGTGTAGGTATAGGAGGGGGCCTGTTATTTGATGTGAGTAGAGTGACTTTTGGCCGGGTTACTCAGCACAGAAAGCTGGGGTCCTTGTCAAAGAGTCATAAGAAGGAGTAAGGTGATGAAAGGGCATATTTCATTGTGTTGTTGCATATATGTACTTTTATATGAATTGTGTTGTTGATGATTGCATCTATTAAAGTATAATTTATTTCTTAAACTATATTTAAGCACTACCTCACCAACTTACCATCCTATTTGTATATGTCATAAATTAATACTTGGTCACTGAGATTTTACATCTTACCCTGCTATTCATCAATGCTTTTTAGGAGAGCCATCTAGTTTGGCTTGGTGTGAAGGGAAGCAACCAGAGGCATAGGCGAGCATATCTTAGTAGTCCTCTTTTGGTTTAAGCATGTAATATTATGTATATTGCCATCTTAGGACCCACGACTTTGTTAACATATACTTTCTTTTGTTTGGATGATTGTATTTGATGGAGTGCTGTTAAAATGACTGAAGACCATAAGATTGTGCTGTATGTGTTACTTTTATGTATATGACTTTTGGACTGGGTTGAGCACCCTGTGTTTCTTGTGCCCTAAGTCTTTGTGGGGTGAATGTTTATGTTAGGCTTGTGGGCAGTTATTGTGCCCTGAGTCCTTGTTCTACGTGTTGTTAAACCCATGGGTGTTTTGCATATCCGGAGCCTATTCAGATGTTTTCAGAATAAGACAAGCTCTTTATAACCATGGTAGTATTTTAACACTCTAACTCAATTCTTTTTCTACCACGGTTATCATTTAGAAACAACGGTTTTATAATTTTGTGTTAGGAAGAGGTCTTTTCAAGGAGGAAATCCAACGAGGGAGAAAGAGATCATAAAGAAAACAATGTAAAATAAAGGAAAATAGAAGGATTTAGCAAGAGAGCTATGCTTGCTCATGTTTATTTGCCATTATTCTAAATGAATGCAAGATAACAATCAACAACAACACAGGTTATAGAGCTAGACCTGGCTCTGATGCCAAAATGTAACATCCTAACTAGAAACTTATCAAACTTAACACAAATAAGGAATGCCAACACCAATTCCATGGTAATCAAAGAAAGTAGGTTATAAAAATCATTCCAAATTTCCTTAGCCCTTGTCACATAACCATAATATAAAAGAATAAGGTAATCGATCAATAGTACAATATATCATGGTTATAAAAGAGTCATACTTACCCCTTATACATAACCATGTCAGAAAATAGTTATACCCCTAACGTGGTTATAAAAAGTCTCTTATGTACCGAATTGACACAATTTGTGACAAATAATATAATAAAACTAGATTCAACTTATTTCAAAATAATCCTCAATAATGTTTAATTGTGAATCTATGGCCCTTGAAATCTGGTTTTATAAATCAGTTTTAGATGTGATTTTTGGGAGGTTTTGGGAGGAGAACTCATAGAGCTTTGCTAGGATTTGGTTTTTTCAGCCTAGGGGAATATATTTGAGCTTCTAAATATCAAAGTAAGTATTCCCAATCTCATTTCTACTACTTCCCCTTCGATTTCTCAAATTTGATATAGTTGAAATCTAAAGTTTATGATTTTTGATTAGGCTGAGGCTTCCACTAAATAATTTGAGTTTAAATGACTTATATAAAGTAGATTAAGAATTTAATCAGTTTAGTTTTGTTGTATTTGAAGTTATATGGATTTTTGAGTTGGGTTTAATTTTTAAGTTAGGTTTTGTTAAGTTATCATAATGTGGTGCTTTGAATTGAGGTTTGATGCTTGAGTTATGTTATTGATGTTTAATTAGTTTAGATTGTTGATAGACCTTTAAATTCTCAAATGGGTATTTTGAGGCTTAGAACCTAAGTGTAAAATTGAGAATGTTTTCAAATTGAGTAATTTGATATGAATGAATAATTGAGATGAGCCAATTAAGCTATTAGGACTCTTAAGTTTAGTGTTAGAATGGTTGGATTGTGATTATGACAAGAGTTGGGCTCTAGAAGAACTTTGAATTTTTATGTTTGTTGTAAACCACTCTATTAATTATGAATTAATATGTGGTTAATTTTTTATGGTTGTAGATTGATTATAAATTATTGGTTTGAGCACAAGGCTTGGTTTGATTGTGGTATTGTATAGCTTTGGTAAAAAAATAACTACTTTCCATAAGTTATGCAAGCTTATATGATGTTGTGAGTGATTTTGGATTAAATTAAATTTGTCAAAATGCCACTGGGCTATTACTTGAGCTAAAAGATTTATTATTGTTGAAATTACCTTGAGGTACTTCATGTTATTAAAATATAGCTATGAAACTATGATTTCATAAACTTGTCTTATGAGATATGATTTTATTAAGAAA
Source organism: Neltuma alba (assembly GCF_004799145.2). NCBI lineage: Eukaryota > Viridiplantae > Streptophyta > Magnoliopsida > Fabales > Fabaceae > Neltuma > Neltuma alba. The sequence goes on from NW_021635235.1 coordinate 78,044, forward strand.
TTGTTTTGAGGATTGATGATGAAGAATGAAATTAGAAATCTTGATTTTTGGCAAATGTGAAAAGTTATTACCTTTATGGTAAATTATTATTGTATAAATTTCATGAGTATAAATATGAGAAGGGATGGTGAATGTTAATTTGATTCTTTTCTATCATGGATGAGTTTGAAAGATAAGTTTATCTCTTTTAACTATGATAGACGTTTTTTAGAACTAGTTTAACTATTTTCTATCATGGTTAACCTTTCTTGTGATTTAAGCTTCTTATATAACCATAGTAGCATTTTCAAAGGCTATACTCCTCCGGTCCTAAATATAAGACCCTTATACTGATGTGTATAAAGGTTTTATATTTAGGACCGGGGGAGTACTAAGTTTCTTTTCTACCATGGTTAGTATTATTAAATAGTGATTTAAAAATATTAGTAACCAATTTAAAAGAACCATTATTACACTACCACAAGGGGTTTATTGCTAAGTATCCTATCGGGCTGGAGTTACAGTGACAGAATTTTCTCTTATTTTTCCAATTTTCTAACATTTATTTGTATTTTCCAAGGGGTATATATAGAGAAAATCAATATTTCCTTCTCCCTCCTGATTTGGCCAAACTAGGACACCTCAAGGGGGTTATATGGCAGCCATCAAGTGTCAAAATAATCAGATTATCACAAGTGGCCATTTTCTAGATTTTTCCAAGCATTTATCTATTAATTTCACATTTTATTTAATTAATTATTAGAATAGCCAGCAAGCAAACGAAATTGGGCCCTTATTGGGCTCAATGTGGGCCCCAAAAATGGCTTGGATTGGTCCAAAAAGTTGGCCCACAAGCCAAATCAAAATCCTAAATCAATTTGAAACTTTATCAGTTACTATTCACTAGTAACATTTCATAATTTTTCTAAACCTATAAAAATTTATTTCTTTTCATGATAATTCACCTTTTAATATGAGAATATGATCTGAAAATTTTCATAATTTTTTGCCACCTTTAGGTATTTATTTTGAATTTTCTCCGATTAGGCCTCTATCAGTAAATTTGAGGGAAAATAAATTTTCCAAAATAAATTCCTGAGCTTTCAAGGTCTAAAACTAATTTTATAAATTCAAATAAATATTTAGATGAATTATCCATCTTTTTTCTGAATTTATTGAGGCCTCTAACTAATTAAAATACTTATTTTCCTCTAATTTTCTAATATTTTTTTGAAAAACTTCTGTTTATGGGAAATTCTGAAATAATTTATTTTCATCGTAATTCCACCTTTCGGACCTAAACTGAGTTTTCAAAACCTCTAATTCACACTTTTCCCATTTTTCAAGAATTTTATAGAATTTTTCTCAAATTTTCTCATTTTGTCCTTCTTAGACCGATAGTTACGAAAATGCTAGCCTAGACCTTATCGGGGTTTCACATCAAAAGTTGTTTTATTGTAGGAATAAGCCAAGAAATTGGTTGGAACAAAGAAGGATTGATTAGGTCAAAAATTAAAGAAAAAAAGGTTTAATTAAGCTTATTTTCAAGCAATTGTATTTATGCTTAAACTTTTGGTAATTTAGAATGTGTTTATGTTTGGAATGATAGACACATTGCAAGAGATCAAAGAAAAACATCAATTCCCTAAAGAGGCTAAATTGAATTATCAACCAAGAGGTACTATTAAACTTATAATTTGATTGCTTTCTTGCTTGTTTAAATGTGTATGTGTTATGTGATTTATGTTGCCATGACGTGATTGAACAGTTTACGTGATTATACATGAGATTATATGTTGAATGTGCCTTGACAATATGTATGAGGAATGGCTTATGGCTTGATTCATTGCGCTCTTTCCATAGCAAATGATATGCATAATGACATTGATTTTATGTATATATCACATTTTTACATCGCATGGATTGCATGATGATTATGGTTCTTTGCTGTCGAGATTTCTATGAAATCTCACTCTTTTATGTTCAAAATTTACCACTTAGGAGTTAGACCAAGCAAGGACAAAGGGAAGAAAGTCATTTTTGGAGAAAACTAATTTATATGCCTCTTTGAACTATGCTTGTAATTATTGTGGATTATTGTGAATTATGTTGAATATTTGTATTAATAACTAAAGACAATGTGCATGTGAATATTTGATCAAAGGTTCTGTTTTAGCATTGAATTATGAGTAGATTAATGATGTGAATTGAAAGGGAAGGAAAAAATAAAAAATGGTGACTTATGGGATAAAAGTTGACTTTTTAAGGGTCAAGTTTGACTAACATGATTTTGAGCAATTAGATGAATCTGAATCTAAAATTTGGCATACTTATAGATCTCATTTTTAGCTTTAAAACAAGGAGTAGTTCACTAAATTTGGAGTTTTGTATAAAAAGTTATGCTCTTCCAAAATTGGGTATAAATTGTGAAAATTTGAAAATTTATCAAATGAACAGTACCACTTTGAATGAAATCTGGTACTGATACATGAGTTCTGGATATCAATGCGTATTTTTTCTTTAAATAGCATGTCAGGGGTTTTCTATAGAACTTGGAAGCATCTCATTTTATTTTTTTTAGAGTTAGTTATGAACTTTTAAAGTTTGACTGTTATAAGAGTTATAAGGAATAGTAACCCAAGTTTCAGGAAATTTAAAGTTTGAAGTTTTACAACCTGAGGCCATGATAAATGATTCCAAATGGTTCTAATTGACATAAAATGAGGTATAAAAGTAAGGTGTGATATATGTTGCCCTGTAATACTTCTAGGATGCCACAGATGAGGGTGTACTGCCCTCTCTAAAAGGGCCAACCATAAATCACAATTACATTATAACATTTCTTAATCCTTATCTGCTTCCCAGGCACAAAAGCACATATACAAGGCTTACAACAATAATCATAAGAACATGTAATTGGCACAATTTAGTTCATACTTTACCCATATTAGGCAAATATCACCCAACCATATAATAGTATTTCCCATGTATTTGATGTATAATATATCATTCCAAAATCTTATGCCAACATACAGAACATAGCCAATCAAACAGCAATTTGGACTGTTCGGCACTGTGAAATAATGCCTTCCCGTTGTGGCGAGTAAGGCATCTCACCATGGTGAAAAAAAATTCAGTTTATCATGCTTTTATCTAGTCTTAGGTTCCATACCTCAAATCCTTGTCACAAACCATCCCACTAGACAAGTTCTAAATGCTCAAAAGACATTTTCTAGATTTTCTACTTAGTTTTTGTATTTTAGATTATTCATAATCTTTCATAAAGGGTTTGATTTATTTCAAATTTGCTCGCAAAGGAACCTGTAGGAGAAGCAAGCAAGAAGTCATATTACTTGGTGCCTTTAAGCACCTACAACTCACAAATCAAGGCTTTGAACTTGGGGTTATCAAACTAAATTTCAAATCTACAAATAGAAAATGTATGTTACTTTGGTACCTCATGGGTGAGCTCCATACTAAATTTCAAACCATAACTGCCCTTCTAAGATTTCCAAATTGTTACTCAAAATTCTAGCTCATACATCTTTTTTAAGGTTTGGAGTAAGAACAAATATATCTAGAGTTAGATTCAATTCCTAGGTTTATTTAGCTTAGACTATCTTTAAATTACTAGATTACATCATTAGAATAATAAATTATAATTGATTCATGACCAAGGTAGGAAACCCAATTTCCCCACTAAGGTCTTCGGGATTTCAAGAGGAAAGTATATTGGAGAGAGGAGAGAGGGATAGTTAGGTGTTAATCTTACTTACCAAGAGGTTCAGAGGTGTTAGAAGTTCATCTTAAGGCCTTAAGATCAAACCTTAGTAAAGCAAAATGAAGCAACCCACAAACTTTTTTTAATGTGTTTTTAGGTTAAAATTCGCATTTTCTTCCTCAACTTCCATCTTAGCATTTTCAATCATTATCTTTAGTGTTTCTAAGCCACATTTAAATAAAATTATACTATTAAAGACTGCTCATGATCATTCAATTTGCAGCCATGCACGTTAAGTCCTAATATTCTAAATTTGGGATATTACCTTAGATGTATGTGGATTGAAACTTGAGTATGAAGTCTGCTTGCAATAGATGCCCAGTTCCTTTTGTGAACATCATTGAAGTTAAAATGTTGCCACCCTAGGGTTAGGTGTTGGGTTCACTAATCTCTGGCATTTATATCTTTATGGGGGTTAAAATGAAATATGCCAATGTCCCAAAGCTATTGCTTGTGGTGGAAAATGAGAGGAATCTTGTTTAAAGAAACTTAGCATAAGATACTTAATTTTGTTTTTGTAATCTACATTCCGTAAGGTTGAGTATGATTGAGTATAAGGATTTTGATCACAAAGGAAACCAAAACCTTTGGTGAGCAAGACCTGCTCTACTTGGTCATATTCGATCATTTGGAATGTAGCTTGCCAAATTAGAATAAAGTTTTCTTTGCAATTGTTTAAAATAAGACTCTTTCCTTTTATCATCTCAAACAATAACATAGGAACATTTGAAATTCCATTTTAATCCTAATTAATAATCAAAATGCCTATTTTTATTGAATAATAGCACCCTACCCAAGAGTGGCGAGATTTCTTTGCAAAAATTATTTGGCCTTTAGCTCAAAGAAGACATTGGGTTAAGTTACATTCATAAAATCCAATACTCAAAAATCATTTAACCCCTTTTGAGGTGGTGAAATAGAACAACCAAGCAAAAAAAAAACATTAAAAAGACAGATATCATAAGAACAACTAACTAATGTAAGAAAATAATTAATTAAAAACGCTCCACTTCTTAGATCGGCTATAACAAATATGGCTAATCTAAGAACTGGACTTTTTTTTAAAAAAATTTCAATAGTTATGCCTCTAACATCCTAAATTTTGGATCTAAGAATGCAAAAAATAGTTTGAAATGAGTAGAGTACCAGACTCTTTTGAGCAGGAATCCCAAAACTTTCCTAAAAGGATAGAAAGATTATATTCTTGAGGACTAAATTTCAAAGTAAAAATTTTCTAGAACCAAGGGACAAAGGAAGTTAGAGACTTCAATAGAGTCTCAGAGGGCTAATATGAGAAATGAGGATGATTATGGACCAAAAGTTATGAAGACCTCAATGAGATGATTCTTGAGGTTAAACCAGAGCATGGACAAGATCATAACTTTAAAAAGTTTCAAGGTGAGAAGGGTAATTATGAAAAATATGCCCAAAGAACCCAAAAAACATTTCCAAAAAATGGCAAGTGATGTTTTAAGGCCCATTTCAGGTTTAAAATGAGAAAATGCCTCAAAGAGTGAATTTATGATATTTTTAAAAATTTGGTTAATCAAGTGATATTTAGCTGAATCCAATTATGTAAAATATGAGGAGGTCTCAAATAATTGAATAAAAATAAAAATAAATTATTTGAGGAATTATTTGTGTTTATAAAAATGATTTTATCCCCAAAATGTAAAGATATTGGCTTTAAAAGTATTTAAAGCCTAATTATGCTAAGAAGAGGCAACTTTTGAGAAATTATAGGATAAATACTTCCAAGCCCAGTTTTGGCTTGAGAAAAATTAAAGATTTTCCTATAATAAAAAATAAAACTAAAATCACCTTTCAAATCTTGTACTTCCATATGACTATAAGAATCCGCCAACTATATAAATGTACTAAAAAATTGAACTAAAAAATTAACTCAATTATTAAATGATTTTTACCTCTCATTAGAAATCAAAGGTTGAAGACCAAGACTACATAAGCCTTCATATATGAGTGATCGAGTCATACATGCTAAATTCTTTTTTTCTCACCTTGTCTCAAAGCATGATAATGAAGTTGCATAGTTGAAATTGACAATGATAAATCATCTAAATAACCAAATGTCAAAGTTACGCATCTATGTTTTCATGTTATCTCTCCCACCAAACTAACATTTACTTCCAATCCCTTAAATATATATTTGGATATTTATGGTTACACAGAAGTAAAGAAAAGAAAGTTAGTATTTTTAAATTTATATTCTTATATTTGATCTTTCAAAATGGCTATAATTTTTGAGTTTATCAACTATAATTGAATTTTTTTTCACACATGATATGAGCAAGGTATCACTAACTTGGGCTGGAAAACCTGCCTTTTCCCAATCCAAAATATTTAGGGCTTCTATTGGCACTACACAAAAATTGACTTTCAGTGACGATAAAAAGTCGTCACTGACAATGGCGACTTGTTGCTGTTAAAATGTCATTGCCGTAGCGACCGTGGTTGAAAACTTTTAGCGGCGACAAAAAAGGTAAATGCGCTGCTGAAAGACACTTTCAGCAGTAACTTTTAGAAGTTTCAACGGTGACATTTGTCGCCACTGAACGTGACTTTCAGTGGCGATTTTTTTGTCGCTGCTGAAAGAACTTTTAGCAGCAATAGTTTGTCACCGCCAAAAGTGACACAGTGGCAACTTTTTTGTTGCCGCTGAAAGTGGTGCCTAAGAAAAATTGGCTTTACTAATGCCACGTCATCGCCACCAGTGCCATGTCATCGCTGCCAGTCGCCACATCATCACTAGCCACCTCCACATCATTGTCGGCTACCTCCACATCGTTGCCACATCACCACTCTCATGCCATGTCACCCTCTCGCCACCACGTCACTGCCCAAATATTTTCATCTTAAATGTGTCTTCTTCAAGGTTCAAACTCGTAACCACCTCCTTATGTGTCCAATCTTCTTGCCATTGAGTTGAATTGAATTTGTTTATTATTATTGTAAAATAAAATATATATTATTAGATTATACTTTTAGCGGTGACATTAAAAAGTCACCGCTAAAAGTTAGACCTTCAATGACGACATTAGAAAGTCGCCGCTAGAAGTCAAACCTTCAGCACAACACTAATAGTTGCCATTGAAAGTCTACTTTTAGTGGTGACCCTAAAAAGTCACCGCTAAAAGTGAACCCTTCAATGGTAACATCAACATTGAAGGTCATATATTCAGTGGCGACAAAAAAAGTTGCTGTAGTATACTCACACTAATTTAACTATAATCATCTCTCCCTCATAAACTTAACTATGCTATCTATCCCTTTCAATTATAATGCATTCCTCTCACACACACCATCGCACTTTCAATTATATTTTAATTACATATTGCATCTCCCTCTCACAAACTTTATCTCTCACTACCTTTCCATCTTTCCTTATCTCTCATCTCTCTCTCACTTGCACCCCATTCTTCACACACATTTTTAATTCTATCTTACATATATAATTATAAAATCTCTATCTCATACACACCACACCCATTCTACCTCCTCCTTTCTCTCTCACTCACTACATTATCTCTCTCTAACTCTCCACCTAACACAATAATACATAAAAAAAAACTTTGGTTATTTAGAGTTAATTATATCAATAAAAACAATTATGATATAAATATAATAACCTTTAATAAAAATAAAAAAAATTTGAAAAACACTTTTAGCTGCGACATTACATACTTTTAGTGGCAACACAAGATAGTTGCTACTGAAAGTATGTCTCAGGCTCTCAGCAGTGACATTTTGTCACCGTAGAAAGTACTTTCAATGGTGACTATCTTGTGTTGCCACTGAAGGTATTTTCTGCATTGACAAGATGTCACCAATGAAAGTACTTTTAGCAGCAACAAAAAATGTCGCTGCTGAAAGTCAACTTTTAGCGATGACATTATTTGTCACGACCGAATGTTGTACCTTTTAGTAGTAACCACATGCAGTTGTTGCGGAAAGTCCTATATTTGGCGGTGACTTTGATGTCGCCACTAAAAAGTCCCACTTTCAGTGGAGACAATAAAAATCGCCACTGAAAGTATGAACTTTCAGTGGCGATTTTTATTGTCACTACTAAAAGTCGTCGATGAAAATAATTTTTTCTTATAGTGTGCGTAGGGTCGGGCAAGGGGCTGTAAAACGCAACCTGCTCATTTTTTGGACTGGGCATTAGGAAGGAGGCTTGCCCTGTCCTACCCATGTACAGGCCCTATGAAACAATGACGTTAAGGTTGATAGTTTAAATAGAGTGGATGTCACAATTTCGAACTGGCACATTGGAGGTTAGAGATCGACAACTATGTGTAGTGGTAGGTAAATGAAAATTACTTGGGTTATCATGCTGAATGAGAGTTAAGAGCACGATAGCGGGAAAAGAGAGTTTGAAATAATATACTTGATGGTTGTTACTTTGTATTCGACATGTATCATAATATTTAATTATTTCTAAGTTTCACAATCAATATAAGATCTCATTTACTTTTTTTTTGGGTTATTAATTACAAAACAAAAGGATAAACACACCTAATACCTGAAACCTAAAACTTACATCAGTAAACATAGATAAAAAACCTATACAGTCTGAAACTAGCAAATTAATGCCTATATTAGTGCCTAAAGAGCCTTGGATAATCTTCTGTAAATTCCGGTCATAAGAGCAGGTTAAGAGGCTCGAATTAGAGGTAGCTTGAATTTGTGTCTGATTGATGATGAATAACAGTACTTGGCAAAGCAAGGAGAAAATGATGAACCACTTTGTAGTTCCTTTTCTTGCTTGAACTCGAAAATGCCTGAAAAGGTAACCCTTAAAGGACAAAGTAATAGAAAATAACTTCTTACCATGAAACCACTTCCTCTTCTAATTGGATAGAAAGATTGACTAATCTGCAGCTTTATCAACCAAATTAGAAGAAGAAGCAGGCATAATTCCATTATGTGAATTGCACTTCTTACTTAAAGATAGCATATTCTTTTGATAATTGACTTCCAACTTAATTCTATTAACTACCACTAAGGGGTGAGGCTCAAAATGATCATTTAGCTTCTTATTCCTGAAAAACCAAATAAAATAGAGAGTCCAACATATCAATTGGCTATCTTCAAGCATAGCATTGCATAAAGAATCCATAAACCAAGCTTCAATACTAGATGTTGGAATTAAGTGAGAGTATAAGCCTAATGGAGAAGAGAACCAAATTCCCTGAGCCCAAGGATAGTGAAAAAACAAATGAGATCTATTTTCAACCTCTTTTCTACAAAAGAGACAAGAGGTATCACTATCCATTGGAAGATGATGGTGCTGTAAAGTTTCTCTGAGAGGGGAGCGTTTAATAAGAAGTGCCATAAGAACAAACTGACTCTTGGCAGTAACCTTAATCTGTTCATTTGTTTCCAAAAGAGTGGAAAATCAACATTGAAGGTAAACCTGGAACTAGAGCTGAGAAGCTTGTAACCTTCGGTAATAGAATATACTCCCTGAGCATTTCCACTCTCAGTAATAGAATCAGATCTATTAGAAACTCAGAAAGGGGTTTGGAAGATTTTTTTCCACCACTTCAGAATCATAAAGTGAATGAACTAAACTCTTGTTCCAACAACCTCTCTGGTGCAGAAGTAAATCACTCATTGACGTGATAGTTACTGGGCGAGGAGACTACAGTGCCCACCAAAAGCGGCTAAAGAGGCTAATTTACTTACCATTTCCCACTAACCAGAACATATGATTTAGTACAAGATCTTTAACACTAAAAATGTCTCTCCAAATCTTCCATTGAGTGGACCTATTACCAATAAGTTTCTTATTAAAGGAGTCCACATATTTGGGTTTAAGTACTAAGGTAAGGAGAGAATGATTTGATGCTATTAATAATCTCCAATTATTTTTTGCAAGAAGTGCAATGTTGAAGTCATGAATTGTCCTGAAGCCCAGACCTCCTTTACACTTAGGTAAACAAAGTTTGTTCCAACTAACCAAATGCATTCGCTTTTTACCATCTTTGAAGCCCCTAAAAAATTCTGCAAACTTCATATTAATGGAATGTGCCCTGAGGAAGGAAGTTTATGAAAAGAAAGTGGATAGACAAAAATGGAAGATAGTGTAAACTTGATCAATGTGATTTTACCAGCTTGAGAAAGTAGAGAGGATTTCCAAGATTAAAGCTTCAAATTAAGCTTATCAAGAATTTCTTGATATACAGGAGATATTTGTCTACCCAAATCCACATAAGTTCGAATGTATTTCCCCAGTTTACTAGCAAATTTGATCCCCAGAACGCTAGAAAGATCCACTTTCCCTTATGAAGAACGTTAGGAGAAAACACCATGAGAGATTTATTCTTATTAACCGCCTGACCTGCCAAGGTACTATAGAGTGGTAAAACTTCATTCACAATATTCAAACTTTTGTATCAGCTGGAACAAAAAGCAAGGTGTCATCTGCAAAAAGCAAATGAGTTAAAGGTAAGGAGTTTCTTGCAATAGAAAAGCCTCTCCAATCTCCTCTTCTCTTTGCCTCCAAAATCCAAGCAGATAACACATTAGCACAAATAATATAAAGATAAGGAGAGAGAGGATCGCCTTGACGAACTCCACAATTAGGTGAGAAGCTAGTAGTGGGAGTTCCTTTAAGAAGCACTTGAAATGAAGCAAATGAAACACAAGCCAGAATCATCCTAATCCATAAATGAGGAAATTGCATCTTGATTAGTACAGCTTCTAAAAATTGCCAGGAGAGTTTATCAAAAGCCTTTCGATATCAACTTTGATAATACACCAACCATGCTTGTTTTTCCTCAAAGACTTCGGTTTTGAGATGGCTTCACTAACAACCAAGACATTATCCGCAATAACTCTGCCCTTTAAAAAAGCATTTTGAAACGGAGAAATAACCTTTTGAAGAATAGGCTGGAGTCTCCTACATATGACCTTTGCAATGATCTTGTAAAGAACATTGCATAGGCTGATAGGCCTAAAATCATTAAATGTGGAGGCAACATTTCCTTTTTGAATGAGGGAAATGAAAGTGGAATTTAGAGTATGAAGCAGAGTGAATTTTGTGAAAAAGTGTTGAACCATATTGAAAACATCATCACCTACAGTTGACCAATAAGTTTGATAAAATATGGGATTAAAGCCATCAGGACCAGGCGAACCATCTGGTTTTATTGAAAAAACAGCAAGATGAACCTCATCTTTGGTAACTGGTTTTAAGAGATCTAAAATTTGGGAATGTTCCAGTGAAGGTAAATTGAGATTTGCAAGCTGTTGCAAAATATAATCCACTAAGTAGGTGTTTGAATTCTAAAAACGACCCTGAAAATGAGACACTGCAAGAGATGCAAGTTGCAATTGTCTAGAATACCAAGCACTATTGTTATCTCGCAAGCCAGAGATTGCAGTCATACGACGTCTTTGTTTTACTAAAGCATGATAATGAGCAGTATTGCAATCCCCAAATAAGATTTCATTTACTTAACGGTACATAGAACCATAAAGTATTTTCTAAATTTTTTTTTGGGAATAAAATATGACAACAATATGTAATGGTTGTTTTGTTTAACCATTAATTATTATTTAAACTTACTTGATTGTCTGTGTTATAACCATCAAATATTAGTTCGTCAAACCTTCCCCTCGTTATATTTGACAATACTTCTCTTTAAATGTCAAGTGTTGAACGTCATTTGTTGCAAAATCCTATCTCTAGTCCTAATTATAAGACCTTATTTGTAATCTACAAATATGATCTTATAATTAGGACCAGAAGTAGTATGTAATCATGACCCTTCTACTAGTAGAATGTTTTATTTTCTAATTAAATATCAAAATTAAATTTTTGAATGAAATAACTAATTTCATTTTTCATCATTTATTAACAATATAGAATGTAATGGGTTAGGGTTATGCAACAACTTAAAATATTTTTCTAGATGTGCCTAGTAGCCTAAAATATTTTGTGGTGTAATTTTATTCTTAAAGTATTTTTTTAAAAAATAATTCTTGTTAGGATTATAGTTTTGATGATAACAAAGTTAGATTAATTGGGTTAAGTATGTTGATCGATCATCTGATCGATCAAACGTTTATCGCCAAGTTTTCAGATAACTGTTCAGGTATAAATCAGTTTTATAGTAGATATTTTGATCGAAGAGCTATACGATAAGTTGTTGTTCGATAAAATGATCGATTATTGCTAGCATGGAAATCACATAAGGTTACAGCTAATTATCGATCACTTGATCGATAACATCAGATAATCAAACAAGTAACAGATAAAGAGAACCAAATCTGAAGTGCATTTATCGATCATATGATTGATAAATCAGTTATCAATAACGACTTCGATAAGAGGTAACACACTCTACTCGTTTTTCACATTAATTCTGTTATCATTTATCCATCATATTTTCGATCATTCGTTTATCGATCACATGATCGAACATTATGCTCTAACCCTCTTAATGCAGGTAGTCATCATAACTGCTGAATCGATAACCTTATCGATCAGAACGTTATCGATCACATGATCGATAATCAATGTTTTATCTGCTCATATCTAGTTTTTCTGCAACCTAATTATCGATCATATTATCGATAATTTAACTTGTCTGCATAATATCTTTTCACATAACATGATCGATAAAAAGTCTCAGGATTGCTATCTTCGCATAAACTTATGTTAAACCATTTTTTTTCCGATCATCTAATCGATAATTGACTTATCGATAATATGATCGATCATCCAATTTCCTGAAACTCATGTTTTCACAAAACGTGATCGATAATCAGTTTCTTCACCTTACAGGATTAAATTTTCTTTTTCACTTTATCGATCACTTGATCGAATATTCATTGATCGATTACCTGTTCGATCATTCCAGATAGTCTGTGTTTTTCGCTGAACATATTCTTACTCATTGTTTATCGATAACATTATCCTTCATCTATTTATCGATAATTTGTTCGATCATCTATGATTGAAGTTTCACTTCAAATAACATTTGAATTATCGATAATCTGTTCGATCAACAAGTGCTCAATCACTTGTTCGACCATGGAACGTTTTCCTTCAACTATGATGATTCTTAAATTCAATGATCCAACACTTGATCGATAATATTGTTGAACTGATTCAAAAAGCTTTCACTCTATTTATCGATAACCTGATCGATCAACAAGCAATCGATCACCACTTCGATCAAGCATGACCAGGATATCTTTCTGCTCTTTTACAGAGAAATCATTTCGTCCAGAATCGTTGAATGATAAATTTGTTTTTCTTCTTGTTCATAATTAAAGTCTACACCGCAAGACTCTTACTTGTTTAAAGTTTAAAATATGCAGATTACCAAGAAAGAATACAACGGCTCTTCAACGGAATTACGTAGACTACAACCTACAGTGTCAGAAGCTCAGACACATTAATGGCGGAACCGTTGAAACTGGCGAAACACGCAAACGGAGTCACAACGGCTAGAAGCTCTTCCGTCTAACGGCTACTTAACGATCTCAACTATAAAAGGCGTGAAGAAGCATTAATGAGGAGGATTGAATACCGGAACTACCATTTGTGATTATTAAGTCTAGCATTCAATACTCTATTTTCATATATATTACTGAGCGTCAGTGTTCATCATTAACTTCACTCTGTAAGAGAGTCGATAACTACTCTTCATTAATTACTATTGAGTGATACTCAAGAGTGTGGACTCTTGAGAGGGCTTGTATCCTTACGAGAGTAAGGGGGAGTGATTGAGAGATTCAATTACTGTACCGAGGCACCAAGAGCCCTGTCGATCTTGGAAGATAGTGAAATACTCAGAGGTGTTCTGAGGACTGGACGTAGGTCAAGTGGTTAAGACCGAACCAGTATAAATCTTGTGTCTTCCCTCTGCGGTGAAATCTCTTCTGACTCTGACTCTGTTTTTTCAATACTGTCTCGTTTTAATTTAGTAATACTTTTGTAACTCACCCAATTCACCCCCCTCTTGGGTGAGATTGATTCTAACATTTGGTATCAGAGCAGGTCTCTTCATTAAGGATTTAACAGTCCGAAGAGAGATCTAATGGCAAGATTCGGAGACAGCGTACTACCGGAAGGATGTTCAACATCCAAACCGCCAGGCTTCAATGGAGAAAATTATACCTTCTGGAAAATGAGGATGAAAATCTTCATCAAGGCCACAGAGTATGGTTTGTGGGACGTAATAGAGCACGACAACTATGTCCCAATGAAAACAATAGATGGTCAGCAAGTACGCAAGAGCCCCAGGGAGTTTGATGAGGAAGACAAGAAGCTGGTGACCCTAAATGACAAAGCTATCAATATACTCACGTGTGCACTTAGCCAGAGGGAATATTTCAGAGTCTCAAGTCTGGAAACTGCAAAGGAAATGTGAGAAGCTCTGGAGATAGCTCACGAAGGAACCACCGGTGTAAAACAGAGCAGAATCAACACTCTCACCACCGAATTCGAGTTATTCAGAATGAAGGAAGGAGAGAGTATCCGAGACATGGAGGTTAGATTCTCACATCTCATAAACCACCTCACTGCACTTGGAAAGAAATATAGTCAAGAAGACCAAGTGAGAAAAATACTGAGCGGTCTCACAAAAGAATGGGAACCAAAAGTAACAGCAATTGAAGAAACCAAAGGAGAATCCATTGGTTCTGTTGCAGCGCTGTTCGGGAGCCTCGCTAAATATGAGAGCAAACAAAAATACAAAAAGGAGATGAATGAGAAGAACCGGAAGAGCATCGCTCTTAAAACTCAAGAGAGTGAAGATGATAATGAAGATGATCTTGAGGATGATGAAATGGGCCTTATAGTCAGAAGGTTCAAGAAATTCTACAAGAACAGAACCGGAAAGAAGTTCCAACCGAAACGCAGAATTTCATCATATCCGAACGAATCAAAGGATCCAATCATTTGCTTCGAATGTAAGAAGCCAGGACATATCAAGGCAGAATGTCCCCAACTTTCCAGAACGAAGGACAAAGAAAAGAAGAACGAAAGATTTAAAAAGAAGAAAGCCTTCGTCACATCAATCTGGGGAGATAGTTCTTCAGATGAAGAAGAAGAAAGTGATGATGAAGAAACCGCTAACATCTGTCTAGTGGCCCAAGAAAACGAGGAATCAGAGACAGACGAGGTAATAATTTCTGAACCATCCTATGATGAATTACAATCTGAATACAACGCATTACATTTAGAATTGGTTAGAATTGCAAAAGAGTTAGTAAGTTCCAAGAAAAAGATAAAGTTTTTAGAAGAACAACAATCGAAGGTTGAAATCAATGTAGATTCGGTCTCAGCTTGCAAAGATTGTGAAATGAACAAAAAGAAGATTAAAGATCTTACCAGAACTTTAGAAAAATTCACTAAAGGTAGTGAAATGCTTAAAGTGATCCTAGGAGCTCAACGATGTTCGATGGACAAAACTGGTATAGGATACGATCCAACTCAGGATAAGTCAAAAGGAAAGAAAAAGAGTAGTGGTAGATCATATCTTACATATTTTAGAAATTCTGTGCATTCTTCAAATCCATTTGCACTTTGCTCTCACTGCAACCGTAAAGGGCATTCAACTTCTTCTTGTTACTACAAGAAGAAAGGAACCTACAGAACATTAAAATAGGTGCCAAAAGGAACTTATGTACCAAAGACAACTCATACTAACCAAAAAGGACCCAAGAAGGTATGGGTACCTAAAACATGATTGTGATTCTGCAAGTATGTCTCAAGGCATCCAGAACAAATAAATGGTATATAGACAGCGGATGCTCCAGACACATGACGGGTGACACTGAGAAGTTTACATCACTCAAACCAAAAGAAGGAGGAAAAGTGAGTTTTGGAGGAAACCAATCAGGAAAAATTGCCGGAATTGGAGAAATTGGAAGTAGCATGGGCATGAAGGTCGAAGACGTGTACTACGTGGAAGGTCTATGTCATAATCTCCTCAGTGTCAGTCAAAGTGCGGACAAAAACAACTGGGTGATCTTTGATTCTGAAGAATGCTTAATCATAAGCAAAGATGACCTACCTTTGAAGAAAGAAGAACTGAATACAAAGCTGAGAGCTCCAAGGGACGGTAACTATTATACACTTCAAATTGATTCTAAAACCTCTGAAAACTGTTTTATTAGTAAAAAGGAGGAAAGTTGGATTTGGCACAAACGACTTGCACATGTTAACATGAATCAACTTTCAAAATTAATAAAAAGGGATTTAGTTGTTGGTTTACCAAAAATTCAGTATGAACGAAATGTCATCTGTGATGCATGTCAAAAGGGTAAACAAACAAAGTCTTCATTTAAATCAAAGAAGACAGTCTCAACTGAAAGGCCACTCCAAATGATTCACATGGACTTGGTCGATCCATCAAGAGTAAAAAGCTTTGGTGGAAATCTATATACTCTTGTAATATTTGATGACTATTCACGATTTACTTGGACTTTGTTTCTTTCCTCTAAAGATGAAACATTTAATGCATTCATTGTTTTTGCCAAAAAGGTTCAAAATGAGAAAGGTATATCTATTGTGTCAATCAGGTCTGATCACGGAGGAGAATTTGAAAACAACGAATTTGCAGACTACTGTGAGGAGCATGGAATTGACCACAACTTCTCTGCACCAAGGACTCCTCAACAGAACGGAGTAGTTGAACGAAAGAATAGAGTACTCACGGAAATGGCTAGAGCAATGCTAAATGAGAAAAGAGTCTCACAAGTATTCTGGGCAGAAGCAATGAGCACAGCTTGCTATATATCTAATAGAGCCTACATCAGAACACTGCTCGGAAAGACGCCATATGAACTGTACAAGGGGAGAAAACCCAATCTGACACATCTAAGGATCTTTGGGAGCAGATGCTATATCCACAACAACAACAAAGAAAACTTGGGTAAATTCGATCCTAAAGCTGATGAGGGTTTGTTTCTTGGCTACTCTAATCATAGTAAAGCATACAGAATTTTCAATAAACGAACTTTTACAATAGAAGAATCAATTCATGTAGTGTTTGCTGAAACTGAAGCAATTTCGAAACCTGTAGATGATGATGCTGAAATCGTTCAAAATTTTCAAAAACTGGATTTGAACAAAAATTCAAACAAATTATTTGCAGAAACCATTTCAGAAAACAGGGATGATTTAAACGATCCCTCTTTACAAGAAAATCTAGAACAGCCAAAGGCATAGACATAACCGAGATCATCCACTAGAACAAGTCATTGGTAAAGTCAATGAAGGGGTCAAAACCCGGAAACAAATAGTCAATGAAGTTCTTTTTTCTGCATTCATATCTCACATTGAACCCTCCAGTATTGACGAAGCACTATCAGATGAATTCTGGATAGTTGCAATGCAGGAAGAGCTTAACCAATTTGAGAGAAATCAAGTTTGGGAATTGGTACCCAGACCAGATGACCATCCGGTCATTGGCACCAAATGGGTATTCAAAAACAAGCTCGATGAATCCGCACAAATCATCAAAAACAAAGCCAGATTGGTAGCTAAAGGTTATAATCAAGAAGAAGGAATCGACTATGAAGAAACGTATGCTCCTGTAGCCAGATTGGAAGCCATACGAGTTCTCTTGGCATATGCTTGCATTAAAGATTTCAAACTATATCAAATGGATGTTAAAAGTGCATTTTTGAACGGTTACATATCTGAAGAAGTTTTTATCAAACAGCCTCCCGGTTTTGAAAATTCATTCTTTCCTAATCACGTTTACAAACTTAAAAAGGCTTTATACGGTTTAAAGCAAGCTCTTAGAGCCTGGTATGAACGTCTTAGCAACTTCTTAATAGAAAAAGGATTTGAAAGAGGTAAAGTGGATGCCACACTTTTCATTAAAAGAGATAAGATCTTTTGATTGTTCAGATATATGTGGATGATATTATTTTTGGTGCTACTAACGAAGATCTCTGTCAAGAATTTGCTAAGCTTATGCAAGGAGAATTCGAGATGTCCATGATGGGAGAACTAAATTTCTTTCTGGGATTACAAATCAAACAAAAGAAAAACGGCATATTTATATCCCAGACGAAATATGTGAAGGAGTTACTGAAGAGATTTGGGATGGAGAACGCCAAAAGTGTAAAGACTCCTATGAGCTCAACCGGTTCACTTGATGTGGACGAAGACGGCAAAAATGTAAATCTAACAAGATATAGAGGGATGATCGGCTCTTTACTATACCTCACTGCTAGTAGACCAGATATTCAATTCAGTGTGGGAATGTGCGCAAGATATCAGTCAGCTCCAAAAGAGTCACATGAAGAAGCCGTGAAGAGGATACTCAGATATCTTGTAGGAACTCAAAGTTTAGGAATCTGGTATCCAAAAAGAGGAACTGAATATCTAATGGGATACTCAGACGCAGATCATGGTGGATATAAAACGGACAGAAAAAGCACCAGTGGACAATGTCAATTCTTCGAAGGATGTCTTGTCTCATGGTCAAGTAAAAAGCAGAACACTGTGGCAATCTCCTCAATGGAATCAAAATATGTAGCCACTGCCTGCTGTTGTGCTCAGATCTTATGGTTAAAGCAACAAATACAGGATTTAGGAATCAACTTACGTGAGATTCCAATCTTAAGTGATAATACGAGCACGATAAGTCTGTCCAAGAATCCAGTTCATCATGTCCGGACGAAACACATCGATGTCAGACATCACTTCATTCAGGACCATGGTCAAAAGAAAGATGTAAAAGTTGAGTTCATCCCCACTGAATATCAAATAGCCGACATCTTCACGAAACCTCTAGATCAATAGAAGTTTAACTTCTTCAGAAGAGAATTGGGAATGGTAAATCCCAATGAACTGTAAGAAATCTCACGTTATCTCTCAAGATTAATTGTTTAAATTTGTTATTTTGATGATAAAATAACTAACTTAAGCATCGGAGTATGTAGAAATTTGTTTTGCAGGAAGCTCTATTTTGATGTAGAAAAACAGAGGTAAACAGAGTATAAGATTATCGATCAAATGATCGATAATCCTAAAGGGTAGAAGGAAGTAATTTATCGATCACCTGATCAATAAATCCACTTTGTAAAGAAAAGAAACCGCTCCAACACAACAATTATCGATAATGTGATCGATAAATGCTTTATCAATCAGAACATCGATCAGGAGCCTCAAGATTTC
This sequence comes from Neltuma alba, assembly GCF_004799145.2. Classification (NCBI taxonomy): domain Eukaryota; kingdom Viridiplantae; phylum Streptophyta; class Magnoliopsida; order Fabales; family Fabaceae; genus Neltuma; species Neltuma alba. The sequence continues at coordinate 96,979 of NW_021635235.1, forward strand.
GAGACTCCTCCTTCAGAATTGGTAAGCATTAATCGATAAGCTGACCGATAAGTAAATTATCAAACAAATGATCGATAAAACTACACCAGGTATGCATCTCTTTTACTAACTTTATTGATAATATGTTCGATAAATGCATGATCGATAACGTGATCGATAATTCTGTTCTATATTCATGTGTGTTCTTCATATTTATCGAACAAGTGATCAATCAAGAGTTGATCGATAACTTGATCGATAATTTTGAAGACTATAGCAGTACTGTTTTAAAATCCCCTTGTCAGTTATCGAACCCTAACTCGAAAAATACCGGTCCCCGGTTTCACGCAACGGTCAGGAATCACTATTCCATTAAAATTTTTCAACCTCTCTTCCACTCGAATCTATCTCTGTTACATTTCCAACCTTCACCAAGCTCAAAATCACCTTTTCCGCCGATCAATCACTCAGTAATTGCTCAGTACTTCCGAAATGGCTCGAGTAAAACAGCCCGGTGTGGAAAGGGAAGAAGGGCCGGAGAAACAAACTCAATCAAGCGACACCACCCCTTCGGGCACTCGGAAAAGATATCGACCGAAGGCACGGGAAGAAACATCAAAAAAGAAGGGGGTTCTGAAAATCCGTGAGAGGCGGGCCGAAGAGCAAGCGGTCCCTCCGAGAAAATCCCCTCAGTCCAAATCGAAATTACCGATTGTTAGTGAAGAAAATGAAACTGAGTCGGATGATGAAGTATCAGTTCAGAAAGCTGTGGAGACTGCACTGAACATTTCCATTCCCAAGCAACCGAGGAAGAAAAAGCAAAGGGCCAGTGAAGGAATTGCACGGCAAATTCCTCCTGAAGGTATTTCTACTGAATTCTCAGAGCTGCTGACTGGTAATCTGGACAGTGATGTTAATATAACCAAGTTTAAAGCTGATTTTGGCAATAGAAAATTTTGCCCTGTGGTATCTATGGACATAGAGGGTCTGAAGAAAAATACACACATTAATCTTGATCTAAGTGACCCCTTACAACATTATTCAAACTAGTTAGCTATTGGAGGTGAATACTGTCCTGAGGTAGTTAAAAGATTCTACTGTAACATGGAATCAGTAGAAGAGTATGATGATGAAGACAATCTAATAGAGAACTGTTTAAAGGTAACACTGAGAGGCAGATCCTTCAAACTCACAAGTGCTAAGTTAATTGAGCTACTAGGGACTCAAGACTTTGTGAGAGGTGGCGACATGAATGAAGTAAAAGCCTACAGAATTTTAATGCAGAGTAGTGATTACCCTGGTGAGCTGAATTTCCCTCCTAAGCAGATGTGTGATTTCTATAGGATCATCCATTACATCTACTCTAGGAGCATGGTAAACAAATCCGGCAGTTTCTCACATCTCACTCAGGATGACTACCTTCTTCTAGCCTGGATTATTAGTGGGGAAAAGATCAATATTGGGGATCTTATCTATTCTGAGATGAAGGACCTTGTCCTCAACAAGTCCAAATCAACCCCAATTCCCTATCCTCAGCTGGCCACCTACCTTCTTCAGGCACATAATATTGCCCCATTTGAGCCTGGGGAACTCAAGACCAAGGTTACTGCTTTTGCTCTTACTCAGCTCCACAAGATGAGGATCTTTGTTCCCTTTACACCATCACAAAAGGTATCTCAAAAGGACAAGGGAAAGCAACCTGCAGCTAGCACATCTCAGACCCAGGATGAGGCTGAATCCACTGCCGCCCCATCTCATGCCCCTGGTCCATCTTTTATGGAGAGGTCCCTCAGGGAAATGTTTCAGGCTGAGCTTCACACGTTTGAGACCACAGTATACACCACTGCCAGAGACTATGGGGAAATTTCTGATCGAAAGTTTGATGGCATTTCCAAAATTCTGGATCTCCACCAACAAGCTATGATGATTTTGGAAAAAGAAGTTACAGAGAGATTTGATTCAGTGGACAAGGAACTTCAAGAGCTTAAAGGGTTGGTTACTTCTCTCTGCCACCATTTCACTGCCCCTAGCACAAGCTTCAGCTATGAGGATCTCCTCTTTCATCCACCCTCTCCTCCTCACCCTCAGCCTGCACCTCCTTCCTCTCCCTTACCCACTTCTCCTATTTCCACTTCTCCTTCTGTCCCATCTACCTCTGTCCCAGTTCCTACCACTCTTGCTCTTATCACAGTACCTCAACCTGTTCCTTCCTTTCATTTTCCATCCTTTTCTCCACTTTCTCACCTTCCTCCTCTTCCTATTCCCCTGACCATTCCTTCGGTTCATACCTCTTCCCCTTCATCTGATGCTGACAAAAAGGGGGAGAAGAAAACTGATGATGTTTCGTAGCTACTTTATGGTCTTATGATATTTCTTATGACTTTATGATATTAGTTGTCTCTTTTTCTATCACTTCTGTGTACCTGGATAATGGCTTTATCGATAATATTTTTTCCTGATATTTATTTGCATTCTCACTTATTATATGGCTGTGAATCTGTTTGAGTTGATTTATGTCTTATGTTTTGTCATCATCAAAAAGGGGGAGAATGTTAGGATTATAGTTTTGATGATAACAAAGTTAGATTAATTAGGTTAAGTATGTTGATCGATCATCTGATCGATCAAACATTTATCGCTAAGTTTTCAAATAACTGTTTAGGTATAAATCAGTTTTATAGTAGATATTTTGATCGAAGAGCTATCTGATAAGTTGTTGATCGATAAAATGATCGATTATTGCTAGCATGGAAATCACATAAGGTTACAGCTAATTATCGATCACTTGATCGATAACATCAGATAATCAAACAAGTAACAGATAAAGAGAACCAAATCTGAAGTGCATTTATCGATCATATGATCGATAAATCAGTTATCAATAACGACTTCGATAAGAGGTAACACACTCTACTCGTTTTACACATTAATTCTGTTATCATTTATCCATCATATTTTCGATCATTTGTTTATCGATCACATGATCGAACATTATGCTCTAACCCTCTTAATGCAGGTAGTCATCATAACTGCTGAATCGATAACCTTATCGATCAGAACGTTATCGATCACATGATCGATAATCAATGTTTTATCTGCTCATATCTAGTTTTTCTGCAACCTAATTATCGATCATATTATCGATAATTTAACTTGTCTGCATAATATCTTTTCACATAACATGATCGATAAAAAGTCTCAGGATTGCTATCTTTGCATTAACTTATGTTAAACCATTTTTTTTCGATCATCTAGATCATTGACTTATCGATAATATGATCGATCATCCAATTTCCTGAAACTCATGTTTTCACAAAACGTGATCGATAATCAGTTTCTTCACCTTACAGGATTAAATTTTCTTTTTCACTTTATCGATCACTTGATCGAATATTCATTGATCAATTACCTGTTCGATCATTCCAGATAGTCTGTGTTTTTCGCTAAACATATTCTTACTCATTGTTTATCGATAACATTATCCTTCATCTATTTATCGATAATTTGTTCGATCATCTATGATTGAAGTTTCACTTCAAATAACATTTGAATTATCGATAATCTGTTCGATCAACAAGTGTTCAATCACTTGTTCGACCATGGAACGTTTTCCGTCAACTATGATGATTCTTAAATTCAATGATCCAACACTTGATCGATAATATTGTTAAACTGATTCAAAAAGCTTTCACTCTATTTATCGATAACCTGATCGATCAACAAGCAATCGATCACCACTTCGATCAAGCATGACCAGGATATCTTTATGCTCTTTTACAGAGAAATCATTTCGTCTAGAATCGTTGAATGATAAATTTGTTTTTCTTCTTGTTCATAATTAAAGTCTACACCGCAAGACTCTTACTTGTTTAAAGTTTAAAATATGCAGATTACCAAGAAAGAATACAACGGCTCTTCAACGGAATTACGTAGACTACAACCTACAGTGTCAGAAGCTCAGACGCATTAATGGCGGAACCGTTGAAACTGGCGAAACACGCAAACGGAGTCACAACGGCTAGAAGCTCTTCCGTCTAATGGCTACTTAACGATCTCAACTATAAAAGGCGTGAAGAAGCATTAATGAGGAGGATTGAATACCGGAACTACCATTTGTGATTATTAAGTCTAGCATTCAATACTCTGTTTTCATATATATTACTGAGCGTCAGTGTTCATCATTAACTTCACTCTGTAAGAGAGTCGATAACTACTCTTCATTAATTACTATTGAGTGATACTCAAGAGTGTGGACTCTTGAGAGGGCTTGTATCCTTACGAGAGTAAGGGGGAGTGATTGAGAGATTCAATTACTGTACCGAGGCACCAAGAGCCCTGTCGATCTTGGAAGATAGTGAAATACTCAGAGGTGTTCTGAGGACTGGACGTAGGTCAAGTGGTTAAGACCGAACCAGTATAAATCTTGTGTCTTCCCTCTGCGGTGAAATCTCTTCTGACTCTGACTCTGTTTTTCCAATACTGTCTCGTTTTAATTTAGTAATACTTTTGTAACTCACCCAATTCACCCCCTATTGGGTGAGATTGATTCTAACAATTCTAAGCTAATTATTAACTTCCCAAAAAACCCATTAAATGAAAGTTGAGCTTATCTACATATTTTTAGTACTCATATTCCATGTTTTCAATATTGAAAATGATTAAAGATTAGGGTTGAGCACATAGAAGATAAATTAAAAAAATATTTAAGACAACTAAAAGTTAAAAAACTAATTTTTGAAAATGTTAAAGATGCGTACGGAAAATACAAAAGATGAGCACTGAAAATATGAAAAAAAGATAATAAAACTAACTCAAAATATATTTTAATAGTAAAATTGCACCGAAAAAACTATTTAGTATTGAGTGTTATTAAAAAATACTTTAGATTGTTGGATGCATTTTTACTTAAAATTTTTTTTTTTGGAGTTAGCAACGAGGTTAAAATTATTTTTGAAAAAAATATTTAAGAGCAAATTTATACCACAAAATACTTTAAAATACTAAAAATGCATGAAACATATAGGGAAGTTTTCATTCAACCCCCACTTTAGACAATTAATATTACTCATTAATATTAGTCAACCTCCCAAAAAACTCTAATATTTCACTGCACCCTGAAAGACCAAAATTTCATGGGTGAAAAGACAAATAACCTTATTTTATTTTTCAAAAAATCCTTATGAATTGCTGAATTTGAGTTGTTAATTGCCGAATTTAAGTTTGCATATAATAGAGTTGTCTATTCTTCTACTTCCTTCTCTCCATTTGAGATTGTTTATGGCTTTAATCCTTTGTCTTCCTTGGATATCTTACCACTGTCTTCTAGTGAACAAGCTAACCTTGATGGTAAGAAAAATGCCGAGTTTGTGCACGGATTACGTGCTAAATTAAGGGCCAACATTCAGAGAAAGAATAAACTATATGCGAGGCAACCTAATAAAGATCATAAGACAATTGTCTTTGAGCTAGGAGATTGGGTTTGGGTAGACTTGCAAAAAGTGAGATTTCCAAAACCTCAAAAATCTAAGTTGCAGCCAAGAGGAGATGACCTTTTTCAAGTCTTAGAGTGGATCAATGATAATGCTTATAAAATAGATATGCCTATTTTCTATGTTAATGTTAGTGTTGCTTTTAATGCAGCTGATTTATCTCTCCTTGATGCTGCAAATTTGAGGATGAATCCTTTCAAGCAGGGAGGAAATAATGGAGGAGCATGGTGTGATTAAGATCAAGCTTCAAAGGAATAGCAAGGAGTCCAAGCAGAGAAGATAGAAGTCCAACATTCCAAAAAACTCATTATAAGGCATTGGAGGCCCAATGACAATAATAAAGACCAAAGCTATGAAAGAGGCCCTAAATTGTTTAATATGAGAGTTTAAAAAGTTGAACCCCATTTATTTGGAGGAAGCATATTTTACTGAGCCCAACAAGAGTGCAAGAATGGTGATCACATTACTAAAAGCCTAACAAGATGATATACAAGGATCATATGGAATCCATATTAAAGAATTTACTTAAAATATCATGTGACAAGCATGTGTATAGGAGGAGGATCACATTGATGTCCAAGAATCTTCTAAAAGCATCAAGAATGGTTCCTTGCGCATTGATTATGATTTAATTTTGCTTTTAGAAAGTTTTCCTTTTCATTTGCTTTGAATAAGGCTTTTTGCTCAAGCATCGTTCTAGAAGATAATGTTCTAATATAGTTTCCTATTTTGGGTATCATACTTGTTCATAAAATTAAAGTTATTTGCTTTTTTACTTTATGTAATAAATAGTGTCTTGTATAGTCAAATAATCATTAATAGACACTATCTCTAGCATTTATATCTTAGAATTCTGATTCTAGCGTGTCTTATGATTGCCTATGTATACGCTACATTTTTTTATACTTGAATTTTAGACTTGGATAAATAAGAATTGTTTTTATTTCTTTTGTATGAGCCTTTCTTGTATTCTTATATTCTTATGAGAATGCTCAACAGTATTAAGAGATTGATTAACCTTGTATCTTTATGGTTAGGGTTGTAAAAGACAACTTCTCTTAATGTCCTGCGTCAATTATCTGTTTGGCTCTCTTCTTGTTTCTAGTTGATCGATACCAAACCTAATATCAAGTTGTCAGCCCTTGTAAATTTTATGGATAAATGAAAATTTCAAATCCAATAATTAACGACCCAAAATTGAAAATTCACAGCCTAAATTTAGTGATTTACAAGAAATATAAGAGAATTTATAGCCTCCCAAATGAAATTGATTTGGCAGGAACGAACAACCTTAAATTCAACATTTCATAATCACAATTTCTCAATTTGCAATCAGATTTAACAATTTACAGGAAATATAAGAAAATTCACAACTCTCAAATGCAATTGTTTTGTTGTGAATAAACAGCTCAAATTCAACGATTCACAACTGAAATTCGATAATTTATAACCCAAATTTAATGATTTGCAAGAAATATAATAAAATTTACAACCTCAAAATATAATAAGGATATTTTTGTCATTTCACCCATAAACTTTGGTCCTTAGATGAAGTGAAATTTCATGAATGTTCTGTGAGTTAGTTGATATTAATTGTCTAGCAGGGTTTACTGTAGTTCTTCCAAAGTTTTAACTCCATTCAATCATTCATGAAGAAAATGGCGGGAGGGCAAAAGGACTGAAGTGGAATTTAAAATTCCCCAAGAGTAAGACCAAACCCCTAGGAATGTGGGTCTTGACCAATTTTCACTGTGAACCCGAAAATGGCGTTTTCTTCTCTGAAACTGAAATCTCTTGCTCGGGCGGTCTCATCATCAACCTCTGCTTCTTCTGCTTCGTTTTCCAAGTCGAAATCGGTCCTTCCGCAAGACTATTGGCGATCCTATGCCAAATCTTCTTTTACTTCTGCTGCTGCAGCAAATAGTGGCGACGACGTCGCCGACGTCGTTCCTAGTTCTGGAATCAGTAGGCCCCTCTCTGAAATACTTAAGGAGCTAAACAAGAAAGTCCCTGATTCATTAATCAAAACTCGCGTTGAGAAAGATGGGTTCCCTGTTAAATACATTCCCTGGTATTCCCTTTGTTTTTCGACTCTACTTACTGTCCTTGTTTGGTTCCCGAGAAACTAATAGAAAAATATATTGATTTAAATTTTAGTATTCTGTGCCTTGGTATGGGGGTATCGTTGTTCATGACCTTTTGTTTTCAGCTCTATTAATGGTGTTCAGATGTTGGCCTGTTGAGTTTTTCTTTAGTAAATCAAACCCCGCCGTCGTTTGTTTTCAATGCTGATAATAACTTATTTTCCTATTGCTGTAAATTTCTTGTTCAGGCATGTGGTGAACCGTGTTATGAACTTACATGCTACTGGTAAGCAGTTAGTCTTATTGTACTTTTAATGATGATATTCTTTTGGATAGCTGATTTGTTAAAATGTCTATCAACGTGATGCCTGTTTCAATATTGTGATTGCTGATAGAGTGGTCTGGTGAGGTTCGAAACATCAGCTATAGTGCTGATGGCAAGACTGTCTCTGTTGTTTATCGCGTGACTCTCTATGGGACTGATGCCGAGGTATCAATTTTTTTTTTTTTTCTCATGAAATTACGCAACGAGATATCCTGTTTTGTTTTTAATGCTTGAGGAAGATTAGAAAGAACTTTTCATGATGGCAAGAACGTAGGTGGCCATGAAATTTTAGGTTTTAAAGGAATAAATCACCACACTAAGACTAGTGGAACGGGGAAATAGTTACATCTATTCTCTGATATATTTAGCATATTAATTGATGGAAGTTTACTGAACCTGGACATGAAGTACTCAATATTCTTGTATTTTGAGCTAAAATGAGCCGGATCTAATTCCCTGATAAGCTAGTTCAGCCTATCGAATAATTTTTACATTTATTAAATGTTCCATTAATGCGTGCATAATAATAACTTTCTACACTGAGAACTTTATGAAAAAGTAGTATATGAGATCCTATGCCTGCAACGTTGGCTAAACTTGAGTACTATGCATATACTGAGCTAGGTATTTGTAAACATAATGACTTAGTTGTCCTACTTAGCCAATGTCAAGCAAGGACAGCATGATTCGGTCTTTATACTTTGTGCATATTATAGAAACTGAAATGAGTGACACAGAAGTGCATTATATATCAATGCTTTATTTAGGCAGGGAAATAGAGTTTGCTAGTCCAAGTTTGTCAAGCAAGGACAGCATGATTCGGTCTTTATACTTTGTATGGGTAAACATCAAAACCCTGAGTTGAGTACGCATTATTTTTTGCATCTTTGCTCTTGAACTTCATGTATTTTAACATCCTTATTTAAAACTCATTCTTTGGTCTTATTTACTCTTTTTGTTTACTCACTGAAGGTATAATATGCTCCATTTATAGAGGAACAAGGCTACATAATTAAGCATTGAAAGCAAGATAGTAGTAAAAATAAGACTAAACACGTCAGACTCTAACTAATTTATCAAGATTTGGTGATAGTGAAAATAAAGATGCTAGTGGTTATTCAGTGAAATGGCTGTAGACTCTTCTATCCAGTCGAATGCGCACATAACGAGTGGAGAGTTTAAAATTCTAACTTGTTAAGGTGATCATATTATAGAAACTGAAATGAGTGACACAGAAGTGCATTATATATCAATGCTTTATTTAGCCAGGGAAATATAGTTTGCTAGTCCAAGTTTTGGTACATTTGGCCAGAGTATGCAGAGTTTAGTCTTATTTAGTCTTCTTTAGAATATTGTTTTGTCATCTGTCATGCCACCTTTTCCTGTAGATTTATAGAGAGTCAACTGGCACTGCTGCAATAGATGACACAAACTTTGGAGATCCTGTACAGAAAGCAGAAGCCATGGCTTTTCGTCGAGCTTGCGCACGCTTTGGGCTAGGGCTTTACCTTTATCATGAAGATGCATCATAGACAATTGGTTCTGCTATTCAAGTTCAAATGGCTTGTGATTGCCATTGTTTCTTCTTTTGTTTGCAGACCTGGTCTATTAATAGGAAGATCATATACATAGGGATAATACCAATAGGAAGCCATTTTGTTTATTGTCACTTTCAAATTTCACTGGGCCTCCACAGGCTTCTGTTGTAGCACTCTAGCATGTAAGATTTTCCAGGTCATATATCTTTTGGATTCTTTCCATTGATCTGCCTTGCTTACATGCAGATTGAGGGAAATTGTATTGCTGTTCCTTGTTAATGAAGGTATATTACTAAAATCATCCTTTATTTCTGTTTTAGTACATTAACTACTGTTAGTATTTTTATCTTTGAAAAAAGAAATCCATATTTATCCTTTCGGTTGCTGCATTTTTATTTAAATTAAGAATACTCCCAAAATCAGCATCTTTTGTATTTGATTCTTGCTGATGTGTTTGGGTAATGTAGAATATTAATATACATAATCAAGTGCATAGGAACTCGCATTATTCATTAACTATGAATAATGTGAATAATGTGATTTATGTCAGATTCTGTATAAAGCACTGGGATAACAGTCTAGTTAATTTTCAGACAAGTCTATCGGGTTGAAGTTTTATCGTTTCTTGAGAAACATATCAGAGCGTAACTAGTTTATCTAGATATGGTGGCCGTGAAAATAAAGATGCTGCTGATATTTTGTGAAATGATTGCAGAGTCTTGCATTCTGTCCAACGCGCACATTACATGCAGATTCCAAAAAACTAGCTTTCTTATTAAGATGATTGTGTGTGTGTGTGTGTGTAGAGGGGGAGAGAGACTGAAATGAGTGATAGAGAAGTAAATTATATATCACTACTTTATTCAGCCAGGGAAATAGAGCCGGCTAGTACAGATAGTTTCGGTACATTATGGCTAGATTATGCTGAGTTAGGAGATAGCTAAAGAAGAGCCATCTGCTGAATATTAATGGGATAAGAATCAGAAGGCGGGCCATTAACAGCTCTCCAAGAGAAGACATATGCTGCAGATTGTGTTGGATGGAAAGCATCCCAAAACACATATTGGCCTCTGTTCAGGCATGGAACTTGAAGTGGAAGACATGTTATCTGCCCTTGGTTCCTTCCAATTCCACAGCAGCCTCTATCAATCACACTGAATGCTGCACAGCATCGCCATAGTACCATTTCGGTCAAGTTAGTTTATCACATCCTTTTATGTGAGAAGAGGAGACGCACGCACACACAAATTTGAATCCTGAAGCTTGAATTTTGCAGTGTCTCTTAAGAGTGTGTATGGGTGTTCGTCTGAGAGAGGGTGAAAATTTAAGTGCACACATACAATTCTGGATCCTGAATCTTGGAGTTTGCGGGGTGTAGCGAGTTTTTTTTTTTTTTTTTTGGGGGGGGGGGGTTTTGTAAAATTAAGCGAGTCTGGGATATTCCCACATATTTTATCACTCTCTTAGAGACATGAGAGATTTCCCACTTAAGATCTAAACACACAAATGGTTTAAAAAAGGATTATATACACAGCGTGGAGGACATATACAAAATGAAGCATGTGGTGTGCATCTAAAATGAAGGAGCAGCAGAGAAAGAAAAGGAGTGGGTTTAAATTTCACTTACTGTGTGTCTCTTTCATAGGCTCTTCACAGATTTCATACTTCAGAAAATCAAGATTAATACAGACAGTTTGTTTAAGGGATTATATGCACACACGCACATAGATATACAAGATTGAGAAAAAGAATAGAAAGGAAACCTAATGAAACACTATGAGGCAGTGAGCCTTGACCAAACTCTGTGTGTGTGAGAGAGAGAGAGAGAGAGAAAGAGAGAGAGAGAGAGTTCATATATGTTAGATGTAAGAGGATCTAAATGAATATAGAAACAAGTTGTTTAAGTTGGGACTAGAAAGCTTACAGTAGGCAGCAGGGTTATTGAGGATATCACCAAATACAGCGTAAGTATTGCCGTAAGCAGACATGGCATCAGGGTGGTTCTTATTGAACTGCTCAACCATGGCTCTGAGGCCTTCATTGAAGGTCCCAAGCATCTGGTTCACCTCATCTGCACACCTTCCAGGTAGGGCCCTTGCTCTCTGGTTTGGGATGCATCCCAGCGGCTTTACCCCTGCTATGAAGAACTTCCTTAGCCCTAAACTGTATAGTGCCTGCAAATCCCAGCACTTCAAATCATATGGCTCCTCATAAATCCTTATTTTACTCTATTTCTATAAATGTCTCTGCACAGAATCAATTGTTGAGATATGTATGTGTATGTGTAGGGTGGAAATAGGCTAGGCTAAGCTAGGCTTTAGCCAAATAGATTTGGGCCTGCATCAGAGATCTAAAACTTGGGTCTGAACCTGAGCTTGCATGTAGGCTTTTTTTTAAGCTCGAGCCTGAGCCTTCAAAAGGCCTGAAAGCCTTTTTAAAAGCCTACTTAAAATTTAGATATTTAAATAGGTTTAAAAGCACATGCCTCCAAATTCATGTATAACTTTTCAAACCTATTTTAAGGCCTACGTTATGTCTTAAAAGCTTAGGTCTATTCTCACATATAATATAAGATAATAAGAGTCTAGTAAGGAAAAAGAATGTTTAGTGACAGCAATTGTTTTAGCAAATATGGATAAGAAAAACCAATTATATGTTGACTAATATATTTTCTAAAATTAACCAAACCCAACAAGTGGCATGTAATTAAAACTAGATTTTACCTCTTGCTTTCATTTGGGCATCACTAAAACAAATTTAATACAATTATTATGGTTTAGTTAACGTAAATCAGGGGAGAGGGAGTGAGCTAACATAGTCATCTTGAGTGATTAAAGAAAAGAAATGTAGAGGTGAAAGATTGATTGATGAAAGGGTTGCGTTTGTGTGTGAATGATGAGATGTGAAACTTAGGATTATGGCTAAGTTAGTAATTTTATAAATAATTTATAAAATTAATCTAGATTATATTATATAATAGTGTAAATTAAAAAAAAAAAGGCTAAATAGGCCAACCCTGTAGGCTTGCAGGGTAGACCTTATAAAAATAGGCCTGGCTTGTTTATCTAAATAGGTCTTGCAATAAGCTTAAGCCTAACCTATTTACTAAATAGGCTAGGCTAGGCTTGAAGTAGGCTAGACTGTAAGCTCCTGATAGGAGCCTAGCCTGCTTCCACCCCGTGTGTGTGTCTATAAATTGCTGCGTAGCATCTGTGCGATCCCTCGAGTTTAGATCTGGTTTTGAGTGGAAGGCCAGATCATGGATTTTATTAATTTAACTGTATCTTTCTTATTTATTCTAAAAATGGGTAGATGAAGTCCAAACTCCGTTGTGATCGCTCAATAATTTAGGCGTTTTTTCAATTGTATTTGATATCGAGTTCCTCAACTGAAACATGATAAAACCATGCTAACAGTGCAATTATTCTTCATTTCGGGGTTTAATGAAAGGTTAAGGTACAAATTGATTTTAAAAGTTTAAAATTATAGCAATTTTCACTCTCACTGTTAAAATTTTAACAGTTTAAAGGTATGGACAAATATTCTATGATTTTAAATTTTCAAGACAAATTTGCACCAAAAATTTTTTTGGGTATCAAGTGCTCTTAAATAAAATTTGAGGCAAATTTGCACCGTAACCCTTTAATAAACTTTGAATTATTTTGGAGTATTAAATATTAAAGAGTTAAGATTCAAATTTATCTCGAAAGTTTTTATTTAAAAATACCAGGCACATAAAAAGTTTTTTAGGTACAAATTTGTTTTGGAAATTTAAAATTGTAATAATTTTGCCCCCACGATTAAAAAAATTAATACTGACCATTAAAATAATGACATTGACTATTAACATTTTACATGGTAAGAGGTAAAACTTTTAGAGAAAATTTGTATATGAAAAAACTTTCAGATGTCCAATACTCTTGAGTGAAAAAAAAAACTTTCAGGGCAAGTTTGCACCTTAAACCAATATTCAATAATTACTCCCTTAGACGTTTAATATAAGAGTTAGTTGAGAATCTGGATATAATTCTAAGCATATGATCTTACTTCACTTTATGTCCCAAATTTATAATATATTTTTCAAAATATCCCTAGTGATTGTACTACCTCTAGTTCTTAATATAAGAGTTAGTTGACTAATTTGAGTAGAGTAAAAAATTAGTTAAATTAGTTATTTGTAATAAATAAGTGTATCCTTTTCTAAAATATCCTTATTAAACAAGTGTATTATTTATAACTATGAAAAAAATGAATAAATATGAGAGATAAAGTGAATTTGAATCTTATACTTAGAATCAAAATAAAAGTTAAATGAGTTTTTATATTAAGAACTAGGGTTAGTATGTATCAAGGGGTTTCTACCAAATGGAAGTTCCAATACATATGATTTAAGAGAATAGTTTAGGCAAACCAACATATGCTTATTATCAATAGTCAATTTAACTAATTTTCTTAATATTTTCAAGTTAGTTATCTTGTTCTTATATTAATAATCACAAGAAGCATCTAATATTGAGATGGAAAATGTTATTTGAATATATATATTAAAAAACAGGCATTAAGAAAAATATTACCAGAATTTGACGAGCATAGCTATTAAGAAGAAGGTTGCCAAACTGTTGGGGATTATAAAGGTAACTGGAATTGTATAATGTAGGCAATAGATAGTTGTTGATATAATCGTCGCTTCCAAACGCCAAAATTGCTATTGATTTGGCCAAGTATTGGCTCAATTGTGTTCCATTAATCATTGTTCTCACTTGATTCAATGTGTTCTCAAAGTTCAACACTTGCTGGTTCAAGCTAAACCTCTCACCCTGCACATAATATATACACTAATTAATGCATTGGAAAATAAAAAAAAGATAAATGTGCAATTTTATTCCTGATTTTATTTCCCAGGTAAACCCTGGATCCCGGTATTTTTAGTGGTGTAATTTTACTCATAATTTTTTGGGGTGCAATTTTACCCATAATATTTTTTGTTGTTGTAATTCTATCATTGATCTTATTTCCCAATTGCGTAAACATAAAAAGATCACAGATAAAATTGCACAACAGAAGGTCAGGGGTAAAATTGTATCACTAAAAAGATGGGGATACTAAGTTCACCTAATATCAGGGCAAAATTTCACCTTTAAAGTATAAAATAATGAGGTTTCTTTGGATCTTTAAAAAGGCACTACCTCTGGTTCTTAAAATAAAAGCTAGTTAATTAATTTGAGTAGATTAAAAAAACTAGTTAAGTTAGTCATTTGCAATAAATAGGCATTGTTTTTTTCCTAAAATATCCTTACTAGTCAAAGAAATTGATTAGAACTACTGTTATTACAAGGACTATCTTAAAAAAATAGATAAAAATGAGAAAAAATGGATTAGGGTCTTATATTTAAGACCAAAATAAAAATCAAATGAACTCTTATATTAGATACTAGAGGTAGTACTTTATAATTAATTGGCTGGGTTGGGTTGATACGTCTGAATTTAGTAACTTAAAGGGATGTATAATTGATGATTAGGGTTTATTCACATTGTTGAACATTTAATTTAAGTGAATTCATTATTAAGTTTTAAAGGTTAGGACGATTATTTGTGTATAACTCAAAATTGAGGAGAGGTTGTAATTTGTTTAATTTAGTATACACTAAATAATAAAATGAAAATAAAAAGTATTTACTGAAAGTTGAAAGCATATTATGAGTACAGGGAGGGTAATGTACGTAGTGACGGCCAGTTTCGTCAAGGATGCCACAAGCGGCAGAAGCATAATTGACTCCATTAAGGATTCTGGTTCCTCTTGTTGTGGGATCTGCATATGCTGGTGCTGGAGGAACCCCTAGCATGGTTCCTGCGAACATATATTCCCAATTTTTACTTTTAATCAAAACTGGATAATAATTTAAAATATTTTTTTAATGTTGTGTTTATTTTCTTAACGTTTAAACTCTGTTGAAATGGATTACATGCAAAGAAAAGAGTAATTAAAATGCGTAAAAAATACAAAACAAAAGGCCACGGAAGCCTAATGAAATAATGTACTTCTATGCTTCACAATATAAGTCTGATTTAAACGGATAAAAAAAAAAAAGTAGTTAAAAGTAAGAACGGGAGTAGACTAGATCCCTATCAGGACGCTTATAGTCTAAATCTACATAAAGCCTAGCTTAGTCTATTTATTTCAGCATCATATTCAGGCCTATTTAGGCAACAAGATATGCTTATTTTCATAAGGCCTAGCTTATAGGCCTACATACTCGACCTATTTAATCTTTTTTTAAATTGCGCTCTTATATATAACATAATATACATCAATTTTATAAATAATTTATAAAAGTGCAAATTTTGATTTGGCCATAATTTCTACATCACAACATTCCTATATAAGACCGGCCTCCTTTCATTCATTAATTATTCACCTCTACTTCTCTTCTTTATGATAACTCAAGATGGCAGTGCCAACTCACTTCTTCTCTTACGATTAAAAAAAAAAAAAAAACAGACATTTCAGAAAATAAAGTAGACATGTCCAACCAAAAAACAAAAAAGACAAGAAAGAAAGAAAAAACATAGTACTATATGACTTCTTAACATAAACTTAACATTAAACAGATGGACTAGCATTAGAAATTATGAAGAAAAATTTCAGTTACCAAAAATAAAACAAAACAACTATTAATGCATGCAAATATATATATAACAATCGAAACGTTTAGTAAATAATTTCTACGTACCAATGAAGTCAATAATGTTGAAGCCATTAGAGAATCTACCAGTAGGACCACCTCTCAAATCAATTCCATAAGGATAGTAATTGGACTTGGCTAAAGTGTTTAAGAAGTTATTGTTTCCAACGTCCACCAGTGAATCTCCAAACACAAACAAAGCTGGAATCCTCTGTGGTGACTGTGATTTCACTTCCATGCACATCATCATCATCATCATCATCAGAACCACACCAATAATAATCAAACCACTCACAACTTTATGATGATTATTCCACTGACCCATCATCATTATTTCTCTACCTCTCTCTGTTTAGATTTTCAGAGAAACCATGAATATATAATTACTGATGAACCAAACGAGGTATGTGTGCACATATATATAGATATATAAATCTGTGTAGTAGTGATGCTTAATTTTATTTGTGGTTTCTGAAACTGTTAGAGTTGTTAATTTGTTGCAGAAAATGATGAAGTAAAGCCCATAGAATCAGTGTGTGTGGTTTTTTCTCGTGTTTTTGGCTTTGCCTTTTCAACGTCTTTATTATCTTTTTATTATTTTAGTTGACGGTATCTTCATTTTCGTAACCATTTCATCAAGTTCTGAAACGACTATGTATAGTACTCTTTCTGATCTTATTTATAAGATGGCTAGGGAGAAAAAAAAATCATTTTTAGTTTTATTTATAAGTCATCTCATTTAATTTTTAGCATGAATATGTTATTTTATCCTTAATTTATTATATTACAGGCACTTATTTATATATATAAAATAAATAGAGGTAAGGTTTAAAAAACTGACCTATTTTAAGAAAAAATTAATGCGAGTCAAGATTTTTCTTATTTTGTGTGAAATATATTAAAAATACCTTATTACAGTACATAAGTAGTAACATTGAAGCTACGTTTATGATATGCATGTGGTTTGTGCTTCTCTTTGAAATAAAATACTAAAAGTGATGCCCGCCGCTAGAATTGAGCCACTTTGAGAACACAGAAACATTAATTGGCACCAGAAAGCATTTCTACTTCCTGCCTTTTACATTAGTTGCTGGATGAATGGTATAGAAAGTGTGATCCATGGTAATTTTTGCAAACAAAATGTGAGACTGTTGTTGATTTTCTATATTAGTTTCATTAGTAACCGGTTTTTTTAAAAAAATAATAATTTAAATTATTTAATTTTTGAATCAAATATGTTTTTAAAAAGTGAATTAATTTATTTATTTTAAATAAATCATTAGTGTAGAAAGGTAAAGTTAAGATTTTTTTCTTTTCAAGAAATTATCTTTTCTACAGGCGATATCTACATCAGTTACAGAACTGATATAGAAATATTTTCATCGTAGTTAAAAAATCTTTTTGTACTAATAAAAGTCAAATAACTATAAATTAAGAAGCAAATATGATTGATTAAATTAGAACTAGAGCAGTTACCAAGACAAATGGGGTGTTTGGCAAGATAGAAAAGTGCTTTTCAAAAAAAACTTTTTCTCAAAATGAGGCAAACTCCTCCACATATTTACTTCATATATAGTAAAAGTATTTTTAAAATCATGGTTTGGCTTTTATCCAAACATCTCTAAAATTAGTCTTGTAGTATGTATAAGGCCCTCCTAAATCCCTATAGGCTTCAAGTTCGAATGTTAAAAGAAACATTAGTACTAGAAGAGGTAGTCACAAATCCCAAATAGGATCAGCCGGATGTCTGAAATATTTGGTAATATGATTGAAAAAATCACTGGATACCATATAATAGTATCAAAAGAATTAGAATTAGAGTGAATTCTAACCCCAAGGCAAGCGGCACAAATATTGATCAATTCTTTAATACGACCAATGTATTCGCTCAAAGACACAAATAAGAAACAAGTTAAACTTGCTCAAAAAGAAAATTCTCATTAATCTGAAAAACAGGCATACATAATATGAGAATATTTATAGTGAAAAAAAAAACATCTTGTCACTACTAAATCCTCATTATAAGTCCAAGCTGTTGGAGCTCATAACACTACTACAGAATTACAAATACTTGACAGTTATTCTGGGTCATATTTGATAGTTAAAAACCGTCAAGTATATTAACATCATATATTTCAACGACAGGTATTTGACGGTTATTAACCGTCAAATATTTCAATAATATTTGAAGGTTTTAAATTCAGAACCATCAAGTATTACTTGAACACTTGACGGTTTTTAAGAAAAACCGTTAACTATTGCTCCTAAATACTTGATGGTTACCATTAAAACCGTCAAGTATTGATGAACAATAATTGATGGTTTTACTTAGAAACTGTCAAGTATAAAGGAACAATAAGTATTGTCCAATAGTTCTAAACAATACTTGACGGTTAACATTAAAACTGTCAAGTATTAGCATAATACTTGACTGTTTTAAAACATTAAAACCGTCAAGTATTAGCATAATACTTGACGGCGCTAATACTTGACGGTTTCTATTAAAATCGTCAAGTATTTTCACAACACTTGATGGTTTTAAGTAATAACGGTCAAGTATTAGGAAAAATTTTTTTAATACGGGTTCTACTTTACCAGCCGCCCCCATGCAATTTTGAAATCTCATACAAAGCAGCATATTCAACAGAACCATACAGGCCAGCATTCAAACCAATAATTCAACCATATGAATGTAACCACACACGTGTATATGAGGCAGAAATTGACATTATATACATCTTAATTAATAGGAAACCAACTGTCATATTAAAACAACTTCTGTTTAAGGCAAGTAAAAATTTTGGACAAGTACAAAAGGTGAACCAAAACCAAAATTGGCCAATTGCCAAAGTTGTTCAATGCCAAAAACTAACCAACAGCAAAAAATGAACCAAAATTGAAACCAAAGCTATACATCTCTTCTACTTCCCTATCTATTTTGTGCCCACTAATGAAATAAGGCCATTGCAAACTCTTTAATAATTTCTTCCATCGGAGTGGAAGAATACACTGTGCAATATGTGTTGGCAAAGTATTGTATGCAACCACAAATTATATTGAAGTTAGATATAAATGTAAAGCTACAGTAAGTACAATTCTTAAATATATAAATTGAACTTTAACAAATGCATATTACCTGCATAGGGGTTGTGTCAGCATTGTGCATAATTATCTCCTTCATGAATTTCATCACACAATACCCATAATCAGAGCTCTTTTTGGGTTGATGTGGGCACTGTAAAGAATGGAAAAGGAAATAATATTAGTCAATCATATAAATAAACCATATTCAGTATAATAGTAAATAATGGTAATGAATACCTTCACTTTCTTCCATGGGAAGGTATTGTCAAATTGGCTATTTTTTACCGGGGGGCAAGGTAAGGCTTGATTTGTGCGGTATAGCCACAAAGCCCTGAGAAGACAATAAAATTGAATATTAATGATTCTCAAAAATTACATTGAAGCAAGAAATTAAATTTAGATAATAGATATAAATGTTACTTGTTGAACAATGAAACCATAAATGGTTGATTGGTTGGATCCCCATGAAGAGAATCGAGTTACCAAATCCCTGGCTTTGTGGGATTGACCCCAATCAGCATCCAGTGTCCCCTAATTATAAGAAAGACAATTAGAATAATTACAAAATATTTGAAAATAAAATAATTTAAGAAAGTTCAGTATACTACGTACGTATCCTTGATAGTAAGGCGCCAAAAACAAAGTCTCAGCCCCTACAACCCTAGAAATGAAGATATCCACTAAGTCTCTGAATAAGTATTTCTTCTTCATATTAGGTCCGTAGCCAACAAAAGTGTGGGGGCTAATAATCTTGAACTTGTCATCAAGGCCACTAGGGACTATAAAATTCTTGAAAAGGTATCTATATCAACAAACAAAGATATCAATAGAATAAATGCTCAAGTACTTAAGTATTTAGTTAAGGTTTTAACAAATATCTGATATAAAAGTTGCAGGTATTTATATTGGCTATTCCATGCGTCAGAATTTCTTTCAATACTTCATTTGTGACGTACTCTGACGAGGGTTGACCGTAGACCTCTGGCTCAAACTCTAGGGGAATCATGAAATTCTCGCCATGTTCTAATCTGGCCCCAGCTACATATTCCTTAAGACATATATGGAATCTTGATGATACCACTTGAATGGGCTTAGAGGACTGCTTCGATGGCGATGATAATGAGTGATTGCCCAATAGGCTCTTCTTCCTCTTAGATTGACAAACAGACTGTTGGTAATTAAAACAGAGTTTATTTTAAATTAACTGAATATACCTTTAAAGGATGTCCTGATGTAAGAAGACGGCGAGGCCAAGCAACAAAGCTACCTACTGCTTGAGCCACTGTCTCTGCATCTAGGATGGGCATTGAGAGGGCATAATTAGGATCAATAGCAGTGTTCAACTACACCCTCACATGATCAGCAAGGAGAGGCACATTATGAATCATGCTCTCTCTCGGTAAATTGAACATGCAACCCGTTGCAATAGTGTGATGTTTAGGGCTATTCGCCATACACTGAATGTCCGCTTCACCCTGATTTAACATAGGAGACAAGTTAGTATGACATGAAAATAATTGAATGCAATCGTACAAAGACAAGAAGTATTATACCTCAAGTAGCAAGGGGAATGTACAGCTGTCTTTGCCACTTGGGCTGAGATTCAGAGCCGGTCGTGGTGCTTGATTCTTGATCAATTGCTCGATTAGGAGCACTTACGCTTTAACTTGCTCCTTTAACCAGTGTGTTTCTTCCTTCAGCTCTATAAACTCAGCAGAGGAAGGCGTGCACGATGAAGAGGGCCTTTGTCGGTACCTGAAATAATCCTTCTTGGTGACTCCATAATTGACGCCTCTAAGAAGACCAGGATGATCAGGAGTCCCCAATGCCCTCCTCAATATATCCTGGTCATCTGCAAAATGTGCCTCTTGTGAAACTTCCCGGGACAAACTCTCCTGTGTAACAAACATTGTTAGAATTCATACTTTGAGATGTTTGACAACGTAAGGATTATTTAATTTAGAATAAAACTCACCATCTTATCCACGACCTCCTTGACATGAGGAGTATCAATTTGGCCATCTTTATTTTGCTTGGCCAATACCCACAGCATTTGACGGGATATAGTGACATATGATTCCTCCTTCTGAGTCACCTCTTCCTCGAGACCTGCATAACACAAGCACCCTTTTTGATAGGGATATTGATTCTTCTTTACCATTTCCTTATTTTGGGAGCTTAATTCTTGCAAAAACAAAGTAGATTCTAATTAAACAATATATATATTAAACAAAATGGACTATTTAATTTAGAATTACGTGAGGATTATTACTTGAAATCGATTATCACGACATGACGTGACAAAAACAGCCCAGTCCTCTGGTTTGACCAAGTCTCGTATCAAGCTAGGAACCTCAGACTCGTTGGCTGTGGAAGGATCCTTCAAGTACTTGTGTGTCACAAAATAGCGGAAAGACCGTAGTGCCCTCCCAGCGTTCCCCTCTACAAACTTCTTCTTGCTCTCACCTATATCAAATCCAAACTGCAAAACACATAAAATGACACATTAGTATGAGGCAGCTTGTAAGAAAATAAAATTTGAGTTGTTATAATATCTTACTGATACATCTATCCAAATAACGTTCCACACTAAATGATCAATCCTCCTCCAGTATTGCAATGTAATGGGCACGGTGCTTCATGTCACTGCCCCAATGTAACTGATAAATCTATTTGACTGTATAGCTTGTCCTTTTTTATTTCACTATACGACAAATTTCTTTCCTTCCATCTAAGCTTTCACCACCTCTTGCATGACACAAAGCCCCATCAAATCCAGATTGCAAAACACATAAAACAACACATTAGTGTAAGGCAGCTTGTAAGAAAATAAAATTTGAGTTGTTATAATGTCTTACTGATACATCTATCCAAATAACGTCCTACACTGAATGATCAACCCTCCTCCAGTACTGCACTGGAATGGGCACAGTGCTTCATGCCACTGCCCTAATGTAACTGATAAATCTATTTGACCATATAGCTTGTCCTTTCTTATTTCATTGTACGGCAAATTTCTTTCCTTCCATCTAAGCTTTCACCACCTCTTGCATGACACAAAGCCCCATCAAATCCAGACTGTAAAACACATAAAACAACAAATTAGTGTGAGGCAGCTTGCAAGAAAATAAAATTTGAGTTGTTATAATATCTTACTGATACATCTATCCAAATAACGTCCCATACTGAACGATCAACCCTCCTTCAATATTGCACTAGAATGGGCACGGTGCTTTATGCCACTGCCCCAATGTAACTGATAAATCTATTTAACCGTATAGCTTGCCTTTTCTTATTTCACTGTAATTTCTTTCCTTCCATCTAAGCTTTCACCACCTCTTGCATGACACAAAGCCCCATCAAATCCAGACTGCAAAACACATAAAACAACACATTAGTGTAAGGCAGCTTGTAAGAAAATAAAATTTGAGTTGTTATAATATCTTACCGATACATCTATCCAAATAACGTCCCACACTAAACGATCAACCCTCCTCCAGTACTGCACTGTAATGGGCACGGTGCTTCATGCCACTGCCCCAATGTAACTGATAAATCTATTTGACCGTATAGCTTGTCCTTTCTTATTTCACTATACGGCAAATTTCTTTCCTTCCATCTAAGCTTTCACCACCTCTTGCATGACACAAAGCCCCCTCTATATGCGTGCTACCTCTTCCTGTAGTTGTCTCTCCTGGTTAGAGGCATCCCTGGGCTGAGAAGGATTATCAATGCTTGATCCACTATCATCTACCATCTACAATGAAATTCAATCAAACAAAATGAATTAGAACCCATTAAATAAAAATAAAGTTATTAATAACAAAATTGAATTAAATAAAATTAAAACAAATAAAATTTTCTATCAAGAATAATAAGAGAATTTACATGTGTGTTTAAGTAAATCTTTTCCTTTTTCTATTCTTGGATTTTTGTACATTCTTCTTGGTTTGACTTGTTTTGATCTTCTTATGAAACACTTTCTCCCTCTTTGAAATCCATATTCTGTCGTTGTGATTGTACCTAACGTACATGGATTCATCTTCACTTAAATGAGATTCAAGTGATATCCCTTGGATTATCTTCAACTGCATTATCTTCATATCCTGTCTTCTCATTCATTTTATTGGTCAACAAAACAATAGACCATCCTTTAGTAGCTAAGTCTGAGACATAGAAAACTTGTGTAGCCTGAGAAGCCAAAATGAAAGGATCTTCCTTGTATCTTTCCTTATTCAAATTCAATTGTATGAACCCTAAGTCATTAATTTTTAATGCATTATTATTGTCCACCCACTTGCAACTAGATACCAGAAGTTTGAATTCAATGTAATCTAACTCCCAAATATCCTTAATCACCCCAAAGTATGACATACGTGCATAGATAGGATTTTTTATCTTTGGCACTCGATACATGCATCGTATTAGCTATAAGAGTTACGCCACTATTTTGCTGTTTACTCCAATCATCTTGCTCTTTAGTATAGAAAGTGAATCCATTGATAAAGTAGCTTGTGAAAGAAATCACATGTTTGCTCGGTCCATTTGCCAACAACTTTAATTTCTTCGAAACAGAATTAGAATCAATATTATACTTGCCATGCACATGCTCTCTCAACCATGCTATAAATTGTTTATTGTGTGTTTTGGTGTACCAACTTTCAAGTTTATTGGGATTATCCCTCTTTAGCTCATCAATATGCTTATCCACACAGTCCTCAATCTCTTTAGAGTTGTGCAATACATATAGATGTGTTTGCTCCCACTGTTGGTTTGAAATAGTTACAACTTTCATTCCCATAATCCCTTCTCCATTCGTCCTTCCCTTATGACGAGACACTGGAATCCTAATATCACTTGCATTTTCTAAGTAATGGGTATAAAATTTAGTGGCCTCTTCACAAATATATCATTCTACGATACAACCTCTAGCCAACTTTGATTTTTCACATACCCTTTCAATATTTTCATGTAATGTTCAACTGGGTGCATCCATCTTAAATATACTAGGCCACATAGTTGGACCTCTCTAACTAAGTGGATAGTTAAATGGACCATGATGTCAAAAAGCCCGAAGGAAATTACATTTCAAGTTCGCATAACATAACTATGATTTGGGTTTGCAATCTTGGCAATTTACTGAGATTAATCACTTTGCTGTAAAGAGACTTAAAGAAGAAACATAACTTCGTGATCGTAACTCATACCTTATCAGGTAAATAGCTCGTATTGCAATTGGAATAAAGTTTTCCATCAAGACATAACAGTCATGAGATTTTAAACCTTTTAACTTTAAATCCTTTATTGAAACAAGGTTACTAATGTTAGACTTCTACTACAACAATAAACTCACAAAAGCTATTTTTCTCTTTTCTAGAAAGCGTGTGAGCTGCCGGGCGAAGAAATGTATGAGTTCCCCTATCCTCTAGTGCCAATTCCTCCCTTATCCCCAACTTAACCATGTCTAGCCTCACACTTATGCCATCTTTAGTCTTCCTGGAGTAATGTGCCAAACAGAGTTTCACATACATTTTTCTCAATATGCATAGCATCAAGAAAATGTCTCACATTCAGGGTTATCTAATACAGCAATATAAAGAAAATAGACCTCTTCTTCTGCCCACTTGTCCCAACATGCCTTGGAAAGGTTTTCCAAATTCACAATCTATATCTTTCACCTTTTGAAAAACATCCTCCCTAGTCAACGGTGTAAGTCCCTTGCCTTCTTCTGAATTTCCATTGAAATATTTTTTAAATCACCGGTAAGCGATGATCATGATGCAACCATTCACGATGTCCCATATGTGAATTTTTCATTCTATTCTTCAACCTTATGGAATCTGTGCTCTCTTCACAAATAACACAACCAACTTGCCCTTTAATGCTATACCCTCAGAGATTATCATACGCAGGGAAGTCATTAATTGTGCCAAACAACATAGCTCTCAACTTAAATGTTTCTTCCTTATATGAATCATATACATCAACTCCATTCTCCCACAATACTTTCAAGTCTTCAATTAATGGAGCTAGATCTATATCTATGTCATTTCCTGGTTGCTTTGGCCCAGAGATTATCATAGACATCATTGAATACCTACGTTTCATGCATAGCCATGGAGGAAGGTTATATATAAACAAAATCACTAGCTATGTGCTATGGGTGCTGCTTTGCATCCCACACGGGTTCATCCCGTTCGTGGCCAATGCAAGGCATAGATTTCTATCTTCTTCCCTGAATTCAGAATACTTAATATTAAACTTCTTCTATTCTAGAGAATCAACAGGATGCCAAAGCATGCCATCTTTAATCCTTTCATCCGCATGCAACCTTAAATTTCTCGCATCTTCTACATTACTATACAAGCACCTGAATCTTGGCACAATGGGAATATACCATAATGCCTTCTTCAGGCTCTTCCCATTCTCTTGGCAGCATGACACATTACACTTAGGATACTCGGTTAGTGACTTATACTCATTCCTAAATAAAATGCAATCGTTGGGGCAAGCATGTATCTTCTCATAACTAAGGCTAACAAAGCACAACACTTGCTTTGCGTCATATGTTTTCCTTGGAAGCTCTTTTTTTTGGGTAGCATTTTCTTAACAAGTAAAAGCAGTTCTGTGAAGCTTGTGTCACTCCACCCATTTTTTATCTTCAAATTATATAGTTTCAACACTGCAGACAACTTTGTGAAATCAGTACAACCTTCATATAGAGGTGTCTCAGTATCACACTTTAATCAGTCAGACATTTGAGGACAATCGTCAAGTTCCCATTCAATTGTATTGGTCATATCCTCAAGACTGTCAGCTTCACATGTACTTGTGTCAAAATTAAATGATCTACAGCTTTCACTATGCCCTCGACTACTATTACTCGCATCTCTTGTCTCTCCGTGCTTTGTCCAGTACTTATAACTTTGATCGATTTCATTGATAATTAAGTAGCTCTCACAATTAGATGGCAAAACCTACTTCAGAAGGCAACACTTAAGACAGGGTCACATAATCCTATTAAGATCATCAACATGCTCAATTGCAAACTTAATAAAATCTTCTACCCCATCCTAATATTCCTTTGATAGACGATTAGCGGACATCTATTTCTTGCCTATGGTCCCCAACTAGGATGAATCATTTAGAGGAAAATATGATCAACGACTCAAGGATATTATGAGAATTAAACAAAAATAGGAAGTCAATACATGAGGCACTATCGATCACATTTATCCCTCTTTAATTCTACTTGTTAACAACTGGTAATTCCAGTTGTTAACAACTAGTAATTCAACAAAAATTTACTTTGACTTCAATTTGAAAAATATTCTAGTACTACTACTAATGTGCTATTGATTGGGATCGGAATGTCACCTTCCGGGTTGTAAAAAATTGTGATTGCACCAAATAATGTTGTATAGGGCACAACCAATTGTTCTTCTTGAGGAGCGCTTTATTAGAAAACAACCTAGTCTAAATTGGTAATAAAAAACATGGTGACTTGGGTAAAGGAAAGGGGGATTTTTAATTGTTTAAGGTGGTGCAAAAAATAAAAGGTGCAGAGAATTAAATGTTTTTGGTATTTTAATTGAATGAAGAAATGTTTTGGATTAAAAGGGAATTATGGTGAAAGAGTCTCTTGATGATGGAAACTCAGCTATCACTACTCTTTAAAATAATTGGGAGTTTTAGAAAATCTCTAAGTTTGAAGAAAACCCCAAGTAATCACTTAGGCCCAATGTCTTAATTAATGAAAACTCACTTTAATCGAAGTTAATTAACATCTCTTAAAACACTATTAGAAACTACTTAGAGTGCAGATGAACAAATGATGCAGATGTCTTTAGAAAGTCAATCGACAATCAATGAATACCAAGCATACAGATTAATCACCAATGATCACTGATAATTAAATGAACACAAGGGTTCAAAACTGATATATATATATGAACCAACATTAACAGCATCCAATCCAAATACATTCAATAGTCTAAACAAAAGATTTAAAATCATAAATCAAGTCTAAAACAGATGCAGAAATCCCTAAATATAGACATCTCTAACGCAAAATCAAACACAAGTTTAGACTGATAACTCCCCTATTAGGTCCTTGAGCTCAAGCTTCGTCCTCCATCACCAAGAGGCTAAGGGTTTAGCCTCTCATGTCTTCAAATCGCTCGAAATAGCTCCAAGAATGAATAGTCATGGTTGATGCTAAGAATAGGGTTGGAAAAATGGACAAGAAGGTAGTTGAAGTGGTTTAATCAGTTTAGAAATGCAGAAAATACTGAAGAGATGAAGAAAGATGGAGGTTTTGGGTGTAGGATCAATGCAGGCTTGAGAGAGAATGGAGGAGACTACTATCCTTGTAAATATGCATAATCGAAGACTCTCTTTTCGTGGTGGTTGGCCCCTTAGATGTAAAAGCTCAGAAACCTATTCCAAAACACAGAGCTTCACTTGACACACTTAGATCGCGACCTTAGGAGTGTTAGGTCGCAACTTAGGGGGGCCATGTCACGACCTTAGAAGTTTCATGTCGCATCCTGGGGAGACAAAGAGCTTTTATCTTGACTCAGGTCCAAAACGCGTAGTTTCATTAAAAGGGCATCTAGGTCGCGACCTAAGCAGTCCATGTCATGACTTGGGGAGGCAGAACACTCCAAACTCTTGTGTTTTGGTCCTTGTAACTTTGTGGCTCCATCAATGCTCCATCTTAGGTCTTGGATCCTTCTCTAATTACGTGAAAACCAAGACAAAGAGCTTTGTAAAGACTAACTGATTACAAATCAAGGTAATTACAATTAAGGAGAGAAAAATGACCCATTTTACCCCTTAAACAGCAAAATGCAATGCATGACTCAATGTAATCAAGAGGACTTTTGAGGTTATAGTGATGGAAAGGCTAAATGGAAATGAAATCAAGTGTCAAGAATTAGAGAAAGGTGAGTCAATATCATTAAATTTTAAACAAGGGAGTTCAGATCCTAGCCTTCTACCACTAAGGGTTTACTTTATTGAACTTTATTTTGTTGCTATAATTTATGTATATAAAAAGTATTTCTTTACTCTTTTTGTTCTTTTTGTATTTTTTCCAGAACTTTTCTTCCTTTTTTTTAACAGCAAAATTAGAATTCCTAATAAAAGTCCATGAAGGTTAGAAAGTCGTAATTATCAAGATGAAATCAACTCAATCAACATCATAGTTCAAACACTCGAAACGATGGATGAAATAAAGGAAGTGCAGGCTCGAAAGGGTTAAGCAACGGATAGACAGCTATAGGTTGTGTTTGGGTAGAAGGGTGTAGAAAAGAATGTCTCTATCATATTCAAAATCATAAATACACATGTAATCTTGACCAAGAGCTAAAACAAGTTCTTGAGAATATAAACCACATGAATAATCACTCAAAATAGGGATTAAGGTTCAAGAATATCCTCTCACCATGGGTTTCATATCTCAATTGCTCATACAAGAAGTTTCAATCAATATGCATTAGTCACAAGGCGTTAAGACACTTATCACAAAAGCAACCATAAGATGAGGATTAAAAAGATCAAAATAATCACTTGAGGACATGCTTGAATCTTAAAAGTGACTATAAAGTCTTTAGAGAAATCATTTTCAAAATCTGGTGTTCTTAAAAGTCTAAGGATAGGCATGGTTTTCAAGAAAAACTGTTTGACGCAATGAGGGTAAATTAAAGAGGCAATGGTTTGCTTGAAAAAGATGCAAAGGTAGCTTAAAAAGGTTCCTCCTACACAGCATCGCAAAAAGCAAAGAGAAAGAAAGTGGTGCACAGCAAATGAGACCAGGTCGCGACCTGAAATCAGTGAGGTCGCGACTTGAGTACACAAAAGCACCAAGTCAGGAAAGAGGGGTTGAGGTCGCAACTTGAAATTAGTGAGGTTGGGACGTAAATTCACAGAGAGCCCTCCCTTGCCAAAGCCACACCTCAAGTCGCGACCGGAAGCAGTGAGGTCGCGACTTAAGATCATAGAAACTACCAATGAGAGTTTTTCAAAGCTTGGCCAACATTTAACAAGTAAAAACCTTTTCAACAGGCATCAAAACAGACAGAAATGATCTAATTCACAACAATTCACCATCCACAATCAATTTAAAGCCAAATAATAATGATGAAAGATTGGATTTTCAGAAAAATTTTGCCAAAAATTCTAAAACCGCCATAGAAATAATGCAACACTAGGAAATAGCAAAGCGAAAAGAATCCCTCCCCCACACTTAAACTTGATAGTGTCCCTACTGTCAATGGGGAAGGAAAAAGAATAGTAGCAACCATAAAAGAGAACACAATAAACCAACCATTCATTGTAACAAAGTTTAAATACATCAAAGTGAAGCCTTTAAGTACTGAGTTCGCAGGAAAGAGCAACAAAATAAAAAAAACACAGAAACAAAACAAAAAACAAAAGGCTTTTAATAGTAAAGCTTTTAATCCTCTCTGCTCTTCTTTCCTCTTTTGCCCCTAATCTTCTCCTGCTTGGACATTGGCTTCTCCCATTTCAGCATCAATAGCAGTAGCAACAATAGTACCAGAAGACTATCCCGGATCCCCACTAAAGTAACTGGTTGCAGGAATGGTGTTCTCCTAGAAGGTCTGTTCATATTCTTAAGGAAAGTTGACATTGAGAGCCCTGGCCATCTCCAACATCAGAGGATCCATAAACCTCTGTCTTCTGAACTCATGCGACATGGAGATAGCTTTGTAAGCATCAAACTCTTCGCTCATATTCGTCACTTGCTAACCGAGCTCGGTAATTTGCTCACCCAAGGAGGTGAGGTTGAAACCAGAGCCACCCTTAGCTGCCTCCTCTTCTGGACCTTCCTCAACCACCCTCTTTCCTCTCTTCCTCTCTTTATTAGATATGGAGGTGGCATAGCACCTAGTCGTGACAGGGTCCAAGAGAGAGTCAGACTTACACTCTAGTATCCCTTTTGCCAAAAACATATCGGTATTCAAGTGTAGAAATATCATAAGAGTCCGGACATTACTGATACAATGATCAATCTGGTCCAGGGTAATTATCAAGATGTCAATCGGCTGCATGGTCAAGGTGTAAAAGGAGTGCGCCTTCAGAGAGATCAAAAATATGGGCTGATGGCATTATGTTATAAGTCATGAAGTTCAGCCAAATCCTAGCCTTATCATTTATGTTCTTATGCTTGAAAACGTTTCTCCCACTTTCCTTCACAGTCCAACCAGCTCCCTCTACTTTGATGGTTTGGAAAACCTCTTGCCAGTTAACTTCATCAAGTCTGGTCTTCCATCACTGGTATTCATAAACAGGGACATCGAGCAACTTGTAGAACTTCTCAACAGCCTCCCCAGTTAAATAACATTTATTGCCTCTGAAAGTGATCCCCTTATGCCTGTCCATGGTAGAGCAAGTATAGAACTCTCTCACCAATGTCAGATTGGCGTTGTTCCTCTTCTTCATAAGTTCCTCAAGGCCTCTCGCCTTGGCAAGCTCATAAAAGTAGTACTGCTTGGTTTTTGGAATACTGCTCTTGAACCACCCCTTTGTTAGTAAACAATTCCACGGCTTCCTTTCGTGAAAGTCTGGTCTCCTCACGAGGGCGAAACCTTTTTGAGCTGAAGGATGTGGGGTTCTTAGTGCGAGGTATCTGAGCACAAAGCAAATACACAGCAAACAGCCAAGTTAAACACACAAAAACAAACCACCTTAGAAAAGAAACTAAAACATGCACTAAGCCCAGAAACCAAGCACTATCCCACACTTAGCGAAAAGCTATCCCTTGCCAGACTTACTTAAGCAAAACTGTTGAAGATTTTGAATTGGGACATTTGCATTTTAAAACTATTGGGAAAATCATGAGAAAACCCAGGTATTCAAAATTTTCAACTGCCTAAAATCTATTTCTTACAAATCTTTAATAGGTAAAGTCAAAATCCATTGAGAAACTGCAGGTTGAAAACAACAGAGGTGAAGCAGAGGTTTAAAGGTCCTTTGTGAGCTCAGGTTGTGATATGGTAACAACGAGGTTGCAACATGAACAGATAGAGGGAAAATTTTGAATTTAGAAAGGTTCGAGGTCGCGACCTGAACCCAGAAAGTTCAGAAAATACAAAACGAACCAATTTTCCAGAAACCAAAAGTTTACAGCAAATGTGATCCCAAGCAGTTTGAAAACAAGTTAGACAGCATTTTAAATGTCTAATCAAGACTCCACTCAATCAAAGTCAAAACCTAAAAACTAAAACCCTTGAAAAACATAAAACTAAATTGAACTGGAAGGAACAAAAAGAAAAACAGAGCAAACCTTGAAAGAGCAGCAGGAAAAATGGAATTCACTGAAGAATGGCTTGAAATACGGACTACAAGGGATGAATTCCAAAGGCAAGAAAGTAACAGCAAGCGCTGGAGAGCAGGTTAGCGTTTAGGGAGATGAGGAGGTGAAGAAAAGATAGGTTTTTGAAGAAGAAGAGCAATTTCAGTTGAGAAGATTGAAAGGGGAGGTAGTTACAAGAGAGGGAAAGTCGCAACTCTAGGAGGCAGAAGATCAGCGTGGGTTATAGAGAGTGAACATATGAGGGAAGCAGGAAAGGAGGGTTGTGCGTGGTTTTACAAAAAGAGGCTAGGTTTTTAGGTCCTTAGGGTGAACCAGGTTGGAATCCATGATAGGTTCAAAGGGTAAAGAGGTAATTAGGGTGCAGATAAGTAAGGGCAAGGAGGTGAGATCGCAGAAAAGTCCTGACTTTTCATGTCAGGTCGTGACTTTAGCAGATAGAGGAGATTTAAGGTTTTAGGAAGGCTCCAAATCATGGCTTAAAAATAGTGAGGTTGTGACCTCAACTCATAGAGAGCCTTTACCCAGTTTCTTCCCCAAGTCATGACGTGGAAAATCGAGGTCACGACTTCAGTACACAGAGAGCTCCCCTCCTCAGACTAACCTCCAGGTCACGACTTGAAAGCAGCTAGGTCACGACCTGGGATCACAGAGAGGTCTCTAACATTTTAGATCCTGAAAAACTCCAATTCTAAGTCCTTAAACCAAAACCACTCACTAAAATGCCTACTATAACAACCCAACTCAGCAATCCATCACAAGATTCTCAATAATTCAATACAAAACTTCAAAAACAAGTGATGGAAGTTTGGGGAAAACTTCGAAAGTTTTAAAAATTTTCAAAATTTTTTGTCAAGTTCCACAAGAACTACCCATAATAGGGAACAACCTAACAAACAAAGCACGAAACCACTTTCAAACCTCCCTCCCCTACACACTCAAAGCAATATCCATATTGCAGCACATAGTCACACCAAAGCACAAAGCCCACACATAAAAATAGTGAAGCTGGAAGTTGTGAAGTTCAATTCGAGACTGAAGCACAACACGTCACCTTTCTAAAAAGGGGAAAAGAGCTAAGCACAAAGGTGAGAAAACTCAAGAATGCAAAGAAGTATGTGGTGGTGACAGAATATAAGCATAATCACAATCACATCAAACTTAAGGCTAGGGGAGATTATTGAAAACAAACATAACAAACAGAATTTAAAAACTACTTCTACTGAGGACATCCCTTTCACAGCCTCAAATAGTCACAGCAAGATAATTTGAGTACAAATAAATTCATGTGAAAAGTAAGAGGTAAAGGAAAGAGACGACTTCGCCCTAAGAGGGCTGAGCGGGCTCTTCGTAGAGCTTGAGGAGATGACCGTTGCATTGAAATATTTTACCCATGGTCTCCTCCTTGAGCTCTATCATCTTGAAGTTATGAACTTTCATAACAATGTAGGGTCCATCCCAGCTCGTCTTGAACTTACCCTTCTTGAATTTGAAGTAAGCTTGATAGCTCAACACTTTATCGCCCTCCTTGAACTGCTTCCTCAAGATGTTGACATTGTGAACAAGCTTGGTTTTCTACTTGTAGATGTCTGAGTTATTGTAGGCATCTAATCACATTTCTTCAAGTTCTTGGATTTGAAGGAGTCGGTTCAGGCCAGCTTCCTCTAAATTGATGTTGCAGATTTTAACCGCCCAGTATGATCTGTGCTCCAGCTTTACCAGAATGTGATAGGACTTCCCATAGATGATCTGGTACGAAGACATTCCTATTGTTGTCTTGTAAGGGGTGCGGTAAGCCCACAGTGTATCATCTAGTCTCAAGCTCCAGTTTCTGTTAGAAGGCTTGATAATCCATTTGAAGATGCGTTTAATCTCTCTATTAGATACCTCAGCCAGGCCATTGGTTTGCAAGTGGTATGGGGTAGGCACTCTGTGGGAAACCCCATATTTAGCCAACAAGTTATTGAGTAACTTGTTGTAGAAGTGGGTTCCCTGATCACTGATTAGCACCTTAGGAACTCCAAATCTACTGAAGATAGTAGACTTTAGAAATTTGTAAATCGTAGGCGTATCATCCTTTCAAGAGGCGATAGTTTCTACCTACCTGGAGAGGTAATCTACAGTTAGGAGGATATAGGTCTAACTGTGAGAAGGTGGAAAGGGGCCCATAAAGTCTATTCCCCAAGCATTAAAGATCTCACAAAATAGGATGGGTTGCCGTGACATTTCATTCCTTCTACTAACCCCCCCAAATCGTTGGTATTTATCACATGCTTTACAAAAAGTGAATGCATCTCTAAACAGGGTGGGGCAATAAAAACCTCCATCTAGCACCTTCCTAGCTGTTTTACTAGCACTAAAGTGCCCCCCACATAAGGTATCATGGTAAGCTTCCAAGATAGGCTAAACCTTTACTTCAGGAATGCACTGTCTGATCACTTGGTCAACACATATTCTCCATAGATGCTGTGGGTCCCAAATGTAGTAAGAAGCTTCGCTCTTAAGCTTTTGAAGCTAAAATATAGTCATGTGAGAAGGGATTAGACCAGTAGCAATATAGTTAACTAAGTAAGCAAACCATAGCTGAGAAACAGCCAATGCACATGAAGATTGGTCAGGGAAGGAATCACAAATAATGTCAGAATCTAATACTCCCCTTGTCTCTAGTGGTAGCCTGCTCAAGTGATCTACCACAAGGTTAACATTGCTGACTCTATCTTTCACTTCCAGATCAAATTCTTGTAGCAGTAACATCCACATCAAGAGCTTCGGCTTCAATGGAGGTTTGTGGAAGAGATATTTCACTGTTGCGTGATATGTAAATACAACCACCTTGGAATTTGAGATAGAGTCTAAACTTATCAAGTGCAAAAACAATTGCAAACAATTCCTTTTCAATAGTGGTGTAGTTTTTCTGAGCTGCATCTAGAGTTTTAGAGGCATAAGCAATCACTTTAGAAATAGAATTCTCCCTTTAACCTAACATTGCCCCCACACTCAAGTTCGAAGCATTACAAGAAATTTTGAAAGGCAAATCCCAGTTGGGAGAGGTCAAAATAGGAGGAGTAACTAGCCTATTCCTCAATTCATCAAAAGCAAGCTCACATGCATGGTCTAATTGAAAATCCACGTCCTTTTGCAGCAGTTTGGAAAGAGGTAAAGCAATTTTACTGAAATCCTTGATGAACCTTCTATAGAACCCCATATGTCCTAAAAAAGATCTCAACTCTTTCAAGTTGGTTAGGTAGGGTAAAGAAGATATCACCTCCACTTTGGCTTTATCAACCTCTATTCCTTTTTCAAAGATTAAATGTCCTAGCACGATGCCTTGGTTAACCATGAAATGGCATTTCTCATAATTCAAAACCAGCTTTTTCTCAATACATCGTGCTAAGATTTTATCAAGACTTTTCAAGCAATCTTCAAAAGAATTCCCATATATAGTAAAATCATCCATAAACACATCCATGCATTTTTTTAATGCATTCAACAAAAAATGGATAGCATACAGCGTTAGAATGTGCCAGGGGCATTCTAAAGAACAAATGGCATTCTTTTGTAAGCATAAGTTCCAAAAGGACAAGTGAAAGTGGTCTTATCCTGGTCCTTAGGTCTATAGGAATTTGAAAATATCCAGAATATCCATCTAAGAAGTAGTAATGACTCTTCCCCGCTAACCACTCAAGCAATTGATCAATAAAGGGCAAGGGAAAGTGATCTTTCCTAGTGGATTCATTCAGTTTCCTATAGTCAATGTGAATTCTCCATGATTTTGCACCCTAGCTGAGATGAGTTCATTGTTCTCATTTTTAACTACTGTGATTCTACTCTTTTTCAGCACAACTTGTACTGATAATACCCATTCACTATTGAGTATAGCATAAATAATTCTAGCCCTCAGAAGTTTATCTACTTCTTTCCTAACCACATCAGAAATTAGAGGATTCAAATTCCTCTGGTTTTGTTTAATTGGCTTGGAATCCTTAGTTAGTAAAATCCTATAGGTACATGTAATAGAGTCAATTCTGTTAATGTCAGTTAGTTGCCAACCCAAAGCCTCCCTATTTCTTCGAAGGACTCCCATTAGACTAGTCTCTTCATATTCAGTTAAAGAACTAGAAATAATGACAGGCAATTTATTCTTAGGCTCAAGATAAGCATATTTGAGGTTGGGAGGTAAATCTTTCAGTTCTAAAGTCGAGGGTTGGACAATAGAGGGAGTTAGAGTAGGAAAATCAACAGAGTTAGAGAAACTCCCCTTTGTAGACCCTTGCGAAATGTACTCACCAGCTTCACTTAGATTCACTATGCTTGCTTTAGCCCTATAAGATGTTGCACCAAGCTCAAGTTGGTTTACAGCAGCAACAACCTTAGGTTGGTTCACCTACATACCTACATCATTATTAAAGATTGGATCATTCAAAAATCATAAGTATGGGGTGTAATTTTAGAATATGTATGAGTAGCAATTGAGTCAGAAAGTGTTGCCTTTAACTAAAGTCTTCAAGACATAAGGTGGTAAAGCAATTGAAGTCTGAAGTTCAGGAGGTGAAACAGGAAACTTAGGTCGTGACCACTTCACA
The DNA here is from genome assembly GCF_004799145.2 of Neltuma alba. NCBI lineage: Eukaryota > Viridiplantae > Streptophyta > Magnoliopsida > Fabales > Fabaceae > Neltuma > Neltuma alba. The sequence goes on from NW_021635235.1 coordinate 133,081, forward strand.
GAGGCCACCCTCTCGACAGTTTAGATCTGAAGTCATGAGTTGAGAATCCTTAGGTCGTGACCTCAACTCACAGAGGCTCATATCTTCAGATTTTGCTCCACTCTCAGCATCAACCACATCTTGAATACCAGTATCATTAGCTAATAAACTCTCTGCAAGGCCAACATTAATCGTAAACACAAAAATGGAATCAAAACTTGACGGGAAAGAAAAGTTTTGAAAAATGAAAAGTATGCTATCAATTTCTAAAGAATTAATGCATGGCACCTCATCTCCACAGGTGCTAGAAAATGAATAAATAGAAGCGAGGGAATTGAAACATTTATCATATGCACTCAAAGATGAGTCAAACTTATAAGATTCATGTGATGATGCAGCAAAAGAATCAATCAATTTAGGGGGATACATGTCATAACCATCATGCATATGCAACTCATGCTCATCCCTGGCTTGCTCAACAGCTAAATCAATGGCATTTAAATCCATGAATAAAGAATTATCAAAGGGGTAACACATGGCTTTATTTATATTAAAAGTTACAACATGATCCCCTACTTCCATCGTTATACAGCTATGTTTCATGCTTATGATGGTTTTGAAAGTTTGTAAGAAGGTCTTCCTAGAATCAGAGTACTCTCATTTGTAAGTCCATTGGACTTGCCAAAACATAGAAATCAACAGGGAATACTAGGTCTTTAACCTAAACCAGAATATCTTCTATGATTCCCTTGGGGTACTTGATAGACCTAACTGCTAATTCGAGTACTACACTTGTGTCTTTGATGCCATTTATCCCTAAAACCAGATAAACTGGCCAAGGCATGACATTTATAGTAGCCCTTAAATCTAACAACGCTCCCTTAATGTGAACCTTTCCTATAGTACAGGGGATGGTGTAAGATCCAGGATCTTGGCACTTAACTGGTAGTTCAATTTTGAATAAGGATGATAGATTAGCACTCACTTGAATTCTCTCAAGAGGCCTAAACCTGTGCTTGTCATTACACAATTCCTTTAATAATTTAAAGTATTTAGGGTTTCCTCTCAAGAATTGAATTACGGGCACATTAATTTCCAGCTTGTTAAAAAGAGTGTAAGCATCAGTGGTAAGCTTAGCATCAAACTTTTTCTTACTAGAGAAATAAGCTTTAGGGAAAAGGAGATCTTTAGCACTTACCTCCTTATGTGAAGGCTTAAAGGCTCCTTACATGCTCGTCTCTGCCTTGTCCTCCTTCTACTTGCCTTTGTAAGCGAAGCTCTCCACAATGTTTTCACCTTCTGGCACAGCTTCTTGAATTGCTTGATCATGTGCTTGAGTTGGCTTCTTTTCTGGACCAGTATGTGCTCTTACCCTCTTCATGAACTCTTCTTCTTATGAGCTTTCAGACTTTCCAAGTCTCATTGGGGAAAGCGAAGGGCTATCAACATCTTGATCAACTTCAGTCTTATCTACCCTTTCACCCTCAAAGTAAACTTTCCTACCACTTTGTAGGGTTATAGCATTGAGGCCCATTAGGTTGATCATTGTATTGGAGGGAATGCTTCCTCTACTCTTGGCTTGTATGTCATTGACTGCGTTAGACAGTTTAGTCAAATGACTAGTGAATCATTGTTCTTCAAGGTAAGCTCCTCTAATTTCTTATGCACATCTAAGCTATCTTTCTGCATCCCTTGCAGTATGGTAGTTATAGAGACGAACTTGTCATCACTCTCCTTCATTCATCTGTCGATGTTTGTCATCTATGCAGTCATACTCTTCAAAAGTTGAGAAGTGTCATCCTCTCTCAGTGGTGGTTGAGATACCATAGCCTGTTGAGGGGTTCTAACTACTACTCTTGAAGGGTCTTGAAAATTGTTTGAGGAAGCCCCAGCATCGTGAAACTGATTCCCTTGGAACTGATTTCGCCTATTTGCTTCTCCTACCCATTTAAAGTTTGGGTAGTCTCTCCATCCGGATTGTAGGTATTGGAGTAGGGGTCTCTTTTCTGATATTGCCCCCTCTACCTTAGTATATTGCATTAACTTCTTCAACCAGCCCAGGACAATTTTGTGTAGTATGCATCGGAGAGTCACAAACCCCACAACTCGTAGCCACTAAAGCAAGAGATTGTGGCTTGTTGGAGCGAAGACTTACAACTGTATTTGCGAGCTTGGACATGTCTTGGGCTAGCTTGACTAAGAGCGGATCTCTTTCAGCTTTGTGATCCCTTGGATCCCTTGAGCCTACATGTTTTCAGTTGAGAGCAAAAGTTTATATTAACTCCCATGCAGCTCGTGGTTCCATATTTTTCACGGATCCATTTGCAGCAGTATCCAAGACTTGGGCATCATAGGGCAATAATCCACTATAAAAATACTGTACCAAGTGATGATTGGGGTATCGGGTAAGCATTTTTTGAAACTGGCTCCAGAATTCGAAGAATGACTCGAATGGCTCTTACTTAGTCACAGAAATTTCCTTCGAGTAACTGAGATCTTGGTGGAGGGAAAATACTTGTCCAAAAATGCTTTCTTCAAACTAGTCCATGACTCATAAGCGTTGTCCACATAGAGCAGCAGGTTCATGTAACATTCTTTCACTTTTCCCTCTAAGGATAGGTGAAACACCTTCCACATGACATCATCAATGCTTGCTCCTACTGGCTTCATAGACAAACACTGCATGTAGAGAGTTCAAAGATGAAGGTACAAATTTTCTCCTGCAAGACCATGAAACTTAGGCAATAAGTGGATCAATTGACCTTTAATTTCAAAATCAACATTAAAAGTAGGAAAAACACCAGGCATAGGTTCAAAATTCCCATCAGATTGAGTTAATTCCTTGATAGTTCTACTCCTAGGTTGTCCAGGGATCCTATTCTGGCCATCATTCTCTCCCTACCCCTCATTACCACCATTATTAGGTCTATTATGATTGCCATTCCCATTTCTACTATTCAGAGGTATTTCAGCCATGATTTCCTCTTCTACTTCCTTACTCTTACTAGATGAATGACATTGGTCTCGTAAAAGAAATGGACTACGGGATCCTGTATGTCTACCTCTCCTATCTCTACATGCTCTAGGCATGCACAATTACTCAAAATCAAGCACAAATAGAGTAAAAGAGAAAAGTAGTGTCAAAACTTTGATATTTACCAAGTATAAGTTCAAAAAATGAGACAAACTCAATGATTTCAAATAATGCTCAATGAGTTTGAGGTGTATGAAGTGCTATACACTCTCAAAGTATGTATAGAAAGCAAAGCTATGCAAAAGAGCAAGTCTGGACACTTAGAATATATTTTCAATACAAAACCAGCTCAAGTCATGACTTGGAGTATCCAGGTCGCGACTTGATGTCAGAGAGAGCAACCTTAAAAGGAAAAGGAAATGAGGTTGTGACTTGAAAAAGTCCAGGTCGCGACTTGAATAGACCGAGAGCAACACTGAAAAACAGAAAGCTGAGGTCGCGACAAGACACAAGTCAAGTCGCGACTTAAAAGATTTGAGGTCGTGACTTCACTTCACAGAGAGCTACTTTCGCAAAACCTTTGAAAAATTCACTAAGTTTTTAACCAGATGCTCAACAAACTATGCATAGAGTTCAAAACTTCAAGCAATTGGCCAAAACACTCAAGATCAAGTCATAACAAAATACAAAATACTGTGTAAGAATACAAATGCCAAAGTATAGAAAAGCAAGATATTTGTTTCTATTTGCAAAAAAATTTTATGCTATGAAATGCAAAAGCTAAGTTCAAAAACTGAAACTCAACGAGAATCAACCTAAATCACAATGGTATGAAAAACCAATTACTAGAGAACCAATTTCTTGGCTCCCTGGCAACGACGCCATTGATCAAGACCGGAATGTTACCTTTCAGGTCGTTAAAAATTGTGATTGCACCAAATAATATAGTACAGGGCACAACCAATCGTTCTTCTTGAGGAGTGCTTTATTGGAAAACAACCTAGTCTAAATTGGTAATCAAAAACATGGTGACTTGGGTAAAGGAAAGGGGGATTTTCAATTGTTTAAGGTGGTGCAATAAATGAAAAGTGCAGAGAATTAAATGTTTTTGGTATTTTAATTAAGTGAAGAAATGTTTTGGATTAAGAGGGAATTATGGTGAAACAGTCTCTTGATGATGAAAACTCAGCTATCACTACTCTTTAAAATGATTGGGAGTTTTAGAAAATTTCTAAGTCTAAAGAAAACCCCAAGTAATCACTTGGGTCCAATGTATTAATTAATGAAAATTTACTTTAATTGAAGTTAATTAACATCTCTTAAAACACTGTTAGAAACCACTTAGAGTGCAGATGAACGGATGATGCAAATGTCCTCAGAAAGTCAATTGACAATCAATGAATTCCAAGCATACAGATTAATCACCAATGATCACTGATAATTAAATGAACACAGGGGTTCAAAACTGATATATATGAACCAACATTAACAGCATCTAATCCAAATACATTCAATAGTCTAAACAAAAGATTTACAGTCATAAATCAAGTCTGAAACAGATGCAGAAATCCCTAAATCTAGAAATCTCTAACACAGAATCAAACACAAGTTTAGATCGATAACTCCCCTATTAGGTCTTTGAGCTCAAGCTTCGTCCTCCATCACTAAGAGGCTAAGGGTTAGCCTCTCATGTCTTTAAACCACTTGGAATCGCTCCAGGAATGAATAGTCATGGTTAATGCTAAAAATAGGGCTGGAAAAATGGAGAAGAAGGTGGTTGAAGTGGTTTAATTGGTTTAGAAATGCAGAAAATGTTGAAAAGATGAAGAAAAATGGAGGTTTTGGGTATAGGATCAATACAGGCTTGAGAGAGAATGGAGGAGGCTACTATCCTTGCAAATCTGCAGAATGGAAGACTCTCTTTACGTGGTGGCTGCCCCCTTCAGGTGTAGAAGCTCAGAAACCTATTCCAAAACGCACAGCTTACCTTAATGCACTCAGGTCATGACTTAAGGGGCCTAGTCGCAACCTAGGGAGACAAAAAGCTTTCATCTTGACTCAAGTCCAAAATGCATAGTTTCATTAAAAGGGCATCCAGGTCACAACCTCAGCAGTCCATGTCGCGACTCGAGGAGGTAGAACACTCCAAACTCTTGTGTTTTGGTCCTTGTAACTTTGTGGCTCCATCAATGCTCCATCTTGGGTCTTGGATCCTTCTCCAATTGCCTAAAAATCACAACAAAAAGCTTTGTAAAGACTAACTGATTACAAATCAAGGCAATTACAATTAAGGAGAGAAAAATGACCTTTTTTACCCCTTAAACACCAAAATGCAATGCATGACTCAATGTAATCAAATGGATATAAATGCATGCATAATAAGGGTAAAAGTGTTGCAAAATATTAGAAAACACTTAAGAAAACCATATAAAGATTGGGTTCTATCAGCTATTCTATATGAAAAAAAATTGACAACATAACAGCTTAAAATTAAGCATTTCCCAAGATTTATGCCCTCTATTTGACTTCAAATAAAGTATTAAACAACAAATCAACAATAAGGCAATTTCAATAACAACATCTGAATTAACTAACATTCAATAATTTGGAAAAATATAAAACATAAGGCCCTCAAGTTAATTTCAATTACAAAAGCAAAGAATCTATGGCGAAAATAGAAAACATAAAACCCAAATGACTCTTCTTTTTCACACTAATTGTTATTAAATCCTCGCATATAGCCAGCAAGGCAATTTTAATCTAACTAGTTATACTTTTAGGTACTAACATATAGCAAGCAGTCCTCTACAAAGCCCATATTAAGCTTCTACAAACCAAAAATAAGCAATACTTTTAAATAGAATAGAAATCAAAAGACTTAAATATAGAGCAATGATCCCATTCAACCCATAAACTAACAGCTCATGCGAGTTGAAAAAACTCACTTATGAACAAACTGAATTTTTTTCCAATTCATTATCCTACAATCATGAGATGAAGACTAACTTCCTGCAGTATACAAAATAAACTTTTTAGCTGAATACAAGCGTTTCTTTCTACCCCACATGGATAAAAGTAGATAAACAGGAATTAATTCTAATCCCCATATAATGAAAAAAAGTTAAATGTCTTGAGAAGAAAATAATTCTATTTGACCTCTATACATTGCTAACATTAGGAAAAATGCAACAAGGTAGAAGAAACCACAAAATCAAATTATTGATCTTAAAGAAGAATATGACCAATCTGAAGTAATAAAATTTGGAGAACAGGCTGCGAAAAAACATGATAATACTCACTGATTGCGAAAGAGAAGAAACGGATCACAGAGGGCAATGATGATAGAGGAGGACCACAAAGGGCGATGATGATGGAGTAGGAACCACAAAAACATTTAAGGAAAGTTCAAAAATGATGTGGGGATGGCAGATTAGAGTACTAAGGGCCCGTTTGGTAGCATGGAACTGGAGGGGTGGCAAGTGGAAATGGAACTGGAACCCAAAATTTGGTTGTTTGGTGTCCTTGAACCCACTTCTGTGGAAGTGCCAATTCCATCAAATATGGGAACCGGCACTTCCTTCCCCAAATCGGGGAACTGGCTTCCAGTTCCATGGAACTGGAACCATGACCATTTTGCCCCTACCCCATTTCATCTTCTTCCTCGGTGCCTCCCACCCAACCTCCACTGATCATCTACCGGCGATGGACCTCCACGGCAGCAACAATATGATTCTTCTTCAACGACGGCTATATGGTTCTTCTCTAGCGATGAAGACATGGCTCTTCTCCACGGCCCCAGCAACAACAGATCATAACTCCACCTTCCAGCAATGAATGTGACTCCATCTTCATCTCCCTCCGACAACGAGTTCGAGACCACCGTCACCTCCTTGCAGCTTTTTTTCCTGCAATTTTATTTGTTCGATTCGTTCTTCTGGTTTGTGTTCTTTTGAGGAAGATCTGGAGATTTTGTTTCTAATTTCCTACCATTTTGATTTTGGTTATAAACAGTGAAGATGTTTTTATTTTTTCCCTGCAATTTCATTTGCTTCGATTTGTTTTTTCGGTTCATGTTCTTCTCAGGAAGATATGAGATTTTGTATGAAATTTCCTACAATTTTCTTGGGATTTTGATTTTCTGTTTGCAAGACAGATCTAGAGATTGCATCTCCATGTATTGTTTCTGGTTTTGTTCCTTTTTTGCTCTGCTGAGGGCGGTGGTAGTTGGATGAAGGTGGTGCTCCTCCGGTTAACATTAGTTGGAGGTGGAAGAGATTTATGGTTTGTTAGAGGGCATTTTGGTATTTTCATATTATAGGTACATATTTTGATTAAAAATTATATCACACTTCTTCCATTCTACCAAACATGTTTTAAAACCTACTTCCTTTTCCACTTCCACTTTCATTTCCACTTCTATTTCCACTTCCACTTCCATCAAAAACTCCTCCATCATACCAAACGAGGGGTAAGAGGTATGAGCAGAGCATGTGAAAGAGAATGGCGCCTGAAATTTTAAATCAAGTTCGAGCAAAATAAAACAGATTAGGGATTTTAAAACACAATACTTGAGGTTTTTTAGTATAACTGTCAAATATGTAAAACAAATATTTGATTATTATATTTAAAAACGGTCAAGTATTATTAAACTTGACAGTTATAGAGGAACCGTCAAATATTTGTCAAAAATACTTGATGGTTCCTTGAGGAACCATCAAGTGTTCTTAGAAAATATTTGACGGCTCTAAAAGGAACCGTCAAGTATTCCTTACATATTTGACGATTCCTATAAAACCGTCAAATTTTACTCTTATTTGATGTTTTTTTTTATAACTATCAAGTATGATATTTCAAGTATTTTACATTCTGTAGTAGTGTGTTAAGCACAATGGTTAACTGGTTAATCAAGAGACATGTGAATGGGCATTGTTGTGATTTCTTTGATAAGGTATCATCTGACATGTCATCATTTCTAATGTCATCCTCTGAGGCATCATCCTGTAAGTATTTTTTTGCAAAGGATGGACCCCCAGTACTGAAATGAGTCTCTTTGCATCTGAGCTTTGGCCAGTGGTGGTTCTGCAACAAGTTCATACAAGTTCATCTCTGAGTCTGTTGCAGCATTCTTAATTCTGAGTTTGTCTCGTAGATGGAGGAGTCAACGTGTTATTTCTTTGACTCTAAATACCTTGATAACTTTTCATTCATAAGGCCAATTGGGCTACGTAAAATGCGCCAAAAGCATAGAAATTATCCAACATGTAAGCTAATGACTTAGCTTCTTAATTGATATTTCGCTGGCCAAAAAAAAAAAAAAACTTGATATCTCACAATTTCAAAGTCCTGGAGTGTCATTATTTTTTCATTAGTATGGTCTGTGATTTCAAGGTGGAGGGAGAGGGGATGGAAAAATTTTCTAATAAATTCAGATAAAAATACATAAATGCGGTTGAATATTTTTAATTAATTTTTTCTTACGTTCTTATATTTTATTTCTATTAAAATTTTATAACTCCACTTTTTTTAAAAAAATTGAACTTATTAAAATTTCACCTCATCCCACATTCCTTTGTGGCCAAATACATAAAAGTTTCATCCTCCAAATCACAAAACTTTTAAAAATAGACCAAAAGATTAAATTAATTCAATATTAGGATAAAAAGGTTTGATAGTTTTATTCTTTAATTTACAACTTCATAACCATTAAGTTGTAAGTGAGATTTATTTATTTTTAAAAGTAAACGAAAAATTTAATATGTTAAAAATATGATAATTTCTCATGGTTTGATAATTATGGTCCATAATTTGCAATTTTGACTACTAATTTGGAAGTGGTTCATTTATTTAGGAAAGAAAAATAAATAATTTTCATAATTTCTAGTAGTTTAATACTCATCATGTTTCTTAATTTACAATTTTATAACTATTAGCTTGCAAGTGAGGTCATCATTTTACTGGAAGGGCGTCAAGGGTACTAATTAATTCAATAATTCCGTCAAATCACTAAAGGACCTTTGATCTTATTTGGGTTTTCATAATTTTGATTCCTAGATATGGTTAACTGAATTTTGAGAGGATTGTATTAAACTTTTGAGGGAAAAAAATATAATTACTAAAAAATTTCAATAACACGTTAGTAGGTTGTAATTTGAAGGTGAAAAATACTCCTCCGGTCCTTAATATAGAACCCAATTATTGAGTTGGTTTTGGTCTTAAATATAAGACTCATTTCTCATATTTATCAATTTTCTCTAAATTACCCCTATGAATACTCCCTCAACCATAATTAAGTAGAAGAGGAAGATGGGGTATTAAGAAAGATGATTATGGTATTTTAGGAAAAATATATCACATTTCTTATAATTAACTAACTTACCTAACTTCCTTAATCTAATCAAATTAGTTAAATTGGTCTTATATTAAGGATATGAGGAGTAATAACTTTTCACTTGTTATTAAAAAATTTTGGTAATTATATTTTTATGGAATTTTATCACAATTCTCTTTTTAAGTTTTTGGTCATTAAATGTCATTCCTTCTACAAAATCTCTAGATAGGGAAAATCAAGTGTTTTTTAGGGGTGACGCTAATGTTATCCATCAAGTTCCATATATTCAAATAGAGAGGGGAAGAAGTCAATTAAGCCGTCTTGTTCTCGATCCATGCAGTTTTTTGTTCGTAGAAAGTATAGGGTTATAGACTATTTTAAAACTGTTTTTTTTTTTTACTGATTGAAATTAAAAATTTAACCCCTCACTTTCCCACTTAAGTTTAAACAATGGGGACTTTTTTTTTTTTTGGTGACAACAATGGGGACTAATATGGGTATTAATAATATCTAAAGAAATAAACTATAGCAACGAAGATTAAAATGGACCAAAACTATGAGGATAAAAATGTTAGATTGCCTTTTGTAATAAGAAAGGTTTTTATTACTTACCAAACATATCATCCCCCCCCCCCCGGGGTATTCTCTCAATTCCGTCCCAATCCACACAGGAGGGAGAAAAAATAAGCAACTTGTGTCTTTCATCACCACCAGTTTTTCTTTTTTGGCCCTGATACAATAAGCACTACAAAAAAACAGAGCATTAGTGATGGAATTTAGCGATAGAATTACTCCGTCACTAATTCGTGACAAATTCCATGTCACTAAAATTAGCAATGAAATTTAGTGAAGAAAAATTTTTGTCATCAAATTAGTAACAGATTAGTGATGAAATTATATTCCGTTGCTAATTTAGTGACATAATTTTATTCTGTTGCTAAAATCTATCACTAATCCATCTCTGATTGTGTTGTATAAGGATTAATAATGAAATTTTTCTGTCACCAGTTTTCATTATTAATACGTCACTAAATCTCTTCACAAAACAATGTGACTGAATTAGAGACGAAAAAATTCCGTCACTAATTTTTTATCGATATTCCGTCACTAATCCGTTACAAAAAAATACAATATAAATATATAATAATTATTTTTAATATTCATTATTAAAATAAAATATAATATATGATACTTTTCAATAATATGTTATGTAAATTAAAAAATACATGTATTATAAATAAAAATAAAAATAATTAAATATAATATACTTATTATTTTATTTAATATTTGAATAAAAATATTAATGACTAGTTATTTTTAATAAAATAAAAAAATTAGATTGAAGTAAATAATAATATATATTAAATTATATATAATATTTATCATATACATATATTTGTATTTGTAATTGGAAATATTATATATATATATATATATATCTATTTTTGCATAAAACTCCATAGGTGTTTTTTAGTTCAATTGATAAAGGTTTCAGTATGCTAGTTAAAAAACTATCACTCTTTCATAAATTGAGCCAATTTGTGATGTGGTGATGATATGGACAAAGGAATGATGTAGCAACTCATGACGATGGACATGTGGCTATGATGTGGACAAGGAGATGATGTGACAACATGGGAAAGAGATGGTGATGGCATAGCAATGACGTGGCGACACGATGATGATGTGGACAAGGGGATAACGTGATAACATGGGGGGAGAGAACAAGTGGTGAGGTGGAGGCTAATGATAATAAAGCGGTTGCTCTGTGACATTTTAAATTTGCAAAATAAAAAAATTTAGCAATGGAAATTAGTGATAAAAAATTTTTATCACTAATTTGTAGCGGAATTTTCATTACAAATCCATCACTATTTTTTGATAGAATTTTTGTCAAATACCCGTCTCTAATTTGCGATGGATTAGTGATAGAAATTTTTCGTCACTAATTTTTGTCGCTAATCTGTTAGTAATCTATCGCTCATTAGCGATAGAATTTTGAATTATGTCACTAAATAATTAGCAAAAAAAGATTTATTGCTAATTTTGTCACTAACTAAATTTCATCACTAATCTATCACTAATTTTGTTGCTAATTTACTGTTTTTTTTTTTTTTGGATGAAGTTCAATTTCCTTTACAGTGCGCCTATATATGTGTATATGTATGTATGTAAAGGAATTTCTAAGAGTCTCGGTTCAATTACAAAGTTTGTGGTAGATATCAAACATACTAAATCAAAAATCTAAATTAAATTATCTACCTACGTTAATGTATTTATATATTTATATTCAAAGAGAATGAAAAACAATATGCGAGTTCATTTCTCATTATATTTAGAGCAAAATACACTAACCATTCATCTGTTTTATCTAATTATATAAGCACTATTTCTTTTTTGAAAACGCAAATGGACCTTCCTTCAAATTAAAATATATTTAGCATATTCATTGACGAAAATCTACTGAACCTGGACATGGAGTACTCAACATTCTTGTCTCAGGAGCTACAATGAGCCGGATCAAATTCCCTGATAGGCTAGTTTAGCCTATCAAATAAGTTCTACATTTATTAAATGTTCCATTAATGCTTCTAAATAATAATTTTCTACACTGAATTTTAAGAAAAAGTAGTGTATGACATCATATGCCTGCAACGTTGGCTAAACATGAGCACTATGCATATATTGAACTTTACAGAGCCAGGTATTTGTTAACATGAAGACTCGATTGTCCTACTTAGATAGTCAATATCAAGCAAGGACAGCATGATTCGTTCTTTATACTTTGTATTTGTAAACATCAAACCTGTGTGAGTTGAGTATGCTTTATTTTTTTGCATCTTTGCTTTTGACCTTCTTGTATTTAAGCAACCTTATTCAGAACACATTCTTTGGTCTTATTTACTCTTTTTGTGTATTCACTGAAGATATAAATGCTCCATTTATTGAGGAATAAGGCAATACAACCAAGCATTAAAATCAAGATACTAGTAAAAATAAGACTAAACACATCAGACGCTAACTAATTTATCAAGATTTGGTGATAGTGAAAATCGAGATGGTAGTGATTGTTTTGCGAAATGCCTGCAGGATCTTCTATCCAGTCCAATGCACACATAATGTGGGGAGATGTTAAAATTCTAACTTGTTGAGATGATCATATATATAGAAACTAAAATGAGTGACAGCGAAGTGCATTATGTATAACATTATTTACCCTGGGAAATAGAATTTGCTAGTACAGATGGCTTTGGTACACTTTGGCCAGAGTACGCACAGTTTAGTTTTATTTAGTCTGTTTCTTCTTTACAATGTTGGTTTGTCATCTGTCATGACATCTTTTCCTGTAGATTTATGGAGAGTCAACTGGCACTGCTGCAACAGATGACACTAGTTATGGAGATCCTGTCCAGAAAGCAGAAGCCATGGCTTTTCGTCGAGCTTGTGCACGCTTTTGGGCTAGGACTTTACCTTTACCATGAAGATGCATCATAGACGGTTGGTTCTGCTATTCAAGTTCAAATGGTTTGTGACTGCCGTTGTTTCTTTTGTTTGCAGACTTGGTCTATTAATCTGAAGGAAATCATATACATAGGGATAATACTAATAGGAAGCCATTTTGTTTATTGTCACTTTCAATTGGCCTCCACAGGCTTCCGCAGTAACATGTAAGATTTTCCAGGTCATATATCTTTTGGATTCTTTCCATTAATCTGCCTTGCTCACATGCAGATTGAAGGAAATTGTATTGCTGTTCCTTGTGAATGAAAGTATATTCCTAGAATCATCATTTTTGCTGTTTACTAAACTGTTGGTATTTTTATCTTTGAAAAAGAAATCCATATTTTATCCCTTCGATTGCTGCATTTTTATTTAAATTAAGAATGTTGCTAAAATCAGCATCTATTGTATTTGATACTTGTTGACTTGTTTGAGTAGTGTGAAATGTTAACACACACAACCCACACACACACACACACAATCAAGTCATATGACTTGTTTGAGTAGTGTGAAATGTTAACACACACAAAACACACACACACACACAATCAAGTCATAGGAAGGCGCATTATGCATAGTTTATCTAGACATGGTGACCGTGAAAATCAAGATGCTAGTGATATTTTTTGAAATGATTGTAGATTCTGGTATTCTGTCCAATGCGCATATAACATGCAGATTCTAGGATTCTATCTTTCTTATTAAGATGATTATGGATATATATAAAATGAATGATAGAGAAGTAAATTATATATTACTACTTCATTCAGCCAGGGAAATAGAGCTTGCTAGTAGAGGTGGTTTTGGTACATTTTGGCTAAGATTATTCTGAGTTCAGAGATAGCTAAAGAAGAGCCATCTGCTGAATATTAACGGGGTAAGAATCAGAAGGTGGGCCATTAACAGCTCTCCAAGAGAAGACATATGCTGCAGATTGTGTTGGATGAAAGGCATCCCAAAACACATATTGGCCTCTGTTTGGGCAGGGAACTTGCAGAGGAAGACATGTTATCTGCCCTTGGTTCCTTCCAATTCCACAGCAGCCTCTATCAATCACACTGAATGCTGCGCAACATCGCCATAATACCATTTTCGGTCAAATTAGTTTATCACATCATTTTATGTGAGAAGAGGACACACACACTTGGAAGTTTGAATTTTGCAGTATGTCGCTTAAAAGAGGGTGTCGGTGTGTGTGAGAGAGAGAAAAGGGTGAAAATTTAAGTGCACACAAGCACAAATTTGGATCCTGAAGCTTAAATTGAGAGAGAGAGAGAGAGAGAGAGGGTGAAATTTAAGTGAGTCTCATATTCCTACACAATTTCTCACTTAGAGACACGAGGGATTTCACTCTTTGGGTCTAAATATCTAAATTGAAAAATTATTGAAAAAGCGATTATGTACACACTTGGAGAATATATACAAAATGAAGTATGTGGAGTACATCTAAAATGAAAGGAAGTTGAGAAAGAAAAGAGGAAGTGAGTTTTCAATTTCACTTACTGCAGGTCTCGATTTCGGAGGCTCTTCACAGATTTCATAAACTAGAAAATCAAGATTAATATACAGACAGTTTTAAGGGATTATATGCAAGTGCAGAGATATATGAAGCACTTGTAAAGTGAGAACTATTTTGTATCTATCTGTTTCATATGTATGCATGGGTTTCTTTTGTGAGTAAAATCCGAATTATTTACTAACTTCTAAGGACACATAAAAGATGCACCTTCTAGATTCATAGAAAAATCTGTGAACTGTCTCTGAATCTGAGTTGAGAGACAAAGCAAGAAAATGGGGCATTGAGTCTTGAAAATGCACTCTCTCTCTCTCTCTCTGAGATAGATTATAGAATCATATGTTAGATATAAGTGGATCTAAATGAATATAGAAACAAGCTGTTTAAGATGGGATTAGAAAGCTTACAGTAGGCAGCAGGGTTATTGAGGATATCACCAAATACAGCATAAGTATTGCCATAAGCAAACATGGCATCAGGATGGTTCTTATTGAACTGCTCAACCATGGCCCTGAGGCCTTCATTGAAGGTCCCAAGCATCTGATTCACCACATCTGCACACCTTCCTGGTGGGGCCCTTGCTCTCTGGTTTGGGATGCATCCCAGTGGCCCTACCCCTGCTATGAAGAATTTCCTTAGCCCTACACTGTATAGTGCCTGCAAATCCCAACACTTCCATCTTCAATCATATATAGCTCCTAGTAAATCCTTATTTTAGTCTCACTCAAGAGTGTAAGTGTATTTTTGAGTGGACGGCCAGGTCATGTATTTTTTTTAACTTAACTGTATCTTTTGTATTTTTTTTAAAAAAGGGTAGATGAAGTCCGAGGTCCAAAGTCCAAACTCCACTGTGATCGCTCAATAATTTAGGTGTATTTTCAATTGTATTTGATGTCAAGCTCTTCAACTAAGACATGATAAAACCATGCTAAGAGTGCTATTATTCTTCATTTGGGGTTTGATAAATTTTGAACTAGCTCGTAGTATTATATTAAAGGGTTAAGATGTAAATTTATCCCGGAAATTTTCACCTAAAAACATTGGGTATTAAGAAGTTTTTTTAGATGCAAATTTTTTTTGAAAATTTAAAATTGTAATAATTTTGCCCTTTACTATTAAAAAAAGACAATGACAATTAAAATAGTAACATTTACCGTTAACATTTTTAACAGTAAAAAGGTAAAATTTTTTAGTGTCTAGCATTTATGAGTGATAAATTTCAGAAAAAATTTGCACCTTAACCTAATATTAAATAATTACTATCTCTAATTCTTAATATAAGAGCTAGTTGAGGAGTTGAATTCAATTTTAAATGTTGGATTTCAATTCACTTTGTCTTCCAAATTTATAATTTTTTTTATTGATTGTACATATTAAGGAGTAATTTCAATGCATATGATTTAAAATGGTAGTTTAGAAAAATTAACATACATTTATTACAAATAACTAATTTAACTAATGTTTCTTAATATCTCTAAAATTAGTTATCTAGTTTTTATATTTAAAAACAGAAAAAAAAAAAATATTACCAGAATTTGACGAGCATAGCTGTTGAGAAGAAGATTGCCAAACTGTTGCGGATTATAGAGGTAACTGGAATTGTATAATGTAGGTAATAGATAGTTGTTGATATAATCGTTGCTTCCAAACACCGAAATTGCTATTGATTTGGCTAAGTATTGGCTCAATTGTGTTCCATTAATCATTGTTCTCACTTGATTCAATGTGTTCTCAAAATTCAACACTTGCTGGTTCAAGCTAAACCTCTCACCCTGCACATAATATATACACTAATTAATGTTCTGAAAAATATAAAAGGGTAAATGTGTAATTTTATTCCTGATCTTATTTCTCAAGTAAACTCAATATCCTGGTATTTTTAGTGGTGCAATTTTACTCATGATTTTTTGGTGCAATTTTATCCATAATATTTTTTGTTGTTGTAATTCTATCATTGATCTTATTTTCCAAGTGCATCAAAATAAAAAGATCACAAATAAAATTGCACAAAAGAGGGTCACAGGTAAAATTGCATCACTAAAAAGATCAGGGTATTGAGTTCACCTAAAATCAGGGGTAAAATTTCACCTTTGAAGTATAAAATAATGAGGTTTCTTTGGATCTTTAAAAAGGTATTATTTCTAGTTCTTAATATAATAGCTAGTTGACTAATTTGAGTAGATTAAGAAAACTAGTTAAACTAGTCATTTGTAATAAATATGTATTGTCTTCTTTAAAATATCCTTACTAATCAAATGTATTGGCTAGAACTTCTATTATTATAAGAACTACCTTGAAAAAAAAAAGATAAATATGAGAGACAAAATAAATTGGAGTCTTATATTTAAGACCAAAATAAAAGTCAAACAAACTCTTATATTAAGGACTAGAAGTAGTACTTTATAATTAATTGGCTGGGTTGATGCGTCTGAATTTAGTAACTTAAAGGGATGTATAACTGATGGTTAGGGTTTATTCACATAGTTGAACATTTAATTTAAGTGAATTCATTATTAAGTTTTAAAGGTTAGGAGGATTATTTGTGTATAATTCAAAATTGAGGAGAGGTTGTATTTATTTAATTTAGTATACACTAAATAATAAAATAAAAATAAAAACTATTTACTGAAACTTGAAAGCATATTATGAGTACAGGGAGAGTAATGTACGTAGTGACGGCCAGTTTCGTCAAGGATGCCACAAGCAGCAGAAGCGTAATTGACTCCATTAAGGATTCTGGTTCCTCTTGTTGTGGGATTTGCATATGCGGGTGCTGGAGGAACCCCTAACATGTTTCCTGCCAACATATATTCCCAATTTTTACTTTTAATCAAAACTAGATAATAATTCAAATTTTTTTAATGCTGTGTTTATTTTCTTAACGTTTAAACTCTGTTGAAATGGATTACAGACCCAAAAAAAAAAAAGAGCAGTTAAAATGCGTAAAAAAATTCAAAACAAAAAGCCACGGAAGCCTAATGAAATAATGTACTTGTATGCTTCACAATATAAGTCTGATTTAAAGGAAAAAATAGTTGTTAAAAGTAGGGATGGAAGTATGCTAAGCTCTTATTAGGGCGCTTATGACTTTGCCCATCTAAAGCCTAACCTAATCTATTTATTTCAGGATTATATTCAGGCCTATTTAGGTAACATTGTATGCCTATTTTTATAAGGCCTAGCTTATAGGCCTACATGCTTGACCTATTTAATTTTTTTTAAAATTGCACTATTATATATAATATGATATACATCAATTTTATAAATTATTTATAAAATTGCAAACTTTGGTTTGGACATAATTTTCACATCACAACATTCCTATATAAGATTAGTCCCTTTTCATGCATGAATTATTCACCTCTACTTCTCTTCTTTCCGATCACTCAAGATGGTAATGCTAGCCCACTTCCTCTCCCATGATTTGTGTTGGTGGCTAAAGCATAATAGTTATTGTAAGTTTATTTTAATAATATCTAAATCAAATATTATAATCTTAATAGGAAGAGTTTGCCACAATTTATGAGGAAAAAAAACCAAAAAAAGGCAAAATACAGTTTTACATGCCACTTGTTATGTACTCAGTTAATTTTAGAAAATATATCTAGTCAATTGATTCTTATTTCTACTAGATTCAACAACTATAGTCACTTTGCTTTCTTTTCTTTTTCTTGCTAAACTCTTATATTACAAGTGAGAATAGATTCTAAACTTTTAACATTATTTAAAAGCCTACATTTTAAGTAGGCCTTTAAAAAGCCTAAGGTTTTTTGAAAACTTAGGCTTAAGCCTAAGCTTTTATGTAGGCTTAAGCCCATGCTTAAACTTTAAATATCTATTATAAACCCAGTCTTATAACCTGGTATATTTTTATCCTTAGTTAAAAGGATGTTATACACACACACACACATATTTAAGCATGTGAAAAAATGTGCCCAACTTTTTAGATATGCCATTGTCAAAGTGATATTAAATATAATGAAGTAATTATTTATAAAATTTAATTGTACAAGACAATAAAAAAAAAGGGTAAAATATTAAATATTTAAGATATTATCAAAATAGACTTATATTTAAGGCAGAAGAAAATGATCTATATTAAACTCTATATTGAAATGTATTATTGGACACACAAGGCTGAAAAGTGTATGAAATAAAAAAGAAATACACACTAATCTAATGAAAATATGTGCAAAGATATTGATAATTAGAAAAGGATAAAACTTATATATCTAACCTTTGTAAACTTAAGGTGATTGTATCCACTTAAATCAAGATATCTGAATTCTTTATAGATTAAACATATAAGATTAAGTACCTAAGTCCTCTCCATTAAAAAAAAATTAAAAGGATTACCAATAACAAATTTTGCATCATAATAACAATTTTATTATAAGAAATAATTAGATTCTTTAACTTAATCAAGTTTCCAAGCCTCTAGAATTATCAGTCCATATAGTGTTCTGAAATTAATAACCTGATGACATTTCCCCCCGGGGGGAAGTAGACCTGTGCAACAAAAAAAAGAAAAAAGAAAAAGCAAGAAAGAACATGGTACTATATGACTTCTTAATAGGGACTTAACATTAATCACCCAATGGATTGACATTAGAAGTTATGAAGAAAATTTTCATTTACCAAAAATAAAGCAAAAAAACTATTAATGCATATGTGTGTGTGTGTGTGTGTGTCTAAAACAATCGCAAAGTCTGGTAAATAATTTATACATACCAATGAAGTCAATGATATTTAAGCCATTAGAGAATCTACCAGTAGGACCACCTCTCAAATCAATTCCATAAGGATAGTAATTGGACTTGGCTAAAGTGTTTAAGAAGTTATTGTTTCCAACGTCCACCAGCGAATCTCCAAACACAAACAAAGCTGGAATCCTCTGTGGCGACTGTGATTTCACTTCCATGCATATCATCATCATCAGAACCACAACAACAATAATCAAACCACTCACAACTCTATGATTATTCCACCTACCCATCATCATTATTTCTCTAACTCTCTCTGTTTAGATTTTCAGAGAAACCATGAATATATAATTAATGATGAACCAAACAAGGTGTGCGTGTTTGTGTATTTATATAGATATATAAATCTGTGTAGTAGTGATGTTTAATTTTACTTGAGGTTTCTGAAACTGTTAGAGTTGTTAATTTGTTGCAGAAAATGATGAAGTAAAGCCCATAGAATCAGTTTGTGTGGTTTTTTCTCGTGTTTTTGGCTTTGCCTTTTCAACGTCTTTATTATCTTTTTATTATTTTAGTTTACGGTATCTTCAGTTTCGTAACCATTTCATCAAGTTCTGAAACGACTGTGTGGTACTCCCTTGCTCCTGTTTATAAGATAGGGAGAGAAAGTTTTTCTTATCCTATTTATAAGTCATCTTATTTAATTTTTAACATGAATATACTATCTTATCCTTCATTTATTATATTATAGGTAGTTTTTGTTTAAAATAAATATATACATATTAAAGAGGGATAAAGTTAAAAACACAATTATATTTTAAGGGAAAATTAAAGCAGGTTAAGATTTTTCTTATCTTATATGAAATATGCTGAGAATGTCCTATTAAGGGGTAATGGTATGAGCAGTAACATGGAAGTTACGTTTATGATGTGCATGGGGTTTGTGCTTCCCTTTGGAATAAAATACTAGAAGTGATGCAAACCAACCGCTCGAATTGAGCCACTTTAAGAACACAGAAACATTAATTGGTACCAGAAAGCATTTCTAGTTCCAGCCTTTTACGCTAATTGTTGGAGGGATGGTATAGAAAGTGTGATTCATGGTATTTTTGTAAACAAAATGTGAGACTATTGTTGATTTTCTATGTTAGTTTCATTAGCAACTGGTGTTCAAAAAAATAATAATAATTTAAATTATTTAATATTCCCTTCAGTTTTAAATATAAGACCTATTTTGTAGTGTAATTTTCACTTTAAAATGAGTTTTATATTTAGAAAAGGAGGAGTATTTTTAAATAAATATGTTTTTAAAAAATAAATTACTTTATTTTTTTAAAATAAATCGTTAGCGTAGAAAGGTAAAGTTAAGTTTTTTTTTTTCCTTTTAAAAGAAATTACCTTTTATGCAGATGTCTACATCAGTTACAGAACGGATAAAGAAATCTTTTTATCATAGTTAAAAAAATTTTTTGTACTAATAAAAGTCAAAGAACTATAAACAAGCAAACGTGATTGATTAAAATAGAATAATAGTATGCATAAGGCCCTGCTAGATCCCTCTAGGTTTCAAGTTCGAGTCTTAAAAAAACCACTAGTGCTAAAAAAAGGTAGCCATAAATCTCAAATAGGATTAGCCGGTTGTTTGGATATATGGTAATATGATTCAAAAACAGCATTGGATACCATATAATAGTATAAAAAAATTAGAATTAAAGTGAATTCTAATCCCAAGGCAGGCGCCACAAAATATTGATCAAATCTTTAATACGACCCATGTATTTACACAAAGACACAAACAAGAAACAAGTCAACGTTGCTCAAAATGAAAACTTTCATTAATTTAAAAAAAAAAAAAACAGGCGTACATAATATGAGAATATTTATGGGGAAAAAAAACATCTTGTCACTATTAAAACCTCATTATAAGTCCAAGCTCTTGGAGCTCGTAAACATGCAAAGCTCAACCTCTCAATTTGAGATTAAGTGCAATAATGAGTCACACATTAACTGGAGAAAGAATCGAGGCTAACAAATTGATGACACTAAAGCAAACACGTGGAATTTTCACAGTGAACTCGTTAGCCAACTAGTTAAGTGAAATAACCCACACATTAAGAAAATTTTTGAGGCAGTGTAAGGTTATGAGTTATGGTTAATATATGTGATAAATAGTGTAGTCAACGCGTTAACGGAGAGAGAGGAGAAACAATCTCTAAGAAAATTCTACACAAGATGTTAAGCACAATAGTCAACTAGTTAATAAAGAGACATGTGAATGGCCATTGTTTTGATTTCTTCGATAAGGTATCATCTGACATGTCATCATTTTCAATGTCATCCTCTGAGGCATCATCTTGTCTGTTTGTACCTATAAATATTTTACACAAGATGTTAAGCACAATGGTCAACTGGTTAATCAAGAGACATGTGAATGGCCATTGTTTTGATTTCTCCGATAAGGTATCATCTGACATGTCATCATTTTCAATGTCATCCTCTGAGGCATCATCTTGTCTGTTTGTACCTATAAATATTTCTGCAAAGGATGGACCTCCCAAACTGAAATGAGTCTCTTTGGATCTGAGCTTTGGCCAGTGGTGGTTCTGCAACAAGTTCATCTCTGAGTCTGTTGCTGCATTCTTAATTTTCTTCGAGCTTCTCTTGTGGATGGAGGAGTCAACGTGTTATTTCTTTGACTCTAATACTCCGATGACTTTTCATTCATAAGGCCAATTGGGCTACTTAAAATGGGCCGATAGTAGCCGAAAGTATACTCATTATCCAACAAATATCTATACTCCCTTTTTTTTTCACCTGCAGTGGCCACCAAGACATTCTGTGAATTTAATTCAAATATGTATACATGATATGTATTGTTTGCAAATGTAGGATGTCTCTAGACGTCATACCGCTTGTAAATTTTTTCTATGACTACTTTCAACCGTTATTAATGTTTCCTACCAACAAGCATGCTGACACAAATTATGGTAGCCCGCAAATTGGTCGGTTTCAAGATTGCCAAGCGCCACATGTAAGCCCAAAAAAAAAAAAAAAGCGCTAAATTTTTAAAAAAATAAAATAACTTATTTTTACTCAATAAAAAGGATAATGATATTGTAGGACTTAAAAATTTTAAATTTTCAATTAAATATTGTGGTCCATTAATCATTAGTCTTAGGTTGAAGTTATACTCCCTCTGCTCCTTATTATATAACAAGATAAGATTTAAAATAATAAAGAATAAATTGGTTAATGACTTATATATATGGCCAAAAATTGTGCCTAAAAAATGCCATTGTGTTAAATAGTTTTGGGAGAGCTTTCCTTTGATCTAAATTAATAAATGTCCCTTATATAACTTGTGTCTTTCACCATAAGTTTTTCTTTTTTTTATCTTGATACCATAAGCACTACAAAAAAGCAGAATATTAGTGACAGAATTGCTCCTTTACTAATTTGTGACAAATTCCGTCACTAAAATTAGTAATAAAATTTAGTGACAAAAAATTTTCGTCATAAATTAGCAACAATTAGTGATAAAATTTTATTCTGGTGCTAAGTTAGTGACAGAATTTATTTCATTGCTAAATTCTGTCACTAATCCCTTTCTGATTTTGTTGTATAAAGATTAGTAACATAAATTAGTTACAAAATTTTTCTGTCACTAACTCCCTTCACAAAACATTAACTAAATTAGTGACGAAAATATTTTGTCACTAATCCATTACAAGAAAAATTACATTATGAATATATAAAAATTATTTTTTTCATATTTATTATTAAAATAAAAATATAATATATTATAATTTTTTAATAATATATTATATAAATAAAAAATACATGTATTATAAATAAAAAATAATTAAATATAATATCCTTTTTATTTTATTTAATATTCAAATAAAAATATTAATGATTAGTTATCTTTAATAAAACACAAAAATTAAATGAAAGTAAATAATAATATATTAAATTATATATAACATTTATTATATATATTTGTATTTGTAATTGGAAATATTATATATTTTTTCATAAAAGCTCCGCGGGTGTTTCAGCCCAATTGGAGAAAGTTTACCAATTATCACCCCTTTACAAATTGAGCAAATTTGTGACATGGTGATGATATGGACAAGGCAATGACATGGCAGGTCGTAACGATGGACACATGATAATGACATAAAAGAGGAGATGACGTGGCAATATGGGAGAGGAAAGGTGATGGCATAGCAATGACATGGCGACATGATGATGATGTGGATAAAGGGATAACATGACAACATGGGGAAAGAGACCCGATGGTGAGGTGGAGGCTACAAATGATGTGGCAGTATTTTAAATTTACAGAATGAAAAAATCTAACGACGAAAATTAATGATGGAAAATTTTCATCACTAATTTACAACGAAATTTCTATTACAAATCGTCACTATTTTTTTAATAGAATTTTCGTCAAATACCCATTTCTAATTTGTGACAGCTTAGTGATAGTTATTTTCCGTGACTAATTTCTATTGCTAATTTGTCAGTAATATGTAGCTAATTGGTGATAGAATTTTAAATTCTGTCACTAAATAATTAGCAATGAAAAAAAATTATCGCTAATTTTATTACTAACTAAATTCTATTACTAATCCGTCACTAATTTTATCACTAATTTACTGTTTTTTTGTAGCGAAGTTCAATTTCCTTCACAATACGCCTATATATGTGTATATGTACGTATGTAAAAGAATTTCCAAGAGTCTCGGTTCAATTACAAAGTTTATGGTAGATATCAAACATACTAAATCAAAAATCTAAGTTTGATTATCTACCCACGTTAATGTCTTTATATATTTATATTCAAAGAGAACGAAAAACAATAAATGAGTTCATTTCTCATTATATTTAGAATAAAAAACACTATTGAAATTCTATTTTCATCCATCCATTGACCATTAAGTTTGACTCTTGAGCTTTCATTTTGACCAAAATACCCCTCATTTACATAAGAATTATTTAAACATTTATATTTATTTTATGCCAAATGTTAAAAAACGACTTTTTGATATAATAAAAAAATTTTAATACATATATTTTCAAACCTTCTATTATGTTATAAATTTATTAATTTTGATTATATTATAAAATTTTGTAATTTTAATTTTATCACATCAATTCGAATCTATTTATTTAGGTTTCTATTAGATGGCTAAAGAATATTTTAAATACAATTTTTTTCATTATATAATATAAATGATGTAAGTTTGAGAGGTTATATAAATAATTTAATTTAACATTTAAAGTTTTCAAACAAAAGTTTTGTACAGACATTTAAAAAACATATTTGCTTAATTATAAATATATTTAAATAATTAATCTAATTTGTAAGTGTTCACATCGTTAGTACACAGATCGTAAAAGTAATAAAGTGATGAGTAAAATATCATTCCCATGAGAATTTGGTTCCTGTTCGCACCACAAATACATAGGTCATGACAAGTAACACAATGATAAGAAAAAATTGTTCCACAGAGATTTGGGTAAAATCAAGACCAAACAAAAGATTAAGTGAATTTAAGTAAATTTAAGTAAGTTGAGCTAAACAAATTTTTGATGGGAAAAGTGAATTTTGAAAATAAATTTTAAAACTAGAAAGTAATGAAAATAATTAATTCTTAAACTTCAAAGGATAAAAGAGCCTAGGATTATTCATTCCCCTTGCATTTCATAACTTTTGATTTTCTCTTCATAAATATTCTTAATGAACATATGTGTTAGTTTATGATTCAAAAAGTACTTGTAAAAGCTTTCTCAAATCAATAACAAGTATTTAGTTCCATTAGTTGCTCAATCTTTTGTTATAATTAATAAAACCCAATTTTAAGCTTCAACCCCAAAGTTAGGGCTACATATGGATAGGACTGGGCAGAGCAAGCCTTTGCCCGATGCCTAGCCTGAAAGATGAGTAAGCTGCGTTTTGCTAGCCCGCTACCCGGCCCTGCCCAGTAGAAGCCCTAACCATTTTGGGCAGGGCAAGGGCGGGCTGGGCAGGGCAGGCTTTTCTGCCCAGCTTAATGACACCATGCCCTATATCATATGCAGAAAAAAAAAATTCAATTATCATGTTTTGAGACAAGTGAGAGGAAAAAAGATTATCACGAATGAGTCTATCACTCATATATATATATATATATATATATAAGGCCTATGTAGTCTTGTTCTTCATCTTTCGATTTCTTATGGGAGGTGAAAAAAATATATTTAATAATTAAACTAAATCAGTAGTTCAATTTCTTAGTTTATTCATATAGTTGGTGGATTCTTATAATCATGTGAAAACACAAGATTTGAAAGGTGGTTTTATTTTTCTTTTCTTTGTTTTAAAAAATTGGATGTAAGAGAAAATGAAGGAAATTTGACTTGGAGTAATTTAGCATACTGAATCTTATATTTTAATATTTAGCTCTTTTATATAATTATAATTTTTATGTTCCTTTCATTTTTTTTCTAATTTTACCTAATTTTTTTAGCCAAAATAAAAGAGATAATTGCCTTAAAATATATATAATTATATATTTTTTCGGATAAGGCTAAATGGGCAGGGCAACATACCTTGCCCGCGCCTTGCCTTGCTCGTGAATCAGCTCGGCCCAAAGATGCCCGTTTTTGCTTGGGCAGCTTTTTACTGGGCTAGACTGGGCACTTTTCTTGCTGGCTCGGGCAGGCTTATTAGGCATGCAGGCCTCATGCACACCCCTACCCAAAGTGACTATGCAAGGTTTGCAAGGATATCTATATCTTGCCTACAAAATCATCTATTCAACAAGTAAAGTTCAAGTTCCTACATAATTTTATCCAAGTTCTACGCTCAATGTAGCCTTCTTAAGCATCAATCAAATGAACAAATCAACTAAATGGTGATCAAGCAATTAGAACCATTAAGAAAAGAGTAAAATAAACACATATATATCATTAATCACAATCAATCAATTAAAGTGCAGAATACAATCCAAATCTCAATTTCAATGTAAATCAACTGCATTACATCTTAGTACAATCACAAATCACAAATCTAGACCTTAGAAATTACAACCTATGAATGTAGAGAGGGAAACTAAGAATAAGGTAGAAGAAACTCCCAGTATAACTCTAGGAACTTAGATTGGCTTCATTGAACATCAAGGAATCACAATCTAACCTCTCATAGCTAAAATCACAACTCCACAAAACTTGGTAATCTCTATGGCCATGGAAGCAATGATCAAAGGAAGAACAAAGGAGAAGAATTGGTCGAAAATGAAAGAAATTGAGTGGAAATGATGAATTGATGATGGAGAAGAGTAGAGAAGTGAAGAGAGACAAAGTTGAGAGGATTCTGGGTGGAAAAATCAAGTTAAAATGGAACAATGACAAG
This sequence comes from Neltuma alba, assembly GCF_004799145.2. Classification (NCBI taxonomy): domain Eukaryota; kingdom Viridiplantae; phylum Streptophyta; class Magnoliopsida; order Fabales; family Fabaceae; genus Neltuma; species Neltuma alba. The sequence continues at coordinate 159,481 of NW_021635235.1, forward strand.
TTGTACAGTTCCGTTCTAGCACGCAACCTGGGATTTAAATGCAAGTTTTCATACTTTCACCACAGTGCTCCATCAAGTTCACCACAGTGCTTGCCAAAATGACATCATTTAGATTAGTGAATCTATAGTCCTTATTAGGCACATTAGTCGCGGCAAAAATCAAAGTGTCCCACGGTGCTTGAGATAGAATAGATCATCCTCGATGTCTTCAATCACTAATCACCTACAATCGTCAAATTAAGCTCATAGTCATCTAGTCTAAAGTATATAGAATACATAAGAGCCAATGAATGAATAAAACCTAAGACTTATCATGTAAAAACACAAAAGTAACTCTTATACCCTTGATGCACAAAAATCTCTAACTTAACCTAAATTACACAATTAAAAACTATAAAAACATAAGTTTGGATTAGGAAATATAAGTGAAATATGAGAGTTATCACCAACTTAATCTATACCTTAGCTTCTTCTGCTCTTTCCTCTCACTGCTCTGAAACCTTGCACTTTGATTCTTCATTTTCTCCTTACAGCCTTCTTCGTGCTTGCTCTGATTCCATGTCGCAATGGAGCTCGCATTCTTCTTCGCATCCTAGTAGGCGCGTGACCTTCTTCAACCAGAGATGGAGTTCGTTGTGCCTCTTATTTCAGCGGGAACCTAGCTGCAACCTCCATAAGTTGCTTGTAAACCTAGGTCACCATAAACCCATGTGATTTTTTTTCTCTCCAAATCGCAATCTAGTGAAGGTTAAGTAGAAGAGATTATCTTGGTTGGTTTGTTTTATATGTGTAGTTAGTAAAAATGGGTTGAGGTTGTTGAATCTATGTTGTTTTATATGTGTAGTTACTGAAAATGGGTTGAGGTGCGCGACCTTTTCTGACCTACGATGAAGCTCGCCGTGCCTCTTGTTTCGACGAGCACCTAGCTGCAACCTCTATAAGTTGGCTGTGAGCCTAGCTCACCATGAGCCCATGCAATTTTCCTCTCCAAATCTCAATATTCACGTCTGCTAGGAATAGACATGAATATGAGCAATATTCACGTCTATTATAAACAAACGTGACATATATCAGACTTTCTACGTCTCCTCTTTTAATGTACTCCTTGAAACAGACATGAAAAGCCCTCTAAAACAAAGGTAAAAAATATCTTTTGTAGTAGTAAAGGAAATAGCAAGACCAAAGAAAATCAAGTTGAATCTTTTTAAATATTTAATTATTGCCTTCCATAGCTCCAAATTCCTCAAACCCTAGCAGAGTAATTGTAACATCCTAAGTTTTATCGGGTTTTAATAACCTCTTTTGGTTGATTTTGAGGATAGATTAGCGATTTAATGTTGATCTTGGTGTTTGGGTTGGATTTGAGGTATGTTGGAAGAATAGGTGAACGTACCCCTCTCAGGGTATGTTCTTCGCCGCGGCAAACTGGGAGTTCCAAAGGGGATTGTCTTTTGGGTAGGTTTGGCTGCGGCGAAGTCATAGGGACGCCGCGGCGAAGTTGTTCAGGTGAGCGAGGCTTCCCTTTCGAGAAGGTTTCGCCGCGGCGAATATTTTCTAGGCGAGCGAGAGCTTCCTCTCGGGAAACTTCCGCTGTGGCGAAATCGGGTTTTCAGGCGAGTAATCCCTCTCGGGATTAGTTCGCCGCGGCGAAAGGTGTCGAATCTATATAGATACTGGAGGGTTTAGTTGTGCAAAAATTAGAAAATCTGAAGGAGGAGAGAGGAGCTCTGCTAGGGTTTCGGTGTTGAGGCTTGGGAAAGACATTTCTAAGGATCCATTACCTCAAGTAAGTGATTTTAACCTCTAATCTACTTTCTTTCTTGGAATTTCTGAGGATTTTTGGTGGAACCCTAGAGTTTTCTAGGTTGTGATGGAATTGAGATTTTTGACCGATTGTTTTGAGTTTAATTGATTGGTTTGGGTTAATCTAAGTATTTAATCGGTGTAGTTTTCTTGGATTTGAAGAACATTGAGTTTTTGGAAGCTAGGGTTTATGGAAATAGGAGGTTTGTGATTGAAGATGATAATATAGAGGTTGATTTTGAGTTTTGTGAATTGGGTTATGTTAAGGAGGGTTAAATTGGAGGTTTAATCGGTTTAGATTGTTGTTAAGACTTCAATTGTTCAAATGGGATGTTGGAGGTTGAATTCCTATAATGGGTCCTTGAGGTTTGAACTCTAATTGATGCTTGAAAAGGGGACTTGATGTTTTAATAGACTTTTATGACTTTGGAGTATTGTTTTGATGGGTATACCCTTTGAGTTGGGTAGAGTTTTGATTGGAGCTAGGAATTTTGTGTCCCCAAATGTTGTTTTGGCTACATTATTAGTTTGAAAGCTAATACATGATGGTTGTGTGTTTGTGTGTTTGTGTAGACCGATTGTGAGTCTTGTTGGTGCACGGGGCCACATTGTTGGTTTGTTATTCCTTGCTCAGGCGAGAGGTAACCACTTTCCAATCCTTAGTACTTGCTTCTATGGTATTGTGAGTAGATTTATGTTTTGTGCTCTGAGTAACAATTATATTCAAATTGTATGTTGTGTATATAAAAAGGAAAACCGTCTTGTGGGGTTTCAATTGATAATGAGTGAATCTTGGAATTATGAAAGATATGCCACTGAAAGAAATTAATTATGAAAGGTTCAATTACTATTTGATTATGGGTTGAGCATGATGCATAAATTGGGAATTGGTGAGAGTTTTTGATAGTTACTACCATGTGGTAAGGCCTCTATTAATGCATGATGGTTGGCTCTTTACGTCCCCCATAGTGAGGGATAGGCCTTTTGGCTCCCTATGTCCCCCAGAGTAAGGGATAGGCCTTTTATGGCTCCTTATGTCCCCCATAGTGAGGGATAGGCCGGGTTTGGCTCTAGAAAAAAAAACCCCCAAAGTGAGGGATATGGTTGATGGGAATTGCATCATTACACTTGTATGAATTGTTGTGGCTATCATTTATTATATCATTTGTGAAATGCCCCACTTGACACCTCACGAGCACCTATTTAGTAGTACCTTGAATTGGAATGGTTGGTTACTGGGACCTTGTCTTACCCCGTGGTTTACAATGTTTTTAGGCGAAGGTTCTAGGCGTGCGCCTTCAGGAAGAGACACAGAGGTTTGAGCTTGGTTAGCTTTAGGCCTCTAGCCTTTGTATATGTATGGCTAGTATATATATTGCCACATTTAGGATCTTTTGAGATATTTTGATTGTTGATCTTATTGTAAATTGGAGAATATGTTATCTCCTCGTTTTAGTTGGCCGGAGGCCATTTCTATTGTTTTATGAAACTTTGTTACATGGTTGAAAACTAATTGGATGGGCTGATTTTGATGTATGTTGTTACTCGGGCCAGAGGCTCGGAGGCCCAGTGGACATGAATGAATGATTTTAGTTGCATGCAACAGAGTTCGGGTTTGAACCGAGTTTGAATGTTAATTCCTAAAGTTATGCAATTTCTTTCTACTATGGTAGTTTGTTGTAACAGCTTTCCTTTCTACCATAATAGTGAATTTTACGACAAGTTGATAATATTTTTGAGGTTAAGGGTCTTACAGTAACCTCCCAAAATGAGCTCAAAAAGTGAAGAATGGTGAAAACGGCACATCCCTTCGAGTTTTATAGTATATGAAGCCTTAGGATCAATTCTGTCATCAAAATGCATAGCTTCATTAAGTCTTCGTTGGCTGCAGTGAAGATTTTGTTTGGCTACGGCCAACATTTTCCTTGACTGTGGCCAATTATTCTTTGGAATGTTGTTGGCTGAGGCCAACAGTAATCTATTTTGTATCTCCTCTTTTCTTGATTTCTTCATTGTGTCACGACTTCCTAAGCATCTTTGCAACTTCATGGAGATCAATATTTGCTTCAAATGGCTCCGTTGGTAGGCTTCAACCACTTAACAAAGCAAGACAAGCTATGAAAGTGAAAATTGATAAATTAGGGGCAAAATATTCATAATTAACCAAAAATTCACAACTTTAGATCAAGTATCAACTATGCACACTTTCCTTTCATGAGTACATCTAAATATGCATTAGTCCATCAAAAAGTATAATAACTAAAGGAACATGTGTTGAAATGACATAAATTTCATAAGGTTAACAGTAAAGCCTATATTAGTTAAGTTATTTAAGTTTTTCATCCAAAAAAAAACATTAAACAAATAAATATTTGCAAAAAAAAAATTAAGAAAAAGAAAAAACTTTGGGATATTCTTCTAAAATTTTTTGTCAAAATTAAGGATTATTCTCAATAGAGTTAATGGTTGGGGCTATTCTCAACGGAGGTAATGATTTGGACTTCACTGTATGCTTTTGAAATAGATGGAAGATTCATGCAATTAAGCTAAAATGCAAGGAAGGTTAGAGTATTCTACTCTTATATTTACTTATTTTATATTATTCTAAGTACACTATATATATAGAAAAAATTAATTTGCAGGTCCCAATTCACATAATTTTTAGTTAGGTCTTTATAGTTTTTTTAATTTTTATTGGGTCCACTACCAGAAAAAAGGCTTTTCACAGCGATTTTGAAGGCGAAGTTGATAAAGGCGACGTTGAAAAGTGAAGAAAACACGGCGGTTTCAAACCGCCGTGGAAAATTGATTTTCCATGGCGGTTAAAGAAAAAACCATTATGGAAACTTAAATATCCACGGCAGTTTTCTTAATAAACCGCCGTGGAAAGTTATATTTCCACAACGGTTACAAAAAAAACCGCCATGGAAACTTAACTCTGTACAGCGATTTTTTGTTTAACCGCCATGGAAAATGTTTTTAACGACGGTTATACATATAACTGCCGTTAAAAATATTTTTTTTTAATTCTGCTCGGTTTTCATTTTCACCACTCTACAGTTTACAGTTCTAAATAAATGTAGGCAATGCAGAATATGCAGAACAAGATCAATTAGCTAGTTAATATATATACAATATTGAAATTTCTTTTACACAAAGTGAAAATAGAGAAACCGGCCAATAGAACTAAGGGATTAAGACCAAAGAACACGTATAGGCTATGACCAGCAATTCTAAAAAAGAAGTAACTACTTCTCTGTACAATAGAAATCATGAACATGTATAAGAGGGAACCAAGAGAAAACATCTAACAATGAATTTTTTGAGAAATGACCTAACTATTTGAAAGCTAAATTTCAATAGTTTGTACCAATGTTGTTGACAAAGTGTCCCTCATCAAGTTGATGTCATCCATGAGATATGGCGCAGTATTTTGAAATACCTGTTAATAAAAAATAACATAGTAAACTTAGTCAAAAATGTGAAATGAATTGAAGAACGTCATGCAACGTAACTCATCTTTATCTCGTCTAATTTCTCAGTCGTTCCTGTCTCAATGATGTCATTCATGTAATGGATGACATAATATCCACATTCAACATGTCCTTGTTGACAACGGTACTAACAAAATGAGATATAAAATTAAATATTAGACATTATTGATTATAAACATTAACTTTAATTCATCTAAAAATGTTTAAAAGTTAGTTCAAAACAACATATACCTTGGAAGAATCCATCTTGGTGCTTGTCTATTTTGTTTAATCGCCATAACATTAAAACTATGAAAAGCCCTATCAATAGTATAAAAAAAATGATATTAGAGCATGTTTTTATAAACTTTACAAGTAATAAATATATAAACATAAAATAACATGTTGATGACATCATTGGTTTCTTCGGATGGACTTCCATAGAGTGAATCCAACCAGTAAACTTTGTTATCAAAAGGGGCACAAACAATTAGAGTTCAATGATAACTGCAAAAGACAAACCATGTTAATTATAATCCGACACATACAACTTGTGTATCTCAAATACAATAATACACTTACCCTTCCATGTAAGGTGCAAAATATATTGGCTTTCTTGTCTGAGTCATTGTGATCATCATGTAGATTGATCTCGCTTCCACAGTATTAAACTCTTTCTGCACCCTTTGAGGACACATAAAACCATATGTTCCTTCAAGTCCTCTATTTCGACAGATTTGATTAAAGTGCCTGTTGTTCAAATAAAAAATATTAGGACATACATAAAGTATAACATGAAATAAGAAAATGATATTGTAACTTACAAAATAGCGAGCTGCATGAAGACTATATCAAGCTCCTCAAAGTTGAGGAATTGAACGAGGTCCCTCTTGTTAATGGTGAAGTCGTATGTTATATCTGAACCCACAATCCCCAATGGCATCTTGAAAGCAACAGGCTTATCCATGTTTGGCGTCATGGAATAAAGAACCTCCAAACTGGAATACATAAGCGCAACATCACCAGGAAGAGGCAAGAGTACAGGATCTGATGATGCGCTCGTTGTGGCCTTCTTCACTGCCGCCTTCTTCACTATTGGCTTTGCAATAAGTCTCTTTGGCCACAAAATGAAATGTCCTTTAGCTTGGGCCAAGAGTCGAACCTCATCAGTAGGATTGGACTGGTGTACCACCCTGACCACGAACAATTCTCTCCACTGTCACCCTTGCTTGATTGCTCGGAATTTTGTTGCCGTGAATTGTTGTGCCCATGAATGCTCGACCACTAGCAACATGAACAGGTGAATTTTCATAATCCACATAGAGAGTACACGGCATCCCATTGTCTTCGATAGGGTCAGACACTGTCAGTTACTGTGTCTGATTATTACTGCCCTTCCCACTTTTTATCAGGTGAACCCTGAAACATAATATGAAATTAGTTAAGGAACATTAAATAAGTTTAAATGGATCAAATGAAATTTTGGAAGATTTAAAAGATGTGTGATTATTACCTAGGAAGGTTTAGATACTCGGGGCATCTGGAATCTGCTCATGCCCATCATAATCAGAGTCTGTTGAAACTTGGCATCGAATTCGTCACATATCTTTTGCAACTCTGCCATGTGTTGTTGACTTAGTTCAGCTCGAACTCTCTCTGTTTCTTCCTGTAGTCGTTGGTCGAGCTCCTCTTTAGATACCATGTTAGCGGAGGATGATCTAGTGCTTCTTCGTGAAGCAGAGCCAAAAAATTCTTTAATACCAATCCCTTTAGGGGTCCCTCTGACTCTGCCGGGATGGTCAACCTTTCCAATAGCAGTGGCCAAGATATCCATCCATCCTTGAGGGATGAATGTACCTTGGGATAATTGCTCCTCAAGTGTATCCTGTAACATTAAAGCAACAAATTCAATTTAAGATAATTGAAAAAAAATTAATGAAGCATAATTCTTAAATATTACTTACAATCCTCTCAGCAACAGCAGCAGACTGTGGAGTAATGTATTGACCCTTTTTAATCCTCGCCGCCTTCCATTTTTCTTGGCGAGAAGGACGCTCAATGGGTGGAATGTAGCCAGTAGGATCTGAAGCAGCAGCCATCTATGCATTCTTCATCTGTTCCTCCATCATACTTCTTTTCAACCCACCATACCCTGCACGAGACATGGTATGTGGGTATACATTCTGCTCAGATATTTGTTTGTTCTTCTGACTCAATGCCTATGACAATGAAACAAATTCGACAAAGTTAGTTTAGTTAAATAAAATATGACCTGATTAAAAACTAAGTTTCAAGAAACCAAACCTGAAATGCAGGGTCTTCACGTTGCTTCACAAAACTCTCCCATGCCTTGTCACTAATAAAAAAATATCGTTCCTTAGGATGCTCACCCTTTCTTTTTCCACAAATATAATGTTTTGTAAGCGTGGCCTTAAAATCCCTCCACCGTTCATCAAGTTGCTTAAACAGACGGTCTCTCATTTGCTCAGTGGCAGGAATATCAAATGTCAGCTGCAATACAATAATAGAATAGAGTTATAAAGTAAATAAGCAACTATAATTGAAACAAGTAGAGAAAACAATTCACAATATACCAATATATCCTCCTAAATGTTTTGCTTCAAATCTTTATCCACCTTCTTCTAGCTAGGAATGTCAATGCCAATCTTACTGCGTGCGACATAACCCACATAACTAGTAAATTGAGCCCCAGTCTTTCCTACAAGCTTCAAATCATCATCAAACTCCACTGTAATCCTCATAGGCTGTGTGGTCTCATCACGTAAAGCTAAATGCCTCATACGGTTGGCCCTCTACCCTTTCTCCGGCTAGTAAAAGAGCTGTCGTCACCAGAACCCTGTTGACTGGATCCGTCCATTTCCTGTTTAAAGAACAACGAATTAATAAATGTAAGAATAAGAAATATCAAGTTAATATAAAACATTATTAAGTATATTTAGCAAAAAAACATCAAATAATTCATTTAAGCCTTACAACGATTATCCTCTCAAATTCCTTCACAATGATCATCTCTAACAGCATAGTCATCATCTACCAAATCTAATTCAACTGTTTTAGGTCGAGTAGCTGTGAAAGGCGGGGTTTCATCAAGATTAAGCTCTAAGTCACCATCATCTCCACCAACTCCTTGCCTTTTACCTTGAAGCACGATAGACAATTTCTTTTTTGCTAGATCGGGAATGAAGAACACTTGTTTTGCTTGACTTGCCAAAATAAATGGCTCGTCTCCATATCCAAACCTCTCAAGATCGACCGAAACAAATCCAAATTCTTCATCCACTTGCACAGCATTACTATTAACCCACTTACATTTGAAGACGGAACTTTAAACTTGGTATAACTAACCTCCCATATCTCTTCTATTATTCCATAATAGGACATTGCCGCCAACATTGGGTTTCTGTCTTTAGAACTAGCAAAATGCATAGCTTCCGCTACTACCATCACCCCACTATTTGTATAGTACTCTTATCGTCTTGGGTTTTTGTGTAAAAAGAATAACCATTTATATCATATCCATCCCAACACAAAACCTCAAAAGAAGGCCCTGCAGCTAGCCTCTGTATTGTCTCAGAAGGATTGCCATCTTTTAACACTTCTCGCTTGAACCACTCTGCAAATGACTTATTATGTTCATTAGCTAGTTGCATATCGTTCTTTCTTGGATTCAAGTTCTTCAGCATATTCTTGTGAGCATTCAAGTAAGGCAAAACTTCATCCGTGTTGTTTAAAATGTATAGATGTGCCTGCATTACAACTTCTCTTGACATAGACCTCACTATGACACCTCGTGTTCCCTTGCTTCTTCTCCCTGATCATGTCGAGATTGAGGAAGACCAACTGCCTTTACCCTATCAAGATATGCGTTACAAAACTCAACTGCCTCCTCAGCTACATATCTCTCAACAATTGATGCCTCAGGCCGATAAGGATTCTTAGAGTACCCTTTTAGGATTTTCATGTATCTCTCAAAAGGGTACATCCATCTTAAACACATAGGGCCACAAAGTCTTATCTCTCGCACAAGATGAGCTATCAAGTGGACCATAATATCAAAAAATGATGGAGGAAAATGCATTTCCAATTGAGAAGGATCACATAACCTTCATTTTCTAATTCATCCAACTCAACAGGATCAATGACTTTGCTGCAAATGGCACTAAAAAACATACAAAGTCTTGTAATAGTATTTCTCACATCGGTTTTCATAATGCCTCGAATAGCAAGTGGAAGTAATTGTTGCATCAACACATGACAATCATGAGACTTCATTCCCGTTATCTTCAAATCTTGCATTGAAACAAGTTTGCTTAAATTAGAAGAATAACCTTGTGGCACCTTAATACTATTGACAAAACCACAGAAACTTCTTTTCTCTTCTTTTGATAATGTGTGCAACTGGATGTAAATAAGCCCTCTTACCATCTCTTTCTTATGGGTGAGGACATTTCTTATTCCAATTTCGACTAAGTCTCGTCTTGTATTGATTCCATCTTTAGTCTTTCCACTTATATGCAAAAGTGTACCAACAAGGCTCTCACACACATTCTTCTCCACATGCATCACATCTAGACTATGCCTCACATCAAGACTTTGCCAATATGGAAGATCAAAAAAGATAGATCTTTTTTTCCATATATTCCTCTCACCGGCAGTCTTCTTCTTCTTCTTACCAAAGACCACATTAATTCCCTCCACCCGCTGATAAACTTCTTCTCCAGTTAATGGTCTTGGAGCCATTTCATATTCTTGTGAGCCATTAAATGCCTTTTTCAATCTACGGTAAGGGTGATACCGACTAAGAAACCTTCTGTGACCAAGGTATACCGTCTTCCTGCCATGTTTAAGTTGCATATAGTGGGTGCCTTCTTCGCATATTGGGCATGCTTTATGCCCTTAACACTGTATCCTGACAAATTTTCATATGCCGGAAAGTCATTTATCGTGGTGAAGATCATGGCACGTAAATTGAAGGTCTCTTGTTTATATGCATCAAACACATCAACACCTTCCTCCCATAATTTCTTCAGATCCTCAATCAAAGGTGCCAAATACACATCGATATCGTTCCCGGTTGTTTTGGCCCCGAGATCATCAAAGATAGCATGATATACTTTCTTTTCATACATAACCAAGGAGGCAAGTTGTAAATTACGAGGAGCACTGGCCAAGCACTGTGTGTGCTACTAAGATTACCATATGGGTTAATTCTGTCCGTACAAAGCCCTAGCCGAAGGTTTCTTGGCTCGCCACCAAATTGAGGAAATTTTTGATCTATTGTTTTCCATTGAGGAGAATCTGCCGGGTGACGAAGCTTTCCATCACATATTTTCTCATCGAAATGCCATCTCAAGTTCTTTGCATCTGTGGCATTAGCAAATAGACGCTTAAATCGTGGTATTATTGGAAGATACCACAGAACCTTCAAAGGAGAACCTTTGGTCATCTCATTATAATCACCATCATCTTTCTTCATTTTGTATCTTGAAGTCCCACATTTAGGGCACTTATTCAACCCTTCATAATCATTTCTGAATAATATGCAGTCATTAGGACACGCATGTATCTTCTCATATTCCAAACCCATCGGACACAAAATCTTTTTTGCCTCATACATTCATTTCGGAAGTGAATTCCCTTTGGGAAGAATATCATTCAGCAATTCAAGCAATTCCGTAAAACTAGCATCGGTCCAACCATTTCTTGCCTTCAAATTCATCAGTTTCAATATGGTTGTCAACCTTGTGTCATCATCTTTGCACCTTGGGTATAAAGGCGTCTCTGCATCACTACATAAAGTTTCAAAGGTGGGAGAGAACTGTGTAGAGGATTCAGACCTTATATCACGAAACATATCTGAAATTCTATCACCAAAGTCTTCATTCACAACCTTCTCATTCGTAGACAGTGTAGTCTTTTAATTTCTCCATGCCATATCCAATTTGTATACCTCAAATTTATCCCATCACAGATAAGATGCTCTTTTATCTCAGAAATACTCCGTCGACTATTGTTTAAACATTTGACACAAGGACAATAGTACAATCCATCTCTTTTACTAGGGGCATTTCTCTGAGCAAACTCAAGAAACCTTTCAACCCCATCCTCATATTCCTTGCTAATTCTCTTAGCTTTCATCCAACTACGATCCATTGTTCTACAGAGTCAATGAATATGTTGTCAAGTTCAATTCTAATTCCTTAATTCAAATATTGAAATAATAAAATCATTAAATGTTAGTCAATAAATAAAATTGACTAACACTTAATTACAAATTAAAGGGAATGTCTCTTTTTAAAAATAAAAAATTTGACAAAATTTTCCCTTAACAACTATGTACAAATTAAACACCAAATTAGAAAAAAAAATCAAAATTTTTAATCAACATGAATCCAAAAATATAACAAATAAAACAAAAGTAAAAATAACATATTTCAATGTTGAAATAGTTAAACAAAAATTATTTTAATAAAAAAAATATTGTTCATAACATATTTCAACATGATAAATTTGAAAAAATATAACAAATTTGAAGAAATGTAACAAATAAAACAAAAAAAAATTCAATTTCAAACCAATTCAATTAATAAAGATTTTTATAGCTAAAATTTCTGAATCCAAAACAAGAACACAAATGATATCTATTTGCAGTGAAATTTTAAACAACACTTTACTATCAATCAAAGTTCATAACGAAGGAAAAAAACACAAAATAACAAACAGATTATTTATTACTAAATTCTTATATTTATTACAAAAAAATTACCAAAAATTCGAAATAAATATCAAAAAATTATTAAAAAAATTTAAAAACTTCACAACTAATCAACTTCAAACATTTAAACATGTTTCTAATATGGTATATAAGAAGGAATTAAGGTTTTCTCACATCCAGCGCCCACCAATCAACGGTTCAACCACATAAAAAATGCAAAATGAACAATACAACCCAACTACAATGTAAAACTAACAAACCCATTTCAAATATAATAGATTTTCATGGCCAAAACATTCAACAAACCAAGAAAAATTGAAAAGAATGAAAGAAGAGGATACTCACAGAGTAGAGAAGATTCAAATGCGAAATGAGGGGTGTTCGAACGGCGGCAGACGGTGGCGGACAGCGCCAAGATACCAGAAGCTCAATGGAGGAGTTTAAACAGTGGGGTAGTGGGGGGAATGGCCGATAATGGTAGTTTCTTGGTGGTGGCACAGAGGGGGACCATGGCGCACTACTGAAGAACTGAGAAAGAACCGATAAAGAATGACCCAAACGTGAGAGGCCATAGGTTAAATCACACACTTTCCACGCGCGGTTTTTAATGAGAGGCCATAGGTTAAATGACACACTTTCCACGGCGGTTTTCTTAAAAACCGCCGTGGAACATAAGGAGACATTCAACTTATTTACAAAAATGCCACCGTCTTTTTGTCCATGTCGTTTTTCTGCTTAACCGCCGTTATTTTGCAACAATAAAAGTCTTTTTTCTAGTAGTGGTCCTTATAGATTTTTCAATAATCAATTATAATTATTGGGTCTACACTCATAAATTGTTCATTTGTAAGACAAACGACGGTAATAGTTGATGAAATAGCTCTTACTTAACATTTGCCTGAATTAATTTGTCACAGATATAAATAAAACCAAAATCAACAAGATTGCATATTATATTTACATATAAATGTAAGGAGAAAGTTATGAGCATAGTAATATTTTATTTTTATGTTAGTGATAAATCAATTTTATTCTGACATTTTATGTTTTAAAACTTCTTTTATTTTGTATTTTGTAACTTTTACTTGCCGTCAACGTCTATACTAGCCTTAATCAATATATTATGAGTATAAGGAGTTAGGGACTAATTAACACTTATAATTAGAGAAATTGTAAGAATCCGATTAAAAAAAATACAAAGATCTGATTAAAAATAAGGTAAAATATAATTATAAGGACCAACAAATTAATTTCCCTATATAAATATAATTTTGCAAAATATGTACATCTACATACCGTGCTTACCTGATACTACATGTACAAACCGATATGTAGGTTCTTTTGAATTCATCGCTCGGGTAAGAAGGTCTAAAAAAGAGGTGAAGTATTTTTCACGGAGATCTTTGTCTAGTTTGGTCGGTTGTATTAAAAACACGAATCTTTTCAAAGCCAGGCGCACCAAAGAGACAACAAAATTACCTTGGTCCAAAAAAATTCAAACTAAAGTTGACTTATCCCACAAATTATATCCATTACTTCTTTATTACTGAGATCACAGTGGGGCATAGCAAAATGAGTTTTGTTATCTGTCCAAATCTTCCACTCCCCCTGTTCTCATTTATATTTCTCAAGTTCTGTTCTGCCGATACTTAATGTAAGATTTACTTTATTTGAATAAATTAATAAAGCTAAACAGATTGCTTAAGTCTAACAAACGTTATATAATCTACCTAATCACTCTTATATAACATTATTATATTGTTATACATGAATTATACCTTGAATAAATTAGTTTGAAAAAATGATAAATATGAGAAAAAATATGGATTAAAGATATATATTTACAACCAAAACTAATCATATAACTAACTCTTACATTTAATACTGAAGGATTACCTTTTTTTCTTTCCTGACAATCCCCTTAATATTACTACTCTCCTATCAGAATTGGTTATAATTTTCGTCTAACAATTTTTTTTTAATTTAATTAAAAATTTTGCAGTGTTAAATTTTAGCCAAGTAATAACGTGCTAATTAATAATCTCTTTAACCTAATTACGGTTTATAGATAAGATTTTTGCCTTAAATAGTGACATGCCTTTACCCCAATTTTGCATCTTGTATGGACTACTACTGTGCTAGCCAACATTTTGTGAATTTAAGTGCTCCAACCAATTGACGGAATAATGATGACACAATAATAGTATAAAAAACCTCCAACTTACTTGTCACTGTGGGTTCTGTTTCATCCCTGTTTATCTCCTCATTGTCCCGGTCCAAATTATTAAATTATATAATGTCATGTATGAATAGAAAAATTAATATCCATATTCTTATATAATTGGAAAAATACCCAAAAATACTATTTGAATTTCAAAATAATCAAAAAGTGATACTAACCTTTACAAAAATAGTTAAAATCTTTACAAGAATGGTCAATATCACCTTTTGACATTTTGAAATTCAAATGGTATTTTTAGGTCATTTTTCCTATATAATTTGACATTATTTTTAATTAAGTTTTAATTTTTGTAATTTTTATTGTATCCTTATACTTTTCTCAATTAAAGGTATTAATATTTAGATTTATAATTAATTAATTTCTAAGAGAAATGGCATTAGTAACTAGTGATGTAACTTTTACTCAGCATACTTTTAGATTAATTTTGCTACACTTGAATCTAAATAAAATCAAAATCATTCTGATTACAAATTATATATAGATGCAAAGAGATGGTTATGAGTATAATAATTTTTAGAGTAAAATACTCTTACCACCCATCTGTTTTGTCTAAATTACATAGACATCTCTTTTATTTTGAAAATATATATTTTAGTCCAAACTATTAATACCGTTTAAAAATATTTTGAGAAAATTTTTTAGATACATTTTTTAATTAAAAAATACATTAGAATAAAGCTTGTTTACTAATTTACCCCTGATTATATTAAATTTCTAATTTATCTTTTAACATTAATGTTTATTAATGATCTATTTAATACTTTTTACTAAATTTACTAAATTAAGATACAACTTTATAATTTAATTGAAAGACTATATATGCAATTACAAAAAATTTTCAGGTAACATATATATTTAAAAAAAATTACATCACAAGTAAGTTTTAATAAATAATTGAAATTAAATATTTAAATTTATTGTGAAATAAAAATTTGTATTTATAAAATTAATTGAATTTGTAATATGGTAATCGATTGAATAGTATAACAAAAAAATTAAAATATTTAAAATTATTTTTTAATTTTAAACAAAGATATGTCATATGTCATTAAATGATAATTATAAGTAATATTTCTGTTAAGGAGTGGCATTTTGGTCAAAATAACAGGCCAATGTTATGATTTTACAGTCATGTAAAGGTTAGATGGATGAAAGTTGAATCCCAAAATTAGAATGAAGGTTTGCGTAACATGTATTTTGATTTTAAGGGAGATCTGCATGTGTTTTCAAAATTAAATGAAAGCCTTTGTAATTTAGGTTAAACGGAGGGGAGGTGGATGTATTTTACTCTAATTATTATGTTAATAATAAATAAATTTTATTCCGCTATTTTTCGAAAATCTCCATTTTGTATTCTAATCTGTGGCAATCTCTGTGTTATTTAGTCAACATCCACGTGATGAGTCCTAATTAATATATTATGAGTATAAAAACTAACGCCCATAATTCAGAAAACTGTACAGACCCAATAAAAAGAACTATAAAGACTTGATAAAAAAAATCAAGTAAAATTGTCACAAAAAAATCAAATGAAATTATCAGAATTTTCTCCATATAAATCTATAACAAGCCAGACAATTCAAATAATGTATAGTGCATTCACAACTTTAAAAGCCGGTTTTTGTGGCAATTCTTCAAAATTCAGTGTTTGCCACTACAAAATGTAAAATCTTCCCGTCGTATTATGGCTATGTCGGGGAAATCAAAGGCCAACATATATTTGATGAAAAGCTCTTCTCAAGTTGCAGCCATCGTGCCATCTTCTGTTTATTTTGGTGCATTATATATTTCAACCTTAGTGTTCACATGGAAAAATCAAGTGCTTTCCACGTTACCCATGATAAAGTAGAAATAAATTCGAATGGATCATTCAAGATATAGATGAGGATTTGAATTGATTATACCTTAAGTCCATGCATGAGAACATGCTAGTAGTTTTTCAACCGAAAAAAAAGAAGAAGATATATATGAGAAGTTGATTGAGTAGTTACATATAGTTACGGAAGTTTACTAAACTAGAACTACTGTTACAGGGGAAAAAAAGCTTTTAACGATGCTAGTTGATGTCAGTTAAAATGCAAACCGCCAAAAAAAGTGGTGATATTTTTATAATTAAATTGTTATACAGTTTACTATCTAGAAGTTATTTAAATAACCGTCGTGGGATATGTGTTAATAATGCAGTAGCTACTTAATCTTTATATGGCATCTATCTATTAATATATAAAAGTAGAGTACAAGACATGAGTATCTGGCAGCGCGACACGTGGCATCACCAAAGATCAGATAAATGTTCTTTTCTTTTTTTTAAAAAAAAAGGGCCACATTTTTTTTACCTATGTATCTACCCACGTTTTTAGCAACTGTTTATTATTTGAGAGAATTTTCCAGTCAACATGTCATGATTTTTTCTGGGATATGAATGATTATTCAAATTATTTTATACTATCTAAAGACACTTTGAGAGTTTGTATTTGGAATTTAAAACACGGTTATGCCACTTAAAATTTAAATTGGCCACTTAATAATTAAATTGATTTATAAATAAATAAATTATAGGAAGAAGTATATTTCCAAAATATGGAACCGGGTGGCAATTTTTAATTATATATTTATCGGATAGTTAGTTTAGTTTAAACATTTTTTTCTAGAATATGCACTACAAAAAAAAACAGTTGATTAGCGACGGAAACAAATTCCGTCGCTAATTACTGACGGAATTGCGACGGAAATTCCGTCGCTAATTTTTTTGACGGATTAGCGACAAAATTTTATTAGCGACGGAATTTCTGTTTGTCACTAAATTCCGTCGCTAATCCGTTGGAAAATCCGTTAGTAAATATTTAGCGACGAAATTTTTTCCGTCGGAAATTTCCATCGCTAAATTGTTTGTCACAGAAGTTTTTGTCACTAATTCCGATGCTAATTCTATTCCGTCGCAATTTCGTCGCTAATCCGTCACTAATTTTAAATTTCGTTATTTTAAATTATAATCTTACAAAAATTATATTATAACAATTAAGAATATAATGATTTAAAAACATTTTTAATTATAAAATAAATTGATATACTTATGGAGTTGATATTAATGAAGATATCGTCATCATTCATGTCATCATTATGTATATACTGAAAATAGAAAGATAATTTCTTAGAAAACTTATTTATATTTTGTTAAAATAAATTCCTCTTGATTATTAATAATAATTAAAAAATACAATAAGATTATTAATAACTTTTTTATACAAAATGGTATAAGAAAGAAATAATTTTATCATATGTAAAATATATTGAAATATATAATATGTGATAGAAATTCAAAACGATTTAATAAATTTATATGAATGCAAATTAATATTGAAGTGAATTTTGAATTTCAATCATTAAACAATAAAATTTAATCACAATATAATTAATACCCATGATAGATTGATTTTGGTCTTAATACAAAAACAAATGGTATATATAAAAAATTTTAAGAAAATAAATTACATAGGATATATATACAAGCAGGAGAATATTGTTTATCATAATCTATTCAAATTATTTAATTTTTTATATAGAATAATTTATTAGATTTTATTATAGTAGTTATTTTTTGAATAACAAGATATTTTGACTAATTATAAATGATTTTCTTCAAATATATAAAACACATATAGATAATATAATATAATGTAATATAATACATATATCATTAAATTGTATATCTTATCAATGTTAATTAAAAAATAAATTTAAAAAATATTTATAAAAAAATTATTTATGATTTAAAATTCAAGATTAGTGCGGTTAGAAATTAAAATTATATTAAAAATATTTTTTAAGAATAAAAAATTATTTAAAAAATATTTAAAAATTATTTTTTCATTAAAATAGTTATGATTAAAATTATCATATAGTATATTTTTAGTTTTTAATAATATATATAATTGTTTGTGTAAAATAATATTATATATATATATATTTAATTTTACATAATAAGTCAACAGGTTCATTGCAGCTCAACTGGTAAAGCCGCACACGCACAAAGAGGAGGTCCTGGGTTCGAGCAATGGAGAAGTCACTTTGAAGAGGAAATTATGTGGTGCGACACGTGGCAGGCAAAGGTGACATGTGATGTGGCAGCAGAGGTGAGATGGCAGCACGCATGGCAGGCAGAGGTGAGGTGGCAACACACGTGGCAGACGGAGGTGAGGTGACAGAGACACGTGGAGGTGGTCCCCAGTGATGACGTGGCAATTAGTAGAAGTGCCATGTGGCATTTTATTTTATTTTTTAAAAAAATCGGGTTGGCGACTAAAAAATTCCGTCGCTAATCAATTAGCGACAAATGAATTAGTGACGGAAAAAATTCCGTCGCTAAATAAAAAAAATTTCGTTGTTAAATTCCGTCGCTAAAAGCATGTTTTTTTGTAGTAATGAAAGAGTATTCGAATTATCTTATATTATCTAAAGACACTTTAAAAGTTTGTATTTGGAATGTAAAGCCACTTAAAATTTATAGTGGCCACTTAATTATTAAATTAATTTATAAATGGATAAATTATAGGAAGAAGTATATTCACAAAATCCAGAAACATGGGGCAATTTTTTCATATAATTGTATCTTGCATTACTTACTAACAGATTGCCACTTGGCTTCACTAGAATGTAGATAAATGGGTTTTTTTCTTTTTTTCTAAAGCCAAAATTTTATGTACAACTCCCTATTTATGTGTTCTTCACTACTATAATGCATGTTCCTCCTTATTCCCACTACCTATCTCTTTTTGTGATAGAATCAGTTAGTTATCTCTCATAATGTAGTATTTTTTATTTAAATGGTTTAGCTGAATTCTTGGCATGTATTGTTTATTTATATTTTAGTTGAATTGTTTGCTGATAAATTTTTTATTTTTTATTTTTGTTAAAGCCACATTTCTACCCATGATCTTTCTATTTATGTGTTTTTCTTGGGAATTAGTTCGATCATATTTATTTGAGTGCGCACTTCATGTCTTTATATTTATTTTTGCAAAATAATGATTTTTGTTAATGGTAGATAAATCTCCTTTTTTTAATAATTTTTTGATTAATTCAACTAATTCCGATTTATTATAGAATTTATTGCAATTATCTGCAATAACAAGCCTTATTTTTTTTTCTTTTTGTAAAAACCAAAATATCCTTTATATGCAAATATTTTAAATTAAGGAAAATAAATAAAATTATATAATAACTTCTCTTATCCTGAAAATCGTGGCATATATGTGAGGCATGATGTATGTTAAAATTTGAAATTTGATGGTATTATTTAAAATTAATTATGCTTGAAATTTAATTTCAGTCGGTCTATTAGTATATTGAAAATATAATATCCTATCCCCTAAATCTAAACTATTATTTATACCAGAAATATTTATTATTTTTATTTATGAATTATTTTGAAATCTAATTCAAAATATTTTAACTCACTAACGATTTTGTCTCCATTAATTTTTCTTGCATCCTATTTTTACAATACAGAGTCAAATATCATATTTGTCTAATATAATATTACTGACCATGACATTATCTGTGTAATTATTGAATATAATCAAATATTTGAGTTTCAATCCATTAAACTTTTTGTCTCCATTAATTCAGTCTTTTTAAAGGAACATCCATTTATATACATAAATATATAGCAAATTTCTAAAAATGTTGATAATGGATCTACCTGTACTGCAGATTTCAAAAGCTTAATGATATTTTATTTTAAATTAAGTTGAAATCATAACTTGAAATAGTAATGTAATATTCACCTAATTATTCTGTGATAATTCAACTTTTTATCTTATATAAAAGAAACCACCAATTCACACCCGTGCATTGCACGGGCACTATACTAGTTTATTAGAATGGTGTGGTTTATATTTTTTATGCTGTTCACTTCGTTAAACGCCGTAATAAAATTTTTGAAAAGTTTTAAACCCTCCCTGTAGTGAATTCACTTTTCACTTTTTCTAAGCCCTATTTGTGATCACATGTAAAATCACTTATGAGTATGTTTCACGTTAGTCAAGATAAAACTCTTCTTATATATTTATCTCGTATTCTGTAAATTATAATTGAAAAGTTACTTATAAGCTATTGCAAACGAACTATAAGCTTTCCATTGATGAGGGCTAGAACACAAAAGACAACCATGAGGCTCTTGGGAGATAGTCTATGATCTAGTATCCCTTGTCCATGGGTATAGCTATTAATTTGTCTTAATTGATTGTCCTTCGTGTTGAAGACCTTCTCGTGGTTCCCTAACCCTACCCCACTCAAAACTTTCTCCTCCCCCTATCACCAATGTTTCCACCAAGTTTCTGGCCATCCCATCATCTTCCATTGCTCTCTCCATCGTCCCCATCTTGGGTTTTTATTTCATTGCGTGTTCTCTTCATTTTTAATCTGTAAGCTCTCTCTCTTCCCTCTTTCGCCTCTTTCTAATGATTTGGTTGTGTTCTTTTGGCATGTTTGGTCATTGAAAACAATAACATATCAAATGGGTATCTTTATTTTAGTGCTAGGATGACTGCATTTGATTTTTTGATTCTTCGCAGAGTTTTTTTTTTTATATACGAATTTGGACTGAAATTCATAGGAATTGTGTTTCATTGTTGTTACTTGGCACAAACAAGTTAGTTACTTGTTATAGTTATCTTTGAAATATTTGTTGGAGCTATAATAAGGGATTATTTTTAAAGTTGTATTGGCTTTTTCTTATATTTTTAAGTTATTTATTTTGAATTTATGGTCTACTTTTGGTATGAACAATAATGTAGATATTATTTGAGTACTTAATTTAGTTGGCATAATCTATTGTTAAAAAAAAAAAAAAGACTTGCATGTCAAGTTTGTCAAGTTTCCTAGATAGACTTTACTTGATTTTTCGTTTTGAACCTTGGAATTTTTATTCTAAAGGTGATCTTTGAAATCACTACAAAAAAATAGACTTTAGGCGACGACTTTCGGCGGCGACAAAAAAAGTCGCCGCTGAAAGTCCACTTTCGGCGGCAACACCAAAAAGTCGCCGCTGAAACCAAGACTTTCAGCGGCGACAAAAGTGTCGCCGCCGAAAGTGGACTTTCAGCGGTGACTTTTCTAGTCGCCGCTGAAAGTTTGCCATTGAAACCAAGACTTTCAGCGGCGACAAAAGTGTTGCCGCTAAAAGTGGACCTTCAGCGGCGACTTTTTTTGTCGTCGCTGAAAGTATAATATAATAATATATATTTTATTTTACAATATTAATAAACAAATTGCCGAAAGTGGACCTTCAGCGGCGACAAAAGTGTCGCCGCTGAAAGTAGACCTTCAGCGGCGACTTCTTTTGTCGCCGCGGAAAGTGGACTTTCAACGGCGACTTTTTTTGTCGCCGCTGAAAGTATAATATAATAATATATATTTTATTTTACAATATTAATAAACAAATTGTCGAAAGTGGACCTTCAGCGGCGACTTTTTTTGTCGCCGCTGAAAGTATAATATAATAATATATATTTTATTTTACAATATTAATAAACAAATTGCCGAAAATGGACCTTCAGCGGCGACTTTTTTTGTCGCCGCTGAAAGTATAATATAATAATATATATTTTATTTTACAATATTAATAAACAAATTCAATCTGGCTCAGCGGCAAGAAGGTTGGACACGAAGGGAGGCAGTCACGAGTTCGAACCTGGAAGAAGACACATTTAAGGTGAAAATATTTAGACGATGACGTGGCGAGGAGGAGTGACGTGGCAATGACGTGGAGGTGGCTAGTGATGATGTGACGGTCGGCGGTGATGACGTGGCCGCCGATGGCGATGACGTGGAGGTCGACGGTGCTGACGTGGCGGCCGGAGACGATGACGTGGCACCGGCGGTGATAACGTGGCATTGGTAAAGCCAATTCTTCTTAGGCATTACTTTCAGCGGCGACAAAAAAGTCACCGCCGAAAGTGTTTTCGGCGGCGACATTTGTCGCTGCTGAAACTTCTAAAAGTCGCCGCTGAAAGTATCTTTTAACGGCGACCTTTTTAGTCGCCACTGAAAGTTTTCAGCCACCGCTGCTACGGCAACGACTTTTCAGCGGCGACTTGTCGCCGCAAAAAACTTTCGGCGGCGACTTTTGTCGCCGCTGAAAGTCAATTTTTTTGTAGTGAATACTTGTGGAACAGAGTTTGATGGCTTGGAATTTTGTATAATCAATAAGTATTTAGCTTTAAATTGTTGAAAATTGATTTGTTACTTGATGCTACTAATTGTATAATGATTGTGTTGAAATTTAGGGATGCCTTGTATTTAAGGGGAAACTCTTTCAAATTTTTTTAAAAAATAAAAGGCAGCCCCTTTAATTTGTAATTAATTTTTTTAGGGTTATTACAAAGTCCTTGCTTACTAGGGAGTACCTTTAGGGAGCCAAGATGGACGAGCATCCAAACGAGCGATGCCTCATTATTAATAATGAAGTATGGGAGAATTTCGTGAAGTGGTGGGAAGAACCTGAATTTCAGGTATTGAGCAAAACTAACTTGTGATACTATTCTTTGTAACATGAGTCAAGATGTCTTAGGCTTAAGTTAGTTATTCACTGTGTTCATTTATCATGTTCCAACATGAGGCTATTCCTTCTTACTTCGAGTCAAGCACTTGATACTTGAAATCTTCTCAGTTGATCTGAATATACCTGAGGTGTCTAACCATCTTGATGACTGAATTATGCTTTTCATTGTTATATCCAAAGATCAATCATAATTGGTGATATTACTCGTGCATGCTTGATTATATCATTGGATACTTCAAGTTTTTATGTTTTAAAAGCTGATCAACTTGAGTTAGCCTTTGGTCAACTCGAGTCATGAAAGCTTCATGTTAATAACAATGCTTGGAAAATTTTGAATCTTATCTGATTTTACTTGAAGTTGTCCGAATCATTCTCTATGCGTGGTAATTATATAGTTACATATGAAAATATATTAAAACACACCTTAAAGGTGACTAAGAATTGATTTGATCTCCAACGACTATATTACGTGTGATTGCTGCTTTTGTGTCAAAGCTTACAATGGTAAACTACAAACTCAAAGGGAAGAAGAAATACTCAATGGAAAGAAGGTTTCGTCTAATGATTATCCATCTACCTTCAAGTATAAAAGGAAGAAGCATTCAAAAAATAGTGAAGATAACTAAAGGAAATTAAAACATGCAAAATCCTTACATCATCAACTATTAAATCAACTCCGATACTTTTTGCACGTTAGTGATTATCATTTATTGTATATTGGGAGAGATGTTATTGGTTGTAAGCATTCATTCAATCTAAGAGATTATCTTACGAGGAGTAAAAGAAGATTCATTGACTTGAGCAATCTTGTGAGTTGTAGAGGCTTGACAAGTAATTGTGATAAACTTGTTAGTTATAGTTATTTGACAAGTGCCTGTTATAAACTTCTTCGTTGTAAGGCATCATAAATGCTAGAGATAAACTTGTGTGCTGTATTAGTTATCAAGTATCTATGTTAAACTTAAGAGATAGTGGATTTGGAAATCTTAAATTAGCGGATTAGCTAGATCAATGTAAATTTATTGTGCAGTTTTTCTCTACTCTTAGTTTTAACTTTTATATTGGTGAGATTTACTCACTACTACAAAAAGATCCATTATCATCTGTTCTGAAGACCTTTTTTTTTGTCCGTTTAAAGGGTGATGTAGATAAACGAGACGTAAATAGAAATTAGATATTTGTCTATTCAAAACAGACGAATATGTAAGGAACATATTCATCTATTCCTCAAAACAGATGAATATGGTGTGCCTTACATATTCATCCATTTTAAGGAACAGAGAAATATAGTGTTATTTTTATTATAAAAAAAAACATTATTGATTTAGTAACTTTTTCAGTTGCCCGTTTTCATTTGAACCCTAGAATTCAAATAAAAGAAGCATTCAACCAAAATAGAGTATAGCAATAGCAATTCAGTAGAGCTAGATTCATGCCTTTCCATACAAAAAGAATTCACAATCCTAATAATAACATCCTAACATGTTTTAAGAGTCAAAATAACCCTAACTTAAAATCACATGACACAAGAAAGTTCAATACCATAAAATATTCCTAACTTATCTAACTCTTTTAACCTCATGTATCATTTTTAGAATAAAACTCTTGAAAAAATTGTCCTACCAAACGATCTCGAATAGCATCAATCTCTTCATCAGTGGAGGAGTTGTCATCATAAAAAATCTGCAAGTTTATAAATAACAAAATTGAATTCATCAAGATAAGAGAACTAAAGAAAAGCAACAATTCAGTAGGAAAAAGCAAATAATCATAATTAAACTAATTATTATCGTCTCAAAATTTTTAATACATTCAGACTCAATAATTTCATACATGAAACAGATAATATAATATTTGCACTTTATACTTCCTAGTTGCGGATGACACTATAAATCAAAGTGAATAGGAAAGATGAATATGTATATATGAAGTAATTGTTGATGATATTAAAGAATTTAAATTAAAAACACTTACTATAGATTTGTGCCAAACAGTCTTGTCATTTTTACCATAGCACTTCCCACCCAGTATATAATATGTCTTCAAAGACCTATAACCAAATAGAAATGACCAGACATTAGAACAATTTAATGAAGTAGGAAAACCAAACATATGATGACAAAACTTACATGTTGAAGATACATTTCAATTCACCACTTGGGGGATGACCTAATGAATCAAACTAGTAAATGATATTATCTACAGGGCAAGCAATGCATAATGAGTAATATTAACTAAAACATAAAAAGAAATGAAACCAGTAAAAATTCTTTGAAAATTGAATATATAAATATATAGATATAAATATAAGCTACTTACTTTTCAATAATTGGGGCAAAATAACAAGGCAAGTGGGTGTCTCTAATAGTATTATCCACGTATCTCATCTGCTATCAATGGTATTCTTCAAAGGTTGCAAAGTAACTGGATACATGAATCCATACAAATGCCCCTCTTCTATAGAAGTGCACAAGTTGTGAAAGTAACTATCATCAACTTGATATGAGACAAAAATTAGTTCATATGTATAAGTAACAAAAGAGAAATTACAAAATATAAATCATAAAATAAAATCACATTATTGCTAGTTGAATCTATGCAATGTCTAGTTGACCCAGAGATAGAAAGTCCTTGAGATCCTTCTAGTCTAATCTAAAATGATATGTCATTTGCTCCCCCATAATTCCAATGGGCATTTTTATATTGACTTTGTTTATTGATTTGTAAATGTCATACAGTTGTGCTAAGCAAGAAAATTTAGTAGTATCTTCAACATCCTAATAAAAAAATAGAATAAAGATAAGTAATATAAGTAGTATATGAAAGAAAAATAAAAAAATGTTGGTGTGTTTTATGCCATTAGGGATATGATATCAATGAGTCTTTATTCAACTCTATTAATTAATTTGATATCTTATAACTTGATCTCAAATATTACAATTGCTCACTTCATTATTCAACTTAAATAAAAGTATAAGAAGTTATTATTTTAAATATATTTTTATAGGTTATTGCAAATTGACATTTTTCATAAACAAAGAAATAAAATTAATTAATTACATAGTTAGTATTTATAGTTAATATATTTTAACACAAAATTTATTATGTATTAATATTGATAATGGTAATTTGTGCATGATTTACCCAAAGATGAGCAAGTTGGTGCCAATGAAATTTTCTAGGACATGCATGGCCAAATTTTATTCATTTCCAAGAAATAAAAGTTATCATAATTTATCATCTAAAAATTTTTTCAGAATAAATAAAACATGTTTGCTTCTATTTAAACTCACCAATTTATTTAATTTAATCGTTGTTTCTAGCTCAAATTCATATAGCTCATATACATAGGCATTTCATCAAACACCTAAAGTATAACAATAAAATCTTTAAAATCAATATAATCTTTCTTCATAATTCATGGCTATAACAAGTTAAACAGAAACAAATAAACCACTAGCCAAACATCTAAATTGCAACAATAAAATCGCAAAACTCAAATCCATTGCTTATACACATATGCATTTCATCAAACATATAAATTGCAATAAAATCGCAAAACTCCTTAATCTAACATGTTCAATAATAGCAACACAAGTTATAAACTACCAATCCTTCAACCCAGACAAGATATCTATTAACCCATAAGTGAAGAACGAAAATGAAGTTAAAAATGAGACGCATAAAGAGACCCACGGTGAGCTGCAGACAAGAGGAGAGGACACCCATGGCAAGATGAGACCCACAACGAGCTAATTTGGGAAGAGAAAAGGGAAGAAATTAATGTGAGCAAGGAAGGAGGAAGAGAAAGAGAAAACATGAGAGCAAGATAGGAAGCAAATTTGATGTGAAATGGGAGGAGCGTCAAAATTGTTTTTAAAATGAGGGCCCCATACTCATCTATTGAGCTAGAACAGACGACTATGGTGTCACACCTCTCTTTATAACCTATTATACGTCAATTGTAACCATTATAACGTGTTTCGCAGCGTTTCCAGATAAAGAATTTCAACTTTAAAATTTTACCCTTAATTCTATCCATACACTATTTATTCGAAAATGGGTCAACTTTGAAAATTCATAACTAATTTTAAAAAAATCAAAATGAGGTGGTTCTAACACGAAGCTTGGTAAGAGTTCTATAGAGAAAAAATATTCATTGGGCTCAATTCCATCCAAAATAGCACCATAAAAATTGACAAAATGCACTGTTTATATGGTCAATTTTCAAATTTTCAGTATTTTTGCCCAATTTTGAAAGAGCATAACTCTTAGCACAAAACTCCAAATTTGATGGTTTATCACTTGATTTAAAGCTAAAAATGAGATCTATAAGCTTGTAAAATTTCATGCCCAAATTCCAACAATTCCTCATTATTTTATGTGCCACAAAAATTTTGTACTATTAAGAGAGATTTTATCCCCTAATGCTACTTTCTTTAATTTATCTCCCATTTTTCTTTTTCCTACATTCCTTTAACATCGCACCATTCAGAATTTTAGCATTTGAGCATATCATACAAACATAATTTACATCATAATATCATCTATAATCCATTGCAAACTTGGCATAAAGTTAGATAACACATCACATAATATACCAAACAATATGACATTCACAAAGCTCTTCTATCCCAACACCATTTCCTTGCCCTTGCCATCGGATGAATCATTCCCTATTTGAGACATAATTTAACATAGAAGAAATGAGATTTCCATGAAATCTCAGTAGCATTTGAATTACAATTATCATGCAAATCAAGCAAGTTGTCATGTGACATGTTATCATACATCAAGGCATAATCAACCACATAGAATCATGCTCAATGCCATGCTAAAAGAGGAATATCAACACTTCCACAATGGCAAAATTCAATGCATTTGGCCAAAGTATAAACCAATATTATTCAATCAATCCATGCCACAACACAAGTTGCTCCATTCAAGCAAACCACAAATCATATTAAACAAGCAAGATTAATAATCAAATTATAATTCCAAGCTACCTTTTTAATACTTGTCCAATTGGTTACTTCAAGAACAAAGCTTCCTCTTGGTTCCTCCTCACAATTCTTATTAAACAAAGCATAAACATAGGCCTCATTAATCCCTAAATCACTTAAATACAACTCTTAAACTTTAACTCAATAATTTTTCTCTTTTTCTTTGATTTTTAACAAAATGATTCCTCCTTTAGAATCAATAACCTCATGACCCATTCCTATACAATTTTTCATGATGAATCCAACAGTGCAATTAGATTTTTGAAATTCAAACTCCTCCCCCATGATTAGTGACTGGCCCAATAGCGGGTTATATATTTCTAAAATTTCATTTTTGATTCCAATGATTTTAAACACTTTCCAACAACATATCCCTACACAAAATAATGTTTTAAAGCCAATGGAATCATTAAATCAAGCCAAAACAATCAGCTCCTACATGAACAGTGCTGATCAAAATTCCTCTCCTTAAACCCTAACTTTGATTTCATCCAAAAATCCATCCATACACCACTTAATCTTCCTTATTCCACTTGATTATTAAGGTTTCTATCCTTTCCTAAGCATCACATGGATGGACCAAAATTTATAGCATTTTTCCATAATTTTTCAAGCCAAAATCCTAATCCAGTCAATGTAAAACTTAAGGATAATGATTCTTAGACATATCTTAGTGTTTCCTTGGTGTAAGTTGGATGATTCCTTGACTAAAACGCTCAAGAATTTTGAAAAAACAGGGCTGGAGCTACAGGGACAGAGTCTCCCCTTATTTTTTCAATTTTTTCAACATTTATTTGTATTTTCTAAGGGGGTATTTATAGAAAAATTAAGCTGCCTCCCCCTCTGATTTTGGACGACCAAATGGCAGAAAAATAGGGTGAGTTGGCAACCATCAAGTGCCTCAAACCTTCAGATCTCACCATTTGGCTTTTCTCTAGATTTTTCCACACAAATATCCCTTAATTTCACATATATTTTAATAACCTGATGATGTACAAGGTAGTCCCATTACAAAATCCATAGAAATGCTTTCCTATTTCCATTCCAAAATACTCAATAGTTGTAGGGATCTTGACAGCTTTTAGTGCTCCGTCTTTACTTTTTGACAAGTGAGGCACTTTGACACGTAGCCCATCACATCTTTCATCATACTAGGCCACCATAACGACTCTTTAAGATCTTGATACATCTTGGTCATGTTTGGATGTATGGTATACCAACTCTTGTGTGCCTCCTCCAAGATTCACCCTTTAACTTCTAAGTCTGGGGGAATGTAAGTCCTTCCTTTATATTTTAGGATCCCTTCTTGGGTTATCTCGAAGTCCCTCGTCTCATTTCTCAGAACTTTGGCTTTCAGAATATCAGTCAGTTGGTCTCTTCGTTGGGCCTTCTTGATCTGTTCAATGATCTGAGCTTCCGCTTTTGCAATACTAATCTGGCCTGCTATCAGCAGTATCTGGCCAGTGAGATCCTAATCTTAGATATTTTCAATCAACTCTTGTTCTTTTATCATCAATGATGCCACCTGTACCATCTTCTGGCTTAACGCATCTGCTACCATGTCGGCTTTCCCTGGATAGTATTTAATTTGATAATTGTAATCCTTGAGTAATTCCATCCATCTCCTCTATCTCATATTGAGTTCTTTCTGGTCCTGCAGGTATTTGAGGCTCTTATGATCACAATACAATTCCATGGTTGCCCCATATAGATAATGCCTTCAGATCTTCAAGGCATAAACAATCGCTGCCAACTCAAGATCGTGAGTGGGATAGTTTTCCTCATGAGTGTTTAATTATTTTGAGGCAAAAGCGACCACTCGACCTTGCTGCATCAGCACACATCCCAATCCTTACTTACTCACATCTGTGTACACCACATAAGGCAATGTAGGATAAGGGATTATCAGCATGGGAGTCGAGGTCAACTTCTGCTTTAACTCCTAGAAGCTAGTCTCACACATAGTATCCCAATTGAACGGTTGATTCTTCTGAGTAAGCTTGGTCAGCAGTAGGGCAATCTGAGAGAAGTCCCGTATGAACCTCTTATAATACCTTGCTAATCCCAGAAAACTTCTCACCTCAATTACCATCTCGGGCCATTCCCAATTCAATACGATATCTACCTTACTTGGATCCACTGCTACTCCATCTCGGGTAATTACTGAATTACTGACCCAAGAACTTTACCTCATTCAGCCAAAACTCACATTTGCTTAACTTAACATACAGTTGTTTTTCCTGCAATGTACCTAATACAATTTGCAAATGCCGTTCATGCTCCTCTGGTGATTCAGAATACACCAAGATGTCATCAATGAATACCACTTCAAACTAATCCAAATACGGCCAGAAAATCCTATTCATGTAGTTCAGGAATATAGCAGGTGTGTTCGTCAAACCAAATGACATCACTAAAGATTCATAATGCCCATATCTTGCTCAAAAAGCAGTCTTCAAAATATCTGCTGCCTTAATCCTCAATTGGTGGTATCCTAATCTTAAGTCAATCTTTGAGAACACAGTGGCTCCTGTTAACTGATCTAGCAAATTGTCAATCCGTGGTGACGAGTACTTATTCTTAACCGTTACTTTATTCAGTTCACGGTAGTCTATACATAACCTTAAGCTAGCATCCTTCTTTTTCACAAGCAATACTAGTGCACCCCACAGAGATACACTAGGGCATATGAACCCTT
Source organism: Neltuma alba (assembly GCF_004799145.2). Lineage (NCBI taxonomy): Eukaryota > Viridiplantae > Streptophyta > Magnoliopsida > Fabales > Fabaceae > Neltuma > Neltuma alba. The sequence goes on from NW_021635235.1 coordinate 189,999, forward strand.
TTTCTAAGAGCTCCTCTAATTGCTTCTTTAGTTCTGCTATCTAGTTCGGAGCCATCCGATATAGAGCCTTTGATATCAGGTTTGTCCCAGGCACTAAATCAATAGCAAATTCTATCTCCTTTTTAGGGGGTAGTTTGCTAATCTCTGTTGGAAATACCTCAGGGAATTCTCAGACTATCGGGATATCTGAAATCCCTTCTTTCGTCTCTGCCTTCACTGAGAAGAACCTATATAACCATGGCAACCATGTTTCAAACATTTATCTGCTCGAGCCGTCAAAATCAAGTTCAACTTCACTTCTGTCATAGGGGTTAACTCTCAAGTAGGAAGGATCAATGTTTTGTTCTTACAGTCAAGTAGAACATTTTGGGAGGATAACCAGTTTAAACCAAGGATAGCATCAATATCAGAAAGGCATGCATATCAGGTCTAACGTAGTGTAACAGTGGGCATACCGGACAATACAATTTAAACAAACAGCATAAGTTAAAATTTTTGTTCCCATGGGAGTGGAAACACACAAATCATACAGCAATGTGTCGATAGCAAGATCTAAGCACCTAGCTCAATCATATGATATAAACGAGTGGCTGGCACCCGAGTCAAACAAAGCACCCACAAGGTAGCCATTTACAGTAACCGTACCTTGGATCATCTTGGGCAACCTATAAGCCTCTTCCCGACTGAGGACGAACACCCTGCCCTGTGTCTGAGGTCTTCCCGTGTTGTCAACACCTTACAGGCACTCCTTAGCAAAGTGTTCGGGTTGTTCGCACCTGAAGTACACATTTTGACCCATCATGCATAGCTTGTCTCCTTGATTGCGGCCACAACAATCGCATTCCCTTTCTTAGCGAACATTCTCTGCTCCCCAGCAGACATTCTCTACTCCTCCTCATTAGGATCCCCTCCTCAACTTCTTGCTCTAGTTAAATCTCCTTTTCTTCTGGCTAATGCCGAAAGAAGTACCTTCCTGACTCGCTCTTGCCCCTGGTTTCTCAACTCACGGGGTTACTCTAGCTAGCTTAGCATGATTTTGGCTATTCTCGGTGATATAGTAGACTTCCACTGGCATATTGAAAACTTTCAACTGTCTCGGGGCTACCTTCTCTCTCAACTCTAGTTTCAGCCCCCGGATCATCTTTTCTGTGAACCAACGCTCATCATTCATGTGCTGGAGGTAAGTGGAGTACCTGGATAACTTAATGTACATTGCCAAGTGTCACACCTTACTATTGGATCCAATTAGGGTTTAATCAAAACCATTTTAGACCACATTGGATGGTCTTGGGCTCAAAAATTCATGAAAAACGCTAATTTTCAGATTTTTACTGTTCATCGGGTGAAAATCCAGTTTTCTGGCCCAACTTCAAAAATTCATAACTTATTCCACAAAAATCCAAATGGGGTGGTTCAAAATTCTATTTAGAGATCTTTAACTCCTCTTTCAAGTAAAATTAATCTTATGATCCAATTCCTTAGGAAAAAGCATCAGGTTTTTGTGAACTTCACCTCTGTCCATTTGGCCAAAATCCTTTTTCCAGATCCTGAACCTGAACTTTGAAAAATCATTAAAAAACGTATAATTAGCCGTTTTTAACGTTCTACCTATCAATTTGAATCTCAGGACATTAAATCTAACCATACCAAATTTCATGCAGAAATTCGTTCCGTAACTAAATATAACGCGACTCTAAACTAACGTCCTGCTTAGGGGTTACAGCACCAACCATTGATAATTATACATAACCAAATGTCCACGAATTTTTATGGTGTATCACCATAATTTAGCCTCCAATCTGCAGCTTGCTCTTTAGAGTTACAGGCCCTAAAATGTTACATTATATTTGGAGGATGAGATTTTTGAAAATCCCAGTAGCAAGATCAATCAATCAAAACATTAACATGCATCAATTACAAGCATTCCAACCTTTTTGCTATTAATAGGGAACTACTTTACCTCATACATGTAGCACTCTAACATGCAATAGCCAAGGCACATAAAGCAAGGAGTATAGCTACACAATCATCATCATCCTCATCATTTAGTTCAACCACATAATAGCACATGAAATTGCAAAGCAATCAATGCAACATTCAACGTTAAGGTCAATTAAATCTTACTACCTTAATCCAATGCTCTTTGATTTTCTTGTTCTTCTTTCTTGCTTCCACAAATGCTAAACCCTAACATGGCAATCCACAAAAATGGCAGCAAGAATCATCAAACGTTCCTTATAAAATCAATAACATAATTCAAGTAACTCCTAAACCCCCCCTTAAAGCTTCTATCTTTGTTCTTGAATTTTTAGAGTTAGTTTCTATAAACCCTAAAAATCACTTCTTAACTCAACCCTACATGATTTTTCATGTAGATTCTAGATATCTACTTGGATTTAACAAAATAAATTTCCTTCCTTCAGTTTCAGTTTGGCCGAACCACTATGGTTCACTTTCCAAAAATTACAACTTTGATTCTATGGCTTCCAACACTTGTTCTTTAGGTTTACCCTACACTATTTTCCATTTCGAACACAATGGAAGCCTCAAAACTTTGAAAAAATCATCCTAGGGTTCAGATCTAGCCTTGGCCGAAATGAAACTCAAGTAACATGGCAAGGAAAACACTTCAAAATCAACCTACAACCACTTGTAACCAATAGGATCTACTATAGTTTGAAGTGTTCTAGCAAGATTGAACCATAAAACTTCCTCCTCTACCATATATATGTTTCGGCCAGCATCAAAGGAGAAGAGAAACTAGGATTTTCAACTATACAACTCAAGCAAACAAGGCAAGGAACAACTTAGAACCGAAAACCTACCTTAGATCTCACTTGTATGCTTAAAGTTGATGCCTTCTCCTTGGTTCTCCCTTGAACTCTCTCTTTTCCCTTTCTTTTCTCACTTGGCCGAACCAATAACCAGAAAATGGGGGGAGGAGGAGCTCATTAATGAACCAAAAATATCTCATCTACCACATTTAATGAGGAGCCAAGTGTCAAATGCCTACTCCTTCTTAATTTTCCCTCTTAATTAACTTAATGACAATTGAAATTAATTTCAAAAGTCAAGATCCTCTCCATTGGTAGCTTGACACTTGGAAAGCTCTAATTACCATCCATTAAAGGCTTAACAAGTGGCAACTTGTAGGCTAAGTAAAGTGCAAGACTCTGCTCCTTGTTTTATCAGTGCACTTTTACTCAGAGTTTAACTTCTTTTTCTATAATTACAGTACTCTGGCTTGTGTAATTATTTTCTGTCAGATCCATAAATTATTCTCCTCATTTTTATCTTTCCAAATTGCCCTCTTTGTCTCAAATTTAATTTCCCAATAATTAAATACAATGGAAAACTAATTTCCTTCTCTTTAGTGATTTTTCCACTTTTCAGAAGAATTGGGAAAAATCTTGGACACTTGAGGGTCTTATTTTAATTCCATAATCTCTTATAATTCCTTGGGATATCATAGGAATTTTCTTGGGGTTTTATTCTCCTTCCAAATATTTATTTGGAATTTTCCAAATAAAAGACCTTAAACTAGCTTAAATCGCCCTTAAATTCCTTTGTAATTTCTCTAAGGGCAAATTGGTCATAAAACTAATTTTATAATCCCATATAATTCTCAAGGAACATTGTCCTTATTTTTCCTTAATTTTCTGAGACTTGGAAATATTTTTCCATAATTATTCTTGACCAATTTTCCTTAATTAGTCAAACATTTCATAATTGGCTTGGAAAATTATAATAATTATTTTCCACCAAAATTCTTCTATTTCTCCTTGTCATTTTTTACCCTTAATTATTTAGGAATATTCCTATTCCCGAAATGTCATATTTCTGGATGTGACACCAAGTACTCGTCGAAGGGCTCATTTGCTGCTTGCCTTATGATGAGGAACTTTGCTTCTTTCTCGTCCCTCACGGATTGAGGAAAATATTTCAGGAAAAACTGATCCTTAAACACCTTCCATGTAACAGGGGTTTTATTGGCCTAGAGGACCAATTCTGTATTCTTCCACCATTTATTTGCTTTCCCTTCTAGTTTATATATTGCCATCTGAGCCTTTCTAAAACAACCTTTCTAAATAAACCAAAAAACTTTATCTTTTTTTTTTATATAGTAACTTTAAGAAATAGCTTTTTATAACAAAACCAACTAAATACGAGCCCAAATTATATCACAGTCATCTACACTAATTAACTATATCATAATGTTATCCGTGATAGAAAAGAGCAGCACCCAATCATACATCCTATCACGGATAAAAGAACTTTTCTTAACTCATTCAAATACAACCTATGTAAGAAATGATCAATCTCATCTAATATGATTACAAAACAGCATATAATATAGCTCATAGATTGGAATATTAAGAATTAAATGAGAAATTCATATTTTATAATAAATTCATAAACAAATTACATGCAATCCTAGGCTTCTGGCCAACTACCAGCACACATATCACAATAGTACAACTCAAAGGATATAACACATCATAATACATTAATCAATTAAACACAGTTTATCCTAAGGTGGCAATATACAGGATACAACATAGCTCATAAATTGAGGAGACGCTACAAGTTGCTAATGTAGCTTTACTCCTCCTGAGCCTTCCCCGACGTCCCTCCTTTAAAGCTTTCACCTGAAAAAAATGTTCAACAACAGGGATGAGACTACGTCTCAGTAACTAAATCCTACCTATCACACACACTAGCATGGGCTAGCGAGGTGTCAGGTCGGATACACCAAGTCAAAAACAATCAATAGACATTTATTTAACAGTTAAACTCACAGTAACCATATAAGTCGAATATTTCTGCTAATCTCATACAGCTGATAAATTTTAAAAAGAGATAACATAATTTTCATTTTATTCAAAAGATATAAATATCAAATGAAGATACCATGTCATATGAAATCCATGAACCCAAATCCATCCTTATATCCTTCTTATTTCCGCCGACTGGACCCACAGGCTAAGTTCTTTCCATTTGACTGGCTACTCTGACAAGCTCACCACTCGAGTGATATGGACCGGCCAAAGACCACAGAGCACTCAGTGGACCATGGGTCCCCCCTCAAAGAACTAGTGGAGTGTCACAGTTCCATGAAGAACTAGTGGGACAATAATAGTGGCCAACCATAGAGCTCTGTATGGAGGCCGATATCACGTGGTAAGTATATACATCTCAATAACTCTAATCATCTCCTTCCCCCACCCAAACTAGATGCACAGGGTTCAAAATAACACATTTATATACATAATCAACCGAATTCCAGAATAACACCTCATAGTCATAATCATTAATTTGTAACAATACAAACGATTTCAATCCTTTTCAAAATAGTATCCCACACGACAGTTCATACAAAACATAATATATGTATATGAAACTTGGTTATAAAATCACTCACCAACCTCATACCAATGCATGTAACAGATAAAAATTTAGTTACCTGGTCTCCTAGCTAACAATCAAACACAAACGAGGCCTGTACTTGAAAATGCCACAATAGGGTTTATATCTACAATTGAAATTAAAAAATTATTTCTACAGTATTAGAGTAAACTACTCACAAATTTCTAACCTTTAACGCTCCCTCTAATACATTCAGCTTTTACTCGAAATTCTAGCTTGAAAGGCTTTTTCTAAGGTTTGGGGTAAGAACATATATATGATGATTTATATTCAATTCCTAGGCTCCCTTAACTTATGTTATCTTTAATTATTAAATTATATCATTTGAAGCACCAAATTCACAACCTAGATAGAGAACCCTCAATTTATAACTTATGTTCCATCTTCAAAGAATTTAGATGGATAACCTCAATATAAGTAATTTATTCTTATTGTAGAAGTGTAATTATTAATCCAACCGTTGAATTTAATGTCTTACATGTCACAAGACTACTCTCTAAATTTCGGGTTAATCCAACAATAAACAAATTTAAAAACACTAACTTACTATGTAGTATTCTATCTACCCAATCTAAAAAAATAAATGAAAAACGTACCTAATAACTTGTAACTTAGACATTGAATTGACAATCCAACCGTTGAAACTAACGAGTTTGAAGTCTAGGATCAGCTGACCAAATTGCAGCCCGATCCAACGGTTTCCAAACTCGTAAACAACACTTTACTGAGACTGTCTCAGTTTTGTATGAAAATTATTTAATTCATCTTTAACTCTCCCCTACTACCACCTATATATAGGCTCCTAGAGCTTCCTTTTCCCATCATTTAGTTGATGTGGGACTTCTTAACATTACTATTTTATCCATCTACCTATCATTTAATCAATGTGGGACTTCTTAACATCACTATTTTATTTATTTTTTTCATACACACACACACACACAAAAATAATAATAATTATTTTAATTACATATATGTATATTTAACCTCTACCCATTCTATAAAAATTTGTCTTAATATTAGATACATGAAAATTAGGATGTTGCACTTCCTCTCAGATGAACATTCTAAGATAGCAAATATCTTCTCTAGCTGGGTTATCCAATCCTCAGCTATTTGCACATCAAAGGTTCCCTCGAAAGTAGGAGGTTGTGTTTACTGAACTTAACAATCCACTGCTACAGTGTATCAGGTTCTGCAGTAGGTTGAGGTCTCACAGGTGCAGTTTCCTATGGTTTCTGTGGTGGTATGGGCTGGGCTGTCCCGCCTATTCCTTGCCCGAGTTGCTGTTACTGTACCAATACTGCCACTACTGCTGTAGCTATAGTAGTGTCCCTTTCTTGTTTTTGCCTAACTTGTATGGCTTGTATCTCAGCCATTTTCCTTTACTATTCCTCCAACCTTTCTATTATCCACTCAATCAGGTCAATAAGGGGTCTTGACGACTCTCTCCTTGTACCAGGTCTCCTACCTCTTGATCCTCATCTTCCTCTTGCCATCTTATTGTTTTCGTCTCAACTACAAGAGGAACAGAATCATTAATTTATATAAATGGTATCTATATTACCTTTTCAGCTTATATACAACGGCACAATTAACAAAAAGTAAGATCACAGACCACTATTGTTAGCATAGTATACAGTCATGCTACATTTATGGCATAGAAGCAGGAAAAGGGAAAGTAGCGACAATAAAGAGCTCTAAGTCATTTAGCAACTGATGGAAGGTATGGGACATGGAGCATCCACAAATCTTCTGGATCTCATCCTACCAAACTCTAGTTCTTGGTAAAATCTCCATCAGTGCTCGGCTCAAAAGAGCATCATCAGTATTTGGATTCTCCTCAATGACTTCATTGTACAATAGTCTCACATAAAGGAGAAAATCCAAATAGGTAATACCATACTGATTCTAGGTTTGGTCTATATGCCTTCCCAGCTCTCTTAGCTCCCTTAGGATGCTATCGTAGTCTCTAAACTCTTTCTTTATCAGTAAGGGTCTTTTCTTGATTGGTAGATCCTTAACCTTGATCTGTTCCGGCTTCACAGTCTGGGTAGGCACTGCCCTGATGGCACTGGGACCCGCCTCATCAGGATATGGCTGAGGTTTCGTAGTACTCTAGGTGTCACCTTTCTCAAGCTTCACAATATCGTTAGAATCTTCCTTCGAGAATATGTCCTCTATCTCCTAGAGAGGTTGATAATACCTAGGTGGTGAAATCAGATCATTGGGGTTGGAAACATACAGGTGGTACTAGTCCAGGCATGGTTCCCCTGACATCCTCTGGTTTATTGTTTCCCTGGAGTCATCACAACTACAGTGGGCCATAACACCCTGCACTCAACTCAATCTATAATATACCAATCCACCCTAGATATAATCCCAACTAGAAGCATTCAATCAAACAACCACAATCCATGCTTAACAATGACAGTCAGAACAATGCTACTATCAAACACTATTCACAATATCAATCATTGTACACAACACATAACAGTAAACACAGTGCACAAAAATAGAACCAGAACCTTTGCTCTGATACCAAAAAGTATCACACCTCTCTTTATAATGCATCACACAACAATTGGAACCATTATAACGTGTTTCGCGGTGTTTCCAGATGAAAATTTTCAACTTTAAAATTTTACCCTTAATTTTGTCCGTACACTGTTCATCCAAAAATGGGAAAACTTTGAAAATTCATAACTAATTCTGAAAAAATCAAAACGAGGTTATTCCAATTTTCACAAGAAACATGCTGAGAGTTCTATAGAGGAAAAATATTCATTGGGCTTAATTCCATCCAAAAAAGCACCAGAAAAATTGATAAGATACACTGTTCATATAATCAATTTTCAAATTTTCAGTATTTTTGCCCAAATTTGAAAGAGCATAACTCTTAGCACAAAACTATAAATTTGATGGTTTACCACTTGATTTAAAACTAAAAATGAGATCTATAAGCTGTAAAACTTCACGCCCAAATTCCAACAATTCCTCATTATTTCATTTGCCACAAAATTTGTACTATTTAGGGAGATTTTATCCCCTAATGCCACTTTCTTTAATTTATCTCCCATTTTCCTTTTTCCTACATTCCTTTAACATTACACCATTTAGAATTTTAGCATTTGAGCATGTCATACAAACATAATTTACATAATAATATCATCTATAATCCATTGCAAACTTGGCATAAATTTGGATAATACATCACATAATATACCAAACAATATGACATTCACAGAGCTCTTCTATTCCAACACCATTTCCTTGCCCTTGCCATCGGATGAATCACTCTCTATTTGAGACATAATTTAACATAGGAGGAATGAGATTTTTATGAAATCTAAGTAGCATTTGAATTACAATTATCATGCAAATCAAGCAAGTTATCATGTGACATGTTATCATACCTCAAGGCATAATCAACCACATAGAATCATGCTTAATGCCATGCTAAAAGAGGAACATCAACACTTCCACAATGGCACAATTCAATGCATTTGGCCAAAGTATAAACCAATATCATTCAATCCATGTCACAACACAAATTCCTCCATTCAAGCAAACAACAAATCACATTAAACAAGCAAGATTAACAATCAAATTATAATTCAAAGCTACTTTTTTAATACTTGTCCAATTAGTTACTTTAAGAACATAGCATTCTCTTGGTTCCTCCTCACGATGCCTATTAAACCAAGCATAAACATATGCCTCTTTAATCCCTAAATCACTTAAATACAACTCTTAAACTTTAACTCAATAATTTTCCTATTTTTCTTTGATTTTTAACAAAATAATTGCTCCTTTAAAATCAATAACCTCATGACCCATTCCTACACAATTTTTCATGAGGAATCCAATGGTGCAATTAGATTTTTGAAATTCAAACTCCTCCCCTATGAACAGTGACTGGCCGAATAGGGGGTTATATATTCTCAAAATTTCCATTTTTGATTCCAATGATTTTAAACACTTTCCAACAACATATCTCTACACAAAAACATGTTTTAAAGCCATTGGAATCATCAAATTAAGCCAAAATAATCAGCTCCTGTATGAACAGTGCTGATCAAAATTCTTCTCCTTAAACCCTAACTTTGATTTCATCCAAAAATCCATCCATACACCACTTAATCTTCCTTATTCCACTTGATTATTAAGGTTTCTATCCTTTCCTAAGCATCAAATGGGTGGACTGAAATTTGCATCATTTTGCCATAATTTTTCAAGCCAAAATCCTAATCCAATCAATGTAAAACTTAAGGATAATGATGCTTAGACATACTTTAGTGTTTTCTTGGTGTAAGTTGGATGATTCCTTGACTAAAACACGCAAGAATTTTGAAAAAACAGGGTTGGAGCTACAGGGACAGAGTCTCCCCTTATTTTTCCAATTTTTTCAACATTTATTTGTATTTTCCAAGGGGGTATTTATAGAAAAATTAAGTTGCCTCCCCCTCTGATTTTGGATGACCAAGTGGCAGAAAAATGGGGTGAGTTGGCAGCCATCAAGTGCCTCAAACCTTCAGATCTCACCATTTGGCTTTTCTCTAGATTTTTCCACACAAATATCCCTTAATTTCACGTATATTTTAATAAAATATATAGGGACCTAGAAGCTGCACGAAATTGTGCCCTTATTGGGCTCAATGTGGGCCCCAAAAATGATTTGGGCTGGGCCAAAAAGATGCCCCACAAACCAAATCAGTGTCTCAAACCAATTTGAAACTTTATCGGTTACTATTCACTGGTCACATTTCATAATTTTTTAAGACCTCCAAAAATTCATTTCTCTCCATGATAATTCACCTTTTAATATGAGAATATGATCTGAAATTTTTTAGAATTTTTTTTCCACCTCTAGGTATGTATTTTGAATTTTCTCTAATTAGGCATCTATAGGTAAATGTGAGGGAGAATAAATTCCCTAAAATTAATTTCTGAACTTTCAAGGTCTAAACCCACTTTCATAAATTCCAATAAATATTTAGATGAATTATTCATCTTTCTCCCAAATTTATTGAGGCCTCAAACTACTGAAAACAATTATTTTCCTTCAATTTTCTAATATTTTCCCGAAAAACCTCTCTTTACGGGAAATTCTATAACAATTTATTTTCATCATAATTCTATCTTTTAGGCCTCAATCAAGTTTCCAAAACTTCCAATTTATACTTTTTCTATTTTTTAGGAATTTTCTAGAATTTTTCTAGAATTTTTCTGTTTTGCCCTTCCTAGACCGATAATTACAAAAATGCCAGCCCGAACCTTATGGGGGTTTCACATCAAAAGTTGTTTCATCTCCCCATCTAGTTCCTACATTGACCTTCATCTCAAATTTTAATCTCTTATCGTTAAGTGAAAATTTTTGGGATGTGACATATGACGCCCTATACTCATCTGGTCCAATGGACCAGATGAGTATATGCCCTATACACTTGTCTAGTCAAGTGGCCAGATGAGTATAGGGCCCTTCACTCATTTGTTCCGGCCCAACAAACAGGTATGGAGCCTTATACTCATTTGTTTAGTGTAACCAGACAAATATTTTACTCTTTTCCTCTCTGTTTTCAATTTCAGACAAAAATAGGGGATGAAAATAGACTTTTTTGTGGTAGTGATTCCAACTCCATCTCTTTATTATTCAAGTTTTGATGTGTTTGAGCTCCTGTTCCATAAAGGAAAGTGTAGTTATTCTAGTCTTTGCAACTCTTCCTGATGTTGTGGTCGTTATTCTAGTTATTCTGGTTTTTAATTGTTCATTGTGACAGGATGATAGTTGTGTTAGTTTGTATATTTGATTATAAGACTCGTATGTCCTTGACTTAATTGTGATAAATGTTGCTCGAATTTGTGTTGAAAAGGATTTTGCCCTTTAATTGATAGGTTGGTTGCAAGGTAATTTCGTAGAAGGTTCTTGCTCAATTGCCTCTATGGTTCTTGTATGATTGTTTCAATAGGACAGTGGCTAGTTAGCTAGCACCTTCTAGAGTTTTGAATTTAACTTTACATAATATAATCTAATTAATATAATTGACTAAAAAGTAGAGAGAAGTAATTAACTATCGTGTTCGTCCATTGCTTATAAGAAAGAGTTTTCCTTTCTACTATGAGAATATTGTCATACGCATAAAAAAAGGCATTACGCAGGAGGATATTAGGGGGGGGGGAAATTACACGAGTCATCATCACCCATCAAGCTGCAAGGCAAAAGGCTAGAAAAAATCATAAAACGACAATAATAATGAAATGACTTTTTTTTGGATCCAAAATGAAATGACTTTACTTACACATACAATATAATATATAATATTTTGTTAAGGGAAAAGGAACATTGGTCATCACTCATCAAATCGGCAGAGGCGAAAGCTATAGAAAATTAGAAAAAGACAAAACTCAACAGGTCAAAAACATCTTACCCGATGTCAAACTTACTTTTGAAATTTGACTCCTCCCAGTCAAGAGGCGGAGAGTGATGAAATTAATTTATTTTGTTTTTCGGTTTTCTGGCTTTAACTTATTGTGATTCAGGTTATATTACAAAAAGAAATTCGACTCTTCTCACCTTCACATTAATTTAGCTTTCGGTCTTCACTCTTCACCTCTTCCTCTCTTTTCTCTTCTTCTTCCTCTTTGTGTTCTCTCAGGGTGAAGAAAAACTAGAAGGTAAAGGCACAAAGCTATGGGTGATCATGAAGAAGGAAAAAAAAAGATAAAAGGTGTGAACCTGAAATTAGGAAAGACAGTGGTGGCACAAAGAGTTTAAACCTTCAAAATAGGGCAACATATAAGAAATATTTATTTTATTTTTACTTTATATATTATTGATAGAGCTTAATATTTACATATATCTTGAGAGTCATTTGTAGGCTCCTTAGCATTACTAAGTGAATATTTGGGCATAATGAGAGCATATTGTATACAGGGGTTAATGTGTAAATTTGTCCCAAAAGTTTTTACTCAAAAACGCTAGGTGCCAAAAAATTTTTGAGGTGCAAATTTGTATTGAAAATTTAAAATCATAGCAATGCTGTCCCTACCATTAAAAATTAACGGTCAATGTCACAATTTGAATGGTTAAAGTTAGTTTTTTTAATAGTGTGATGTAATACTGCTATTTTAAACTAACTGGGTGAAATTAAACTCAAAAATGTGTTTGCCCTGGGTACCCTTTTCCTTCAGCAAATACCCTCTAATCACAATCAAATGTTCCTAACTAGTTGTTATGAGCATGATTGAACACTCAAGAGGGGATGAATTGGGCCTTATAATAGTTTTGCAAGAAATAAAACAAACAAATTAACTTGATTGTTATAAATAGAATAGAGTGAAGAAGATATCACCTGTCACACCCAGATAATTTTATTCTAACTGATGAATGATTTGTGACTGACTAAGGCCAAGTAGTATAGTAGACTGGTAGAGGATCCAGGTTATGAGGAAAAATCAGGATAGGGACATAACGGTCATTTCTGAAAAGATCAGTTAAGAAAGGGCAGTATTGGAAATAATGTCCAAATTTCCTGAAAACTCCCAGAAAATCATGAAAAATAGAAAGGAGGGTACAGAATAATGTTTGAGGCTTAGAAGATGAATATGAGATTAAAAATAATTTATCAGGAAATTATTTGTAATTATTGGAATTTTTGGTTAATTAAGGAAAATTAGCCAATTTCCATTATTTAAAATATATAGAGGCCTCAAAAATTCAAGGAAAAATATGGATAAATTATGTGACATATTATCCTAATTTATAAAATTATTTCCCACCTTTGGATGTACAAAGGTTAGCTTAAAGAATATTTATTACCGAATTATTATTGGTAGAATAGTGATTTTTGACAGAATAAAATTTAGAAAATTATAGAGGGAGATAGAACTTGAGAAAAATCATGGATTACCCTTGGAATAAGGGGAATTTAATGAGGTGTTGAAATCAAAATTTTGTGACAGTAAATTGGACAGGATTGTTGGAAAATCGGGCCGGAAATACACAAATAATCAGTGGATTGCACTGATTATTGGATGAGTCATATTTTTCCCAATATTAAGAGCAATAATTCGGCCAAAATTAGAAGGAGAGGACAAAGTTAGAATTTTCCAAATTGTTCAAGGGCATAAAGGGAAATAAGAGACAAAACAATAAAATAATATTTATTTTCCACATGAAAATCACATGGTGATTAGGTGTCCCTACATGTGTCACTTTCTTATGGTGTGTGCCCTAAGATTTGTCCATGTGTAAAGTAGAAAAAAATGGACGGCCGAGATCGCATCTTTTTCCCGAAGGGCATTTTCGGCATTTTGAAATATCAAGGCCTATAAATACCCCCCTTCCATGAACAAATTCGGCCAAGGTGGTTTGTTGGGAGAGAATTTTGTGTTCTTGAGTTCTAGGAGAGAGAAAGGAAGAAAGAAGAGAGAGAAAGAGAGACAGCAAGCTTAAACACCTCTAATCGCCGATTAAGCGCTAATTAAGGTATGTTTATCTCCCTAAGTGTTAATTACTTTTAGTTGATTATTTATTTGAGGAAGATTAGGATTAATTGCCTTGATTAATTATGGTATAGTGATAGCTAAGATTAGTCATGATATTTGATTAAGGATTAGTAAGTGATTAAGGTTAGCTACCCTAATTAATTAGTGATTAGTTATGCTAATTGAAGGATGTTTAATTATGATTAGTCATGTTGATTAAGGAATGATTAAAGCTTGATCATATTGATTAGAGAATGATTAATGATTAATCATGTTAAATAAGGATTGATTAAAGCTTAATCATATTAGAGAATGATTAATGATTAATCATGTTGATTAAGGAATAATTAATGGTTAATCATGTTGATTAGAGAATGATTAATGGGTAATCCAAAAAGGGATTAGTGATTTAATCTTAGAGGATTATGACTATGTGACTTGAGGACCTTAATTAAATATTGGATTAAGGATTAAGGGTTAGTGATTAACCAAGAAAGCATGATTAATCATGGATTAAGGAAGAATTCCAAGACCTTAATTGAGGATTAAGGCTTGGTCAAACCAAGGTCAAAGGTCTAGGAAAGGTATACAGAAATTATAAATTGAAAGATACAAGGGTAGCATTATATTGAGAAAGAATGGTATACTGGATATGGAATTTACCATACCCTTACTATATGGTTGATAGGCAATTCTTCTGGAAACCTAGGAGGATCTCCAGCAAGGGATCAAGGAGGAAACGTTAAGCAAGGAATTGAGGTAGCGTGAACTGCAATTATTTTGTTGATCTGCATTTGGTGTATCTGCTATGTGCGTTTATGTGCCATGAGAATGTTATGTACAGATGATGTGAACTCCTTGCAATGTATGCCTTGACTCTTGCATGATTGAGTTTTGACCAGAATGATTATATGCTCCATGATATGATGACATGGATACAGAATGATTATGGCATGGCATAAAGACTAGAAATGTTATTATACTGCATGTAGCATGACATCTTATGCATGTTGACTTGATGGTTGTATGTTCAATGCTACTGGGATTTCTATGAAATCTCATTCCTCCTATAACATGATATCCTAGGTGCCACTACTGCCAAGGAGAAGGGAAAGGAAATAGTCATGGCTTGAGGAAGTTATGAATTATGTAATGTATTATACGGTTTTGAACCTTTCTCTTTCAAGCCATGTAAACATGCTATGTTCATGAATACATGATATGATAACCTTTTTGGAATGTATATTAATGATAGAATAGCTTTACATGTGATTATAGTATGATTATAGTGAAAAACGAAATGCTGTTAGAATTAGTGAAAAAGGGGATAAAAATGGTCTAGATTTGACCAAACTTTGACCAACGAAGACCCTGGTCAAATGGTTGACTTTTTCCCTGAAATTTGGCATGCAAATAG
The DNA here is from genome assembly GCF_004799145.2 of Neltuma alba. Classification (NCBI taxonomy): domain Eukaryota; kingdom Viridiplantae; phylum Streptophyta; class Magnoliopsida; order Fabales; family Fabaceae; genus Neltuma; species Neltuma alba. The sequence continues at coordinate 205,330 of NW_021635235.1, forward strand.
ATCTTATTTTTCCCTTTAAAATGAGTGGTAAAACGTCACAATCGGAGCTCTGTGTAAGAAGTTATGACTTTCTGAAGTTAGGCAAAAATCCTGGAAAATAGAAAAATGACCAAATGAACAGTACTTTTCGAAATTGAAAACGAATGCGTTTCTGATTAAAGCGGAACCTGAGGTCATTTTTCCTTGATAGATGATGTTAAGAGCTTCGAGTGAGACTTGAAACGACCTCATTTCGATTTTTCTAGAATTAGTTATGATTTTTCAAAGTTATGCCAAGTTTAAGGTTGCGGTGAATAGTAATGCGGGAAAAGAAATTTTCAAATTCTGGTTTTTCAACCCGGTAACCTTAGATTGCGCTTCCGAATGTCTTAACTTGGCACAACATAAGGTCGTAAATGTAAGGTGTTACATCACCCGCCACTTGAAGAAAGAGTAGAAGAAAATACACAACGTAGCGATTTACATTAGTTTAGTCCAACCTCACCTATGTCTAATCTCCAAGCTCCACTTGAGAGTTTCACTATATCTCCTAAATTTAATAGGCTCTTGGTGTTATAGTACTATAACCACCTCTATACCAGAGGCAACACCTCAATACCTAAGGCAATTGGTCCCCCTTATAACGTGTAAGAGTAATTCCATTAAGAATGTCACGATTCTAAGCAATAAATGAAAGTTTATAACAATAGAGTGTTTTTTCTCTCAATGGAGTGAATGCTAATCCCTCAAGCTCAACAAATGTTTTAGAGAATGCTTGCAATGAAAATTCTTTCTGTAGCTTTAATCTAACCTCTTGCTATTCTTCTTCTCTACTACTTTATTCAATACATCTTCTATTTGTAGTTTAACTCTAAAAATATTCGTTAGACATAACGTGTTTTCTTCTTTTTTTTCCCCTAATTGAAGCTTGTGTATGAGGTAAGTGAGAGCATTAAATGAAAATTCCCCTTGAAAACATGAGTTTGAGGTAGTCGATTATATTGAATGCTATATGACATCATAATTTAAAGAATTAGGAAAAAGAGGGTAAAAGCAAGATCATGAGGGTGTTTGGATAGAAACAAAATTATGATTTTAAAAGTGTTTTTACGATATATAAAGTAAATATGTGGAGAAGCTTTCCTTAATTTGTGAAAAAGTACTTTTTAAAAGCTCTTTTTGGGTTACCCAAATACCCACGTATACGTTACCAAACAAAGTCAAATGGGTTTTTCCTAATGTAAGTTTCCAAAATTAAATATTTTCTTATTTAATTATTCTTTCAACATATTTTTGTTCATATATATATATTTTTAATACCTTTGTCAACTAGGGAATGTAGAGTGTAGATGCTATGTAATCTGCCATATGTATGAAATTGTTACAACAGAGACAACTAATAGCTTACACCAAGTAATTATATATGCAATATATGGTTTTACCATTTATCTATCTATTTTTTATGCTATAAACCTTGTAACCGTTTTGTGATTGGTCCACATGGTGATCTTGTGTGGTAGTTTCTCTTGTATCTCATTGGCTATTGGGTAATGATGTGAACCTCCTTTTTTAGTCTTGGTGCATGCACTTGCATTGGTGATTATATCTTCATTTATTGTCAGTCTTTTTGTTTCCCTATATTTTAAGAGTCTCTGTTGCCATTTATTGTCTATCTTTTTTCCCCCTTCGCATTAAGGCTTAGGTGTTCAAAGGTTATTGCCTTGGCTTCTGATAAAACCCAATCTTTATATGGTTTTCTCAAGTGTTTTCTAATGTTTTGCAACACTTTTACCCTCATTATACATGCATTGATATCCATTTGATTACATTATGTCATCCATTGCATTTTGCTATTTAAGGGGTAAAAAGGGGTCATTTTTCTCTCTTTAATTGTAATTGTTTTGATTTGAAATTAGTTAGTCTTTACAAAACTCTGTCGTGATTTTCATGCAATTGGAGAAGGATCCAAGACTCAAAATGGAGCATAGATGGAGTCACAAAGTTACAAGGACCAAAACACAAGAGCTTGGAGTTTTCTACCTCCCCAGGTCGTGATATGGAATTTTGAGTTTACAACCTGGATGCTCTTTTAATGAAACTACACATTTTGGACCTGAGTCAAGATGAAAGCTCTCTGTCTCCCCAGGTCGCGACATGAAACTTCTGAGGTCGAGACCTGGGCCCCCTAAGTCACAACCTGACACTCCTGAACTCGTGACCTGAGTGCGTTAAGTGAAGCTGTGTGTTTTGGAATAGGTTTCTAATCTTCTACACCTAAGGGGTAGCCACCACGAAGAAGGGAGTCTCCATTCTGCAGATTTGCAAGGATAGTAGCCTCCTCTATTCTTTCTTGAGCCTTCATTGATCTTACACCCAAAACCTCCATTTTCCTTTATCTCTTCATCATTTTCTGTATTTCTAAACTGATTAAACCATTTTAAACACATTCTTCTCTATTTTTCCAACCCCATTTTCAGCATTAACCATGGCTATTCATTCCTGGAACGATTGGGATCGATTTAAAGGTATGAGAGGCTAAACTCTTAGCCTCTTGGTGATAGAGGACAGAGCTTGAGCTTAAGGACCTAATCAGGGAGTTTTTCTATAGTCTAAACTCATGCTTAATGTTGTGTTGAACATTTCTAAATTTAGGAATCTTCTGCACTTCTGTTTCAGACTTGATTTATGATTGTAAATCTTGTGCTTAGACTATTTCATTGTATTTGGATTGGATGCCGTAATGTTGGTTCATATATATATCAATTTTAAATCCTTGTGTTCATTTAATTACCAATGATCATTGGTGATTAATTTGTCTGCTTGGTTTTCAATGATTGTCGATTGACTTTCTGAGGACATTTGCATCATCAGTTCATCTACACTCTAAGTGGTTTTTAACAATGTTTTTAAGAGACTGTTTCATCATAATTTCCTTTTAATCCAAAACATCTATTCATTCAATTAAAATACAAAAAAACATTTAATCCTTTGTATTTTTTAATTATTGCACCACCTTAAACAATTGAAACCCCTTTTTTTCTTCACCTAAATATTCATGTTTTTGATTACCAATTTAGACTAGGTTGTTTTCTAATAAAGTGCTCCTCGAGAAGAACAATTGGTTGCACCTTATACTATATTATCTAGTGCAATCACAAATTTTGATGACCCGGAAGGTGACATCCTAGTCCGATCAGCTTCCTATAAATTTGGGGTTGTGGGTGGGCTTCTATACTGGTGTTTTTGCATGGTTGTTTGGAAAAGATGTTGCTCTCTAAAGAGTTGCATGGTGGTGACAAATTCAGAGGAAGTTGATGATCGTTATTTGATTCTTTGCCTCCTTGTGATTTAGTTCTTTGTGGTATATTTGTTACTTCATTCTTATTTGGTTTTATGGGTAAATCACTATGTTCTCTCTGCTCCTTCTGTAATGGTTAACTAAGGATGCCCCTGCTTTTTTCATTCTTGGTCTTTAGGGACATGGGTTTAGCATCATGAACCCTGCTGATTATTTGAGAAAGCAAATAATCAACTTACTCATTTGCCATGGACACTGGTATGGTGAAACAACAATTTTTGCCATTGATAAGTAACAATTACATGGGTTTAGCTTTCCTTGCTTTTACATTTTACTTTGTGATTTTTAACAACCATTTGTTCTAACTTTTGACATGTATACCAAATCTTCTGTTAAAGTGAATATGCGTTATGTATTTGTAGTCTGTTGAACAGATAGTTAGTTGTTGGGCCTTAGCCCAGTAGTGTCTATAAATAAGGGTCAAGTCCGGTTATTGTGTATGGATCACTGGTCCTGTGGACCTATTCATCAATAATATTCTTTTATTCAGAAACTTTTCATGGTATCCAGAGCTCCAGGTTGCTTGGTGCGATGAAGACAACAAACCCAATTCCTGAGAGGCATTGTTTGCCTAGGTCCCCTTTGTTCCTGCATCGTCATTTTGCAAAGGGAAAGTAGAGTTGCTCCTAGTCGTTCATCCTCTAATTCTCAAAGAAGCATTAGAGTACCCTCAGGTATTCGTTCTTGAGGTCAAAGACCTTATCACTGGTTTAGTTCACATCTGCTAATCAAGAATCTGTAAATCTTGATTGATAATCACGTCCAATTATCCTGTCAACAATGCTTTCGCCATCTTCTTTTCCCCTCAACCACATATCTCTTCCTTTGGACGACTGTTGTCAGTCAAGATTCATTTCTATGAAGAATCAAAAAACATGAAGAAAGCGCCTCGTAATCGTCTCCAAGTATCGACTTCACACAGCCTTTGTACCTCCATCCGTTAGACACACAAGCTATCACTCTTATGTCACAAGTGCTTCGTGGTCTTGAAAATTATGAGGTCTTGGAGCTGTACAATGCGCCTCGCCTTGTTTACCAAAAACAAATTGGGGATAATCGACGGTACATGCCTTTAGGAGAAACAAGAGCCAGACATCTGTGCTTTTTGGGATCGTGCAATGCAATTGTATTGTCCTGGCTGGTAAACTCTGTAAATAAGCGTATTGCTAACGGTCTTGTATTCTCAACTAGTGATAGAGCAATTTGGTTAGACTTAAAAGAACGCTTTCACAAAGTGGATGGGCTAAGAATTTTTGCCATTCACAAGGCCATTAGTTCATTGATTCAAGGGTCTATGTCTGTTTCTGAATATTTTGCATGGTTAAGGGATCTTCAGGAAGAATATGATACATTGGCACCCCTGCCTTCATGTCAATGTCTCATCATCCAGGAATATGCTAAAATGATACAATAGCAAAGGTTCTTGCAATTCCTCACTGGTCTCAACAATAACTATCAACAAGCCAGAACCCAGATTTTATTACAATCTCCTCTCCCTACGGTGAATCAAGCTTATTCTATGATTTCCCAAGATGAATCCCAACAAATGATGTCTTCATATGCCCCTAGTCATCCAGTGGAAGGAGCTACTATGAGTGCTAGAGGAGGACATCAAGGAAGCAGTAGAGGAAGAGGACAGTCTCGGGAGGAATGCTCTCACTGCCATCGAAAGGGGCATAAAAGGGAGAATTGTTACCACTTAGTGGGATTCCCTCCAAATTTTTGTGGAAGACAAGCACTACTTTCCACTTCTGTTGTAGAACAGTCGACCAACACTTCCTCACCATCCTTCCCTCATGGACAAGCAACACTTACTCAGCAACAGTATGACCAAATCCTCAAATTGCTACAAAAGGAGCAGATGGACATTGCTGTCAACACAACCGACCTAGTAGAAGAAACAATCTCAGGTGCTATTAATACTCTACTTAAATCCTTCTGTGAACTACATTGGATTTTGGATTCTGGTGCCATATGTCATGTAGTCAATAATCTGGATATGTTTGACGCTGTCACTGATTATAAAGGACCCATTAGAGTGATTAAAGTCCCAAATAGAAATAAAATGTCAATTACTCATATAGGCACAGTTAGGATTCTTGAGAATATAATCTTAAGGGATGTGTATATATGCACCTGGCCATTGTTACAACTTAATATTTGTGTCTAAATTGACTGCCAGTGAAGAGTTTGTTGTCTCTTTTTACTCTAATCATTGTATTGTGCAAGGGTTGAGTCAGTTTCTGAATGGACCTAGAAGGTCACACATGCATGCAGCCTTGGCATCATTCTTTCTGGATCAGAGAGCTATTGCTTGGAGTGCTATGTTGATTCTAACAGGGGCACATGTCCAGACACTAGAAGATCTGTGACTGGATATGCAATTAACCTTGGAGGGTCACTGGTTTCATAGAAATCAAAGAAACATAATACTGTCTCACGGTCTTCAGCTGAGACAGAATACAGAGCTCTAGGGAGTGCAGTTTCAGAAGTGATTTGGGTTATTAGACTGTTAAAAGATCTTGGTATTAACGGTTTGGAACCTGTTGAAATATTCTGTGATAGTAAATCTGCAATACACATTGCCAGTAATCTGGTTTTCCATGAGAGAACTAAACATATTGAAACTGATTGTCACTTTGTGAGGGAGAAACTACAGCAAGGAATGATAAAATTGCAGCATGTGAGGAGTAAAGATCAACAAGCACATATATTTACAAAAGGATTGGGAAAGGAAGACCATCAAAGAATTATGAGCAGGTTAGGGACCATAAATCTTTATGCTCGCAAACTTGAGGGGGAGTGTTAAAGTAAATATGTGTTATGTATTTGTAGTCTGTTGAACAGATAGTTCGTTGTTGGGCCTTGACCCAGTAGTGTCTATAAATAAGAGTCAAGTCTAGTTATTGTGTATGGATTACTGGTCCTGTGGACCTATTCATCAATAATATTCTTTTATTCAGAAACTTTTCATCTTCTTTTCTTAAACTAGGCATGCTAAGAGAGAAACAACAAATAGCAAATCATTTTGTTGCCTTTAGATGAAATCATTTTTTCCCCCTATCTCTGTTTCATTTTACTTAGGAAAGGGTTGAGTTATTGGCTTATCGCGAAGATTATTTTGTATTAGTTTTGCCTTCTATCTACCTTATGTAGTGCAAACTTTGTTTTGCATGTATCGTTTTTATAATCGCTTGCATTTTTTGCAGAGAATATTAGGGTGTTTAACTTGATATATTATGGAGAAGCCATTAATGCAACTCTTCAATATTGACATTTGATGATGCTGGCGCAACGAGTGAGAGGCTAATTGAAAAGGTATTTTAGTAATGATGACATTATCGTTTTTCAAAATACGCAAAATATTTGGACTTATATTTTCCCGACTGTTCAGTTGTAATTTTGTATAAGTAATAACTTTGAAATTGTTTACTCTGTGTCTGAATGTTTGGCTTTTAATAATTTCTATATATAGGTGTGGTCAGTTGGGTTGGGACGTTTGGTGACTAGATTTTTAGGGGAAAAAAAATGCTAACAAATGAACCAACAAATGTTGTGCACACTAAAGTTTTCTAGAATGTAATTAGAAGATGATGTAAGACTGGCTGCGTAGTTTATTCAACACATCTACGGAGTTTTCTGTGTTTATTCTTGTTTCCCCTACTGTTTATTCATTTCACCCTTATCGATGGGACTATAATGATTGAAGTTGGTGCATTGTATCTCCGAGATCACTTGAATCACCCGAAGTATTGCCAAAGCATATTATCTTCTCTCGGTTTCAAATCTCACAACCTTTTGTTTTATCATTCAAATTGAACTATTGGCATTATAATTAAGCCTCAAATTGAAATATTATCTAAATGATCAATCCATTTATAACCACAACACATTAATTGCAATGAGATATGTAACGTCATCAAGACTTGTGCAAAAATCTTATTGAGGCAAATTTGTGAGGTTATCAAACTCACGAGTTTAAGTAAACTCATGACAGAGATGTAAACCCGAATCGGGAACTCGGATTGTAAACTCCTAAAAGTTTACCTATTAAGAATATATTATTAAATAATTAAAATACATAGGCTAAAGTATATACTTGGTTTTTTAATTTTGTATAAGGTTTCAATTTAGTCCCTTAGCTTTAATTTAAAAAGTATACTTTTAGTGTATTAACTCTAAAAAAATTTTAAAAAATGATGAGATTAAAATCTTAGATGTTGATAAAATATTCTTAAATGCTAACATATTAAGTTTAATTTTCAAAATATCTATGATTGTTACAAAAAAAAAAAATCATCATTGTTAAAAGACTAAATATATGCTTCTTAAAAGTTAAGGGATCAAATTGAAACCTTTTACAAAGTTAAAGGATCAAATGTATACTTTAGCTAAATACAACAAAATAATTTGATTTAAATATATTTTAAGTCCAAATCACTGAAAAATTAAATTTATCAACTTTCATAATTTATTTTAAGTACTTAATATAAAAATTTCTATAAATTTCATATATAAAGTCAAGTCACTAAACATAATCAAATTTAAAAAATTAATTATAAATTTAACAGAGATAATCAAATATGAAATTATCATCATTTCTATTGCCTTCAAATTATTCACCATTACTATCTCCACTGTTTTTATGGGGATGACAAAAAATATAAAGTGTGATTATTGTGAAGAAAAATTTACTGGACGGATTTAAAAATTAAAATATCATATAGTATTCACTAAAATTGATGTCAAAGTTTGTAGCAATGTTTTTGAAGAAGTAAAGACCATAATATTACAATATGTTTTTATTATAAATTATGTATAATTTTTGTATTAAAAATGGTTTATAATTTAACAACAAATGTTTAATATTATTGATAACAAAAAAATAAAGACAATTATAAAAACTTACATCACTAATTTCATCCTAATTTATAAAATTATCACAACAAACTGAAATAAAATAAAAGCAAAAGCCATATTGCTGCGTTTTTGCTTTTGCAGTATTTTGAAAAGTCAAAGAATGAGTTGAATTCAAAAAACTGGGGCTTCTGGAGTTCTGGTGCAGTGCTAGTAACATATTTAATTATTTTAGCTTGGATACAAACTCGGAAACTCAAAATAAAACTCGCGATTTTATCAAAAAGTTATGTTTTTTAAGTGAGTCGAGTACAATTTTTCAAATTTCCTATTTTAGACGAGATTTAACTAGAAATGATAATATATATTCATAAAACCAGACGATTCCACGTTTTGAATCGCGATTTTGACAACACTCATCAGTTGTCAACTTGTCATTTTTTTTTTCTCAAATTATTTATATTTGCATTATCCTCCCCTAAGACTAAGGAGTTAATAGATTTAGTTTCCACTTTCCACCTCTCCTGAGTCTTGAGTATTATAAAATATGTTAATTAGTTAAATTCATTCCTGGATTTTTGTTGTAAATTTAAAACAAACAAATCAGTTACTCCCTTCCGTTTAAAATGTGAGAAAAACTTTGTTAAAGGGGCTTAGTTTTTTTATAAGATAACATTCACTTTTATCTAAGCATTTTATGAGTTTTTTTTTTCAATTTTACCTCTAACATATACTTCTCTGGTCCTATTTATAACTCATTTTCAATATGTTTCACACAAACCTATAAAAATCTTAAATTTTATTAATTCTCGTTTAAAATTCAACATCAACTTTATCCATTTTTAATATATATTAACAAAATCAATACAATAATAATTGAAAGATAAAATTATACTCCTCTGGTCCTATTAATAGGACAAAAAGAGAGAAATTTTTTTGGTCCTATTTATAGGGTAAAGAGAAAAATTTTTCACATGAATATACAATTTCATGCTTCATTTATTATTGTGTTGACTTTGTTCTCAAATGGTACATTATATATTAAATACAGATAAAGTTAGAAAATTGTTAGATTTTAAATGAGAGTTAATGAAATTTAATGTTTTTATTAGTCTGTGTGAAACATATTAGAAATTATTTATAAATAGCGCTAGAGGAGTACATTCATATGAAAAATTTCTCTTAGTGTCATATGAATATGACCAAAAATGTATTTTCTCTCTACTTTTTTTTTTGGAGGATCAAAGGAGTATTCTTTTTTCTGTTTGATTCACTTATTGTATCTTTTATTCTCTTCATTAATAAGGATATATTTAAAAAAAAAATACATGCCTTACATATTTATTATTTTAAACTGATATCAAATAATTTTTTGATAAACATAAATAGATAAAATTTATCTTATATTTTGAATCGATGAAGTAGTACTTACAAAATAAATAAATGACCATTACATTATTCATCCTTATTTCTTTCGTTTTTTTTTTTTACCAGCCATCCTTATTTCTTTCAAAAGTTAAAACGATGTATATGATAAATATAATAGCACAAAGATATTCATTAATTACAAGGTAATGAAGATGTGTGACCTATCCAAGTTAAGAAAGAGGGATAGCTGAAAGATGCATTTATAACCTCATTGTATAATTTTATGAGTGACATCTTTTCATTTTTCGAAATATAGAAAAAGGCCATATGTAATTATATAATAATCTAAATTATTCCGTAAAGTGATTCAAGATTTCTTCATTTTTATCATTCTAGAAAGTAATTCATGGTCTTTTCATTTTTTAAGATATCGAAAAGAGTCCTAGTCTGCATAATTATATAGTTTTCTGGATTATTCCACACTCCAGCTCTTTGCTTTTTAAGATAGGTTATTTTTATCTTTTTGAGATGGCTTTTTAGTTCTAAGAATAAATGTTAAATGATGATAAGAAATAAAACTACAATATAGGAGCAAACACTATTTTAGTCCTTAAAGCGGGACCCAATTAGGAACATAGTGTTGGTCTTATATTATAAGACATATCTCACATGTTTATCAATTTTTTTTTTCAAATTAACCCTTATTGATATTCTTTCAACATCATTAAGTGGGGCGAGAGAAAGGGAATTAAAGAGGATGCTTAAGGTATTTTAGGGAAAAAATATATCATATTCACTAATTTAACTAACATCTTAATTTAGTCAAATTAATTAGTTAACTAGATCTTACATTAAAGATTGGAAGAGTATTATTTAGTTTTTGGAGAATAGACAATTATAGTAATTTTCTTTTGCTATCACAGCTATTTGGTGTTTTTTAGGAATAGATAAAGAGTTTTAAATATTGTCGTATTCATGTTGTAATTTTTACTATGAATTAGTAATTTAATTTATAGTAATTCATGAAATAATATTCTAATTATGAGTTCTATTGCTGTTGGTGTGTGTATTTATACACCCTCATGTGACATTTATACGATCAAGTATTTTGACAATTTATAACTATAAATATCTATCCATTTTATAAGTATAAAGCATTAATTGTTGAGAGATCAGGTATTAGCATATTTAACATATTTTTAAAACACATACGTCTCACAGTTTTGCATTCTCCTCTCACTTATTTGTAAAATTGAAGCTTCAATTTTTAATCTCATAACCCTTGTTCTGGAAAAATAAGTCCGTAGCATTAAAGTTCATCGTAATATTTAAATACGCTGTAAATAATGTGTTTATTCCTAACTATAACATATTAATTACTTAGAAATTAACCATTATAATAATTATCATATTCAAATTAGATATACCTAAAAGGGCTAATAGGGATAAATCAACCTATGCAACGCACAGGATATCGCGCCTAGTTATGATTATAAATGTTGTTGAGTAATGGTATGTTCTGCTTCCATTTCAAATTTTAGGTGTTCGAAAACCAAACACCTTGCTCAAGTGAAGAGCTTGATTCCATGAGAAATATTTTGTTTAGCTTCTTACTTGAGCAAAGCAATTGGTGTACAGACATGTAGGACTTTTAGGATTTTCCACTAAGTTATTCTTTTAGAACTTTAGTTTTTAATAAGTGGACTTTTAGGATTTTCCGCTAAGTTATTCTTTTAGAACTTTAGTTTTTAATAAGTTTTAATTGGTTATATTATTGGTTTTGGCTTGGTGGATATATATGATTGTTGGTCTGGTATAATTTCCAGCTGTAATGATCTGCAAGTGGAGGGAGCTTAAATAACATAATATATAATATATAAAAAATTTTCTGCGTCCATTATATGCACAACCATGATAGAAAATCACATCAACGTGTTAAGAGAGAATCCATGACAGTTGTTAAACTTAACTAACATAGAGAAGGAACTTTCTATGACAGTTATTTGTGTCAATTATTGTAGAATATAACAATCCACGTCGTCTAATAACTGTTGTGAGAAATCATCAAAACTATGTCACCCCTACACGCGGCCCTCATTTAACTGCTGTTAAAAGTCTTCTTTGACCGACGTTAATTACCCTTTTTCTAGCAGGGTTTTTTCTCTTAGTCTTTTCATTAGATCTTTGATCTTTCTTTGATTCCCTGTAAAGAGTGCTATACAATATATTCCTAAAAATTTTTTGGATAAGAAACTCATATTAAAATATTTATAAGATCATTTCTAAATTTGATAAAATAATTGTTTTAGTATAGAACTCAGATAGAAAGAGGGCAACAAATAATTTGAAATATATCTTCAGTCTATTGGAATCAAACAAGGAAGATACCAAGTGAAAAGTTTAATTTGACTCGAATAGAATCAGAGTCACTTTTGACTTGATATTTATTTTGAATACGTTTGAATCGAATACTCAAATATAAAAGAAAAACTTTGAAGTGAACTCGGATAGGCAAAAAGTTACAAATGACTTTTAGTATACTTTCTGTGAAATCAAGTCAAATAAAAAAAATCATATAAAGAATGGGGCCTTTTTAACTTGGTTCATACTTTGAACTTATGCTAGTTGAATACTCAACATTAGTAAAAATATTTAAAAACTTATGAACAAATTAAATAGCTTTTTGAAAAATATTTAAACATAATAACTTTCTAAAAACATTTCATTAGTAATTAAGATTAATTAAGTTCCCTACGAAACAAATTCTTCTCTTATTTTATTATAATCAAAGCATTGGGTCTAACACTCCTATAGGGTAGTTTTCTTGTTAAAACCTCTCTTTTTGAACATCAAAACCAGTTCTTCTGCTACAAGGCCTCCCAAATTCCCATGATTCTTTTTGGTAATCAAATTTGAGATTAAGCTTATCAGCGTCAAATCTTTAGCCATGGTGTGAGCCTCTTTAATTTGCAAAATTAACAAGTACATATTCAATGTCAATTGACTGTAAATAAATAAAACAATATAGATTCGTAGCTGCAATCTAACATATGAACTTCTATATTAAGACAAAAACTAACATAATGAAAAGATAGGAGTTGTAATCTCAAATTCAAAGTGGAGCTATATAAAAACCAATGTCCTTGTCCCTACTAATTGCCACCGTTAAATTGCAATATCTAAGTGATAAATTCTTAAATGTGGACTGAAATTTGCATTCTCTAAGTGCTAAATTGTTGTAGAGAACGTGGCTTTCCTTCATCTATTCTTAGCTAGAAGACAACACACAATAAGCTCAAATCATGAAAAACGGATTTTTTTTTAAAAGAAAAATTCTTCTTAAATCAATATCTGATTTTCTGGTTCATACATAATCAATCCAACCCGTCTGATTTTTAGGAGCGTGTCAGCCATGTTTATGGAAAGATTGCCCAAAATAAATTTGTATGACTTTATTGAAATGTCTCCTCTAAATATGGACCTTGTCAGAAGCTTACGCGTGGTTCACTCTTTTAGACACAAATGAATAAGAAGAAATGGATATTCTGGGCAAATAAGAATAAGAAGAAATTGACAATGACTCTTTTAGCACCATCCAAACATATTACATCTTCAAATTCTTCAATCAAGTCTGGCATTCTTGTTAGTTTAATGACTATTCGGTTGGTTATGTATTGAAACAAAGTTTTTTCAGAAAAGTCAACGCTTATTGGCTCAACTAATTAAAGTTTCCCTTCCACAAATAGGTTTTTTAGTAATTAAGCGGCTAACTTTAAAATATTGTGTCATTTAAACATGGTCTTGTTAGTCTTTTTTTCCCAACCTTATTAGTCTTTTCTTACAATAAAATTGTTTTCCAAAATGTCATTGACGCCTTCATCATTAGTGCTTGAGAAATTTATCCTATTAAAATGCAAAAGATAAATGATCATTATTTGACCATTCTTCTTTCATTCTTTCTCTTTGAGTCGCTTGTTGGCTCAAACATATCCTTGCACTTTTTTTTTTATTTTTTATTCTGCATCAAAGTGTACTCCGCAGAAAACATTGCAAATACGATTCTCAAACCATATTTTAGTGGTTGATTCTCACTACAACTATTTTTTTTTTGGAAAAAAAGAATTCTTCAATATATCAATATTAAAATTTACATTGAAAAGGCAAAACCCAAGAAATTACCAAAAAAGGAGAAAATAATATTAATATTTTGATAATTCCTTTTCAACAAGAACAAGAATATTGATGGGGTGATTTGAGCAAGTGAGCCTTCCATCCCTATAACAAGGAAACCATGGACATCCCCAAATCAAAGGAAAACCTCTGATGACCTAGGAATGTTTTAATTACATGACGTCTAAAATGCCCTTCTTTTGTTAATTTGTGAATAAAATAATATATATATATGAATATATATTTTAACGAAATATTAAATATACTTTAATAATTTAATAATTTTTAATTTGATTTATGTTAACCTGACACAAATAAATTAAAACGTCAAGTCATTTTCATAAAATACCAAACATAATCATTACATTCCATTAAATTCATTCTCATTCTTGTTTCCATATTAAATGGGCCACTGTTCATGATTATTAGATGTAAGTATATTAGTATACTATATACATTCCACCACAAACCCCTTGGGGGGGGGGGGGGAGCTAAGCCATAATTGGCATTGACCTAAAGGGAAATTCAATGGCACGCCATAGTGATTTGCTTTTCTTTTCGTTTTTTTTTTTGGCATTTATTTTATATCAGATATTGTCAACTGATATAAATTCCACCATTGTTGGGTTTAAATATAGAACTAGCTCTTGTAATATATATATATATATATATATTTCCATTATAACTTTCAAAGGCGTATCTAGTTTTCTTGTGTTGAACCAAATCATTATTGATAGGCAATAAATTTTTTAACACAGTATCCAATAGTAGCATAAAGAATAGTGGATAAATTTGCTCCACTCTTTGAAAGGGGTTGACCCACTTTGAGAGATATGGCATACCAACTAAGATGATCATCATGATTCATTTACTGGTAGTGCTTACAGGATATATGTGTATATATATATATATATATATATATATTTAAGAAATAAAATGTGCATGGTTTCGGGAACCACGCATATCCATGGTGGTGGGTGGGAAAAGATATCTGTGAGAGAGAGAGAGAGATTCTTATAGCGATGGATAACAAGTGATTGTGGGGAGCTGACTTGCTTTGCAAAAATTTTGAGGCTGATGGGCCATCCCACTACTGCTTTGTCAACTTAACATTGACCAGATCAAGTCTAGATACTTTGCATATTTTTGGAGATGAATAAAAACAAATATTTTATTTCAATTATTAAAATTTGATTTCGATGGTTAATTTTTTTGACTGTTAAAATTTTATTAGAGAAGGTACTTGAGACGCTTAAGGAAAAATTTTATCAGACTGCTATACAACCAGCTATGTTATAAGGTAGTGATTGTTGGGCGATAAAGAGAAAACAAGAGCGCAAAGTTAGGGTAGCAGAAATAATGATGTTAAGATTGATGTATGGTCATATAAGAAAAGATAAAATGACAAATGAAAAATCATAGCAAGAGTCAATGTAGCACCTATCTAAAAGAAAATGGTTGAACATCGCTTAAGGTGGTTTGGATATGTGCAGAGAAGCCATTGGAGGCCCCAGTGAGGAGAGTAGATCAGACAGTATGGAATTCCATAAAAAGAGACAGAGGAAGACCGAGAAGAACACTCAATGAGATTATTGAACAAGACTTTTTGGTCAACAACATATCTAAGGACTGAGTTGTTGACAAAGCACAATAGCATCGTGTGATTCATGTAGTCAACCCCACCTAATGGGATAAGGCTTTGTTGTTGTTGTTGACTAAACTTGTCATTTTTAAACAAATATGTTGAAGATTAGTAATATGTTTCTTTCGCAATAAAAATGACTCAAATAAGAAACATTATAAAATTAGGTATTAGTTTAAATCAAATTCAAGTTGACTAGATATAAGCCAATTGTTAGAGCAATACAATTTAGTTATTTGATTGAACTAGGTTGGTCTGCCCTTGGATTACAAGGTTAATCTAACGAGCAAGAATAGACTTGAATTTTATGAATAAATGGAATAGATTCCCCTGCACATATGTTGAGTACAGCGTATCCATTTTATTTTCTTCCTTACTTGTCTGGAAAAACTGAACATATATAGCGTGAAGTTTATATAATTAGGCGGTTTAAATAAAAAATAACTGGATACCAGATATCTGTATGAATACATGTGCAAGAGATTTGGTTTTAGATACTTACCTTGTACGAATTAATTTTATTTATTATGTTGTACGTTGGAAGAAAAAAAAAAAACCTAAAACGGGCCCTGAAATGCCAAAACATAGTCTATTATTTTACGGCCTGTGACAAAGCCTCAAAGTAAAGGCTTCAAACTAATAATAACCACTTCTCATAGTATTGTATGGTTCTATAGTGTATGGACATCATTATAAATACCAGCTCGCTACTCATTTTACCTGTCACAAAATCCCAAAGAGTTCTGTTAAACTACAACAGACAGCTTCATAAAAGACAACGATCGACGGCACAGTACAATGTTAGATATGGAGAAAAACATGTCTGAAGGTTCTGAAGGTGTTATGGCGGATGAATCTTCCGTAGATTGGAGAGGCAGACTCTGCAAACCAAACAAACATGGTGGAATGAGGGCTGCTGTATTTGTTCTTGGTCTGTTTTCCCCCACTTTCTCTCACTTTCTCTTATTTTCTTTCTGATATGACCGCTTCTATGTTCTTTTGTTGTCTGAAGAAACATGTGAATATGATTATTGTTCAGGTCTTCAGGCGTTTGAGATGATGGCGATTGCTGCTGTTGGGAACAATCTCATAACTTATGTGTTCAATGAGATGCACTTTCCATTGTCAAAATCTGCAAATATTGTCACAAACTTCATAGGCACTGTCTTCCTTCTTTCTCTTCTGGGTGGATTCCTCTCTGATTCTTATCTCGGAAGCTTCTTCACTATGATTATCTTTGGCTTTGTGGAGCTCTGTGTATGTTTGTACTCTCTCACTAGCTAGCTTGTGTTTTTTTCTCTGGCAACAACAAACTTTTTTTTTTTCCCATATATAATTAATATAGAGTTATATGCTTTCTGGGAAGTAGACGTCCACATATATAATTTTTTCGTTAAATTTTGTAGAAAATATATAGAGATTCTTATTTTCAAAACCAATACAAAACTTCCCTTGAAATTTACTTAAAGTAGGTGGGCCTTTTGTGTATTTGAAAGGAGTCTGAGCCATTAGTGGTTCGGCTTTTGAATATTGCTTATAGTTTATATTACATGTTAATTTCTTTTTGAAATAACGGCTAAATTTATAAGTCACCCCTAAGTTTTATTAAAATTACACAAAGATCCTGTTTATCATATAGGGAAATCTCTTCCAGAAATAAAAGGGATTCTACTTAATTGAAAAAAATAATTAAGGTGTTTGAAGTAATTCAATCTTTTTATTTTTTTATTTTTTGTCGAACAAAGTGATTCAATCCTTAATTACAATGAACATTTTGAGTACATTTTGAAAAATGGAAAACTAATATGCAGGTTTCTATAATTTCCTCTGATTTTAATAAAGTTTATGTAGTTTTTTTTTCTTTTTTTATTACGTCTTCTAGTTTGATTTTATTTTAACGTAAGACTTAATAAAAAATGAAGTAAAACTATGGGGATTTGATAAAAAATTTATAGGGATTTAAATCAAAGTCAAGTAGACTATAGGAGCTTATAGATTAATTTTTTCTTTTAAAAATAATAATATTTGTGTAATTTAATGACATTTTGTGTATTTTTTACAATTTATCTATTTTTCTAATAAAATTTATAAATAAAAAATTCCACAAAAAAATTCTAGAGAGATACTTGTTTCAAGAAAATTGAGCAATAATAATTTTTTTTTAATTTCCTGAATATAGGGTTTCATTCTTCTGGCCATTCAAGCCCATGTACCAAAGCTAAGACCCCCAAAGTGCAGAATGATGGATCATGGAAGCTTGTGTGAAGAGGCAAAAGGCTACAAGGCTTCAATATTCTTTCTAGCTCTCTACTTAATGGCTTTGGGAAGTGGCTGTCTCAAACCAAACATAATCTCTCATGGAGCAGATCAGTTCAGGAAGGAAGATCCTTCACAGAGCAGAAAGCTTTCTACTTTCTTCAACATTGCCTATTTTGCCTTCTGTATGGGAGAGCTTATTGCTCTCACTCTTCTCGTTTGGGTCCAAACCAATTCGGGTATGGACCTCGGGTTCGGCGTCTCGGCCGCTGCCATGGCTATCGGCTTGATCTGCTTAATCTCCGGCACTTTTGCTTATCGCAACAAGCCTCCTCAGGGAAGTATTTTCACGCCTATTGCCCAGGTAAAGTTGATTATTAAGAATTAATGAAACATGAAAAGGCAAGAAGAATTATTTCTTTTTTTATATTTTCTTACAATGATATATAAATTAGAAATATGTAAACTTAATTACTTTGGTTCAACAACAATCATATATATCATTAAATGCAAATTAGCATCTTTGTTGACATTCAATAATTGATCCCATTTTAAAAAATATTTATTTATTTTTATTAAAGTTGTATTTAGTTATTATTGCACTTACTTTAGATGTCATTGCAATGTTGCCTAACCTTGTGTAGTACTGGCGGAGGAAAAGACTAGCAAGGGCAATAAACTTTCAATCTCAGCTTTTTATTTTTTTAAAATACTCCTCCGGCTCTAAATATAAGACCTATTTTGTAGTGTAAATTACGCTACAAAATGGGTCTTATATTTAGGATCGGAGGAATATTATTTATGTGTTTTACATTTTTAGCTCCCAAAATCTCACTGTTTTGAAGGCTTCCTTTTTGGCTGATAGATACAGATGCAAAGCGATATATTATATAATTTTACTTTGAAGTTAGTCTGATTTTGGAAATGAGACAAACTCTCTTTTGCTGATTTATATACTTTTGATTTTCTCTTTGCTAGCTTTTTTCTTTTCCATCACACTTTATTAGATTTTCTGACTGAAAATTCTTTGTTGGTCGGCAAAAGGTTAAAGATTTAATTACCACAGAATCAATTATATTTTTTTGCTGATTAAGACATGATTGAAAATTATTATTTGTGTCTCCTCATCAGGTTTTTGTGGCTGCAATAACAAAGAGAAAGCAAATATGCCCTTCAAGTGCAGACAAGAAGCTTCATGGAAGCCAAAATAACAAGCCAATTAATAATAATGACTCATCAGAAGCATCAACAACTAAAATCAATAATTTTCTTCATGCTGAAAAGTTCAGGTATGGGATTCATAATTTTTCTTTTTATATAATTTTATATTTTGGACGATTAGAATAGAATTGGACAAATTATTCCAGCTAACTAAGGAATATTCCCTTTTGGAAAAAGAGAGGAAAAAATGTTTTCCCATGTGAAGGATCGTCATTGAATCAAAAAAAGGATATTCAGTTCTAAATAAAAACAAAAAGGCTATCCTAAAAAAAAATGAAAAGCCTAAATTATACAAAAGGTCCCTGAACTTTGTATCATATGTAAATAAACTTCCCTAATCTTGGAAACTTTATAATAAACACCTTGAACTTTTACACTAATGCATGATAACTCTCATGCTTTTAGTTTTGTTCATTATTATCTGCAAATCACTTAATTTTTAAGGGATTTATCTGCATATAACTCAGTTTGAGGAAATTATATGCATAAAAAGCAAAGTTTCAGGGTATAAATTGATTAGTTTGAGGTTATATATATAGAGTATTTGTATAAAGTTTAGGGGTTTATTAAGTTTAAAATGTTAAGGAGATTATTTACACATAGTTCTAAATTTTGGGAAGTTTTATATAATTTACCCCATCAAAAAATTAAATAAGCGACACTAGAAAGAGAAAAAGGCGGAGCGTGTGCAAGCCACTTGCGAGTCTCACCTACTCTTCATGTGTCCTTCTCTCTCTTAAAAGTCCCATGTTCACTCACTTGATATGTTGATAAAACAATTGAATTGGTACGGTGGAAGCATTAAATCAAGATTTATATTGGCTCATTCACAAGTAAACTAATATTTTTCATTTTCAAATATAAAAAGGTCCTAAATGAAAATAAGAAAAACATTCTGTCCGTGTTTTGATTGACTTTATTGACTCTTGATTTTTTTTAAATTTTTTTTATTGATTTATACTAGTTATAGAATTGGTATTAAACCAATTAATCCTAATTTCAATGAATTTAATAATATATATAATAATTTCTTTTTTTCTCCAGATTCCTTGACAAGGCGTGCATCAAAATTCACGAAGGGACAGAAGCAAAGGAAAGCCCATGGAAGCTATGCACAGTATCACAAGTGAAGCAAGTGAAGATAATTGTATCAGTCATTCCCATCTTTGCCTGCACCATCATATTCAACACAATCTTGGCTCAACTTCAAACATTTTCAGTACAACAGGGAAGCATCATGGACACACACATCACAAAAGGCTTCAAAATGCCACCAGCTTCACTTCAATCCATCCCTTACATTATGCTCATAGTGTTTGTCCCTCTCTATGAAACTGCTTTCGTTCCGATAGCGCGAAAATTCACCGGAAAAGATTCCGGGATTTCCCCTCTGCAAAGAATTGGCATTGGACTCTTCATTGTGACATTTTCAATGGTATCAGCTGCCATGGTAGAGTACAAGAGAAGGAATTTATCTTCAGAACGAACCCTTTCGATCTTCTGGATCGCGCCTCAATTCTTAATCTTCGGTCTCTCGGAGATGTTCACGGCAGTAGGGCTTGTTGAGTTCTTCTATAAGCAATCATTGGACGGAATGCAAGCATTTTTGACAGCCATGACTTATTGCTCATACTCATTTGGATTCTACTTGAGCTCACTTCTTGTGTCCCTAGTGAACAAAATTACTTCAAGTTCAGGAGGTGGATGGCTTAGTGACAATGATCTTAACAAGGATAGGCTTGATCTTTTCTATTGGCTTCTTGCTTCACTAAGTTTTATCAATTTCTTTAACTATCTGTTTTGGTCAAGTTGGTATTCTCCAAACTCCTCTTCAGCTAAGTATCCAACTAACCAGGATACTTTTAGAGAAGCTAAATAGATCCTTAGGCTAATTAGGATAATCTCTTAGCATCATGTTAGGGTTGCAAATATCAGAGCTTGGAATATTATGTCGTATGGTATTGACTTAGTTGCATATTGTACTGAAAAAGAACGGTGAGGGGGGAAAAAAAGATTAGCTGTTTTCGTACGTAATCCGATCCTTTGTCTCCTTTCTTCTATGCTCAATCATTAATTTGAATCGAGACGGATAAGCCCTAATTAAGGAGAAACTTTTCCTTTGGAGAAAAAAAAAACCACAATTCCAGGATTCTAGGCCATAACCCTTAATATTTTTTCCCCAGCGTTTGTGTTCCTATATAATCACTCTCATCGACATAAGTATGATTTGTTTTTCACTTGCATTATTTTTTGTTTGATAACTCACTTGCATTATTTTTATCTTTACTTAGTAGTGCATTGTAATTAATGTCCGTTTGTCATATTTCTGTTACAAAATTTGGTAACAAACATTAAAAAAAAAAAAACTTAAACTGCATCAAAATTCTCTCCTTAATATACAAGAGAAGACTACATCGATCTATCTAGTCTGATTAAAGAATTTATAGGTTAAAGGATTTTGAATGTTATAATCATATTCAAAAGCTAACATTAGTAATTACCAATATCTTAAAATATTATGTATAATTTCAGTCCGTAGGATAACTAAAGTACAACCAAGAAAATAATTACAATCATAATTGAAAGGATCATGGTCCATATGTGCAATATTTACTAAAAGAGCTCGGTGTCATTATGTTAATAAAAAATGGCTCAGTGGTATGTTAACAACTTGGTATACTACAGAAAGGAGACTTTATAAGCTCAGGGACTTGAGAAGGGAACAAAAGACAGGGAGACTCAACTGTCTTCTGAAAAGAGATGCCGCTATGGTGAAGAGACAACTATCTCACTTGGAAACATATCTTCTGAAAAGAGATGCCGCTATGGTGAAGAGACAACTATCTTGCTTGGAAACATATCTGGGCAGGAAATAATTACAATCATGATTGAAAGGATCATGGTCCATATGTGCAATATTTACTAACTTTCAACTTTACCTTTCTATCACATAATTTAATTTATAGGCGAATCTGGATCCTCTCTACTATTTTCAACGATGAGCAAGAAAGTCCTTTGAATAAAAAAAGATATGGAACATTTATATTAATTTGTAAGGTACAAAATTCAAAATTTTTATTTTTTGAAGTTAAAATAGCAGTACTTTTTGCAAGATGGACAATTAAGAGGCAATTAAAATTTGATCTAGATTGCTCAGATTTGAGAATAACATTGTCCACTCATTTTTTGAATTAGACGATTTTGAAGAGCTAACTTATTACATATTCTTCACCATAATCATATGCAAGGAATTGCTTTCGTTTGTGGCTGTGAAAAAGGAGAACGAAGTGGTGGGTATGCTTTATGCTTTATCTACATGAAGCTATTTCAAAGCAGATCTACATTTTATAATGATGGAGATTTCCTCAGTGTAAAATCTTGCTTTAAACCCACAGGCTTTTCTGGGCAAATAAAAATGGCCTCATATGAGAACACGTGAACGAAATTGTTACCTAGAAAACCCATTACAGGGTAAAGTCAAACTGGCTTTATCTTTTGAGATATATCAAAAACATGTTTCAGACATGTTTATTGAAGTTGAAGCTTAATTTCGTAGTGCTCATCTGCTGTGCAATCCTCAAAACTATCTACCATTGGATAATAGTATGACTTTTGATTAAACTTTTCCATGTTTTATTTCTGGTTAAAGTATTAGGTGGGCCCCAAGAGCACCAATCTTTACCAGCAGAATTCATTGAAAATTCTGAGTCCATCCATAAGTGTTCATGGATTTAGCACTTTGGTGATCGCTCCAATAACATGACACTACCCTAAATACAATAGTGATTAATAGCTTTTAGCTGGAGGGATAGTGAAGTAAGAATGAAAGGGATGAAATGGGATCCACAAATTCAATTTTGTTTTTCTTTTTTGAAAAAATTTGTCCCTTGAAATCAGGTGAAGAAATTTAGGTACAAGGCATGTTTGTTATGGAAAGTTTAGATTCCTGTATTTGGTGCGTAGGATGGATATTCCTTTTGCAAAGCCAAATTCAACTAAAGGTAGTTATAATATTTTCATCCATATAGACAAAGAATCCTAAATCTTTTCAAGGAAGCCAAATTGTCTAAAACTTTTGTCCTTCCAAAGATTCATGGCATCTCCAACAACTTCGACACCTTTGGAATTTGATAATCGTTGGACTAACCAGAACTTCCAAAACTCCGATGATAAGATCAAGCATATTTTTAGGCCTTTCTTATCCACCAAACCTCCACCAGAAAACATTTTTCTCTGCCATACTCTAGTTCTCACTACTATTTTTAGTCCTTCTTATCAACCAAAACAAGAAGACCAAGTATATGTTTAGGCCTTCTTATAAAGCATATGTTTGAGTTTAGTGGCTGTTTTCTAGTTCAAACACAGCCTCAATGATTGGTTAATCCCCAAATATCTAAATTCATTCAAAATGCCCCTAAAAGCTAGCTAATTGATCGAGTAGTTTGACAAACTAATCGACAATTGAAATTTCGGTGGAGAAACATGAATTATTTGAGTGACCAAGTGAAACACAAAGTTTAGAATTGATATATCTATACTTAAAATAGTTTTCTGTGTTTAATTTTAAGCTTTTGAGCACTTGAATTGTGCTAAAGTATCCTAATTAGGTTCAATTATGTCAATGGAAAATTGTGAAAATTAATTGGTAAATTGATAAATTTAAGTACATTTGAATTCTACTAAATGATACCCTTTCCCCCCTTTTTGGGGGCTTCGATTCTCTCCTATGGTTTCCTTGTGAGAGTTTGTTTCTCTCCGTGAAAGTTTAGTTTCTGGCACTTTCTCTGGCCACTGCTTGGGAAGGATGTTCGGCTGTGGGTGTGAGTTAGGCGTGTGTGTGAGTGCTGTTGTGCATCGTCTCTCTCCATATTCGCCAAATCTATTTGCAGATGAGAAGGCTCTAGAGATGTTGAAGAAAGGAAGGAAAACAGAGTGTACTGAGGTGATAGTGAACAAATTGGGGATAAGTGATGAGCATCTTCGTTGTGAGTTGGCAAATTTGGAGCACGATGTGGACAACCATGGTAGCATTCAGGTAGGTAAAGATCGCTCTCTTGCAGAAACCGCAGAACAAATCGTAAAAATTTTGAGGATGCGTAGTTTAATGATTGTGATTGAGAGCTCAAAGGACAAGTATAATTGGAATCCCGGAACACGATTGTGGCCGATCATCAATGTCCTTTTGATGATTTGTTTCTATCATTCCAGAGGCATTTCTAGATCTCTGTTTAATCAATCATCATTGCTAGTTCTAAGAATTCTTGTTTTAATCTTCAATGCTGGTTTATTTGTCTCTGCAAATGACAACTATCCAGGACAATGGACTTTGGTGGACGAAAAGAGCTATCAGATAAGGAATGATGCTCTGTTTATCCTGTTCTTAGAATCACCATGGTACGATTTCTTGAAGATTATTTTCCCAAAGTTGAATGAGCATCTATGCTGGGTTATTGCTTTAAAGTGGTTAACAACATGTGGCATAAGAGAGTGTGTGGCTTTGGATTTTATGAATACGGTGAGGAAATAGGGGATGGCTTGGGTTGTAACTCTAGTATTGATGGTGATTTTCTCGATGTTAAAAATACTGCTGGTTTGATGTTTTGTTGTTATGGGTGGGATGAAAGAATGTTTGGAACTTATGCCATGAAATTTTAAGTAAATGAAGGAATTTGGTCATGAGATTTGGCATATTAATATATCTCATTTTTATCTTTAAAATGAGTGGTAATTCATAAAATTTAAAGTTTTGTACAAAAAGTTGTCTTTCCAGAGTTAGGTATAAATTCTAAAAAATTGAAAACTTGACTAAATGAATAGTATATTTTGACAATGAAATTGAGCACACATGAGCTGCATTCACACCTGGAAGTATTCTTCCTTTGAAGATATTGTCGAAAGTTTCAAGTAGGAGTTAGAACCATGTCATTTCAATTTTTCTAGAATTAGTTATGATTTTTCAAAATTTGATCAAAATTAAGGTTATAATGAATAGTAACCCAAGAGAAGAAATTTAAAAATTTAAATTTTTTCAACTTAATGACTTATTAAATAGTTTCAATTGCTCCCATTTGACATAAACTTGGGTGGTAAATTGAGATGTTACAAGTATGAATGGTTTGTGGGAAAATGGAAGTTAGGAAATTAGTTTTTTCAAGTTAAAGCAATAAAAAGAGATAAAGATGCTTGAAAAACCCAAATTTTGAGGCTGCAACTTTTCTGGCCAAATGATGAAATCTGACTGTGAAATTTGGTTCACATCCTAAGCTTCAAATGACGTAGTAGATTACCAAATGTGGAGTTTTGTACAAAAAGTTATGAATTTTTGAAATTATGCTAAAAAGCTGAAAATTAAAAAGAGATCAAATGAATAGTACTTTTTGGAAATAAAATGGAGTTTGAACAGAATAATTAATTGAGCAATGAACATTTTTCTATATAAAGGAATAAAAGAACTTTAGATAGAACTTGGAGCAACCTCATTTTGATTTTTTTAGAATTAGTTATGAATTTTCAAAGTTGGCAAAAATTTTAGTGTTACCAAGGTAATAGTAACCCGAGAATATGAATTTTCAAAGTATGGTTTCCTAAGCTTAATGCCATACAATGTGGTTTCATTTGACATGTTTTGGCTCCATCGGTAGTCATAAATTAAAGTGTTACAATATATGGTTATGCATTGATATGTGGTTGAATCAACTTGTGTTTTCCTTAGAAATTTACTAGTTAGTAGTTTCATAAGAGAAGTTCATGTTGCAATTTAATTCAATTACACAATTAAATTTTTCTTAATGATATAGTACAGTTGAGGTTGAAATTAGTTTGATGGTATTTGAATGATTAATGATCTACCATACTTGAGTCCTACTAAACTCCAATTCATAGGTTAACAAGGAAGGCTCGAACATCATCTTTAGGGGTTGTCATCACATCCTCTGTTGTCCTTCATCACATACTTTCCTCACTCATTAATCATTGATAAATCCATAAATAAGTATCTTAAAATTTGCATTCATTTAATATAATTAAATATGTCCTCCAATGTATTAACTTATAATGTTTCTTAATTAGAATAAGTTCCAACTAATTTAAACTTACCAAAGAGCGACGATCCAAATTAGATTCATTATAGTACATCCTTTTAACCTAGTAGTTTGGAATATTAGCAACAAGTTCTATCAAGAACAAATATAAAAAGCTCAATTGATTAATGGCCATACTAATTTATCATAATTAAAAAAAAAAAAAGTATCTTTGTGACTAATCGATTAGTTTACTGGCATAGAGTAATAATAGCCTCTAATCAACTTCAAATTGACTTTTTGGAACATCATAAAGATTTTTCTTTATGGAGTAAAAAATTTTCAAAATATTTTTAAATGTGTATGTATTTTTTTGCCAACAAATGTGTATGTGTATACATCTTATGTATCCACGCTTTCATTAGATCCAGTATTTTGATGATACATATAGAAGAGTTTGTGTTGCTAAAAAAATCAATAATAACAGTGTCTAAACATGTTTCTATAAGTGGCTCTTGACATTTTCTATATTAACCCAAGTCTATACACATTGCCTTAATGTTATTGATCTTAATTTCTTAATCATTTTCAGTTCACATGTTTTCTGTTGGCCTAAGTTATTCTAGCAATGTTTCAAGATCGTAGTGCATCATCTAAAAGAATACATACTTGTCCTAAAACCCAAATTAGACTTAATGACACCGTAAGGCCAAGATTGGCTCTAAATATTCTAAGTGATTACTCATACCATACCCCAAGGTTAGAAGTGAAAATAAATTGTTTAAGTATTCATCTTTCGTTTTACCATAAGTCAAGTTCTCCTTAACTAGTTTGAGTATTCTCATAGAAAATTGTTAAGACAATTAAAGTTTTACACTTAAGTGTTATGGGTTCATCTAACCCAAATCATATGTTAGTCTCTAATATGAGTTAGTGCATGTTTATCAAAGTTCTTGCTTAATATAACGTGTATAAAACTCGTAGATTTAAGTTGAGATTTGTGATTATATAGTTTGTCTTGAGTGTCACATTTGTAGACTTAATGTTTACCATGAAATCTAATCTTTATAAGTCTATTCATCTTTGATTATATTATCATAGGTTTTCATCTAAGTTAAATTAAAGATTAGTTAAGGTTACATAAGTCAATTTGGAAAATAGTTGAATACAACCCAATGTTAAGTAGTTCACCTTGAGTTATCTTATTTTAAAGAAAATGTTCTTATCATCCTCATCGCAAGCCAAGGTTGTGTCAACCCCAATTGTATGATTAAATTTTATTATTCATCATAATGCAGCTAAAGTCAAGTCCTTCCAGCTCGAGTCAAATACTTCACATAGAAGTAAGTACTTAATATCCTCCAACTTGAAGTCAATCTTTGTTAGCATGAGTCTGGTTTTATACTTGTCAAAAATCTTTTATGAAGCTTGAGTCTAGTACGTATTGCTGAAATCCATCATCAAGTAATCTTAAGATTTTCAATTCAAATGATAACAGAGATCTGTTCTGCTACTGTCATATCATTAGAATACTTCAATTGATGTTCTTGATCCTGAACACTTGATTGTATCATTTGGAAACATCAAGTTGTTGTGCTTTATTTTCAGCTAGATCAAGTTCGTGAACATTAAGCCTAACTCAAGTAGTTCTTCATAAATTTACCTTATATTTCTTCTACCTTGAGTTAATGTTCTTTAACTAAAGGTTAATCACAAGCTCAAATTAGTTATCCCACATTTCACATGGTAGATCACCATCCTAACTTGAGATACATGCTTCAGGTTATTTAGTCTTCCTTCATGGTATGAAAAATTAGACCAAACCAACTAGATTAGACCAAAAACTTAAGACCTGACCACTTGTCTGGTCTGGTTGATAGTTGGACCCAATGGGATTTTAACCTAGATAACCCAATATAAACCAATTTAATCTAGGAGTAATTTAGGTAACTTGCTAGGCCGCGTGGGTCACTTTTATCCTCACACAAAAAAGCAAGCATTTCTAGAAAAAAAGTAAGTTGTAGGATGAAGAATAAGAAAGCAGAGAAAGAAGAAGAGAAAAATAGTAGAGAGGCACTTGAGACTTCAAGCTGTGCGAGAGACATTGAAAAATAAAGAGACACTAAGTCTAGATTCAAATTGAAAAACAAGGAAAAGAAAAGTGTGGCTTCTCTAATATGACGTTGCCTTTATATTTTTCTCATTTTTTAAAGGTGACAATAGATACATGTGATTTGTAACATCTTAATTTATAACCTCCTTTTACATCAAATAGAAGCAATTGGAACTATCCATTAAGTCTTTAAGTTGGAAAAATTCAAATTTTAAAATAAACTTTTTTGGGTTACTATTCACATAACCTTAAAATTTAGTCCAATTTTAAAAAATTATAATTAATTCTAGAAAAATTAAAATAAAGTGATCCCAAGTTTTATTTAAACCTTCAGAGAGATATTTAACAGTATGTTCAAATTATGGATTCATCTCATGTGTACCTAGTTTTCATGTGAATGTGCACTATTCATATGGTCAATTTTTTAATTTTTAGAATTTATGCCTAACTTTGGATAGGCATAACTTTTTGTAACAAACTCCAATTTCAATGAATTACTACTCATTTTAAAGATAAAAATGAGATCTTTTAGACTACAAAGTTTCACTATCAAATTCCTCCATTTGCTTAGAATCATATGGGTCCCAACTTAGGTGCATATTAGGTCAACTTTATCCCTTTTAAACCTTATTTTTGCACCATTATGTTTTACCATTTCAAATTTACTGACTACCATGCCATTCAACTTGAACCCATGCTTCAACTATATTATACAGCATACAATAACCAAAGAGTTAAACATCTATGCACATACAGAGTACGTAACATCATTTAAAATTTCATAACATAGTAAAGGTCTTCAAGCTATGGTCACCTCTTTACCTTTTCCCTGGGTGCTTCTATCCCCTCAATAGTTAGGATTTAAACATAATAGGCTGAGAATCTCAGTAGCAATGAACAACAATTATAGCATCAAAATTTAAGGTTAATTCATGTTACATGCAAGTATTTAACTCATACATTATCATGTCATATGGAAAGGGAGCATATAACATATCATTCAACAACTCAACTAAACATATTTGCCAAGGTACCAATGCAAGGAATTACTCCTATTTCCACATTTAAAACTCAACCACATCGTGGCACATACACATAACACAAACAACTAAGGTAATTTAACACCAAATTAAAAGTTCCTGCTACCTCTTTAGAGACTTGATTTCTTGATTAATTCTTCTTTCTCTTGAGCTTTTTCTTGCCTAGTGTCAATGCCTATTAATCAAACAACAATGGCATTCCAATCAACTTCAACAATTCCATTAACACTTTAACTTAAAAACCTAACCATTTAACCTTTATTTTAGGGTTTGAGCATCGTCATTTTTAACTTAACTTCCACATGTTTTTCTACATGATTTTTCATATAGAATCCAAATATCGACTTGGATTTATTAAAATCTAACTCCTTCCCCTATATCTAGGTTTGGCTGAATTGTATATATTTGGATTTAAAAATTCTATTTTCAATTTTAATGTTTCCAAACACATGTTCTTCACATACCCCTACACAATTTCACCTCCTAAACCCATTGGAAACTTCAAATTAATAGAAATCAAACCCTATCTTAATGAAACAGGTTGGCTAAACAGTAGCTCTAAACTTCACAAGTTGGAATTCTTTCCAAAACAAGGTTTAGGCACCATAATCCAACCATTTTCTACCTTCTAATCTATATACCAGCTTTGAATCATTCGTACACTACTACAAAAAAACATAATAATTAATGATTATTTTTTTGTCATATTTGATAGTTAAAAACCGTCAAGTATGCCTGCATCATATATTTAGATGGATAATATTTGATAGTTAATAACCGTCAAATATTTTAAGTAATATTTGACAGTTTTCAAGTTAAAACTGTCAAGTATTGGTTACTAATTTTATCGTTATTGGCTTCCATTACTTGATGGTTACTCATACCACTGTCAAGTATTCTCTGAATACTTGACGGTTATTGTTAAAACCGGTAAGTATTGTGAGAATACTTGACGGTTACTCCTAAAACCGTCAAGTATTTTGAGAATATTTATCGGTTTTAGACTAGTAACTATCAAGTATTTTTTTTTTTTTAATACAGGTATTGCTTTTTCAACAACCCCCTGCATTATGAAATTTCATACAAAGCAGCATTATTCAATAAACAGAACTAGGCCAGCATTCAAACCAATATATAGCAAGCAATAATTCAGTCATATGCATCTAATTAACCACGTACCAAACAAAAATTTACATTCTATACTTCTTAATAAATAAATGTCATACAATATGTTGTCCTAAGCCAAATCAAAATTTTAGACAAATACAAAAGGCGAAAGCAAAAAATCAACCAAAACCAAAATTGGCCAATTGCCAAAACCACAATAAAATTGTTAAATGCCAAAACCAACAACATAATATTGAAATTAAACCAAAGAAGTCTTCTACTTCCCTATTTTTGTTATGCCCATTGATGGCACAAGGCCATTGCTAGCTCTTCAACGATTTCTTCTATCTGAGCAGATGAATACACTGTGTAATATGTGTATGCAAAGTACTATATGCAAAAGCAAATTGTAGTTAGGTATAAATGTAGAGCCACACTAAGTATAATTCTGAAATATATAAATTGAACTTTAACAAATGCATATTACCTTCACAGGGATTGTGTCAGAATTGTGCATAATTATTTTCTTCATGAATTTCATCACACAATACCCACAATTGGAGCTTTTGTTTGGCTGACATGGGCATTATGAAGAATGGGAAAGGAAATTATATTAGTTAATCATATCAATAAACCATATTTAGTAGAATAGTAAAATAATGGTAATGAATACCTTCACTTTCTTCCATAGGAAGGATTCATTAAATTGGTCGTTTTTGATAGGGGGCAAGGTAAGGCTTGATCTGTGTGGCATGGCCACAAAGCCCTGAAAAGACAATAAACTTGAATATTAATGATTGTCAAAAATTATATTGAGGGAAGAAATTAAATTAAATATGAATAATAGATATAAATATGACTTATTAAACAATGAAGCGATAAACAGTTGATTAGTTGTATTCCCATGAAGAGAATCGAGATACCAAATCCTTGGCTTTGTGGGATTAACCATGATTAGCATTCAATGTCCCCTAAGTATAAGAAAGACAATTAGAACAATTACAAAATTGAGAAAAAATAATTACTTTAAATAGCTAGAGGCCTCAATAAATTTGGGAAAAATATGGAAATACTTTTTTGAATTTATAAAATTGGTTTTAGGCCTTGGAAGCTCAAGAATTAATTTTAAGGAATTTATTTTCCTGCAGTTATACTGATAAAAGCCTAATCAGAGAAAATTCAAAATAAATACTTAGAGGTGGCAAAAAATTCTGAAAATTTTTAGATCATGTTCACATATTAAGAGGTGAATTCATGGAGAGAAATGAATTTTTGGAGGTCTAAAAAAATTATGGAATGTTACTAGTGAATAGTAACCGATAAAGTTTTAAATTGGTTTGGGACTTTGATTTGGATTGTGAGCCATCTTTTTAGACCATTCTGAACCATTTGTGAGGTCCACATTGAGTTCAATATGGGCCCAATTTCGTGCATCTTCCAGACCCCACTAAAATTAATTAAATAAAATGCAAAAGTAAGGGATAATTGTTGGAAACTTCTAGAGTTGGCACACATGGTTTAATTGGAAGGCACGAGGCATTTGATGGCTGCCAACTCACCCTCTTTTCTGTCATTTTGGATGTCCAACTAAGGGGAGGAAGAGCATATTCATTTTCTATAAATATCCCCTCCTAAAATACAAGAAAAATGTTGGAAAAATTGGAAAATGAGGGGAGGTGCTGCCATTTTCATTTTAGACCAAGGAAAACTGATTTGTGGAGGTTTTACGCAAGGAATCATTTAGTTTATATTAGGAAAACATCAAGGTATGTTTAAGTCTCCTTATCCCTACATTTTACACTAATTTAGTTAGAGTTTTGAGATGAAAAATCAAGTGTATGTGCTACCAAAATTTTGTTGGACCATGTGATGTTTAGGGAAGGATAGAAACCTTAAATATCAAATGGAATAAGTATGATTAAGTGGTGTATGGATTGATTTTTGGAAGAAAATACACCTAGGGTTATATATGTTCAATTTGGTCAAGGGTAGTTCTTGCTGGAGGAAATTGTTTTAGCTTGATTTGATGATTCGAATGGGTTTAAAACATATTTTTGTGTAGGGATATACTATTAGAAAGTGTTTAAAATCATTGGAATCAAAAATAAAATTTTTAGAAATATGTACCCCCTATTCGGCCACCTCAACTTGAAGGGAAAGGAGTTTGATTTCTATAAATTTGATTTGATACTTAGATTCTACATGAAGAATTGTATAGGAATGGACCAAGAGATGAATGGAAACAAAGAGGGAATAATTATGTTAAAAATCAAGGAAAAAAGGGTTTAATTGAGTTTGATGTCAAGCATTAGTGTTTTTTGCTTGAATTATTGATAAATTGGAATGTGTTTATGCATGAATTGTTAGGTATTGTGCAAGAGAACAAGAAGGAACCCAAAGGAATTGAAGAGGCCGAATTGGTTCAAGCATAAAGGAGGTAGCTTTGAATCTAATTTGATTTTTTTTCTTGCTTACTTAATGTGCATGTGTTGCTTGCTTTATGTTTCTATGAATTGATTGATTTATACTATTGTATGGAATGCTTTTTGATATTTGATATGCTTTGACCAAATGCACATTGATATGAAATGTGAATATGTACTAATTTTCTTAATGGAATAATGTGCTATTCATGGTCTTGAAATTGATTATTTCGCATTGTAACATGTCACATTTTGTGGAGCTTGATTGACATGATAATTATGATTCACTGCCACTGAGATTTCTATAAAATCTCACCCCCACAATGTATAAACAATAATAGGAACCTCAAGTGGTGTTGCCAAGGGCAAGGAGAAAAGGATTGGAAGTCATATTGGAAGAAGTTTAAGCCAAATGTCATTGATGTTATGAGTTGTAAATTATTATGAGTTGTTATGTATCATTGTAAACAATGTTGAAATATTGTACTACAATTAAGGATACTCTATTCATGAACAATTGACTAAGGAATTATGTCTATGCTGTTAGTGGCAGTCTCACCCAAGAAGGGGGTGAATTGGATGAGTTAAAAAAATTCCAGAATTAAAAATATACTATCAAAAACAGAGAGTGTAAGTTTAGGAAGATTTCACCGTATAGAGACAAACACAAGGTTTATACTGGTTCGGTCTTAACCACTTGACCTACGTCGAGTCCTCAGAACACCTTTGAGTATTCCACTATCTTCCAAGATTGATCGGGCTCTTAGCGCCTCAGTACAGTAATTGATTCACTCAATCACTCCCCCTTACTTCCCGTAAGGTTACAAGCCCACTCAAGAGTCCACACTCTTGAGTATCACACTAATGTAATCAATGATGAGTGAGTAATCTCTCTTACAGAGTGTATAGAAGATAAACACTGACGCTCAGTAAAATTGAAAGAATAGAGTATTGAATGCAATAGTAAATGAGCACATATGGTAGCTCGGGTATTCAATTCTGTTCATTAATGCTTCTTCGTGCCTTTTATAGTTGAGGTTGTTAAGTAATTGTTAGACGGAAGAGCTTCTAGCCGTTGTGACTCTGTTTGCGTGTTTTTCCAATTACAACGATTCCGCCATTAATGCTTTTAGGCTTCTGACATAGTAGGTTACAGGCTACATAATCAACCGTTGAAGAGCCGTTGTGATTTCTCTTTGTACTCTACAACAACACTTTTAACTACAATAAGTTAACCTTTGCAATGTAAACCTTAAGGTAGAACTGAACAGATGATAAAATGATTATCCATTGTATTGAGGTGGAATCAAAAAGTCTATGAAATATGCAGAACAACAATATGGACATTTTTGATCGAAGTGCTGATCGATCATTGGTTGATCGATCAGGTTATTGATAATCAGAGTGAAAGCTTTTTGAATCAATTAAGTAAGATTATTGATCAAGTAATAGATCATTGATTTATCGATCAAGTGATCGATAAAATGCAGCAGAGACACTTATGCTGACATGTGAACCAGAGAAAGATCAGAGTCATTTTGATTATAAATTACTTAGCAAAATGGCCAAAATGATCATGCATGCTAAAAATAGTTTGGAAGAAAAATAGAGAGTTGAAATTGAGAACCATCATAGCTAATTGAGATAGAACTGGAAAAGTAACGTGATCGAACAGTTTATTGAGTACTTGTTGATCGATCAGATAATCGATAATTCAAGTTTTACAAAAATGAAACTTCTGTTCATGTTGATCGATCACATTATCGATAAACTCATGATTGATAATGTTATCGATAAATACCATGTGAAAAGCACTCAGTGAAGAGTAAGGATAAATTGGATTTATCGAATAGGTGATCGATCAGTGAGTGTTTGATCAGGTTATCGATAAACTGTGAAATGAAGATTTTGTTCTGAAGCTGTTTACTGATCATGTTATATGAAAAAGTACTATTCAGAAAGATTCAATTATCGATAATGTTATCGATAACTTGGTTAAGTAAGAGCAGATAAGATACTGATTATCGATCATGTGATCGATAACTTGGTGATTGATAATGTTATCGATCAACAGCTATAATGAGTACCTGCATTCAGAGAGTCAGTGAGCAATGTTCAATCATATTATCGATAAATGAATAATCGATAATGTGATCGATAAATGGTGACAAAATCAATGTATAGAACGAGTATAGTGTATTACCATTTATCGGACTCTTTATCGATAACTGATTTATCGATCATGTGATCGATAAATGCACTATGGCTTTGGTTCTCTTTATTTGTTACTTGTTCGATTATCTTATGTTATCGATCAAGTGATCGATAATTAACTGTAAACTTGTATAACTTCTACGTTAGCGATAATCGATCATTTTATCGATCAACGGATTATCGAACAACTTATCAATCAAAATATCAGACATATTACTGGTTTGTACTGACAATGTACCTGATAGCTTATCGATAAATACTTGATCAATCAGATGATCGATCAACACACTGAACTACCTTAATCTAAATTTGTTATCATCAAAACCATAATCCTAACATATGCATGTGTTGCATGATTGGAAAAACTAAATGAAAGGAAAAGAAAAAGAAAAGGCAAGAATGGGATGAAAAAAAGATAAAAGTTGACTCTTTGGGAATAAAGTTTGACCAATGTGATTTTGAGCAATTGGATGAATCTGGATCTAAAATTTGACATGCTTTTAGATGTCATTTTTAGCTTTAAAACAAGTGATAATTCATTAAATTTTGAGTTTTGTATGGAAAGTTATGCCCTTCCATACTTAGGCATAAATCCTAAAAAATTGAAAAATGACCAGATGAACAATACCACTTTGAACGAAATCTGGGAATGATGTACAAGATCTAGGTACTAATGAGTATTTTTCCTCTAAAAAAAATGTCATGATCTT
Organism: Neltuma alba; assembly: GCF_004799145.2. NCBI lineage: Eukaryota > Viridiplantae > Streptophyta > Magnoliopsida > Fabales > Fabaceae > Neltuma > Neltuma alba. The sequence continues at coordinate 240,807 of NW_021635235.1, forward strand.
TCAATAGAACTTGGAACCATCCCATTTTGACTTTTCTACAATTAGTTATGAATTTTCAAAATTGGCCTAAATTGTTGTGAATAGTGCATAGAAATCTGAAAATGGGAATTGTGAAATTGAAATTTTCTCATACTTAAGACTTGAATAATAGTTCCTAATGGTTCCAATTAATGTATAAGGTGATAATAAAGGAGGTTTGACAGGTATCCCCTTATTCAATGCCATAAGCCACCTCACATGTGCCACCTATTACACATGTGTGGTAAATACAAATTTTTTATTTAATAATTCATTCTTCCACGCTTATCCCTCAACAAATTATATTATTCTACGTAGGTCCTTTCCTTTCCATTTTGGCATCAACTCAACCAGAAAAATAAGAAAAAATTTTTTTCCACCAAGCTTATATTTATTACACAGTATAATCTTACAGTATCAGTTGAAATTTTCTTGGATCCTGTTAAATCTATTGCTTCCAACAATTCACTTATTTATGCCAACAACTTTCCTTTAATGAGAAGAGGTTCCTATAATTTTTTTATATTTTTTTTATTTATAACTCCCCCAATTAAATTTTTCCAAACTCGCCCTTCTATCAATAAAAATTAAGCTTTAAATATTTTAAAGCTATCATCTGCATCTCTAGAGGCCTAGAATAATTTCAAAATTCATAATAACCTCCTAAATAATTTTTTAAAATTTTTTCATGAATTATTGAGGCCTTCACATATTTTAATTAATTTGTTTTGGCTAATTTTTCCTCTAATTAGCCAAAAAAATACTAATGATTACTAAAAATTCAAAAATAAGTTATTTTCATATTATTTTTATCTTTCAAATCTTAAAAACTATTTTAGACTCTTTATTTTATTTTCCATAAATTTTTTTAGAAGTTTTAGAAATTTTGAGCATAATTTTTCATTTTGCCCTTCCTTGACTGACTTTTTTTTCTTTCAAAATGATGATCAGGCCCTTCCTTGGGTTTCACTTTAAAAGTCATTCTGTCTATATTCCTACTACACTACCTGGCCCCCAGCCAATCATAATTTCCTCATTTCTCAAGTTAAAATTAATAGGATATGACAGGATCTCCTTTTAAGCTCTTATGAAAGAAATGCTAGATAATATTGCACATTCTATAATGATCCTATCTGTCCATCATTGCCTTTTATATTTATATATACATGTATAATATGAAAAAGAGGAAAGAAGTAAGCATCGTTTGTTTTATAGTATGCTGCATCAAAGGAAAAGGAATCATGTGGCATGTAATTGAATGGAACAAAGTGTTAAAGTAGAATTATAAAGGTAATTGAATACAAGATATATTACTAGCTAAGCTATGTAGTAACCAAGGTAATAATTGAGACAATGATGCAATAGATTAAAAGTGATAACAGAAATGGAAAAGTAAACCTAATATTAAATGGCATAAAGTACAGAGACATCAATGCTAAGCTTGACTAAAACGACTTCTCTTGTTTAATAACTTTAAACATATCCTTCCTTGGAATATGGCAAAGCTGAAATTTGTAGAGAATTAAAATTATTGTCTTTAACAATATTCCTCTTCAAAGTGCTTCTCCTCTTGTCTTTTGCAAGAGCTAAGGCTACATGCTAGGAGAGGTTCAAAATTGTCATATCTTTTTCTAGTTTAGGCTTAAGAGTATTTGAGTGAGGAGTAGGTTGACTTATTTACTTACTTCAACATCCTTTCAAAATTCCTACATATAAGAAGGAAGATAGTTATATAAGGTGATGCATAAGCTTGAGAATAAACATATACATTTCGTTAGGGCGCAGGTTAAACCTATTTAGCATTTTTCAATGCCTCTATATCATTCTATATAATAAAGAATTTGAAGCATCAATATGGAGAAGAATATGAATTCTTGGTTAATTTCTTGATTCTTACTTGTATTTGTTATACCCTTAGTCACACCTCATCACAAGCTTCCATGAACTCGTATGTTGAGTCTTTACACATAGAAAATTGACCAACACTTATGCTAGAAGATGGATATTTCTTGTTAGGGTTAATACAAATTTTGGTTTATTTTGTTATCAATCCCTATAATTCCAAAACCCATGATATTGGCCCTTATTATTTTGGTCATTTCAAAACGTCGGTTCCTAGTAGTTTCACAATGTTAACTTTGTTTAAGATGACACTAACACCATTAACATGATGATTTGGACACATAAGCTAACACATACGTGGATCTTATATACGAAAAAGAGAATAAATAAATAAATAAATGATTTTAAAAACATACCATAGAGAGATAAACAAATGGAATAGTGATTGAGATGGGAAAGGAAAGGGGAAGGGTTTAGGGCAAAAAGAGGGTTGATAAAGGTAGGGAAGGACAAAGGCACTTTGATAAAGGCAAGGAAGGGCAAAGGTACTTTGGTAAGTTGTTCATATAATTTTATGACTATTTGCAATTTTGCTTCAATCTCATCTTCTACTCATGTTCAACATTGGATCTAACCTAGGATGTAATAAGCTCAAATGGCTTCTACCAAGAGTTTATCGTTATCCACCATGGACAAAAGAGGTGCTAAAAAATACAAATGTAAGGATGACGTTATAGTTTTCATATTATGGGCTTAACAAAATTATGATAGAAGATTTCTTAAGTGCTTAATTGCAAGGTTTGTGGCTAATAAATTTTTTCATCAAATTTGATAGAGTTTATAGATATATGAATTTTTATTTCTATTTAATGGTTTTTGGGGATTTACTTGGCTTTAGGAGCAATGGTCATGATATTATTTTGATTGGATTGATGCACTGGTTGAAATCCAACACTAAAAGAGTCAAAAAAGATAAAAAAAAAGATAATGATGATATCAGAAGGAGGATGAGAAATTGGAATAGGTTATATATGGAGTTGCTATAATCAATGTATTTTCATTTTGTAAGTTGTTGATGTAGCAGCAAATGACTTGGCTACTTGTTTAATTGTGACTTCGATTACTTTTGATGTAGCAGCAAATTTGGAAAATTTCATTCTCTTTGATTATGCAGGTCAGAATTAGTTTGTGCATCAACAATGTCATCACAAGGTTTTACATTGGCATAGTCTGCGAAGAGTTTTCTTTAATATTAATCTTGCCTTGAGATACGCAATAAGCTAGAATAGAAAAGTAGAAAATTAATACTTGTAGATAATCAAACTAAAAGTTATTAATTGAAAAGGAATATTTGGCATACATATGATCACAATGAGAGCTTGTTTCTCTTGCGTATAGTTAGTGATTAACCAGCGTCACTTGATTGTATATTGGAGCTCTTTAAACCATATATCAATCCAATGGGGAAAAAAAGCAATAGGTTATTTCACCAAAACAAAAAGTAATAGGTTGACTATATATATGGAAGAGACTAAAATAAAACTTTCTCATGGACACCAACATAAGCTACTTTATAAAATTCCTAAAATTAACTTGATTTGAGAAGTACAATATTTAATTAAAATTACAATATTAAAATTTTAAATTAAATGTTCATGAAGCAAATAATAAAATACCCAAGAATAGTTAATTTGCATAATGCAAATGAGATTAAAATGCAATGTTATTGCAACATATTTTTGAACCTCTCCCAATTCAAATTAAAACCTCTAATATACATAGCATTGGTAATGAAGTCACAATTCACAAAATACATAACATTAGTTTCTTTCAATCGGCAATCAAAAATACAAAATTTTTAATGTTACAAATTTGTCTAGAATATGCTTTACACTGAAATCGCAAAATACATAATTAATGAAGTCACAAATATTTTTAAGATATCTAAATGTCAAAGTTGACAGCTACCTAAAGGAGTTGTAACAATTGACTATTGAGTAGAAGATGATTGCTTTCTTTCAATTGTAAACTTATAAGGCCTCTTGGATTTCTTACTTACAAGTCTATTGGTTTTGGCCTTATTTTCCATAATTAGAACATGCAAAGTTATGATATTGTTTTCTCTCATTTACTACCCTGGCTGGTTGTTTGTCTGGTCCTTTCTTTCATTTCTTCTTTGGCCTCCCAGGATGCTTGTGATAAATTGAAAGATTAATAAGCTTATCATTATCTTTTTCCCACATCGCCTTACCATTAATAGGCTCAATAACCAAGGAGTGACAAGCACAAAAAAAATCGTAATGTTAAGTACTTGTCCCATATAGTCAAGGATCCTCCCTTTTAGCATGTATACAAGCAACTGCATGTCTATAAGATAATTATTGATAAAATTTCAAACAATTTAAAAAGAGATTTAATATAAATATAGATGGCACCTGAATATGTTCCCTATTTTTATAATTTTTTTCAGCCAAGAGGATTAATATGAAAAAAAATGAAAAGTAGTGATTTAACTTAATTTTGAAGTGTTATGAAGTTTTTTAAGAAGATCTATCATATCTTGTTAATTTTAACCTTAGAAATCAGGAATATACATTAGACTATGGGTTAAGCAAGGTAGCCAATAGAGAGACAACACAACTTTTGAATTGAGATCAAACTGGTACCCGACTATTATTTCTGGCATATCCAGTCAATATTGAATAAGATAAGAATGTTCACTGAAAATTCTAAAAAATTCCTCAAAAATCATAAAAAATAGAATAGATGGTACAAAACAGTATTTGTGGCCTGGAAGATGAAAAGAGGATGAAAATAATTTATTTTAGAATTTTTTTATATTTTCTTGAAATTTTGGCTAATTAAAGAAAAATTGGTCAAATTGAATTATTTAAAATATATAGGAGGCTCAATAATTCATAAAAAAATAGAAAAATTGTTTGAAGGATTATTATAAATTTCAAAATTGTTTCCAACCTCTAGAGATGTAGAAGTTAGCTCTAAATTATTTAAAGTTGAAATTTTTATAGGTAAAGGGCTGATTTTTGAGAAAATTCAATTGGAAAAGTTATAGGCAAAAATAAAATCTAAGAAAATTTGAAGAATTATTTCTTATTAAGAGAAAGCTATTGGTGTAAGGAAATAAATTTTTGGAGATAGTGAATTTAACAGAATCTTAAAAAAAAATGCAACCGATTACGTAAAATTACATAGTGTGATGACGTTAAGCTTGGTGGGGTCAATTTTTCCCCATTTTTTAACTTGAATGGTGCTATGAGGGTTGAGGACCTAGAAGAAATAATACAATTTGTTAAAGGATAGAGTTGAAAGAATGGATTTTTGAATAAAATTAGGTGTCATATGAGGTGGCAATTTGCATTAAACGTGTAGGACACCTTAGCTCACATGTAGCGCCAAATTAAGGGAGAATAAAGGAGATGTGTACATGTGTTATCTGATAAAAATCAAGGGCTAAGATTGTGATATATGGTAGCTTGATTCAGTGTCTATATATATCACTTTCTCTCCATTCTTTCCCCCTTTCATTCTGCCTATTTGGAGCTTTGGAGGCAGAAGACATTCAACCATTTGAGGAGGAAGAAGAGTAGAGCAAGAACAAACCAAAACCAAGGTGAATCAAGGGTGTAATCAAGGTAAAAGCTTGATTATCCTATCTAGTACTTGATTATCTATGGTTTGATGATTTTTGACTTAGTTTTGGTGGAGTTTGGTGATTGAAACCCTATGGGATAGGTGATGTATGAAATGACCTTGATGGTTTATGATTGATATCGAGTTGTTATATGGTTAAAAGGATTGAAAATGATTGTTAGATAGTGGCTAAACTTGGTTATTTGAAAGACATTACTTTGTGTTTAAAAAGGGGGTATTCCACCAAGTAAAGATGGATACCCTAGGGTTTGATTTTCATTGTTTTGATGCTTCTAATGGATTTAGAAGGTGATTTTGTGTAGGGATACGTGAAGAACATGTGTTTGGAAGCATTAAAATTGAAAATGAAATTTTTGAACCCTAAGGTACCCTATTCAACTAAGAAGAGAAGTGGTGGGGGGAATTAGATTTTGATGAATCTAAGTTGAAAAATTGATTGTATATGGAAAATTGTGTAGGAAACACCTATGGGAGTTATGAAAAAATTGGTGATACTAAAACCCTAAATTAAGGGATAAAGGGGTAGGGTTTTAATAAGAATTATGTAATGGATGGTATGATTGATTTGGGATACCATTATTCTTATTAGTTGATAAGTAATTTTTTAGAGCAATTGAAAGTCTAAAAACCAAGGGAGGTATCTGTTTGATTAAGCACAAAGAGGTAGCATTGAATTTACAATTTTAATGTTAGCTTACTTGGTTATTACATAATGTGATTCTTTGAATATGTCATATTATATTTGAACTTATTGGTGGTGATGATATGTTGATTGGTTGCATCGTATGCATTGGTAAAATGTATTAACATGTTGATTTTGGATAGATTGAAATGATTCTTGCATGGCATAGAAACACGTAAATGAATATAATTTTGATTGTAATATATCTTGCTTGTTTAACATTTTTGCTATAATTCCTTTGCTAATGAGATTCCTATGAAATCCCATTCCTCTCCATGTCTAAATAACACCAATAAGGTAAGAAAGCGGTGTCTTCATGAAAAAAATGTTATGGAATTTCTAATAAACTGTATGCACAAGTTTTGTAATATTTATAGATATGTGTTTGGATGACCTCTAAGGGTTGTAAATTATTTAAAATTACTTGTTATATGCTATGATATATGGCTGAATCATGTTTGAGTGACTATGGTTTTAATTTAATAGGTTATGCATAAAAAGGATAGAAGCTGACCTAATTAAAGGCAAAATTTGACCATGTAGAATTTTGAGCCAATGAAGGTGTTTGGATATGGAACTTAACAATTTAATAGTTCATATTATTAGCTTTAAAATGAGTAATATTTCATAAAATTTGGAGTTTTGTACAAGAAGTTATGCCTTTTCAGAGTTAGGAATATTTTCTAGAAAATTAAAAAAGGTACCAAATGAACAGTACAGTTTGTTGTAGAAACTAAGCCCACATGAGCTGAGCTCATACTCTAAATGTATTTTTCTTTAAAGAACTCATTGTAAGTTTCAAATAGGACTTGGAATAATGTCATTTTAATTTTTCTAAAATTAGTTATAATTTTTCAAATTTTGACAAAAGTTAAAGTACAATGCATAGTAACTCAAGAAATTAAATTCAAAAATTCAAGTTTTTCCCACTTAATATCCTGTGAAATAGTTCCAATTGCTCCCACTTGATATAAAATTAGGTAATAAAATGAGGCATGATAAGATCAATATAAAAATTTTTTGATAGCATCAAGATGATAAAATAAGCAAGATACCAAGCACTTCCACTCAAAGCATAACAAAAGCATCAAGATGAACTAAATGAGTTGTAAATAAACATGGTATAATTTGAAATTACTACAAGCATGATATTACATTGCATTAACATGGTATAATTTGAAACTATTGCATAGCTTACCAAACTTTTTCGAATTATTCCACTATTCCATCATATTAAGGTACTCATTGTAAAATTAAGCTACGAATGGTGATATCCATCATTCCACCATTACAAGCTACTGATACTAATAAAATAGAGCTACTGGTTCTATAAGAATTAAACTAAAAAGGAATTATTACAATAAAGTTACCTACATGAAATTCTGTTAAGTTGCCACTAATAACAAGTGTATGTTTTAATAGCGAGAGTTATGAGTCTTGAATGACACCTCATATCTAACCTCTAATTTTTGACATTCTTGAACATCCTAGTCCAATCATTTGAGAGGTCATAAGAAAATAATTCCTAGTCACAATACTTATTGACTTTGATAGGATTTTCAGTAAAATGAGTCATGAGATATGTTCTAATTCAATCAAGCAAGCTCATAATTGGAAGTTCTTATGCCTTCAACATCTTCTATTGAACGACTCCATGCTATTGTTGGTAATCATATTGCATTTACAATACTCATCAACATAAGACTTGGTCTAACAACTTGGAGTGATTGCAATCAAATGATCACAAGCCCTACTATAAAAAGCCTTTAACTCATTTATCTGGTCTCTCTACTTAGATTTTATGGTGGCCTTTGCAACATGAAGAACTAAATCACAAATGATAGTTCCTCCTCAGTATTTTATCTCGATATTAGAACATAGATGTTGCACATAGAGTCGGGGTTTAACACCTTTAAATAACTCTTTAAATGCTTGCATGAGACCTTGCAAGTGATTAAGACAACTTGTTAACTATTTATTTATGAGAAAAATGCAACTATATAACTAATTACATGCAGAATTTTTTGAGAACGTAAAACCACACTATTCAACTAATTAAAAGGACCTTTTTTAATGCAAATCTATGTTTTTTTTTACATCAAGTATGAATCAATCATACTTATTACTCTAAGTATGAATATGTGATATTTTTAAGCAAGTATGAATAACCTGTGATTTTTTTCTAGCAAGTATAAATCTTTGAACCAATAGATTAAAGTAGAAAATAGCTTCCATGTAGGTTCTTGCAATGAAGGCAAAGATAAACAAAAATTATGCATGAAACAGTTCAAGATTCACTTCTAATGAGCTAGAAGAAAAATAAATACAACTCTTTTAAAACAAATATTCATAACTTACCTCTTATTGGTTTGATATAATCACCTATCTTCTTTCCCACATACTACTAATGTCATTAAATAGATTATTCAAAAACCACATCTATTGTCTCTATTTTCTCCCTCAACCACAGCCCATGCTAATGGAAAGTAATGTCCATTAGCATCATATCCTATGACTACAAGTAATATCCCTCCATATGAAGTCTTCAAGAAATATCCATTAAACCTAATAATAGGCCTATTTACAGTAGCTATGCACTCATATAATCTCTTAAGTACAAGAGGACAATCCATGTGAGGTTGATTGGTAACTAAAATAAACATTTTTTATGATTTACATTTCCTTAATTCATTGTAACAAACTATTCATTTCAGCCGAGGCCTCACCTTATCATTATTTACAAATTTCACTTTATTGATGGAGCAAGATGTAATCTCTAACCACATCCTTAAGCTACCTTATGAAAGTAGTCTTCATCCCTAACATAAACTCTTTGCATATCTCCACTAAGTTATATTTTATCATGTTCAATTTACCTTCCCTCTCATCCTCTTCTTTACTTGGTCTTTCTCGTTCATCGATTTCCTTTGACTTATGATTAGATAGTAAGCCTAATATATCTTCCTCCCTTGCTTCAAACACATTATTTTTCCCTCCTTCATCGGGTTCCACTCTCATACACTATGAACTCCCAACAATTTCTTCTAACTCATTACTTACTCTGACCTCCACATATTTTGAAAAATAATCATTATCAATATGTCTTTCCTCACAGTTACCAAAGCCTGAGAAAGTAGACCCTATGTTTGTTTCACTCTCTTCCTCCCATTAATTTTATCACACCTTATTTTTAGACTATATTATTTCTCAATTGCAACCACTGGGAACCATTTCCTATGGCTTTAAGTTGGAAAAATTTAAACTTTAAAATTTCATAAGTTTGGGTTACTATTCTTGTAACCCTAATCAAGACCAAATTTTGAAAAATCATAATTAATTCTAGAAAAATCAAAATAAGGTAGTTCTAAGTTATATTTAAAGCTCTTAATATGATTTTTAGATAACAAATACTCACTTTCATTAATCCATGTCAATTAATCCTAGAAGTCACGCAAAGTGGTACTGTTCATATGATAATTTTTTAATTTTTTAGAATTTATGCCTAAATTTGGATAGGCATAACTTTTTGTACAAAAATCCAAATTTAATGAAATACCACTTGTTTTAAATCTAAAAATATGATCTATAAGCCTATCAAATTTCAGCTGAAATCTCATTTATTTGCATAGAATTTTGTTGGTGCAAAAATGAGATATTTTTAAGGTTATCTTATCCATTTTTCATGCATTTTCTTGGTTTTTCTCCTCTTTTAACCCCAAAGGACCATTTCTATCACATATCACATGCTCAAACATGATTCCTTAACCAATATTTGCATGCATATCAACTTTGGTCATTATTGCAATAATCCAACATAAGTCATACATAATTCACATAAACTACAAGATATTGTTCCAAGAGGCATTAAATTCAATTTTCTCCCAAAATGATCTCCTTTCCTTTCTCCTTGCTTGGTCTAACCCCTAATTGGTGAATATGTGAACATAAAAGAATGAGATTTCATAGACAATTTCAGTAGCAATGAGTCATAATTATCATGCTATGTAAAAATGTGACATGTTATCATGAAACTAAAATTATGATGCAACATTTTAGGTGCATTTCATTGCCATAGAAAGAGGGCAACCAATCAAGCCATTAAATCATTCCACATTACATATTTCCAAGGAAATATTTAACATAGAATTCCACACATAATCACATAATTTGCTCAATCACATCATGACAATATAAATCAAATAACACATACACATTTAAACAAGTAAGAAAGCAATCAAATTATGAGTTCAATGCTACCTCTTACTCAAGTATATATTTTAGTCTCTTTATGAATTTGGTGCTCCTTTTTATTTTCTTGCACAATGCCTATCAATCCAAGTATAAACACATTTCATATTACCGATAATCCACACATAAACACCATTATTCAACAATAAACTCATATAAACAACTTTTTCCTTGATTTTTAACATTGTTGTTTCCTCTTTGTTTCAATTAACCTCTTAGGCCATTCCTACATAATTTTTCATGTAGAATCCAAATATCAAATCAAATTTAACAAAATCACACTCCTTTCCCTTTTACTTGCCTTGGCCGAATAGTAGGGTTAAGATTTCAAAATTTTTATTTTTGATTCCAATGATTTTAAACACTTTTCCTTAGTATTTCTCTACACAAAAACACCTTTTAAACTTGTTGGAATCATCAAATCACATTGACACAATCTCTAGCTTCAAGAACTAGAAGTTGTCGAATAGGCTTCCTTAAACCCTGACTTTGGTTTTTTTTTTTTCCAAAATTCAATTCAAACATCAATTAAACATGCTATTTCAAGCTCATACTCATGGTTGCTATCCTTTCCTAATCCATTCTCATTGTGACCAAAAATTGGCAGCATGGTAGCTTAGGTTTTGTCATGAAATTTCAACCAAAACAACCCTTAAACCTAACCAAAATCAAGCTTGGACATACCTTAATGGATCCTTTCTTGAAGCTTGATAATTTTCCATTGCTTTGGAAGGTTTTAGGTGTTATTTAAGGTTGAGTTTTTGGTTGAACAGAATTTTTCCTTTTTTCTCCAATTTTGGCCAAATTTTATGTATTTAAAGGGTATTTATAGACCTCACAAGTTGACCATAACTCCCTCCAAATGGCCTCATTTTTGGCTACCTAAAGTGACATGTGTCCTTCTTCATAACTCTTAAATTTCAGCTATTGCCAAGTATCCCTTGGTCTTGATTTTTCTTATGAATTTTGGGCTTAAATTAGGCTTAAACTCTCTTAGTAAGAGGGACCATGGGCTGCACGAATTTTATGGGCTTCTATGGCCCAAAATGAGCCCAAAACTAATTGGAGAGGAAGAGGAAATATGGCCCGGTCACAAATTATCAATTTCCAACTAAAACTCACAATATTGGTTACTATTTCCAAAAATAGTTTTGGGCCTCCAAAAATTTATTTCTCTCCATCAAAAATTCTTTTTTAATATAGGAAAGTCCCCTGAAACTTTTCAAAATTTATCTCAACCTCTAACTATTTATTTTGAATTTTCTTTAAAATCATACTTTATAGATAAGATTTCGGTAATAAATATTCTAAAATTAAGTCTTGCACTTTTAGGGCCTGGGAATAATTTTATAAACTCAAATAAATCCTCAAATAATTTTTTATATTTTTTTACAATTATTGAGCCTTTATATATTTAAAATAATTGTTTCTGTCCAATTTTTTTTACTGTTTTTCTGAAAAACCTTTATTTATAGAACATTCTGTAATAATTTATTTTCATGTTATTTCCATCTCCATGGCTTCAAATAAGGTTCAAAAGCCTCTAATTGACCTTTTTACTATTTTTTGAGAATTTTCTGAAAATTTTCTCAAATTTTTCTATTTTGTCTTTCTTGAACCAATAATTTCAAAAATATTAGCCCAAACTCTATCTGGATTTTATGTCATGTATGGCTTCATCAACCAGTCTACTTTTCTTATTGGCCCTTAGCTTAATTTTTATTCCTATTAACAGGATTAAACTTTGTAGGATGTGACAACTTTCATAACTCTCAATTTTATCTTCACCCCACTACTATTACCACTGTCAATTCTTTCTTTCTCCTAATTCATATATAACCTGTCAAAGTAAAAACAAAATACAATAAAAAAACACAACATTCCATTGAGAAAAAAACAAAAGAAAAGGAAACATAACGTAAGAAGAATCAAAACAATACCAAAATTGAAAAATAAAACAAAGCATAATGCAAGAGTGTAAAAGCAAGACTCATTGCTCAATAACAACATTATGCAAACAAAAAAAATCATATAAACACACAACAACACAGAGAAATCAAATAAACACCTTATTAAACCCCATACCAACAAGTGCAAGAAATCAAAACAAAGCAACCATAAACACAGACTACAAAGGAATCTAAAATGAAGCATTTATTGGGTTAAAATCAAATGCACAATATAGCTTGAATGTCAAGAGTTTTTGGAATAGAATGCTAGCCGATGAGAAAGGAACTTTGAATCAATACGGTTCAAGGTTCATCTTCCCATGAAATTGCTTCCTTATGTTCCAATGAAAATGCTTTAAATAGAATGCTAACAACCATTATAGAGAATTTTCCTTACCTTTCAACAAAGAGAAGCAAAAAAAAAAAAAAAAATCACTTATAAACATTCTTCACATGACGGCCTATAAAAAACCCACTACCCCAATGATAGCCACATTACTAATCGCTAGTAATATGGGTCTTCTTTACCTAACCCTTTCCCCTTTCTTTTTTCCTTCTTTAAACACTTCTGTTTTTATTGGTATGTCGTGTGCATGCATTTTGTTTCAATTATTGCTTTTTTCCTTTCTTCAGCTTTATGTCCAAGTAATCAAGCCACATATATGTGATCCTATGTGTCCACATGATTATGTTAATAGTGTTAGAGTTATCTTAGACAAAGTTAACAGTGTGAAGTTACTAGGGACCAATGTTTTGAAACGACCAAAATTTAAAGAACCAATACTATGGGTTTGAAATTTCAGGGACTAACTTTAAACATATCTTAACTTGGAACATGGTAGAACTGAAATTTGTAGAGGGTTACAATTATTTTCTTTAAAAATATTCCTCTCCAAAGTATTCCTCCTCTTGTCTTTTATAGGAGCTAGGGTCACATGTTGGGAGAGGTTCAAAATTATCATATCTTTTTTTGGTTTACACTAGGAACTATTTGAGTGAGAAGTGGGTTGGTTACTTTGTGCAATAATATTGATTTATTGTTCACTTACTTCAAAATCCTTTCAAAGTTCCTACATATAAGTAGGAAGATAGTTATATAAAGTGACGCATAAGCTAAAGAATAAAACATAGATATTTTGTTATTATGGAGGTTGAACCTTATTACATCCTAAATTCTGGGTCTAAAAGTATTAGAATTAGCATGAAATATGTAAACTATCAGACTTTTTTTGATAGAGGCTCCAGAGGTTTCTTAGAGGGACAGAAGTGTAAGAATGGCTGATCACCCAAGAGGGGGTGAATTAGGTGTTAATTAAAAACAAAAACCTTTTCGCAGTATAAGAAAATTCATAAGAAATTCTGAGCATAAAAACAATGAATCGTCATAAGCGTAATCACAGTAGTAAAATGGTTTAGCTGAAAATATAAAAAGGTAAGGGAAGAGAAGATGTAAATTGTGATTTATCCTGGTTAGGTCCTCACTGACCTACATCCAGTCCCCAGGCTCCCCCTGAGATTTTCAATCGACTATCTCCCTCAAGTTTAACACAGGTACTTGAGAACCACTACAACCACAAGTTTGATCCGAGCACTTGCGTCGCCACTTACAATCCTTAGACTAACCAGTCTAATTTAACAACAACCTCTCACTGAGGTAATACTCCCCCTTACACACCGTAAGGATACAAATTGATAATGATAAAGAAGATTGAATATTTCTTCTCTTAAAGAAGTGATAGATGAATCTTAAGCACGTTTGGGAAACTCTCCTCTCTATCTTATGAATACATATGTTTTTGTCTATGAAGTACAGAGACAGGGAGTTTTCTCTCGAAGCTCTAAATGAGAATATATTGATTCGGCATTTTAGCATTTGATGTTGTAAGCTCAGACTCTTCTCTTTTTTGTTTGTTTTGAATGCTCTTCTATTTATAGATGATGTTGGGTACTTGACCGTTGAGCATTTTCTTCCCGTTTGGCTCGAAGAATAAGACCGTTGAAACTAGCCGTTGGAAGCTTTTAACAAAAGTCGATTCTTCACATCATAAATTCGTTGTGGCTCTTTACCTGAAGTAATCTTCCTCAGATCAAGTGATAAGTATCTGATAATCTTAGAAACAATAAGTTGGAAAACATGGAATCAATCATCAGATATTCAGATATTCAGAAAGTAAGATGAACTTACTTAATCGATGCCTTGATCGATAATCCTTTGATCGATCAGGTTATTGATTATTCTGAGTGAAGACTTTTGAACCAGAGAACTAAGATTATCGATCAAGTGATGGATCAACAGTTTATCGATCAGGTGATCGATAAAGGGAAATAGTGATATCATACTATTATGCATAGACAATGAAGATCAAGGTTGCTTTTGATTTTGACACTCTTTAAATAGTGAAACAAGACATTTATGAAGGCTGAGAAAAAAGCGGGGTAGAGGAATTGGTCAACTCATCAGGCTTATGACCTAAAGATTGCAGGTTTGAATCCTGTCCCCACCTAATCATCTGAGGACATCATGGATTGCTTTGGCTATTATAGGATATACCTTATATTATATCCTTTCAGTTTATGGCGTGACATTTCCTACAGAGAAACATCGAGATTTAAGGTTTAAACTGAAATCGCCTCATGATCAAACAAGTGATCGAACAATTGTTGATCGATCAGGTTATCGATAAATAGTGTTATAGAAATTACTTTTGAAACACTAATTATCGAACACTTTATCGATAAATAGATGATGGATAACCTTATCGATAAACAGTAGGCAAAATTATATTTTGTGAAAGCACAGACTATGTAAGTTGATCGAATAGGTGATCGATTAATGAATGATCGATCATGTTTTTGATAAAGAGGTTTATTCTTGTAAAATCAAAGAATTGATTTATCGATCACGTTATGTGAAAACAAGGTAAACATGAAGTGCGATTATCGATCATATTATCGATAATCTGATTATCGATCCAGTGATCGAAGAGCTATGATTTAAGACCGATGTACTGATGATCGATCATGTGATCGATAATTTGCTGATCGATCAGGTGATCGATAAACCTTTTGTTATGAGACAGAAGAAGTTGAACCTTTTTCTGACAGCTTATCGATCAACCAATTATCAATTAAATGATCGATAATTTACTTAAACAATTCTATCAATGATTGAATATCTGATCGATTATCCTTTAATCAATAATGTTATCAATTACTTGTGCTTTCATATTTTCAAAGATAGATTATATAGCTTGATCACCTTAGAAATGCATGTGAAGATATAAGAGAAGAATTGAAGAGATAGTACCAGGAACTTGATAAAGTGATCGAGTATGTAGTTGCTTGATCAGGCTCGAGTAACATCTGATAATGGCTTTTCATTTCCTCATTTCTTCTAGTGCTTTTACTCAATAACATGTTTGAGCAGCATGTTGCTTAAGAGCTTAATCGATCAGTGTAGAACTTCGGGTCTTTGCCTCAATAAATTTGAATTCTGATTCAAGCAAAACGAAAGTCAACTTTGAGTGATCATAACTCTTCCAATTCAACTCTAAATTTTTCAAATGACCTATCCCCAGAAATCTCTTTGAGTCTACTTTCTAATGCAACAAGAATCACCCCGAAATTCATTGTAGTTACGAACTTATCTTCATCAGAGTGACTAAAGGTCGGAATCAAGGCCTTAATCCTTACTTCAATGTTTTGAACAACATATCTCCCTCATATGAAACTCTTTGAAGTTGATTTTAGTGTCCATGAACCATGTTCTGAGTCTAGTTTCATATGAATCAAGTTTCACCTCAAACGGATTTGTGGTTTAAGAGATATTAGAGAAATACCGAACCTATGTCAGAGCTGAACAAAGAACAGAGCATAACAGAGTATGTGTTTTATCGATAACTTGATCGATAAGTGGATGATCGATCAAGTGATCGATAAATGCCCATGAAAATCACCTCTGAAGCCTATTTTCCATGTTTATATGAAGGGTGACTCAATATATGATTATATAACTTCCGGTTTGTGCATTTTAGCTTCCGATTGAGCCATTCAAACTTCTGATTGAACATAGCAACTTTTAACATCAAATCTATGAACTTGAATCTTGATATTTCCATTTGGTCTTGCAAGTTCTTCTTTTCTCAATCTCTCTTTTTCTTCTTCCTCTTGATCATTCTTCACAACTCAAAGTTCAACATAATCACTCCTTTCTTTTCTTGAGGAAACTACACAGGATATTAAGTATGATAGTTAGTCAAAATATGAGGTAAACAATTTATGCAAACTTTTTGCTCTATTATTTGACATCATCAAAACTAATCATATCTAACAAGAAGAATTTTCAAGGACTAAATCGCAAAGGAAAGGTTTTTTGGGACTAAGAAAAAAGAAAGTTAGAGACTTTAGTGAAGTCTTGAGGATAGGAATGAGAAATAAAGATGAATATAGGCCAAAGGTTATGTTGAAGGCCTTAAGGAGGTGAATTATCGGGTTAACCCAAATCTAAGGCAAAATCATAATTTTGCAAAGTTCCGGGCTGGTAAGGGTAAGGATTTTAATGGTTTTTGGGAGCTTGAAAACCTAAGAGGACATGCTGCACAAAATTTTTAAGTGTGAGGGGAGATGAAATTGATGTTAGAATAATATTTAAAGGCTTGAAAGGAACAGGAATCAAGTGGTTTTAGCTTTGTATTAATTGAATTCCATGACTTTAGAACCAAAGAGGATGCCACAGCCTGACTGGTTTTTTTGCTTAGGATGCGATTTTGTTGATTATAAGGCTTCCAATGGATTTAGAATGGAAAATTGTGTAGGAACAAGATGAAAGAATGAAGTTGGAAGTATTGGAATCAAAACTGGAGTTTAAGTGGAAGATTTCAGTTTTAGCCTAGAACTAGGGAAAGGAGTTGGATTTTGATTGATCTAAGTTCATATTTGGATTTCTTTATCAAAATTGTGTAGGATTGGCCTAAGGAAATAATTTTTACAAAGTTAGAACACTACATTATAAATTAACAAAAAGAGATTAATTTTAAGGACATAAGTCTTCCACATTGTGTCATTCTTGGTCCTAGTGAGTAATGTGACCCTTGTGATTGTGATTAGGATCTTGAGACATCCCAGAGAAGTTTTGGATGTGTTTGACCAAAAGCTAGATAGTTGGGAAGCTTAGGGAGCAAGTTGAAGAATAAGAGAAAACTTATGGTGCAAGGTAGTAAACTTACCCCTTTATGTCCTTGACATGGTATACTTATGTGCTTGTTTGCATATGTTCACTATATGATATTGTGACATGGTGATTGCTGTTAGAAATGTTGTTCTTAATATGTTTTCATAGCCATGCAATTTTATACTAAGCATAAAGCGTGATAGCATGTCACTAGTTAACCTAAGTTTATAGAAAATTACATACCATACATTAGCATCCATCTTGTACAAGTATGTGATAATGTTTGCTACTGAGATTCTCTTGAATCTCGCTCTCACTTAACCAATGATAATAGGTGATAATAATCAAGAAAAAGATGCATGAAGTGGAAGCAAGGAAAGAGGAAAAGAATTGAAAAAATTCATTGTATTAAATTGTATAATTTGTATGTTAATGTATGATATAAACATATCATTAATATTATGTGATGTCAAATAATGATGATGACATATATAATTGTCTATGATGTTGCATGGAAATAGTTAATGCATGAATGGAATGAGATTATGCATGGAAAGAATTAATCATGAATTGTTAATGCAAGTTAGGGAGATAAAGCATCCTTAAAGGGGCCACCAAATAGTGATGGAGTGGAAGTAAGGTAAATGATTTATTCTACCTATGAAAATTGGTGTGGTTAAAATACACATCCTGAGCTTTAGAACAAGTGATAGATCACTTAAAAATATGTGTGCTAAGAGTTATGCTCTATCAAATTTAGGGTAAAGAAACTGGAAAGTATAGTTTTGACCAAATAAATAGTAAAATTCAATGAATAAACTGTATGAATTGACAAGGGTTAGGTCCAGTTTTATAATTTTTTCCTCTAGAGAACTGAAAGATCTTCAAATAGAATTTTAAACCACTTCAATATGATTTTTTATAATTAGTTATGATTTTTTAAATTTGGACCAAAAATCTAGAATTTAACCAATGAACAGTAACCTAAGAACTAATTGCAAATTTTCAATCTACGAGCTTGTTTCATGAATTGCTTGAACTATAACACTTCCAAATGCATACTCTGAGAGGTAAAAGAAAGGATGTTTCAAACTTATTTAGCATCATTCAATTCGTTTACATCGTTCTATATATTAAAGAGTATGAAGTGAAACATCCTTCCATTTACCCCTTTTAGTACGCGTTCAAAAATATTACGGTTCAAGTAGATTACGAAATAAGCCAATAAATTGAAAATTTGAAATTCGTTTCTTGAGTTTCTATTTACTAGTAAATTTCATATTTTTGGTCCAATATTGAAAATTCATAACTAATAATAAAAAAAATCATATTGAGGTGATCTAAGTCTCTATTCAAAACTCTTTCAATTATCATAAGTGAAAAATATAAATTTGGACTTACTCTTCTCAATTCATACAATTAATTCGTGGGAGTTTACTATTCATTAGATAAAACATTGTACTTTTCAGTTTCTCTACCCTAAATTTGAACAGTTATAGCACTCAACACAAATATCCATTTTAAGTGATCTACCATCTATTTTAAAACTCAAGGTGTGTAATTTAAGCATATCAAATTTCATGGACAGATTCAATCAGTTGTCTCACTTCTACTCTGTGACAAACTTGTGGCTTATTTAGGAATAGCATATCTCCCTACCTTGTATTAATAATGCATAAATATTTATTTCTTTGCATGCAATCCTTCCAACATTTCATGATTCATTCTCATGCATTAACATGTTCTATCATCTATGCCAACATCATTATTTAACTTTACATAATATCATTAGTATATCCATATATACATTGGCATAAAAATTACATAATATAATATAATATGTTTCCTCAATTCTTTTCTTTTTTTCTTCGTTTCCACTTCATGCTTCTTTTTGCTTTCTCATTAACACCTATTAGGGTTGGTTAAGAGAGGGTAAGAGTCAGAAAAATCTCAGTAGCAAATATTACCCACATATATACAAGACAAATGCTGAGTGGATGACATGCATGGTTTCATGCTTTCATGCTTATAACATGATATGCTGTAATGTTTAAAGTTTCATTCACATATGACCATAGAACATACAAGAAACAAAGCCACATTCAATCTTTCATATTTTAAACCATCATTTAGCAACATCAATACTTAAGCATACATATCAAGTACACAATAAGGGTAAGTTTACTACTTTGTGTCTTTAAACTTTCTCTTTTGCTCCCTGTCACATCCTAGATTTTAGGGCTAGAAACCCACATAGTAGCCTAAAAAAGGTAGGCTACTAGGCCCTTTTTAGCAAAAGTCCCAAAAATGAGAAAGAAAGTCAAAATAGTTTCAGGGACTGAATTACAAAGTAAGAAAATTGTTAAGGGGCAAACGGGCAAGTAATGTTGAGATTCCAAAAGAGTCTCAAGAGCCTAGAAAGAGAAAGAAGGCTAGATATATGCCCAAGGTTAAGTTAGAACCTCAAAGAGACAATTTTATGAGGTTAAGTCCAAGTAAGGACTAAATTGTAAATTCAGAAAGTTATGACCAATAGGGGTAAAAATAAAAAGTATACAAAAAATTTTAGAAAAATCCCAAAAAAATAGAAAATAATATTCTAAGATACTTTTGTGAAGAGAAATGATGAAAATACCCCTAAGATAACTTAAATGAAGTTTATAAGATTATGACCTATAAAAAATACACTATTTGAGGTAATTATTTGAGATAGCAAGAGACCTCAAAAATGTACACAAAAATGAGGTTAAATATTTAAAAGGTTGTACTAATTTATAAAATTAGTCCCATAACCAGAAAGCAAGTGGAATGGCTTTAATAAAATATAAAGCCGTTTATACTAATAAAAAGGTATTTTAGTAAATAATTTTTATGCAAGGCTTAAAGGAACTGTTACGGCCTGAGAAAATTCATAGATATTCTTTAGAATTAAAAGGAATTTATAGAGTAGACAAAAAAATTTTCTGAGCTCTAAAAGCTCATTAAAAAAGCCGAATAAATGTGAGTCAAGTAAATTGGAAGGAAACTTAAAGATTAAGTTTAATCCAATGACTAAGATTCATTCTCCCTTCCTTTCCACTAGATTTTTTACACCTAACACTTCTAGAAGGATGACATAAGGGATGACGCAAGAAGATGATATAATGATGATGTAAAAGTGCACTTGAAGTTTCAAGTTTGCTTTGACACTTTCTATTAGCTTCCAAGGACATTATGGTCCATTCAAGGCCAAAGTTTTGGCTATAAATAGCCCTCTCTCCCTTCACTTTTTCAGCCAAGATGAGAACAAGAAGGGAAACTCTTGCCATTTTATTTCTTGAAACTTAATCAAGAGGAAACCATCTACTTTGATCACATAAGCTTGGATACAAGGTTAGTTTTGTGTTCTACCTTGTATTTTGCTTTGTATTCTTAAGTCTGGTGGTTGACAATTATGGATTCCACTTAGGGGAGGTAGTAGCCAAAATCTATAAGAGTTGGGGGAGGATGATTTTGATGTTATATTTAGTTAAAACACATTGATTCAAGGTTGTTTTAAGTAGTTTTATGTCGATATGTGAAAGATTATATGATATAAATGTTTGACGATCAGATCAGCCAAGGCTAAATCTTCTCCTTAGGATGTGTTTTTGATTATTCTACGGCTTCCAATGGGTTTAAAATGGAAAATTATGTGGAAACAAGTTGAGAAAGTGAAGTTGGAAGTGTTGGAATCAAAAGTAGAATTTGGGAATTCCAAGCCCTATGTTTCGGCCAAGGGCTGTTTTGGGGGAAGAAGTTGGATTTTCATGAATCCAAACTCATATTTAGATTCTTTGGACAAAATTATGTAGGATTGGCATAAGAGAACAATTTTCACAAAGCTAGAACATTAATCCAAAAATTAAGAGAAAAGATTAAGTTCAAAAGAGCTAGTCTTGAACATTATATAATCTCTTGGTCCTAATATATTGTATGATCATTATGGCTATGTTTAGAACTTGGAACATCTAAGAGGATGTTTGATAATGTTGACCGAAAGCTATCATGGTTGGGAAGTCAAGGGAGTCAAAGGAAAAGTAAGAGGAAAGATTATGGTACAAGGTATTAAACTTACCTATTATCATTGCTTAATGTTGTATGCTTATGAATTGATATGTACATGATGTTTAAATGTTGTTATGACATGTTTTGGCTACTATAATTGCTATTTAGGATGAGTAATTATGTCTCCATGGCCATGCATCAAGTAGGTAGCATTAAGCATACTAATATGTCACTAACTAACAAGAGAATAAGCAAGTTATATGTAATACAATAGCATTCGTCTAGCATGATTAATATGGTATTGTTTACTGCTAAGATTTCTCTAAATCTCACCTCTCCCTAACAACCATTTAGGTCAATCAATGATGGGTAATAATGGCATGAGAAGGAAGGAGAAGAAAGTGAAGAATTATTAATGTTAATGAATGAGATTAAATATTAATGTACAATTCTCCTATTATGTAAATTATGTTTATGGATGCCATTGATGCAATGTAATTTATTAGAATATCTATGACATGAATGGAAATGTATAAGAATTAATGGGAAAGAGTAAGGCTATGTTATGCATGAAAAAATAATAAAAAAGAA
Organism: Neltuma alba; assembly: GCF_004799145.2. Classification (NCBI taxonomy): domain Eukaryota; kingdom Viridiplantae; phylum Streptophyta; class Magnoliopsida; order Fabales; family Fabaceae; genus Neltuma; species Neltuma alba. The sequence goes on from NW_021635235.1 coordinate 263,005, forward strand.
TTAAAGCAAGAATTGTTAAGGGATCAAACGTAGGTCCTAGAGTAGTTATATTCCAGCTCTAGTTTGACCTATCAAATGAATGAATTAAGCCACAAAATTTGGTAAGCATATAGTACATATCTCAAGATTTAAAATGAGAGGTATACCACCTCAATTGGATATGTACACAAGGAGATACAAATTTTCAAAGTTGAGGCAAGAAATCTGGAAGTTCCAAAATTTATCAAATGAACAGTAAATTTTAATAAATAAACTATACGAATTGGTAAGAGATAAGTCCAGTTTGATATTTTTCCATTAAAGAGCATTGAAACAGCTTCAAGTATAATTTTGGAGCACCTCTATATGATTTTTTATAATTAGTTATAATTTTTCAAAGTTAGACCTGTAATCTGGAAAAATGCACAGTGAACAGTGTTTATGTAATCAACATCCTGGTTATATTTTTATTAGCTTAAGACCATCCAAAGTGATATGAAATGGTTCTAATTGGACTCTAAGGTATAATAGAAGTAATGTGTGACACTCCTTTTGCCTCTAACCATCAAGGTTGCTTGATCAACCTTCCTATTTCTTTTTCTTAATGTCTCATGACCCTAAATGCATTAGCACATAATGACGTTCACTTGTTAGGGCCATGATTACGATCAATATCAATACTTTACTCTCTTTAATCCACATTGACCTCTAACTTTTGAGCTGAATTTTCAATCTTCTTAAAATTAATTCCATATGCTATTCTCTTATAATTTTGCATGTATAATCCATTTTCAAGCTTAAAATTATCAAAATCAAGCTCATTTCCCCTTGAATAGTCTTGGCTTAGACATATAGGGCTTAGGATTCAAATTTTATTTTCAATTCCAATACTGCCAAACTTGATTTCATTCTAAACATATTAAAAGCATCAAAACCATCAAATTCCAACCCTAACATCATCCCTAAGTCTAGCCAAAATTCTCATGAAATCAGGGGAAGTTGGATTCTTTCCAATTTTATCACAAAACTACTTGATTACTCCTCTTTTCCTCCTCTTAATCATTAATCTAATATCAATTAATATTTTTCATAACTTAAAAATAACTGGACAGTGCCTTCCCTTAGGATTTAATACTTCTAAAACTCAACAAAAACCATAACCAAGCTTTGTAAGGCATAGAGCAACCTAAACTACTTCAAAAACCATAACCTTACCTTGTTTTGAAGCTTGGATTTGCTAGGACTTTATGCTCTTCTTCTTCTCCCTTTTTCACTTGATAATTTTGTGCTTCCCTTACTCTTCCTCTCTTGGCCATCCAAACACACAAATGGGAGGGAGAAAAGGGTACTTAAAGACAAAAATTTTACTTGAATTTTCTATTTTGCCCTTAAAGTTGCTTAAAATTACAAGGGTCTTGTGGCTTAATCTCTTGCCATCCATTCAAGCCTCTTGCAAAGTGTACAAATCCTAAGCCACCTTGCTTAAACACTTGCCATGTGCTATGTCACCTAATCACACATGTGATAAAACATAACCTTTTATTAAATAATTCAATTTCTTCCAACCATGCTCCTTAATAATTTGTATTATTTCATCAATGTCATACTCATCATTTTTGCATTAAAATAGGGAGAAATTCATGCTCTCTTTTACCTTAAACTATTCCTCTACCTATTTTACAATTTTATACCATATTGGGTACTTTTTCAGGTCCTAACTTACCTGGTAACCCTGAGATATATTTTGATATGCTCTTTTCATCACAAATAATCTCACACGGCATTGTATAACAAGCATATATAGGGAGGGATACTCTTCGTTTTGTTCTTTTATTAAAATATTTAATAATATTTATTTCAAAGTAAACTTGACCAAATTCTCTCTATCGGTCCTTGACTCCGAGAATCTGTCTATGGATAACAATACTACCTTTTCATCATGTGGAATTTCTTTAATTTTTCTTAGGTTAAAAGTCAACCTATAAACGATTTATTTTGACTTTTCCTAGATAGTATATAAATAGGCTTTAAATTATGTTAAAGCCAATCTCTCTACTTTTTAGGGACAAAATCATTTTTAAAACCTATGATAATTCCTCAAGTATTTATTTCCTATTTATCTCTAATTATTTGAGTCTTCTCATATTTTAAATAATTCAATTTTTGCTAATATTCATAATTAGCCTAAACCCTCGAAATTTTATCAATTCGCTCAAGGGGTATTTTTTGTCATTTCATTTCACAAAAAGGCCTTAAAATGCCATTTTTCACTTTCTGGGATTTTGTTAGAATTTTTGGGCATAATTTCCATCACTGCCCTTTCCAGCCTGAAACTTTCTAAATTTACACTTAGGTCCCTACACAGTTTTAGCCTCAGGAATCATCTTACTAAGGTTACCAATAAAACCTTTACCCTTAATCATCTCTAATTCCTATGCTTAAGCCCTCAAGACTTTATCAGAGTCTCTAACTTGCCTGTCTCAGTTCGAAAAAACTTTTACTTTATGATTTAATTCCTAGGAATCCTCTTGTCCTTCAAGGGAACTTCTGGGACTTCTGCTAAAAAAGAGTCTAGTAGCCTACCCGTTTCAGGCTAATTTTGATACTTTTTAGCCCAAAATCTAGGATGTTACATGAAGCATCAATATCAATGAAGACTTATAAGGAGTTGATTTATTGTAATCTATGGCATGGAGAAGAATATGAATTCTTGGTTAACTTCTTGATTCTTGTTTGTGTTATTCTTATACCCTTTGTTATACCTCATTATAAGCCTCTATGAACTTATGCATTAAGTCTTCATGCATAGAAAATTGACTAACACTTATGCTAAAAGATCAGTATTGCTTGTTATAATCATTTAGTTTCAATATAACTAAGGCCCTCTTCCTAACCAGGACATGGTCCAACTCTTATAGAAAATCAAATGTATGTTTCTCTGGTATAAGATGTCAAGTGAAACTTAACAAGTCCTTAAGATATTTGTGTGCTAAATTATAACAACCATAATTACTTAAACTCCTCTAAAGTAAGCTTCATTTTTGCTACATTCTTGTTAAGAAACAAAACAACAAGGTTATCCAAAAACAATAATAAAGTAGTTATTATCTCACCTTTCATTGTATAGTGTAGTTTTATCCTATAAAAATTAAGAACATAGTTAGATTGACTCGAAGACATATTGAAATGGGTACCCATATGTGTGTTATATTTGTAATTTTACTTTGGCTTGATTGATTTATGTGTCTTCTTATAAGCAGGACAAATCATTGGATCACTATAATTATTCTTATTTTGCAGTCTTAGGTTCAATAAACACTGGGAGCACTAATCATATATCCACCCATACCATGTCTTCAATTTTCATATTTTTATGTTGATGACAAAAGTGTCTCTCTGTTAGAATGAACATTAATATAAGAACATAATATATGATAGAAATTGAAGCACACAATATAAATTTTACTAACAATTGCTATCCATAATCTATAAGATAATAATTTTGGGCTAAATATGTAAAGAACTTTGTCTAAAGTGTTGTGAGTACTACAACAGCATTAGTTGAGACATCATTGTCATGACTAGGGAGGTTTCACTATAAAATCCACTCCTAAAACCAAAGATATACTCATGTTAAAGCTCTTTTAATCACTACTATGACAGAAAAGAAAAACAATTAAAGTAGCTACCATAATAGAAAAGGTTCAACTTGTTTTAAAAGAAATACATGATAGAAAAGAAACAATCAATGACTTAGAAGGTCTATAATAGATATCTGAAACTCCTATTAATAGACATATAAATTAATGTTCAAAAGAAAGAATAAATCCACTTTTGAAAGTATACATGAATGCAGAAATTTCACATCACCAGAACATGCAAAATCATGTTAGAAAGGGTTTAGCCCCATTAACATGTTAATAGAAAATAAACTCCTATTTAGCACAATTAACAAATTTCTAAACATCTCAAGATAGGCCTCTAAGCATCAAACTCAGGAATAGAAAATCGAAGCCCACTTTAAAACTAGGTTAGTGAATAATACTCATAGTATAGCATAATGGTCAAAATGAATCCACAATAGTCACATGTGTAATCCCAAAGGCCTCTAGCTTATTATCAATACTCAACAACAACAATCCAATGAACAAAGTACAAGTCAAAAATTAAAAATCCAAACCACATAGAATATGTAAAGAAAGAGGGCATTAGGTGGCAATATACAACCCATCAGCACATGTAAAAGAGACGGAGGGAATACAAGAAGCTGCAAAATCCTAGGCCTTCAAGTTCTTCTATGGTGGCATAACCATAAAACTTTCACTTGAAAACACTAATAACCATGCATGAGATAAGATATAAGCTTAGGTGTCAAGTAAAACATTTATGAATGAGCATATGAGCATAAAAAATATCTCAAATAACAACAGTTCTCAAACTCATATATTAATTCTCAAAACCCAATTCATAAATCAATGCTATTATGCATATCCAATCCTTATAACCACCTTCCCTTACTATGGAGAAGTAAAAGTTTGAAAGGCCAATCACTCAATCTAGGAGAAAGAGCCAAAAGCAATCCCTCACTAAGGGATATAAAGTAACCTCGAGGCTTGTCTCTCACTCCGGGGGATTAAACCAAGAGGTCATTCCCTCACTTTAATGAATGTAAGGAGCCAACCATTATGCATTAATGAAGGCACTCATCACATGATGGTAATAGACATAAATCACTCACTGATCCCCATCGTATGCATATTGCTTAAGAATGCATTCTATCAATTCCAAATCACAATCCATTTCCAAATCAAACCCATAATGATAACATGATATCATGAATTCAAATGATTGCATTTTCAAAACTCAGCTCCATAAGACTTACTTAATTCTATTATATCAACGTAATTTCAAATGTATGCTAACGTATCTTTCAAAGTAACAAAAGTACTCACAAACAACATACTAGCATATATAATGAGTACAAAGTAGTTATCTCTAGCCTAAGTAAGGATCAATTATCGCAATCAAGATACCCCATGCATAAAAACACTATCTACATGAACACATAATCACCATATATTAGTTAACAACTTATAAGGTTGTTAACAGTGATAACTGGGGACTCAACTCAACCCTTAACTCCTTTAAATTTCAAATTAACCAAAGCAAGCTCAATATACCATCCCAAAAGGTCCAACAACTCATAAGAAGCCTTAACTGACTCCTAATTATACTAATTAATTAAAAGCCCTAGTTGTTCTATCTAGGGTTCATCCTAAAAAATATCCAAATCTAAAAATCAGTTCAAATTAATATTTCAAACCATTAAACATCAATTCTAACCAGTGTTAACATAACTCAATCCCCAACCTTAGTTTCAATAATCACATAATCATAAATAATAGAAATCCCAATTCAAGAACCAAACCTAGCTCAGATCTTCACAAAAGTAAATTCCAAAAAAAAAAAATAAACCGATTAAATGCTTAATCTAGTCCTAATAGCTCATATAAACTCAAAATATTAGGTGAAACTTCAACCTATTTCAAAATTCCATTTAAACCCAAGATTTCCAAAATTTTAAATATAAAAAAAAAAACTAAGAAATATTGATAAAAAAGAGGTTAGAATCACTTATTGAGGTGTTAAGAACCTCAAAAAGGCTCCCCCCTATGTCAGAAATCAAAGCTCTAGCAGATCCCAAGTCACTACCCCTCCAAAACCCTTCTATTTTTTTTTCTTGTTTTTGGATTTTATTTATAATAGATTTTATGTATTTGCTTTGACCAATGGCTCCTTTGGTCATGGCCAATAACACAGACAGGAAGGCTTGACTTCAAAAATTCATAACTAATTCTACACATTTTCAAAATTTGTAAATTAGGATTCATTGTAATGGTTGAAGTCTCTATTTTCAAATACAAAAAGAATCATTGAGAAATACTATTATTTAACCCTTTAAGATATCTCAATTCTAGATTTTTATGAAAAGTCTAAAAGACATGTCTTTCAATCATCATCTTTTATATTTTTATGCCTTAAATAATCTCAAATAATAATATTTGCTTTTATTCCCCTACAAGTCAAGGTATAACCACTTGGGTTTCCCTCCCAAATCAAGCATCACTAGATATTAGCTTAGAATTTCAGGATGTTACATTAACCATTTACACTATATTAGCTAGAAACAATTTAAATTAACATGAACCATGGGTTAGATAATCATACTACATGGTATATATACTCAAAGAGAAGGATATCAATATTAATGGTTCAATATCTATCACTTTTGAATGAGTTCTTTGACATCTTTCATCAAAGGTTAAACAATACCCTTATCACACTAAATAAACTATATATCCAAGGAATATCTATAAGTAACAAAAGTAAATGAGAGTAACTATATATTTTTTTTATGAATATTTTATCAAAAACACTTACATGCAGAACGGAGTTCAAAATATGGAGAGTATAAGATCATTACCATCATCAAAGGATGTAAATAAAGTTAGACTATATAACTATAATAGAGGTGTCATTATTTTGTAATTGAGTCATGTATGCGTTTGAACCACGCCTATCAAATAACATACATTTGATATCCTTTGCCATACAAAGATGACAATATTAATTTTGATCATAAATTAAAATTCACCTTAAACTTATAGATTTATAATAAACTGCATTATTGTGGTTACTTTGAATTAAATGTTGATTGCACTTAAATAAAATTTAAAGGAGTAATTTTGTCATGCTTTTATATTTGCTCTTAAATAATTGATTATGGGCTTTATATTTTGCAGGTTTTGGAGGTAAAAAATTGAAATAAACAAAAGAAAATTGAATGAACAAACATAAAAATGAAAGCATGAAGGCATGGATTAAAGGATTCCACTATGAAATAAGGAGAGGAGTTGCCACAAACACCTTCGATTTCTCTTCCTCTTCAATCCTCACAAGTGACCAATAACAATCCCTTCTCCATCAAACTTTGACCTCCTCCACAATCTTTATCATCTTCGCTAGTATCCTATACTGTCAATATCGATACTTCCTTCCTCTCCTAACACCATCGGTGCCTTTGCTTCCCTTGTTTTTGAACAAGTTGACTTTTCCTTCTTCATTCACTCTATTTTCTTATTTCTTTCTTCCTCTAGTCCAGTTTCATTCCATGAATGACTCCATTCACATGTTTTATTGGTTGTGTGATGCTTGATTCATGTTGAAGGTTTATTCAAAGCAATGAGTGGCTAATTTTCTTGTGTTTCTTGAGATTAGATACAATGGCTTGAGTTTGGAAGCTAAAAAGGGAGTCCTCTAGTCTCTATTTTTTTTTCACATATATTACTCTATTTTCAGTGAACTGCCTAAACTAAATTAATAAAGCCATCATATGCTTGGTTTCAGGAGATGACCAAGAATATGAAGGTGTGCATTTGGCATAACAACACCCCTAAGAAGGAGAAGAAGGAGGGGAAGAGAAGAAGGAGAACAAAAAGGAGAAGAGGCGCCCCAAGAAGAAGGAAGAGGAAGAGGACGAGGAGAATGAGGAGAATGAGGAGTTGAAGAAGGAGAAGAAAGAGGAGGAGGAGGAGTAGAAGAAGAAGATGTATTGTTTGAATATGAAACACACCATGTAGCAGGTATAAACTCTGGATAGAAAAGTAGGTGTTAAAATTTTGTTCTTGTTACTACTATTAATATTAATACTTTTAAATTGTTAAATTATGCGATATATTTATTATTTTATTTACATTGGATTATGCATAGTATCTTTGTATTATGATATGGATATGCTATGGTGACCAATAGATGAATTTTAGATATCCCAAGGTCCATAGATGATAAGTTGACTTTCTATTATATGTGATATTTTTTCTTTATGTATTTTTTTCTAACCAACAAATATACAATTTCAATAACTGGTTTGGAGGAAATTGATATTCATAACACAACAAGAATAATCCAAGCTAGAGTTCTAAGCATTATTTTTATGTTTTTTATTTGGGTTCAACAATTGCTTGGGTTATTTCTTATGGATACAATCTGATTTTATAATAAGCAATTTTGACATTCACTACTAGCATATGATATTGAAATTGTTCTGAGTTTTAAAATTTTTAGCATATAAGCTTGATTTTTTTAAATGGGTTAAGGTCCAAATCTACCAATGAACTTATACCCAATGTACACCAAACACAATATAATTTTTTAGCGTGCAGATCTAAGGACACAAGTTCAAAATAAGTACAAAAATGATAATGTCATTTAGCCTTCTTGAATTGATCATTTGTGACACTATGTTTGACTGAATAAGGTGACATGGACATAGATGTGGCTTATTAAAGTTCTAAGTGGCAATCTTGAAAGCTAAGTTGAAAGGTCAATGAATAAGACAAAAAAAAATAAGTTGAAAAATAAAAAATAAATAAAAATTATAGTCCATTCTTCTAGTCTTCCACTACCCTCAGCAACCTTTATATCCTCCTCTCCAAATTCATCCTCCTATATCTAAACTACAAATGGTAGAGACGATTATGAAACTAAAAGGAATAAGCAACTATGATCAATTAAAGAGAATGCCTCCTTTAAAAGAAAATAGAGATCCAAATACATTAGAGATTAGATCACTATCTTCTTCTAGCTTCAAGGGGTTGTTTGCGGCATTAGAAGCATGAGATTTTTTTAAAGCAAGAGGTTTAAGCTACTGTGAGAATCTTATTAAGCAAGTCTTCTGCTTATAAATTTCTACCAAGAGAGATTGCAAAGGTCTCTAATAGATCAGTGGTTGTAGTAGAAGTAAAGAGATTGAGGTAGAGTTTCATGGAGAACTGGGTGATTTCCATGTCATCATTTTTAATTAACAAGTTGGACCTATTAAACTAAAGCTAATAGATGTTTGATGTAATTAATAGTGTTGTCATTTTTGCATCCATTTTAAACTCTTATTGGTAGATTTACACCTGAAAAAGGTATACGTTGTTTGACGTATATTGGGTATAAATCCATGGGTAAGTTTGTACTTTAGCCCTTTTTAATTTATTTTTTTTAAATTTTGTCGAGGATGAATCGAGCTCTAGAAAACATGATTTCCTAACAAATAAACTATTAACATGAATGGGTTTTTAAAGAGTATGAGAAGAAAAAAACGATAAAAAAAAAAAAAGTGGTGCAGGATGTCTTCAAGATGTGAGTAACACTTTCCTTTAAGCCTAGTTCATCCCTACCTATTCTTATCTTATAAGGTGTGAGTTGGGCTAATTGGTAAATTTTCTTCAAGGCACAATGAAGACCTTTGAATATGAACTATACTTTCAAGATTCAAGCCATGGCAATAATGACCCTTACAAAGTGATAATTTGACTCTATCTCTGTGTACACTTATAGACAAAGACAGTGTATTTTCTTTTATGAAAAGATCAATTTTATAAAATGAAACGGGTTATACAACAAAGTTCAGTATTGAAGAGTTTCGGGAATAAGAAATTAATAGAGCATTAGTTTTGTAAAAAAAGTAACTAGAAAAAGATTGAAACACCATGTTGACATCCTTTTCTTAGATACTATTGAGATGATAGCAATTGAATAGACTGTTGAACAAATTCTTCTTGTAAGAGATAAAGGCAATGCGTTTGATCTTAGTATGTTTGTGTTTTTATTGTGTGTAAATGAAGTACCAATAAGGGGTTTATATAGACTATTGAATGATGTCTTGAAGAGATTTTTTTTTTTTGAAAAATAATACCTCTTTAATTAATAGTCACAACCATATGTTGCTTATAAACTAACATAATTTAAATAAGCAAAGAATAATTAATATCCCTTTCATGAAGAGTTACACTTTTTAATATGTATGGTCTTTTAGTATTATAACTTCCTACATAACTCTTCATATAAATATATTAATTTATATAAAGACACAACCCATCATATAAATATATTAATTTATATGAGAACACACCATATAAATTTATTAATTTAATAAATTTACATGTGACCTTTTAAAAACACATCTCTTCATTTTAAAAATATTCTAACATGAACAAAGGAGGCTAAGATCATATTTGTTTTGGACTCAAATCATGAAGGTAAAATAAGAATATCATTATATAGTGTTTATAAAATTATCATTAAGCATATTTAGAGGCAAGTTAAGGAGATATGGCACATGTCTCATACGAAGACTATAAAGTATAGTCCATAAAGAGTTATCTTAGACAATGAAAGGATATGAGAAATTTTAATATTGAGCAACAAACACTTTGATCACTATCTTTTGCTTTAAATATTTGTAAGACATCATTGATAAGAATGCATAAGGCTAGAAATGTTTAACACTATTCAATGACAATTAAGCACATTTGAAAGGGGAGAAGAAGATAGCTTGTCTTAAATTCTTCTTGTCAATGCTTGAAGAAAGAGGCATCTCTGATGATGAAAAATTTAAATCCATGGATAATGTTGTTTATATTGATGAGAAGTGGTTCTATTTTGAAAGAAAATGAACCCTGAATTATTGCTTTCTTTTAATGAAAATGAGTCGCATTCTACTTGCAAAAGTAAAAACTTTGGAAAATTAATCATTTGGTCCTTCAACTTTTACCTAATTTGTGACTCAATCCCTCAAGTTTAACTCTAACTAAGATCATATGTATGTTGTACATATTACATCCAACTAATAACTCATTTGTTGGAGTGATTCTTGTATACATAATACATTGCCTAATGCCTACAAAAAATTCAAATTATGATCATATTTTAACTAAAAAAAGAAGCACATGACTTAATTTATTTAAATGCACTAAGAATACAATTGTATAAAGGATAAGATATGACTCATTTTGTTAAGTAGCACTATCATTCATTCACAAGACCAGAATAGAATACCAAGAAATAAATCACCTTTTAGAAATGTATCTCTTCTAAGCATCTTTGAAGATTGAAAAAAGCATAAGAAAGCTAGATACTAAAAGTAAAAATAATAATATCATATTCACACGGAGGTTATAAGAAAACAATAATAATTGAGAGTCATTTTCTCAACGTTGAAGTTGATATAACAACCCTATTCATATTTAAAAGAATTAAAGAAGAGTACCAATATTGAAAGCAACACCATTATAATCCAAAATCTATTCCAAAACAACATTATACTAAATCAAAGAGGTTTTGACTTGAGCACAAAAAGGTAACCAAAGTACAAAAAATACATATTTGGCATTCCTTTAACTTATGGCCAGTTTATAACTTAAAGCTAACTACCAAAATAAATCCTCAACAAAGATAGAAACTCTTTGTTTAGTGCCATACTTTTGAATCCAAAATTAGGTCCTTCATCAAAGTATTCATTATGGTCAACTAGTAATTTATGTTGTTGCCACTTGATGTCATAAGAGAAAAATAATAAGACTGCTCTTCTTTCTTCCTTGTGAACTTATCTTTCCCTACAAAACTGATTGCTTCAACATTGTTGTCAGAATAGATATCCTCCTTTAAGAAATTCTCCACAATATTATATCCTCCTTTCATCAATGACATGTTCTTTTGAATCAATTTCATCTATGTCGATTGCAGTGGCTTCCTTTGGTAGCTTGTTCAAATCAAGATGTAGTTTTTCTTTTGACTTAAAAGCTCTCTCTGCTTTCATCTTGCTAGGAGAGCTCATTTCTTCATCATTGATTGTATGTTTTGATGATAACAAAATTAGAGAAAAATTTATTTTCTAGAGAAATTAATTAATCTAAATTGTTAATGAAATGTTTTTAGAAAGAAATTACCTTTAAATTTTTTTAAAAATCTATTTATTGGTTAACAAGTTTTAATTTTTTTTTTTTTACTAGTAATAAGTATTGGACTCATATAAGTTTATAAGTTGAACCAAGTCAAAAAGACCTTGTTTTTTATGAGTTCACTGACAATATACTAAAAGTCATCTTTGACCCTTTACCTATTAGATTTCACTTCAAAGCTTCTTTGTCATATTGAATATTAAACTTAAATGTATTCAAAATAAAGATTAAGTTAAGAGTGATCCCAACCCTATTTGAGGAAAAGTATTAAATACAGCAAGCTACTTTAGACTCAAGTTTCAATAGGAAGTTTCATTTAATACTCTCACCTACCTTAGACACAGGTTTCAATAGGAAAAACTCTGTCCAATAGACAATTTCAAAGATTGACTATAAATAGAATATGCGTTGAATAAAGAAGAAGAGAATAAGAGAGCTAGAAGAGAACAAGAGATCACAAGCTACAAAAAGCACATTCTTTACAAGCATTCTCTAAGAAATTTATTGAGCTTTAGTATTTAGCATTTACTCTATTGAGAGAGAAAAATACTCCTGTATTATAAACTCACATTTGTTACTTAAAATCATGGAATTCTAATTGGAACTACTCTTACATGTCATGAGGGGAAGTGATTGCCTTAGGTGTTGAGGTGTTGCCTCTGGTATGAAGGTGGTTGTTATATTTTCGTACCAGGAGCCCAAGCAAAACTCTTAGGAAGAGCCTAGGAACCAGACATAGGTCATGTTAGACCAAACCAATATGAATTTCTGTATGCATTTTTCTCGTCTCTTCCTTTAAATGATAGGTGATATCCTCTCATACTCTACTCTATTTATTTTAATCGAGTTTGATTGTTTTATTATTGAAAATTTTTTATAGTACACAATTCACCCCTATTAGGTTTTCAACCATACTAACACATCCTTCTTAAATGACTCCTCAACTATAAGATTTTTGTACCAGCCAATGTATGCCAAATCATTGTCCAAGGAAATCTTTACAATGAGATCTAAGAAACAAGTATTATCCATGGTTTTCTTATTTGATGGATAGAAAATAGGAACATATGGTGTTGTTGTCTCAAAGCATCATTTCTTTCCTATATTTTCTTTGTTCTAAAATGAAGTAAACTATTTTTCTTAGTCATAAAGTATCATCTCTCTATCATAAATAGTCAACCACTTATGCTTATTAATGCAATACACAGACATTAGAAAAAAATACACTATTGAGGGTAACATTAGAAAAAACAATGTATTAGATGTTAAGATAAACCCAAAATGTAGGTTATAAATTGGACCACACTCCTCTCTAAATTTAAAACTTATAAATAGGACTGGAAAGAGTAGTAAGCAGCATTGATTAAATAATGACTATGTCGCAAGATTTTAAAAGTTGAGTCGGACCTAGATGGTGGCTAGATATGACAACCATTCTTTCAAAATTCATTTAGATTAAATCAAACAATTCATTCAAAAGATTAACCATGATAGAAAAGAAGAAATCTTAAAATTATAAAATCAATATTATGGTTAAAAGAAATCAACTTATATTACAAGAAACATCAACCATTAACTTGGGCCCTGGACTTTTAAAGTCTAGAAATACCATTCAACCATTAGCTCAAACCAAACTCATAATTTCAAACATATGAATTGACAAATCATTTTAATATAAGATATGGAACCCATTAGTCAAAAGTTAACACTTTAAAAGGGTGTCACATGTAGAGTCTTGGAGGTGTCTGGCCTTCTAACTGTCCCCACATATCAAATAGTAGTAATTAAAAGTATTAGTTTACAACTTAAGAGTAGATGAGCCCTATGTGATAATATATAATAAATCAGCACATAGAACAAAAGCAAAGAGGCTATACAAGCTATAATAACACACTATGCTTCCGAAGCCTTCCCTAATAGACCACCACCTGAACTATCACCTGAAGATAGTAAAAACCACGGGATAAGACAAAGGCCTTAGTAACCAGCTTTCCAACTCATCATACATATAAACATGTGCCTGTGAGGTGTCAAGTGGGATGTTTATTAAATCTCAAGAAATATAGATATATCAATGGAAATATAAAATATGTATATTTAGATAAATCTCAATCATTCAAACTGTCATTACGGGGACTAACGCACAAGCCACATAAGTCTATCTCTCACTATAGGAAATCAATAAGACATACAAGCCTATCACACTCTTTGGGAGACGAATAAGAAGTAACAAAAGTCTATCTCTTACTCTAGGGACAAAGGAAGCCAACCAATGTACACCAATGGCGACCTTACCATGTGGTAAGATAGGGCTCAATCCAAAATCTAAATAACAACCCATCATTCACAAATATAACAAAAAATGTCTCAATCTTTTCTCAGTATAATCCATAAGATATAAATTATATATTTTTCCAAACTTCTTAATCACAATTCCAAAAATCTCACAAGATAATTTTCACAACTCAAAAGATATAACATATCTACTTGAGTTTCAAATAACATATCATTATTCTAAAATAGCAAAATACTCACAAACAATATATTAACACATATAACAAGTGAAAAGTGGTTACCACTCGCCAGGACAATAGAAAGAATTATCATAAGGTCAATCATTTACTCAACCAATAATTAATCTACACAATTAATATAACCACATATTAATATAAGCTAATTAATTAATTAATTAAGCTTATATATTAGTCAAATTCCTAATTTAATTTAATTTAATTTTTATTCTAAATTCTCACAACTCTCATAATCCAAAATTAAATATTTTAGAACTAATTTATTATTTACTTTAATTAAAAAAATTCCAAAATTTCCAAATATAGAATTATTATGTTTTAGATTCTAAAAATCTCATTTGAAAATTTAAACCTCAAAACCAAATCATAAAAAATTTAATAGTACCTCAAATATTTATAAATAAATAATCTAATCAAAATTTCAATGGTATGACTATCGTGTATGTATATTTTCATAAATAATAATTTTTTTAGCCAAAATAATTATTCCAAAACCTCCAGTTATCCAATAAATAAAACAAAACTGATTAAAATCTCAATAATATATCGCACAACCCAAATAAATTATTTAACTTAAATTTAATTGGTAAAAATATGATATATGCCATATATAACAGATTTTTCAACTAAACAAATTAGTTTAAATCTTAAAAACTAACAAATGGGCAAATCTAAACCTATTAAAATTAACTACTCATTTACCTCTAAATTTCTATAGTTATTTATTATCAAAACTCAGAACTTAGATCATATATAAGTCTCAAAATTTTTTCTAATCACTATAGTAATACTACTATTAGAAAGCTTAAAATATATAAAAAATATTCATGAATAAAGTTTGATTAAAAGAAGTAATTTTATATACATAAATTATCTTCAAAGCTTGTTCTCTCCTTCACAAAGACTGTCGATAAACTCTTTACTCTCTTTCCCACACTCTTTCTCTCTTTCCCTCTTTCTCTCCTGCGCCTGATGGGGGAAAAATTGAATTGTAGGGTGTTATTTTAACACTCCCACACATTTATTAGGGGGAGCTTCCCCCTAACAAATACTCTCCCAACCGCCAACTCCCAACTTTCTTCTTCTTTACTCAATCTTAGCTTTCCACCGAATTCGGTGGAAAGCTGTTTACTTTTTTTTAAAAAAATTAAAATATGATTATTTTATTATAATAATAAAAAAAAATTTTATTTTTTCTTCTTCTTCTTTTTTTTTTTTTGGCTAACAATTTTTTTCATAAATCCTATAATAAAATTTAGGATATTACATTAGACTGTCGGTTCAACTTGGCAATGGCTCATTTTTATGGTAAAAGTCGCTTTCAATGTTAAGCAGTACTTGAACTAGTAAAAAGCCATTTTTGAGTAAGAACTCACTTTTGACTTGAGATCCTGAACGATTAGGTAATAAATAGACAGTTGAACTAGTTGCGAGGGAAATGGGTGTAAAAACTAGAAAAAAAAAATATTAAAGAAGATGAATTAGGGTTCACCGTCAATTTGGTGTGTGTAGTTTGCCTTTTCATTGTGTCTTTCTCCAGCTCCTCCTACCTTTTCTTGTCCATTTGTTGT
The DNA here is from genome assembly GCF_004799145.2 of Neltuma alba. NCBI lineage: Eukaryota > Viridiplantae > Streptophyta > Magnoliopsida > Fabales > Fabaceae > Neltuma > Neltuma alba. The sequence goes on from NW_021635235.1 coordinate 278,875, forward strand.
CTAGTATATTTGTGAAAAAGTTGTAATCAAATAAAACACAAGAAAATTGAAGAGATTGATAACAAAGAAAAAGAAAGAGGAACGGTAAGGGTGTTTCACTTCCTAGACCTAAAACATATAGATTAAAAGGGTGTGAGAACTAAGAAAGAATTTAATGTCAGCTAAATCATTGTCAAAGGCCACGTGATAGGCTAAGGCTAAAGCTAGATAACACATTTTTGCTTATTCAAATTTCAAATAAATTATTGTAATAAGTAAATGGTAAATGGCAAATACTCCGTGAGAATAGGAAATTGGGATGGATTTTGTTTGATAAGATAAAAATAATATATTATAAATAAGATTAAAAATAATGTGAAATTTTAAATTAATAACTATGCTGATATTGTTATTTATACACACATATCATGTTTCTCTTGAAAATTCACTTGTTTAACTGTAATGTATTTTAATTTTGGGTTAAGGTGTAAATATACCTATGTACTTATGCCAAATGTGTGTATGGCATCATAAACAAACATTGGGTGCAAAAATACCCATGATGATTTTAAAAAGTGGCAAAAATGCCACGACCGTTAATTGTTGTAACGTTGACCGTTTGTTTGACCGAAGGTGCTGATATGGCTTATAGGGTTTGATAAAAAAGAGTGAGGGTGCAAATATACCTATGAACTTGTCCCAAATATGTGCCTGACACCATAAACAAACCTTAGCTGCAAAAAATACCTACGATCATTTCAAAACAACCCTAAAATGCTATAATTGTTTAATTCATCAAATATGACTTTCTAATTCACACTTTTGACTAAAAAAGGTGACATGGATCCTAAGCTAGTGTTTCAGTCTACCTCCTTCAAGTGCAGCTTGCTCCTCCTTTTAAATGATCGCGTTTCAGTCCCCTTCTGATCTCAATGATGTTCTCTCCTCACTGTTGCTTTTTCATTGAAGAGAAACAAGCTGAAACTCTTCATAAAACTTACTCATTCATTTCATCTGTCAAAGTTTCTCTTTTTCTAAGAAGAGTAACGCTGCTCTCTCTCAATTGCTCTTGTCACGTCTCCTCTAGTTTGTAAAGAAGAGGGGCTTACACTTGATGGAGGAAGATTGAAACACTAACTTAACGTCTATGTCACCTTGTTTGGTCAAAAGTTTGAGTTAGACAATCATTTTTAATGAATTAAACAACTATAGCATCTTAGGGTTTTTTGGAATGATAGTAGGTATTTTTACACCCTAGGTTTGTGTATGGTGTCAGGTGCACATTTGACAAAAGTTCATAGGTATATTTGCACCTTCACTTTTTTTTTATCACCCTATCTAAGCCATGTCAGCATCTACGTCAGTACCTTCAGTCAAACAAATGGTCAACATTACAATAATTAACAGTCGTGGCCTTTTTGCACCTTTTTGAAATCATCATGTGTGTGTTTACACCCAAGGTTTTTTTATAGTGCCAGATACACATTTGGTATAAGTTCACAGGTATATTTGCATCTTCACTCTTTAATTTTTAGAGAGCTTTGTAAAGTAATTTTTTATTTAAAAAGTTATTTTGATATTTATGAAATGATTTTGCCTAATGTATTATATTTGTGATGGAAATTAAGATGCAATTTAAGAATTTTTTAAAATATTTATTATAAATTTTTTAAATGAAAACGCATTAATATATCATACTAAAATAAAATGTTTCTTGTGTATATTAAAATTATTGCTGTAAATGTGTTTATTAATATTAATTAAATTATATATATCTAATAATTTTATATTTACTTTTTATATTATTTTATATGTATACAATATTATTTTTTATTTAATTATTATCTAACCAGTCTGACCAAACAGTCTAAACAATTCAATTGTTTGAATTGTGACTCGCTAGCCTCTCCAGTTCAACATCTGGTCCAGTTTTAAAATATTGATATGTTAAATGGCACAATATTACAAATACTTATTTTCCTTCCTCCTTTCCAAGGGTTGTTATTTGCTTGAAATTAGTGTCAATTTATACTAATATAAATGTGTATTGTTGTTGGTTTTATTGCAGGGTAATAGGAAATTGGTTCACCAATAGGAAAACTGCATTAAATTAGCGAGAAGTGAAAAAAACTTTATAATTCTTTTCAAAACAGTAGATGGACATGTGAAAACTTAAAAGAAAAAGAAAACCATTTTCATGAAGGGAAATTTGAAAGTTTATATTTAATTTGAAGTTCATGACTTCCAATATTTTGGCATAGCTAATTAAAGAAAATATAAAATTTAGTAATTGATTAAAAATGAGGGACCTCATTAACATATAAGGTCTATATGCTTGCTAGAAGAGTACTATATGACATACCAATTATATGACACTGAGGCATGGATCAATGAGATATTGCCAATGTTAAAACAACTTGTAGATGTAACATCCTGAATTTTGGGCTCTAAAGTTCAAAAAATGGTGTAAGACAAGAAGGCTATTCGACTCCTTTTGACAGGAATTCTAGAAGTTTCCTAGAATGAGGACAGGATTCCCAGGGACTAAACTGCAAAGTAAGAATTTTCTAAAATCACAAGAAATACAAGTTAGAGACATAGATGGAGTCTGAAAGACTTGAATATAAGAATTGGAGATAATTAAGGGCTAAAGGTTTTGTTGGGAATCTCAATAAGAAGATTCCTAAGGTTAAACCTGAGTAGGAATATAATCATAAATTTAGAAAGTTTTGGGTCGGAAAGGGCAGTGATGGAAAGTATGTTCAAGAATTCCAAAAAATTTTAAAACAAATGGGAAATAAGGTTCTGAAGCCCGTATGGGGTTAAAAATAACGAAAATACCCTTGGAGAAAATTGATAGTTGCGAGGGTTTTGGCTAATTATGAATATCAGCTAAAATTGAATTATTTAAAATACAAAAAGGTCTCAAATAATTAGAGAAAAATAGCAAAACATACTTGAGAAATTATCACAGGTTTTAAAAATGATTGCGTCCTTAGATAGCAAAGAGGTTGGCTTTAACAAAATTTAAAGCTTATTTATACACTATCCAAAAAAAGTCAAAATAAACATTCTAGAGGTTGATTTTTGACTTAAGAAAAATTAGGAAAATTTCTCATGGTGCAAAAATTAGATACAGATTCTTGGAGTTATGGACTGATAGAGAGAATTCGGTCAAGTTCACTTTGAAATAAATATTATTAAATGTTTTAATGGAAGAACAAGGGAAGAACATCACTTCCTCCTTAGGCATGTTATATAATGCCATGTGAGGTTAATTGTGATGAAAAAAGGATGCTAGAACATGTCCTAAGGTTATCAAGTAAGTTAGGATCTGAAAAAGTACCCGATACAGTTTAAAATCAGAAAATAGGTGAAGGAATGGCCAAGGGTATGATTATCACAAATTTTCTTCTATTTTCCTCCCTATTTTCATGCAAAGTTGATGAAGGGACATGGATGGAATAATATAAATTGTTAAGAGGCATAGTTGGAAGAAATAGAATTATGTAATAAAATATTACTTATGATCACATGTAGGATTATGTGTCCCTTGAGGTGGCACTTATATTGAATGAAGAGAACATCTAAGAGGGTTAAGTGGCAAGAATCAAGAAGGTAAGAGATAGATGGCAAAGAGATCAAATAAATGGCCAAGATCAAGCCACACACATATAAGATTAAGGGCTAAGCTTTAAGCAAATTTTTATAAATACCCCCTCCCCTCCCATTTGCATAACCTTTCAGCTAAGAGAGAAAGAGGGGCAAAGGAGACCAAAATTGAAGAGGAAGAAGAAGAAGAGAAAGAGTAAGGGAAACCAACCAAGATCAAGCTCCAACACAGGGTAAGATTGTAGATTTTATGTAGTATATGTTACTCTTTGTTTTGTTGAGCTTAGTAATGGATTTTGGATGCTTGAAACCCTACGATATGATTCTGTACAATTTATAAGTTTAAAGGAAGATGAAATTGATGATGGAATAAAGCTTAAGAGGTAGAAAAGAGCTAGAATCAAGCAGTTTTGTGTTGACTTTGCAAGAAATCCAACTTCCTCTAACTTGTGTGAATTTCAACCAGACTTAGGGTTTGAGTTAGGGCTGGATTTTAATGATTTTGTTGGTTCCAATGAATTTAGAATGAAAAAATGTGTGGGGTAAAGTTGAGAAACTAAGTTTAAAAGCATTACAATTGAAAATAGAATTTTTGTCCTAAAATCCTATAATGTTCTGCCAAGTTGAGTTGAAGGGGAAGGAGTTGGATTTTGTTTAATTTTACTTGGAAATGAATTATAAATGCAAAATTATGGGGAAATAGTATGTGGAATTAAATTTAGAGAGATTAAAAACCAAGTTCAAAAGTTAGAAGTTAATGTGAAGTTAAAGAGGATTAGATATGAATATGTTGATTGGGATTGTGATTGAGAATGCCTTACTAAATGTTTGATAGGCATTTGGTATTGTCAAGTAGAGAACTCCAAGAGCAAGGATAGAAGGCAAGAGCTAAGACTTCAAAGAGGTAGCAAGAACCTATAACTTGATGTTAACTTACTTTGTGTGTTGTTTGCTATTTATGTTATGCCATAAGGTAGTTGAGCTGGATGTGTTATGATGTGTGAAACTTCTTGCATTTGATGCGTTGGTAATATGCTTAGTTGAGTTGTGAAGTGGAATAGTATCATGGATGCTCCCTTTCTATGGCATGACGATGAAATAATATGCATGAGATATGCATTGATATATAGCATGATGTGCATTGCATTGTTGACATTTTATTGTGGTTTATTGCTATTGAGATTTTTGTGAAATCTCAACCTTCCATATTTAAATTACAATATTTAGGGATTGACTTATCAAGTGGTAAGGAAAGAAAATGGAGTTAGAATGTGGACTATTTTGAACAATGATGAATTATATACTTGAGACTTGTTTTGTATATTGTGAATAGCTACATATGAATGACTTAATGGCTCTGTAGTGATACAACCCATGGTTAAGTTGTGTTTATATGTCATTATATTTGAGTTATGATCATATGATTTGAGAAAAGTAAGCATCCCTAAGAAATGGCATAATAAGGGGATAAAAATTGCCTAATGAGGGCCTAATTTGGTCACCACATGAATCTGGGCAAATGGTGGAGTTTGATCATGAATTTTGGCAAGCTAGTAGATCTCATTTTAAGCTTTCAAATGAGTAGTAATTGGTTAAAATTGGAGTTTTGTACAAAAAGTTATGCTTATCCAAAGTTAGGCATAAATTCTAGAAAATTAGAAAATAACTAAATAAACAGTATCACTTTGACTTCAAACTGGAACCGAATGGTGAGGCAATAAGACCAATGAGTGCTTTTCCCACACAGATAATTAATAGAGCTTCAAATGTAACTTGAAACCACTATGTTTCAATTTTTTTTATAATTAGTTATGATTTTTTTAAGTTGACCAAAATTTTAAGGGTTGCTATGAATAGTAACCTGAGAACAAAATTATTGAAAACATGATTTTCTAGTCTTGTGGCCAACAAATGTGATTCCAAATGATTCTGTTTGATGCGCTATTAAGCACAAAGATAAGGTGTTATAGTACATGTCAAAACTTTAACACACTAATTGTATGAAAGGGAATTTGTAACTTTAGATCTTACTTTAAGTTTATGACTCATAATATTGTGAAATATTTCATAACTTGAAAATTAATATTTTTAAATTGATTAAAAGTATGGAACCTCATTAACTTATATTTCATATAAGGCTCATAACTAATTACAAAGATACTTGGAGAGAATATCACCTCTTATACTATAAATGACAAACGCAATTCGTTTTTTTCCCCTACCTTGAAAATACATCATTCTATTGATAAAACTAGCAAAAAGTAACACAAGTCTAGCACACAAATGAAGAGGAAAAGAAATAAGCTAACAAAGCAAAGCTAAAAAAAGAGCTGTAAAACTAAAACAAATTATCTAACACCTTCATGAGCCCTCATAGCTTCAGTGGGAAGCTTAGTAGGAGCCATCAAAGTGCACCTTCTTGACTTAATCTTGTCATTAAGAAGGAGAGCACTAATGAAGGTGATGGTGTTTGAACCCACCCTAAAGGGCACACCTTCCTGTAAACCGAGACCATTAGAAAGTCAACAACAACATCCCTCTCATGTAAGAAGAATGAAAAGTAAAGATCTGATTGAGAAGCTATTAACTCCAAAGTATCCTTAAGCAAATGTCATCCCGCCTACTCACATCTGGAGAAGGTAGAACAAGTAATATAGTCAATTAAATTAATATTATCAAATTCAACAATGACCTACCGGAAATTCAATTCCTTACTCAACAAAATAGCTTTATGAATGACAAATGCAATTAGATAGTTGGGAATAGTGGGTAAACATAGATAATGAGTCAACATAGAAAACCAACAAAAAATAAAAGAAAGGACAAAAAAGAAGAAGGTATTGGAAATCAAGGTTATGACCTTACCAATTGCTCCTCTTCAACATCTACACTTAAAAGAAATGGGGATCAAACAACACCTTTGTAGCATTAGGGTATAAAGTTATAGTTAGGCATATGTAAGTTAATGGCAAATTACTTGGAATGGTAATAAAAATAAGGCCTGAAAAGCCATTGAAGGAAGTTATTTGAAGTAAAACAAATCAACCATTTTATAAAAGGAAACTACTATGAAGATACTCCACTTAGACTCTAGGGCCCTACACTTTTTCATTACGTTCTCTACCCCATTCCCATGCAAGAAGCACGTGACAATGGCTTTTGTCCTAGTAAGTAGTGAAAAAAGGCATTTTTAAATAGGGTCATATCTTTACTAATTAAAAGTTGAAGATGAAATATAAAAGTAGACTAAGTACTAATAACTTTTTCTTAGCGCATCTCAAGGATGAGAACAAAACTCCTTCACATAATAACCCATGAAATTATTGAATTATTCGTACAAATAAATGAAACATATTTTAGAAAGCCACATACACCTAAAACATACATGGAATAAGGGAAATATAATATTGGGATCAAGAGATAGTAACATATAAGGAGATTAAGGCAACATGTATCAAAGAAGGAAAAGTGTGTCACCTACAAACTAGCGATCATTAAAAGACCCCATGAAATATCATATATTAGCTTCAATTTCAAATAATATTTCAGCAAATCACGCTCATGTATGATTGAGGACAGAATGAACTTTAAGTGATATTTATGATAAACTCTTCCCTACCTTCCTTATAACCACGCTTATAATGTTATAAGAACAACCTGTGCTGGGTCCCCAATACAAGCATTTGATGATTTCATTAGTTTTTAGTGTTTATGTGTCCCTTATAAGAGGAATAGACTATTGATTGATGAAATAAAGAAGAAAAATAAATTTAAAGGTATGAATGCAATAAAGAGAAAAAAATCTATTGTCAAATAGGACAATATCAATCAAAAAACTTCATTCATTAGGCAATATCACAGTTTTGATATATGAATAGTTTCTCTAAGAAAGATATGGTTGACCTTCACAGTGACTCTACTACAACATACACCATACATAAGGTCATCGAGAAAAACTTTTGGCAAGAGCTACCACTGTAAGGATAGATGATGTGAGAAATGTATATTTGGAAATAAAGGAACATAGGCATGTATATAGTATGGTGGGGATGACAAATCAAAGGAAATAATATTCACTAATGGTCTCAACCACTAATAATGAGAAATGAAGAGGTCATTTGTTACTAATAAGGAAAAAAGTGGTTACCCTATGGCACTTGCAAGAATAAAGTCGTCATATCTTACTAATTCTAACATGAAAAATAAGAAATTTAGGATTGAATGAAGGCCATGCAGTGTAGTAAAAATGTAGATAGAGCAACTTTTAGACTAAAACCTAGGAAACAACTTGATCGTCATTTTGAAAAATTTCGTTCAAGGGCAAAATTAGAAATTATGGCCAAAATTTATAAAAATTCTCAAAAACTTATGAAAAATAGAATAAAGGGTGTAGAATAGTGTTTCAGGCCTGAAAGATGAAAAACAACATAAAAATTTTTTTTGAAATGTTTTGTGATTTGATGGAATTTTGGCTGATTAAGGGAAAATTGGACAAAATAAATTATTTAAAATATGTAGAGACCTCCATAATTTATGAAAAAATGAGAAAAATTATTTGAGATTTCTTATGAATTTTAAAATTATTTCTAGCTTCTGAAGATTTAGAGATTAGCTTTAAAATATTTAAAGCTAAATTATATAGGTAAAAAGCTTATTTCAAAAAAAAATTGAAGGAGTTTTAAGTCAAAATTCAATAAGAAAAAATTATGAAAACCTCTTCTTATCAAAATAAAGCTATTGGCATAAAGAAATAAATTTTTGGAAGTATTGATTTAACAAGATCTAAAAAAAATTTAACTGATATTGTGAGATTATATAGTGTAATAATCATAAACTTGGTGGGACAAAAATTTTTTCAGTTTTTCTACTTGAAATGGCACCAAAAATGAAGGGGAGGACCTAAATGGAAGAATACACTTTGTTAAACGTTAAGTTTGAAAGAATATAATTATTTAATAAAAAATTGTTATTTTTCCACTTGTGTAATAGGTGGCACATGAAATGTCCCTTGAGATGAAATTTTCATTGAATAAGGAGGACACCTAATGAGGTTTATGTGGAAAATCACAAGGGATTATGAACAAGATGGTGCCAAGTGTTAGGAGGGTTAAATGGTAACTTGAAAAAGTTATCACGTAGTAAATTTTTGAGCCAAGTTTACATATATCCTGCCCTCTTTTTTTTGGCCAATTTTTGGCCAACTCCAAAGAGCAAGAAGGAGAAAAAAAAAGTCAACCAAGTGAGAAAGAAGGAGGAAGAGAAGATCAAGCAAAACCTAGGTTAAAGCATGCTAAACCAAGGTAAAAGCTTGGATTTTCTTGTAGGTTATGATGTTTTATAGTTTGATGGTTTTAAATATGATTTTGATAGAAGTTAAAAGTTATAAACCCCAGGGTTTTGGTGCTGTTCAATTTGGTTCATGATTAGATATTGATGATTTGAAACTTGTATATGGATTAGAGGGTAGAAAATGGTTAGAAAATGGTGTTTAAAATTTGTTTTTGGAAGAATTTCAATTTGTGGAACCTAAGGTTATGTTTTAGCTAGACCTACTTCTTGGAGCTAGTGAAATTGTGTAGGGATGTCTAAAAAACATGTATTTGGAAGTATTAAAATTAAAAATGGAATTTTCTGAATTCCAAGTGCATACCTCTCGGCTAAGCTTAGTTATAGGGGAAGAAAATAAATTCGATAAATCTAAGTTCATATATCAATTCTACATGAAAAATCATGTAAGAAAAGTATGTGGGAGTTAAGTTAAAGAAGATAATAATGAAGTCCTAAAATAAAGGTTAAAGGGCTAGGGTTTTAGGTTAAGTATTTAATGAAATTGTTTGAGTTGATTGGAATGCTATTGTTGTTTTCTTGATAGGAATTGGCATTGACCAAGGGAGGGCTGAAGAACAAGAGCAAGGAATCAAGGAATCAAGTTTACAAAGAGGTAGCAAGAACTTACAATTTTATTATTGGATTGCATTGGTTATTTTTGTTATGTATATGTGCCATGATGTGGTTAAGTTATAAATGATGAAATGTGTTCAACTCCTTGCATTGATGCCTTGGCAAATATGTATAGTTGTATTATTGAATGATATGTTATGTACTCCCTTTCTATGACATATTAATGGCATGTTAAAAGCATGATGGTGCATTAGTTTAATGCTTGCATATAGCATAAAGTAACCTTGCATTTTGATACTCTGATTGATGTTCTTTGCTACTAAGATTTTTTTGAAACCTCACCCCCTCTATGTGAAGTTGATTAATAGGGGTTGGCACATTAAGGGACAAGGGAAAGAATGTGGACACTTGAACAATTATGTTTGAAATATTATGCATTTCACCTGTTATGTAACTATAAAGTCATGGATTTTTGTAAACAATATGATAAATGTTTGTATGGATGATGCTCCCAACCCTTGAGAGATATTATAGTGGTTCTTAATTGCTGGTTTGAATGGTTTGATTGATTATGGAAGCTAAGAATTTCACTCATAAGTTAGGTACTTAAAAAGAGATTTAATTGCCTATAAAACCCTAATTTTTGACCTGTGAGTTTTCTAGAAAAATGGTGGAATTTGACCATGAAATTTGGTGAACTTAAAGTTCATATAAGCTTCAAATAGAGTGGTAAATCATCAAATTTAGAATTGTATGTGAAAAGTTATGAATTTTTGAGATTATAATAAAAAGTTGAAAAATTAAAATTGATCAAATAAACAGTGATTTTTCTAAGCAAAAAAGGGCCTAAATGGAATGAATAATGGACTAGTAACTATTGTTACTGTGTAGATAACTAGAAGAGCTTCAAATAGAACTTGGAACTACCTCATTTCAATTTTTCTAGAATTAGTTGTGAATTTTTAAAATTGACAAAATTTTTAAGATTACTGAGTGAATAGTAACCTGAGAATAACTTTTTCAAAGTATTGTTTTTCCAAGCCTAATGTCATATAATGTGCTTCCAATTAACTTGTTTTGACTCCTTATATATTCTAAAGTTAAAGTGTTACAAAAGTTGTATCGTTTAGAGTATCTAATGAAGAATGAAATGCAGGTGTGATGGATTGAGTGCTATGTAAAATAGTTGCAAGGATATAATAAAAGTGATATATGACATGGGCAGAGGAAAACATTGAAACTTGAAGTATGTGAATGGATGGGTTGTGAATGAGCAGTTCTGTGGTATGTGATAGATTTAAAAGTGGAACATATCTGGCGTAGGAAGTTTGAATTTTGATATGAAGATGAGTAGGATATATATATGGGATGAGTCCAAAACTCCAAAAAATGGATGAGGGTTTACTATTAGCTTATCCGTAGTTAGAGGCACATGCATTTATTGATATCTTGTGTGGTGCCAGCTTGTGAACGATAAAATGAGAGAGGAGCCAATCGTTGGCCATTTTGGGATGTAGTGGCTTTCAGAGCATTATTTTCTGATATATTGATAATTTAGTTAATTTGACAACTATCTCACTTGATATTTCTTCTCCTTTCCCATACATAATGTAGTATTAGAAAGACCATGTATTTTTGTTCACCAAACAAGGGGAAAAGAAGAAGAAATAATATATTTTTTATTGGAGAAATTGCAAATAAAGACCCCCCAATATATAAAATGGCAATCAGGGACCCTGAAATTGAAAAATTGCTCACAAGGACCGGGTCCCAATTTGCAATTATGAAATCATGGCCAAATTACCAAAATACCCCTCTTTAATTTTTTTTCAACAAAAAAAACCATTGCCTCGCCGGAATCCGGCCGCCGGCGCCGGAGTTCCAGCCACCGGAGCTCCGCCACCTCGGACGCCGGCCGCCGGATTCCGGCCATTGCCGACGGCCTTCCTTTATTTTGTTTTTTTGAAATTGTTTTTTTTTTAAATTGGGGGGAAGTGAGGTTGGGAGGATTTGATCCCCCAACCTCATGCTTCCCAAAATTAGGAATGACCATTGAGCCAACAAATTTTTGCTAACATTATAATACAAAAAAAAATATAAGTTAATTCATTTACTCTTGTTCCAGGTGATAACAACAATACATTTGAAAATGACAAGTTCTAATTATAAAATAACAAGTTTGGGATTAAAATTTAACAACACGTTTTTTTTTATAACAACACACTCTGTTTCAGGTGATAACAACAATACATTTGGAAATAACAAGTTCTGATTATAAAATAACAAGTCTGGGATTAAAATTTAACAACACGTTTTTTTTTATAACAACACACTCTGTTGCAGTTGATAACAACAATACATTTGAAAATAACAAGTTCTGATTATAAAATAACAAGTCTGGGATTAAAATTTAACACATTTTTTTTATAACAACACACTCTTTTTCAGGTGATAACAACAATACATTTGAAAATAACAGGTTCTGATTATAAAATAACAAGTCTGGAATTAAAATTTAACAGCACCTTTTTTTTTTATATAACAACACATTTTATTCCAAGTGATAACAACAATACATTTGAAAATAACAAGTTCTGATTATAAAATAAGAAATCTAAAATTAAAATTTAACAACACATTTTTTTATAACAATTAATTATTTTATACTTTTGAAAAATAAATTATTTATAACTTATAAAAAGTATTTTAAATCTATTTAATTTGCTAAAAAAATAATTTTTATCTCCAATTTATAATCAAAACTTGAAGTGTAATCTATTATAGATTAAAAATACTTTTTTATTGTTCAAATTTATAAATAAAATTTAGGGAAAATGACAACACACTTTTTTAATTTTTTTTAAAAATTTTTAATTTATATATCTATTTCATTCTTTAAATATTAAAAATAGTTTTTATATTTAAAGAAAAAAACTAGTATTTTTAATTATAAATTAGAGATAAATTTCATTTATAAATTTAAGCAATTAAAAAGTATTTTTAATCTACAATAAATTGTACTATTTATAATTTATAAGAAGTAGTTTGATTTATAATGAGTTGTATAGATATATAGATTAAAATTTTTAAAAAAAAATTAAAAAAGTGTGTTGTCATTTTCCCTAAATTTTATTTATAAATTTGAACAATAAAAAAGTATTTTTAATCTATAATAAATTACACTTCAAGTTTTGATTATAAATTGGAGATAAAAATTATTTTTTTAGCAAATTAAATAGATTTAAAATACTTTTTATAAGTTATAAATAATTTATTTTTTAAAAGTATAAAATAATTAATTGTTATAAAAAATGTGTTGTTAAATTTTAATTTTAGATTTCTTATTTTATAATCAGAACTTGTTATTTTTAAATGTATTATTATTATCACTTGGAATAAAATGTGTTGTTATATAAAAAAAAAGGTGCTGTTAAATTTTAATTCCAGACTTGTTATTTTATAATCAGAACCTGTTATTTCCAAATGTATTGTTGTTATCACCTAAAAAGAGTGTGTTGTTATAAAAAAAAATGTGTTGTTAAATTTTAATCCCAGACTTGTTATTTTATAATCAGAACTTGTTATTTTCAAATGTATTGTTGTTATCACCTGCAACAGACTGTGTTGTTAAATTTTAATCCCAGACTTGTTATTTTATAATCAGAACTTGTTATTTCCAAATGTATTGTTGTTATCACCTGAAACAGAGTGTGTTGTTATAAAAAAAACGTGTTGTTAAATTTTAATCCCAGACTTGTCATTTTATAATCAGAACTTGTTATTTTCAAATGTATTCTTGTTATCACCTGGAACAAGAGTAAATGAGTTAACTTATTTTTTTTTTTTTGTATTATAATGTTAGCAAAAATTTGTTGGCTCAATGGTCATTCCTAATTTTGAGAAGCATGAGGTTGGGGGATCAAATTGATCCCCCAACCTCACTTCCCCCCAATTTAAAAAAAAAAACAGTTTAAAAAAAAAATAAAGGAAGGCCGCCGGCAATGGCCGGAATCCGGCGGCCGGCATCGGAGCTCCGGCGGCCGGCGGCCAAGGTGGCGGAGCTCCGGCGGCCGGATTCCGGCGAGGCAGTGGTTTTTTTTTGTTGAAAAAAAATTAAAGAGGGGTATTTTGGTAATTTGGCCATGATTTCATAATTGCAAATTGGGATGGGTCCTTGTGAGCAATTTTTCAATTTCAGGGTCCCTGATTGCCATTTTATATATTGGGGGGTCTTTATTTGCAATTTTCCCTTTTTTATTCTTATAATTTCATCACTTATTTTATGTAAAATCCACGTGGGAGCTAAGTTGGAAGCCACATAAGATGATTTTGTGCTGACTCATGCATGATTAATTACGGATGATAAAGACAAAATTATAAATGACAGAAAAATTAGAGACTAAGTTTCAAACAAATCAAATATTCAGAAACTAAATTGTATCTACTCAAATCTCAGAAACTGAGTTATATTTAAGTCAAAACTTTAAGGACCACATGACTAATTTTCCCAAAAATAAAAAAGGACTAATCCCTCTACTTAATAACTTGGCTGTACATTTCGTGCGTGTTATCATAATCTTAATGCTAGAAGATTAAATTAAAAGTTCATAAATTATAAAGAGTTATTCATCTAATTTTAGACAATAAAAAATCAAATTTAAATGAGTAAAATTGTAGGAGTCAAAACAATACCATCTTTTAATTTAATATCAAAAATAATAAATCAAATTAAATGTATAAAAGTTAAAAGTTGCCTGTAGAGATCACAAATAAGAGTTTGCCCCCTTAGAGTGCAGAAAAGGGACTAGTCTTCATCCTAATCATTCGCATCGCCACTTAAGGATATGGACCCAACCAACAAAATGATAAACAAACCATCTAAACACAGCTCATATCAATCAAATTGAATATCTTAATTGAATTCTACTTTATGCGCCCCTAATCTTGTGTTAAAGTCTCTGTTATCATGATATTTCTTGCGCACCCGCATCCTAATTAATATCCCTAAAGTTATATGTATGATCATTACCTTCATCGTAATTTATATATATATATATATATATATATATATATATATGCTTGGTGACAAAACACACACACACACACACCTAGTGGGGCTATACTTGTTTGCCTTGATGTGGCGTTAGAATGGTACCTACAGTTTGAAAGGGCTTGCCTTTGACACAATCAAAAAGAAGAGAAAAGGACAGATATGTATTAAAATGTTTCAAGGTTTTAGAAGAAAAATAGCTCACTTTTTTCATGTCATCTAAAAGCTAAATTTACGGCTTCTCCATATTTCTTTTCCTTTAAACTTTCTCCTCATTTCTCATCACGATCATTAGATCAAATTTAAATGATTCAGATGTTAATATTTTACAAAAGTATTACGGAAATATGAAATTGTAAAACAATTATTAAATAAATTTATTCGGCTAAAAATTGATCTATACAATTCAAAGCTATAGTAAAGAAAAATAGGGAAATTATATAATGAGGCATTAAATCTGAAGTATTTAAAATTTGATCTACCATGTGCTAAGAAATAGCGAGGAAAGGGGAAAGGAAATGAAAAGAAGCTGAGTTCAATTAAATTTAAAGCCCAAGAAACTCGTCATTTAGTTAGAGATGATAATATATAATTGGCATTAAGCATCTAACCTGTCCTGCTTTGATCCCATCGAGCGGGGAGATAAGGATGTACGCTAGTCATTTAATAAATATTAAAGGATAAAAATATAATTTTAACCCTGATCTTTTTTTTCAGGTATAATTTTACCCTTGATCATTTTAAGGGTATAACTTTACCCCTAATCTTTTTTTTAGAATACAAGTTTACATTTTTGCACCCAAAGATCAGGATTAAAATTATACAAAAAAATCAGGGATAAAATTCCACTACAAAAAGATCATGGATAAAATTGCATTACTAAAAAGATCTGGAATAAGTTTGTACTTGAAAAATAAAATCAAAGTTAAAATTGAATCTTTACCCTTCAGTCCAAAAAAAAAAAAATGAATCTTTACCCAATGTTAAAAGCACCCTTTTTAATAACTTCATGAGTGGTATAGAACAGAAAAAACTACTAGAAATAAAATTTTAAGGATAGAATCTTTCTACAGGTGCATTGAAAGCAAAATGGATAGGTCTCGGTGATAAACATTGGACTTGAAGGAAATTCAAACAAAAGGAAGGAAGAGAAAAAGCATTTGTATTGAATGGCCAAGAACGGTCCTCTATGTGTTAAATGTAGTGGCTGTTGGAGGGCAATATAATGATTGTTTAATTAAGTTTGAAAACAGAGGGGGAAATTATTCTCTTTTCATTTTCAACGAACCTTCGAAGTTTAGGTTATATCCTCTAAACTTGTCATAGGCAACTCTGGCTAGTAATGAAAACTTCTGGGGTCTTATATGAGCAATAAAGTTTGAAATCTCACTATTTTTGACTATGTACAATGACGTATTACTTCGAACACTTCAACCACTTCATTAAAATCAAGAAAAAGCGGTTGAAGTATTAAACTTGTTCGAAAATAAAAATTAAATTCCAAATTTTATCCTCATTTAGAATCATGAAGTATATATTGAGTAGGAAAAAATAAAAACCGCATCCAGCACCCAAAAATATTTTTTGGTGCATCCAACACCCAGGTAAAAAAAAATACTTCAGGGTGGTAGACGCCCCTAAAAAATACTTCAAGATATTAGATGCATCACAAAATACTTTAGGGTGCTGATTGCACCTGAGAAAATATTTCGGAGTACTGGATGCACCTTAACCCTTTAATTTAGTCTTGGCTATTAATGGGGCAAGTTTTCCATAGTTGGGCATCTCTTTTTTTTTTTTGCATAACAGCCCACTGGGCTTAGGTGGATGTAATTGGACCAACTGAGAAGAATATTCAAGCCTAACCAGGCTCACAAAGTCTGAACTCTAATTGTTCTTTTTTATGGTAATATATTTAAATTTTTAAGATTTTTCTACATTCTCCCTAAACTGTCCTTCCCCCATCTTATTAGTTGTCACTTGCCCTTAAACTTACTCGTCGATTTCCAATTTTCCGTCAATATGTTACAGGTCGAATAATGACCATATAGTAAAAATTTTAACTGAATTCGTTACCAAACATTTGAAATGAGATCGTCATCGTAAATTATGTTTATGTCAAGGTGATATATGATAAATAGTAAATGATAAATAATAATACGGGGACGGTTATTTCAGCATTCAGGTAAACCTTTGCTATGGGGTTAGTTATGGGTTTGTTATAGAGAGAGAAAGAGATACGTTGCTGACGTGTGATGATTGGGGGAAATATATTGATGTACCGTCCACCATTTCGTTTTGTGAATGAAAATACTCTGTTTCGTCTCTGTCCACTATCAAAAGGGTATCAGAGCCCTCTCTCCGGTCCAAGATGCCGGAGACGCGATCATCCGAACGTCTCGGTGACATGGAACAGCGCCTTGACGTGCAGCAAGGGACCATCGACTCCATTAACGGCCGCTTGGACAAACACGCTCAGGACCTTTCTGATCTCCGTAATGACCTTAAAAACTCTTCCGTCAGGTTCGAGCATTACTTTAAGGAAATTAATTCCAAACTCTGTTCCCTCTCTGAGCATGGGAAACGACCGTCGGTGGGGGATGGGGCCTCTCACTCTGCTACACCGCCGCGCATGCCCACATTTGGTTCCTTGAACGAGTTGTTCCAGCAACCATCATCCTCATATGTCATTCCAACGAAACATAGCCGAGTTGAGTTTCCTCGATTCGATGGTGATGACTTCAAGGGATGGGCCTACCGCTGCCGTCAGTTTTTCGAAGTCGACGGAACCCCCACTGATCAGCGTATTCGCCTCCTTTCTATTCATCTGGAAGGGCATGCCCTTCGCTGGCACCAGACCTTTATGCGACATAGAGCTTTTTCGGAAGTTAGCTGGGACGAATATTTCAAGCACATGGAAGCTAAGTTCTCCGATGTCAAGGAGGAAAAACCGTTAATCGCCCTCAAACTGCTGCAACAGGGTACAGGCCTTGTGATGGATTATGAGAAGAAGTTTGACGAATTGTTGTGTGAAGTGGACATACCGGAGGAGGTGGCCATTGACCTTTTTATCGGAGGTCTGCGACCGGACATCCAGAAGCTCGTTCTAAATGTTGCGCCGACGTCCTTGGCGAACGCTACTTGCTCTGCCAGAATGCAGGAGGCAACGATTCAGGCTCTCCATGATAATGCCCCGAACCGTCGATCATTGTTCACTGGTAGGGCTGATCTAAGCAAGTTCTCTGGGCTAGTGGGCTCTAAGCTTGGGCCAGTTGTTGACGGGTCGGCGGCTGATAAGTCCACATTACACAATCCAGCAACCTTTAAGTCTTCACTCCCATCAGCGTCCCCCACCTCATCTATGGCCTCCTCTGTATCGAGACCGACCAAACATTTGACTAAGAAGGAGATGGACGAGCGGAGACAGAAAGGTTTGTGCTACTGGTGTGCAGAGAAATATACACCGAGCCATAAATGCAAAGAAGCGCATTTGTTTTCTCTTTTGGTCGATGAAGATGACGACCATTTTGAAGATGCGTTAGAGGTGGTGCCATCTGAGTCCACGGGAACTATCAACGCTATTGAAGGTAAGGAGAATACGGTCACCTTGAAACTTCTCGGGCGCATTAAAAATCAGTCAGTGGTTATTTTGGTCGATACTGGCAGTACTCACAATGTCATTGACGCGGCCGTGGCTAAACGCCTAAATCTGAAAGTTCATGAACGCCCTGTGGTCACCTTGACAGTGGCTGATACGCGTAAGGTCAATGTCACCAAACACTGCCCCTCGCTGTTATGGGAAATGGGAGGGTTTGACTTCTGCGATGACTTCCTAGTTATGAAGGTTGGGGGCTACGATGCTATCCTGGGTACACAATGGCTGAGAACGTTGGGTAAATTCTCTATGGATATGGAGTTGAAACTTTTTGAATTTCGTCGTGATGGTCAACTCGTTGAGTTACATGGGGTAGGCTATCATGGCAATCTTGCATCTGAAGAACTCGGGTCCCCTAAAGCTTTCTTGGTTGCTCAGCATGTTTACTTGATTCATGTCCCATCGCACCTGTTACTGGACTTGGATTCCAATACTGAACTCTCTAAGACACAACACGTGGAACTGCAACAATTGCTGGAACGGTATAGCCATGTGTTTGACGAGCCACGCGAATTGCCCCCAACTCGGCTATTTGATCACTCCATCCCTCTGGTTGACAATAAACCGATCAATTGCAGACCTTATCGTTACGGGCCTCTGCAGAAAACTGAGATAGAGTCACAGGTACAACAAATGTTATCTCATGGGGTCATTAGGGAAAGTAGCAGTTCTTTCGCAGCTCCTGTCGTGTTGGTGCAGAAAAAGGATGGGTCCTGGCGATTTTGTGTAGACTACAGAAGATTAAATGCGGCGACAATCAAGAACAGGTTTCCAATTCCTGTAATCGAAGAGCTGATTGATGAGTTGACTGGCGCTACTTACTTCTCTAAATTGGATCTGCGTGCGGGGTACCACCAGATTCGAATGAAGGAAGATGACATAGCTAAAACTGCCTTTCGGACTCATGAGGGCCTATATGAATTTATGGTCATGCCTTTTGGGCTTACAAATGCCCCAGCTACGTTCCAGGGATTGATGAACCATGTTTTCAAGGCTTTCCTTCGAAAATTCATACTGGTGTTTTTCGATGATATCCTAGTCTATAGCAAGGACTGGCCTGCTCATCTAGTCCACTTGGAGACTACTCTGAAAACTCTACAACAGCAGCGGCTCTTTGCTAAAGGCTCCAAGTGCACGTTCGCAGCTCGACAAATTGATTACCTGGGCCATATTATTTCAAACCAAGGGGTGCAGGCAGACCCGAAGAAGTTGGAGGCCATTTCATCATGGAAGGTTCCTGAGTCTATTCGTGAGTTGAGAGGGTTCTTGGGCCTCACAGGCTACTATAGGCGGTTTGTGAAAAGTTATGGGGAGCTGGCACGGCCTCTAACTGAGTTGCTGAAAAAAGACAGGCAATTTAATTGGACTTCTGAAGCTCACACGGCCTTCACTACCTTGAAAAATGCTATGATCTCCCCTCCGGTTCTGGCTCTGCCAAATTTTCAAGACACCTTTGTTATTGAGACTGATGCGTCGGGTCATGGGTTAGGGGCAGTACTATCCCAAAATGGTCACCCTCTAGCCTTCGCTAGTAAAGCTCTTCCACCGAAGAAGAAACCTTTATCTGCTTATGAAAGGGAACTTCTAGCCATTGTATTCGCTGTCAAACAGTGGAGGTCATATTTATGGGGTCGGAAATTTATTATAAAAACTGATCACTTACCTTTGAAGCATTTGTTGGAGCAGCGGGATTTGAGTCAAGAGCAATGTAAATGGCTTCACAAATTATGGGGGTTAGACTATGTTATTGTGCATCGCAAAGGGAGCGACAACGCTGCTGCAGACGCTCTGTCTCGCCGTTCTGAGGGAGTCAGCTGTGCTCTTTCAATGTCAACACCTGTCTCTTCCTTATACGACAGGGTACGCAACTCTTGGCTGGTAGATGAAGAACTACAGAGGCTTATTAAGGAGCTGGAACTGAACCCGCTGTCTCACCCTAAATTCAATTGGCATCACCATCTTCTTAAACGGAATGGCAAGCTGGTTGTGGGGGCTGACCGAAGTCTTCGGAGCGATCTATTATCTCATTTCCATGCAGATGGTATTGGGGGGCACTCTGGTATGCACCCTACTTTTCAACGTTTGGCTTCCATATTTTATTGGAAGGGTATGGAAAAGGACGTGAGGAATTTTGTCAGAGCATGTGTTACTTGTCAGAGGTTCAAGCCTGAATTGGTTGCTTCTCCTGGTTTAATTCAACCTCTTCCGATTCCTCAACATGTTTGGTCTGAGTTGTCGATGGACTTTATTAGTGGTCTGCCCAGATCTCATGGTAAAACAACTATTCTGGTGGTGGTTGATCGGTTGTCTAAGGCAGCCCATTTCATGGCTCTTAAGCATCCTTTTTCTGCAGTAGATGTGGCTCAGATCTTCATGGATAATGTGGTCAAACTGCATGGTTTTCCAAAGTCAATTGTCTCTGACCGTGACCCCATTTTTTGTGGTAAATTCTGGAAGGAGTTATTCAGGTTGTATGGTGTTCAGCTCAAGTATTCTTCTGCTTATCATCCACAGACGGACGGCCAGACGGAAGTCCTGAATCGTTGTTTAGAATGCTATCTTAGATGCATGACCGGTGACTACCCTACACAATGGGTTAAATGGTTGCCTTTGGCAGAACTATGGTACAACACGACTTACCATTCGGCAACAGGAATGACTCCGTTTGAAGCTGTCTATGGGGTAGCTCCCCCTATTCATCTACCATACATATCAGGAGATTCACCAAACGACTTGGTTGACAGGGCTTGTATGTCCCGGGAATTGGTTCTGCAGGTCCTGAAACAGCACCTATTAAAGGCCCAACATCGCATGATCAGCTATGCTAATAAGCATAGGACCGAACGCCAATTTGCAGTGGGAGATATGGTCTATTTGAAGCTTCACCCCTTTCGAAGGAACCTGCTCAATAATTCTTCTCTACATAAGCTTGCGGCCCGCTATTTTGGACCCTTCAAGATCCTCAAACGCGTAGGGGCTGTTGCTTATGAACTGGAGCTGCCAGCAGAAACAAGAGTTCATCCCGTTTTCCACGTTTCTCTCCTCAAGAAGCATGTTGGTTCTGTGGGTCACTTATCTCCCACTTTGCCCCCTATTGACGACCAGGGTCATTTTTTACTAGAACCGGAGGAGATTCTTGGTAGGAAGATCATTAAGCGCCACAATCTTCCGGTTACACAGGTCTTAATTCGCTGGAAGCTGACTCAACCAGAAGATGCCACCTGGGAGGATATTACTACTATCCAACACCAGTTTCCGCATTTTTCCACGGCTGCACCACAAGCTCCCACCATCCTTGTGGACAAGGATCTTCCGTAGGGGGGGAGTATTTGATATATGATAAATAGTAAATGATAAATAATAATACGGGGACGGTTATTTCAGCATTCAGGTAAACCTTTGCTATGGGGTTAGTTATGGGTTTGTTATAGAGAGAGAAAGAGATACGTTGCTGACGTGTGATGATTGGGGGAAATATATTGATGTACCGTCCACCATTTCGTTTTGTGAATGAAAATACTCTGTTTCGTCTCTGTCCACTATCACAAGGAGGGTGGAAAATAGAGATATTTAAAGGAAGACGGTAAGGGGAAAATTATTTTTAGGTTTTCAATTGAAAAATAACATGTTTCATATCTTCTTTTCTCATCTATTTTCCTCAGTCCAAACATTTCCAAGCCGTCTGAATCCATCACAGTTCAGTCTCAAAAGGTTGACCCAGTCTCATTTTAACAATATTCAGGCCAGCCGAAGTTCGAAGGAAATAAGGTTTGAAACCATCACGTTGCATCATATGCCTAATTCCATAATTCAACTCCTTAAAACACAAACATTTATTTATTTACTTTTCTTAACACACAAATACAAACATCGAAGGTCATACACAAACCTTTTTACAGAAAAATAGCAGCATCCAGCAGTTCAAGCAATCTTTTTCTATCACTCGACAATGATTTTTCCAGTGGCATGGCCATCAATACTTCTAGCCCAAGCATCTTCGGCTTTGCTCAAAGGAAAACGGGAGTCAATGACAATCCTAAGCCTCCCATCTTCAACCAACTGAACCAGATAATTCAGGTTCTGTTTTTTGGCCGTTACGAAGAAGAATGGTACAAGTTGCTTCTTAGAGAATGTAAGTTTCTTCAGAGCATAAGTCATCAGTGCACTTATGCCAGGCGTTAAATCTACTACCTTCCCCTGTTCAGCCAATTGAGGCTCAAAGGTTGACCATGGAATTCCAGTGGCACAATGTATCACGGCATCGTATTTTCGACCAGATGGACTCCTTAAAGCTGCCCCTTCTGGAGTCCTATAGTCAAGAATCTCATCAGCACCTAAGCTCTTGACAAAGTCGATGTTACGAGCACCACAGGTGGCCGTTACATGTGTGTTCCCTAGCTTTGCTAGTTGAACTGCAAAGTGACCAACACCACCTGAGGCTGCAGTTACTAAAATGTTCTTTTGTTCACCAGTTCCATCAAGCTTGACTCCAGCAATCTCTGTGAGGACGTGATGAGCCGTGAGGCCAGGCAGAGGTAAAGCCGAACCTTCAGCAGCTGAGATCTCAGATGGTCTGGCAACTGTTAACCTCTCAGAAGACACAGCAAAGTTAGCTAATCCACCTCCATGCTGCCATTCAACATGAACAAACAGACCAAAGAAAAAATTGTACATAATTAGGATGCGCTGAAAAATAAATTGGACAAGATGTATGCTTGGAGACTATAAACTGTTACACGGATTGTAAACTCAGGAAAACAATCCATCTTATATTCTTCTAGATTATGGACACAAAATGCTCCCACATTCAAGGGAGTAAGATGAATGCATCAGCACATAAGGATGTTGGATATAAAGCACAATTATTACCTATAACTTTCTCGGTTTACAGACCAAAGCATGCAGAATAAATCTATCTCAGAAAAAACCCATCTGCTATCCATTTTCTTTTTTGTCACCAGTCAAATATCTACGCAAGCTCACAATTTTAACCCACAACTAGCAGAATATCAAAGAGATTAGAAAGAAGATTACCTCATGAGAAAGTTTAGCAACAACTTTATCACCAACTTTGAAATCTTTGACTTGTGATCCAACCTGTACTATCTCTCCTGCTATATCAGTACCTGTTTCCAACAAAGAAATTTAGCATCACTTATGCCATAATACGAGAGGAACTATCAGTATGACATGAATACAAAATAAAAACGCACTATTAATAAATCAATTATACATCCAAAGTAGAATAAGTCCACTGTCGCCAGCAAAGCATAATTAGAACTATGAAGCACAGCATGTAGTCACCCAGAGTTCCTGGGTATTTTACTTTGGTATGCGTGAACAGTTGTCACAATGATGCACGAAGACATCAATTTTCAGGCGTAATGGTGAGTTGGACAAGCATGACAAGAAATTGACATATTTTTTCCACTAACATTGCAAGTACACAATTCAAACACAGAAAAGCTTTTGGGGGAAAAAATAGTGACTAGAAACCCCAATTTGATGAGATCATCAAAGTTCTTTCTATATGCTCTTTTTGTTGTATATGAATAGTTTGAGTTTTATAAATTAGCATCTTTTATAGGTTGTAGAATGTTTTGAGAATAAACATTAAGATACATAGAATATAGGAAGATGATGCAGTCTTTTCAAAAAACCAGGTCATTAAATAAAACTTTTATGCTTATGCTTATATATTATGAATTGTACGAGTGATATGTCAACTTGCCCATCTCCATAGCTATGCTTCGTATGATCCACTGAGCGATCCCAGCAATTACTCATTAGGGCTTTTATTTAATCCAGTAGTGACAGGCTTATATCACAGTGGCCTTAACCAGATCAGTGCATCCGGAGTTTAGTTTCAAATTAGCCCAAGCTGCAAAGACATGTGTTGTACCTAAGCTAATCTTCCACGCCTGAACCTCTGCTCTCTCTCTTTTCCTCTGACTTTCTGATCAAACTGAACCTGCTGCTTTTGGAACGCATCCCAAAAAAGTATGAAAACAAAAAATAAACTTGTTCAAATAATCTTCAATATCACCTAGAACCCCTAGTCCTTAATCCCAACCTCGAAGATTTTGTTCAGAGACCTGGAACAGGACCATAGATAAATTATTTTAAATGCTGAAGTAAGAAGTTCCTGCATCATAACCAATTCCAATTTCCTGATTAAGCAACAGATACCATGTTTGGTGCTTTTGGAGAGCCTGGTGCCCATTGCCTAAATTTTAAACAATTGGCAGCTATTGGTTACCTATTCAACATGGATAGTAAGTCACTGTCAAATAAGGGACTCTGAAGTCCTCCTCAGTTCAATAAATATGACACACACACACACACACGTGTGTGGAGAGACATAACATATATCAGAAAGAAAATGTAGATAAAACCATGAATTGTAAGGATCAAACTATATAAGTCAATCACATATTTTGAAAGTTAAGTACAAAGAATGCTCTAGAACTTTTCAAAGAGCACTAAAAAAAAATTAATTTTACCAGGTATATGAGGAAGCTTTCCCGGGAATATGGGCCGAAGCAAGCCCTTCTGAATCTTCCAATCAATAGGGTTCACTCCAGTGGCTTCCACTTTCAGCAAAACTTCATCTTTCTTCGGAGTGGGAACTGGAACCTCAACATGCTGCTCACAAATATAAAATAACAATGCAATCTTCTAAGGCAAACTCAAATTGAGAAAGCAATAGGGAAAAAGGAGAGAGACCACTTCATGCCAAAAGTTAAGATGCAAGAATGATTTAATTTATTTATCCAACTACCCCCCTCAAATAAAAATTATCTGGTATTTGAATCATGAACAAAGCACACTCCAACCATACCCTGTGATTAAATATATATTAAAGTGAAGTTTTTTTTCAGTGGCAGTAGGGAGGCGGATAGATTAAATTCCAAACTAATTGGTCACATAAGGCTTTAATGTCGCGTTAAAATTCTCAGCAAATAAATAGATTTTCTTTTCTTTTTTTTTTCCTTTTCTTTTTTTTTTTTGGTGGAAAGCAAATGAATAGATATGATAACAAAAAATACATGCACAAAAATAATCAGGTCTCATACTACTCTCACTCCCCTTCCGCCTCCTGGATTCATTCACAGAAAACCTTTTCAACTCTGCGATACAATAGAAACTCCCCAAAATGAAAGTATCATATAGCAGTACAAGTCACAGACACAGAAGTCCAAGTCAAAAAGAAAGGAAAAGAAAAATTAACCTTCAAACTAGCCGGACCACCGCCACAGTTATCGTACTGAATCGCATGCATAAGCTTCCTGGCCATATCCACTGAGGAAGACCCGATAGAGTTAACATTCAGGAACTGCAATCCGCCAAATTATAGATGCTGTTGGCAATTGTCAGCTCGGCTTATTAAATTATTGCCTTAATTAATGATTTTGAATTCTATACAAGCAATCCAACTCTCAAAAATAAGCTTCCTGGCCATATCCACTGAGGAAGACCCGATAGAGTTGACTTTCAGGAACTGCAATCCACCAAATTATAGATGCTGTTGGCGATTGTCAGCTCGGCTTATTAAATTATTGCTTTAATTAATGATTTTCAATTCTATACAAGCAATCCAACTCTCAAAGATAAGCTTCCTGGCCATATCCACTGAGGAAGACCCGATAGAGTTGACTTTTAGGAACTGCAATCCGCCAAATTATAGATGCTGTTGGCGATTGTCAGCTCGGCTTATTAAATTATTGCTTTAGTTAATGATTTTCAATTCTATACAAGCAATCCAACTCCCAAAAAAAAAAAAAAAGGTCCGACATGATGAGATTGAATTTTTTAATAACTGCGAAAACTCAATAGTTTCCCATCGAAGCTGCTCTTCCTCTTTAATGATTCCTACCTTTCAGAGCCTCTTTATTCAGATACGGTGTTACCCGGGCTGTAATATCCTTTTCTTATACTTTGTTAGGAATAGTTTATGAAGAAATGCTACAAATTAAAGAAATGAAAAGGTCTGATTCTTAAAGTAATATGACCAATGGAATATCGCTCCAGTGAGCCAAGGAAGAGAAGCTCCGACATCGGCGGCGCTGTACCCCTCAATTTCTTCGTCAGGATGTCGGCGGCATACACCGGCGTGGAGCCTCTTGCCATCGTTGTGGAGATGCTTAGCATGGAAACTGAGTCCGGGGGAAGGGGGAATTAGTAAGAAACGAACATTTCCGACCAATTGGTCTTAAAAATGAAATTATGCTTTAATGTGAAATCATCAAAAAGCTTCTTTAATTATTAAAAATGTTTGAAGGCTTAAAAAAGTCAACAAAAAATTATAGATAATTATTTTAAGAAATAAGAGAAGTTTATTTCATCAACAGAGTTACATATAATTTTAAAACTATTTTCTGAAATTAAAACCTTTTTTTGAAATATTTAAAAAAAAAGCTAAAAGAGAACTTTCAGTCCAAAAATTTTAAAAAATAATTCTATCGTTAAAGAAGTTAATTGAGAAAAGATTCTTCTAGAGTTTGTGGATTATTTCTAGAAATTATTTGCTGACACACACCTCCAGTGTTTAATACAAAACATATTTAACTAATTTAATTAAATTAAAAAAATTAGGTAAGTTAGTCAATTATAAAAAATGTGACATATTTTTCTTAAAACACCATAATCATCTTTTTTAATATCATTCCTCCCTCTTTTACTTGATTATGCTTAAGTGAGTATCAATAGAGGTAATTTAGAAAAAAAAACTGATAAATATGATAAATATATCTTATATTTAGGATCAAAATCAACCCAACAATTAAATCATATATTAAGGGCTAACAGAGTATTAAATAGAGGAATGAAGTTTTCAGCAAGAAAAAAGAGGAGGGCAAAATGGTCTAGTAAGTTATATTAACTCAACCTCCGCCTTCCACACTCTCATTTTCGCGAATCAGCCGAATCTGAGATAGAAAAGAACAAAGTGAGGGAGCGATTTTGAAGACGAGAAGAATCAATGGACCTTGAAGAAGAAGAATAGGAAGGAAGAGAGCTCAATGCCCCATGCAACGATGACCTTGGACTAAGGTGAGCCTCCTAAATCTCCTCCATCCCATCTTCAGTTTCTTTGATTGGGAGAAATGCAGTACTGGCGAGGGAGAAACCAGAAATCACGCAAGACAGATATAGATACGAGCAAAATGAAGCTTAAATAGATTTGAGGTTGCATATCATTTGATTTTGTTTTTGTGATGGCCGAACCTAAGCTCCCTATTTTCATCTACGTTAAAAATCGGACGGGCATTTCAAACGGTCAAGATTCAACGCGTCATATTTTAAATTTTCATAAATATCAATTTAATATTTTAAATCATTAACAAAATAATCATATACTTACAATTTTTTTTATCTTAAATCACTAACAAAATAATATATACTCTCAATTCCTTTTATCTTAAATCACTAACAAATTAGCTGGTAAAGAAAAATCACTAACAAATTAATTATATACTTATAGTTTTTTCTAAATTTTCTTTACAATTCTTTTGACAAATTGACATCATTTTTTTTTTTGACCGGAACAAATTGACATCATGGTGTCATATAGAGCTGGTAACACGATAGACCAAGCTGTCACGGGTTTGAACCCATGTGGGTCTTAATAGGCTGACATTTAACCAGCTCAAGGTCGCCACGAGACGAGCTGGGGGCATAACCCGTCAACACGCATGTTCTTTTTTTTTTTGTACATATATTTTTAAAATTTTAAATTTAATTAGAAAAAAACAATAAAATATCCTGAAAATTGCTAAATGATAAATTAGTGTGGGTAAATATCAAAATCGCAAATCAAACCCTTTATTTTATTTTAAAATATTTAAATCTTGTGAAATAATGTAAATGCCCTTCATTAATTTTTTTTTTTTTTCCTTTTTTTAAGATTGGCACCTCAACAGGTCGCCAAAGCCCTAGCACCAATGACCCCTCCGGTTACTAGTCCCCAGAGCCCCAATAGCATGTCACCGGAACTTCAATGACCAATCACTAAAACTTTGATCACTATTGTTGCTTAAGTATTAATTACTCTTATTTAGTTATTGACTGTATTTATTTCTAGAAATTCAGTGTTTACTTTTGTTTAGCTATTGACTATTCTAATAGCACAATTGACTACTTTTATTTTTAAAAATTCAGTGACGACTCTTATTTAGTTACTGACTACTCTAATTTTCTTATTAATTACTTTTTAAAAAAATTTGGTGACGACTCTTATTTAATTACTGACTACTCTAATTTTCTTATTAATTTCTTTTGCTTTAAAAATTCAAAAAATATATTCAATGTTGTTGTAAATATAGTGACTACTTTTTTTTTATTTACTACTCTTATGTAGTTAATGCCTATACAAAAGTAGTCATCCAAACTTTGAAAACAAAAATAGTCAATAACAAAAATAGAGTAATCAATAACCAAACAAAAATAGTCATAAGGGAGTACAAGGGCAATATTGTCATTTCACACCATCTTAAAATTTTAAAATGCTCTGATTTGAGATTTTCAAATTTTCCCATCCTAATTTGTCCTTTAACATTTTTTAGGGTTATTTATTATATTTTTCTTGTTAAATTATTACAAATTTTTATAGACTAAATTCTCTTTTTTTAAAAATATTTTCATGTAATTAAATAATTAAATTAAGCTCAAAACTTGCAAATATAAACATATAATTCATTTTTAATAATTATTTTATTAATATAAAATTGATAAAACAATAAAAAAAATGAGAAATCAAATTTAGAATCAAAGTATCTAACAAAATACAAAGCTATATTTAAATTGAGTGAAAATGATAATGTTTCTTATTAAAATTAAAATAAAAACTTAAAAATAAAAAAATAAAAAGAAAATAATGTCAATTTTTTTGCATTAAAACAACTTTTAAATTGTTTCTTTAAAAAAAAAAAAAAGCAACAAGGTTAACCCATTAAACCATATGGGTTAACAGTGTCGCCCCCAGTTTTATCTGGGTTACTCCAGGTCACTCTAAGTCAAAATTCTTTGATTTATGGAATTGTTTGGACTAGTCAAGTGACCAGTTTGCTTATTTCCAGTTGTCAATACAATGATGGGGGTATGGCGTCGGCTTTTCTGATAAAAGAATAAGAGGAATTATAAATGGTTAAAGTGTATGTATATGCCTAAATCTTAGGCTAAAATCTACAAAACTTTTTTGAATTTTGGTTAATTGTATATAATCTCTCTCATGTTTCAAAGTTTAAATTTAATCTCCTTCATGTTTTTTGGCAAAAAAAAAAAATCTCCTTCATGTTTTAATTTTAGATATTAAACCCCTCATCATTAGTCCATTAATTTTACCGTTAAGTCACTTACGAAAATTACTACTCCTCCGGTCCTTAATATAAAAGTTATTTAACTAATTTGATTAGATTAAGAAAGTTAGGTAAGTTAATTAATTATAAGAAATTTGACATGTTTTTCGTAAAACACCATAATCACTTTTCTTAATATTCTCTCTCCCTCTTCTACTTGCTTATAGTTGAGGGAGTATCCACAGGGATAATTTAGAAAAAATTAATAAATATGATAAATAAGTCTTATATTTAGAACTAAAATCATTTTAACAATTATGTCATATATTAGGAACCAGACGAATATATCATATTAATCAGCATGGCGTGGCATTCTATGTGACATCCTATATGGCATATGTATAAGTTAAGAATTTTGTGATAATTATATATTTCTTAGTTTAGGATCAAAATGTCATCTTGTCATTATAAAACTGCCCTCTTTTTGACAGAAAATCCTCACCCCTTTCCGTCCTCTTGCCGTAGAATAACTCGACTTTCAATTCACATATTGTCAAAGTAATTTTTCTTTTTTTTTTTTATTTAAGTTTTAGCACTAATCTTCCTTAGCATCACTATGGCAAAACTTAACCTTTGTCAAAATATTAAGAACAAATCAATTGCATTACATTTATGGTTGGGTTTCCAAGCGGCAAGTATAATTCCCAGTATTCTTTGTTTTTATTTAGCATTTTCTTCATCCTTGACTTAAATTAAAAATCATTGGTCATGGATGGCAAGTATAGCCAGTAGCGATTCCAGGAAAGTGTGGAAAATGTTTATATATGTCAAAATTATTAAAAAAAATAAATAAATAAAAAAAGGAATCATAGCACAAATATGCCAAGAAAAAGAGAAAAAGGGTGTGTGCACCGGTCAACTTGCCAGAGATGGAGCTCCGACTATTGAAAAGAAGAATAAGACAACTGAGGAGAATGATCTACTCAAACGACCCACTAAGAAGATGAATGAAGATGTTTTGATGAGAGATTCTGATCCGCAAAAACGGGGACCAGAGAACGTAAACACCGAGAAAAATCAGAGCTTGAATTAATAGAGCGAGGGAGATAAGGGTCAACCCCAAAATGGGCCAAGAGGTCTTGAAAAAATTCAGATTTCCTATAAAGCTAAACTTATGGGCAAGGAGGCAGATAAGGCTGAAGACCAGGATTTTGCGGAACTTATGAAGGAATGGTTAGAAGAAGAAGAAGCCACTGCTCTGGAGTTGACAGAAGAATGGAAGAAGATGATAGAAGTCTTCCAAAGCTGGACATAAATGATGAGAGATTGAAGCAACTGTGCTGGCCTTGGAAGGATGCTCTTATTCTAATAGTCCTAGGCCGCGAAACAAATATGAGAACACTGAAGAACAGAATGCCATAGTTACTAAAATCAGATCATTTTGAGCTTATTGACTTGCCAAACAACTATTTTGTTTGTTTGTTTTTTTTTTTTGAATGAGAACAACTATTTTGTTTTTAGAACTACAGAGGTGAAACTAAGAAGAATCCTCTTCGGTGGCCCTTGGTTGGTACAAGGCCACTACCTAGCTGTCTAAAGATAGCGTCCAAATTTCAATCCCTATTGCAACAAAGTAAAAAAAGTTGCAATATGGGTTAGAGTTCCTATATTGCCGATACACATTTACGCTGACGAATGTATTTGGGAGCTTGGTAACATGATAGGGAAAGCTTTAAAAGTGGACCTAAACACACTAGCCCAGTGCACCAATAACAACACAACGGTGGAAAGAGTCAAGTTGCGAAGACCTGACGTTCGAGAAAGGAGAGTGACGGCATGACAAGAAAGGAGAAGCAAAAAGGAAAGCCTAGTGTCAACAATATTAAAACAAAAAAAAGCCTACTTTGAATACCCCTGTTTTTAATACAAGCCCAAGCCCAACGGAAGCCCATTCACCTTAGGGAAAGACAAAAGAGAGTGGCAAAAAACACAGTGTATCCACAAGGTCCAAACTTTGTCATTAGATCATTTATCAAAGATGAGCCCATTGGATTTGAATGCTAACTTAATAACAAATGACAGACCCAGCTGAATTTCCCAAGCCCAACACCTCCGTGCTGATCACCTGGAAATGACCACATTAAAAATCCACCAGATAGAAACACAAGATGCCTAAGAATGCCAAAATCATTTGATTTTTCCTTCATCACAACCTCCTGATTCAACAACATGCAATAGAGCTCTTGACTTTAATCAAGAAGGGCAGGAGATTAATGACCAATGGCATGAGTCAATTGAGGCTGATGGTGAAGATGGTAATGAGGGAATGTCATAGACGGATGCTCCACACTCACAGTAATAAGAGGTGCATTAATTCCCTTTTTTGCCCTTTAATCATGAATATTATATCATGGAATTGTAGAGGGTTGCCTCTAAACATTTCCTCAAAAGAATCAAAGATGTTTTAAAAGTAAAGAGGTGGATATTCTAATAATTCTGAAAACTAGAATCAGTGATACAAAGGCAGAAACGATAGTGAGTAAATTGGGTTTTAACAATTAGATACGACTTGAAGATGCGGGTTATGCTAGGGGGATATAGATTTTGCGAAATGAGGATGAAATCACTATTCAATATCATTATTCCATCACTCAGTGCATCCACATTAAGGTGTTCCAACCAAGTAGTAATTTATCGTTTTTGTTGTCTTGTATCTATGCTAAGCCATGTAGAACCCTTCGGAAGAGCCTATGAAAAGACCTTATTGCAGTTAGTAAAATCATAATTGATGCCTAGCTAGTAGTAGGAGATTTCACTGCTTACCTATCCAAAGAAAATAAATTAGGGGGCTCTCTTCCAAATTACACTTCTATGAATCAATTTGGGGAATGCATCAGAGAAACTCAACTGATAAAAGTAGAAAGTGTTGGCGACAGGTTCACTTGGGAACGAAACATGATCAAGGAAAGAGATAGATTTTGTAGATGTGGTTAAAACAGAAGAAAGAGATTGGT
Organism: Neltuma alba; assembly: GCF_004799145.2. NCBI lineage: Eukaryota > Viridiplantae > Streptophyta > Magnoliopsida > Fabales > Fabaceae > Neltuma > Neltuma alba. The sequence continues at coordinate 311,380 of NW_021635235.1, forward strand.
GCAAAAAAGTGAACCATTTTACAATGAATGCTTAACAGTGGAACAGAGACAAAATTGGAAGTACCCTAAACAAGAAGAAAAAGCTAATGAGACCAATAGAAGGGGTCGAAAGATCTAGAAGTAGGAGGGATAACCAATATTTAGCCCAAACTGAGACAAAATTATGAAAGGAATACAACAAGTTGTTGCTCAAGAGGAGTTGATGTGATTGCAAAAATTTAGATGTAATTGGCTTAAATAGGGAGACAAAAACAGTCAATTTTTTCATACTTCAGCTATCATCAAAAGAAGAAAAAATAAAGTAGATGGTCTTCAAAATATACAAGGAGATCGGGTATTTAATCAAGAAGAATTAAAAAATATGGCCAGCTCTTATTATCAAAGATTATTTAGTAGTGAATTGATGGGCAGGGGAATACTTGAGATTATGAATAGGTTCCTTGCTCTAAATGAGACTAATCGGCAATTATTAACAAAGGAAGTGGATGAAAATGAAATTAAAGATGCGTTATAGTATCCAAACCTTCTTTTATCATGAGTATTGGAGTATTGTTTGTGGCTCTCTGTGCAATATGGTGAAAGACATATTCAAAGATCTGTCTAGAGTAAGAGAATTGAATCACACCAATATGGTTCTTACATTGAAGATGGAGAAACCTATGAACATGAAGGATTTTCGGCCCATTTCCCTTTGTAATGTGAGTTATAAGGTAATCACAAAAATTATTAGCTAGAGATTGAAAAGTATTATGGGAAAGATAGTAGGGCATCATCAGTGTAGCTTCATAGCAGGTCAACAAAGTAGTAACAACATTATAATAACTCAAGAAGTCATCCATTTGATGAAAAGAAAAACAGGGAATGGGAGATGGTTAGTAGTCAAAGTAGACTTGGGAAAAACCTATGACATGTTGGAATGGGCTTTCATCGATGGTACCCTGAAAGTAGTAGGGTTAAAGGACAAGCTAAGAAATCTAATCATGATGTGTATTTCGAGTGCTTCCTTCTAGTTATTGTGGAATGGCAAAACTTCAGAGCAATTTATGCCTTCAAGAGGTATCCGACAAGGAGACCCCATGTCTCAGTATGTGTTTACCCTTTTTATGGAACGACTTAATCATATAATCAAAGATGTAGTTGATGAGGGTAGATAAGAATCGATTAGGCTTAATCATCAAGGCCTTAAAGTTTCCCACTTATTCTTTACTGAAGATTTGATTCTATTTAGAGAGGCCTTAACTTGGCAAGTGGGTGTAATGAATGATTGTATTGACAAATTTTGTTCTGCCTCTAAGCAAAGCATGAATAGGGCCAAAACCAAGGCTTTCTTTTCTAAAAATGTTCACATTTCTAGAGCCTTAGAGATGAGCCAACAAATGGGAGTGGGGCTAATAGGAGACTTAGGCAAGTGTCTAGGGATTCCCTTTATCTATAAAAGGACATCTTATGTAGTGTTTGCTTCCATTCTAGAAAAAACTCATAGAAGACTTGCTAGTTGGAAAAGAAACTATTTAAGTATGGATGGTAGAGCTATACTAATTAAAGCAATACCATATGCCCTCTCCTCATATCAGATGCAGACTTCTCTACCTCCTAAGTTATTCTTGCTAATTAAGTATATTGGCTAGAATTACTATTATTATAAGGATTATCTTTAAAAAAAATGCATAAATATGAAAGATAAAGTGGATTGGGGTCTTATATTTATGATCCAAATAAAAGTCAAATAAAGTCTTATATTAAGAACTGGAGGTAGTATAAAACTAACCTTAAACCACACGTCTCTTCCTAGAAGAAACCTGGAGAGGACGTAGCATCCTATTGTGCCTCTTCAGAGCTTGAGGCATTACAAAGGACATTTGAGGGAGACACATAAAAGAGCCCAAACCTGAAAGGGTTTAAGGTAAGACAGGAAAAACATCTTGCAGTTACCCTCAAATCTGCAAGTGGGAATTGGCTGATAATGAAAAGGAGTTAAAGTGGCTTATGTCTGTTGTTACTTCTTCTGAGAAAGAGTATGATCAAAGTCTAAAAGATTTAGAAGCCATCCAAATTGAGTTGGATATTGAAACGTATTGTTCTTTCTCTGAAGCATCATGGTTTCTAGTCTAGAACAGTGTGAGATTTGTGTCAATATTATATATCTTAATTTAAATAGTGAAGTTTAGAACTTTTGACTTCTCTTGATTTTTGTCCTAATTCCTTATTTCTATTTCTTATTCCCAACTGAGTTCTCTTTTTTTAATCAAAACTAAGGTACACTTCATTTATAAAATGGTTCATTGCTATATGTTTGGCTTACCATGCAAATTGGACAATCTACATCAGTTATTAACCACTTGTATTTGTAGCATAGGGATGTTTGGAGACTCATCTAAAACTCAAAAAGCCTTGGTATATGGTTTGTTTCTAATATAGTGCTTACTTTTCTTGGGTTACTGAGTTTGCCCAGAATCATATTATTAAATGGTTTTGGAAATCTCAAAGTTAGATAACCAGTCACCACCCCCCAGATTATCAAAACTAGGGACTCTCAAATTTATTGCTTCAGATATCATGTTTATGCTTTTATCTTTCACATTCCAAACACAACTAATCTTATATTCCTCAGTCCTAAATATAAGAGTAGAGTAAATTTTCTAAATATAAGACTCACTTTGTAGTATAAAAACCCCTTTTCTAATGTAATTTATACTACAAAGTGGGTCTTATATTTAGGACAGGAGGAGTATATGTATTGTATTGATTCTTTGCAACTACTATAACTCGAGCTGGGAAAACGGGTTAGCCCTGTAAGACTGATGGGCTTAAAAAGACCGGCCCTACATGAGCGAAATTTCAAAAGTACCCCAATTTACTAGGCCTGGCCTTTAAATAGACGGGCTCAAGGTCATCCCGCGAGCTTTCGGCCCATTTAAAAAAAATTATTTTTCATATGTTTTATCAAAAAATAAAAATAAACCAATGAAATTACTAGTAAAAGACATAAATATGAATAAAATTAAGTCACAAGTACAAAAGATCATCATATCTAAATGTCTATCAACATACAAAAAATCTAAAACACTCATTAGACATAACAAGTCAATAACATTAACATTCAAAAGTTCCATTAAAAGTAGCCAAATATTTTCACTAAAAAAAAAAATAGTGGACAAACACTATCATCACTATTATTAATTGTAAGAATATTTTATTGTGCTTCACTAGTAATAGGTTCTTTTTAATTAACTTCTAAAAATATCAATGATTTTTTAGGCTTTAATTATGAAAATCACTTTGCTACACAATCTCATGAGAAATCTGAAATATCTTAGCACTTTGGATTGATCCATAGTACACTTTTAATGAGCTAACTATGTCATCCTTTTTTCACTTTTGTTTAGGATGGTCTTCTTTGGTTTTGTTTAGCTCGCTTATCTAACTCTATTTAAATATACAGTAAAAATTATGATATAGTTATTATAGAAAAAGTGTTAACTTATTTATTAAAATTTTATAACATATATACAAATTGATATATATATGTTGGTTCAATCAGTAAAATTTTTGTTTTAATATGGGGAATATATTTTGTTTATTTTAATATATAACTGTTGGTTTAAATAAATACAAATTTGAAATCTAATTTAAGATATGGAGAATATATTTTTATTTATTCTAATATCATTAGAGATTGAGGTGTGAGCTAAGAGTAAGTGAAAAACTGAAAGTAAAACTTAGAGAGGAAGAGTATGTAAAATGTTAAGAACTTAGATTAGGATTAAGAAAAAAATATAAATTAAAAAAAATTGTTGGAGGGCTTAAATAGGCTTCGGGCCGGCCTTTTTATTTTCAAGTCCTACAGAGTTGTCCCTTTTAAATCTAAGTTTCTTTTAAAGACTCCAAATTATAAGCCTGGTTCCTAATTTAAACAGGTTTAAACGGGCGGCCCAATGGCTCGTTTTGCCTACTGTAACTATAACATAACCACCGATATGCAAGATTTATGACGTCACTATCTTTAAATGTAATGATAATAAAGTCAACAAATACGGAAGCATATGCTTTCCAGATTCTATGTATGTCGGCTGCGCTGCTAGGAGAAACAAGGCAAAAGATCTAGAATAGTTGAATAAGCTTCGGTTATCCACTTCAAATAATTCGATGCAAAAAAGAAAAGTCACGAAATAAATGTACTCGCTGCACTGCTATGAGAAAGGACGAAAACAAGGCAAAAAATCTAGAATAGTTGAATAAGCTTCAGTTATCCACTTCAAATAATTTGATGCAAAAAGTCACGAAATAAATGTACTCGCTGCACTGCTATGAGAAAGGACGAAAACAAGGCAAAAAATCTAGAATAGTTGAATAATCTTCAGCTCTCCACTTCAAATAATTTGATGCAAAAAAGAAAAGTCACAAAATAAATTTACTGGCCCAATATATCTAAACTTATTATCAAATATGTATTTAAATGTTCTGTTATGTGTTACTGACTCTGATTTTTAATATATTACTTAGTTGACTAATTTGTTAAGAAATTTAGAAAGTTACTAAATTACTTAATTATAATTTATATTATATGACATCTCTAAATTAATATTATTAGATTACATATCAATTTATAAGTGAAACAAATTAGTTAATTTGGAGAAAACTGATGAATATAAATACTTTAAAATAATTTAATAACTTTCTTAATTTTTTCAAATTAGTTAACTGGGTCTTATATTAAGGGTTAAAGGTAGTATAAACCTATGAGTCTTGTTTAGTTAGCCAAAAATAAAAAGTTTGAATGAGATGAGGGCCTAAAACAAAACTTACTTACGGAAATCTAAATTAATTATTTTCTTTGGAGTTAAAATGAAAAGTGTCTTTAATTGTAATTAGCTGTTAGTTAAATTAACGAGCTCGAATTTCACCAGAGAGACGGACCAGAGAAGAGTGGGTAACGACTTTTTCTTGTCGGTGCGTCGAACTTTAACGTGGCTTAAAGACCCAAAGCTGTAAAAGAGTTGATCAATGACTATGAAAAAGCCAAGCCAGTCGTGAGGTCAACGAAGCTATCTTGAATGCAAAACAAAATGTGGAAGAAAGAGATATATTTGGGTTTTAGAAGATCAATTTAATACTATATCGTATCCTTAGTATAAAAACTAGTTTGATATTTAATTTGATCATAAATATAAAATCTTAGTCTATTTTATTTCTTATATTTATTTTTTTTCAAAGTATCTTGTAGTCGTTACATATAATAAAGGTTTCTATAGTAGTTATAACTAATATATATGATTAGTAAGAATATTTTAAGGAAGATAACATATATTTATTATAAACAATAAGTAACTTAAAAAATTTTCTTAATCTATACAAATTAGTCAACTAGCTCTTATATTAGGGACTGGAAGTAGTAGTCATTATATAATATAGAAGTATTATCTCTAATTTTTAATATAAGAATTAGATAAATAATTTGCAAATATTAAGAAAAGTATTGAAATTAATTATTTGCAACAGATCTATGGTGATTTCCCTTAAATATCATATTTAGTAATGTAAATTGAAACTAGTTTTGATAAAAATTTCCTTCATATCTGCTATTAACAATGATACTTTAAAATAATCTTAAATTTTGAAATACAAAGTAAATTAAAGTTTTATATATATTTAAAATCAATAAATATTTTATCCAGTTCTTATTTTTAAGAGCGAAGGTAATAGTTTCCATGGGACCAAAGCGTCATGTGCTCTTAATTTAAAAAAAAAAAAAAAGTGAGAGATCCATCAAAGTACATAATAATCATAATTGAGACTTTATTTATTTCCCACCAAAGAGAAGCGCATACATAAAGTAGATGTGCTGAGAATGGCTTCTTATTACATGCTGCATGGTTCTTTATTTGGAGAAATAAGAACACATGAAGCCATTTACTAACTTCTTCAAGGGCAAAAGACAACCCCATAGTTAGCTCCTGATTGGCAACTGTGAGTTTTAGTATTGTCTTCAGGGAAAAGTAAGCATCAGGGCACCTATCAGCAGGGCATTGAAGACTTCTACATCCACTAGAAGTTGGACTAAGCTTCATGGGAACATTAAAACCATCGATCACTGAGATATCGTAAAAGTCCAAATTATTGGGTTGGTTCAGAGAGAATTCTGCAAGTGTGGTTGGTTTTGCTCCAGAGAGGCGGCATTGGAGCACACCGCCACAATCACCAGTGCTGCAACGGCCACGACCCGACCCGTCAAAGTTGCAGCCGGTTCGACCCCATATGCGACCGCTGGTGGTGCCGGCGGGCACATCGAGGGACCATGTCTGACCAGAATTCAGTGGTCGGCCGCCACCGGTGGGCAAGGCTGCTGGCCACACAGTGTAGGGGCATCTGTTTGTGATATCAAACCTGGCGGCCTGAGCAAAAGTGAAGCTAAGAGCCAGAAGGAGGGAGAACACACAAAGGCTTTTGAGGGGAGTCATTTTTGGGAGCTAAGTTATGTGGTGATTTCTTTGTGAAGAAGATAGACTGCAATAATGGACATATATATAGGGTTCAGTGAGCAGTGGTTTCACGATTTTGAAATTTAAACGATATAGATAATGCCTGACAATATATATATATAGTGTCCAAGTATAAGTGAACAAGAAATTCAACAATTTACAAATAAATTCAGCAATTTATAAAAAAAATTGGTAATTTACAAATAACATGATAGAATTCACAACTCTAAATACAAGTGTTTAAATGCAAATGAGCAAGTGAAATTTAAAGATTTATAACAAAAATTTATGGATTTACAACCCAAATTTGGCTATTTACAAGAAACACAAGAGAATTCACAACTCAAAATATAAGTGTTTGAGTGTAAGTGAACAAATGAAATTCGACAATTTACAAGTGAAATTCAGCAATTTACAACCAAAATTTGGCAATTTACAAATAACATAATGGAATTCACAACCCCAAATACAAGTGTTTAAGTGTAAATGAGCAAATGAAATTTTTGTTGTAAATATAAATTTCACTTGTAAATCCATAAACTTTTGTTGTAAATCTTCAAATTTCACTTGCTCATTTACAATTAAACACTTGCATTTGAAATTTTGAATTCCATTATGTTATTTGTAAATTGTCAAATTTTTGTTGTAATTACTGAATTTCACTTATAAATTGTCAAATTTTACATGTAAATTCATAAACTTTTGTTGTAAATCTTCAAATTTCACTTACTCATTTACACTTAAACACTTATATTTGGGGTTGTGAATTCCATTATGTTATTTGTAAATTGCCAAATTTTTATTATAAATTACTGAATTTTACTTGTAAATTGTTGAATTTCACTTGTTCATTTATACTCAAACACTTACATTTTGGGTTGTAAATTCTCTTGTGTTTCTTGTGAATAGCCAAATTTGGGTTGTAAATCCATAAATTTTTGTTGTAAATCTTCAAATTTTACTTGCTCATTTGTATTTAAACATTTACATTTGGAGTTGTGAATTCTATTATGTTATTTGTAAATTGTCAAATTTTTGTTGTAAATTGCTGAATTTCATTTGTAAACTGTCGAATTTCACTTGTTCATTTATACTTAGGCACTTGCGTTTGTTTTGTTATATATATTTTTATTTGTGTCACATGATTAAATAGCTTGCTTTTCTTGGTGGTTACATCATTTTGGTGTGCCAAGAGGTCATGGGTTCAAACCTTCCCTAGCCACCTTTTTTTTTAATAAAAAAAAAATCTTCCGGCCACCGAAGCTATAGTAGAGGCCACCAAAGCTCCAACCTCTGGCAGCGGCCACCTAAGCGTCGATGGCGGGAACTCCGGTGACCATCAATATTTATTTTTTAAAAAATAAAAGTGAGGGGTATTATTATAATCTTACCCTTAATTTTAATTTCAGTTTGGTCCTTTTGTCCTACAGTAATATTGCAGAATATTTTGGGGGATGTTTGATATAAATTATCAACTATGGTCCTTAAATGAAATTTTCCCTAATGTATAAGCCAACAATGGTAATTATAAGCTTTTACATAAAATACTGCTTTCAAAATGACTATATGCATATGATTTGAACAACTTTATCTCTTATATTTATTTATTTTTTTCAAAATAAAAAGAATGATGATTTTGAGATCTTAAATGTTAATATAGCATTCTCAAATGCTTATATATTAAGCTTAATTTTTAAAACAACTATAATTTTTACAAAAAAATCATCATTAAATCTAACTATTTTAGGGTTAAAAGACTAAATATATGCTTTTTAGAAGTTAAGAGACTAAATTAAAACAATGTATAAGTTAAAAGAAAAAATGTATACTTTAACCTATTTTGGCATTATTGTTTAAATGATCACAACTAAAATTTAATAGTTTAATTTTATTTATTTTTAAAAAAATTGACATTTTATTCATAATTAGGTTAAAATGCATCAAGCACCTCAAAATATTTTTTCAGGTACATCAAGTAGCCTAAAGTATTTTGTGGTGTATCCAAATCTCATTATTTTGTAAATACATCCAGCACCCTAAAATACTTCTTTTTTTTTTGCCTTGGTGCTAGATGTACCAGAAAATATTTTTGAGTGTTGGGCGTACCAAAAAAAAAAGTTAAAGGTGCTAGATATATCAAAAAATATGTCAATATGCTAGACGCACTGAAAAAAATACTTTATAATACTGGAAGCACCATAAAATACTTTAGAGTGCTGTATGTACTTAAGAAAATATTTTTGGGGTGTTGTGCCACTACTATAAAAAAAATTATTTTGTAGTACACATTTTGTAGTGCTTGGGTGAACAAATGCTACATGTGATTGTAAAGGAATATTATCTAGTGCTTGGATGAACAAATGCTACATGCACCTTAACTCTTCATAATTTCATAAATTTATAAAAGATGAAATCTGGATTGTTAAAATCACAACATATGATTAAGATTTGAGATGGAAAGTGGAAGAAAACAGAGGGAAATGGAAATGGACAGATTCCTCTTTCATTATGAGGGTGTTGTGTTTCTTTCATTCAACTTGACAATAGATGACATTTTGATATATCGACAAGGTAGAATTTGCATCCAAACATTATTTCGTATTGAAATTTTGAATACATGATTGAAATTAAATATTGAGGTTTGCTAAAAAAATGTTTAAGTGTGAATCAATATTGTTGTACAATTAGAGCAGGAACTTGATTTCTATGAGATTTGCAATATAATCTCAAAATTTTGAATAAATCAAATGAAATTAAATTAAATAAATGAAGAGCGATTTAATTAAAGTGGTGGTGAGGCCAAGAGTACACAAGCACATGAGGTAGCAGAGGCAGGAAAAAGGCCTTAGCATCCTCTTTCTTCCTCTTTATTTTTTAGCCTTTACATCTGTTCAAATTTTAACACTTTTAAACTTATAATTAAAACATTAAATTATAGAAATAAATAAATAATAAAATAATAAAATACAAAGTACTAAAATTTAATTTCAATAGTAAACAAATGCACTAAAGACTTTTAAAAATATTTCATAAGTTTTAAAAATATTAAAATTTGAACTGTTGAATGTGTCAATCTAAGGACGAGGAGAGAAGAGGACAAGAGGAAAAAGGAGAGAACCCTTTCACCTACCATATACCACACATTCTTCCAAGTTCAATTTTCTCATGCCATATGGTTTGGATATTTTTCAAGGAAACATGACACAAAAATGACATTTGAATTTAGAAATGTCAAAATGGTCACTTGAATTTGTAAAATTCTAATTTAGACACAAGAGACCAATTTGACATTTATAAATTTGTTGAAATGACCATATTACCCTTTATTTTATTTATTTTTTTTAAAAAACCAAATGCTCCCACTGGCTGGCCGATCACTAGAGCCCCGGCGGCCGGCAACAATTTTTTTAAACATTTTTGCAATTTTAGTAAAGGGGTTAACAAGTTCTGTAACGCTATCAATAAGTCTAGTATAGAAGTTAACAAGAAATTTTCCAGAAAATTTAAAAAGTAGCAACTTTACAATTTCAATAATGCCATTAATAAGTTCTGTGATTCTATCACTACAAAAAAACTAGTAAATTACCAGCGGTCACTTTCTAGCGATTGAAAAAAACTGCTACAAAAATAAACATTTCTAGCAGTTATAACACAAACCGCAAGAAATCTGCAGCATTTTGACCATAAAGGGTGTGGACCCCACATATTTTTAGTGGTTTTGACCCAACCGCTAGAAAATTACCGCCACAATTGTTGGCGCCATTTGGCGTGAAATTGGCCCCATATTTCCAGCATTTAATTTCTAGCGATTTTGTTGCTTGAACCGCTAGAGAATTTAAATCATCGTTGCATTGTTTTCATTTCAATGCGCCATAGGGCTAGATTGAGGAGCTTTGTTGTTGCCTACGATGGGATTGTAAGTACATAAAAAGAATTTATATGTTGTGTATATGTATTTAGTTTTTAAATAATAATTTTTTTCATTTCATTTATAGAAGGAAAAGATGCGGCAAGAGCGGGGATAGACGCCTACCTATAGCAAGATGTGGCCTTATTTGTACAAGCCTCGAGACGGGTCTCCTGTGTCGGATGAAGTTGATGAGATGGTAGTAAGTAATTAATTAATTAAATATTAATATCACAGTATAAATATTCAATACTAATATTTTTATATTAATCTTGATAGGCGTGGATGACTCAGGTCGAGACGTAGCTGCGGGAGTCTCAGGGGTCTGTCTTGGATCCCATCGCCTCACTTTTAGCAGGTTGTGGCTGAATACAGCACCTCGACCGAGTTAGCGGGTTCGGTCTTGGACCCATACCGAGTAGGCTGCCCGCTCAGGTGGCGCTGGCCCTTCAAACCGTTAGCAGCGGCGTCCCATCAAATGAGCATAGGAGTGAAATGGCCGAGTTCCTCATCCTCAGGTGAGCTGCGAGAGGAGTGCGGGTGAGAGGTAGAGGCCACGATGGAGGCCAAGATGGAAGAGCATGATCGTTATTTGCAATTACAGCTTGACCAGTTCAAAGCAGCCGCTATGGCCATGGGTGATATGATGATCAGTTTCGCTCCAAACATCCTATTTCCTAAGTTCCCTGACATACGCCTGGCATTAGCGGTGGATGACTAGCAGCCAGCCCTGCCCCAGCATGACCAGCAGCCTTCCCAACCCCAACAGAATTAGCAGGAGGATCCACAAAATGACAATCAGGATGATGCTACTTCTGCCCCTCACCTATTCCTTTTTTTTTATTTGTTACCATTTAATTTTTTTTATTTGCAGATGAAATTTGTAGTGGTTACAAACCGCTATAGATGTTGCAAGAAATTTTAAAATTTCAAATTCAGATTTCCCTTCTAGCTGAAAATTTCTCGCGGTTATTAACCGCCAAAAAATTCTTACCGTTGCCTTCTTACTTTGAAATTCAAATATCCCTCAAACCTGAACATTTCTATCGGTTATTAACCGCTAAAAAATTCTTACTGTTACTCTCTTACTTTGAAATTCAAATTTCCTTCAGACCTGAACATTGCTAGTGGTTATTAACTGCTAGAAAATTCAGACCGTTACCTATTGACTTTGGAATTCAAATTTCTAGTTGTTTAAACTGCTAGAAAATGTTTATAAATGCTAGAAATTTCTAGCGGTTTAAAACTGTTAGAAAAAGTTGGTCATTATCAAGTATATGTCTTTTTTTAAATTATTTAAATAATTAACTACTAATTACTAATTTTTTTAAATATATTATAATTCTAACAATAATTTTTTTAATATCTCCTTTCAGGCATGATGATGATCAAGAACAGTAGTTTCAAAAAAATTTATCATTCATGTAATAATTTGTTTTTTATAAATAAATATGTATAAATTAAAATTGGTTCAATTTTTTAAAAATAAAAAGATTGCAATTTGTAGCGGTCACAGAACCGCTAGAAACTGCTTTGCAAACAAAACCGCTAGAAAATTCATAAAACCACTGCAAATAATAAACAACTACTAGAAAATTATCGCTGGTCTCTATAAATATTATCTCACCTCCTCATTCATTTACTCTATTTCTTTTCCTTCCTCTCCTCTTCTTCTTTATAATTCTCTCTTTTCTTCTTGCTCTCTCATATGGTAGTTTTTCCCTCTTATTTATATGGTAAGATGATATTCATTTTATAAATCTTAATTTGTTTTATTTATCTTTATTTATAATTTATTAATATATTTATTTATCTTTTTCTTTCAGATTTTTCTTCTTTATATTTGTCATGCCCTCCTCGACTAATTCAACCACTTTTCAACATAAGAGTCAAGGTTCAACACTACAAACTATCTCATCTCCAATTCAACTATCTTATTAAATCAAATTCAATTCAATTCAATTCATTTAACACAATCATAATTTAATTACTTATTATTTATCACAAAATTTAAATATATAACATGTAATACATTGGTAAATACACATATTAACATAATTCTCTAATATAATCTATTTAATGGTTTTTTAATCAATAATATTATATTTTATAATAATGAAAATTTTGAATTTTTTTTTGCTTGGAATGAATTTTGTAGTGGTTCAAAAACTGCTAGAAAAATCTAAAAAAGGGAAAAATTTTCGTAAAATTTAAATTTGGTTCTACCTGGTGCCAAATTTCTAGTAATTAATAACCGCTAGAAAATTTTGGCACCAATTTGAAAATTTTGTTTCCCGAAAAAATAAAATTTTGTGCACAAATACAAATATTTTAAAAATTTCTGGCAGTTTTAAACTACTACAAATGTCATCGAATTCTCCTGCACCTGTTTTTTCTTCTAGCAATTAATGTAATCGCTAGAAATTTTCTGAGGTTTTGACTATACTATATAGCGGTTCTCTTAACTGCTAGAAAACTGTTTCTTACACTTGATTTTCTAGCGGTTTTTCTAACTGCTACAAATGTTGTTTGTTATGGTTAAAACCGCTAGAAACGTCATAATTTAACCGCTAGAAAATGCATTTTTTTGTAGTGTATTAACAACTATGATATAGCATTTAATAATAGATTTTTCAGAAAATTCAAAAAGTAGCATGTTTACAACTTTAGTAATACCGTTAACAAGTTTCATAACTCTATTAACAAGTTTGGCATAGCATTTAACAACAGGTTTTCTGAAAAATTCAAAAAGTGGTATTTTTACAACTTTAATAACGTGGTTAACAAATCATGTAACGGTATTAACAACTATCATGACCATAATGACTGCCTAATAAGTGAAAAAATCTTGTTGTACAACTTTCTTAGGAAGCTAATATCAAAACATCAATCTTTATGAGAGTTGTTAATATCGTTATATGACTTGTTAACTGTGTTACCAAAGTCATAAAATACCACTTTTTGTATTTTTCAGAAAACTTGTGTGCTATATCGAACTTGTTAATAGAGTTACGGAACTTGTTAATGGCATTATTGAAGTTGTAAAAACGCTACTTTTTTATTTTTTTTAAAAACTTATTGTTAAATGTCATACCGCAGTTGTTAACAGAGTTACGAAAATTATTAACGGCATTACTAAAGTTGTAAAAATGCTGTTTTTTAAATTTTCTGAAAAACCTGTTGTTAACTGCTATACTGAACTTGTTAATAGCATTACAAAACTTGTTAACTGTTTTACTGAAATTGTAAAAATTTTCAAAAAAATTGTTGCTGGCCGTTAGAGCTCTGACAACCAATTGGCAACGGCTACAAGAGCTCCAATGACGTTGGCGCCCAACCAGCCAGTGGGGCATTTGGGTTTTAAAAAACAATAAATAAAATAAAGGGCAATATGGTCATTTCAACAAATTTATAAATGTCAAATTGGTCACTTGTGCCTAAATTAGCATTTTGCAAACTCAAATGACTATTTGAACATTTTCAAGTTAGAGTGTCATTTTGTGTCATTTTTCCATTTTTCAATTAAGCCGCCACATTCTAACTCCTTTCAGATATTACTGTGGCTTGAAGGCCTTATATCTCAGCTTTACTTTGATGGCCATTCTTCTCTGCCTAAAGGTATCATTATTGCTGGTCAACACTATTTGACGTAAAAAGGAACCTGGCTGTTCATCATAACAGATCCTGGCATCCACAAGTAGTCATGAATGAAATTTTGGGTGCTCTCACTTTCTTCGAAATGGCTTTTAATCATTGCCCTTTAAGTTTTCGGGCATATCTAAGATTTTAGTAAGTTCTTCACGCATGATCTGAGTCGGATATTGGTTATACAGCAAATACAGTGAAAGGGGAAGAGAGTTTTTTTCCAACCGAAACTAAATGAAGAGCATCTCCATGATGTATTATCAAGCAAATTGCGTTCAATTTTCTCCTAAATTCTCTCCACTTGTAACCCCCTATCTCGACCATTCCTACCATGCAAATTTGAATAACATGGTGAATATTATAGTTAACAACCTAAGCTTTTTATTATTCACATTTAGGCTCTGATATAAAGCCTCTACCCAACCAATAAAAGTTGAGTCTAATGAAAGAAGCTAGTATCTCACAACATGATAAATTAGGATTTAAATTCCTATTTGGGAAGGTACCTGATAGTGCCTCAAAAAAGATTACTTCCAATAGGAGGACACTTGTACTTAGCAGAAAAATGAAAAAAGATGATATAGAGGGAATATTACCTTTGTATTTTAAAATTCAAATCCTAAGAACAACCTATACGTGAGATATGGGAGTACATATGCTTGAGGGAGCTAGTTTTGGAGAAACAGAGGAATACCCCCGTACAACTTCTCTCTCAAAATGCTCCTCCTCTCTTCCATCCGATGACATTTGTTGTATAACAATGTAATGCTCATCCTGTGATTCTATATCACATAGGCATACCAGATTACTCATCAGCCGAAATCCTTCAATGATATTAGAGCATGTGGTTTTCCTACTTCTTATATTATTTGTTTCTTGTTTCTATTCGGTAACTGTTGATGTGATTTGCTTCCTAAATATATGCAAATCAATCTCTTTAATTACTTTAATTTTATTTTTCTCCTATTAAGTTTTTTAATTACGGCGTCATTCCGCGTTATTTTGCTCCTCTATGTTTTCAGTTTTCTTGTTTATCCTTTCACGTTTTTTATGATGTTATATATATATATATATATATATATATTATATAAAGTATCCATAGACAGAAAGCATGACTTTTTGAACCCAAAAATGCTGTGAAAACGTTCCAAAAAGATAGAAACAATGACTTACGTCAAAATGGTTTCTAGATTTTGAGATTGGATTATGGAAAACTTGTGTTTTAGACAATAAAAATAGTCTCGTTGTGTAGATCTCAAAATAAAACAAAGAAATTGTCACAAAAACGCGAAAAGAAAAGGCCCAACAAAGGTGATACAATTGAAAAAGTAGTGTTAGGTTTGACAGACCCGACTCACTTCGTTTACCAGGTCGGATCTGACCCTAGTAGAGGTTAGAGTTAACCCAGAATTGTGTGTTTTGGGCAGCCCCAAAATGGCATCAATTTGGTTTGCTCAAGACCTTCCCTCCTCTCTCAAATTAAAAGCCTGTCTCGCAACTATACAATTGTAACAGTTTCAGTGAAATCAATTCATTCCAATTCTACAACAACAACTAATAGTGTGATTACACTTGTTAATATAAAATTGAGTTTTGCATCTCAACTTTTTAAATATAGCCAAAATATAAAAGAAATTAAAAGCTAAATGAAACAACCTACTTACTTAGTAATGAGAAAAATAAAAGAAAAATAAGAAACAATATAAATGTAAAATTACGGACAAAAGTACACCGTACCTAAACTATACACACCTACCGTATACAAACTTCAGTTAACCTCCAAGGAGAAAGCAAAAAAGAACAACAAAACATATCGATCAGATTTGAAAATTCAGGATCAAAGAAGTTACCCTTTTTGTTTGGGTAGAATCACATAAAATATACTCATTCGGTTTTAAATATAAGACTTATTTTATAGTGTAATTTACACTATAAAATGAGTCTTATATTTAATACTGGAGGGAGTACTTTAAACTGAAATATTTCTAGAAATTACCCTATTTTTAGGTAAAATCACATAAAATATTCTTTGATCCGAAATTTTCATTTCTAGGTCATGAAATCATTTTTTATAAATTCATATTAATCATAAAATAGTTTTCTCTCATTGTTTCTCAATTATTTGAGGCCTCTTGGTATTTTTTATAATTAATTTTGGCTAATTATCTCTTAATTAATCAAAATTCTAGAAATTGAATAAAATTTCTTTTGAAGGTAATTTTCTCATTTTTACATCAATCAAGCCCCAGATATGCCCTTTCTTACTTGTAAATTTGAAAAATAACACTTTTGCCTCAAGTCGGGAACGGAAGTAATGCAATATGGCATTGGTGTGCATGTCATTTTTTTTGTCCCTTAAGTGACCCTTAGTCATACGCTTAACCTTTATTCGAAAAGGATGGATGTTACAAAACGAGGGTAGAGAGAAGATATATAAAATATAATTCTACGTATAATTTAGAGATCTTATATGGATTTTTGGGCATAAATACAGCGGTTTTTATAAAATATTATTAAGGCAATTGAATATAAGTAATACTAGAAAGGTCCCAATTGTCATATTTTTATAATTTCCCTTAATTAAATTAAGTTACGGGAAGGTGGTTTCCTATTATGATCATTTCAAGAAAATCATGAAATTAAAGAGAAAGATAATTGACAAAAGGAGCTCAAGACACTGCTACAAGATGATGAAGTGATATATATATATATATATATATGTATATGTATAGCATGTTCTGCATGGCGAGTACAGCTAGATGGCATCCTAACCCCAAGAAACAAAAAACCGAATTGGATCATTCAGTTCAAATTGAAAACTAATAAGCTGACCATTTGTCTAGTCTAGTTTAGCTCTTAAACCGGATAGGAAGCAACTTGGTGCAAACTGGTTTAACTTAATGTGAACTAAGAATAACTCGTGTAACCCGTTGTGTTGGTGGGTTTGGCCGAGTTATAACTTTTAGATCTAGGAAAATAAATGAAAGGAAAAAAAAAAAGAAACTCTAAATCTATTTGCCTCAAACTCATCTATGTCCATCATTGCTAAGCTTAGTTTTCCTATAGAACTTTGTTGGTGCTCGTCATCATAACATCAACATCTTCTTCACTCTTTGCTTCTTGCTCCGTCGCCATCATTTGCCCTCCATGGTTGCTGCTACTATCTATCTTCATCTCAATATTTGACCCAACTCGTGTTACTCATCAAAGATAGGGAGAAAGAAAGGAGAGAGAAAGAGACCTTGATTGAAGGTAAGGAGGAAGAAAGAAGAGATGGGAGACTTGGGGAGAGAAGAGATAAGAGATCAGTGTGTACATACAGGAGATGAGAAAAACTAAACCAAGTGATATGATTTGATGTATGAGTGTAGGAGGGAGGAAAGAATGTAGAAAAAAAATGAAAAAGTAAAACCAAATCATCTGCAAATGCAAGAGATGATGAGAGAGAATAAGAGGTAAAATGAAAAAGAAAAAGTTTTAATGGGTTATGAAGAGGAGAGAGAATAAAAAGAAAAGAAATAGAAAATAAAATATTATTTTTTATAATTAAAATAGGAATATTTTTACATATTTTAATTAAATTACAATATTTTAATTATCATCGGTTTTAACCTCGTTTTGATCTCAATTTGACCCATAACCCTTGAACGGATGCCGCAACTAGTTTATTGATCAGTTTACTTTTTTATTCTTTACCCAACCCAAAAAAGAAGGAATAAAGTGGAAAACAATTAGTGTTAGGACCAAATCCAAACCTAAGACACATCTCATGAATAATCCATAAAGTTTTGGGCCTCAGACCCCAGTCGGGTCAGCTTATAACATGGTTTAGGCCCACTCACATCAATATATTATGTGTATTCTTATACTGGGCCCAAACACCATCCAATTAAGCCCACTCACATCAATATGTAAGGTGAGTTATTATGTTTAATCTTTTCTATGTGTTATTAGATTTCCTATAATTTAAGTTTTGAATTTTTATATTTGAGACTTTGATTTGTATTTGATTTCATTGCGATTAAACATTTGCAATTCATATTTGACGTTTGATGATTATATATCTTTTATCATAATCTTTTGTATTAATTATATGTTTGATTTTTATTTTGAACATCTAGTTAAATGTTCTTTTAAAGGAACAAATAATAAATTAAATATAAACTGCATGCCAAGTGCTTTGTACCACTTTAATCCCAAATGTAAGTCACTTGTAGTGGAAAGTTTCGGTCATAAATGTAAGTCACTTGTAATATATTTAATGCTTGTTTGTAATTTTACCTTTATTTAATTTTCATTGAAAAGAGAGAAAGAATAGAGAGATATGAGAATAATTTGTAAGTGAAGAGAGAGAGAGCTTTAATAAGGATAAAATGGAAAATTTTGTAAATTTAATGTATTTCTTGATACATGATAACGTATTACAAATGACTTATATTAATGATCACAGTGATAATAAGTTTCTTAGGGACTATCACTAAATATAGAACTAGACTTAAATTTTCATTTAAAGTTGATACTTTGACTTGGCAAATCGTAACTCTATATCTTTTGAACTATTATAGTCACCGGTTTGTTTTTAAGAAGATTATCGTTATATTTGCTTTATTTATATTTACTTATTTTCTTCATATAATAGAAATTCAAAAAATGGTAGTTTAGGAGTAGGTAAATAGAAATAAAAAATATGCTTTTCAAAATTACACTTTTCTGCCAATTGAGGTCCCAACTCGTAAACTAAAATGCTATCTTATTTATATTTTAATTATGAGTTAATATATTTTCGGTCTCTCAAGTTTGCACAAATTTTTATTTTATTCCTTTCAATTTCAAATGATAGGTTTTAGTTGTTAGAAGCAATCTCACCCAAGAGGGGGTGAATTGGGTGAGCAAAAAAAATTGCGAAATTAAAACGAGACAATATCGGAAACAGAGAGTTAGAGTTAAGAGGGATTTCACCGCAAAGGGGAAGACACAGGATTTATACTGGTTCGGTCTTAACCACTTGACCTACGTCCAGTCCTCAGAACACCTCTGAGTATTTCACTATCTTCCAAGATTGATCGGGCTCTTAGTGTCTCAGTACAGTAATTGAATCACTCAATCACTCCCCCTTACTCCCGTAAGGATACAAACCCACTCAAGAGTCCACACTCTTGAGTATCACTCAATAGAGATTAATAAAGGATAGATATTGACTCTCTTACAGAGTAAAATTTAATGCTGAACACTGACGCTCAGTAGTATTGAAGAAACAAAGTATTGAATGCTAGACTTAATAATCACAGATAGTAGTTCTGGTATTCAATCCTCTCATTAATGCTTCTTCGCGCCTTTTAAAGTTGAGATTGTTAAGTAACCGTTAGACGGAAGAGCTTCTAGTCGTTGTGACTCCGTTTGCGTGTTTCGCCAGTTCCAACGGTTCCGCCATTAATGCGTCTAAGCTTCTGACACTGTAGGTTACAGGCTACGTAATCCCGTTGAAGAGCCGTTGTAATTTCTCTTAGTAGTCTGCATATTTTAAACTTAAATAAGTAAGAGTCTTGCGGTGTAAGCTTTAGTCATGAACCAGGAAGAATGACTAATTGATTACTCAATGATTCTAGATGAAATGAATTATCCGTAAAAAGAGCAGAAAGACATTCTGGACATGGTTGATCGAAGTGGTGATCGATTACTGGTTGATCGATTAGGTTATCGAAAAACAGAGAGAGAAATTTTTGATCAGTTGAAGAGGTTTATCGATCAGATGATGGAACAATGGTTTATCGATCAGGTGATCGATAAAGTACAACAGGAAATCTTATGCTAAAATGTAAATCAGAGTTCCTTTGAATATGCATCACTTAGTAAAGTAATCATGAAGATTATGCAAGCTAAAAAAAAAGTTTGGAAGTAAGTAGACAAGTGAGTATGAGAGATGTTATAGCTTGCTGAGATTAAACTGACAGAAGTCAATGATCGATTAGTTTATCGAGTAAAGGTTGATCGATCAAATTATCGATAATTCAAGTGTTACTGAATTGAAGCTTTAGTGCATGTTTATCGAACACATTATCGATAAGGTTGTGATCGATAATGTTATCGATAAGAGTTAAATGTAAAGCCTTTAGTGAGAAACAAGGATACCAAGAATTATCGAATAGGTGATCGATCAAGATATGTTCGATCAGATTATCGATAAACAGTGAAGCAAAGAATTTGTTCTAAAGTTGTTTATCGATCATGTTATCTGAAAAAAATGTTATGCAGAAGAGCTTAATTATCGATAAGGTTATCGATAATTTAGTTCTAGGAAAAACCAAGTAAAAGCAACTGGCACACAGATTATCGATCATGTTATCGATAATTTGGTGATTGATAAAGTTATCGATTAATAGTCTATTACCTGCATTTCAGAAGGTTAGAGTTCAATGTTCGATCATATTATCGATAAAAAAACGATCGATAATGTGATCGATAAACAATGACAAAATCAATAATCAAAACAGGTAGAGTGTCTTACCATTTATCGATGTCGTTATCGATAACTCTTTTATCGATTACTTGATCGATAAGATCAGTTCAGATTCACTTCTGTTTATGTGTCACTTGTTCGATCATCTTGGATTATCGATCAATCTATCGATAATCGACAGTTACCTTATGAATTTTTTGTTAGCTATAGTCGATCATTTTATCGATCAATGAATTATCGAACAGCTCATCGATTAAAATACTAAATTAAACTGATTTATACTGAACAGTTACCTGACAGCTTATCGATAATCATTTGATCGATCAGATGATCGATCAGCACACTTAGCCAATTTAATCTAACTTTGTTATCATCAAAACCATAATCCTAACATTCTCCCCCTTTTTGATGATGACAAAACATAAGTAAGAGATATAAACCAACTATCATTAGAAACATCAATAAACAAAACATCAAACAGATTCACAGCCATAGATAATCAGTGAGAATGCAAACTGTATATCAGTAAAGCGTTAGTAGCCAAAAGATATATCATCAAAGTACAAAAATGACAGAAAAAGAAAATAAAAACAACTAAGAAACATCAGTTTTCTTCTCCCCCTTTTTGTCAGCATCAGATGAGGGGGAAAGGGTAGGAACAGAGGGAATGGTCAAGGGAATAGGAAGAGGAGGAAGGCGAGAAAGTGGAGAAAAAGAT
The DNA here is from genome assembly GCF_004799145.2 of Neltuma alba. Classification (NCBI taxonomy): domain Eukaryota; kingdom Viridiplantae; phylum Streptophyta; class Magnoliopsida; order Fabales; family Fabaceae; genus Neltuma; species Neltuma alba. The sequence continues at coordinate 332,586 of NW_021635235.1, forward strand.
GGAAAATGGAAGGAGGGAACAGGTTGAGGGACTGTGATAAGAGCAAGAGTGGTAGGGATAGTGACAAAGGTAGATGGGACAGAAGGAGAAGCGGAAATAGGAGAAGTGGGTAAGGGAGAGGAAGGAGGTGCAGGCTCAGGGTGAGGAGGAGAGGGTGGATGAAATAAGAGATCCTCATAGCTGAAGCTTGTGCTGGGGGCAGTGAAGTTGTTGCAGAGAGAAGTAACCATCCCTTTGAGCTCTCTAAGTTCTCTGTCCACTGAATCAAATCTCTCTGAAACTTCGTTTTCCAAAACCATCATGGCTTGTCGGTGAAGGTCCAAGATTTTGGAAATGCCATCAAACTTTCGATCAGAGATTTCCCCATATTCTCTGGCAGTGATGTATACTCTATTTTCAAATGCTTGAAGCTCAACCTGAAACATCTCCCTGAGTGACCTCTCCATAAAAGATGGACCAGGGGCATGAGATGGAGCGGCAGTGGATTCAGCCTCATCCTGAGTGCGAAAGGTACTGGCAGCTGGTTGCTTGCCTTTATCCTTCTGAGAGATCTTCTGTGATGGCTTGAAGGGAACAGAGATCCGCATCTTGTGGAGCTGTGTGAGACCAAAAGCAGGTACCTTGGTCTTGAGTTCTCCAGGCTCAAATGGGGTAATATTATGTGCCTGAAGAAGGTAGGTGGCCAGCTGAGGATAGGGAATTGGGATGTATTTGGACTTGTTAAGGACAAAGTCCTTCATCTCAGTGTAGATAAGGTCCCCAATATTGAGCTTCTCTCCACTGATAATTCTTGCTAAGAGCAAATAGTCATCCTGAGTGAGGTGTGAGAAGCTTCTAGACTTATTTACCATACTCCTAGAGTAGATGTAATGTATGATCCGATAGTAATCACACATCTGCTTAGGAGGAAAATTCAGCTCACCAGGGTAATCATCACTCTGCATTAAAATTTTGTAGGCTTTTACCTCATTCATGTTGCCTCCTCTCACAAATTCTTGAGTCCCGAGTAATTCATTTATTTTGACACTTGTGAGTTTGAAAGATCTGCTTCTCAGTGTGACCCTTAAGTAGTTTTCTATAAGATTGTCCTAATAATCATACTCTTCTACGGATTCCATAGTACAGTAGAATCTTTTAACTACCTCAGGACAGTGTTCACCACTAATGATTAACCAATTTGAATAATGCCGCAGCGGGTCACTTAAGTCGAGGTCAATCTGTTTGTTTTTCTTCAGACCCTATAAGTCCACAAATACCACAGGACAGAATTTTCTATTGGTAAAATCAGCTTTATACTTTGCTATATTAACGTCACTATCAAGATTGCCAGTTAACAACTCAAAGAACTCAGTTGATATACCTTCAGGGGGAATTTGCCGTGCGACTCCTTCACTTGCCCTTTGCTTTTTCTTTCTCGGTTGCTTGGGGATGGATATGTTCAATGCGGTCTCCACAACTTTCTGAACTGAGGCCCCATCATTCGACTCGGTTTCTGATTCTTCAGTGACTATCGGTAATTTTGATTTGGACCGGGGAGATTTCCTTGGAGGGACCAGTTGCTCTTCGGCCCAACTTTCGTGAATTTTCAGAACACCCTTCTTCTTTGATGGTTCTTCCCTTACCTTCGGTCTATATCGCTTCTGAGTGCTCGAAGGAGTGGTGTCGCTTGATTGGATTTGTTTCTCCGACCCTTCTTCCCTTTCCACACTTGGTTGTTCTACTCGCGCCATTTTTGAGGTATTGAGAGATTTCTGAGAAATTGAACAGTTGAAATGGTGTGTTTTGAGCTCGGTGAAGGTCGAAAAGGTAGTAGTGATGGATTCGAGTGGAAGAGAGGTTGGAAATTTAATAGAATAGTGATTCCTGACCGTTGCGAGAAACAGGGGACGGGTATTGTTCGAGTTAGGGTTCGATAATTGACAGAGGGTTTCAAAAAAGTACCGTTATAATCTTCAGAATTATCGATCAAGTTATCGATCAACTCTTGATCGATCACGTGTTCGATAAATATGAAGAACACACATGAACACAGAACAGAATTATCGATCACGTTATCGATCATGCAATTATCGAACATATTATCGATAAAGTCAGTAAAAGAGATGCGTACCTAGTCTAGTTTATCGATCATTTGATCGATAATCTATTTATCGATCAGCTTATCGATTAATGCTTACCAATTCTGAAAGAGAGGTCTCGAAACCTTGAGGCTCCTGATCGATGTTCTAATCGATAAAGCATTTATCGATTAAGTCATCGATAATTGTTGTGTTGGAGCACTTCCTTTTCCCACAAATTGGATTTATTGATCAGGTGATCGATAAATTACTTTCTTTTTGCCTTCATGATTATCGATCATTTGATCAATAATCTCATACTCTGTTTACCTCTGTTTTTCTTCATCGAAACAGAGCTTCCTGCAAAACAAATTTCTACATACTCCGATGCTTAAGTTAGTTATTTTATCATCAAAACATTAAATTTAAACAATTAATCTTGAGAGATAACATGAGATTTCTTACAATTCATTGGGATTTACCATTCCCAATTCTCTTCGAAAGAAGTTGAACTTCTGTTGATCTAGAGGTTTCGTGAAGATGTCGGCTATCTGATATTCAGTGGGGATGAACTCAACCTTTACATCCTTCTTTTGAACATGGTCCCGAATGAAGTGATGTCGGACATCGATGTGTTTGGTTCGGGCATGATGGACTGGATTCTTGGACAGACTTATCGTGCTCGTATTATCACATAGGATTGAAATCTCACGTAAGTTGATTCCTAAATCTTGTATTTATTGCTTTAACCATAAGATCTGAGCGCAACAGCAGGCAGTGGCTACATATTCTGATTCCGTTGAGGAGATTGCCACGGTATTCTGCTTTTTACTTGACCATGAGACGAGACATCCTCCGAAAAATTGACATTGTCCACTGGTGCTTTTTCTGTCCGTCTTATATCCACCATGATCTGCGTCTGAGTATCCCATTAGATATTCGGATTCTCTTTTTGGATACCAAATTCCTAAATTTTGAGTTCCTACAAGATATCTGAGTATCCTCTTGACAGCTTCTTCATGTGACTCTTTTGGAGCTAATTGATATCTTGCGCACATTCCCACACTGAATTGAATATTTGGTCTACTAGCAGTGAGGTATAGTAAAGAGCCGATCATCCCTCTGTATCTTGTTAGATTTATGTTTTTGCCGTCTTCGTCTACATCAAGCGAACAGGTTGAGCTCATAGGAGTCTTTACACTTTTGGCATTCTCCATTCCAAATTTCTTCAGTAACTCCTTCAGGTATTTCGTCTGGGATATAAATATGTCGTTTTTCTTTTGTTTGATTTGTAATCCCAGAAAGAAATTTAGTTCTCCCATCATGGACATCTCGAATTCTCCCTGCATAAGCTTAACAAATTCTTGACAAAGATCTTCGTTAGTAGCACCAAAAATAATATCATCCACATAGATTTGAACAATCAAAAGATCTTTCTTATTTCTTTTAATGAAAAGTGTGGCATCTACTTTACCTCTTTCAAATCCTTTTTCTATTAAGAAGTTGCTAAGACGTTCATACTAGGCTTTAGGAGCTTGCTTTAAACCGTATAAAGCCTTTTTAAGTTTGTAAACGTGATTAGGAAAATTTGAGTTTTCAAAACCGGAAGGTTGTTCGATAAAAAGCTCTTCTAAGATATAACCGTTCAGAAATGCACTTTTAACGTCCATTTGATATAGTTTGAAATCTTTGATGCAAGCAAATGCCAAAAGAACTCGTATGGCTTCCAATCTGGCTACTAGAGCATACGTTTCTTCATAATCGATTCCTTCTTCTTGATTATAACCTTTAGCTACCAATCTGGCTTTGTTCCTGACGATTTGTGCAGATTCATCGAGCTTGTTTTTGAATACCCATTTGGTGTCAATGACCGGATGATCATCTGGTTTGAGTACCAATTCCCAAACTTGATTTCTCTCAAATTTGTTAAGCTCTTCCTGCATTGCAACTATCCAGAATTCATCGGATAGTGCTTCGTCAATACTGGAGGGTTCAATGTGAGATATGAATGCAGAAAAACAAACTTCATTGAACACTTGTCTCCGGGTTTTGACCCCTTCATTGACTTTACCAATGACTTGTTCCAGTGAATGATCTCGGTTATGTCTCCATGCCTTTGGCTATTCTAGATTTTCTTGTGAAGAAGGATCGTTTAAATCATCTCTATTTTCTAAAACGGTTTCTAAAGTTAATTTGTTTGAATTTTTGTTCAAATCCAGTTTTTGAAAGTTTTGAACGACCTCAGCATCATCATCTAAAGGTTTTGAAATTGGTTCAGTTTCAGCAAACACTACATGAATTGATTCTTCTATTGTAAAGTTCGTTTATTGAAAATTTGTAAGCTTTACTATGATTAGAATAGCCAAGAAACAAACCCTCATCAGCTTTAGGATCGAATTTACCCAAGTTTTCTTTGTTGTTGTTGTGAATATAGCATCTGCTCCCGAAGATCCTTAGATGAGTCAAGTTGGGTTTTCTCCCCTTGTACAATTCATATGGCGTCTTTCCGAGCAGCGTTCTGATGTAGGCTCTATTGGATATATAGCAAGCTGTGCTCATTACCTCTGCCCAGAATACTTGTGAGACTCCTTTCTCATTTAACATTGCTCTAGCCATTTCCGTGAGTACTCTATTCTTTCGTTCAACTACTCCGTTCTGTTGAGGAGTTCTTGGTGCAGAGAAGTTGTGGTCAATTCCATGCTCCTCACAGTAGTCTGCAAATTTGTTGTTTTCAAATTCTCCTCCGTGATCAGACCTGATTGACACAATAGATATACCTTTCTCATTTTGAACCTTTTTGACAAAAATAATGAATGCATTAAACGTTTCATCTTTAGAGGAAAGAAACAAAGTCCAGGTAAATCTCGAATAGTCATCAACTATTACAAGAGTATACAGATTTCCACCGAAGCTTTTTACTCTTGATGGACCGACCAAATCCATGTGAATCATTTGGAGTGGTCTTTCAGTTGAGACTGTCTTCTTTGATTTAAACGAAGACTTTGTTTGTTTACCCTTTTGACATGCATCACAAATAATATCACATTCATACTGAATTTTTGGTAAACCGACAACTAAATCCCTTTTTATTAATTTTGAAAGTTGATTCATGTTAACATGTGCAAGTCGTTTGTGCCAAATCCAACTTTCCTCCTTTTTACTAATAAAACAGTTTTCAGAGGTTTTAGAATCAATTTGAAGTGTATAACAGTTACCGTCCCTCGGAGCTCTCAGCTTTGTATTCAATTCTTCTTTCTTCAAAGGTAGGTCATCTTTGCTTATGATTAAGCATTCTTCAGAATCAAAGATCACCCAGTTGTTTTTGTCCGCACTTTGACTGACGCTGAGGAGATTATGACATAGACCTTCCACGTAGTATACGTCTTCGACCTTCATGCCCATGTACTTCCAATTTCTCCAATTCCAGCAATTCTTCCCCCGATTGGTTTCCTCCGAAACTTACTTTTCCTCCTTCTTTTGGTTTGAGTGATGTAAACTTCTCAGTGTCACCCGTCATGTGTCTGGAGCATCCGCTGTCAATATACCATTTATTTGTTCTGGATGCCTTGAGACATACCTGCAAAATCACAATCATGTTTTAGGTACCCATACCTTCTTGGGTCCTTTTTGGTTAGTATGAGTTGTCTTTGGTACATAAGTACCTTTGGGCACCCATTTTAATGTTCCGTAGGTTCCTTTCTTCTTATAGTAACAAGAAGAAGTTGAATGGCCTTTACGGTTGCAGTAAGAACAAAGTGCAAATGGATTTGAAGAATGCACAGAATTTCTAAAATATGTAAGATATGATCTACCACTACTCTTTTTCTTTCCCTTTGACTTATCCTGAGTTGGATCGTATCCTATACCGGTTTTGTCCATTGAACATCGTTGAGCTCCTAGGATTACTTTAAGCATTTCACTACCTTTAGTAAATTTTTCTAAAGTTCTGGTAAGATCCTCAATCTTCTTTTTGTTCATTTCGCAATCTTTGCAAACTGAGAGCGAATCTACATTGTCTTCAACCTTTGATTGTTGTTCTTCTAAGAACTTTATTCTTTTCTTGGAGCTTACCAACTCCTTTGCAATTCTTACTAATTCTAAATGTAATGCATTGTATTCGGACTGTAATTCATCATAAGATGGTTCAAAAATTATTACCTCATCTGTCTCTGATTCTTCGTTTTCCTGGGCCACTAGACAGATGTTAGCGGTTTCTTCATCATCACTTTCTTCTTCTTCCTCCGAAGAACTATCTCCCCAGATTGATGTAACGAAGGCTTTCTTCTTTCTAAATCTTTCTTTCTTCTTTTCTTTATCCTTCATTCTGGATAGTTGGGGACATTCTGCCTTGATATGTCCTGCTTCTTGCTTCTTGCATTCGAAGCAAATGATTGGATCCTTTGATTCATTCTGATATGTTGAGACTCTGCGTTTCGGCTGGAACTTCTTTCCAGTTCTGTTCTTGTAGAATTTCTTGAACCTTCTGACTATCAGGCCCATTTCATCATCTTCAAGATCATCTTCATTGTCATCTTCGCTCTCTTGAGTTTTAAGAGCGATGCTTTTCCGGTTCTTCTCGTTCATCTCCTTTTTGTATTTTTGCTTGCTCTCGTATTCAGCAAGGCTTCCGAACAGCGCTGCAACAGAACCAATGGACTCTCCTTTGGTTTCTTCAATTGCTGTTACTTTCGGTTCCCATTCTTTTGTGAGACCGCTCAGTATTTTCCTCACTTGATCTTCTTGACTATATTTCTTTCCAGTGCAGTGAGGTGGTTTATGAGATGTGAGAATCTGACCTCCATGTCTCGGATACTCTCTCCTTCCTTCATTCTGAATAACTCGAATTCGGTGGTGAGAGTGTTGATTCTGCTCTGTTTTACACCGGTGGTTCCTTCGTGAGCTATCTCCAGGGCTTCCCACATCTCCTTTGCAGTTTCCAGACTTGAAACTCTGAAATATTCCCTCTGGCTAAGTGCACATGTGAGTATGTTGATAGCTTTGTCGTTTAGGGTCACCAGCTTCTTGTCTTCCTCATCGAACTCCCTGGGACTCTTGCGTACTTGCTGTCCATCTATTGTTTTCATTGGGACATAGTTGCCGTGCTCTATTACGTCCCACAATCCATACTCTGTGGCCTTGATGAAGATCTTCATCCTCATTTTCCAGAAGGTGTAATTTTCTCCACTGAAGCCTGGCGGTTTGGACGTTGAGCATCCTTCCGGTAGCACGCTGTCTCCGAATCCTGCCATTAGATCTCTCTTCGGACTGTTAAATCTTTAATGAAGAGACCTGCTCTGATACCAAATGTTAGAAGCAATCTCACCCAAGAGGGGTGAATTGGGTGAGTAAAAAAATTGCGAAATTAAAAACGAGACAATATCGGAAACAGAGAGTTAGAGTTAAGAGGGATTTCACCGCAGAGGGGAAGACACAGGATTTATACTGGTTCGGTCTTAACCACTTGACCTACGTCCAGTCCTCAGAACACCTCTGAGTATTTCACTATCTTCCAAGATTGATCGGGCTCTTGGTGCCTCAGTACAGTAATTGAATCACTCAATCACTCCCCCTTACTCCCGTAAGGATACAAACCCACTCAAGAGTCCACACTCTTGAGTATCACTCAATAGTGATTAATAAAGGATAGATATCGACTCTCTTACAGAGTGAAATTTAATGATGAACACTGACGCTCAGTAGTATTGAAGAAACAGAGTATTGAATGCTAGACTTAATAATCACAGATGGTAGTTCCGGTATTCAATCCTCTCATTAATGCTTCTTCGCGCCTTTTATAGTTGAGATCGTTAAGTAACCGTTAGACGGAAGAGCTTCTAGCCGTTGTGACTCCGTTTGCGTGTTTCGCCAGTTCCAACGGTTCCGCCATTAATGCGTCTGAGCTTCTGACACTGTAGGTTACAGGCTACGTAATCCGTTGAAGAGGTTGTAATTTCTCTTAGTAATCTGCATATTTTAAACTTAAATAAGTAAGAGTCTTGCGGTGTAAGCTTTAGTCATGAACCAGGAAGAATGACTAATTGATTACTCAATGATTCTAGATGAAATGAATTATTCCGTAAAAAGAGCAGAAAGACATTCTGGACATGGTTGATCAAGTGGTGATCGATTACTGGTTGATCATTAGGTTATCGAAAAACAGAGAGAGAAATTTTTGATCAGTTGAAGAGGTTTATCGATCAGATGATGGAACAATGGTTTATCGATCAGGTGATCGATAAAGTACAACAGGAAATCTTATGCTAAATGTAAATCAGAGTTCCTTTGAATATGCATCACTTAGTAAAGTAATCATGAAGATTATGCAAGCTAAAAAAAAGTTTGGAAGTAAGTAGACAAGTGAGTATGAGAGATGTTATAGCTTGCTGAGATTAAACTGACAGAAGTCAATGATCGATTAGTTTATCGAGTAAAGGTTGATCGATTAAATTATCGATAATTCAAGTGTTACTGAATTGAAGCTTTAGTGCATGTTTATCGAACACATTATCGATAAGGTTGTGATCGATAATGTTATCGATAAGAGTTAAATGTAAAGCCTTTAGTGAGAAACAAGGATACCAAGAATTATCGAATAGGTGATCGATCAAGATATGTTCGATCATTATCGATAAACAGTGAAGCAAAGAATTTGTTCTAAAGTTGTTTATCGATCATGTTATCTGAAAAAAAATGTTATGCAGAAGAGCTTAATTATCGATAAGGTTATCGATAATTTAGTTCTAGGAAAAACCAAGTAAAAGCAACTGGCACACAGATTATCGATCATGTTATCGATAATTTGGTGATTGATAAAGTTATCGATTAATAGTCTATTACCTGCATTTCAGAAGGTTAGAGTTCAATGTTCGATCATATTATCGATAAAAAAACGATCGATAATGTGATCGATAAACAATGACAAAATCAATAATCAAAACAGGTAGAGTGTCTTACCATTTATCGATGTCGTTATCGATAACTCTTTTATCGATTACTTGATCGATAAGATCAGTTCAGATTCACTTCTGTTTATTTGTCACTTGTTCGATCATCTTGGATTATCGATCAATCTATCGATAATCGACAGTTACCTTATGACTTTTTTGTTAGCTATAGTCAATTATTTTATCGATCAATGAATTATCGAACAGCTCATCGATTAAAATACTAAACATTAAACTGATTTATACTGAACAGTTACCTGACAGCTTATCGATAATCATTTGATCGATCAGATGATCGATCAGCACACTTAGCCAATTTAATCTAACTTTGTTATCATCAAAACCATAATCCTAACATTAGTCTCTCAAAGGGTAAAATGATTCAGGTTTTTATTAAATTATAGGAACTAGTATTTTATTATTTTGGATGGAAAGAAACTTAAAGAATCAAAACTTATGGTTTAAAATTTGATGGACTAAAACTAAAATAAAAGTAAACTTGAAGGACAAAAAATTATCTTAATTCTTCTATTATTTTATTTGAACCATTAACATTTATTCATTTATTTGGCATTTACTCGGAAACGCTGAATATTAATAGAATTTCTTTTAGAATTTAAAATATTCATAGCATAATGATTTTTAATATAATGATAAAAACTCAACTCCCTAGTCACTTTTAAATTTTAGCAAAAATTCCAATTAAATTCATTTGAAATACTTAAATTTAAATTGAGGCATACAGTTTTAACAAATTTTTAATGAGGACATGGGATTTCAAAATATTATTAAGTGAACAAAATATCTATTTTTAATTAACAAAGAAAATTGATTATTTTGTGAGAAAATTGGGGATAAATTCCTCATTGAGGATTTAAGTAGCAAATGATACCTAAAGACTTTGTGCAACTCAACTTTTCTTATGTGTAATCCATATTTCCTATATGTAAATTAGTCCCTTATATCCAAATAATATTTTGTATAACTTATTTTCCCTTTGTATAACTTAACATTCATTATGTGCAATTTATTTTTCCTTGTGCAAATTATTGTCGGATCATTCAAGGAAGAATTTGTCAATTAAATTTTTAATGAAAGATTTATTCCCAATTTTTTCCTATTTTTCCCCTCCAAAGTGGTTCCTCATCTCTTATAACTATTTTTTTTTATCAACAAACATATAAGTAATTTTAAATAATCTTTTTCATTTTCGGGTTGATTCAATGTTGCCTAAATAAATAAAATTCACCTATTTTGATTTTGTAACTGTAAAAAATTTCATTAAATTTTTTTTTTCTTTCTTATTCGGGACACCTGCCCAAGAGTCCAATCTCTTGATTGAGATTTTTGAAGTGAGATAAGAGAGGGAGAATATGATTATAGTTGCAAGCCTAATGGAACTGCATTTCTGTAATATATTTAAGAGAGAAGGAAGACAAATACCAGAAAAAGAAGGTAAATGATTATAGTTGCAATTCTAATTCAACCACATTTATGTGATAATTCTTCTAATCATAAATATAAGATTCATTTTGTAGCGTGATTTATCTATAAAGTAGATTTTATATTTAGAATAAGAGATAACACATTCTATAATCTTTCAGTAAAAATTTTATAGTTGCAAATTAAAATGGGTGAGTTTTATTTTATTTAAGCAGCGCGGAAGTTGATCCAAAAACATAAATTATAAGAACTTAATGTTAAATATTTTTTGTGAATAAAATATTTTAAAATCTTAGAAAAATATATATTTACAAGCTGAAAATAAAAAATATTTATTTAAATGCTACTTATATGGTAATTTAAAATTTTTTATTAAAATTGTTTTGAAAGTTTATGGTTTTTAGTCTCAGAAGAATCATAAGAGATGAGGAACCACTTGGAAGGGGTAAAATAATTAATTTTATTTTTTTAGTTAAAGAGGTCATTTTGGTCATTTAATAATATTTAGAAGCTCTTAATTAGGCCTGACTAAAAACTTGTTAAAAGTATAGGCTTAATCTGAATTTAGGTGTATTTAATTGAGATTTTTCCTAAATTTTATTATGTTTATTTATAATACATTGGACTTTTAAGTATAAAATTGACAAAGGCAATTAGTAGAAAATAGTTTTATACAACATTTGAAGGTTATTTAAAATAAGAAGGCTATTTTATAAATGATAGCTCTTGGACTAAAGTAGCCCTTGTTATGAATATAATAATATCTGTTTGTATGTCTATATCTTTCCTGTTATTTGTAATATCTTACATTATCTCCATGTTTCATAATTATCTCATATTATTATAAAATTTATAGATTCCGCTAAAGATGTAAAGTTGTGCCTATAAATAGAAGGCATGTATCATGTGTTTAATATTTAGAATAAAATGAGAAATACTCTTATCTTATCTCTAATTATCTACTATTCTTCTCTATTTTTTTTATAACACATTATCAGCACGAAACTTTAATCAAAGTGTGTACGATAAACCTTTGAATCCTATCATAACTTTAGAGCATCATCTAGATGGTTTTTCTAGAGTATCTTTCGCTATATTCAAATAAAAATATTTCAAGTATCGTATATATAGTGTTTGGGAGCATCCATATATATATTCAACTTATTTGGGATAATCTGAGCTGTTATGTGAAGTTAAAAGGATCATTTACTGTTGTTTTAAATATTGTGGTCCATGGCTAAGATTGAAGATTATTATTACTTTGTATTTTTTCACTGTAGTTTAATTTTGATATGAATATTATACCTTTTGAATTAATTATGATACAAGAAGTTTGTTCTTATTTATTCTTCGGTGGCCTGACGAAACCATCTTTAATAGAATTTGAAATTTTAATAGATATTTTTATATGTCCTTCAGTGACTTGACGTCATGAATTTTTGAAGTTGGAATTCCAATCAATACTTATGATTACAAATAGCCAATGCACAAATTGAGAATTTGAGAGAGTAATGCTAGAAGTCATGTTCAAGCAAATATCCTATGAATGTATTTATTGAAAGTAAATGAAAAAGGTTGTTGCAAAGCAAAAAAGCCAAAAGATATGGGGGAAAACTTTTAGAAAGTTCAAACATTAGTAACAAGTGACAATTTGTTGTGAAGCCAAAAGGCCACAAGATGTGAAGGTAAAAGTTTAAACAATTCAAATGCTAGCAATAAATGACACGATTTGTTGTGGAGCCATAAGATCACAAGTGCGGAGGTAAACACCTAGAAAGTTCAAATGCTAGCAAATAATATAAATTCAATTAACACTTGCAGTCTTCCTAAAAGATTATCATTGAATTTATTATTGAGATTGGAGATAGATTTATTTATATAACTATGATTTTCTATCCCTTAAAATTAAATAGTTAGAAGCCATATAATTCTAATTTTTTATCTTCTTGAGATTAAATGGCTAAATGCCATATAATTTTGATTTTCAATCTTACGGCCAGATGCCATGCAATTTTAATTTTTTAAATTATGGCTAGAAGTCATATAGTTTTGGATTCCTATCCTATAAAATGGCCAAAAGCCATATAGATTTGACTCTGAGAAGGATCACTACATGGCTGTTTATAAAGAAAAAAAATTATGGTAGTTAGATTTTTGGAATACTGTAAATAATATAGCCTAGAAGGCTACTGGTTCAAATATCTTATATTACAAGAAACTCTTAACCATAATAAATGATGGCATCTTATGTTTGTTTATGCGCAATCAGAATATATTTGCGAAGAAATTTAAGTATGACATTCGACACATGCTTGGTATATGCATACCTTTCAAAGTGTTATATCCTAAATCAGCCTTTTGATGGTAGTCCAGAAAACTTATTATTAGATAGTGCAAAAATTTTTAAATTTTCAAGATCACCGGTCAACTTCAGAATATCTCCTGCAATATAGAAACAAAAATTAAAAGGAATGGAACAAAATGAAAAGGAGGACACACAATGTTGATTACTGTGATGCAAGGACAATACTTTGTGAAATAAAAAAATGGCTGGCGACCCATTTTAATTAATTTGATGAAAGAGAACCCTGGAAACTGACGCGCCCAGCTTCTTTCCGAACCGCTAAAATTTTATAATTTTATTTAAAAAATATATAAATAAATCCGAATTACTAAAATATTCAGATTTATTTATGTATTTTTTAAGTAAAATTATAATATTTTTATGTAAGAAATGATAATTTTTTTTGTAAAAAAATAATAATATTTTTTAAAATATTAAATATGCACCGTTGAGATTTTATCCAATGGTGATGAAGGGGCTAGAGGAGGGGAAGGGTACACTACCAAAAAAAAAAAAGGCATTAATAACAGAATTTAGAAATAGAATTTTATTTTGTCGCTAATCCTGTCACTAGAATTAGTGACAGCATTTAGCAACGGATTTGTCACTAAATTAGTAACAAATTAGTAACAATATTTTATTTCATCACTGATTTTGCTATAAAAGGATAATTTTCGTTACTAATCTATCCTAACTTTCCTCACAAAATATTTGTGATGGAATTAGTGACGAAAAAATTCTGTCACTAATTTTTGTTACAATTCTATCACTAATTCGTTACAAAAATTTTCAATATAAATATATAACAATTGTTTTTTAATATTTATTATTAAAATAAAAAGATAATATATGATAATTTTTCAATAATATATTATATAGATAAAAATACAAATATTATAAATAAAAATACAGAATAATAAATATAACATAATTATTATTTTATTTAATATTTGAATAAAAATATTGATGATTAGTCATTTTTTAATAAAATAAAAAAATTAAATCGAAATAAATATGTATTATTCCAGAAAGGTTATTAATTGCAAGATGTAAAGTCTTCAAATGTTGAAGTCGTCCAATCTCAAGTGGAATAAGTCCTTCTATAAAGTTGGATTTCCAATTTAAGGTCTCCAACTTTGATAAATTAGATACATATGCTTGAAGGAATAACACCCACAAAATTATTATTCTCAAGAATCAAGTGTTGGAGTGAAAATTGGCTTCCTATCCATGTTGGAATATCTCCACGGAATTGATTATGGCCCAAGTTGAGAATTTTCAACTTGTCTAACTGATGCAACTCTCTCGGCAACTCACCATAAAATTTGTTGTGTATGAAGGTCAAGTTCATCTAAGACAGATAAATTTCCAATTTGTGAGGGTAAAGTTGTGACCCATCTCACTAAGATTCAAGATCTTAACTCTCCAGTGGTTTGAAATTGAAACACATGCAACGCCAATCCAATTGCAAATAGCTGAAGAAGAGTTTGATGACCAATTAGCCAAAGTGATTGCGAGGGTCGATCACATAATTAATATTTCAGAGCAAGAAGTGCAGATTCATCCATTGCTGGTTAAATTGGTGTTACATGGAATATATAGGACGAACCATGAGAATGCAGACGCAGAAATGAAAACGATGAAGAATGTATTGAATTGAAGGCTTCTTAGATTAAACAGGAAGGTGAAGAAAGCTAGCCAATATATATATATATATATATATATATCTTTTGAAATTGAAAAAGAATGTATAATCCTTCAATGGTAGCTCGTGATTGGAAGTTAGGTAAAGACATAAATTAATAATTAAGAAAAATCACGAATTGTCTAAACAACCGCCGCGGCAGCTTACTTTAACATTGTAAAGTTTCAAAATCTGAAAAATCTAATAGAAAAAGAGAGAATTCAAGTTGGATGTTCAAAAACACTTATAATGACAAAAAATTTCAAGCTGTAGAAGAGCCAAGATGACGAGCCTCTCTTCAAAACACGGGATTCGGTGAAACAAAATGGGCTGTTATAGTCCCAACGTAAATATGTACTATCTTTGATTAATATACGAATTTTTAAATTGGTTTGATTATTTTTATAAGATTTATTTTGAAAAGTCTAAATATTAAATGTATTTTTCCATTAATTTTAATTCTAATTAATTTTTTTTTCATTTTCTCTTATAATATTAAATTTAGATTTCCCAAAAAAAACACTCTTAACTAAGTTGACCGGAAGTAGTATAATAATTGAAAAAAGGGGGTGGCAAGGAGTCGAGGAATCTGTTAACTGCGAGACATCTTCCAGATGCCGGCAGCAACACCTTCAAATCTCCTCAAAGGCAATTTAAGTCCGCTCAGCACGTGCGAAGCATCGGCTTTTCTTTTTTTACCACACGGGGGAAACAGCCGGGAAAAGACCCCAAAGATGGCCCTCTCGCTGAGGGTGGTTTAGGGTTTAGGATATCACGTGCCGCACCGGGCCCACACCCCCTCGGTGTTGACCCGTTGCGCCACGATCCGGTTTTATCAAGGCCTGGAAAATGGGATATCTAGCCCATGTGGGACTGCAGTTCCTCCTTTCTCCTTGAAGTGAGAGTTGCTGTGCTTTGATTCTTACGGAACTCGTGTCATTGAATTTGCAGGTAGGATTTTTAAACCATTCCAAGGCACAAAGTGGATGATCACATGTCAATGTCTTTCCCTTGTCATTTCAAAGCCTGTTGTTTTTTGGGATATTCCTCTATAGTTTTCTGGGATTCTTGCGTCCCGAAATGAAGTACAAGAGCTTGCTCCGCTGAAAATGAAGTCCAATCTAACTCTTCAATGAAGCTCGAGGTTTACTACTATATATTGAACAGCAAAGAAACAACTGAAAGCTCGCGTTCAATCGGTAGGTCCTTCATTTCCTTGTCTTCATCTTTTCCCTCTCCCTTACTCTTAAATTGGCAGCAATATTTCCTATTGATGATTGGATTTTGGGCTACCACGGCTTCTGGTACACGACATGGCGCTTCATCATTTAATTTGCTGTGTTGGGTTTCCCTTTTGATTTCAGAATTAATGGAAAACGTTGAGTCCGATGAAATAGAAAAGAAGAGCCCGCATTTGAGTTCGGTATTCTTCCCCATTGGGCGGAATTCAACCAAACCATCAACCAATCCAGTCGTTATTTTTTGAATGTAGATATTAAATATCTTTACATATGGTAGTTTCGAACTTAGCGAATTGCTTTCAGCTGGTTCATTGGCAAGACTCTTCCCTTTCTGCTGTGCAAGTTAATTCTTATTATTGTTTTGTCTAGTAGAGTAAGGTAAGTTGACTTCGTTCTTTGGCATTTAGGAAATGCAAGATGGGTCAAACTAGTGCCTTGCAGCTAAGGGTCGGTTGGGTTTGCAGAAGTAGAGTAAAATAGATAGAAAAACCAATCACATCTGTATCTATATGTTGGAAAAATCTACAGCAAGCTGGACTATTTAGCAGGCCCACCAAGTAGAATGCAGAAGAGGTATTTTATAGGTGGAAAATGATAGCCGTATCTCTAAGTAAAAAAAAAAATCCATCTAACCAAGTCAATTTTATTTAATTTACCCTTCTTTCCCAGTAAATCCCATTTGTCGTTGCCTGTACAAAAGTGGAGTATGTTTGAAAACCACAATAGGACAATGATAAAACAGAACTGAACAAAGGAAGAGGAACAGCGCTGGCCTGTTGCAGTAAATGAACTCAGTCAGGTTATTGTCCACCTATGATGCTTTTCTTCCCCATGCCTCCCCTCTCGGTCCATAGAATGGGAAAGGAAAAGGGAGAAGGGATGATCTGGAACCAGAATCTTAAGAGAGATAGATACTGTATAATACTTCCATTCATGATATAATCTTCTTGCATGATAGGTTTAAATAACCAAAGGTAGCAACTAACAACATAACCGAAAGTAACTACTGGTTAACCATACATAGGATAAGATAAAACAAGATAAAACTACCATAAGACATGTAAATCGTACTAGAACAAACTAGCAGAAGAGGTGGCATCCAATCATTAATACCCCCTCCCCCCGGGGGTAGGAGAGAAGCCTTTTCCTCAAGGCTGAAAGATGGAAACTGAGGAGTAATTAAGTCACAAGAGAATCTCAGCCAAATTTGCTTCTGGAAAAACTTCAGTCTCTTCGAGTTGTTGGTTACTATCTTCAACTTCATCACTTAATTGCATTAGCTTTGTCTCTCCTCAACTGTTTCTCATTTTGGGATAATGCAGAAGTGGGGTTAACTGTCAAAGAACTGCTAGTAACTGACATTGATTGGTTTTTGGTATGTGGAATAAGAAGTAATTGACGATAGATTGCCAGAAACTGTACTGGGTAACTAGTTCATGACATCATATTTATTTTCCCTGGAATTAAAATTGCCTTCTGTGACATGTGTACCATTCACATGCTGATTAGATCAACTGGAATTTTGACTCTGTAACTTGGCTTCAAATTCCAGTGCCAAATTTGCAGCCTCATAAACAGTTTCGAGCTTCTAAATTTTCACATCTGCTTGTAATTCCTCCTTTAATCCATTAATAAAAGCACCTAATAAACAATATCCAGGCCATCCAAACATTCTAGAAGCATGTTTGGCAAACTCCTGTCTATATTCCTTGACTGTTCTTGTTTCCTTAATGCTGCACAAACATACATCAGGATTTTGGAACGCTGCTGGACTGAAATTTTCTTGAAAAATCTGCACCAATTCATCCCAATAACGGATAGATCTTCGAGATTAAACCCATGTGAAAATCTCCAAAGCATCACCCTTCAAATACATTGCTGATACATCTACTCTAAGATCCTCTGGGATTTGGTAGTATCTAAACTACTTTTCTGCTTTCATAAACCAGCCATGTGGATCATCTCCCTCAAACTTCGGAAACTCTACCTTGGCGTGTAGTCGTTTGGATGGATTCTTGCTCCCCATAGGCTGTCATGCTCATTGTCTTCATTTTCTTCATGCATTTGCCTTGGGTCTACATTGATTAGACCAGGGTGAGAAGGACTCGACTTCTGCTTCTTCAATTCTTCTATATCAGTATCCAAACGGGAGAGTTTTTGCACTGTCAATGATAGTTGCTCAGTGAGGATATCTTTGGAAGACAGCAAATTCAGATCACTTGGTGGCGGGGACGTCCTGGATGTCTCCGGAGTGGTGGTAGGTAGGATAGGTTGATAGTTGAGTGTGGTATTTCGAGTATTAACCATTGAATTCTGGTAGGTCCAAGATCAATGCTCTCATACCAAACTGTTAGACTCAAGAGAGAAGTTATTAAAGGGGAAGGGAAATCGATGAGAAGGAGAAAGAAAAAGAGAGAAGGGATGATCTAGAACCAGAATCGTAGGGGAGGGAGAGATAGATACTGGCTGTGTCGTACTTCCATTCATAATATAATCTTCTTACATGATACGTTTAAATGGCCAAAGGTAGTAAATAACGACATAACCGAAAGTAACTACTAGTTAACCATGCATAGGATAAGATAAAACGGCATAAAACAACCATAAGACATATAAAACTACCCTTAAACCTCACGTCTCTTCCTAGAATAAACCAGGAGAGGACGTGGCATCATATCATGCCCTTTGGGAGCTTGAGGCATTACAAAGGACATTTGAGGGAGACACATAAAAGACCACAAACCTGAAATGGTTTGAGGAAAGAGAGGAAAAACATCTTGCAGTTACCCTCGAATCTGCAAACTGGGAATTGGCTGATGCTGAAGAGGAGTTGAAGTGGCTTAAGTCCACTGTTACTTCTTCTAAGAAGACCAAATTCTAAAAGATTTGGAAGCTATCCAAATTAAGTTGGATGCTGAAAGGCATTTTCCTATCGAAGAAGCTTAATGGTTTCTAGTCTGTATCAGTGTCAGATTTGTGTCAATATTACATATTTCAATTTAAATAGTGAAGTTTTAGAACTTTTAACTTCTCTTAATTTTTGTCCTTATCCCTTATTTCTTGCTCAGTTCTGTTTTCTATCAAAATCAAGGTGCACTTCATTTATAAAATGGTTCAGTGAGATATGTTTGGCTTACCATGC
This sequence comes from Neltuma alba, assembly GCF_004799145.2. NCBI lineage: Eukaryota > Viridiplantae > Streptophyta > Magnoliopsida > Fabales > Fabaceae > Neltuma > Neltuma alba. The sequence goes on from NW_021635235.1 coordinate 351,441, forward strand.
AAATTGGCTAATCTACATCAATTATTAACCACTTGTATTTGTAGCATAGGGTGGCTGGTGGTCTTAAAAAAAAACTATAATGGATTACGCGCGTACCTAAAACCCAAAAAGTCTTGGTATATGGTTTGTTTCTAATACAGTGCTTAGTTTTTTTGGGTTACTGAGTTTGCCAGAATGACATTGTTAAATGGCTCGGGAAATCTCAAAGTTGGATAACCAGTCGCCAAAAAAGACAAACCCAGATTATCAAAACCAAGGACTCAAATTTATTGCTTCAGATATCACGTTTATGGCTTTTATCTTTCACATTCCAGACACAACTAATCTTATACATGTTTTGTATTGATTCTTTGCAACTACTCTAACATAACCACTACTGTGTAAGATTTGTATTTTTTAGCATCTAAAAGTCCAAACTTCAGTTTTCATATTGTGCAAGTGTCCTGTTTAGATAAAGCTTTATGTAAATAATTTTAACGTTTGTTTAATTTAATGATGTCATCATCTTTGAATGCAGTGATAATAAAGTCAACAAATACGGAAGCATATGCTTTCCGGATTCTGTATATGTCGGCTGCGTTGCGATAAGAAAGGACGAAAACAAGGCAAAAAAATCTAGAATAGTTGAATAATCTACAGTTATCCGCTTCAAATAATTTGATACAAAAAAGAGAAGTTACAAAATAAATTTACTCGCCTAATATATCTAAACTTATTATCAAATATATATTTAAATGTTATGTTATCTATTACTATATTTGATTTTATAAGATTTTGTTAACTAATTTATTGAGAGGTTAAAAAAGTTACTAAATTATTTAGTTATAGCACATATTACATGATCTCTCTAAAATACTCATGTATATCATTAAATTACAAATCAATTTATAAGTGAGACAGTTTAATTGGTTTGGAGAAAACTAATAAATATAAATAATTTAAAATAATTTAGTAACTTCCTTAATTTTTTAAAATTAATTAATTGAAATTTATATTAAAGACAGATTGTATAAATCAACGAGCCTAAAACAAAACTTACATGTGAAAATATAAATTAATTATTTTCTTTGGAGTTAAAATGAAATTTTTCTTCAGTTGTAATTAGCTGTTGGGTAAACTAAGGAACTCGAATTTCACCAGAGAGACGGACTAGAGAAGAGCGGGTAACGATTTTATTTTCGGTGCATCGAACTCTAACGTGGTTTAAAGACCTAAAGTAAAAAAGGTGAAAGAAAAAAAAAGAAGACCTAAACTAAGAGAGTTAATCATGACCACGAAAAAGCCAAGCAGAACAGGGGGTCAAAGAAGCTATATATCTTGAATGCAAAAAACAATAGACAAGAAAGAGATATACTACCTCGTCCTTGATATAAAATTTTATTTGATTTTTATTTTAGTCTTAAATATAAGATCCTAATCTACTTTGTTTCTTATATTTATACATTGTTTTTCCAAAGTAGCCATTCTAACAATGATAGTTCTGGTTAATACACTTAATTAGCAAGGATATTTTAGAAAAGATAACACCTATTTAAGACAAATAACTAACTCAACTTACTTTTTTAATCTCTTCAAATTAGTCAACTGGCTCTTATAATTAGAACCGGAGGTAGTGTTTAGCTTTTAGATCAATTTAATACTACTTCCAGTTCTTAACATAAAAAATAATTAATTTAATATTTAATTTGGTTATAAATATAAGACACTAATCCATTTTATCTATCATACTTATTCATTTTTTTTTCAAAATAGTTCTTTGTAGTTGTTGCATATATTAAAGGTTTCATCAAATGATAGTTTTAACTAATACACATAATTAATAAGTGTATTTTAGAAAAGATAACACATATTTATTACAAATACCTAATTTAACAAACTTTCTTAATATACTCAAATTAGTCAATTAGTTGTTATATTAAAAACTAAAGATAATAGTTATTATATAATATAGAAGTATTAAGAAAATTTGTTAAGTTAGTTATTTATAATGAACTTGTGGTGATTCTCCTTAAATATCATTTTTAGTAGGGGTATTCAACTATGTCTCGTCTTGGCATCGCATCCTATCCTCATTCCCGGTTATTCTGGGACGAGATACTCCCATCCCGAAAACTTTCAGAATGGGAGTGTCTCGTTCCAATATATTATCTTTATTTTTAATTGTTATGAATTTATTTTATTTATCAATGTAATAGTATTTTACTTAGGATGGGAGAGACGAGAGATAAAACGAAAATCCTATCCGAGATTGGATCGTCTTTGTCCCATCCCATCTTATAAACACACCTAATCTTTAGTCATTTGAATCGTAACCAATGTTGATAAAAATTTCCTTCATATATATGATTAACAAGGATACTTTAAAAAAAAATTTAAATTTTGAAACACAAAGTAAATTAAAGTTTTATATATATTTCAAATCAAAATTTTTTTATCTAATTCTTATATAATTAGGACTGAAAGTAATAGTTTTCATGGAACCAAAGCGTCATGCGCCTTGAAAAAAAGAGATACATCAAAATACATAGTAATCATAATTGAGACTTTATTTATTTCCCACCAAAGAGAAGCGCATACATAAAGTAGATGTGCTGAGAATGGCTTCTTATTACAACATTGCATGGTTCTTTATGTGGGGAAATAAGAACACACGGAGCCATTAACTAACTTATTCAAGGGCAAAAGACAACCCTATAGTTAGTTCCTGATCGGCAACTATGAGTTTTAGTATTGTCCGCAGGGAAAAGGTAAGCATCAGGACACTTATCAGCAAGGCATCGAAGACTTCTACATCCACTGGAAGTTGGACTAAACTCCATGGGAATATTAAAACCATCGATCACTGAGATATCGTAGTAGTCCAAATTATTGGATTGGTTAAGAGAGAATTCTGCAAGTGTGGTAGGTGGTGCCCCAGAGAGACGGCATTGGAGCACACCGCCACAATCACCGGTGCTGCAGTGGCCACGACCCGACCCGTCAAAGTTGCAGCCGGTTCGGCCCCATATGCGACCGCTGGTGGTGCCGGCGGGCACATCGAGGGACCATGTCTGACCAGAATTCAGTCGTCGGCCGCCACCGGTGGGCAAGGCTGCCGGCCACACTGTGTAGGAGCATCTGTTTGTGATATCAAACCTGGCGGCCTGAGCAAAAGTGAAGCTAAGAACCAGAAGGAGGGAGAACAAACAAAGGCTTTTGAGGGGAGTCATTTTTGGGAGCTAAGTTATGCGGTGATTGCTTTGTGAAGAAGATAGACTGCAACAATGGATATATATAGGGTTCAGTAAGCAGTGGTTTCACGCTATTGAAATTTAAACGATACAGATAATGCCTGCCTGGGCGTATCTACATTACACACATACAAATATATATGTATATGTATATATGTATCTGTATATATGTATATTATAACTATGGCGGGACTCCATTATGCCAGTCAGGTTACGGGTCAACATAATTTATATATATATATATATATATATATATATATATAGACACACACGTATGTAAAAGCCGGTAATTGGATACAATGGATTATAAGCTTTTACATAAAATGCTGCGTTCAGAATGACGATACGCATATGACTTGGACAAAGATGGCTCACATTCTTAGCTGGTATTTGAAGTATCCAAAGTTTGTCAACTGAATACTTTTTATTTAATCTCCAAAAGTTAAATAAATAGTTTTTTTTGTTGAAAAAACAAGACCAGCTGTATGTTGATATGCTAGAATTTACGGAAAAAAAATGTTATGCCTTAGTTTTGTCATTTTTAATGTTAGCAATACTGCAGCGTACTAAAACATAATTAGTAGCACCTTAACACATATGTATTCATTGCATATTTTCATGATGTAAAATATCATCGCGTGGAAGAACAAATGTTATATCTAAATGCTTGAATTAATATAGTTGAAATTGTTTGTGAAATGTAGATGTTGCTACGCCCTTTTTGGTGTCCTTAAATGGAAAAAGGATTTATGAAATATATATATATATATATATATATATTCCGCTTATAATTAAGAAACAAAATCAAAGCCCTTAATGAATTATTTCAAAGCGATGTGAACATATAGCAATTCATCAGTTAAAAAAGTTTCATACTCATTCTTTCTTTTTTAGAAGGCATCGCTAATCACTTCAATAAAACCAAAGGGAGATGTTTAAATCATTAATTTTATTTAAAAATAAAAGAATTAACTTAATCTTATTTAAAATCATGAATTACATTCTGCTGATCAGCCATGGAAAAAAATTACGTTATATTTGAAATATGAGCAATCCAAAAAAATACAATTAATATCACATTTAATGACAAATAATAAGGATGGTCCATTCATTCTAAAATATGTGCGCCAGCTAATAAGGACCTCTTAGTGCGTATAGGCGTATAGCTTCTTCTTTTTTCTTTGTACAACACGTATAGGTTTTTATTACTACCTCCTATCTTAATGCAAAAATTAGTTTGTCTTTTAATTTGGTTTTCAATATAAACCTCTAATCAATTTTGTCTCTTATATTTATTTATTTATTTTCAGGATAGTTCTTGACTCTTTATAGTTGTTGCACATGTTAAAAGTTTCATCAAGTGGTAATTCTAGCTAATACACATAATTAACAAGGGTATTTTAGGAAAAACAATACCTATTTATTACAAATAGCTAACTTAACTAATTTTTTTAATGTACTCTAATTAGTCAATTGGCTCTTATATTAACAACTTGAGATAATATTACACTATTTCCCGGTCCTTAATATAAAAGCTAGTTGAGTAATTTGAGCATATTAAAAAATTTACACTATTTCCCGGTCCTTAATATAAGAGCTAGTTGAGTAATTTGAACATATTAAAAAATTAGTTAAGTTAATTATTTGTACTAAATAGGTACTGTCTTTCCTAAAATATCAATGCTAACCAAACGTATTTGCTAGAACTACCATTATTAAAATGACTATCTTAAAAAAAAAAAAATATGAGAAACAGAATAAATTGAGATTTTATATTTAAGATCAAAATAAAAATTAAATAAATTTTTATATTAAGAATCAGAAATAGAATTAAGAAGATCCTGAGCCATGACATCACCGTGAAGGACCAAAAAAAATTAGTGACCTGTGAGCATCATAGCATTTATTAATTGACATATACGCATGCCGACTTTGTCAAGCCCAAAACAAAGACTTTAAATCAGCTGCGAATCCGCCCTGGGCCTATCCCTACCCCCTTCCTCTCTCCAAAAACGAAAATTAAGGTTAAAAAACAATGCTAACAACCGATTTTGTAGGCAAACTGCAAAATCCCTAGTTTTGCATTTTAAAATTCTCATAATAGGGAGAGGGGGTCTCCCCACTTCTCATTTCCCTCCCTTTCTGTCAACTTCTCATTTCAACTATTAAAATTACAATTTGAGCAGTCCAGAGATTTCATATTATATGAAATAATTCTATAAAATATTTTTTAAACTAAAGTATGCATTCTTTTTGAACTGAAAGGCTAAAATACATATTTAATCCTTTAACTTTATGAAGAGTTTTAATTTGGTCCATTAACTTAAAAAATTATACTATTAATTCTTTAACTTTAAAATTATCAACAAAAAATGATGACTTTAAAATCTTAAATGTTGATAAAACATTCTCAAGTGCTAACATATTAAGTTTAATTTTAAAACAACCATAATTATTACAAAAAAATTATTATTAACTCCAACTATTTTAGAGTTAGAGGACCAAATACATGCTTTTTAAAGTTAAAAAACCAAATTGAAACCTTATATAAAGTTAAAGAACCAAATGTATACTTTATTTTATTTGTTATTATTGTTTTAAATTATCACGGCTAAAATTTATTAGTTTAATTTTATTTTTTTAAAAAAAATTGACATTTTATTTATGATTTCATAATTTTGTAAAAGATGAAACCTTGATTGTCAAAATTGCAATCTTATGATTGAGATGGAAATTAAGTGGATGAAAATAGAGGGGAAGGGAAGTGGACAAACCCTCTCTCTTCATAAAGGTGTTTTGTTTCTTTCATTCAGCTTAACAATAGATGACATTTTAATATTTTGGTAAGGTAGAATTTGCATCCAAACATCAGTCCGTCTTGAAATTTTGAATACATGATTGAAACTAAATATTGAGGTCTGCTAAAAAAATGTTTTAAGTTTGAATCAAATATTGTTGTACAATTAGAGCAGGAACTTGATTTCTGTGAGAGCTGCAATATAATCTCAAAATATTTCATAAATAAGTTTTAAAAAAGGAAGAGGAGAGAAGAGGATAAGAGGAAAAATAAGGGACCCCTTTCATCCACCATATGCCACAAATTCTTCCATAGTCAATTTTGTCGTGCTCTATGGTTTGGATTTTTTTTTTTTTTAATTAAGCCGCCACATTCTAACTCCTCTCAGATATTAATATGGCTTGAAGACCTTATATCTCAGCTGCACCTTGACGGCCATTCTTCTCTGCCTGAAGGTATCATTATTGTTGGTCGACACTATCTGACGTAAAAAGGAACCTCGCTGGTCATCATAACAGATCCTAGCATCCACAAGTAGTCATGAATGAAATTTTGGGTGCTCTCACTTTCTTCGAAATGGCTTTTAGTCATTGCCCTCAAAGTTTTCGGGCATATCTAAGATTTTAGTAAGTTCTTCATGCATGATCTGAGCCGGATATTGGTTATACAGCAAATACAGTGAAAGGAGAAGAAAGTTTTTTTTTCCAACCGGAACTAAATGAAGAGCATCTCTATGATGTATTATCAAGCAAATTGCCTTCAATTTTCTCCTAAATTCTCTCCACTTGCAACCCCCTATCTCAACCATTCTTACCATGCAAATTTGAATAACATGGTGAATATCATAGTTAACCACCTAAGATTTTTATCATTCATGTTCAGGTTAAATGGATTTGGGCTTAATCCTTGAAGAGTCGATCAGCCCATATTACAATAGTTTTCATATAAAGCCTCTAGACAACTAATAGAGGTTGGGTCTAGCGAAAGAGACTAGTACCTCACAAAGTGATGAACTAGGATTTAAATTCTTGTTGGAAAAGGTATCTGACAGTACGTCAAGAGGATTGCCTCTAATAGGAGGATACCTGTACTTAGCAGAAAAATGATAAAAGCCTCCAGTCACCTTGGTTTCTAAGTTCCCTGGGAATTTGGATCATCAATGGGGCACATTGTGATGCAAAAGTTGAAGGTTCATCGTTCCACATATGTATTGCTTGCATCTGCCCACAGGATCGACCTCACCAGATGTTTAAATGGAAAAGAGTGTTCGTAGGGAAGGGAAGCTTTTTATCGGATCTTGTTTTCGAGTTCTTACTTTGTTGGATAGCAAAATTTGGGATTATTCACAAACAGTTCTGGTGCTTTGGATATTTTCTGTGTTCAGATACAATTAATCAAGCTATCCCTCTCGAGCAGGTTATCTCACTGCATATTCAGAAGGACATTGACTCTTTCCCTACGTCTCTTTAACCCCATTTCAATTACCATTCTTTTCTTTTCTTTTCTTTTCTTTTGTTTTTTTTGCATAACTTTAGGAGGTCCTTTATTTTTTTCTAGTTTAAATTTTGTTATGTAAACTTTATGTTGCGTTTTAATATCATTTTGCTTTTTCACAGAAAAAATTTGCAGATTTGGTTCTGTTAGGTTATAACTAGCTAGTTCATCCTTGAAAGATTAGAGCTAAGCCCAAGCTCAATACAGTAAGACTATTATGTGAATAAGAAAATATATGGATCCAGACCTAGAGGGAACATTACCTTTGTAATTTAAAATTCAAATCCTAAGAACTATCTATACGTGAGATATGGGAGTGCGTATGTTAGTTTTGGAGAGACAGAGGAATAACTTCCGTACAACTTCTCTCTCAAAAGGCTCCTCCTCTCTTTCATCCGATGACATTTGTTGTATAATAATACTACCTTTCATTATTAATATAAAAGCTCATTTATTTTTTATTTTTATCCTAAATATAAGACTCCATTTTATTTTTTCCTTTATATTTGTCTATTTCTTTTTAAATTAGTTCTTGTAATAATAGTAGTTCTAACCAATATATTTTGATTAGCAGGAATATTTTAGGAAAAACAACATTTATTTATTATAAATAATTTACTTAAATAATTTTCTTAATTTATTCAAGTTAGTTAATTAACTCTTATATTAAAAATTAGAGGCAGTATAATACTCATCCTGTGATTGTATATTGCATGGGCATGCCGGATTACTCATCAGCCGAAATCCTCCGATGGTATTAGCAAATATGGTTTTCCTACTGCTTACATTATTAGTTTTTGTTTCTATTCGGTGACTGTTGAAGATGTGATTCGCTTCCTAAATTTATGCAAATCAATCACTTTAATCATTTTAATTTTATTTTTCTCCTATTGAGTTTTTTAATTACGGTGTCACTCTTCGTTATTGTGCTTCTCTATGTTTTCAGTTTTCCTGTTCATGCTTTCATGTTTTGTTATCATGTTATATACTCTTCCGATATTTAATATAGGATCTAATTATTGATTTCATGTTAATCCTAAATATAAGATATATTTTTCATATTTATCAATTTTTTCTAAATTACCTCTATTAATACTCTCTCAATCATAATCAAATAAAAGAAATAAGGAAGATATTGACGAAAATGATTATGGTATTTAACAAAAAAAAATACAATATTTCTTATAATTAACTAACTTAATTACTTAATTTTCTTAATCTAATCAAATTAGTTAAATATGCTCCTTCAGTCCTAAATATAAGACCTATTTTATAGTTTAAATTACACTATAAAATAGGTCTTATATTTAGAACCAAAGGTAGTATCTTATACTACCTCCGGTCCTTAATATAAAAGCTAGTTGACTAATTTGAGTAGATTAAAAAAATTAGTTATGTTAGTTATTTATAATAAATAGGTGTTGTCTTTCCTAAAATATTCTTACTAATCAAATGTATCGGTTAGAACTACAGTTATTATCAGGACTACTTTGTAAAAAAATAGATAAATATGAGAGACAAAGTGAATTGAAATCTTATATTTATAACCAAAATAGAAATCCAATGAGTTTTTATATTAAAAACTGAAAGTAGTATTAAGCACTGGGAGAGAAGGATACCATATGAAGTATCCATATTCCATGGACAGAAAGCATGACCTTTTGAACCCATAATGCTGTGAAACATTCCAAAAAGACAGGAACAATGACTTGCGTTAAAATGGTTTTGAGGTTTTGAGATTGGGCTATGAGAAAACTTGTGTTTAGGCAGTGAAAATAGTCTTATTATGTAGATCTCAAAATAAATCGTCACCAAAAACGCCAAAAACAAAGGCCGAATGGAGGTGATACGGCTGGAAAAGCAGTGTCGGGTTTGATAGACCCAACTTACTTCTTTCACCAAGTCAGATCTGACCCGACTAAAGATTAGGTATAACCGATAATTATGTGTTTTGGGTCAGCCCCAAAATGGCATTGTTTTGGTTTGCGCAACACCTTCCCTCCTTTAGCAAATTAAAAACCTTTCTCACAACTATACAACTATACAACCATAACGGTTTCAATGAAATCAATCTATTCTGATTCTACAAGAAACAACTAGTAGTATGATTACAGTTGTTAATATAAAATTAAATTATATACAACATACTAGTATTATACTCTTGAGTTTTGTATCTCAACTTTTTGAGTATAGCCAAAATATAAAAGAAATTAAAAGCTGAATGAAACAACCTGCTTACTTAATAATGAGAAAAATAAAAGAAAAATAGGAAACAATGTAAATATAAAATTACGGATTAAAGTACGCCATACCTAAATTATACACACCTACTATATGCAAACTTCACTTAATCTGCAAGGGGAAAGCAAAAAAGAACAATAAATCATATCGATCAGATTTGAAAATTCAGGACCAAAGAAGTTACCCTTATTGTTTTGGGTAGAATCACATAAAATATACTTTAAACCGAAATTTTTCAAGAAATTACCCTATTTTTAGGTAAAATCACATAAAATATTCTTTAAGCAAAAATTTTCATTACTGGGGCATTAAATCATTTTTAAAAATTCATATTAATCATAAAATGATTTTCTCTCATTGTTTCTCAATTATTTGAGGCCTCTTGATATTTTTAATAATTAATTTTGGCTAATTATCTCTTAATCAAAATTCCAGAAATTGAATAAAATTTCTTTTTGAGATAATTTTCTCATTCTTACATCAATCAAGTCTCAGATATGCCCTTTCTTGCAAATTTTAAAAATAACATTTTTGCCTCAATCTGGGGACGGAAGTAACACAACATCGCATCGGTATGCATACTACTTTATTTATCCCTCGACTGGCCCGTAGTCATGCGCTTAGCCTTTATTCAGAAAGGATTGATGTTACAAAACAAGGGTAGAAAGAAGAGGGAAAGAGGAAGGGGGTTGATATAAATATATTATTGTTGTTATTATTGTTGTTGTCGCCGTCGTCGTCGTTACTATTATTATAATATATTTCTATATATAATTTACAGATTTTATATGGATTTTTAGGCATAAATACAGCAGTTGTTATAAAATTATTATTAAGGCAATTAAATATACATAATACTAAAAGGTCCTAATTGTCATGTTTTTATAATTTTCCTTAATTAAATTAATTTACATGAAGGTAGTAACCGATTATGATCATTTCAAGAAAATTAGGAAATTAAAGAGAAAGAAAAATGACAAAAGGAACTCAAGACATTGCGGCAAGATGATGAAATGATACAGCTAAAATGATATGGTGTGTCTTGCATGGTGAGTGGAGCTAGGTGGTGTCCTAACCCCAAAAACAAAAAATCGGACTGGACCGTCCTCTTCAAATTAAAAACCAGTGAATTGGCCATTTGTCTGGTTTGGTTTAGCTCCAAAAGTGGATGGGAAGCAACCCGGTACAAACCGGTTTAACTCAATGTGAACTGAAAATAACCTGAGTAACCCATTTTTATATGGAAAAAAAATGAACGAAAGAAAAGAAACTCTAAATCTCTCTACATCAAACTCATCTACGTCCTTTGTTGCAAGCTTAGTTTTTTGATCGAACTTCGCTAGTGCTAACATCAACATCATCTTCACTCTTCACTTCTTGCTCCATCGCCATCATTTGCCCTCAGTGTTTGCCGCTACAATCTATCTTCATCTCAATATTTGACCCAACTCATGTTACTCATCGAAGGTAGGGAGAACTAAAGGAGAGAGAAAGGGAACCTGATTGAAGGTAAGGAGGAAGAAAGAAGAGAGAAGAGACTTGGAGAGAGAAGAGATAATAGATCGACGTGTAGATACAGGAGATGAGAAAAACTAAAACCAAGTGATATGATTTGATGGATATTCGTGGGAGGGAGGAAAGAGTGGAGAAAAACTGAAAAAATAAAACCAAATCATCTGCAAATACAGGAGATGATGAGAGAGAATAAGAAGTAAAAGTGAAAAAAATAGAAAAAGAAAAAGTTTTAATGGGTTATGAAGAAGAGAGAGAATAAAAAGAATAGAAATAAAAATAAAATAATATTTTTTGTAATTAAAATCTAAATATTTTTACATAATTTAATTAAATTGCAATATTTTAATTATCACTGGTTTTAAACCCACTCTAATCTTGATTTGACCCATAACTCTTGAACCAGTGCCGGAACTAGTTTATTGATCAGTTTGGTTTTGTATTCTTTACCCAATCTAAAAAAGGAGGACTAAAGTGGAAATCAATTAGTGTTAGGATCAAATTCAAGTCCAAGGACACATCTCATGAAGAATCCATAAAGCTTTGGCCCTCAGGCCCCGGTTGGGTCAGCTTATAACATGTTTAGGCCCACCCACATCAATATATTATGTGTATTCTTATATTGGGCCCAAACACCAACCAATTAAGCCCAATTGCATGTCAAAACCAATCCTAAAAGCCACGAGGGGTGCTACGTCGGATTAATGAAGGGTAAAATTGGAATTGAGCTCAAATCAAATTAGTGTTGTTAGCCTGTTATGTAAGGTCGTCTATTATGTTTAATCTTCTCTATATGTGTTATTAGATTTCCCATAATTTAAGTTTTGAATTTTTGTATTTAAGACTTTGATTTATGTTTGATTTCATTGTGATTGAACATTTGCAATTTATACTTGAAGTTTGATGATTCTATACCTTTTATCATAGTTTTTTTTTTCATTAATTATGTGTTTGATGCTTATCATTTAGTTGAATGTTCTTATTATATTCATTATATGCAAGTCACTTATAGTGAAAAGTTTTGGTCATAAATATAAGTCACTCGTGACATATTTAATGTTTATTTTCAATTTAACTCTTATTTAATTTTTATTAAAAAAAGAATAAAAAGACATGAGAATGATTTATAAATGAAGAGAGAGAGAGAGAGTTTTAATAAGAGTAAATTGAAAATTTTTGTAAATTTAGTGTATTTTTTAATATGCAAGAATATATTATAAATGAGTTATATTAAGAATCATACTGGTAATAAGTTTCTTAGGGATAATCACTAAATATAGAACTAGACATAATCAGGGTATCCACCAGCGGATCCAATGACTAATCCCTTCGCTGGTTTGTAGGCATCTTGATGGGTGGAACAACTGACTCGAGGTTTTAAAGCTTTTCTATGCCTAAGGTAAGGATCGAACCCTCAACACTTGATTAAGAGAGGATGAGCCCCCACCTCTCAACCATACTCCCCTGGTTATTTAAGGCTGATACTTTGACATGGTAAAGTGTAACTCTATATCTTTTGAACTGTGATAGTCATTTTTAAGAAGATTATCATTATATTTGCTTTATTTATATTTACTCATTTTCTTTATATAATAAAAATTCAAAAAATAGTAGTTTAGGAGTAGGTAATAGGGAAAAAAATATGCTCCTCAAAATTATGCTTTTCCACAAATTAAGGTCTTAACTCTTAAACTAATATGCTATCTTATTTATATTTCAATTATTGTTAATACAATCTTTTGTCCCTCAAGTTTGCATGAACTTTTATTTTATTCCTTCTAATTTCTAACCATTAGTTTTGATCTCTCAAGAATAAAATAATCCAGGGTTTTATTAAATTATAATGACTAATACTTTGGATGAAAAGAAATTTAAAGAACCAAAATCTATGCGTTGAAATTTAAGAAATTAAAACCAAAATAAAAATAAACATGAGGAATCAAATTGTATTAACCCTTCTATTATTTTATTTGAACCATAACTAACATTTATTCATGCATTTGGCTTTCACTCGGAAATGCCGAATATTACAAGTTTTTTTTTTTTTGGACCAGGGAATATTACAAGTAATCTTAACATTTGTCCTGTAGACACTGCGACATGGAGCGGGTTTCAACCATGGTGCTTGATCAAGAACTTATTATCACACGAATTAAGATTTAAAATCTTTTTATTAATAGAATTTCTTTTAGAATCTAAAATATTTATAGCATAATAATTTTTAATATAATGATGAATACTCAACTTCCTAGTCTCTTTTAAATTTTAGTGAAAATCTCAATTAAATTCATCTGAAATACTTAAATTTAAAGGCATACAGTTTTAACAAATTTCTAATAGGGACATGAGATCTAATTAGGGATCTCAAAATGTTATTAAATGATAAAAATACCTGTCTTTAGTTTAAAAAAATTGATTATTTTGTGGGAAAATTGGTATTATTTAAGAATTTTTTATTAATAGAATTTCTTTTAGAATCTAAAATATTTATAGCATAATAATTTTTAATATAATTATAATACTCAACTTCCCAGTCTCTTTTAAATTTTAGCGAGAATCTTAATTAAATTAATTTGAAATACTTAAATTTAAATTGAGGCGTACAGTTTTAACGAATTTCTAATGACGAATGTGAGGTCTAATTGGGGATTTCAAAATGTTATTAAATGATAAAAATACCTATCTTTAATTTAAAAAAATTGATTGTTTTGCGAAAAAATTAGGGATAAATCTTTCATTGAAAATTTAGTTGGTAAATAATACTTAAGGATTTTGTGCAATTCAACTTTCCTTTTGTGAAATCCATATTTTCTATGTGTAAATTAGTCCATTATATCTAAGCAATATTTTGATAAACCCATCTTCTCTTTGTGCAACTTGACTTTCATTATTAGCAACTTATCTTCCCTCATCCTAGGAACAATTTGCCAATTAAATTTCTAATGAGGGATTTATTTCAAATTTTTCCTTCTTTTGCTCCTCCTAAGTGGTTCCTCATTTCTTATGATTGGTTTTTTTAATCAATAAACATATAAGTAATTTTATAATGCTTAAAATTTGTATATATAACTAGAACCTTAAAAAATATTTTAATATAAAACATACAAGTAGCTTTTAAATATTTTTTTTCATTTTCAGGCTGTAAATATTTATTTTAATATTTTAAAATATTTTAATTACAAGAAATATTTAATAATTAAGTTCTTATAATTTACGTTTTCGGGTTGATTCAGTGCTGCTTAAATAAATAAAACTCACCTAATTTTGTAACTATAAAAAAATTTGGGAAAATTGCAAATAAAGACCGTGGAATATATAAAATCGCAATTTGGGTCCTTGAATTTATATAATTGCTGTCAGAGACCCGGTCCCAAATAAGAAGTATGAAATGTTGATTAAAAGTCAAAAATGCCCTTCTGCTTTTTTTGCAGTCCCTTGTCTACATGCCCTAGCTTTATCTTTCTTCACTTTCCAAGTCGTCTCCCTCTTTCTTCATTCTCCGACTCGTCTCCCTCTTCTTGATGATGAACCATACAAATCTCTTGAAGAAATTGAGGCTAACACCATTAGAAATCTTCTTCTTGATGAACATGGTCCATCTTCTGGTGTTTTTGATGACTCGAGTTTCAATAATTTACCAAAACTGGTGATAACCTGGAAGATTTTGATCTGTTTGGCAGTGGTGGAGGTATGGAGCTGGAAGGCGATGAACATCTAACTATAGGAAAAGGGGCCAATGGTCCAGATAAAGATCCTAGTTGCTTCGGACGTTTTAAACGGAAACTTTCTTTTGTTGAACATTCTTCTAGAACAATTTTTGTTAGAAACATTAACAGCAATGTTGAAGATTCTGAGCTAAAGATTCTCTTTGAGGTGCTTCTTTATTGTTTTACGTTGATAGATGCTATGCTAGAATTCTTAGAAAGCATTTTAGACTTTGAATCTTATAAAAAGTCAATGCAATTTCTTGTTTGTTTTGACAGTAATATGGTGATGTCTAAACCAAGTTTGATAAGTTGTTGAAAATAACAAATTGACAAGTTCTGATACTCACTTCACGACAAGTTCAGTAATGCGAATAACAAGTTTAGGAAGGTAAATAACAACTTCTGATAAGCAATTCATAGAAATTCGAGTTACTGTGTTAAGATGACAGCATTTTCAGATTTCTTTAGCAGATGACAAGTTCTGATACACAATTCATGACAAGTTCAGTAAGGCGAATGACAAGTTTAGTAAGGCGAATGACAACTTCTGATAAGCAATTCATAGAAATTTGAGTTTCTGTGTTAAAATGACAGGTTCTCATTAGGTTTTCATACTTTTTTTGTTAAAATGATTGGATTTTCACATTGATTTATCAAATGACAGGTTCACAATAGAAAATGACAAGTTTCCATAAGATTTTCATACATTTTCATACTGTTTTTGGCTGGAATTGCAATTTGCATATTTTTGACAGCAACAACTTCTGATAAATATGAAATGACAAGTTTATAATGAAAAATGACAAGTTAAGTATGGCAAATGACAAGTTCCCATAATGTTTTCATACATTTTCATACTTTTTCTGTTGGAATTATAATTTGCACATTTCTAACAACACCCACTTTTGATAAACACGAAATAACAAGTTCATAATGGAAAATGACAAGTTAAGTATGGCAAATGACAAGTTTTCATAATGTTTTCATACATTTTCATACTTTTTCTGCTATGATCACAATTTGCACATTGCTGATAGCAACCACTTTTGATAAACAGTAAATGACAAGTCTACAATAGCGAATGACAAGTTAAGTATGTAAAATGACAAATTCCCATAACGTTTCCATACAATTGTAAATTTTTCTGTTAAAATAACAATGTGCAGATTTCTGACAACAAACACTTCTGATAAACAGTAAATTACAAGCCCATAATAGCGAATGATAAGTTAAGTATGTAAAATGACAAGTTCCCATCACGTTTTCATACAATTGTAAATTTTTTTGCTGAAATAACAATGTGTAGATTTCTGACAGTAACCACTTCTGATTAACATCTTTTATCATCAATTTCACCTCTCATTTCCTCCTAATGTATAAAACTATAGCACCAGAACTCTCATAAGCCCCTTAAGAAGCATGCTTATATCAATACCAGCGGCAAATGCACTATGATGATCATATCCACTCACAAGTGCATCCTCAACCATAAAATCCCAAATGTAAATTGTCATATCATATGAACAAAAAACCATCAAATTCTACATATAAGGTGAGAACTTTATTCATTTAGCACTGTATTTAAGGCTCGTTTGTTTCTCACATCCCACACCTTGATCGATTTATCCACCGAAATACAGTCATCAGACTTGATTTCCATAATTTAGAGTTTTTTTGCAATTATCAGAAGTTGGTGCTGTCAGAAATGTGCAAATTGTAATTCCAGCAGAAAATGTATGAAAATGTATGAAAACGTTATGGGAACTTGTCATTTGTCATACTTAACTTGTCATTTTTCATTGTGAACTTGTCATTTCGTGTTTATCAGAAGTGGTTGCTGTCAGAAATGTACAAACTGTATTTCTAGGAAAAAAAAAGTATGAAAATCTTGTAGAAACTTGTCATTTTCTATTATGAACTTGTCATTTTCATAAATCAATGTGGAAATTCAGTCATTTTAACAGAAAAAGTATGAAAACCTAATGGGAACCTGTCATTTTAACAGAGAAATTCAAATTTCTATGAATTGCTTATCAGAAATTGTCATTCGCCTTACTAAACTTGTCATTCGCCTTACTGAACTTGTCATGAATTGTGTATCAGAACTTGTCATCTGCTAAAGAAATCTGAAAATGCTGTCATTTTAACACAGAAACTCGAATTTCTATGAATTGCTTATCAGAAGTTGTTATTTTCCTTCCTAAACTTGTTATTCGTATTACTGAACTTGTCGTGAATTGGGTATCAGAACTTGTCAACTTGTTATATTCAACAACTTATCAAACTTGTTATTTTCAATTATGAACAGAAACTGAAAATTAAAATAGAAATGAAGAATAAAAATCCAGATTTGTTGGGCGTTGTCTGAGCACCAAGCAATCATCGCACACTTGCCGTTGTCGCTGCAACCATCTTCGACTTCAACGCAAAACTCGGTGACAAACTGGAACCCAATTCCCTGTCGAAGCTAGGCTTCAACAATATCCAGCGAGAGTCTTGTTGAGCTTAATTATTGTTTCCCTTGGCATCCTTCTTCTAAGTCCTGTTATTCACTTGCTTTGGGAGAAGGAACAAAGAAGATGACAGAGGGAAAAGAGAGAATGAGAGAAGTTGGGGGAGATGAGGTTAAGGACAAGGAAGTGGGACTGGAGAAGAAGGAGAAGGAAGGGGAATGAGATGAGGAGGAGGAAAAAGAAGCACGGAGAGAAGGATAGAGGGGAAGAAAAGGAAAGAGAAGGAGAGGATAAGATGAAAAAAAGACAAGGAGAAGCAGAAGGGCGTTTTTGACTTTTAATCAACATTTCATAATTCTTATTTGGGACCGAGTCTCTGACAGCAATTATATAAATTCAAGGACTCAAATTGCGATTTTATATATTCTACGGTCTTTATTTGCAATTTTCCCAAAAAATTTCATTAAAATATTTTTTCTTTCTTATTCGGGACACCTGCCCAAGAATCCCATCTCTTGATTGAGATTTTTTAAAAGGAGATAAGAGAAGGAATATATGTTATAGTTACAAGCCTAATTAAACTGCATTTCTGTAATATATTTAAGAGAGAGAAAGAAGAGAAATACGAGAAAAAGAAGGTAAATGATTATAGTTGCAATTCTAATTGAACCATATTTATGTAATAATACTTTTAATGCTAAATATAAAATCTATTTTGTAGCACTATTTACCTATAAAATAGATATTATAGTTACAAAATTAAATGGGTGAGTTTTATTTATTTAAGCAACGTTGAACCTGATCTGAAAACACAAATTATTAAAACTTATTATTAAATATTTTTTATAATTAAAATATTTTAAAATCTTATAAAAATATTTATAACCTGAAATAAAAAATGTATATTTAAATGCTACTTATATTGTAATTTAAAATGTTTTATTATATTTTTTTAAAAGTTATATTGTTTTTAGTCTCAAAATAATCTTAAGAGATGAGGAATCACTTGAAAGGGGTAAAATAATCAATTTTATTTTTCCAATTAAAGAGACCGTTTTGGTCATTTAATAATATTCAGAAGTTCATAATTAGGCCTTATGGCCAGATTAAAAACTTATTAAAAGTATAGACCTCGATTTAAATTTAGGTGTTTCAAATGGATTTAATTGAAAATTTTCTCAAAGTTTATTATGTTTATTTATAATACATTGGACTTTTAAATATAAAATTGATCAAGGCAATTAATAGAAAATAGTTATATATAACACTTGAAGGTTATTTGAAATAAGAAGGCTACTTTATAAATGAGAGATCTTAGAGTAAAATAATCCTTGTTATGAATATAAAATATCTATGTGTATGTCTATATCTCTTATTATTTTTAATATCTTATATTATCTCTATGTTTCATATATCTCATCTTATTATGCAATATATAGATTCTGTTAAAGATGTAAAACTATGCCTATAAATAGAAGGCATATATCATGTATTCAGTATCTTGAATGGAATGAGAAATACCCTTATTTTCTCTTCTCTCTAATTCTCTACTCTTCTATATTTTTTTTATTTATAACACGTTATCAGTACAAATATCTATCTAAAGTATGTGTGATATATCTCTGAACCCCAACATAACTTTAGAACATCATTTTTATTAGTTTTCTATCCTTTGCTCTATTTAAATAAAAATACCTCAAGTATCCTATATATTGTGTTTCGGAATATCCATATCTCTATTTAACTTATCTAAGAAAATCTGAGTCATTATGTGAAATTTAAAGGATCATTTACTGTTATTTTAAACATCATGTTCCATGGCTAAAATTGGATATTATTATTACTTTGTATTTTTGCACTGTAATTTAATTTTGATATGAATATTATATCTTTTGAATTAATTGTGATATGAGAAATTTGTTTTCATCTGTTCCTCAGTGACTTGATGACACTATTTTGAATAGAACTTGAAGTTTCAATCGATTTTTTTATACATCTTTCAGTGACGTAATGTCACTAATTTTGATGGAACATGGAATTCCAATTAATACTTATGATTACAAATGGCCAATGTCCAAATTGAAATTTTTAGAGAGTAATGGTTACAATATGGCTAGAAGTCATATTCAAGCAAATGTCCTATGAATGTGTTGATTGAAAGTAAATGAAAAAAGTTGTTGTGGAGCTAAAAGGCCAAAAGATGTGGGAGTAAATCTTTAGAAAGTTCAAGTGCTAATAATAAATAGAAAAATTTGTTGTAAAGCTAAAAAGCCACAAGACATGAAGGTAAAAGCTTAGAAAAATCAAATGCTAGTAATAAAAGACATAATTTTTTGCGGAACCATAAGACCATAGGATGTGGAAGTAAACACTTAGTCAAATGCTAACAATTAATGTAAATCTAGTTGACACTTGCAATCCAAGTTATATATTTTTGATTTTCAATGTTATAGTCAGAAGCCATGTAGCTTTGATTTTTTAAGTTATGGCCAAAAGCCCTATAGTATTAAATTCATATCTTATTAAATGGCCAAAAGACATATAGTTTTGATTCTAAGGAGGATTACTATGTAGTTTGTTTATAAAGAAAAGTTTGTGGTAATTAGACCTTTTGAATATTATAAATAATATAGCTCAAAAGACGATTGGCTCAAATATCTTATATTACAAGAAACTCTTGACTATAATGAATAATGGCATGGTATGTTTGTTTATAAGATTCTTTTTGTATGTGGCTATGTATTATATTCTTTACTTTTATTACATTTTTATTTATTTAAAGTCTTATTTTTATTCTTATAACTATGATCATCTTAATTTGATATCAATTGACTTAATGTGTGGTAAAGCACAATAATAAAGTAGCTACTAGCTATATTAATTTTATATAGCTCCAATTTATTGAGAGAAAATATGGTCGTGCAGTAGAGATTCATATTCGTCATATGGTACAAGAATTTATCTATTCTCATTATTTGATGTTATATTCATACTTTACATTTTAGTAATTTAAAAATTAAATTTTATTTTTATATTTTTGTGATATTCATTTTGATATATATTGATATTATAATTTCACTAGGTCGAATTATGTCACTAATTGATTTTTTGATTCTGAAAAATTATGTTTAAAGACCTAATTCCTTTTTAATCGAATATTACACTCAAAGACTCATGTTCCCATTCAACCGCTAAACTCTTTTCTCATATACCTGGGGAAAAATTATAGCTAGTAGCCAAATGACTCAAAATATTTTATTTCATTTAATATTATTTGCAAAATAAAAAAAATTTGTAGAGAGATATCTTTTTATCCCTATAATTAGATTTTGAGGGACACATAAGAAAATAAGTTGATTATATTTCATTCATTATAATGAAGTTTTCTTTGTAGTCCCCTTAAAATTTCTTTATCTCATAAAGAACATAATATAATTCGATAAAAAAAATAAAGAAGATAATATAATTATCTTTTCTTTTATTTATATGAGTAAGAATATAATAATGAAAATCATATATTGATTAAGACTCTAGAAGAGTCAAAAGTTTTAGATTCAACTAACACTAAACATTTACTTAAATCTTGATTTAAGCAAAAGGTTGTAAATTTGATCCTCTGAAGATGTGTGAATTTCTCCTATTGGGTGAAAGATGAAAATATAATGCTCAAGAAGAGTTACATCATGGTTTATTATTCCTATTTATGATTGAAAATAATATTTCAATGCGTGAGCTTCTTCTATCAGGTAAAAGATGAAAATTCAATGCTCCAGAAGAGCTATATCATGGTTTATTATCCCCATGATGGTTGATAATAATATCACAATGCGTGAGTTTTTCCTGTTGGTTGAAAGATGAGAATATAAGGCTCCTTAAGATCTATATCATATTTTATTTTCCCTATTGATGGTTGAGAATAATATATTCTGATGTGCGAGTTTCTCCTATCAGGTGAAAGATGAGAATATACAGCTCCAGAAGAGTCATATCATGATTTATTATCTCCATTAATAAGCAAAAGTTTATCAATATTTGAGAATAATATCGTAATGAACCTAAAGTTCATATGCTTATTGTTTAGCATGACCGGTTAGATCATCCCGAATCACAGTGATGCAAAATATCATGAAGAATGTGCATTGACATTTATATAATAATTGTCTCAAAAATATTAAATAAAAGAACATTACTAGCTGTACTTGAAATTGGAGTCGTGCACACACACGCACACACATAATGTATCAAGTTCATGCATATGAGCCCATTTAGACATTGTATAGACCAAATTAATTAATAACTTATGAATGAGAGATGCATTTATAAAATAGTCACATGGGTGTTTATGATAAACTTACAACCAAAAGTTTGCAAATATGTTCAAATAATTATATTGAGTGCATAACTCTCAGATTATGCAACCATATGATTCCTGCAGAAATTACTAGTGATTTTTCTTCAAGTTGTCAATGATTATATGCTTGGCAAAAACCTTTATAAGTAGTTAGATCAAAGCTTATAAGAACAAAATTTCTATTTTAGTGTTGTAATAATTGATTTTATATATTTCTGAATGTAAATGCATTAAGCCAATAATGTATTATCAATTCTCTCAATATAATTGGTTTTTAGTTAGAAGCCACACATTTTTCATCTTAGAATATGGAATATTTATTATTTCATCGTAATAATGCACATAGATTGATATTAAAAGTTAGTTGAGATTAATGTTAGATAAGAAACTCTTTTTTCTTGTTTGTCTCTAAATGAAACTAAAGAATGTTTCTAAAGGAAACTTATGAATTTAGGAGACCTACACTTTATGTTCCCAAGATGAAGAAGAGAAAATGAGCAGCTGGAAAAGAAAACACACAAAATGCATATTTACTATCAAATGTAGATCCTCAAATATTAGAGTATGAACTAGAAGTTCATAAAGTATTATATTCATAAAATACTACTCATATCTACCATATGCAATTACTAACCCAAATGAGAATTCTTAATTCTCATATTCCAGCTAAGAGGGCTCTTATTTTTATAAGACATATTTGAAGCATAAGAGAATAACCAGTTCCAAAAGAAAAGAAAAAGGAGCAAATGATCAAGATGGTCATATTAAGGAGGCATGAATTGTAAAAGAAGCTAAAACATAACTATTTGACCGTTGAAGAGGTTTAACTGCTTAAAAGCAATAAAGAGATCTCGATATGTTATGTCATAAAAGAAAAGGGGACCAAAAAGGAAAAAAATTGTCAATAATAATTTTAGTGATGATATCACATGATTAAATAAGGATCTATCTTATATACAAATTTATTATGAGATATAGATAGAAAGATAGTTGGCCAACATAAAAGCAAAGATGCAACATTTAACATGAATTTGTGCATTTCTAACTTAAGCACCTAAAGTTGTAATGCTAGTATCATATAAATGGGCATTTGTACAATAAAAGAGAACTTCAATCATGAGGTAGATTAAATTCTTATGTGTCTTATTAATATGATAGTTTGATATAATATGAAAAAGTCTTCATATGTGTTTAGAGAATACAGTGACTCACTCTATAGTGAAATTATATATAAAGTTGAGAAAGATTTAAATCCTTGTGTAAATTCAAAACGATCCAATGTATGAATATATTTGGATTAAAATATATGAAAATCCTTTAGTGATTTAAGCTCTTAATAATGTTTTCAAAAACAATACTCAATTAAGTTAAATAAGTCTCTATATAAAGGCCCATGTGATATAACTTATTTAGTAAATATTGGTTGAAGGAATGATATAAAAATATTCCACATTGCCCATGTCTATGAAAATATTTGAATTGAAACTTTTGAAGAGTTTACAAAAGCTGTGAATTGCTTAAAAAAAAAAAATTTAAAATGAAAGATTTGAGAAGAATAAATATGCGTAAGTCACATTTGTTATGTGGATAAGTCACATCTATTATGTATTTTGATAGTTACAAGATCTTTAGATGTAAACTAAAGATCCATTTAGACTTCAAGAAGGTAACAAAGACATACTTGTCTAGAAGTACCATCTCTTATTACCGCTAGAGCACTTATATATCTAGCTAGCCACACAAGACCGGATATATCATTTCATAATTAGCATGACATGGTTCTTCACTAACACAAAGATGTTGGAAATGAAGATTATTAATTATTTAAAAGTACTGTGGAGATGATATTATTTTATCTAAATATACCAAAGATTAATTTTATTGGCTATGTAGATACTGGATCTTTGTTTGATCCTCATGTCGAGAGATCCTAGTATGATCTACATACATGTTGTTAGACTACAAATGGACTATTTGTCTCATGATCTTCAAAAGATTATAAAATTAATATCGATCATATTTTTCTAAATATAATGTTTGAAAGGCTTGTTCACGATATTAGACTTTGCAGCTTCGAAGATGTTAGCTGAAGTTGCCCAGATGGGAGAGTTGATATACGCTGTACTTTTTTTATTTCTCTATGATTTTGTCCTACTGGGTTTTCTTGACAAGATTCTTAATTAGGCAGCACTGTATAGTATATCAATAAATGATGTATTCTTTTTTTTTTTACCAGGTTTTTGTCCCATAGGATTTTTCCTAATTGAAGTTTTTCAATGAGGCATTTCATATAATGGACATCAAAGGGGCTATGAATATAATAATATCTGTGTATATGTTTATATCTCTCTTATTTTCTTTCATATATTATATTATCTCTATGTCTCACAACTATCTCATATTATTATGTAATCTATAGATTCTGTTAAAGATGTAAAGTTGTGTCTATAAATAGAAGGCATATATCATGTGTTCAATACCTTGAATGAAATGAGAAGTACCATTATCTTCTCTTCTCTTCCCTCTAATCCTCTACTCTTCTTTATTTATAACAATTCATAAATATTCTCATGTAGTTGTGTTTGTTAAATAAGTTATTTTTCTTATCAACCCTTAAATTATAAAAAGGAGAATAAATATTAAATTAACTCCATCTTAATGAAGCCTTTTACTCGTCAAGAAGTCAAAGTAATAGTCTTTGATCTCCCCAAGAATAGTGTGCCTGATATTGATGGTTTCCATGATCATTTTTATCAAAAGAATTGGGAAATTATAGTAGAAGATATCTTTAATATGGTTCAGTAATTTTGGCAAACAGAATATCTACTCAAGTCCTTGAACAAGATCATCATAACACTTTTCCCAAAGTCTGATTGGCCATAATCCTTTAAAGACTTTAGACTAATAAGTCTTTGCATAGTTGCTTATAAAATTATTCTAAAGGTACTCAGCAATCGGCTAAAATCCATTCTACGAAGACTTATTGCTCTAAATCAATGTGCCTTTCTCAATGGGAGACTCATTTCATATAATATTATTCTTGCCGCGGATGTCCTCAATCAAATTCACTCCTCTAGAGTAGCTAAAAAGAAAATAGTTTCTCTCAAGGTAGATTTTTCTAAAGCTTTTGACAAGCTCTTTGGGGATTTTATTGAATTTGTTCTATCTCTGATGAATTTTTCATTAAAATGGATTAGCTTGATTAAACAATGCATTTCCATTGTTGGGTGTCAAATCCAATTTAATGGAAGCTTACTTCTCCCATTTTCCCTAACAAAGAAATCCGTCAAGGGGATCCATTATTCCCTTATAAATATATTCTATCTATAAATGTACTATCACGTATGCTCTATCATCTTGAGATGTCAACTTTGTGGAAAGGATTCAAAATTTGCTAAAAGGCACAAGCTATTTTTCATCTTTTCTATGCTGATGATTCTCTCTTTTTCTTTGGATGTACTCCTATGAATCTTTTCTCTATCGAAATGGTCCTCAATAAGCATGTCTTATGGTTAGGACAAGATTGCAATAGAGTTAAGACTTTCCTTATCTTTACTTCAAATGTGCCCATGCTTTAAAATTGTGTTATTCTAAATTCTTGGGCTTTTACTTTGAATCTTCTCTAAGGAAATACTTGGGTACTTGGGTTGATCCTAGACGAAGTAAGTCAACAATTTATGAGCAAGTTATAGGCTTCCTGGCTTACTTCAATCAAATTAGTTTTGTCAGCTGTTAATATCCATGTCTTCTCATGTGTATGTCTCCTGTAATATGCATGTGATTGTATTGATTCTTGCTGCATTAATTTCTTCTAGGGTTTTAATGAAGACAGGAAATAGATCCATCTTCTTATTAAGAATATGCTCTTTCAGCCAATTTAACAAGGGTGGTTTAGGTCTCAAATCTTCTAAGGTCGCTAATCAAGCCTTGCTAGCTAAGCAAATATGGAGGGTCCTTTCTTCTGACTCAAATTCTTTGCTAGCTCAGACTCTTAAGATCAAATATTTTGACTTGAACTCCCGCTCAATCATTAAACTCCCGATAATTCTTCTTGGATCTGGAAAGGCATTGCAGAGCATGCTCATCTTATAATTGACAAATTAGCCTGGAAGGTAGGAAATGGTAAGTCAATTCCACTATACCACCATCTTTGGTTGGCCATGCAGTTTGATCAACCACAGGTGGGTCTTATTTGCAAGGTGGCTAATCTAGTTCTTTGAGGGACTGTGACACCCCACTAGTTCTTCGAGGGGGAACACATGGTCCACCAAGTACTTTGTGGTCTTTGGCCAGTCCACATCACTCGTGTGGTGAGCTTGTCAAAGTTGCCAGTCAAATGGGAAGAATTTAGCCCATGGGTCCAGTCGACGGAAATAAGGAGGATATAAGGATGGATTTGGGCTCAGGAATTGCATATGATATGGGATATTCATTGATATTTATATCTTTTAAATAAATGACAAGTATATTATCTCTTTTGAAATGTATCAATTGCATGAGATTGGTGGAAATATTTGTCTTATATGATTATTGTGAGTTTAAATGTTAAATAAATATTTGTCAACTATTATTAACTCTATGTATCTCACTTGACACCTCGCTAGCCCATGCTAGGGTGTGTGATAGGTAGGGATTTAGTTACTGAGACGTTGTTTCACTCCTGTTGCTTTACCATTTTCAAGAAACAATACGTTAGCGGGACCTTCGAGGAAGACTCCTGAGGGTCAATAGCTGTAGCTGACAGTGTAGAGCTTTTGGACCTTATTTTATGCAATCTTTTCATATATTGCCACGTATCAAGACTGTATTCATTTGGGACTTATTTTACCTTCTCATATTTTTATGTCGTTTGACTTAGTGAATGTATTATACCTTCTATTTTTGGTTTATTTTGTCTGAACATTAGACTAGAGTTCTGGTAGTGGGCCCAAGGCCTTAGATTGCATGTGATTGAATTGTTGTGGATCCACGATGTGATAATGGCAATTTTTGCAAGTTTAGTTATTGCTAATATTAACTAATATAGTCAAATCTAAACTACTACTATAATTTATCATTTAGAGGCATATTATTTTATAACCATGTTTGCCATGATTACAAATATAAGTTATTCTTTTTCTAACCACGATAGTCTTAATTAAGGTCGAATGCTTTTCTATCATGGTTAGCCCCTTAGTGATGTGATTGCTCTTAAATAACCATGATAGGGTATGTTTACTAGTTTTAGTCCTTTCTATCATGGTTAGTTTTGGTTAGTAAGTGGTGATGTTGCAATTCTAATGAAGACAGGAAACGGATCCATCTTTTTATTTAGAATGTGCTCTTTCAGCCAATTTAACAAGGGTGGTTTAGGTCTCAGATCTTCTAAGGTCACTAATCAAGCCTTGCTAGCTAAGCAAATATGGAGGGTCCTTTCTTCTGACTCAAATTCTTTGCTAGCTTAGACTCTAAAGATCAAATATTTTGACTTGAACTCCCGCTTAATCATTAAACTCCCGATAATTCTTCTTGGATCTGGAAAGGCATTACAGAGCATGCTCATCTTATAATTGACAAATTAGCCTGGAAGGTAAGAAATGGTAAGTCAATTCCACCATACCACCATCTTTGGTGGCCCATACAGTTTGATCAACCATAGGTGGGTCTTATTCGCAAGGTGGCTGATCTATTAATTCATGTATCCTCTACATAGAACTTCTTAAAATGAAATCATCTTTTAGTTTTTCTCTTTACCCTCTGCACATTGCAGAGGAAATCATCCAAATTCCTATCTCGATGCTTAATTTGCTAGATAAACCTTTTTGGAATGGCAGTAATTTAGGATCTTACACAGTCATGGAAGGGTCAAAATTTCTATATCCCCTTCAATCTTTAGGTAATACAAATAATGAGTTTTTTTGGTGAGTTATTTGAAAATCTCCACTACCTTTTAATTACATTCTACATTTCTGGAAGCTTTTTATTTTTGTTTTCCCTTGTGGAGACATTTTAAAGAAGCATCATCTTCCTATTCATGAATTTTGCCTTTTTAGTTGTCATATTAAAGAATCTTAAGAGAACTTTATTTTTTTTGCTAAAGTATATTTTTAATCCTTTAACTTTATACAAAATTTCATTTTGATCTCTTAACTTTAAAAAGTAAACTTTTAGCCCTCTAATCCTAAAAATGTTAACAAAAAATGATGATATTGAGCCCTCTAATGCTGATAAAACATTATTAAATACTAATATATTGAGTTTAATATTTAAAACAAGCATGATTGTTACAAAAAAAATCATTATTTAAGACTAACAATTTTGGGGCTAAGGGACTAAAAGTATATTTTTTAAAGTTAAGGGATCAAAATGAAATCTTGTGTAAAGTTAAAGAACTAAAAGTATACTTTAGCTTTTTTTTCCCATTATCCTTTTTCTAGAGCCTCATAGTCTAGATGTTTTTCTATAAGAATTCCCTCTGAATTAAAGATTTGGCTCAAGGATCTTCTTTTAGAATTACACCATCTAGCCACTTGGACTTGTTATGTGGTATCTTGTGCTTATTGTGAGTTATCTGGAGAAAAAGAAATTTTGCTCTACACCATGGTAAACTTGATGACCCCTTCACTGTTATGACGGAAATCAATGGCATCCTCTCTCTTGTAAGCTTAGCTTTTGATAAGCCAAAATTAACTCCTCAGATGAAACATCCTATCTTTAACCCCTTAGAGTATACATTTGTAAGTGTTATGGCTCAAGCAGGTCAAAATACAAGCCCGCGGATTTAAAATTTTCAACATAACTACTTGGATTACTATTCACTGTTTAGATTCAGATTTCATGTCCAATTTTGAAAAATCATAACTAATTCTATAAAAATCGTATCTCCTTGTGTACACATCCGATTGAGGTGATCTAGAACTCATTTTAAAGCCTGGGATGTGTACTATAACTCTGCCAAATTTCATGGCTTAACTCATTCATTTGATAGGTCAAATTGGAGCTACAAACTCATTGCTCCATGACTTACGTTTTATCTCTTAACCTCTTTTTACTTTAATTCTTTCTATTTCTTTGGTATACATAAATTGGGTTTACACTTTTCCAATCATCCTCATACATTTCTATTCATCCCATAAACAGTGTAATTAAATACATGGCATCATTAGCATCCATAACATAAATTACATAATAGGAGAATTACACATTGAATAATAATATCATTTATTAACGTCAATAATTCTCTACTTTCTTCTCCTTGCCTCTCGTGTCATTATTGCCCACCGTTGATTGACCTAAATAGTTGGTTAGGGAGGGGTGAGATTTGGGAGAATCTCAGTAGCAAACACTACCCATAAGCATGCAAGACATAATGTATATGCATGACATGTTGTAACATTAACACATGAATGCCATGGAAAGTAAGCTAAAGCATTTCATGCTTTCATAACATATTGCCAAGGCAAAACATAACATAAACTTCCAAACATAAATTTGCAAACATTTCATCATAGCTTAGTCATATCATGGCAATACAACCACATCATGCAAGCATAAATATCAAGCACACAGTATAGGTAAGTTCACTACCTTGTAACATAGCTTTCCTCTTGCTTTTCCTTTGATTCCTTTGTCTTTTCAACCCTATGGATTTTCAATCAACACCATTAAACATCCTCTTGGATGTTCCAAGATCCTAAACACATCAATACATGATGCAAAATAATTATTAGAATCAAATCATCAACTTATCTCTACTTGATTCTTTCTTGAACATACTTGAACTCTAACTTTTGAGTTTCAATTCCAACCTTCCTAAAATTATTTCCACATATTATCCCCACATAATTTTGCATGTAGAATCCATTTCCAAACTCAAAACAATCAAAATTAAATCCTAACCATTTAGAGCAGTCAAGGCTGAATAGAATCATAAACTAAGGGAAAGTTAGATTTTTTGCAAAATCAACACAGAACCACTTGATTCTTGTTGTTTCCAAGCCTTTAAACATGTTTTTAACACCCATATCATCTTCTCCTATTCCAATAAATTGCGTGCAGCACCTCCCTATAGGATTTCAATAATTAAAAATCCAATCAAACCATCCACCAGGCTTAAAAATAACAAGGGAGGTAGAAACTACATCAAAAATGACACACATACCTTGTTTTAGAGCTTGATCTGGCTTGGAACCACTTGGCCTTTCTTTCTCCCTCTTCTTTCTCTCTCTAGAAACTATTTGGCAAGAGCTTCCCCAAGGTTTCCATGGCTTAGGATGAAATGAGAGGGAGGGGAGGGGTATTTATAGAAAACAAGACTGAATCTCGACCATTGATCTTAAAAATATGTGGCTTGATCTAGACCGTCCATTTTCTCTTTTTATCTTGTGATGACATGTGTCCTATGACATCATGCTTACCTCATCTTGATGACATCATACTTACATCATCAAGCCACATGTCTTTAATCCAACTGCACACGTGTCTTGCATCCGACCGTACACGTGTCTTATATCCAATCGTACACATAATACCTTCGTTTCCCATATAACCGTACACTTGTCACTTTCATATTCCTTCATCATTTTGGCATTAAAATAGGGAGGAAATTAATATAAAATTCGTCCAAAATATAGCCCTTAGGCATTCATCTACCTATTTTGCCATTCTGGACCATATCGAGTACTTTTTTGAGTCCTGACTTACCCGGTACCACTGGGACATGTTCTGGCATTATTTTCTCATCTTAATGAAGTACATATATGGCACCATCTTAGAGAAGCATAGATGAAAATAATTAGCTCTATTGACAGGCTATTTAACCTTGCTGAGTCATGCAGCAGAGATTTCACTATAACAAGTAGACAAAGGACTGTCTAAAATTTTCCTGTACTGCGTTCTGATTTTTATGCTGCCTATAAATATCTTTTGCTGACTCAGCATGATGACTCAACGATGTCATGATTGCATTTGGTGACTTAGCATGCTGACTCAGTGCCGTCATGATGGTCTTTAGATATTTTCTTTCTCCTTTTCCCAGAAATATTATTAAATAATACTTAATCAGGGTTACCTTCTCCAAATTCTTTCTATCGGCTCGTAACTCCGTTAATCTGTCTCTGGGTTTCATTCTTTCCCTTTTATCACGGGAAATTCCTCTAATTTTTCTCGGGTCAAAAGAAACTGTAGACAGCTATTTTGACTTTCCTCGGATATGGTATAAATAGGCTTTAAATTTAATTAAAACTAACCTTGTCAGTTTCTGGAGACGGAATTAATTTTACAATCTGTGTAAATTCCTCAACTACTGTTCCCCAGTTTTTCCTGATTTTTGATGCCGTCTCATAGCTTAAATAATTCAATTTAAGCTACTATCTCAAATTGCCCAAAACCCTGGAATAACTTCAGGGCATTTCCGTCATTTCTAACCTTATATCGGCTCTGAGATCCTGTTCCCATTTTTTTTGGAATTTTTCTAAGTCATTTGGGCCATTTTCGATAACTTTGAACATTGGCCAACCAGAACTTTTATTATTTACAATTAGATCCCTACTTGGCCTAGGAATCTTTTCTTTGCAATTTAGTCCCTCTTTAGGCCTAACCTTCAGAACCATCTCTTGCAAGTTTCTGGCATAACTTCTGGCCCTTAGTTGTTTCCAGTTCATCATTCTTTAGTCCCTGAACATTATTGTTTTACACATTTGCCCTTGAAAAATCTCTTTTTCCTTCTAAGGGATCTTCGGGACTTTCATTATGTTGGACTTAATAATCATTCTTTCCTTGTGCTATTACTTGTATCTATGAGCCAAAATTTGGGATGTTACATCAGAGCTCTTCTAGTCACATTTTATTAGATGAGGGTGGTTTAGAGATGCTTCATGGATGGGGTATAATCATTTACAAGTTTCAGAAGTCAAGGAAGCATTTCTGTCAATGTCTTATTTGCGGACCCGGATCTACACTCATGGAGTTTCTATGGACAAGCAGGAGAAAGCTTGGATTAATTTTCATTTCCAACTGTTTGAGAGCCTCCTTGTTTTGGATTCATAATTCTGAATTATTTAAGATGAGAATCATCCGAATCTGCACATTATTTGGGTTGAAAGTGTCTCCTTTGATGTCACAGTCTCCTTTGATATTGCAGTTGCTCATCAAAATGAAGCTTTATCATTCACATGGAAGGAAATTCTGGTTCTTCATCATGATTTTCATGTTTTTCCTTTTAAGCAAATTTCTCCTGATGTATTTTCTTGTTTTCTAGGACATAGTTTAAGTTCCTTATGCATTAGTACTTTGTAAATTTTAAAGCTTTTAATATATCTCATTTTGTCTTTTATAAAAAAAACCCTAATATTATTTTTACAAGAAAAATCAAATATGATGATGAAATATTATCGGTTTTGCATGGTACATGGGTAATCTGCATCATTCTTTATTTAAAAAAAAAGCACGTTATATATAATAGAAAATTTTTATGAAAATTATAAATTCTTAACTCTTAAACTTTGATAAGAGAGTATTAATCCGTATCACATGAATTTTTTGTGGAAATAATTTTAACGTTCATTTAATTTCATGATGTCAACATCATTGAATGCACTAAAAGATAATAAACTCACCAATATGAAAGCTTATCTGCAGATTCTTTTTATATCTGTCTCCACTAAAAGGAATAGTTCACCAAAAATTAAAAAAAAAAATAAAAGGACTAGAACAAGTGGGGAAATATAGAAGGTGAATAAAGTTCAATTTTCCACATGAAGGAATTTAATGCAAAAACAAAAGTCAAGGGATAAATTGACTCGTCTAGCTAGTTTAATGTATCTGGAAATATCAATTTGTATCAAAAGATGTTGGTCTTGGTTAAAAAAAAAATTATGACCCGTTAATTATAAGATCTCAAGTTAATTCTGTATAAATGTAAAAAATGCCTTTGGGGGCTAGTCTTTTCCTAATTGAATTTCTTTTGCCAATCTTTTCCTGATTGAGTTAGACTATGATCAAATGAGCCAGTAATAATAATGGGATATCGTATATGTATATACGAGGAATATCAATTTATATATATATTTTTATTTTTTGAATATTATATTTGATTTTCTCTAATAAACGTATGAGTTTGCTGGTTAACCAATACAAATTTGAATGAGATGTGAACCGAAAAATATAACTTGCAGGTGAAAATCTAACTTGGTAGTTTTTTAGTCCTTAATATAAGACCTATTTAACTAATTTGATTAAATTAATAAAGTTAAGTAAGTTAGTTAATTATAAGCAATATGACATGTTTTTACTAAAACACCATAATCATCTTTCTTAATATCATTTCTTATTCACTTACTTGATTATGGTTGAGGAAGTATGTATAGGGGTAATTTAGAAAAAAATTGATTAAATATGACAAATAGGTCTTTTTAGGACCAAAATTAACTTAACAATTAGATCCTATATTAAAGACTATAGGAGTATTTTTTTTTGTGTAAAAATGAAAATTCTCTTTAATAATTATTTGTTGCCAGTCAAACTAAGCAACTCAAATTTAGACGGAGGCGGAGCAGAGAAGATTGCTCATGTGTATTAATGAATAGTAGAAGCTCAATTGACGTTCACGTCAATTGCCGCCAGTGTTGGGTTGGAGACCTTATATTGCAAAAGAATTAAACTTGGACAAATGCTAGGGTAAATTAGTATCTAATACTCTGTTTTTATTTCATTCAATATTAATTTTATTTATAGTACATCAAGCATCCTGATTTTATTTGTCTACACTCTAATCTTATTTATATATAGCGCATCCAGCATCTTAATAAACCATAAATAAAATTAGGATACTGGATATAATATGAAAATAATATCAAAAGGTGTTGAGTGTATCAGGAAAATAACATCAACGTATTAAATGCGTTATAAATAAAATTAGGATATTAGATATTATTGAGAAATAACATCATGGTATAAGACGTTACTTTGCCCGAAATACATATACTCAGAAGCGTAGGGGGGATGACGAAAGTTAACGTAAAAGAAGGGAAAAGATCAATAAAGAAAACCATCCAAGTATATAAAATTCAAGGTTGAGAATTTATTTATACCTTAGGAATACGAGTACACAGATAAGGTAGACATGCAGAGAATGCATGGCGTCTTATTACACAGTTCTTTATTAATAGGTAGGAATTATAAGAAAACAAGGCGCAACTAACTAATATAACTGCTTATTCATGGGCAGAAGACAATCTTGTAGTTGGTTCCTCCTGGACAACTATGATTCTTGGAATTGTCGGCAGGATAAAGGTAAGCATCCGGGCACTTATCAGCAGGACATTGAAGGGAAAGGCTACAGCCATTAGAGGTTGGGCTGAACTCCATGGGAATATTGAAACCATCAATCACTGAGATATCGTAAAAGTCCAAATTGTTGGGCTGGTTAAGGGAGAATTCTGCAAGTGTAGCTGGTGGTGCCCCAGAGAGTTGGCATTGGAGCACACCTCCACAATCGCCTGTGTCACAATGTCCATGACCCGACCCGTCGAAGTTGCAGCCAGTTCGACCCCATATCCGAGCGTTGGCGGTGCCGGGTGCCACCTGAAGGGACCACGTCTCACCGGGATTCAGCTGCTGGCCACCACCGGTAGGCAAGGAGGCCGGCCACACCGTGTAGGAGCATTTGTTGGTTATCTCAAACGTGGCTGCTTCACTAAAAGTGAAGCTAAGAGCCAGAAGGAGGGAGAAAACAAAAAGGCTTTTGAAGGGTGTCATTTTTTGGAGGTAACTAAGATTATGTAGTGATATTGCTTTTGTGATGGTGAGGGATAGCAATAATATTAATGGGTATTTATAGCGTTCTGCGAGCTGTGGTGCCTTTGAAATTTAAACGATGATGGCATGAAATAAACGGAAGAGGGGACTAGTCGGCTTTGAAAATTCTCAGTTCTAGTCATGTTACGGGTCCACATGAAAGACACTAGTTGGTCAGTTTGGTCGAGTGGATAAGTCATTTGTGCATAAAATCCCATGTCCAAATTGACTATATTGGGCTTGACTTGGAAAAAGATCGCGATTCGCGAACGCTCTTGGCTTGGATTTGAATAATCCACACTTTTTTCTAATTAAAAATAATAACTAATACTTTTTGCTGTGAAATATTATATTCTGTTTAGGATTAATTTTTGTACTTAATTAATCATAGATCTATTAATGTGTGTATGAGTTTTTTTTTTATTATGTGGGAAGGGTTCTGTTTATGTTTAATTAGCTTTCACAACATATCTAATTTTAACATTTGAACCAGTTTCATATAATTAATTTTCGTTGTTAAGTAATTAATAATGTAAAAAAAAATAAGGCCCCCTTAACAGACGGCGTAATCATCTCCGACAAGTTAATGCATAAGCCAACGTTGTCAAGCTCAAAACTATCTAGGGAAAATTATTATTAGACCCCACCCAAAGGAATTAAATACAAAAAAGTCTCTTAAAATTATGAAATTATTCTAAAATCCCAAGGGACCTTATTGTAATAAATTTTATTTGTTTAATTATCAAATTATTTTTTTTTAAAGTTTGTATTGACAACTGAAATAGCAGTGGTTGACAACTTAAGGTATAATGATTGACAACCAACGCGACAGGCATTGACAACTCATGCATTACATTTTGTGATGTGCTGAGAAAATGTGTTGTCAATACTTGTCACGATAGTTGTCAATCCTTATGCCTTAAGTTGCCAACGACTACTCTTTAAGTTGTCAATACAAACTTTAAAAAAATAATAAGAGTAATTTGGTAATTAAACAAATAAAATTTATTGCAAAAAAGTTTCTTGAGACTTTAGAATAATTTCATAATTTTAAAGGACCTTTTTGTATTTAATTCCCTTAGAAGGGACCTAATTGTAATTTTCCCAACTATCTATCCCCCGGCGGCTCTTTCTTTTTGTCCTTTTCAAAATATCAAAAATTAAAAATAAAAAAATAATATTAAGCACTTTTAGTGGCATCTAGAGAATGCCACATCGTTTTTTAAACTTCTTTGCACAACTATATATTTGGCCTACCAATGCTTTTCATTTACAATTATAGTATATTTGGATAGAAACCAAATCATGGTTTCAAAAGTGTTTTTACGATTTACGAAATAAATATGTGGAGAAATTTGCCTCATTTTGCGGAAAAAATGCTTCTCAGAAGCACTTTTCAAGGTTTCCAAACACCCTTTATATATTTTATTTAACCTAAGTTTTGATTAATATTTTATGCACAAGAAGACACTATAACTCAGATAACTTTGACCCAAAATCTATCATGAACTTGTCTTCTAGTCATGAACCTATCTGTAAAAGTCTACGGTAGACACAATCATCAATAAGATAAGAGGGACCCGCTAGATGTCTATCTTATATCACCATCTACTTTTATTTTATTAAAATAGTTTGTCGTATTATGTATTTCATTTTCTTGTAATGATTAAAGTAGTTGTAATTATTAAAAGTGATAGGCACAGAACGTGTCGTCTTTCTCCTGCCACGTGGCCTCTCTTTGTTACCATTTCAAGCCAAAAGGGCTAATAGTTTGATCCGATGCTCTACAGTAGTAGAAATAATAAGGGTAACATATTTCCCTTAAACAAGGATGAGACATCCTTGAGTAGATATTCTTTTTTTTTTTTGGTCAAAATAAAACTAACTTTCATTCAAAAAGCCGTTAGCCCATTCCCTGTTTACAACCAGTCTTATCAGCAAAAAAAAGGAGCAGAAAGAGGGGATGGGGGACAGCAGACCCAACCAAAAGAACTCATCTCCTTACAACCTAACTTGGCTAGCCAATCTGCTACCAAATTACAAGTCTTAGGAACAAAATTAATGCTGTCCTCTTTGCAAGTGTCAAACAAAATTCTTAACTCATTGATCAAACTATGTACTCGCCAATTTGGACAAGAAACCATTCCAGAAATAGCTTGAACTAACAGACAATTTGATTCCACTTGAACCCTTCAAACACCCTATCTTTGCACCGAAACACAACTGAGTGCAAAGCGTCAGTTTCACTTCTAAAAGCTGAGGTACCTTTCCCAGAACCACAAGACGGATCAACCACCTGTCCTTGAGAGTTGCGCAAAACATAGCCAAAGCCACTCTTTCCTGTATCAATCAAATAAGAACCATCAACATTATGTTTTAAAACGTTGAAGCAAGTAGAAGTCTAAGCACAAGGCTCAGGCTCACGAGAAACATGGTGGCAGATAGTTTTAAACCAATCATGAGCACACCAAACTTCATTAACAGCTACAGAAGGAGATTAGAGAGCCCAATCCAAGTCAGTAATCTTGTGCTCAAACACCTCAGTAGGATTAGAAAACCCAAGGCCAAACTTCATTGCTCAAACACTTTTGTAAATGCACGCTTTGTCAATCGTAATATTGCATTTGACGCGGGAAAATGGGTCAGTCTAGTTCTTGATGGGCTTGAGCTTAAACAGGTCGAGTCCAAAAGACTCTTTTTTTTTTGGTTGAAAGAATGCATTTTGCAAAGCTCGACCCTCACATGGGTGGGTTTAGGCCAGTAAGAGGGCTTTTAAGCCCCTTTACAAGATTTTAGAATTTTTTTTTTATAAACACTATAAAAATATATATGATTAATAATGAAATTTTTGTTTAACGACAAAATTAAATTAGAGACAATATTTGTTTCTTGTCAGTTGAGCTACAATAGACACGACTTTTAACGCAAAGCTCACTTCAACATTAGTTTAATTTATAATCATAAATTGATGTGCTCCTATAAATTCATTTGTCGATTTTAAATTTCTATCATATATTATATATTTCAATATATTGTATATATAATAGAATTATTTCTTTCTCATATTAATTTGTATA
The DNA here is from genome assembly GCF_004799145.2 of Neltuma alba. Classification (NCBI taxonomy): domain Eukaryota; kingdom Viridiplantae; phylum Streptophyta; class Magnoliopsida; order Fabales; family Fabaceae; genus Neltuma; species Neltuma alba. The sequence continues at coordinate 389,077 of NW_021635235.1, forward strand.
ATAAAATTATTAATATTCTTACCATATTTGTTTAATTATTATTAAGAGTTAAGGGGAAAAAATACCCACAAACTTTTCTTAAAAGTGCGTCTAATACCATATATCCCCAGTACAAATCTACCAATACAAATTTAAAATAGGTGCAAAAATATTAACTCCCTTAAAACAACATTATGGCAGTTTATTTGGATGGTGGGGTCCACGTAATTTTTAGGAAAAACAAATACGGGAGTCCTTATAATTTTACTTGATTTTGAATTAGATCCTTACGGTTTATTTTCTTTTTATTGGATCTTTAGAGTTTTTTTACTTTAATTATTAGTCCTTTTGCTCACGTTCTGTTTGCTACTCCAAATGGCGTTTGTTTATGTTTGGAAAGGTAACTGCCACGTGGTCGAGCAAAATAGTTTAGTTTCTAATAATTCTCAAAACCATTTTTTTTCCGACGGCATGTGATGCTGCGCAAGCTCCTTGCCTTTGACAGTATTCCCAACTGGTTCTTGCAGGGGGAAACCAACCTTGACTAGTTTTCTCCACCTTTAACCAGTGTCATCACTATTGATTGTGCTTATGAAATGGTGTTTTGACCGTGCTTTTCTTTTCATCATTGTTGCAAAAGGGGACCAAGCTTCTCATGGGGAGAAAATTCACGAGAGATGACGCATACCTAAGAAAAATAGGAAATCCTCTTCTTGTCTACCGTTACGAGTTACACACAAGCCTCACAACTCTTCTTCGTTATTGTTTCCAAAGCGTCCAAAAGCAGGGCCAAACAGAGCAAAAGCTTCGCAGCAGCAGCATTTTGGACGACCACAGAGCCAAGCAGAGACGAAGATGGATTTATTGGCGAAAGCAAAGTCCACCTATAACAACACTAATAGGAACATGAATCTTTCAGTGGTCTTCTTCTCTGAGGACGATTCTGTCGTTGCCGACAAACCCAAGCATTTTTCTTCCCTCCAATCACTCGGATCCTCCTTCAAAAGAAGTTGGGGCTATCTTCTCTGTGCAAAATCTAGCATAGAGAACTATTAAAAGCAAGGAAGTTGCGGAGTATCAAGTATGCCATCGGAAAGAAAATCGGTTTCGAAGACTATTGAAAACTAAATTCTTCTGCTTCACCATGTGGCCGTCCCCTCTCCCACAAACAAATACCGTTTAGAATGGCAAACAGAATATGAGCAGAAGGACTAATAACTAAAGTGAAAAAATTCTAAGGATCTAATAAAAAGAAAATAAATTATAATGACCTAATTCAAAATTAAGTAAAAGTATAAGGACTCCCGTATATGTTTTCCCTAATGTTTATGAAAGTACTAGAATGGACTCAATCAAAATAAAAACAAAAAAAAGCCTCCCACCCTCTCCTTCCCCACCCTCTCCAATTCATCCGACTCTGGATACATAGGAACCCCACCCAGAAAGAAAATAAAGAGTGAAAGGGGTACAATCACCCTTCAAAACTCATAAATGGATTATCAATTGATATACCAAATATGAAGATAAACCATAGACACACAAAGAACCTGCAGAAAGTGAACTGCATCATTCTTTAAAGGGAAAGAAAAAGTGAATTACGAAGTTCAAAAGGAGAAATGAAGAGATGGAGATAACATAGGAGCCAACAAAACACCAACGTTTCTCCAGCCCATTTAGTGAATTCAGCCTCTACTTAAATCCTTCACCATTAATGATTCAACCTTTGACAATGAATACTTGAACCCAAACCAAAACAGTTCATTGATCGAGAGAAGGAGGAGAAGGAGAAGGCGGGAATTGTACCTCCAAAAAGAAGGAAGAGAAAGAGTTGGCTCATGGAGGTCACGGTTACGCTATTGGGATTTCATATCGTTGGGACGCAATAGCAGCAGTTAGGCTGTGTTCTTCGACCTTTGGCGAAAATTGCAGAGGTCATGGTTCTACCGTCTTGATCTCACTATCGCAGTTGACGTTCTACCGTCTCAGATCTCGCCATCGTTGTCGGCGTTCTGCCATCTCAGACCTAGCAATTGTTGTCAGTGTTCTGCCATCTCAGACCCTGCCGTCGTCATCAGCATTCTATCATCTTAGACCTCACCGTCGTTGTCGACGTTCTGCCGATCAGAGTGAGGCATAGTTGCTCTGTGATTAGAGATGTTGGAGAGCATAGGGCTCTTTTTTCTTTCTTTTTTTCCTTTTTTGGGGCCAATGAATCGAGAGGTTGGAGATCCGACGACATGTTTTTTTAGTTGGGGTATTGTTGTACTTTCATAAAAAATATTGTAGGCCCCACCATTAAAATAATCGGCTGTTGGCATGTTTTAGCCGTGATGATATTTTTGCACCTATTTTAAATTTGTATTGGTGGATTTATATAGAAGAAAAGTACATAGTGTTAGAGGTACTTTTGAAAAAAGTTGATGGATATTTTTACACTTTAACATCATTACTAATGAAACACAAAACAAGTTTTTTAAGAAATTATCTTTCTGTCTTAGCATGTATTTAATGATATATCAATTTATTTTATAATTAAAAATATGTGTAAATCATTATATTCTTAATTATGTTATTATATAAATTGTTATAGGATTATAATCTAAAATCATGAAATTTAAAATTAGTGATAGATTAATAACGAAATTGTGATAGAATAGACTTAGTAACATAATTAGTTATCAAAATTTTCGTGACAATTAAATCAGTGACAAAAATTAGTGATAAAATTTTTCTGTTGTTAATTCCATCACTAAAAAATTTATAATTAAAATTAGAAACAGAATTAGTGAAAAAATTTCTGACGAAAAACTTTTATCATTAATTTTGTAGCTAAGAATTTACTGATGAATTTTTTGAAGGAAAAAATTCAATCCAAAAATTTATCAGTAAATTTTTAGCGATGGAATTTTCATCAATAACCCATCAGAAATTAGTAATGGAATAATTTTTATCACTAATTTCGTTGGTAATTAACTGTTTTTTTGTAGTGATATTTTGATATGGATAAAAGTGAAATAATAAACCTCAAAAATTCATCCTTCAAACAATAAATATTAGTAAAACAAAATGCCAAATTATTGCTCAAATTTTCAAAACTAAACCGAATCAAGCCATTATCTTAAACATTGATAAGCTATTATCCAGAATTAAATAAATCAAACAAAGCACAAACTAAATATTAAACAATAGCAACATTATCAACATAATATTCACCACTATCTTCAATATGAATAGTATTTGATTGTGCTTCATTATAAATAGGCTTTTCTTTCGTGGCTAAAATATCAAAGACTTTCATTTTCAAATAAAATTTACTTTCAAATTTTGCAGTCTAATTATTATTTTGATTTAATTTTAAATATATTATTGCTCAAACTCTTAAACTTATAATTCAAATTATAGAATCATAAGTTATATAAGTGTCAAAATACTATCTTATTAATTACATAGTTTTAAAAAAAATTAACACATGTAATATAAATCAAATCATTATCTAAAGTCCAAATTAGTTCAATTGAATAAATCATTATCTAAAACCAAATAAATCAAATTGTTTTATGAAATTCAAGTTAAAAAATCATAATAATTAAATGTTTGCAACTTTATTAACAATGTTAAAAAAAATAGTATTAACATTGTATAAATAAATTTTAAGAAATAAAAAGGGCCTATACGGCCACCCATTTAGGCTGGCTCATATAGGCCTGTTTACAACTTGAAAGATAAAATTTTAGGGGGAAAAAAACCAAAAAAGACCCCTAAATTAGCAAAATAGCCAAATGCACATCTAAATAAGCTTAATTGTTTGGAAGGACTGAGTTTTAAATTGTAGTTATGAAATCAAGCCAAAAAGATGAAAACAACCCTCCTTTTTCTCTTTCTTTTGTCACCCATTCTCCTTCTCAAACCTTCCTTCTTCTCTTTCTCTTTCTCCCCCTTTCTTCTCCGCTTGCGATGAAGGAAGCTTAATTAGAGATTTCAAAACCCTATGAGATGTTAATGGGTTTTCTTATTAGAATTCAAGCAATTATTACTTTGCTTTAGAAGCAAAGTTTTAAGCTTTACTTATGGGTTTACTGTTCATTTCAATTTAACTTTGCTGTTCTTTCTCTTTCTTCCTATTGCATCGATTGGTTGCGACAAGAACCCCATGAAAAGAAGCATGAGAACTTGCAATTTTTTGGTATTGATCTTATAAATCTCAAGCATCCTATATCCCATGGGGAAAAACAGCTTTATGAGTGCTTTAATGATGGGGAGTTTATCACGAGAATAGAGGAAGATGTTGGCTCTACTAGAAGGCAAGATATGATTATTTGTGAAATGAAAGTGTTGAGACATTTTTCATGGGAACTAATGGTTTGAATAAAGAATAGAAGGAAATGGAAAAGTTAAATAAGATAGTGAAAGGAACTAAAAAGCTTGTTGGCAATGGCTCAATTCCTTTGAACTTCGAATTAGATGAAAACCAGAATGGAAGCAAAAAATGGTTACTGTCAAACACATACTAGTTTTTTGTTATGTCATATACCGTTGTTATAATTTCCCATGGTAGTGTTGTAATTGTAGACTTATTACTATGATGGCAATAACATTACATGATGATCTGCAAAATGATGCTACTTTGTTGATATGCAGAACAATGAGTGCATTTCTATATTTATTAGTTCTTAATGGTAACCATGTAGATGTGCAACATTTTCTAAAGTGCATGTTAACTTTGTTCCATTTTTGTAGTCCAAAGTTGTAATTTTTCATTCACAAATTGTTACTTGACATACTACACTTGTCAATGGTCAATAAAAAGTAGAAATCATGCCATTTGCGAGAAAAACTTAACTTAATATGAAATGTCTTTCAAAACTTGTTATTTTTCTCACTATACTTGTAATTTTCCATTGAATGTGGGAAAAAAATGTCATTTTAACACAAAAACTTAACTTATTATAAAATGCTTATCATAACTTGTTATTTTCCTTATTAAACTTGTAATTTTCCATTCAAATGTGGTAAAAATGTCATTTTAACACAAACTTAACTTATTATGAAATGCTTGTCATAAGTTATTATCTTTCATACTACATTTGGCTAATCAAATATGGAAATAATCTCAATTCAAATTGAAACATTTAATAATCACAAATTCAACTATCATTTCAACAAATACTAATTTATTTGAGATAATGTATGATTTACTTTTCATGCCCTTCACAAAATATAACACATCTAGGTTGTTACCATTAACAACTGATAAATATAAAATGAGGACATTGTTGTGCCCATCAACAAAATACTACAATTTTCAGATTATCATGTAATGTTACTGCCATTATAGTAATAAGTCCGTAGTTACAATACTACCATGAAAAATTATAACAATAGTATATAAAATAACAAAAAAACCAGTATGTGTCTAACAGCAATTATTTTTTGTAATATTTAGTGACAAGTGCACATTAAGATAGTTTATCCACTTAATATTCTCTTGTCACCAAACAGATTAAGTACTTGCAGTTGCTATTTGGTAAATCCTGGTCATTGCTGAGGTATCTAAGTTGGTATTTAACAAGGTCAGCAATGAAAATATTTCACAGCCAAATAACAAGAGGTAAGTTAAATAACAAGTTTGGTAAGCGAAATTACAAGCCTATGATTGGATTTCTGATAAAATTAAGTTTCATGAAAAATTGTTATTATTTTCATATTTCACTATCAAATGACAAGAACGGTAAACCAAATAACAAGAGTACTAAGTAAACTAACAATTCTGAGATTAGGTTTCTCATGAAATTAAATTTCATGAAAAGTTATTATTATTTTCATATTTCACTGCCAAATGATAAGAGTAGTAAGTCAAATAACAAATTTGCTGAGCAAAATTAGAAGTTTAAGACTCGGTTTCTCATTAACTTCAGAACATTAAATAGATCTATATTGTTACATTCAGAACTGATAAATACAAAATGTTAGCATTGTTTTGTCCATAAACAAAAAACCAACATTTTTAGATCATCATGTCATGTTGCTATCATCATAGTAACAAGTCTGCAGTTATAACACTACGAAATGAAATTACAATAATAGTAAGCTAAAAAACAAAATCAGAGGTACTTTGACAGCAACCAATTTTTGTAAGATTTAGTGATAAGTGCACTTCAAACTAACTACAACCTCCTCCAACTAACATCTTCTAACACTAACTTCACATCTCATTCTTTTTCACTGCATAACCCAGTGACGCACACCGCAACCCACCAAGATTACGCCATGCCAATCGTGAAGCATACTAGTAGTGTCTTGGGTAGATGAAATCTCATCCTCTCCAATATTGATTCTGTATACCATCTCCAAAGCACCATTGCTATTAACTTGAATCTAATTATTCTTGCCAACTAGCATTAATGATGGGTCACAAGTATTTTTGTAATAAAGATTGATGGGCATGGCCATAACCTCAATCCTATTGAGAAATGCGTAGGTAGCTAGATGATTGGTGTTGGGAGGAAGAGGAATAGAAGGACAGAGAGGGAGAGGGAGAGGGAGAGGAAGAGAAGGACACAGAGAGAGAGAGAGAGAGAGGGGGGGGGAGGAAGAAGAGAAGAAGGAAAGAGAAAGAGGTGGGATGATAAAAGAAAGAGAAGAAGAAGGGCTTTTTAGTCTTTTGGGCTTCATTCTATAATTACAATTTAAGATCCGGTTTTCCCAAACAATTTAATTTATTCATGTATGTATTTTGCTATTTTACTAATTTAGGGGTCTTTTTGCTGTTTTTTCACCATTTTAAGTGTAGTTCTCGGGATTTCTAGAGCTAAACAGGTTAGTCCAATGGATTGAGTCCATTCTATGGGCTGTAGCAGTATAAGCCTTTTTCTCATTATTAATTGATTATCCCATTTTCATTTTCCTCTTACTTCCTTCCACTATTGCTCCCTTCACCTGTGTTTTTTTTCACTTTATTTTATTTTTTTTGGGTCAAATATTTATTTATTTGAATGATTGATAACTTGTAAACATTAACATGAGGTTGTATTTCTTAAATTTACCCATATGAAATATTCTAATTTTAAATATCATAATTTGGAGAGAAATATCGATGGTTAATTTTAATCATTAAGAAATTAACTATAAAAAAAACTCTGGACAAGCTTTGAGTAATAGTCTTACAGATTAACAATACTTTTGGGTTCGTGCTCCCTCCTTCAGTCCTTCCTTCTTTAATGACATCTACGGCTCTACCGCCTTCTGTATCTGATGAACATGATTTTGGGTAAAGTTAACAGTGAATTGAATCTTTAACCTTGTCTTTTGCTGCATGTTAAACAAATTTGATGTCAATCTTTTAACTGGTTAATCTTGTTTTGTTTTGGATCCAAAAAGCTGATGGCCGAGCTCTTTCATATTTTTTAATTTATGATAATTAATTAAGTAGTAAGAATAAGGAGCCTTTTCTTGGATAGCAGCCTTTTCTTGGAACTTGTGCTTTATGATAAACAAGTTATTGAAAAAAAATTAACTGTTTTGTTCAATACAAATGAAGTCTGTTAAATTCTAACAAAAATCTTCTGATTTCCATAGACCTTGCTGGGTCCTACTGAATCTTCTAATATATTTATATAATTTATTAACAATTGCGGCGAATAAGCCCGATGTCATAAAATTCCCAAAATAAATATAAAAATATAAAATAAAATAGGGATTCATTAGTTGGGTTATTACATCTTGTACATGTTGATTGCGCATTCTTAATACAGCTTGGTTCTACATTTATTTGATGTAATTTGATAACATCATTTTGTAATTACTTTGACAGTACAAAAATTTAATACATCTATATCTTAAGATACTGTGTTTATTTTAAATATGACAGTTTTATTTGTTTTGATATGTCTCCTCTCGACACTGTGCGGTCCTAATGGGATGGTTAACTGAGACATGTAGGCTCATTTCAAGTCTACTGATCTGATGGGAAAGAAAAGTCCACTGATCCCTCCCGCGGATGGATAATGATTTTGAGGAATCATACTCAAGATTGATAGGAGATTTATTTATATCACTTTATATCACTTCCTTTGGGAGTCTCAAATCCTTCCATTTCAAACTAATTCTTTTGAATTCTATATAGTTGAAGTGATCCAGATAGATGGATTTAGCTCTTAAACTCAATTTAAACTATAGACTCATTCTAGTTCAGAATATAAGATAAACCCAATTTTTTTTCAAATTTTTTTACTTTACTCTTTCTAAACCGATAATTTCAAAAATATTAGTACGAACAAGAGTCGAATCTTAACTCAAAAATAATTATGGCTTTGAGTCTACTTTACTACTTGACTATTTGTCTAATTTATTATTCACATTCCTAGAGTTAAAATTAACAGGATGTGATACAACAGGTTTCACGTAGTGTTGTTCAGCCTTTTCCTTTAATGCATATTCCTGGCCTTATTTCCTTGTGTGGGCTCGAAATCACCCAACTCCATTAGAGTGTTGAATGGATTGGGGGCTTGGAGAAAATTGGGCCGAGCACGGCTTGGGCCCATTTGTCTCATCTTTACTGCTGTACCAATGGGCCTCTTGTTCTCCTTCTGCCTAGATTGGCTCCTTTGACTATTATTTCTGTTTGGGTTGACTGGGACCCACCTCGTTGAATTATTTATTTCCTTTCCAGTAGTGCGGTTTCCTTCCAAATTCATTAGTGACCGTTTTGAACTCTACCCCCACATCGTGTTTCCAGCTTCACGCCCCCGCGAATGTCACATTCTGGGAGTCCTTGATTTTGGCTACCCGTGATCCTCTCATGTTGAATGGTTCCAGATCTCGATTTGAAGGGGTTTCCTAATTTCCTGCCCCTAATTCGTTGTACTAAATTCCACACTCCGGGCCCCTCTATCCGTGATGGTTCTTTAGTGCCGCCGCTGAGGTTCATCTCCCCTTCCACCACTGATCGTTGACATTTCCCACTCTCATTCCCTTCTGTTGCTGAATGATTTCCCAGTTGCTCCGTTATCTTGCCGCTGTCCTTGCTGCCATTGCTGGCTTCTATCCCTTGCTTCTCTTTGCATGAGGACTTGTTTTGTGTTTCCTCCAGTCATGTCTTTTCCTTTGCTTCTGGTACCTTCTCAACGTTTGGCAAGCGTCCTTGTGGTGTCCATATTTTTCTCAGTAGAAACAAATTAGGTAGAGCCCCTCATATTCCAGGATGCGACGTTTGCCGAAGATATTGATAGCCGATTTTAGTTTCTTCCGTAGGTCCGTTTCTACATAGATTCGGCCAAATCAGCCGCACTCACTTGTATAGGTGATCATATCCACTTTTAGAGTTCTGCTGATGAGCCGTCCAATTCTTTGCAAGCTTTCCATGTTAAAGAATTCAAGTGGTAGCAGTGGAATTCTTACCTATGCTGCAATTTTCTTCTGGACGTCGGTGTTCCAGGGATCAATATTTGGCCGCTGTCTTTGCATTATAAGATATTTGTCTGTGATCATCCATGGCCCTTCCTGATTTATTATGTTCATATCATCCTCGTTTTCAAAAGATGCCACAAAGAAACCATTGTCAAGGTCGCGGGCGGTGAACGAATCCTTTGTTTTCCACAGCCTCTGTAGATTGGTTCTCATTGTTCTCAGTGAGAGTGTTTTATCCAGGAGTTTAATAATCAGTGAGTTTCTCCAGGGTGCACACTAGCACTCGTATTCCTCCTTGGTGACTCAGTAGTGTCAGGCAGTCTTCATTCGTTCGCCGCTTGGTCGTCCTCTCCTTCCCTATGAGCCTCGCAAAAGTAGTTTTTAAGACTGGCAATATAATCACTCCAAGCATCATAAAAAATGCGGCTACCTCTGCTATCCTTTGGACACTCATTTTGGGGAGTTCCCACCAGTTTGTCCTTGAATGAGATCCCTAAGGCATTAGTTCCATTGTCCTCAGCTCGATTTCGTGATTCGTCGCCACTTTCTTGTATTTTTTCATGAGCCTTAGCGTAGGGTCACCGTCATCCAGGTTGCCACCACCCCTGCTGTCAGAGAGAATTTCAGATGCCATACTTCGGAAAGGTGGATATCGAATATATGTATACAATTTTATGCAATGCTGAAGAAAAAGCAACACCCCACATGCAAAAATACGTGACGATTCTAATGTCAAATGATCATGTATTAATACAGAACACATGAAGATCCTCACTGCAGAGCCATCACATGTTATTTTATTAGTATGACAGTTGGGGTATAAAAGCCATCATACATTAGTTTCAATACATGACAGTTTCAAACTGTCACATATTCGTTTTAGAGAATAAATGAAGCGTCCTAACGTGACGGTTATAAACTGTGATGTATATGTAAAATTAACTGATATATATATATATATCAATAATTTTGTAGTAATGAATTTTCAAGATTTTTCTGTCATTGTTTCAATTTCAAGTTATTTATGAGTCATTTAGAGCTGCAAAAACAGGTCGAGCTCATTGGATCGGCTCGTTTATGTTCGAAAATTTTGTGGGTCAAGTTTAAAATTTTTCCCTTCAAATTAAAAATAGCCCTATAGGGCCGAGAACTTAGACAGGCCAGCCCATTTAGGACTTTTTACATTTTTTATTTTTTTAAATTTTTTGTATAATTATAATATTATTAATTTTTTACATTGTTAATGATATTTCAAATATTTAGTTATTATTATCATTTTAAAATTAAATTTCATAGAATGGTTTGATTTATTTAGTTTTAGACAATAATTTGTCTAATTAAATTTTTAAAAGATGGGTTAATTTAGACCTTAATAATTATTTAATTTATATTATATATGTTGATATTTTTAAACTATATATATTTGATAAGAGAGTATTTTTATACTTATATAACTTGTGATTTTATAATTTGAATTAAAAATGTATGAGTTTCAACAACAATGTTTCTCAAATTAAAATAAAATAATAGTTAAACTACAAAATTTAAAAGTGAAATTCCTATAAAAAAGAAAAAGTTGATATTTTTGTTACGAAAAAAAAAACATATTTATGAAGAAGAAGAATTAATTATAACAATAATAAAGTTTTAAAAGATTAATGATAGTGTTTGTTTATTTTATATTTATACTATAAATGAAACTTTTGGATGTTATTATCTTGTTAATAAATACTTTAGATGTTTTTGGATGTTGATAGATATTTATATATGATGATATTTTGTATTTGTAATTTAATTTTATTCATATTTATGTTTTGTATTAATAATTTTATTGGTTTATTTTTATTTTTTTATAAAAATTTGAGACATATGAAAAATAGCATTTTTTTTTTCTTAAACAGATTGAAAGCCTGCGAGCCAGTTCTGAACTTGTTAGTTTAAGAGTCAAACCTAACAAATTGAGATGTTTTTAAAATTTTAATCCTGTAAAACCGGTTTTTTTAAACTTGCTAGTCCTAGAGCCGGACTAATCCTGATTTCCTGCTCTAAAGTCATTTTCTCTCCTTTTCTTGTTAGAAAATAACTACGCATCGTGTAAGAATCAAGGTAAAAAAAACCAGATCGGACCGGCCGGTTCAACCGGAAAATCGATGAACTGGTCTTCAGTCCGGTCTGGTTTGTTTATTAGACCGGATGTGAAATGAACCGGTAACAAACCGGTTAAACCGGTTAAAACCGGTTTTAAACCGGGTAACCGCTGGTTGAAGTGGGTTGCCCGGTTTTTTCTTTTTTTCATGTCCCAGAGAGGAAGAAGAGAAAAAGGAGGAGAGTGACAGTAAAACATTTCAAGTTTGACAAAAACGTATGAAAGCAAGGAGGAGGAAGACCAGGACCAGAGGGAGAGACAGAAAAGGAGAGTAGCTTGCTGATTGTTTCCGTAGAGAGCCACCTCTGTGCTGTGTTTTGCTTTATTGAAATCCACCGAAGAAGTGATTTTTTCAGAGAGAGCTGGTGAGTTTTCCGGAGAGGGGCGAAGGAAGAAGAGGAAAATGCTAGAGCAGAATTCTAAAAAAAAGAGAGAGAAAGGAGAACGAATGTCTTGGTCTTGGATAATATCAAAGTGAAAACTGAAAAGGTTGGTGCAGAGTGTTAATGACCCTATGTATGTATAGGTACTATTTTGCAGACTTAGAGTAACTTTTTCTCTCCCTTTTTCGTTTTACCAAAGCCTGATATTTGATTTGTTTTTTTTCTCTCTCATGATATGTAAATAGAATATTATGTAATAATATATAATAAAAAAAGAACGTCTTTCCAAAACCTGATATTTGATTTAATTTTTTTTCTTTCATGACATGTAGATAGAATATTATGTAATAATATATATATATATATATATATAAAAGAACATCCGGCAAAGGAAAAAGAGACCAATGAGTTTTTTTTTAATACATTACACATGCAATCCTTATGCCATCTAGGCATATTTTTAAATATTATTTTGATTTAAAAAATTTTATAATCCAATATTTTTATATCAAATATAATATTTTCAGTTATTTTGTTATTTGTTGTAACTAAATTATTATTTTATTTTCTCATATTTTGTTACAAATGATTATTAATATTGTTATGTTTTGTTATTATCAATTAAATTATATTATTTTAATATGACCGGTTTAATCCGGTCCGACCTCAGTCTAACCCATTAACCCTTAACCCACTTCATCAACCGGTTCAATATCCGGTCCGGTTTTTTATTCCTTGGTAAGAATTACCGTTCTAATATTTCTTGGACTGGTTTGGTAAGTAGTACAGCTGGTTCTGAATCTTCACATGGTAGATTTGGACTTTTCCACCTTTTAGGATCCTACATGGTTCATTGAACCTGGACGGGTTTATCCAGACACTTGGCGCTTTATATGACCATAGCTTTAAAAAAATTGAAGATAAATGGATAATGAAAAAAGGTTTGGTCGACAAATTAAGGAGAGGTGAAATGCAATTCTTTCATTACAAATCTTTAACTAGAGATCTGGAGAAAATAATCATTTTTCTAAACAAACAAATCAACATTTTGCTATACGATTATTTTTCATTCATTTCAATATTTATAAGAAAAAATCCCAAAATATCAAAACTCTAATATAGTCCTACATTTTTAATAAATTTCTAATTAGACTAAGAGGCATAATTAGAAATTTATGAATATTGTTTTTTTTTTGAGTAAAAGAATTTATAAATATTTTTAAAAGACTAGAATGCCTCTCTATAATTAAAAAAAAAAATTAAAGGTAGGTGTATGCTTGATTTTAGTTTTAATTATTTTCACTAGATTTAATTGAAATTTAAAACTTCCCATGAATTCAAGTCTTATTTCACCTTCTTTCAGATTTCTTAATAGAAATTTTTTTAAAAAAAAAAATTCAACGTAATTTCAGATTTGCCAAAGCAAATCCCACTAGGAAAAAATAAAAAAAATAAATCTGAAATTACGCAAATCTCAACGTAAATTTTCCATGTAATGTTGACTGGGATTTGACTTGGAAAATCTGAAATTAAATTGAAAAAGTAAATAAAAATTATTTTATATTAAGAAATATCAAAGAATGTGAAATAATTCGGTTGAAAACCGAAGAATTTTGAGAAGTTTTGTAGTTCCTCGATGAGAATAAGAACGTGTAAAATGTAAGCTGAGAAATCAAATAGAGGGGAAATAATTTCACCCAAAAAAAAATAGAGGGAAAAGAGGAGGAGAGAAATAGGGGACTTAAACTTACAAGCAATTTACAATTAGATCTTGTTTGGATGGAAACCAAATGAAACAATCAAAGTCAAAATCAAGTCAACCTCTATATTCAGTATTCCTTTTTAATTTCATAGGAGTATTCCAATCTTTTAACAGTATTAAAAACTTTCTAATTAAATATTTTGGTTTGATTAAAAATTTGTTGAAAGTATAGGTTTGAATTTATATTCTGGTATTTCAACTAGATTACATTAAAATTTTTTCTTACTTTAAGGTTATGAAAGAAAAATAAAATGAAAAAAAAAAGAATGATTGGGAGCATTGTTGTCAAACTCGCAACAAGATGACTTTTTGAGATTAATATTTTTTACGTTTTTAATTTATAAAATTGTGTTAACTTGTTTTAAACTCGTGCTATTTGCAAACTCAATTGAGCTCACGAGTTCGCTTACCAAATTTACTGTTTTTACATTTTTAGCTTACAGAATCAAGTTAACTCGCTTTTAAACTCATTCTAATTTTTTGGATTTGATTATGATTAATAACTTTATATATTAACTTTATATTTCTTTATGGTAATCTAAAATTATAGATAGATTTAATTTTAATTATTTAGATTTGAAATATATTTAAATAAAATTGTTGTCATTTTTATATTTTAATTATTTATTTATACACTTTTAATTGCTATTTATTGATAAAAGTATTACAAATTTATAGTTCGAGTGTACATCCTATCATGAATTTGTTTAAACTCATAAATTTGACAACATTGATTGGGAGGCTTGGCAGCTTCCATTCTAGAATCATCTTGTGTGGTGGACTCAAAATTTTAATAACACCTAAAGATAGAGAGAGGATAGGCTAGATTAGGTTTTAGCTAAATAGGCATAAGTATGCAATGGGACCTAGAGTATAAGTTTGGGCCAGTATACAAGCTTTTTTCAAAGCTCATGTCTAAGTTTTCGTAAAGCATATCAAGAAGCCTTTTTAAAAGCATATTTACAATGTAGGATTTTAAAAAGGTCTCATATTTCACCCTTGAAAACTATAAGTAGGCTATGAGCCTATTAAAATCTACATATAATTAAAATTTAAAATAAAACCTCATTTTTAATAAATTTTAGGGTTTGTTAGATTTGATCTAAATTTTTAGAAGGGAAAATGGCAAAAAAAAAAGATTGCTGAAATAGAAAAATTATACACAGGGACCGGTTCACAAAATTGTTGTCAAAACTCATATTAATATTATTATGGGTCCTTATTTATAATTTTTCTATTTTGGTGGTCTTTTTTTGCTATTTTCTCCCTTTCCACAATGAAAAAACAAAAAAGGAGTTTCCATTAGAATACAGCACAACAATAAAACAATTTGCATGCAATGACATGTACGACATATTTTCATTTATATTGTTTCATTTAGTAGTTAATAGTCAATGAGAAAGAATACAACCATTGATTGAAAATAGGTAATAAATATCGAAAAGGAAAAACTCAGCCCTGAATGAACAAAATGATACTATATTTTTGAATCTTGATAGTTTTATATTTACTATAAATGAAAAATATATGTCATGTTAAAACATCTAATTACATATGTATTGATTAAAAACATCTATTGCATGTGTGTGTATATTTTTTGCCCACACAATTGCATGTATATATACATGTGTTAAATTGTTGTTCATATATATAAATGCATAAAAAATGAGTAATAGATTACAAAGAAACTAATTAAAAAAAATAAGAAAACTAGACATAAGCAAAGAATATAGGGAATTAGCTAGCGATGTTAAATTTATCCTGTTCCAACTATCTCATCTCTATCCTAGTCAATTCAAGACAGGATAGGATGAAAAAAAATTGGAAAAGGATAACTGTGGGATAAGACGGGAGGGGAGGTAAGATGGGGTTGTCCTGTCCCGAAGTATTTTTTTTAAAATTATTTATTAATAATTATTATTAAATTATTCAATTCACTTATTAATAATAATTATTTTTATAGTGATTTTTAGCTCTTAATTAGCCTTAAATTGTAGTGTTATCCTAACAAAATCTCCTTTCTAAATGAAATAATTTATAAAGCTATTATATAATGTTTTTTACAGTAATTTTTCTGATAGTATTGTTTTCACACTTTTTTATATTATATAATTGATCTTTCTACGTAAAAATTTTTTTATAATGTTTTTATATTTATAATTCCAATAAAAAAAACAAACATTATAACATAAAAAAATTCATACAAAAAATTATAGTACTTTTTTTCTTCTAAAAAAAGGGAAACGTGACACGAGCAGAAATCCTGTCCTGTCTCTATTCACCAGGATAGGACCGGAATGAGCCTATTCCGGTCCTGTTTCGTCCAGTAAACAATCCTAGAATCAGCATATTTATACAAATAAAATAAGTCTTAAGTATAAATTAAAGTATAATATATATACATATATATATATTAAATAATTAACTAAAATATATAACATATTAAATAGTGGGCAGCTTGCGGGCTTGCATGTAAGGCTTTAAAACCAAAAAAAAAAAAACCTAGCCTATTTACGTAAGCATACCTTTAAACAGGCCTTAAGCGTAGCCTATTTACTAAGCAAGTTAGGCCTCGTTGGAGCCTAACTAGACCAGGCCATAGGCCTCTAATAAAAACCTAATATGTTTTCACCCCTAACCACGCCTATCTAAGTTATTAAATTCAAGTAACCTCTAATGAAAGCCTAATATGTTTTCACCCCTAACCATGCTTATCTAAGTTATTAAATTCAAGTAACCTAGTTCCAATTTTATGTCACTTCTAATATGTTTCATTACAATAAGAAAACATTAAACATCATTAATTACATCTTAATAAATAATAACTTTTCAATTTCACCATCATTTAGGGTGTGTTTGGTATGAGGGATTTGGGAGGGAGAGGAGGGAAGGGGAGAGATTTTAATCATTTTTTCTTATTTGGCAACACACAAATTTTAAGAGCCCTCCAAACTTGGGAGGATTTGGAGACAAAGGGTAATATTTTGCCACCTTGTGACCATTATGCTCATATTTTATCATATTGTGACCATTATGTCTATATTTTGTCATATTGTTATCATTATGCCCATATTTTAAATAAAATAAGAGCAAAATTGTCCGTGTTAAAATATTTTCCCCCCTCTCCTCTTTTTTTATAAATCCAAACAAGATAATATTAAAATCCTTCTACTCTCCTCTCCTCCTCTTCTCTCCATTAAAATCCCTTCCCTCCCCTTTGTCGTATTGAGCCAAACATACTCTTCATATATATATTATGCCTTGTAAGAATATAATCCGCACAATAATAAATAAAAAATAAAATTATATAGTTATATAAAAATTCTCCCTCAGCTTATTAAATAAGATAAGAGGAGTAAAATGTCCCATCTTTTCTCCAGTTTCTATTTACTTGCGTGCAACGTATGGGATATTATATAAAATAATAAAAAATCTGGTTATATTTTGACGGTGGCTGGTGGGTGAGGAAAAAGCTACAGGATGGTCAAAGAAGTGCGGAAGGCGATTGAAGTGCTCTAGCCACGATGATGCAACCGCCAACGTAATTCCAAGTGCTACGAAATCCCATCCAGGTTCAATGAACTTTGTAGACCAACATTTTAAGCTTCTATAAATAGAGGCGCCCTTTAATATTCGGTTCACAACACAAAACAGAGAGTGGGATTAGCCATCTTCTTCTCATTCATTTCTCTTTATTCCAAATCCATTCCCTTCTCATTTTCTCCGTTATATCAGAATCAACATTGTCCATGGGAGAAGTAGACGCAGCCTTCATCCAAGAACCTTACCACAGACCCGACCCGTCTCTCGCACAAGAGGCCCAAGGCATCCCTCTCATTGATCTCTCTTCCCCCGACGTCGACGCCCTCATCGACGACATTGGCCACGCCTGCAAGCAATGGGGCTTCTTCCAGATCATCAACCACGGCGTTCCGTCGGAGCGCCGACTGAAGCTGGAGGCGGCGGTACGGAAGTTCTTCCATCTGAGCTCCGACGAGAAGAGGAAGGTGAGTAGAGACGCCAGGAAGGTGTTAGGGTATTACGACACAGAACACACCAAGAACGTCAGAGATTGGAAGGAGGTGTTCGATTACACAGTGCAAGAACCCACTCTCGCCGCCGCCTCCATTGATCCTGATGATGATCGAGTGGCTCACTGGGAGAATCAATGGCCTCAAAATCCTCCAGAAATGAGGTAAATTAATTACACATAACACTATATATATATTGGGTTAGGAGCCCATTGCCCCTGTGAACCTCGCCCCCAAATGCTCTTTTCCTTTTCATAATTGGATTTTATATAAAAGAATTTTTAAAAAAATTATGGTAAAAGTGCATCACTTTTTTTTTTTGCGGTGTAATAAGCATTTTGATTTTTTTTTATACATACAACACTCTAATCTTATATTATTTTTGATGCATCTAATATCCTGAAAATTAAGATTGCTGATGTAACTAAAAAATAATTTTAGAGTGTTGAATATACTTAAAAAAATAAGCCTAGAGTGCTGAATGTATCATATCAAAAAACCAAGTTGGTACTCTCGAAAATACGATTAGGGTGCTATTTACCTAAAAATTTAAATTATAAAATAGGGTATAATTTTAAAGTATTTTTTTCTTTGAAAATCGTAGGGGGAAAAAACTCAAAACTGCATAATGAAGGTTTTTTTTTTTTTTTTAAATGATGTGAACCATGCAGGGAGGCGTGTCAAGAATATGCCAAAGACATGGTGGAACTAGCCAGTAGATTGATGGAGCTAATCTCTATGAGCTTAGGCTTACCACCGCGGAGGTTCGAAGATTTCTTCAAGGACCATACTAGCTCCACCAGAATCAACCGCTATCCGCCATGTCCGTCCCCTGAGCTTGCTCTCGGGGTGGGCCCACACAAAGACCCTGGAGTCTTAACCATCCTTGCCCAGGACGAAGTAGGCGGCCTCGAGGTGAAGCGAAAATCCGATGGCCAATGGGTTGGGGTCAAACCAATACCCAACACTTACATCATCAATCTGGGCGATGTTCTTCAAGTGTGGACGAATGGACAATATGAGAGCGTAGATCACAGAGTTATGGTGAATTCGGCAAAGGAGAGATTCTCAATACCGTTCTTTCTAAATCCTTCGCATTACACAACGGTGGAGCCATTGGAAGAACTAACTAACGAGCAAAACCCCGCCAACTACAAGTCTTATAACTGGGGCAAGTTTGCACTTACCAGGAAGCGAAGTAACTTCACGAAGCTGCCGGTTGAAAATATCCAGATTCACCATTTCCAGAACATTCCAACCCATAGTTATTTACGAGATTGCCCTAGAATTTTTGGATGAGGATGAAATAAGGGCGGTGGTCACTTGATGATGATAAATGTAGTTCTTTTGTCTTTTGTGTGTTGATTTTTTTTTTTTTTTAACTAGGTCCCATGTGATATGATTAAATAAATATATTTATCGGCGGAGCAATTTTGTTTTTAAATGTGGGTGAATAGTAAAATGGCTGATCTGTGTGCTGTGAGCTTTTGGATCATTTGAACCGACTGGATTATAGAATGCTGAGAAAATGGCGGCTCAATGAAACCAGCCCAAATATTTTTTTTAACAAAGTCAAGAGAGCAAAAGGGATAATTTTTTATTGCGAATAAATAGAAAAATCAACCCGAGTAATATATGTGAGAGATGCATACTTGCAGGCCAAATATGTATTCTTTTATCTTGTTTCCTTTTTTATATTTTTCTTTATAGGTCCCATGTGATATAATTAAATAAATATATTTACGGGTGGAGCAATTTTGTTTTATGGTTGAAGAAAAATTCCTATAATTAAAACTATAGGAATTAAGTTATCAAAATTACGGAGACTAAGTTTCATTGAGTTAAATTTAAAAACTGAATTGCAATGGAAACCCAAAAAACAAAATTAAATTTGCGTGATAAAATTGTAAATAACATCTTCATGGATAGTTGCAAAACCCAAGAAATTCAAGTTTGGATTGTGGCAGTGGCCCATACTAATTAACCCGATGAAGAAAAATTCAACCTTGTCCCAAAACTTAGTTGTGACCCACATGTATAATCCGTTGAGGTTCTGATTATTATTATAACATTTTCTTCCCAAGTCAAAAGGATAAAGATGTCAATACAATAAAAAAAAAGTGAGAAAATAAAACCGACTAAGATGCGAGAGAGGAGAAATACTTGCATACATCCAGTGCCTTACATCATTCATGCTCTGACCAGTAAAAATATGCCACATCACCAATATTAGTCTTTTTTTTTTTTTTGATAAAGAGAGAACAACTAGAGACATCAAATAGAAACTAAAAGCTATCATCAGGTGGCACAAAATGAAGACCCAGGGCCTTCGACAGCGCGCCCTTTGCAAGGAAATCTGCCACCTTCACGAGTTCTCTTGGTGTATATTCCAGATCCACCAGCCAGTCACGCTGCAAAATTCTGTGACATTCCGATATAAGTTGCCAGTGTTCATGTAGATCATTCTCACCATAAAGAATAAGCTTCACAGCCTCAGAGCAATCAGAGCGAAGAATAACCTTCCTATATCTGCCATCCCAAGCATGTCGCAAACCAACGAGACACGCCTAAAGCTCTACAAAGAGAGGATCTCCCTCCCCCAAGTGCAACATGAAAGCTTCTAAAACGATCCCATTATCATCTCTAATGACACCTCCTGCTCCAACTTTTCTAGATGTTGCTGCAAAGGCCCCATCCACAAGGACCTTGATCCTGCCTACAAACGATCTGTATTAAATCCTTCTAGATTCCCGCTAGTGCCACGAAGAGACGTATGCTGATGTTTAAGGAGAGCCTGTATGAAATTATTCAAGGTGGTGCTGGCCTGAAAAGTTAACCATTGTAGGTTCCCATCCTTCTGTTGGAAAACCCACTCATTTCTGCGTTTCCATAAGAGCCAGAAATATATCCCAAAGCATTCTCTCCAATCGCTCTTAACCGAACCAACCTTAACTTTGAAATTCATGGAGCACCAGTCCCAGAGGCTCTTGCTAAAGAAAGCACGCTACATGGAAGGCTTGATCATAGAAGCCCATAACGTGTGGACATCTGGACAGTCACGTAGGACATGAATCATCGTCTCTTTAGCCTGTTGGCATCTTTTGCAGAGCCCATTAGTGCTCAGTGATAAAACCCAATTTTGATATATTTTATCTCATATTAATTTAAGATTTAAATAATAATTTTGAGTTTAATTGGATTTTTATGCATAATTGGATAAATTGATTGATTTTTAGATTTTGTATAAAAATTAAGATTTTGGATTAAAAATATAAATATTTTGTGATTTTCTATTTTTGATTTGGAATTAATTTTTTCTATTTCTTTGAAAACAAGTCTCATATTTTTAGAAAGATTATTTTTAGAAAGTTTTATAATTTCTTGCCCAATTTTTGTACATATTTAATATTTAATTTTTGATTATGTTTGGATATAATCTATATTAATGGATGCACTTAAATTCTTGTAGGTCAAGAAAGAGCATATAAGAAATCCAATGATGCAATATTGTTTCTTGGAATTTAAGCACAATCTAATGACTAATATCAAGTGGGTCAATTAATTACTAATAGGTTTGAGCTTTGGGTTCAAAGAAAATTTCTTTTTCTCCCATTAAAATATGCCTCTCATTCCATAGTCGAAAAAAGACGCTCACTCTCTCACCATAGACGCAATCAAGAAAAGCTCTCTCTCAACGGTCTTCATCTTCAACGCCTACTCCATCGCCCACTCATCAAATATCCATTATTCCCATCCCTCCAATCACGCCAATTGTTCTTAATCATCCACCCAACGTCATTTTTTTACTCATTACGTTACTTGTCCATGAGTTGCACTAAGGAGCTTGGAGAAGGAGACATGTTGATGGCAGCTCAAGCTCGTTAAAGAGGCAATTTGGGAGGAGCATGGAGGAGACTTGAGCCTTGGGCTAGCACTTGAAGACCATAAGAGAGTGATGTTCCATTTATCTTTTCTAATTCAAAGACTTGAAATTATTTAGTTTTAAATAATTTTAAGTTGTAATTTTGTGAAACAATTTAGTTCTAAATTGTCATTTTTATTCTTGGATTGGATTGATATTTGGATCTTATTTGTGCCAAGATACTTGTTGGAATTTATGTTTAGAACCTTTGCATTGTTAATTGAATTTATAAGTGAGTTTTCATTATGAATTTAATTATCAATGTGGTTTGAATTGCAAAATTTGGGTTCTTTTGCCTCTTAATTGTTTAATTAAGTTGGTTAATTGTCTAATTTTTTAATTAGATAATTTCAAACATAATGTTCAAAATTAATTTGAGTTATTTTCATTGGTTTTAATAAGCTTAATTAACTAACCTTATACTGTTATGAATTCTCTAATAGTTTAAGGGTTTTTGAAATTGAAGGTTCCCTTTGTTTCAAGTAGGTAATTAAATTTATTAATTTCGCTCTTTTATCACTTTCCTTTGGTCTAATTAACTGATTAAGGTTATGAAGGTTAAATCCATACGAATCCTAAGTTGTCCCCTCTACCTTACCGAAGAGAACTTCTCAATTTTTATTTGTTAATTTTCTTTGCTTTCTAGTTAATTTTCTTTATTCATCATTTTATATTTTCCTTCTTAAAAAAATCCCCCAAAATATTGCACTGCATTCATTTAGTTTAATTTAATTTTCATATAGATTTTAGGATATTTGCATCTTGCATTTAGGATTAGAATTTTGCATTTCAGTTTAGGTCCAATTTATTACATTTTTTTTATCACCTAAATTTTTACCTAAAGAAACCTATAGCTTGCTCATTGGAAGTAATGACTTAGGTCAATTCTAAACTACAAATTAATTAGGACCTAGTTTAATTGAGTACTTTAACGACAAAAAGCATCGTCAACTTAGTTTTCGTCTGGGTATGCGCCCTTGGATTGCTGTTGCATATTTAGCTCCTGTTGCAGCTGCTACTGCTGTTTTCTAACACGCTCACTATTAGTAAGAAGTCTATTATGAAGAGTGAGCCAAAGAAAGGTCTTACATCTTTGAGGCGTCTTCATCTTCCATATCAAGTTCCAGATGGAATTCTCGGTGGGAGCATTTTCATTAAGTAGATTGTAGGCGGATTTAATAGAAAATCAAGGACCAAAGCATGCTCAGTTAATACCACATGATAGGCTCTTCTTAAAGATAAATAGAAGGGGAAATCGCAAAAAACAAGACCGTTGAAAGAGAAAAATTATACATAGAAACTCATTTATAAAAATTATCGTCAAAACTCATACTGTTGTTGTCAAAACTCATACTAATATTGTCACGAATTCCTATTTACAATTTTTCTATTTTGGAGGTCTTTTTTTATGATTTTCTATAAATAAAGTGAATTTTTAAATAAAAAACAATTGAAATCTCATGTTACAAATTTATTTAAAATTTTCTGATTTCAAGGAATCTTCAATGTGGGCAGTTTTTTTTTAAATATATGGTAGTTATTAAATTATAAAATTATAATCCTTCAGTTCTTAATGTAGGACCTAAGTAGAAGATTGGTTTTAGTCCTAAATATATGACCTATTTTTCATATTTACTAGTAATTTTTTCTAAATTACTCTATTAAATAATTAAATACCACAATAATACTTATTACTCATTAATAATACACCTATATATTTTAAAAAGTGAGTGAGTATTTATTACTCATTAATTTCACACATACATCAATCCTACCATTTTATATTTTTAATAAAATAATTTAAAATATTTTTTTAAAAAATATTTTCATTTCAAAGTGACTGGACATTTTACTTCTGAAGAATAGCATGATAAAATATTCATCATATTATATATTTTCTTTGTGGCTAGAAAAACATATTCTTCTCAAGGAGCAAGGCCGACAACTGGGATAGCATGTGAGCCAAGAGAGGTTGGAAGACCTTAGACTCAAGCCTCGGAGGCAAGTTAACCATATATTTTAGAAAACATATGTTATATTTATGATTATTACCTAACTTAACTAATTTTTTTAATTTAATCAAAGTAGTTAAATAAATTTTATATTAAAAACCGAATGAGTATATTTTAAGCATGCTTAGTTAATGAGCTCCCCTCAAAGATAAATAGAATGAAAAACATTTTAAATGAAAAAGAAAAATGAATAAAATTATTATATAAAGGCAGAGACTAAAAGCATGCTTATATCATGCTACATGGCATGACACGCTGTACTTAGAGATAAATAGGCTGCTTTTTTAAATGCAAAACTAAATTGAATAAAATGAAAATGAGAGTAGTTTTTGAAGTTATTCTGTATTTTTAGGATTTGTTATGGGCAGGTTTGTTGATTCTGACTGCAAATTGATTTTAATTGCAAATTGATGTTTCGTTTTAAATTTAAATTTAAATCAATTTCAAATTGACATAAACACTTGCTGTTGTTTTAATTTTTTTTATTTTTTATTTTTTTAATATATCTAATTTTCTTCTATTTACGAGGCTAAAAACATACCACGTGACAGGCTATAACAATAAATAAATAGGATATTTTTTTAATTGAAAATGAAAATTGGACGGAGTTCACTTGGCCGTTGGGTTTGGTTTTCAATTTTGTCCTCTTGTCAGTAGCCACTCTGGCCTTTATCGCTTGCGTGGCATGTTGAAGGGGCATTGGTGCTCCCAATCTCCGAAATCGGTATGCCCACCGAGAAGTTTCATCCATTCTCTGAAATTTATCCTCTGCCCACATTTTATCCATTACATACTCCAGGCAGGGATTCTTCATCCTTTGACGCGCCAACGCTGACGTCCCCTTCCAAGGCCTGGGTTTTTATGACTTTTTCTAATCTTCTCAAGTTCATTGTCTTCATCCGATTACAGTGACCATCCCAACCCGACCACCCTCCATTCGGACCCCACTTTTCCATTCGGCTACGGCTGAACTAGGAGTATCTAGCCATGTAACAGATTTTTTGTTTTTTACTAATTTGTCATTATTTTCTTCACAAATTAGCGGCAAAATTTTTTTGTCGCTAATCTAATTTAAAAAAAAATTAATTGTCACATAGCATCTCTACCAGCTGCTATCTCATCCACATGTCATTAGAGTGTCACTATCATATAATTTCTATTCAAAGTGACTTCTCCACGACTTGAACCAAAGACCTTATTTGTGCACACATGCGATTTTACTAATTGAGTTGTAATGAACTTGCTGACTTATTATGCAAAATTATATATATAACACAAATAATTATATATACACATATATATTATTACAAACAAAAAAGAAACTATATGATAATTTTAATAATAACTATTTCATGACAAAATATTTTTTAAATATTTATTTTACTATTTATTTTTTAATTTTTTATTTTTAAAAAAATATTTTTAATATAACATTAATTTCCAATGACACTCATTTTAAATTTTAAATCGTAAATAGTTTTTTCATAAATATATTTGTTAAATTTAATTTTTTTGATTAACAGTGATAAGATATATAATTTAATTATATATGTATTATATTACATTATATTATATTATCTATATGTGTTTTATATATTTGATAAAAATCATTAATAACTAGTAAAAAAATCTTGTTATTCAAAAAATAGCTATTATAATAAAATTTAATAAATTATTCTATATAGAAAATTAAATAATTTGAATAGATTATGAACATTCTCCTACTTATATATGTATCTTATATAATTTATTTTCTTAAAATCTTTTATATATAGGAAAAATTGCAAATAAAGACCTCAATATGTAAAATTGTGATTTGAGATCTTGAATTTAGAAAATAGCAAATAAGGACCGGGTCCCACTTTTGCAAATATGAAATGTGGATGAAATGTCTAAAATGCCCCTCAATCAAATTGTGATTTGGTCTACTGAAATTGTCATTCGTTAAAGTGAACTTGTCATTTCCTATAGTCAACTTGTTATTTGGCATACCCTTAGCCAAATTATCATTTGGTCTACTGAAATTGTTATTTGCTAAAATGAACTTGTTATTTCCTATTGTCAACTTGTCATTTGACTGAAGGGTATTGCAGACATTTTATCATGATTTCATATTTGCAAAAGTAAGACCGGGTCCTGATTTGCTATTTTTCAAATTTAGGGTCCCAAATTATAATTTTACATATTAAGGAGTTTTTATTTGCGATTTTCTCTTATATATATATCATTTGTTTTTGCGTTGAAAATCACAATCAATCTATATTATAGGTATTAATTATATTATGATTAAATTTCAATGTTTAAAAATTAAAATTTAAAATTCACTTCAACATTAATTTGATTTATAATAATAAATTGAGGTGTTTATATAAATTCATTTTTCGGTTTTAAATTTCTATCATATATTATATCTTTCAATATATTATACATATAATAAAATTATTTCTTTTTTATATCAAATTATACAAGAAAGTTATTAATATTCTTATCATATTTGTTTAATTATTAATAATCAAAAGGAATTGGTTTTAATAAAATATAAACAGGTTTTCTAAGAAATTGTCTGTCTATTCTTAGCATGTATCTAATGATGAGATGAATGATGATAATACTTTCGTTAACACCAATTCTACAAATATATTAATTTATTTTACGCTTAAAAGTATATTTAAATCATTATATTCTTAATTATGTTATCATATAAATTGTTGTAAATTTATAATTTAAAATAATAAAATTTAAAATTAGCAATAGATTAATGATGAAATTGCGACGGAATAAAGTTAGTGACCGAATTAGTGACATAAATTTTTGTGACAAACAATTTAGGTATGAAATTTTTCCATTGCTAAAACTTTTATAATTAAAATTAGTGAGAAAAATTTTTGATGAAAAGAATTATGTCATTAAATATTTACTAAAAGATTTTTCAACGGATTAGCAACAGGATTTAACGATAAAAGATGAAATGAAATTCCATCTCTAATATTAGAGACGGAATTTTTGTTAGTTGATATGAGAACGTGTCAAAACTATAAGGACTAAAAGATTAATTTTTCCTAAAATCATTTTTTTAATTGTAATTCTGAATTATATACTATATATATATGTTTTCCTAATTTAACTAATTTTATTTCTTATATTTCAATAATAATTTTATAAAATAATAAATCAGAATTATTTAAATTTAACCTCGTGACTCAAAATTTAAATTTTTTATTTTAAAAATTAACATAAAATCCATCAATCCTTGCAAAATTTTTTTTGATTTCATGTAATCAGGCTACTCCCTTACATCTCTAAGTTTATTGCTCTAAACTCCCTCTCTGTTTCTTTCCCATTTCCTAATTCATTTTCCCATCATCATTCTGTCCCCTCTTCGCCCTACATTTGTTCTTAACTCCCGCAAAGCACAGAGTCCAAGGCAATGAAGGTAAAATTATGAAAAAATTAATTTTTTTGGTCCATATAGTTTTCACTTATTTGTAAATCAATCCTTATACTTTAATTCAGTATAACTCAATCTTTATAGTTTTGACTCAGTTGTAACTCAGTTTTTAAAGTTTGATTCGTTGCAACTCGGTTCGTATAATTTTACACATTTTATAATTTAGCCTCTCCTTTTATTAGATACATAATTTCATTATAAAATGGTTAAAAATATAAGGATTGAGTTGTAGCGAGTCAAAATATAGGAACTGAGTTACAAATACATTAAAACTATAAATACCAAAAGATTAATTTTTTTTAAAATCATTCAGGTTGTGAATGATTTCACTTTTCTTATTTAAAAAAAATAAATATCAAATTTTACTAGGTGATATGATAGAGAGTGAGGTGAGATGTAATAAAATCGTTCAGAGTAATAATGACTTCTTCAGAATTTTAAACTCATTCACACCTAGAATGATTTTAAGTGCAGTATTTTGGTAAATTCTTTCTCCCATGTAGGATCCTAGTAATTTATTTCAATGTTGGTAGCATTATGATAAATTTGCCCCATGATGATGTTTAAGTAAGCATACCTTTAAATAAACCTTAAGCCTGGTCTGTTTACTAAACCGGTGAGGCCTTGTCAAAGCCTAACGAGACTGAGTCATAGGCCCTAAATAAAAACCTGAATTATTTTCACTTCTAACCTCGCCTATCTACCTTGTTAAG
This sequence comes from Neltuma alba, assembly GCF_004799145.2. Classification (NCBI taxonomy): domain Eukaryota; kingdom Viridiplantae; phylum Streptophyta; class Magnoliopsida; order Fabales; family Fabaceae; genus Neltuma; species Neltuma alba. The sequence goes on from NW_021635235.1 coordinate 416,878, forward strand.
TTCAAATGACTTGGTTTTAATTGTTTTTCATTTCTAATATGTTTCATTACAAATAAAAAAAACACCACTAATTATATTTTAATATTTAATATTTAATAAATTTTTAAGTTTACCATCATTTAATATATATTATGTGTTGTAAGAATATAATCTACACAATAATAAATAAAAAATAAAATTATATATTTATATAAAAAATTTAATATCATGACTTATAAATATGAAAAAAAAAAAATTCTCTATCCACCTGTCAAATAAGACGAGGGGTAAAATGTTTCATCTTTTCTCCATTTTCCGTTTACTTGTGTGCAAGCTTATGGTATATTATACTCATTTGGTACTTAATATAAGACCTATTTAATCAATTCAATTAGATTAAAGAAGTTAGATAAGTTAGTTAATTATAAAAAAATATGACATGTTTTTCCTAAAACACCATAATAATCTTTCCTAATATCTTTCCTTCATCACTCACTTGATCATAGTTGAGAGAGTATCTATAAAAATAATTTAAAAAAATTAATAAATATAAAAAATAGATATTATATTTAGGATCAAAATTAATTTAATAATTAATTCCTATACTAAGAAGTATAAAATAATAAAAAATCTGGTTGCATTTTGAAAGCGGGCAAGGAAAAGGCTACAAGATGGTCAATGAAATTTACGGACCAACATTTTAGCTTCTATGCATAGCGGCGCCCTTTGCTATTTGGTCCACAACACAAAACAGATAGGCGTTAGCCATCTTCTTCTCATTCATTTCTCCTTACTCCAAATACAATTCTTTCCCATTTTCTGTGTTATATCAGGATCAACGTCATCCATGGGAGAAGTAGAAGTAGCCTTCATCCAAGAACCTCACCACAGACCCGACCCGTCTCTCGTACAAGAGGCCCGAGGCATCCCTCTCATTGACCTCTCTTCCCCCGACGTTGACGCCCTCATCGACGACATTGGCCACGCCTGCAAGCAATGGGGCTTCTTCCAGATCATCAACCACGGCGTTCCGTCGGAGCGCCGACTGAAGCTGGAGGCGGCGGCACGGAAGTTCTTCCATCTGAGCTCCGACGAGAAGAGGAAGGTGAGGAGAGACGCCAGGAAGGTGTTAGGGTATTACGACACAGAACACACCAAGAACGTCAGAGATTGGAAGGAGGTGTTCGATTACACAGTGCAAGAACCCACTCTCGCCGCCGCCTCCATTGATCCTGATGATGATCGAGTGGCTCACTGGGAGAATCAATGGCCTCAAAATCCTCCAGAAATGAGGTAAATTAATTACACATAACACTATGGGTTAGGAGCCTAATGCCCCATGAACCTCGCTCCCAAATGTTCTTTTCCTTTTCACAATTGGATTTTATGTAAAATTTTTTATAAGCGTAAAATTGTATATTTTAAAACTTTTTTATTGTTTCTTTTAAAAATTTATGGTAAAAGTGCATCATTTTTTTTTATGGTGCAATCAACGTTTTAATTTTTTTTTGGGTACGTATAAAACTCTAATCTCATGTTAATTTTAGTGCATCTAACATTTTGAAATTTAAGATGCTGATGTAATTTAAAAAATAATTTTAGAGTGTGTTAAATATACTTAAAAAATAAAATGAGGGTGTTGAATGTATCATATTTACCTAAAAATTTAAAGTATAAAATAGGGCATAATTTTAAAATATTTTTTTCTTTGAAAATCATAGGAAAAAAAAAACTCAAAACTGCATAATGCAGTTTTTTGTGACGTGAACCATGCAGAATGTAACTAAAATAATAATTTCAGAATATTAGATATATATTTGTCCAAAAAATTTAAGGTATAAAATAGTCCTTTACATCAAAATGTTATTCACGCAAAATTTGCCAAAAAGAAAACGCAAAAAAAGATTTGAGAGGTCAGCGCGTTTCAAAGGATACTACAGTTCGCCCATATATATAAGAGCCAGATCTCTAAAAGTAACAAAGTTTTTTTGTGATGCGCACCATGCAGAGAGACGTGTCAAGAATGCAAAGGACATGGTGGAACTAGCCAATAGATTGATGGAGCTAATAATTTCTACGAGCTTAGGCTTACCACCACGGAGGTTCGAAGATTTCTTCAAGGACCATACCAGCTCCACCAGAATCAACCGGTATCCGCCATGTCCGTCCCCTGAGCTTGCTCTCGGGGTGGGCCCACACAAAGATCCTGGGGTCTTACCATCCTTGCCCACGACGAAGTAGGCAGCCTCGAGGTGAAGCGAAAATCGGATGGCCAATGGGTTGGGGTCAAACCAATACCCAACACTTACATCATCAATTTGGGCGATGTTCTTCAAGTGTGGACGAATGGACAATATGAGGGCGTAGATCACAGAGTTATGGTGAATTCGGCAAAGGAGAGATTCTCAATACCGTTCTTTCTAAATCCTTCGCATTACACAACGGTGGAGCCATTGGAAGAACTAACTACCGACCAAAACCCACCCAAGTACAAGGCTTATAATTGGGGCAAGTTTGCACTGACCAGGAAGCGCAGTAACTTCACGAAGCTGCCGGTTGAAAATATCCAGATTCACCATTTCCAGAACATTCCGACCCATAGTTATTTACGAGATTGCCCTAGAATTTTTGGATGAGGATGAAATAAGGGCGGTGGTCACTTGATGATGATGAATGCAGTTCTTTTGTCTTGTGTTCTTTTTTAACTAGGTCCCATGTGATATGATTAAATAAGCATATTTATGGGCGGAGTAATTTTGTGTTTACATATGGGTGAATAGGAAAATGGCTGATCATGTGTACTGTGAGCTTTTGGATCATTTGAACGGATAGGATTATAGAATGCTGAGAAAATTGCGGCTCAAAGAAACCAACCCGAGTTTTTTTTCTTAACAAAGTCGAGAGTACTAAACGGATAATGTTTTTTATTGCAAATAAATAGAAAAATCAAACCGAGTATTGTACGTGAGAGATGCACACTTGCAGGCCAAGTATATACTTACATAAATGTATTTCGTTTCTCTTTTTTTCTTTTGTCCTTTTTTTTTATAGATCCCATGTGATATATAATTAAATAAATATATTTACTGGCCGAGCAATTTTTTTTATGGATAAAGAAAAATTCCTATAATTAAAACTATAGAAATTTAGTTAGAATCAAATCAAAATTATAGTCAGTCCCCCAAAAAAAAAATCAAAATTATACAAATTGCTTTGTCTGTAATCCCTTCTTGTTTCTTGCTCTAGTTCTGGGCTAGTCTTCTCTTTTAGTTTATTTGGACTTTGTTTAAATTAATCATAAACCAGCCTTATCTATGTAGTATTTTTACTTAGTTTAAATAAATTTTTTTAATAAAAAAATCAAATCAAAATTATGGAGACTACGTTTCATTGAGTTGAATTTAAAAACTGAATTGCAACCAAATCAATACTATGAAAACAAGAACAAAAAAAAAGAATTATTTTCCGTGATAAAATCGTAAACATCATCTCCGTGGGTAGTTGCAAAAGCCCAACAATTTCAAGTTTCAATTGTGGCAATGGCCAATACTAGTTAAACCAATGGAACCCCAAAACTTAGTTGTGACCCACATGCATAATCCGTTAATCTTCTAATTATGATTATAACATTTTATTACCGAGTCAAAAAGATAAGGATGTCAAATGAAAAAAAAAAAAAAAAACCGAGAGCAAATTAAACCGAGTAAGATGTGAGAGAAGGATACTTGCCCGCAAGAATATATTCCATCTTTTTTTTTTAGGCCAACAGCAAGAGTATATTCTATAATTACAACCTACTTGTGAAATTGATTTTGATCCTAATTATAAAATTTATTTATCATATTTATTAATTTTTTTAAATTATCTTTATTAATACTCTCTCAATCATAATTAAATAGTTGATGGAAAGAGGATATTAAGAAAAACAATTATGATATTTAAAAAATATATTATATTTTTTATAATTAACTATCTTATCTAATTTTTTAATATAATCAAATTAGTTAAATAAGCTTATAACTACCACTGGCCGTTTGGTCGAGTGGTATGTATATGTGTGGGGTGTGTGCATGTTGCGGGTTCAATCCCCTCCCCTTGTAACTAAAAAAAGGAAGCCTATAATTGAAAGAATATAGTTAATAAAAAAATTATTTTTATTGATACTCTCTAAACCATAATCAAGTATTAGATAGAAAGAGAATATTAAGAAAAAATTATTATATTTAAAAAAAATGTAACATTTCTTATAACGAACTACCTTACCTATTTTTTTAATAGAATTAAATTAGTTACATAAGCTTAGAATTGACAGAATATATTTAATAAAAAATGGAATTTCCTGAGACCTGAACCAACATGTGCTTCCTCAGTTGCTTTGGTCAAAAAAAAAAAAAAAACCAAGATGTGCTTGCAGCTCAAGCATTCGACACAGGTATTTCATGAGTTTCTCCGCCAATCCATGGAACCCCAACCTGTTCTTCTTCTTCTTCCCATATAGCTGTTGACGTTGAAGTGCCCGCCGACCATCTTCGTCTCCGGTACGAATTGGTTCATTGTTTGTTATTCTTTAATTTTCCTTTTTTATTTTTCCGTTTTCGTTGCTCATCACAAACTGTGGGTCGGAAATTGTGGGAGTTTTGGGGTTTCGAATCACCTAATCATTTAGGGTAAAACACAATCTCCTGCTGACATGGTTGCAGTTTGGGGAGGAAGAGAGAGAGAGAGAGGGGGTTAAGAGTGTGAGTCTCCCAAAATCAGGGGCCGTTAGAAAAATAGCTTTCCTGTAAACGAGATGTTGTTTGATATTTTTAATGACATTTAAAATTTTTGATTTCACTGACTTGTCAAAAATTTAAAAGCAAGCATCTCTACTTTGAGAAGAAATTTGTGAAGACTTTAGAAATGGGAGTTTCTTCTAATATGTTATCTTTCTGTTGTACTTTGAATTCGAATTGAATAGTGGAGGTTGTATTGGTTTTTTTCCCCCTCTGTTTTCATGTGTTTATTTTAGATTATGTAATTTTCTGGGCTCACCATCCATCCATTGTTTGATTTGAAGCAAAGGACAAACTTATATATTCAAAATTCAAATTTGGAGTTAATTTAAGTTTAGGCAACGATATATAATTTAGTCAAGTTATGAACCAGTTTTAGTTTTTGATATTATCCTGATAATTTAGTCTAGCAATAATCATAGGTCATATAAATATTAGAGCATTGATTAATGAGAGCTTGTCAAGATGTGCACGTTATAGCAATCTAATATATTAATCAGATTTGAGGATCTGACTTCTGATCCTCTTGATTGTTTTGTTCTTTTCTTCCTGTTCTAATTGTTTTTTCCCCTCTCATGTTATTATAGCTTTACTGCTTTATTGTCTTCTGAATCTGTCAATGCCAAGGGAGAGTGTTTAATCGTCATTTTGCTCGTCAGAAGAAATTACTATAAACTCGCTGAAGAAAATTAAAAAAATTAATTTAAAATATATTAATATTCTCTTAATTTATAAAATTAAGGAATTAAAATAAAAATTTGTTTTAAAATTAAAATATTAGAAACACACCTCTATTAAAAAAGTATATATAAATGATTTGTTGTGCAAGAACTTATAGAGTTTAGGGAAAATTAATTTTTTTGGTCACTATAGTTTTGAGTTGGTTTTAACTTCATCTTATATTTTAGCTTGGTGCCACTTAGTTCATATAGTTTTAATTTTGTTGTAACTGGAGTACTGAATTTTGACGCATTGCAACTCAGTCTCCATATTTTTAACTATAAGGGCTAATTTGCATTGAATCAAAGTTTAAGGATTGAATTATACTTAAGTCAAAATTAAAGAAACTGAGTTATAACTAAGTCATAATTATATGCACCAAAAAATTAATTTTCCCAAACATATATAAATGACTAGGAGTGCAAGATTTTATAGATTTTGATACTCACATTGATTGCTTCTTTTTGGCAGTGGTTAAAACAACTTTTGGGAAATCCATCCAATCCTCACAAGAGCAGCCTACAATATCATTCTGCGTCTCTTGTTCTTTCGTCCATTTTATTTTTAATTGGTCACGAATTGAGGGACGAAATTTTTGGGAGCTTGAGGATTTTAAATTAGATAATTAAGGGTAAAACACAAGTTCTTGTTGGCATAATTTCCGATTTGGAGAGGAAGAGAAGAGAGAGGGTGGTGGGTTTTTTTGGACTGAGAGAGGGTGATGTTTGAAGGTTAAGAGTGCTAGAATCACAAAATAAGTTAGAAAAATTGTTGTCCTGTAAACAAGGTGATATTTGATATTCTTATGATATTTGAATTCTTCAAATTCACTGGCTTGGAAGCAAATATAAAAGTTAATCGCTCTAGTCTAAGAAGAACATTTTGAAAACTTTCTTGCTCTGTGAATTTTTCTGTTGTATATATGGGTTGCCATATATATACGATTTTGTTTTGAGGGGATTTGAGTTAATGTTATATTATTATAAACCTAATTTGCAATCTTGAAGGGGACTTTTGCATGTGTTTGAAGTGGGACTTGATACCAATTGTTTATCCAAGGCTTCTTTATGTAATCTGTGTTATACGTTGAATTTGAGTCGGTGGACTTGCATTTCTATCATCTTTAGTGGATGGACTTTTTCTTTCCAGTATGTTAGTTTATTACTTCTCTTTTTGTTCTGGAGCGGATTAGCTATTTCCATGTCTACAATTCAGATTGAGAAGTATTTTTCAGGGTTCTTCGGTCCTCCATTGTTTTAAGAAAGGGAAAACTTTTATGTTTAATATCCAAATTTCAGGTTATTTTAAGGTTCACGCAGTGAGATATAAGATGGTAAGTTATGAACTGGTTTTAGGCTTGATATTATCCTGACAATGGGATTTTTAAATAATTTAGTCTTGCAACTATGAGTCATATATATAAATTATAGAGTACTAGTTAGTGAGACTTGTCAAGATTTACAGATTAAGCAATCCTATATTTTAATTTGATTTAAAGGTCAGAGTTCTGGTGCTCCTCTTTTTGTTCATTCCTTCCTTTTTTGATTCTTTATTATTATTGTCCTGTGAATATGACAGAGCCAACGTAGAGTGCTAAACAATGATTTTGCTCCTCATAAGAAGTTACTATGAAATAGCTTACAAAATAAATAAAAAATCAACTTAGAGTCAGCTAAATGCTAATCATATCTTTATTGCTCGTTTTGGGGCCTATTTCACTTTGTTACTGAAGCATACTCTTGTTCTTTCTTTCTGTTTTGTGAATAGTAGATTGGAAGAACTGATTTTGTTTCCTTCTGTGGGCTTGTCATCTATTGTGATTTTAGAATAAACGCGGGTTAATTTTATGTCATTTCTCATTCTCGCATTTTATCATACTGTGATTTTAGTTGCCTCAAGGTTGATTCTTTTGACAATCATTCTGATGTTGCCAAGAATACTCACGTAACTTCTCCATGAGTTTTAACCATCTGAATTTGGTTAAATTCACATTTTTACCTATGTCAATTATATTACCAAAAACTTTACTAAGCAACAAAGGTCAATAACTTCTTATATTAAGGATTTGATATTTAATTTAAAAAGAATAATGCTTACAAGCAAACAGTTCCATTTATCGTCATATATATAAGATCTATTTCCTATGTTGATTAATTTTTTTCTGAAATTAACCTTATTGATATTTCCTTAGCAATAATCAAGTAGGAGAAGAAGGGAGGGAATTAAGGAAGATACTTACTAAGTTTTAGGGAAAAAAATATCATATTAACTAATTTAACTAAAATTCTTAATGTGCTCAAATTAGTTAATTAGGTCTTATATTAACTAATTTAAGTAACTTTCTTAATCTATTCAAATTAGTTAATTAGGTCTTATATTAAGAAAGATGAGTATTTTGATAGTTTACTTTACACCATATTCTTGAATCAATTGGCTGCATGGCAGCAAGAAAATGCATGTCAGAATATAGATGATTTGACGGGAGAGAAACAAGATTAGTATAGAGAATTTTTGCCTAATGTTGATTGCTTCTTTTTGGACAGTGGTTACAACAACTTTTGGGAAATCGATCTTCACAACAATCTTCACGGCTAGGTCAAGCAAGCCACTGTGATGGGTATATTTAGATCCTCCTTCTCCTTCTTAACAGGGACAGTCTTTGGGGTATACTTGGCTCAGAACTACCAAGTTCCCAACATCAAGAAGCTTACTGAGACTGCCAAGTTTATGGCCGAAGAGATTGAGGAAAAATATCGCAAGCCCAGGAAGCAGGATGGAGATGACAACAACTCTGTTTAGGGCCTGTAGGAGACAATATTGAAACTAGATTATTGTTTTTGAATAACTGAATACATTTTTTTTTCCAATTTAGATTTGTCAGTTTGACATGAGTTCCCCAATCTTACCATAAGTTCTATGTAATATATTGATAATTTTTTGCCCTGGGTTATTTAGGATTAAATATTAAAAGGGTATTGGGAAATAGGAATGGTGAATAATATATATATATATATGTATAATTGTTTCTTTTCCTCTCTAGGGAAATATTTGCATCTTCCCATGCCTTGCCTGCTCTATCATGTTCTTTCAGTTGGAAGTTAATGAAATCTAATGTGGCCAAGCTACATCTTATTGTCCTATACCAGAAATTAATTTCACGGTTATCAGATTTTACATACTCATCTATAATATATTTGTTAACCTCATCCAATCTTCAACAACCCCTATGTGTAAAAACTTTCTAGAGTTTCTTCCTTCAAAATGTTATTTTTGTTAATTAATATTAAATTGTTGCCCATGGTAGAAATTAGAAAAGAAGATATAGTCTACTTTTCTGTCTATCCAAGAGTAAGTGTTAGAATTCTTTTTCACTTTTGTCTTGTACCTCAATTTTCTTTGTACTCTTAAATATGATTGACTCGCTAATTACACAAGATTATTGCAAAGTCCTCTAATCTACATTAAATTATGAGCATGGAAATCGTAGCTCCTAATCTAAATAAATCTTGACATGCATTTATTTGTCTTGGGTTAAGCCTACTTAAGGAAGTGAGAGGAGAAATATCATATCTTGAATTTGATGAAGTAGTTAGTTTACCCACGCAAAACAGAATGAAAATGTGGGAATATTGTATATCTATTGTGAATATTCTTTATTAGGAATTATTTGCAAATTTACCTTGGAAGTATACGATCAGAAACTATGGGTGTTTGGAAATTTTTGAAGTCTCAATGTTGTTTTGGAAGCTTAAAAAAATGTAGCAATATTGCTCTAGCTGTTACCTCAATTAATTTTGGCCGTTAAGTTTGACTAACTTGCTTATGTGGTAGCCACATGGCATGCCACATCATCATCTATCTTTTCCTCTCTTCCACATCAACTTCTTCCTCATCATCCTCCCCGCTCCCTCTTAAATTCAGGATATTCCCCCCTCTTTTTTTGTCCCTCGGTCTCCCTCTCCCTCCAGTCCTTCCAAGTTCCAAAATCCAAGTTGATGGGTTAATATACATATCTTATTCTATTGCCGCACTTTGCGGATTCATTGTATATCTTCTTCTCTATTACTTTCTTAGGATTCTTTCAACAAGGTGGCCAGGAAAGAAGTATTGATTCTCCATAGCTTTTTGATGGGTTAATCTACAACTACAAATACTCAAATCCTCTCGAAGCCATAATATAGCACGTACTATATTTATAATTGATATGGCCGTGTTCGCATATTCATAGAAAATAGAGAGGAAGTTCATGAGTTTGTGAGCTTTTACTTTGTTTTACCTTTTCACTTTTTTTTTAATTAGTTGTGTATGTTTCACGTCTGGGTATTGACAATTTGGTATGTTTTAGATGCGAAGTTTGAAAGCTTAGCCTAACTAACGTTGTCTCTTTTCAGTGAAGTGACCACCAAAAATCAACAAGTAGCAAATCAGAATGGGCCGACGGGGCAAGTTGCAACAGTGTTGAAAGTAAAAAAGCAACTAGAAAAAGAAATCTCAAAGTAGCAAAGTAACTAAAAAGACAACCAAAATAGTGGCTAGGAATTAAGAAGACGGTAGATGCTTGCTTGGAGTCCGATGGTGATGAGCTGTAACAGAGTTGAATGATGGCCAGGTGAGTGTTGAGAAGGGGAGAGGGAGTTGAGGGGTGAAGGGATCTCAATATGAAACCTCTCAGCTCTCTACCTTCCATCGAACTCCTCTAAGACCATAACCTTAATCGTTTTCCAAATTTCTTACTGCCTCATGGACAACTTAGACCTAGATTTTAGAACTTGGAAGGAATATTTTAGTATTTGAGAGGGAGAAGGGAGGATGATGATGAAGGGTGTGACGTGGAACGGAGGAAGGGTAAGATGATGAGGGGACATGCTATGTGACTACCACACAAACAAGTTAGTCAATTTAATTGTCAAAATTAACTGAGATAATGGTCAAGGCAACATTGTTACGTTTTTTAAACTTTTGAGGCAACATTGAGACCTCAAAAACTTCCAAACACTCATAACTTTGGGTAATTTACTTCCAGTGTGAATTTAGAGCTTATCCCTTCTTTGTTATTGTATAGTTTTTATTAGTATTTATTAGGTTTTATTCTCTCTTAGTAATATATAAATAGCCGGTTGTATTTCACTATAACATAATACAAGAGAAATATATCTTTCTCTCAATATATCTTTCTCTCAAATTGCCCAAATGGTATGAGAGCAAGGTCCAACTCAAAATTAGTTTTCTTTTTCTTTTTGAGTCATAGATCACAAGCTAACCTCTATTGTGTATGGGATGATTAAGGACTTATTGGCTCCCCTCACTAGTCTAGGAAGGGCTAAAGGGTTCAAATCAGCAAGCCCTAAAAACTCGATCACAAGTCACATGAAGATTCTATTGGAAACAGAGTGGTTATGCATAGTAATATGTGAAACCCCATTTTTGGCTAGATCCATGTTTCCTCTGGTATGGGTTGTGTAACATCCTAATTTTTATTTCTAAAATTTAAATATCTAAAAAGAATAATTATTTTATGAAAAATATAGTTTTATCTTCTAATTATTTGAGTAAAAAAAACTTATCCAAAAATTTGATTTTATAAAAACAAAAAAAAAAGATAAAAAGACGGGGAAATATACAAGTTTGGGCCTTAAGACCATTGGCGTAGTTTGCCCTAATTTTTTTCCCATATATAACCTTCTTTTCCCAACTTCTTGTGGTCTTTTTTTTCCTTCTTCCTGTTCATTCAACTGAGAGCCCTCCTTCATTCCTTTTCGGTCTGAAGTTTTATTTTGCAGATATTCTTGATAAGCAAAACAACCTCTTTTTATTAAACTCTCTTCATAAAAGTTGTTCTACTCATTTATATCTATCTAGTGATAATAACTTTATGCTGTTTAGAGAGAATTTTGGGTCAAGGGTCTGGAGCAAGTATTGAGTTTTAATGATTGATAATCATAGTATTTTGCCTTCTGAGCCAATGTGTTAATGTATTGTTTATTAGTATTTTACTACTTTGAAATAATGCTATGCTATTTGGAACTTGATAAGATATGTTATACTTTTTGAGCTATAAAAATTATCTTATGGGACTTTTTGGAATTGCGATTGAGAAGTTTGAAAAAAAAAGATTTATATCTTATGAATTACGTTAAAAAAAAAGATGGTTATATTTCTGGTTATATTGTGATTGATTAGATGTTGTTGGATTTTGAGTCGAGTCTTATTTTATCACATGGTAAGGCCGCCATTGGTACATATTGGTTAGTTTTTTTCACCCTCATAGTGAGGGATAAGCCCTTGTGGCTCCTTATTTGTCCCCTATGTCTAATTGACCCCCCACAGTGAGGGATAAACTGATGTGGCTTGTGTGTTAGGCCCCATAGTAAGGGTTTTCATGATTGAGATTATCTTTGCATACATGTTTTATAATTCTATTGACATATCTATAGTTTTGGAGATTTGATAACTGTCCCACTTGATACCTCACAAGTACATGTTAATATGTACGATGAGTTGAAAAGTTGGTTATTGAGGCTTTTGACTCACCCTGTGGTTTCTAATATTTTCAGGTGATAGTTTAGGTGTTAATCTATTAGGGAAGGCTCAGGAGGTGTAGCATGCTATTATAGCTTGCATAACCTCTCTTTTTTTTGTTTTATTTTTTTATTGCGTTGCCATGTATGATTCATTCACTTTGATTTTGTAAACTGATACTATTGATTTTTGCTTATTGTTGGGAGAGCTATTAGAAGGCTAAAGGTCTCCAAGACCTTGCACGTGACATTCTTTTCAAAATATTGACTTTTGATTAATAGGGCTCTGTAGCTTATTTTGGAAGGATTTATAAGTTTGTATGTTTGAAAGTATGAGATTTCAATTGGGATTATGATTGACTATTAATGGACTTCGAAAGTCTAAGACCTAAGTTAAGGATTGATACTGCTTGTGATATAAGTTTATTCCTTTTAACCATAATAATGGTTTTATGATTTTAAAGTTTCTTCTTTTCTATCATGGTTAATTTTTCAACTAAATTATTTGATTTAGTTTAATTTTGTTTTGGAAGAACGATCATTACAATTTAATATCAGATTCAAAGATCTTGTGAACTGTAAAGCATTACATTACATTTAGTGGCAATATACATTAGTCTGAAATAATCTTTCCTGTTAAATTGCGTATGGTTGACTTTTTTCTTTTCTTCTTTTGGTGGCTTGCATCCTCAGTTAAGGAGGATGGTATATCCAAGATCCTAACAAACTAATCAAGGTGATGGACAACCCATAAACCTACAAACCAACCACTAACTCAGCCTCTTTGTAATCAAGATACTTGGTTGTAATAGTTAAGAGATGTTGCGATAATGGTAGTAGAAGAAAGAGTATAAAAAGTTAGAGTAAGATTTAAGAGCCAAAAGAGTTGTTGAAGAACCTGAAGAGAATGGGTAGTGATACACAAAAAATTAGGCAATTTAGTTAGCTTAGTGCAACCTGAAGAGGCCCAGTCCATGTAAAACCATACCCGACCAAGTAACTAGACCAACCAGATTGGTCAGGTTAGTTGGGCTAGACCGGGCTCAAGACTAAGGGTCCAGACCACCTAGTATGGTCCAACCCGAGATTTATTTTTTTAAAAAAAATTTTGTCCTTTACCCATTAGGTCTTCTCTTTTCTTCTTCGATGTCACTTCTGCCTTCTTCCTTCTTTGTCTTGTGCTCTTCTTGGTTTCATCTTCAAGCTGCTCATGGGTCGTAGGTCCTTCGTCCTCAATTTTATCTCCACTCCCTCTTTGTTCTTGCTACTGTTGTTAGTTATCTGTCCACCTCCTTATAGCCATTCTCTCTCACAGATCATTTTATATTAATTTTTCTATGCTTTTCTGAAGAATATTCACTCTTTTTATGTTTCTTTCAACTCCTTTTTTCTTACAGATTCGTTCTTGTTTTTCTTAGCTTTGTTTATATTCCTAATTTGTTTTCTATTATCAAATTATGTTTTTTTTTCCACTAATAATTTTGTAGAAGTTTGAGTTTATTTTTTGCGTTGAGAGGTTATATATATATATATACTCACTTTTTGTTGAAAGCTTCCTCGATTCCTTTCTTGTTATTGTGCATAATGTATACAAGAAGAGCCACACATGATGACATTTGCAAATTGTGATTTTATTGCAAAAGGGAAAGTGATTTTTGCGGGGGAATATGATTTTCTTTTTTAAATTTTGATGACCCTACACTATAGCATCATCTCCATTAAAGGCCTAACCTTTTTTTTTCAAGCAGCATATGGTCCAGTAGACCAATTCTAAGCTTGGGAGACTAAACCTAGTCTAGTTTGCCACTAGATTTGTTTCATACTAGACCAGACTTTAGACTACAAGTTCTAACCTAGAGTGGTTTTATACCGAACATCGGGTTTGGGTTGAACCCAATCCAACCTGATCTTTGTGCAACTCTAAGAATGGGTTCATAGAATAGATAGTAGGTCATTCTAGAATTCACATGGGTTCTATTGAAAAAACTAGAGGAGATAGCAACTCTCAAAGGCAACAGGGAATAGATGAGGTCGTGAACCTTAAGAGTATGTGGAAGGATATAGATCACTATCACCCAGACTTTTGATGAGGACTTGGATCCCAATAAAGTTGAGGCTTGGATTGATGGGGGTAGAAACAATATTCAGGTTTGTGACTGTAATAGCTAGAAGGTACAAGCAGTAGTTATCTTATTAAGGGATAGAGCTCAATAGTAATGAGGGAGTATTAGGTTACTTGTCTTATGAGGTTCTTTGGTTAAGGAAGTAAGTGACATTATATTCAATGTAGTGTTAGATGCTTCAGTGCAATATTGAGATGATATAGCCTCTTATCTATTGTACTTTGATCATACTAAAAAATATGAGGGGCTTTGCTTTCTTAAAGATTATAGAGTGAGTGAATGACCCAAAACTAGTGTATGCAATTATATATCAACATCTAAAAATGAGGATATTATGTTATGTCACAAGAGAAAATGCCATTTTAATTTTCATTATCTATCTTGTTTGTTCTAATTTCCTTGCTCAAACAATAACCATAATGTGAAATGTGAAGTGTGTGAATGAGCCAAGCACCATCGAACATCATTCCGTAGAGCAAAATATACTCCCACCAACCTTTTTTTTATTAGTGAGGATCATCTTGTACTTTTAACTATACCAAAATGAAATGATTCATTACTTTCGTGGACAACACACTTGTCTTTGTTGGGTTTACCTCTTAAAACATAAGATTGAGGCTCTATCCGTATTAATAGATTTTTTCACCATGATAAAAAAACATAGTTCAATATTGACACCCAAGACCTGAACACGTACAATAGCATTGGATACTTCAACTAAACTTTGAGTGATTTTCCTAACTGTATGGTATAGCCCATAAAAGTATTTGTACTAATATACTACAATAAAATATTGTTGCTAAGAGGAAAAATAAAAATATCCTTAAAGTTACTAGAGCACTCATGTTTACATGCCATGTGCCAAAGTACTATCTAAGGGATGCCATTCTAACCATAACTATCAATTGTATACCGAGTCAAATCTTGTCCTTTCATAGTCCTCTTAAATAATTACAAAATATTTTTCCTACACCACATCTTGAATCCAACCTTCTTCTCTTTTGGTTGCATTGCTTTGCTAGTGGTAATGTATGCTTAAGAGGAACGGAGAATTGGATATTCATAAAATTTGAATAATGAACTCAACTTATTGTAAACAAAATAACATAATATGGGATATCATTAAGAAATTGGGACAAAAAGACATAAATCACTGATAAAGTAGAATAAGAAGGAAGACGATGCATAGTAGACTTATTTTATTTTAATTTTTCTATTGACCAATGTCCAAGTCTCAAGAGCCTTTTGAGATTTTCCAATCAACTATTGTCCCCAAGATATAAATAGAATCTTGATGCCATAGTACAATATTTCATAGACCACATTTGTCAATCCTTTTGCCTTACAAAGCCCCTTGACACACATATAAAGTTACAAACTCCCCCTTGCAACTTCTAAGATAATTCTCTCACGATTTCACAATCTTGATTCACTCTTTATATAGTATAAATATAACAAGAATAAGCTCTCTCAAAAAATTAAGTGCAGTTTAGCACTAAAGTACAGGAGAGTTAGTTTTAGGTATTAACTACAGTAATAAATTCAACCATTAGACTCATTAATTTTTGCATATTTTTCCTCTATCTTAAATGCACTTGTATTTATAATTGGCTAAAGGATGCTCTATTAAACACATTAATTCAACCATTACACTCATTAATCTTGATAGTTTTGAGCTCATTTAATACTTCTGGCAGAAAGTAGTTTTAGTACATGAATTATCCATTAAGCATCAAATCTAAGCTAACTACAAAATAAACTTGTTTTTCTTAAACAAAATATGCTAATAAACATTTATAATAGATTTCCAAAGAAATAAAACAAAAGCATAATCACTTTAATTTATTTTTTTATCATTGTATATGGAAAACATAAGGTGTAAGTCATCTTTGGATAGATACAATGATGTCTAATAACTTCCAGTTTGCTATTCAAACTCAAATTTGAGCTATAACTGCCATAATTATATCTTATTTTTTAACAATTATATTTACAAAGGTATCACTTCTGACTTATTATTAGAAACTAGTATGCCCCTTATGATGCATAGGAAGTATTGTTACCGTAAAAAAACATATACTCAAACACAACATGCCCACCAAATTCTTTTATTTCTCTATATCATATACCCTTCCATTTAAGGTTTGTCCTTATCCACATCCCACTAATTCCTAAATAATTAAACACTAATACACTAATAACACTTGAGCTATGATACTGATACTGTTACATTAACATTAAAATCACCTTAACATGTTAATCAATGCAATATAATATGACAACTTAGCTGAAAAAATAACCATCACTTTTCATCCTATGAATCATTATAGTGACCATGCCTTAAAAGTGTTTGCTATTATAATAAGTGGAGTGATAGAAGTCTCTCTTACACAACCTTAATTTTCAGAATTTTTTTAACTAAATACATAATACCTCTTATATATACAAATTTTCCTAAACATTATATAATAGAGATTGATATGAACGAATAAGTTATTAAATGAATTGTATATGCTAAGATTTAATGCAATTTTTCTTATACAAAAATGCCATTAATACATTAATATGATATTAAGGCATAACCTAGTCTTTAGTATTGAGAATTACTCTTAACAGACCATAACATACTTTAATTTAAAAATACAAACTATAACATGGACAAATTTATATCAAATGCACCTAACTTATTCAATATTAAAATATTTAGACATTGAACCAATGCATCATATTCCCTTACAATTAAGTGTGCAAATTAAATTCAATTTAAATTTGGTTTATACATGTGTTATAAATACAATTTAAAATAATATTTTCCTATATGTAAAATAATTTATCTTAAACCATATCACTTATTTGATTTCTCCATAAGTTGACTTTTAGAGACCTGTGCTTTTCAACACATACTTTATATTGCAACTGCAAAATGTTTTTTCAAACTTTTGCTGCAACTTTAAAAAATTATATATTAATAAAAACAATGCAAAAAACCTATGCTGATCCAGTAAGGTTTGGAAAAATATTAAGAATTTTAATTTAGTACACATAGAAAAAGAGGGCTAAATACTAATTACAAAAGATAATGATTCATCCAATGCTTGTTGAAATATGAATGTTATCTTGTTTCTACAATCTTAAATTATATAAGTGTCTAGAGGTGTAAGAAAAGTATGTAATTAGACATAATAATTTTAAGATTTGAGGTGTTTTGCTTCTTGGTAGCATATTGAATCATCTAAATTTAAATTCATCCCAAAAAGCTAATCTATCAACTACTTTATACATACACACCCTGTGAAGAGGTTTAAATAAATAAAAAAGATTAACTCCATACTTTCAATTGATTTAACAAGGTAAAAATTATCTTCACTCATCATAATAAATATAACCCATGTCAGTAGGCTTCCAGCACATGCTATTAACAAAATGTCAAAATCACATAACAAAACTACATCTCATTTAAAAATAAACTTTAGAACAACTATATAAATTTGACTATTTGCATATAATGAGCAACAAGTCCAAACTTATTAATCAAATAGTGCCTTGTTTGTGTCACCAAAAATATTATTAAGTTGTTTATTTGCTAAAAATACATTAGCTATAATAAGTCCCAAATGGTTTGACTAATATACCTTCTCAATTGAATTGCATATTGTTCAATATCAATTTGTTACATAGGTGAGCAAATCTTGACTTCAAATCTGACAAATTTGCTTTACTTAGTTTCTTGTTAGATTAGTCTATAATAATTAATTTTATTCACTTTGCATGAGAAATTTTTGAATATTAATAAATATTGTGACCCTCATATCTAAAAAAGATATTAAGAAGTTATTTATAGTTATTAATAATTCTAATTATCATAAAAATTGTATTTAAACTTGTTAAAGTATATGGATAGCTCTTCAATCACATTTTCACCAATGTTGAAGTTTTATGGATATTGAATAGTAAAAAAATTTTGGGTGATTAGACATTCTGATTTCATACTAAAACTACTAATACTAATTTTACAACAAAAAGTTGATTTCCTAACACTTTTTCATGCACACACATGTGCTTTACTTTAGTCGTCTATTCTGAAGCAAATATAACATAACCCCTATAACTTTTAAGGTAGATTTAAAAGTCAGAAGCAAACCTAACTTCCACTAGTACACTTTTATCTCAAGACAGAATAATCACGTGTCAATAAAAAAATTCAACCATGAAAACTTCAATTTCATAAAACTTAAAAGGATCTTTACTTTGTCTAAAGTTAAGAAAATCTTATCACAACTCTAAAGTAGAGAAGCAATGCAAAACCATACCTAGAAAATTGCATTAGATCAAAACTATATTTCTCTCATGCATTCTGTAATTTTCAAATGCAACAAACTATCAAAAAAAACCAATTCTGTTGAAATACTTCAATAAATAAACCAAATCAATGTGAATTTTCTTTTTATATATGTGAAGTTAATAGATGAAAATATCGTCTTCACCTATATTCTGCTACATAATGAATATATGCATATGAAATAAAATGTATTGTCAATGTATCTATTCACTTCACATGAAAGTATTCCATCCATATAAACAATTTACTTCAAATGATGACTTTATTGTCCAACATGATCTATATTAATGCATTATATGAAACATATGTGAAAAATTCTTTGTAATTGAATACTTTATTTAAGTAGACATGTATTAATTGAATATTTTTATTTTAGTAGACAAACAAGGTCTTATAATTAAGATTGAGGGTTGTATTTCAAAACTATTTTATGTGCGCCTTTGTTGAAAATAATATACATAGTTGAATAAATCTAATAATTTTCAGGGCAAAATCATACATATTTTGGATGCTAGAAACATATTTGGATTAATACATATATGTTAGTCATTAATTAATATTTTTCATGGCTCCATTTGAACATAAAAACCTGATATAAAAAATTATAGCTTTAAATAGAAAAATAAAGATAACAACATGAATATAATGCTTAATACCTGTATTAAACAATTTCATTTAGTAAAATCATCAAACTTAACATGGTCAATCTTATAAAATCCCTAGCTCATCATATTAATAGGTAAACTATAAAATTACGACCAAACCTGACTAACTACATATTTAATAATAACTCCTAACATCAAAACAAATCTGAACAACTACTTATTCTATCCATATGGGATCCCACAACTTTCACATACAAAAGTTAAATGTATTGTTAGAGAGAGGATAAGTGAGTCATTAGTTAAGTGAGATATGCCTATATAAAGGGTCTAGTGTGATGTGTTTAGAGTGTATTATCCTTGCCAATGAGAGGGAGGATAACTTGGGTGTCCCTCCTTAATTCCAATAGCTTTGGATTGTTAATTAATCTCTCAAGTGAGGGATTTGGTTAACTCTAAGAGGGTTCTTGTACTTTGTTCATCGTTAATGGCATTTTATAGTCTTTATCCTCATTTCTTTACAAGGTATCATGATCAGATCATTTTTGGGCATAATAATACTAAAGCCTAGTGGTTCTTGTTTCCCCTCTATAGTCTAATTCTTTTTTTAATTTGATGCCGTTTTGTTTCTTACTGTGTATTTTCCAAACAGAGTACATCTCATCTCCCACCTATGATATCGTTGCTACTCTTGCAAGTGTAGGTTTCTTGAATCTGGTATCTGTTTGGAATCAAGCTTCTTGCTCTTTTTTTTTTTTCAAGATCCAAGCCCATCTACTACCGACGATAACTCCATTGATGCTAGTGGTAAAATAATTTGCTCGTTGTTTGTCAACATTTATCTCTAGTAATCCTTGCTAAGCCATCCTCAATGATCCAACCTCATGTGTATACATGCCACTGTCAAAGTTTGTGGTGGAGCAAAGGGTTTATTATCTGTGAAGACTTGATTCAACATTGTGGTATGTAGCTTTGTCAAGACCGCTTCACTTTTCTGACCATTGCAAGACCACTGTCGAAGTTTGAAGCCAATGACAAAGCACTATCATCATCATCATTAATAATGTCATGTTTATCTACCATCTTTACTACTGAGCCTTAATCTTGTCATAGAAGGATCACCAATTTTATGTTTCTAGTAACATGAAACTCGTCTATTCTTTTGAGTCTCTTTTAATGGTCAATTATTAAGTTGCATAGAACAAACTCTAAAACTTCAATTCCTTGATGTAATCCACCTTTTTGGCAAGAAAAGTTGTGTTCTATGCAAGAAATCACCTTATCGATCTTCACGCTGTGCGATTTTGATGTGACAACAATGCGCCTCTCAAACTCGATAGTGTTTGATTTTTTTTGTTGCAATCGTCCCATTCCAATTTCTTGCAACCCCCATCGTATCCTTCATCAACGATGTCAGTCTTTGTTTGGTCTTACCTTCATTGCAATGAGGGTGATTCTCAATCATGGCTATGAAGACGACAAGATGAGAATCTCTGCTATAGAGACGATGAGATAAGAATCTCCATCTTAGATAACAATTTCATGCTTAGAGAAATGTTATGTCGTGAAGCTATATGGTTAGTTCATTTGATGACCATAATCTTCAACTAAGTGACTTCACTATTTCTCTTAGCGCACTTGAATAAGGTAAATGGCTTCATGCATATATGGACAAGTATGGGTTAGACAATAAAAACATACCTATGATTGATCCAAGATAGTAGAAACATGCCTATGAATGTTGCAAGTCCATTGGATCAGTCATCCCTATTTAGTTGTGAGAGCAATTCTTTATCCATTAAATTGAGGGTTGAGAAAAGATGTTGATTTCATCTTTTCATTCAGGGTGCTGTTGCTTCTACAATTCATATTAAGTGTAGAAGATGGATTCACCTATGCTAGCTTTGAGATAGTAGGGTGTGATTTGAAAGTCTTGTATTTACCAATAGAGTTTTCAATACATAGAGTTTTGCTTGCTAGATATTCCAATGGCTACACTCACAAAGATGAGTGTCATGAAAATAATGTGAGTAGATAAATGTCTAAAGAGAAACTAGGAAGAAAGTTCATGAAGCCAAGAAGATGATATAGTCACAATTACCATCATTATGTTAAAAAATACGGCCAAAGCTATTTCACTCAAAGTGGATTTGCATATCGGTGAAAGCCAAAGAGGAAGATGTCTCCATGAAAGTCAAAAAAAGAAAGATGTCTTCATGCAAGTTTTATTCACATAGTTTAAAATCGATGTAGTTTTAATTCTCTTCGGCTTCATGCTTTGTGTTGTCAAGTTGAACACATAAATTAAGAGGTATTCAACTTGAGGAGGCATGTTAGAGAGAGGATAAGTGAGTCATTAGTTAAGTGAGATATGCCTATATAAAGTGTTTAGTGTGATGTGTTTAGAATCTAGGATATGTTATCTTCACCAATCAGGAGGATAACTTGGGTCTCTCTCCTTAATCCTAATAGTTTTGGGTTATTAGTTAATTTCTCAAGTAAGGGATTTGGTTAACTCTAAGAGCGTTCTTGTACTTTGTTCATCATTGATGGCATTTCATAGTCTTTATCCTCATTTCTTTACATGTATAATCTATCCTATTAGTGCTCTGCAACATCTTCAATTCCTCCTTTAATCTTTTAGCAATTCTTACTTCAAATTTGATCTCATAAAATGCATAGTTCCAATACACCCTATAAGCATTGGTATAGGTGGTAAGTGATGAATCTCCTGTAAACACAAAAATAATACATAATGAATCATGTATCCGTGGGACATAATCCAAATTGATAAATTCCTAATAAACAAGTACATCTTAGAACTTTTCAATTTAATATTTGTCTATTAGTTATTCAACATCTTAAAGTACAGATTCTACCTTGCAGTACTCTCTTCACAAAAGCAAATAGGACAATAAATTCTAGTACATAAGTGTGTGCTCTCCTGTGCTTGGTTATTTGCAAGCCATCCATTCTTATTAATATACCAATATGGCCTATAGGCAAGAAAAGAAAAAAAATAGAAATTATTCATTCAAATAATTTTAGACTCAAATAACCTATATGCAAATGAAAACAATGAAATATTTTAAAATCGTGGAACCAACCTATAACTTTATATCTAGGTGACCAATTAACCTCTGTGGCTCAATAGAATAGAATGTAAAACAATGACCAGGCAGCCACTATGCATGTTGTTCCACATGCTTGTTAGTAGAGTGCAATGTGATAAGTACCATTTATTCCCTCACTATTAAAACACACAAATAAATTCCGCATCAAATGCACCTTTCCCTTCTTAAACAAATTACATAATCGATCAATGATATCATCACCACCCAGACATATCAACATTCTACAAACTATCATGTCTAGTGAAAAATGAATCAACTTTTTTGGGTAACTACAATTACTATTCAAAAAAGTGAGTCCTCATAAAAACCTTCTCCATTCTCACGATCACTCTCTAAACTCCATAAGAGGAGCCATAACTTCAAGCCTTTCATATTGTTCAACCATTGTTACAAACAAAGAGAGGCAACAGAGAAATATAGACAAAATGGAACCACCTTTTTGAACCTTGTAGAAGGAAAGTAGAGGATCTAAATACGCATGGAGAAATTTAGTGACTATGAGTATATAAATAAACACACTTCATTCACTTCCTTCTACCTATCAAGACAAACATTCACCAAACAACAATAAATGTGCCTCTACGGTTAATGATAGCATAAAGGACACATAGGGAAGAATAGAAAGTACTTACCTCAACTGAAGATTTTCCCTTCTGAAATTTGAATGATAAAAATAACTAAATCAACCTATATTTGCACAACCACTTATAGAATAACTAACTTATAAAGCACACATGGGGTTCAAATACTATAAATTGATACTACACGTCATAATAAAAAGCATGCAGCTAGAGGAAATGAGTCATTACTGTTCTACTAGTCGTTATTATTCATAGAATAGTAATCTGAGTGAGGAGTTGATGAGGATTGTAAAATAGGCTCAAACTTGCCATTGATTTTATTTAATATTCTTATAGATAAGTTGGGTCACTTCCTTAGACCCATATAGAAATATAAGCTTTATTGTTTTATTTATGTTTATCTTTTAAGTTTAGTTACTATATGCTACAAAAAGGGAGAAATTCTTACGTACACCCGCTGTACCATGTCATTTATGCACTAGCCACTAAGATTTTGACAGCTCAAACAATTTTTATCCTATATGTCAGTGCACCTGTCACACCTCTCCCTTCTCTATTAGTTTAATTATCTTTTTTTTTTAAAGAAATATGTCTTTTTTTCATTTTCTCTTGCCCGCTCTCGAATCTACAAAATATTTTTCAAAAACTTTCACTCTCCCTCTCTCGGTTACCGCCACTCCTCCCATGTCCCATCTCTCTTTCCCTACCATGCCACTCTCTCTCTCTTCCCCTCCCCTCACTATCTCCCGTCGTTGATGATGCCAACGAGCTTGAAAATTTTTAGTAAGCTCTACTACATGTTCCTCACCTCGATACTTAGCACATCTTTTTGTAAATGGATATCACGAGGTCCAACTCCGTTGAAGTGAAAAAGAGTGGCCTATGCCGCCGATGCCACCTAGAAAATGGGGCAACCTACGAAAGGATCATTGTGGTGCTACCTTACCGTTTCCAATAAGTGACGATGCTGATCCCTGAGTAAACAACTAGAGCACTTGTAGTGTTGTTGGTGTATATGAGAGGACTCATAATCGATGACTAGCATGTCGATGCCGGAGGAGGTACAGAACCAAAACATTTCTCATAGGCTGGTAGCTTCTCTTTCTTTTTCATATTCTCCAAATAAATCGGATACCATATGAGAGAGAGATGGAGGAGTAAGGGGAAGAGAGAGAGAGAATGGCATGGTAGGGGAAGAGAGATGGGAGGAGGGGCATTAAATGAGAGAGGGAAAGTGAAAAATTTTTGCATATCGGAGAGAGAGTGGGAGAAAATAAAAAAACATATATTTCTTAGAAGATAATTAAAATAATGGAGAAGGAAGAGGAGTGACAGGTGGGTTGACATGTAGGATAAAAATTGCTTGAGCTGTTAAAATTTTAGTGGCCAGTGCATAAATGACATAGTACACTTGGTGTACGTAAGAATTTCTCACAAAAAGGAGATGGGATTGGTTTGGGCCTATAAAAAAAAGGTTTGGCTACTATATGTTGTATTATACTACCTCTCTAATATAAAACTTAGAACTAATTCAAAAATTAAGAAAGTTATTAAATTACTCGATTATAACACATGCTATATGATTTCTTTAAAATACTTATATGTATCATTAGATTATATATCAATTTATAAGAGTGACAAATTATTTTGGAAAAAAATTGTAAATATAAATACTTTAAGATAGTTTATTAACTTTTTTTAATCTCTCTAAATAAATCAACAGGGTCTTATATTAAAGACGATAGATAGTAAGGGATTAAGGTTTAGATTAGATTAGATTTTCTTTTTAGGCTACAATGTCCTCAGTTCTGTCTTTTAGATTCTTTTCTAGATACAATTATTTTTTTAAAAGGATTAATTGTATACGTTTCTTTTATTTATTTTTAATAAAAAGGTTTCCTTTTTTTTTTTTAAATTTTTGTACAGAAAGTTGTTTTTATTTTTATGAGAAGATTAATATGCAAGTTTCTATAATTTTATTTTATTTTAATTAATTTTGAGGTTTTTATTAGGTTCTTATAGTTTCTTCAATTATAAGTATTGCTTCATAATTTATTAATTTCTAAGAAAAAGATGTTAATTCTTATAGTTTCTTCAATTGCTTCAAAATTTATTAATCCAAGAAATAGATGTTAACATTGTTATATATATTTAAATAAAATCAAAATAATATAAATTATTAGGAAAATCGTAAAAAAAGAACACTAAAATTTAAAAATTGTACACAAGGACCCTTTATAAAATTATTGTCAAAATCTATATTATTGTTGTCAAATACATACTAATCTTGTAACGTGTCCTTATTTGTAATTTTTCTATTTTGACGATTTTTTTCTGCGATCTTTCTTGAATTATTTGTAAGGAGATAATTATAAGTATAATAATTTTTTATTTTTATGATGATAATAAAAAATTTTACTTTATAATTTATTTTTAATTTTTTAATTTTTATTTCGTATTTTGTAATAGCTTATAAAACATTTAACATACAAAACGTTTTATATTTTATTTTATTGTATTAAAATACGTGTAATTGAAAAAATTATGAGAATCTAAAATATCAAGAATAATAAATTAAATTAAATTTCTCTATGTTCCTACATATCATCTAAACATGTAAAAAGATCACAATTAAAAAAAAAATCTAAACATGCGGGTAATTTAATTATAATTCTATGCGGTGATATGAACGGGGGTAATTATATTCGTAGGTAATTTAATTAATTTTCCCAGTTCAATTTCAAATACTAATCTTGG
Source organism: Neltuma alba (assembly GCF_004799145.2). NCBI lineage: Eukaryota > Viridiplantae > Streptophyta > Magnoliopsida > Fabales > Fabaceae > Neltuma > Neltuma alba. The sequence continues at coordinate 442,406 of NW_021635235.1, forward strand.
CCCTGAAAATCCATCACCATCCTCATTGATATATCCCAGGCACCATGCCTCAATGGGTCCCAGGTTTTCGTTATTCCGTGACGTTGTTTAAAATATTTTCATAGTTTTGGTCCGATAAGTATACGTGTTTACCAATTAAATTACCGCCAGCCTTTTCTTCTCCCACTCTCAATACAACCGCCATCTCTCTGTTGCGTCTTCATTTGATTCTTTACCTGACATTCAACACACAACTGCCATTCTTCTGAGAACCCTTTACAATTGTTTATTTGGTGTTCCTTTCTTGGTCGCTTCATTGGGTGTATATAAGGAATTCCATCAATTTTCCCAAGCTTTTCTTCCTTGGCACTTTGGGTTTTCCTTGTATGCGAAACCCTTGTTTGTGAGCTTGGGATAGATAACTAGGAAAGTTCTGCAGCTTCTGGCAATTGACGGAATTTGTTTTTAATTGACTCTATGATCGGGAAAATTACCTGCATTTGCATGTCCATTTTGAGCATAGCAATTTGAACTTTTGGTTCTCCTGTCAATCGCCTCAGGACTGGCCGTGATGGTGGAATCCGAGGATCCCAATCGTGGGGCTGATGAAACTTCCCCTGACTTGCTGAAAAACACGCCTTCTAATATTGCGAGATTGGAGGATGTGATCGAGCATTCTAAAGCAAGGCAGAAGTATCTTGCGCAGACCGGAGCCCATCTGATGGGGGCGATGTTAGGTGGTACTTTTGTAAGGTCCCATTGGCGGATAATGGTAAGTTTGTGTTTATAGTGATGCTGCATGAGTGGCAGTTTTATAGTGCTGTTGCATGACTGATAATTCAATCCGGTTCCAAAAGTGGCGTGTGATCATACCCTTCCATCTAAAGACAACAGAGTACTGAACTCTTCTGAGGTTTTAATTTGTTCATCGGTTATATCATGAGCATTAGAAGATGTGGGTGCCATTGTCTTCTTTGTTGTTGTAGTGGATGTCAATGATGATTAGAAGATGTGGCTACATCATCCTAAAGTCAAATTATCACCTTCAAAGATGATAATTTTCTTCATTAGTTAGTGCTTCATCCTCATTATCTTTGGACCACTTACTGCTATGATCAACCTCTTTCAATGAGATTACGTCAATGCTGTCATGAGGAGTAAATCTTCTCCTTGTCGCCTTATTATGTTTAGCAGTTATCAAACCGTTCACTCTTGAGGCCAAGGTTGAGTGAGTGAGTCTTCAGCACTTCACTTTGCGCCATAATTGAATCAGGACTGTTGTTCGCTAATTACTCTGTAGCATTTGCTACAACTACGTACAAATACCTGATGTGGTTCAGCTGCAGTGAATCTCTGATCTACACTAAAGTTTCTGGCAAAGTGCCAGTTGCTATAGCAGCATGTTACAAGCTATGGCATGCTATTAATAATTATGGAACCAAAAAATGCTGAAAATCAAATTGTACTTTTACGTGCTCTATACTTATGAACTGCTCATTACCATGTTAAGCTTAGAAAGGCTCTTAGAAGCATCTTTTAGGTATCATGATAAGTAAATGCCTGCTTGGTTTCAGCATCTGGTTATTAAAACCAGGCACCGCTCTTTATATCCATTATGTTATTTGGCAGAGGAAGTGTCATGGGCGAACAATTTTTTCTCCTTTTATTATGTGGTTCCAATAATGTGAAACTTGGGTATGTATTGGCTTATCGCTTTGAACATTTATAAACGAACTTATTCTTGTGTAGTCTGCAAAATTTGATAGTCTAGGACTTGTATATGAACACCTACACCTTGTATGCTAGGCTGTCTTAATACTTTGTGCATGCTGGTTTTATTATGTATCTAGAGGCATGGATGAGACTCCTACTTAAAGTCCTTTGTCTGTCATACCTCTTTAACTGTGGAAACGGAGCAATCTCAATTATTCTTGACTAGATCTTGGATCCCCTACGCCAAATACAGAATATGTATTTAATTTTACTCTGGTTTCTTGTTATTTGCACACAGTGTTGTCTGCCTCAGTCCCTTCCACGGAAATAGTGGGAAAGAGTGATTATTTTCGTTTTGGCATGAGAGATTCTTTGGCAATTGAAGCATCTTTTTTGCAGGTAAACTAACATATATTCAGATAAATTTATGCATTTCTCTTTGATATTCCCCTTTGCTAGTGCTTTGTTGTGCTCTTTAGAATTTAGATTGTGACATTCTTTCTTGTATATGAATTTGCAGAGAGAGGAAGAATTGCTTTCAAGTTGGTGGAGAGAATATGCAGAATGCAGTATTGGTCCAAGAGAAAGACAAAGTACTGATAGCAAAATAGATAAACATGGTCATGGATCTTCTAAGGGGAGTACTTGGCCATCAGAATTATATGAGATTGAGGAAGAGAGAGTTGGTGTTCCTGTAAAAGGGGGACTATATGAGGTAGCGTTTGTCTTATTTTTGTTGTTAGTTTTCTGCAGCAGTTTCAATAACATAGCATGTAGCATTTTCTTTGGAGATTGTGCCATCTGATAGCATCCAACAGAAGGACTAAATTTCTGACGAGTTTACTTCCCATATCAAGAAATTAATGAGAAGCAATTTATTGATTATGATCTGAGTAAGATATGGCCCAAGTATTTTAAAAGCTGGAACCTCTTTCTTCCTGCAAGAAATGAGGTTGTCGAACATGTGTGTGTTGGTACATTGAATACTTTAAAAATCTTGAGAAGCTAGGCTTACACTGTTTTATATTTCTTTTAAGGAAATGAAAGACTATACAAAGAATAAAATGGAGAATGTGAAATTAGATGCTTTCTTTGTTTGTGAAATAGAGGCACCAGTTCTAGATTGAGCTCCTTCAATACCTGAGACAATATTCCTACTTCCTTGCGTATATCAGAAGAAATAGAACCGCCAATTTAAAATTTAGTTCATTCTTAATTTCCCATGAGAACAACAGAAATCTTATGTGTGGATATTTTATGTTTTTCTAGCTTCCCTTGCACATTTATTGATGTAATATCCAGATCTAAACTCATTCATGTGTCTAACTTACATTTTAAGCATGTAAGGGAATGGAGATAATTATCACTTTTCCCATCAGTATATTTAGAATGTTGCTAAGTGCATATTTGAATTTGGTTTGATGCATAATTTTAAGATAATATGGTTTCTTTCTCTCTGCTCCTCTTTATATTCTCTTCAAGTGTGTGATGGTCAATTGATGCAGGTAGATTTAATAAAACGACATTGTTTCCCTGTGTATTGGAATGGAGAAAATCGACGTGTTCTAAGAGGTCATTGGTTTGCACGTAAAGGGGGTTTGGATTGGCTTCCACTCCGTGAAGATGTTGCTGAACAGTTAGAGGTTGCATATCGTAATCAGGTCTGTAAAAATAGCACAATTTCAGGATGTGCTTTTTCAAAGTTAGTGCTTTAACGCCAAATAGGTCCATAAGCAAGCATGTTATCTCTGAAAATAAGGGCCCGAATAATCTGTCTTATAGTATCCTAACATTATGATTTAAAGAACAACAAATATTTCATCTCAGAATAAAAAATATTGGGCTAAAATCATGTGGCTCACAACACTCTTATTATTTATATTTAATTCATGGGATCCACTGATTGGTATTTTTCCTGGGATCTCCTATATGCGTAGCATATTCCCTTCTAAAGAACTAGTAATCAGCAAATTATTTCTTTTATTTTCTTCTACTATTCTTATTTTCTTCTTAAGCTTAAAACAATGACATATCTACTTACTAGTTCAGGCTTCATGTGATGCGATATTGGTAACCCTTGGTTTCCTTTGTATAATAATAATGTAAATGAAGTGCTTAGAAATTCTATGGGGTAGTTAGGAAATAGTCATTAGTTAGTTAATAGCCGTTGGACTCTGCTAGTCATTAGTTTGTTAATAGCTGTTGGACTCTGCTTCCTCTATTTGTAATTGCGTTGTGATCAAGAGACTAATGTGTTGAACTTCTCAGTTTCTCCCTCTAAATTCCTCTGTTCTTCTCTCTTACACTCTAGCACCTCTTCTCTGTATTTCCCTTCCTCTCCCTGCCCTCTCCTTTCTCCATCTCTTACTTGTGTGAATTACAAACCTCCATCAGCCCCCCCCAAACCAAAAAAAAAAGAGACAAATCCCTAGTGTAGTTGCGGAGGCTACTTAGATTACATTTCACATTCTTCTTCATTTGTAGAGAAGTAGATCGGGGGTTGGGAGCCAAAACATGTTTATTCTTGTTTGTAATCTCTGTTTCGAGGGCAACAAAGATTTATGTTTGATGGGGTCTTACAGGTTTGGCATCGTAGGACGTTTCAGCCATCAGGACTTTTTGCAGCTCGTGTCGATTTGCAAGGATCAACCCCTGTATGCAATTGATTTTGAAGAAATGATTATTATTTTTATATTCATTATATTGTGTTCATTGTCAACATCTTGGCTGTCACTTTATGTCCTGTTTTGGTCATGTAGGGCCTGCATGCTCTTTTCACTGGAGAGGATGATACCTGGGAGGCCTGGCTAAATGTGGATTCTTCTGGATTTTCTAATATTGCTAGTTTCGCTGGTAATGGGATCAAGCTAAGACGTGGTTATTCCCCATCGAACTCACCAAAACCAACCCAGGTTCTCTTTCTGTCTTTCTTGAGGTTTTATTGTTTAGATAGTCATGGCATGCTACGTTACTTCTCTTTCATCTATCAGTGACTGTATATCCTTGTGAAACGCTGTTATAATTGGGTGAGGGAAAGATATTGAGGTCTGGGGTTTTGTCAACAATGCCTTGATACCTGGTAATTGAGTATAAGAATCAAAATTTGATGAACGAGGAGGCTTACATAAAGGTGGTACACTCTATGTCGATCCTTTGAATATTTTAAGGTAAACTCAAGATAATGATTGAGGATAATTTAGGCTTTTAGTAGTAATAGACTCTAAAACATTAGATTATAATATATTAGACTCTAGTTGAAGATAAGGTCTTAGTCTATTAGAAATTCCACTTGGTAGGTGTCTTTACAAAATGCAATCTTAGGGCGTTCCAATCCCCATAAGGGTCTGAGCTAAGAAGAGTTTGTATAGTTGTAATTATCTGCTGATTTTCTCTTATAGCATTTACTTTTTCTTTGAATCTAGATTTGGACTTTTGGTTTTACCTGTGTTCATTTATTTTCTATCGTATCCTCCAAACACAAGATGGCTTGATTGGGATAAATTATGGGGATGGTTAAATCTAGTAATACCCTTAAAAAAAAAAAGGGAAAATATTGTTTGTCTGACTGAATTGGATTAATAATAATGCTTTGTTGTTGATTTGTGTGCCTATAAGATTCATTTCTCTTCCTATCTCTGCTATTTTATTGATAGTTTGGATTACTCTTCTATACTATCAGGTAGTATGACTTTTGTGGAATAAGCTGTTTAGAGTCTTCTTTTAGTCAGTTGCAAACCTTAAAGGGACCGGATGGGAAAAGAGGCCATGACACTGTCAATGGATTTTGGGGAATGATTTTGTTTATGGCCTCACTTTGGTGCCCTGCGCATGTTAGGGTATCTATTTTTAAGATTTGCAGAGAGATTGGGCTGCTTTTCTCCGTGTTTGATCACTAATTTTTTTTTTCCTGTCTTAATTGTCTTTATTTCTTCAGTTCCTTTAGGGGGATGTCTTATAATCTCTGTGAAATGAGAGAGAGTTTATTGATGCATTTGATACTGAATACTAAGCTATTTGTGGAGACAGTGACATATATTTTGCTACCTACCAGCTACTCGTTACCAGTAAATACGAGTCTGTACTTAGCAACTACTCAAACCCTCTGAAGTTGGAGCATATAAATAATATGCACCAAGTTTATTACATATGTAGTTGATCCAAGAATCTCACTTTCTTTGACTTAACAAACTTAGTACCAAGAAAACCAGATCAATATTCTCCCTTATAAAATGGCAATCGACTTCTATATGTTTAGTTCTGTCATGAAATACATATTGGAAATTATATGCATTGTTGCTTGATTATTTTCCAATGTTGAACTCTTCCTCCTCACTTGTATCTCCCAAATATTTTAATGAAGTACTTCTATTTTGTTGGAAAAAAATTGTCCCACTCTTCTTTCTGAATGAAATTGCATTTTCTATTCATGAAAAAGAAAAAATTGAACATTTGTATGTTCTTCCCAGCTGGTAGAAGGGAAATTAAGACTTCTCCCTTTGTTACTAAATGTCATCATTTCAATTTCCCAGGATGAGTTGCGTCAGCAGAAGGAGGAGGAGATGGATGATTACTGTTCACAGGTATGTACTATAAAACCATTTATACATCATTATATAGGTCACAAGTTTTTATCTGCTGTTGTAAAATGAACACAGGTTTAGGAAATTGGCCTAATATTTTTGTGATAACCCCTTTGGTCCTAGATGCAGGATTCAAATAACTAATTTATAAAGATTGAGAAAATTAGTTAAGTTAGTTATTTGAAAATTAGTTAAGTTAGTTATTTTTAAGAAAATATGTGTTGGTTTCCCTAAAGTACGCCTTGAATGATTTACATTGTTTACTACTTCGTTGATGGGAAACTTCTTTAACATGTGCAATCAATAGGGAGAGTTTAGGAAAAAGTTATAAATTTGGGAGACAATATGGATTGAGATCTTATATTTAGAATTAGTGCAAATCCCTCTACTAACTCTTAAATTTAGGTCTGGAGGAGTATATGCAATAATTGACCTCAAGGAGACAATATGTAATAATGCACAATATTGAATTTAAGTAGTTTTGATGTTTTCTGGTAGAAATAAAAATAAACTTTTGCAATCTGTTTTTCTGAGTAAATATTTGGGAAAACATAATCTATAGTGAAAAAGAATAGCTATTCCAGTGGTGGTATTTCCATATATACTTCTTCCGTGATATTCTCTCTTTCTTCAATCTCTGCATAATTCTTATATCAATAAAAAGTAACTTATCATAAGAAAATGGGACATAGGTCTTAGCCCAACTATTTGCTGCTAACCGCGGCCTGTGCCATTGATGCTAACGACCGGCTAGTAGCATGGCTGCCCAGTATTCCTCTGAAAAGTAGCGTGTGAGAGAAAGAGAGCATATGAGCAGCAGCTGCCAGACATTGCCTCCAAAGAGGCAGTGGTAATAATTTTTCTTGGAGAGTCATGAGCAAGTACAAGCATGTTTTCCCTTAATCTGAGTTAGACAATGTTAAATGAGATGAGAGTATACAACTCAATTTGTAGTCTCTATGTGAATAGATCTACATATGTAGTTATCAGTGTTCTACAGTCTTTTCTTTCTCCTTTCCCTTTCCAATGTGAAAATGCGACATACATTTGAATCTTCTGAAGCCTTCTTGTCAACTGGACTATTCCCCCCCCCCCCCCCGGGGACACAAGGAACTGTTCTGCTTTTAGTAGTTTCAGAAAATAGTTTGATTCCTGAACCTGCTTGAATGAGTTATATGACAATAACTAATTGTAGGTCCCTGTTCAACACTTGGTATTTATGGTTCATGGGATTGGGCAAAGGTTGGAAAAGTCTAATTTGGTGGATGATGTGGCCAATTTTCGGCATATTACAGAAACTCTGGCAGAGCAGCACCTTACTTCACACCAACGTGGCACTCAAAGGGTCCTCTTTATCCCATGTCAGGTATCTAATATTTGGTATTTCTTCCCTTCCTCTTGGTTTGTATGTTTTTAAGCTTTTAATGAATTTTTTTTTCTTATTTTCTGCAATGCAAAGGTTACTTCCTACCTGTAAGGACACTTGCCGGCTTGCCGCAGTTTCCCCTTTCTATAAAATTGAACATTTTCTTACCTTATTATCCTCCCACACTTTGGCACATTCTCTACTGTTTAGCTTTTAGATACATTTTAAGGGACTAAGTGAGCTAGCCTACAGATAGCAACTTTGCAAGAGGGCATTCTACCTTCTGAAAGACTTGCTGTGTTCTTTTTATATTTAAATTTAAATATCTATTAATGTGAATAATAAACAGAACGAAGAAAATTCCTTAATATTTTTTCATAACATTGTTTCAAGAAAATTCCTTATATTTTTTCATAACACTGTTCCGATGTGCATGCAAGGCAGAGGCTCGTAGGAGTTAATATAACAATGACAAATTTATTCCTATTAATTAGAAATTATTCTAACATATTAAGACAAATATATGCAGAATATCGTGACAGTTTATTTGAGGGAAATGACTAAAGAAGATGATAGTGTAATTAAAATAAATGTTTATTCATAAATATAAGGACACTTATAGTTTGGCACCAACCGGACCCTGTGGGGCAAGAAATATGATTCCTTTCTCATCCTCTCTCTGAGGAATGCGGGAAGGAGATCAAAGAGTGGTACAATCGCTTAAATGAAGGCAACGTGCCAGGAAAGAAAGTGCTTACCACAAAATACCAACAAGACGATGAGAATTCCCCTTAGGAAGAGTTTATCCCTTATCACAAGGATAACTCCAAATATTGGGCCCTGGATGGAACAGTTCTCACAGGGTAATTTGGGAATTTTTGCTTGAGTTCTAACTACTATGGATTTGTTATCTGGGAATCAATTGACTTGAAGCTTTTATTGCCAACAGGAGACTAGTATGAGAATGTAGATTTCCTGATATCTTGGATGGTACATTGAAGTTTTAAAGAAACAATAATACTCATGGTCGCATGAAAAACATACTATAGTTCTATGATTATTCATCCTTTTATTGTTGAACCCTTTTTTCTTTCTGAACACACATTGGTATATGCAATTGGTTGCTTATGATGCAGAATATTGAATATCTGTTTCTTTTCTTATTGTTTCCTTATGTTTATTACATTTATTTAGATTAATTAATATCTAATTGCATATCAACAGTGGAGAAAAGGATTGAAGCTTAGTGGTGAAAGTGCCGTTGAGAAAATAACCTTGGATGGAGTACGGGGACTGCGAGTCATGCTAAGCGCTACAGTTCATGATGTGTTATATTATATGAGCCCAATCTACTGTCAAGACATAATTGACTCGGTAATGCATGCATCATATGTTATACATTGTTTCCTACATTTTCTTTTTAAACTATATATATTGAACTTTGTTATTTCAAGCATCTATTTTCTATTGGGAGCCAGCTACTTCACCATCTCTCACATGCCTCCTTCAAAACTCATTCCCTGTTGCTAGCAAGTTTTAGCTCATTCACCACCTAATTTCTAAATGAATGCCATCTGAGTTTTGGAAAGTTATGATTATATTACATCGGTGAACATTGTTAATGTTTATCGAATATTTTTATTGATCTGACTGATTTCAAAATATATACTTTCAGTCTTTGTGGCTTTAAGGCAAAACTAGCGAAGGGGTTGATTTTGAATGGGGGGCCATAACTGAGGCTAGTGATTTTGGGAAATGCTATATGTATATTTTGGTCAAAAGTGAGATACTAGTTGCTCGTTACTTACACTGGCTACTTCGCATCACTAAGCAGGTCGTCCACCCGAACTTTTCTCATTGGAAAATTAATTAGTCCCTATAGTTTACATGCATGTCCAAGTAAGTCCTATGCTGTTAAATTTGTGAGCAAAGAACCCAGAAAAATAATTCTCTCAATTGTTTAAAGAAGAATACACGACTCCTTAAAAGTTAGGTAACAGCAGACTTGCTACTCAATACTTAGGAACAAGGGAAAATGTCAGACGTATAAAGCAATCTAAATGAGAAAATATCATGCCTACAAATCAGGGATAAAACATATAATCACAAATTGCCAACAAATATTTAGATAAAACTAGACTAAGTGGGGACAAATTTTGCCAATGCTCTCCTTTAAATTGGAGAATAGATGTTCAGCATCCCTAGCTTGCAACTTAGTTCTCCAAACCTTTTTCTTGAGAGTTCTTTCAAAAGAAAATCTGGAACTTGCATGTTGATGGATATTTGTGATTGGTCTGTTATAGCTGATTCTATTTTCTCCTTTTTAAATTGACAGTCTATCAGAACATGTACGGTCTTATCATGTTTTATAGGACATTTGGCGATGCCAATAGTGGCTGTGTTGGTACACCAAACTTTCATGGGGGATTGGACTCCAATCTTCCATTCAACTAGTAAAGCTATGCCGTGATATTCAGCTTTTGCATTGCTGCTTGCTACTACTAGGGTTTTACTCCTCCAAATGATAAGGTTCCCCTTTGTGCAGTACCCATTTGTTGACCTACTATTGGTGATTGAACTTACCTAATTTTCACCGGTGTTAACCTCAGCTCCTACTGGTCTTTCTTTCTTAAAGAATAAACCTTTTTTCCAGTTGCGTTTTATGGGTACCTGAGAATTTGAATGTTTCTTCCATACACTCCTTGGTCTAGCTACTTCCATTCCAAGGAAATATCTCAAGCTTTCCCAATTCATTGAATCAAATTCTGCAGCCAAAGATCTTCTTAAATGACTTATTCGCTCAAGATCATCTACTAGAATGACCATATCATTCACATATACAATTAAGACTGATAACTTGCTACTATGTGTGTACCTTATAAACAAATTGTGGGAATATTGTGCATTAATTGTAAATATCAGTTAGTATATAGTCTTTATTGGAATTTATTAGTATTTACGGGACTTTGAGGTTTTATCCCCCCTTGATGTATATATATTTTTTCTCGTAACTCACTATCACAAGAAATAAGAAAAAAACACATTTCTTCTCTCAATTATTCTACACAAAGTTGGTCCATTTGACACTGGATATAGTTGCTTTGCTACTCTGTTTAATACCATAGATATATTTGTGCAGCCTCTATTTATACTTCTTTGCTACCCTAGTGAACATCTCCATGTATACTTCTTTCTCCAAGCCTTTATTTAGGAATTCGTTTTTGGTATTTAGATGATGTAGTGGCCAATCTAAATTTGCTGCTAATGAGAGGATTTTGATGATGTTGAACTTTGCAAATAGAGCAAAAGTCCCTTGGTAGGCCAAGCACAGGTTGTGAATAACACCCTTTATTATTGCATCTTACATCACATAAGTCCTGCTCACAGGCCATGAAAGGATATAAATCGACCAAGTTGTGAAATTTTATGATTATTGCAGGCTTAAATAATTTGCAAACCATAAATACTGCTCTTGGATGACCCCTCAAAACTTAACAGTGGAAATTGCTTGGAATTGTACAAAACCGAATAGTGAGCATATTTATTAACGTACTAAATACATGATAAAATTCATTGTATCTCAAAGGAATTGGTCAAGTTAGAAAAATGAGATTTTATCCCATCGGACAAAGTTGATTAGAATAATATTTCTTTTGACTCATCAATGTACACTTTTGTAGGTATCAACCCAACTAAATCGGCTGTATTTGAAGTTTCTCAAACGCAATCCAGGATATGAGGGAAAGGTGCTTGTCAAAAACATTGGATCATTGGCTGAATTTTGTGAATTTTAATTTTCTACTTTTATGATCGCCTGTTTTTGCTGCATGTTGTGTAGGTTTCAATATATGCTCATTCTCTGGGAAGTGTGCTTTCCTATGATATTCTTTGCCATCAAGAAAATCTGTCCTCTCCGTGTCCAATTGATTCAATGTATAAGGAACATTATGAGCATGAAAATCCTCTTCTCACTGTGAAGGATCATCGTTCTGGGAGCTACTCATCAAGTCTTCAGAATGATATGATGAGCATAGCAAGTCTGTCTGATGAAAAAATGACTGCCAATCCGACCCCTTTAGAAATGGAGGCACAATATTCTGGGGACTCCTCGCTTTTATGTCCTGCTTTACCAATTGTACACAAATATGCTATGGAACATGACACTCAGAAACCAGAGCATGAGAGTGATGTTCATGATTTCCTTGCTGATTTGGGTAATGCACCTCATGAGAAAACTGAAGCATTATTGAAGACCGAGAATATGAAGGCCAGGATTCCTGCTGATGGTTTGGAGAGATTGAATGAAGAGGAACATGAGAATATAAGCAACAAGGATGAAGTAATCAGAATGCTCAGGGAAGAGGTGAAGTAACAATTTCTACTATTTTTCTTAGTAATCTAAATAACCATGAACTTGTTAATATATATATATATAAATTGCTGATAATTGATAGTTTCCGTCATTTAGGTTAATTCATTGAAAACCAAGCTTGTGGAACTTGAATCACATGGTAGCAGCCAGCATTCAAAAGAAGACCTAGGTTCTGGTAGCTACTAGTGTTCTCTATAAATTTGAATATATATGGTGAATGATTTATACGGTCATCTGACTTCTAATTTTTGATTGTATGACAAAGACCAAAAAATAAAACGTTGCATGTGTATGCCAGGGAAACACTCATATGAGAAGTTGCCTTCAGCAGAAGATGCACCAAAGAGTTACACCCCTTATATCAAATACACAAAGCTCCAATTCAAGGTATAAGGAGAAAAAATTGTTATCTGGTGTGTACAGATCTTTAAAGATTTACATTTTGCTTGTAGTTTTTTAAAAATCTAATTTGTCGCAAAATATGGATCATTTTTTAAAAAAATTATGCTGTAATCATTTCCTGTCTTGCTCATACGATTGAAATGCTTATATTGCAGGTTGATACATTCTTTGCTGTTGGTTCCCCTCTTGGAGTGTTTCTTGCCCTTCGTAATATCCGTATTGGCATTGGTAGTAATTTCTAAGTGACTTGTTAATGTTCCTTTCATTTTTCAATTATTGCACATCGTATGCTTTTAGAAGCCAGAATTTATATGTTCAGATGTAGTTTTCCACATTTTGGCACTCCGCGTTTATATTTTCCCTGAGGACCTTGCCAGTAATGTGCAATTCCTGTACTATCATGGCTTTTAAAATTTTAAACGGTGGGCTATAAAGTATGTTAAGCTTAAAGAGATTATGTTGGAGGATGTTAAGGGGAATAATTGATCAATTATGAAATATCTGCAAGTTCCTAAACTCATATTTCAAGGAATGATATTGGCTCACATAACTCGAGGCTCAACGAGCAAGTATAATCCTATCCCTGAAGTCTTTATTCAAATCCTCCGTTATACACAAATTCTCAGTTATATATCTGAAATTGCCCCTGTTGTCCCAAATTTTTTAAATTATAATAACTTCACAATAATTAAAAAAAAAAAGTCTTGTTATACTTCATTAGATTCATAGTGAATGGATTTTATCCTTTTGGGTGATTTTGTAGAATTTAAGAGGTATAACTAGAATCAGCTTTGTCCATGTTTGCTTCCAAAATTTACTTGTTTTATTTCCAAAAGGCATTGTTTGAATTTAAGTATTTTATGTTCTTTTCCACTTATTCCAGGAAGAGGCCAAGAATATTGGGGGGAGGAGAATATAATTGAACAGATGCCAGCATGCCGCCAGATGTTCAACATTTTTCACCCCTATGATCCAGTGGCTTACAGGTATGTCAAAATTATCACCACGATGCACTCCCTCTTTTGTTTAATATCAATAGACATCGCACCAGAGTCCTACATTGGTAGCCATAAGTAATCCCTGTAGTACCTAAGCGACATGGTTATTCACTTTACAAGACTGTTTTTTAAGAGTGGGCGTGCCATCCATGCTTCATTTATCTTCACCATGTGTGGGACCTCATAACCTAATATCTTCGCGTCAGTGATTTTCTTTGTACATTTCATTCCCCACCTTATGTTTATTCACTTGCTTCCGTTTTTCAATATGCTCTTAAAACATCTCAAGAACAACAGAATTGCTGCAGAACGAAGTGTGAATAATTATTGTTGAAGGAACCACAAAAAAATGCTGGAAGCAATGAACTCCTTGTTTCTGTTATTCATACACGACTGGAAATGATACATACTATTACTAAATGAGCTCCATTTTTTATATTCTCTTTTGTCTCTCCTGTTCACTGCCTTTCAATCTTGTATATTACCAAAATGCTCAGCATCTATTTCTACTGCAGGGTAGAGCCACTTGTATGTAAAGAATATATCAGCAAACGACCTGTTTTGGTACCCTATCACAGAGGAGGAAAGAGGTTGCATATCGGATTCCAGGTTGGAAAATTTTGATGCTACTATTTGACTGTATTGGTCTGTCTTTTCTATTCCTTAATCTGTTTAGTATGCGGTGTAGGAATTTACTGAAGACTTGGCAGTTCGCACAGAGACAATAATGAATCATCTAAAATCTGCAAGGGTGAGTTTGTTTTTATTTGTGATAAAAGAATTATGTACAATTCTGTTAGTTTTATTTTTATAATACAGTTAGGTAACATTTGAAAGAAAGGCAAATATTGTGAGAGATTGCATTTTATAACTTATATTACTAGACAGTTTTTAAGACAATTTTGGTAGACTTTGAAGCTTTGAAAGAAAATAACATCAGCTGACGCCAAGCAAGCAGGCAGCAGCCATGATTAAGGGATGAAAACCTTTCTTGGTATGGGTAAAAGATCAGAACATATATTTCAATGGCTTTGGATTGGATTTCCTATTAATCTGGATTTATTCAAAAATATTAGTGAGAAACCCTCTAGCCTTTGAGTGGATAGAGATGCTCCACCAAAAACCAAATTCTTCCTTCCCCTTCCTCAAAAATCCCCTCACAATATATCCCCTTCTAACTTACTTTGTCTATCAGCCAGTTAACCCATTTTGTCCAAGATGCTGCATAATTAGGTACATGCTTCCTTTTTTCTTGGTTCATTTAGAATGGTTAGCTCGCAGGACTAGATCTCTTCTACTTGCTTCTGCTAGAGGCCTTGTGCTTACACACGGCCTCATCTTTGTTGGTCAAGTCAAGCTTGTATATTGAATATACCTTCTTCAGTCTATTACAAAAATCTGGTAAAGGCCTGGGGTTCCTGAAAGCGATCCCATCTTTTAACTTCCCCGCATAATATTGCCATGCCTTGTATTGTCTCCTATTTTGTCAGATAGTGATCCAATGAGATGAAATTCAACTTTATTAGAGAGACTATAGTGTTGTATTTTCTCGTTTTTATGCAGGTAAAGATCCTTTCCGTCTGTCAGTCAAAGACAACAGAGAGTATAGAAGGTAGGGGAATTAAATCCACTTTATTTTCTTGGTTTTTCTTGTAATTTTGTTTCCTGTGCTTTTCTTTCTTGGGCAAATGGCAATTTAGGACCTATGACTTGCATTAAGGATCTTAACAATCAATATTCCTTTCATTGATCGGGAAAAAAGAAAAAAGAGAGAGAGAAAAATTGCCGTTGTTTTGTAAATAGTACCATTAGTGGTTTCGAAAGTTGCCATCTAGTCTTTCAGATGTTACATGGTGTTTTCATTTAGAAGTAACTACAAATTTTATATATCCTTGTAACATTTGGAAATTAGGTTATAAATTTAAGGACTCTGGGAGGTGACTTCAAGAAGAATCAACGTTGCCTTATTTTTTGGCCATTTACGAAAATTGAGTTTGATGGGTTTTAGGTATTACTGGTTCTGTTCTGGCAAAATGATGAAGATGGTGATCATTGGGATGCTTTTTTGGCTTTGTGTTACAATTTAGCGTTATTTTCGTTGTTGTCTATTTTTTTTAGGAGCATTTCCTGCCTATCTTCAATTCTCTCTGCAGGAACCTTTAATTTATGAACTAAATGAGATAGGCTAAATAATATCGGGGAATATTATATGAAGTAGCAATGCTGTTGGAAAAATACCTTCTAGTTCTAGATTCATCGTCATGACTTTTTCTCTTGTTTGACATTAAAAGTGCTATGTTTATATGTATTGAAATGTTTATAAATTATAAATGTAACATGACACATTAATTTTTACTTCATTTATGTGAGACCTTATGTATACACTGATTTCCACCCATTTTTAGATGCAGTTATCATTTCAATAATACTCACAATTAAATCTTGCTGTTTTCTCATCATTTTAATATTTTTCCTTGCAAATTTTTTCTTGTATTATGTGTCTACTTGAGTACTTTTTCATACAAGTGAACCTATGGTGTTGGTCTGGAGTCCTCTCCCAAAAGCTAGCTATTAAAATGGGAAAATCAACTGCTCAAATACCCTATAGAGCATCACATATTGCTTAATGTGAGATTTAAGCATCTTATACTCCATTAGTTTCCATCAATTGGCCTCATTAGGCGTGCAAACACCCTAGCAACTTCACTCTACAACAGTTAGCTTCCTCTGTCAGATCGCACTACAGTAAGATCTTGCCTGAAATCTGTCCAGACCAATTGATAGACACACTAGATGGGGACTGGCTGGGTATCCCTACACTAAAAGCAAGAAATTGGGATGGAAAAGATGACTAAAATACATCACAGAGCATTCTATACTAGCTTCCCATGCTGCCTAGTCTCAATCAACTAAAAAAATGTAGCCAACAGGGATTACAGAGTCCTTGATCTCCCCTCTTGGGGAGTTTTAAATTGATTTCCTGTTTCTTTGTAAATAACCAACTTTGTAATCATGAGGTATTGATGTCTAGCTCTTGCTGGATTTTGATTTTTCCCGTAATCTTCCTTCCACTGGCCAAACACAAGGAACAATGTTCTTATATTTTTCTATCCTTCTCCTATAAATACTTGTACCCATCGTTTGTAATTTATTTACTGCACTATTCAAAATTGCCTATTCTGCTCGGCATGTGTGTAATTATGCTTCTGCTTCATTGATAATCTTGTGTTGGATACATGGTTTCTTTTTTTGGTTTATTATAGAACTATAATGAGCCAATTGTTCTTTTGAATTGTATGTTTTAACTTTCCCAAGATGTTGCAGGAGACAATTCTGAAGAGGAAGAAACATATGGATGTCTTATGATGGAGAGGTTAACAGGAAGCAAAGGAGGACATATTGATCATATGCTTCAGGTTAGCAGTTAAACCAATTCGCTCTTCAACTCAATCCAACACCCTGGTGTCCGAAAATAGAACCACTGCTCAAAATTACAAAGTCCATAACAGTCTATATTATTTTGGCGTTCAAAACTACACTTACAAGTGTAGTTTTGAGTATAAAAATTTATATTTTTCCTTTTGATAGAATTGTATTGTGACAGTATTTTTATGCAGGATAAAACCTTTGAGCATCCATATCTGCAGGCCATTGGATCACATACGTAAGTGCTTTATGAAATTTTTGTTAAGCTATCGTAAACAACTAATATCTTCAGCACGCATCTTCATCTTTTTTACAGTCCAAAGTTCAACGACCAAAGTTTCTGGAAAAACTCCGGAAAAATCGCATAAGTTGTGGCCATTCATCTAATCACAGTGAAACATATAACAACAGAATGAAAATTGCTGCAATCTCCATAAGGTTTCACAGAGCATGAAAACACCAAAATTCGACAAACAGTTCTATTCTTGATGCTCGGGCAATGGTTTAGGGTTTCCTAAAAAGAAAAAAAAAAATCAGTTTGGTTTACTTAATTTTCATTTCATTTTTTTTCATTTGTAACAAGATGAATGCTTTGTAATTTTTATTTTGAGACTAACTGGTATTAAGAATTTAGTCAAGCCTTGTTAGAAATATAATTACATGTAGTGCTCCCAAACACAAAAAGGTACAAGTCATTGTTTTGAGATAGCATTGTACACTTAGCTGTTATTTAATAGTATTGGCATGACTTGTCAGCCTCGGGAACAATTTTATGCGGAGAGAGTTTGGGGTATGGTACATATAGAACATCCTCACACCAAGATTAGCTATCACAGCTTTGTCAGAGCCGAGCATAAGCTTAACACCACAAGTCCGTACAAGATGGAATAATGCCATTCTTTTGAGAGATTTAGAAATGTGAGGATGTGAAATTGCTATGATTTGATTGGTATGAGGTGCCATCCCAAAATGGTAATATTCTATGCTTCGTCGTATGGGATATTTAATGCTGCTTGACATCTATGTTACCCTTGGTCAGGATATCAGTGTACCAAAATGCCTGTTTAATCTTTAGCTTATGACTGAAATTTGTTTAATCTTTAGCTTATGACTGAAATTTATGTTTCCTCTTACTGGGCCGTAGCTGAGTTTGGCTTTTTCCTTGTAGTACACAATGAAGAGCTAACTAGTCCGTCCCAAACTTATGTTATTCAACATCTTGGCCGAGTCCTAACTTTCATGAATATTTCTTTGGTGGACAGGAACTATTGGAGAGATCATGATACTGCTCTTTTTATCCTGAAACACTTGTATCGAGAAATGCCCGAAGAGCCTAACTCATCTGTGAAATCTAGTGATGGCAAAAAGAATGAGATAGATTCTGCTGGTTGGATTGATCCAAGAGAGAATGTTGAGGAAGAACTTCCTTTGACGTTCGCTGACAATACCAGAGTCAGAAACTTCTCAAGGAAAGCCAAAAAGGTTATGAAATAGCACCTTTTGCAGGTGACTTCCACTTCTCTCTATTTTCTGTGCAGATTTTATCTTGGATTAGATTTTCCGTCTTTCCACTCCTAACGCTCAGGATGGGTGTTTCATACCTCTGCATGACGTAATGGAGATTGTGTAGTACATTAAGAGGGTGTACATTAGAAAGGATTCTTCATCTAACTTAGGGCTATTTCTCTTGGTTGATGAGTATAGAGTTTTCTAAGTCCACGTTAATGTACATAACTAGAAGAACAACTGTGTAATGTTATTCCAAATAATACAAGCTGTATAGTTCCAAAAAAGATTGGACGTTTTAAATAGTTTGACTTTCTTTTTTTCCCAGAATTTCAAGTTATTGTGTTGGATGGTATGAATGCCTCTTTTTTCTCTTTCCGAATGCCTTCTATCCTCTCCTCCTCCTCTTCTACCCCGTTGGTTGCTATAATAGTTTCCATTCCTCTCTTTTACCCCTGAATGCTTTCTGTTTAGAAAAGAAAAGGAAGAAAGAAACAATACCCTCTTTGGTTTGATTGCATGTGAGAGAATTATTTATAATCCCTGATGCATTCCCCCATTCCTTTTGTTTTGTTGGTCCAAGATAAAGGAGATTACAATATGTAAAGAAAATTATCTCAACTGCTACTGCCATACCATCATTAGGAAAAACTCCGAGAGGAAAGAAGACTCGAATATTATACCCGGGGGGGGGGGGAATCAAAGACACTCATGGGTAAGGCTGCCAAAGAAATTGTCCCCTTTTTTTTAATTAAAAAACAGTTTATTGTTTAGCCAACCGGAGTGAGAAGTTGAGAAGCCCAGACCCAACAGCCAACGAAAAGAAAGCCGATAGAATACAACAGGGAAGGAGAAAGAAAGCCCTACGGATACCAACAAGATGTTCGGTGAAATGGTAAATGATCTTATTATGGAAGAAAATATAAGTTTAAATTCTGAAAAACACACTTGTTCCTGACCTAATAGAAATTAGTCTTAAATTTAAAATGACTTGAAAATTCTCTAAGTTATGGAAAAAAAAGAAAAAAGGCCAATGTACGGAGTCATATAGTAGAAAAACAAGCCAATAGTCCGCGCCAAGCTTGTGAGTTGCACAACCGTGACCAAAATCTAAGCACATGAACTCGATGGAGTACTATTTAATATATCAGGGCTGTGTTTCATGCCATTAGTTTATCGATCATCGCGCTTTAAGATACTGTAGATGCTTATGGTCATAGAAGATTGGAAGCTTACATTTGAATGATTCTGACTAGGCTGAATAGTATCGCGTGAAACTAGGAAACTGTAATGGATTCATAGAAATGGCTATGCCTACGCTTTACTAAGTCTGACCAATCAAATAGGTATGAGCTGTAATTTTCCTCATATATTCATTAATCTATTACCGTCAGTCTCTACATTTAGTAAAGTCACCTGATTTTGGCACGTCATTTAACCTCGATAATGATATTATATTTATACATAACTTCCCTTTCTTTTGACCTACATATAACGGGTGACAATTCCATTTGTTTTTAACACTGCCTCAATTTTGCTTTTGATTCATTTTATTAAGATAAAATTATACTATTGATATCTCAGTTTGATCTCTTAATTTTAAAAAGTAAACATTTAGTCCTCTAATCGTATAATTAATCATTAATCTCAGTTCATAATTATTGTATAACAATCATTGTTATTTTAAATAACTAATTTGAAATTTCAATATTACTAATTTTCGGTATTACGTTAAGATTAAATAACTAAAAAGACAATTTATAAATTATATTGAAAGGAATAAATGAAACCTTACCTGAAGTTAAATGACTAAATATGCATCCCCCCCAAAGGATGATTACCCTTTTAGATTGTAACAAGGTTTTCTATGAAATTATAAGGATATGATATAAATACATTAAATAACAGTAAGATTAATCTATTTTGTATCTCCATCCCATTTTTACTTATCACTTCATTTCTTCTAAATTACTACCATTTAATGAGTTTTTCTACAGATACTGGCGTATAAAAAGAAAAACAAATTAATCCCCTCTCTCTCTCTCTCTCTACATATATAGGGACTTTGTTTCTCCATCAGATTGATTTTTCTTCATTGCAATTCCAAATCTTTTGGTGATGAGGTCATTACAAAGAGAGCATAATCTTGCAGTCAGCAGGAAGTTAAAAATAGATAGATAAAAATTTAAGTGTCCTCATGAGATATATTATTGTAAGCATAATTTTCTCATATTAGTTTTATCCGGAGCCTCCAAAAATGGCCTTCAGTCTCTTGACCTCTTGTTCATTAATCAAAGTGCTTGATGTTATGACTTGAGAGGCTAAATTGCTTCTGAAGAGGGCCAGGTCCGTAGTTTGGACACTAGGATTTGAACTAGAGAACCCTACAATTACTGGTGCTGGAGTGTCACCTGAAATAAAAATATATAATCATAAATACTAGTCGTAACTAACACATGATAATTACTGAAAACATTATATGATGCATAAATATATTTTAGAATAGTCCGATGCCTATAAGTCACTTGCAATTCATTTTTACCAAATCACTTATACAATTTTTTAAATTTGCACTTAATTATTTTCTCTCTCTCTCTCTCTATATTTCAAGTCATTTCTCACTCCTCTCCTTTTTTCTCTTTCTAAGAATAATTAAATAGGGTTAAAATTTGAAAATAGCCCATTAATAATCCTACAAATAACATATATTTGGGATCTAATTTTTTTTCCCTCCGAATTATCACTTATAACATCAAGAAAAATGTTTTTCTGTAGCAGAAGGCTTTTGGAATGCTACCTTTGTATCAACTCATTTTGATCCTAAATATATAGAAAGTAGTTGAAGAATTTATATTAGTTCTAAATGAAACACGTCAACCTATTTTATCTTTCAAATTTTTAATTTTTTAAACTATTCATGATAATTGCATATATTAAAAAAGTTTTCACTAAAAACGCAGTTGTTTTTAATGTAAATAATTGAAAGGCGTATTTTAACAAAATCAACACATTATCTCTTCTAAAGAAAATGCCATGGATATATATACCTTCATTGAACGCATAATGCAGTAAACCTTGAGGAACAACGAAAACATCCCCTTTGACAAGAGATTTTTGGTAGACAGTGTTGTCCGACGAAATGAATCCAAAGGTCACTTTTCCATCCAAAACAAGAGAAATCTCCGAAGCATCTGGGTGTGCATGAATTGGCACAACCCCACCCTTCTCAAAATCTGCACGAGCCAAGGAAAAGCCAAGGCCATTGAGCCCAGGAAGCTGGGAATCGAACGTAGATTTGAACCCAAACTTGAAAATCTTTGAGCTGTTTCCAGGAACATCTAACCCAGAAAACACAAAATCATTCACAGTCACTTTTGAAGGATCTTTGCAAGAAAATCCTGAAGGACTAATGGGAGCTGTGTAATCTGCAACACAGAAATCTTTTGCAGAGGCTTGAGAAAATGATGAGGAGAAGAGGCAAAAGAGGGAGAAAACTAGAGAAATCATTCTCACCACTGAATCTGATATTCTGATATATTTGTGTTTAGGAGTGATTCCCTAAGCGTTTGGCTGCTTGTGTGTATATATACAAGTAAGGAGGGTGTTGATATTTGTGAGCCATCAATTGCTGTTGGGTATTTGTGATATATATGGACATTAATGGTGGAGATTCAAAGATAATACATTTATTATGTTAGATCTTCGGAGTTAAAGGTTCCAACTCATTTCTTGTTCATAATGTTCTCTTGAAAATTTCAACCAAAATTTAACCCAAGCATATATCACTATCAGGTTCAGTCATTAAAACTGTTTTTAGAAAGTCATAGAACATATATTGGATGATAATATTGCCTTTTGTGTGTTATGAGAATTTTCAAATGAAAAGGTAATAATGAGATTTAATTACTCTGACTTTTTTCATAATTAGATTTTCGAATTCAAATTTAGCTTTCAAATCATTTTCAATTGACTGGACCTGATAATAATATGATTGGTTAATTGTGCACGTAAATTATATTGGGAGGGCGTTGAAATTTTTTAACCATTTTGTGTCAAAAGAAAACTGTTGGATCATTATGATATGGAAATGAATCATATTGATTCAAGAGATAATTATACATTTAATGTGTCAGATCTTCGAAATTACAGAGTAGTTCCACTTATTTCTTGCTCATATTGTTTTTTTTTTTTTAATAAAACAAGATAATTTCACCGTGTTAAAACATTTTTTAAGAAATTGGCAGAAGGTATCTCGATCGGTGTCGGATCACAATGCCTTTGTGTTTAGAATTTTCAAATAATAACAATAATGAGATTGTGTTACTCTGGTTGTTCTTAATTATAATTAGACTTTAAATTTTAAATTGAGTTTTCAATTTAAATAACTACATTGAATATTCGTAATCTTTTTCATATTCAATTATTATGGTTGTATTTTCTTCTTCTTTTTTTCCTTTTTAATGGTGTGAAATTGTGTGCTGACTTAACTAGCTAGGCATATTTAATTATTGAATTCATAATTTTTTATTTTGTTCTATAGTGTCACATCCTGTAAAAATTAACCCTGATAATGGGTATAACAAAGTAAGTTGAGGGCCAATATGAAAGGTAGATTGGATGACGAAGCCAGACATGATATAAAATCCGGATAGGGTCTGGATTGATATTTTTGAAATTATTGGTCCAGAAAGAGCAAAATGGGAAAATTTGAAAAAAATTTCAGAAAATTCGGAAAAATTTTCAGAAAAATCCTAGAAAATAGTAAAAAGGTAAGTTAGAGGTTTTGAAATCTCAATAGAGGCTCTAAAGGTTAAAAAGGTGTGAAAATAGCTATCTATAGAATTTCCTGAAAACAGATGTTTTTCAGAAAAAATAGTAAAAATTGAAGAAAAAATTATTAAATATTTAGAGGCCTCAATAATTTTGAAAACAATATGGAATAATTATCTAAATGTTTGTAAGAATTTATAAAATTGATTTCAGGCCTTGAAAGTACAGAAATTAATTTTAGAGAATTTATTTCCAAAAGTTTTACCAATAAAACCCTATTTGGAGAAAGTTTAAAATAAATAATTAGATGTGGAGAAAAATTCTAAAATTTTTCAGATCATATTATTATGTTAAAAGAGGATTTTTCATGGAGAAAAATGTGATTTTTGAGGCCTAAAAAAGTTATAAAAAGTTACAAGTGAATAATAACTGATAAGCTTCAATATTATTTGGAATTAATATTTTATTGTTAGGCTAAATTCTTGAGACTTTCCAAATCAAAATTCAGCCCCACATTGGCCCAAGAAAGGCTCAAAAATTAGTGCAAACCTGGCCCAATAATTAAAATGGATTTAAGCCCAATTTTCACATAAAAATCAATGGAGTATTCTTGGAATATGGACATATGGCATGATCTGAAAAATTGGAGGGTTTGCTGGCAGCCACATGGCCATTTTTGCTGGCCAAATTTTGGCCATTGATGGGGGGAAGATGTCAGATCTTTTTGTCTATAAATACCCCTTCATTTTATTCATAATTCGGATAAATTGGGAAAATTAGGGGAAAATTTTGTCAAAATCAAAACTCATCTCCAAACAGCTTCAAATGCCCTCCAAATCCAAGGAAAATTGTCAAGCTTCAAGTTAGGACCCATTAAAGGAGGTCTAAACTTGATTTTGGTTGGATTTAAGGGTTATTGTGATTCATATTTCATAAAAATTCTATGGTATGATGCTGCTGCAATTCGGCCAGACCAAGAATGATTTAGGAGGATAGGAACCATGGTTATGAGTTTGAAATTACATGTTTAGTTGATGTTTGGATTGAATTTTGGAAAAAAATCAAAGTTAGGGTCCTATGGCATACAATTCGACCACTATGATTTCTTGAGGTAGGAGTTTGTTTTGATATGATTTGATAATTCCAATGAGTTCAAAAGATATTTTTATATAGGAAAGCACCAAGAGAAAGTGTTTAAAATCATTAGAATCAAAAATAGAATTTTTGAAAAACAATACCCCCTATTTGGCCAATGTAAAATAAAAGGGAAGAAGTGTGATTTTGATAAATCTGATTTGATATTTGGATTCTACATGAAAAATTTATGTAGGAATGGATCAAGAGATTGATAGAAATAAAGATGAATTAATTATGTCAAAAATCAAGAAAAAAGAGGTTTAATTGAGCTTAATGTCAAGCAATTGTGTTTATACTTGAATTATTGATAATTTGAAATGCGTTTATGTATGAATCGACAGGCATTGTGCAAGAGAACAAGGAGGAACCCAAAAGAATTAAAGAGGCTTGGACTAAAAAGAGGTAGCATGGAATTCACAATTTATAATGTTAACTTGCTTGGTTGTCGCATAGTATGATGTCATGAATAATGGCTATGTTATGTTTGAGATTATTTAGTGAAAATGATATGTTAGTTGATTGCACTATATGCCTTGGCAAAATGTATTAACATGTTATTTATTAGTGAATTGTGATGATATTTGCATGGCATAGAATATTCATGAATATATATATATATATATATATGTAATCTACTTTGTATGTTTGACATTATAATTGTAACTCCTGCTATTGAGATTTCTATGAAATCTCATTCCTTTATACGCTAATATTCACCAACTAATGGTTGGATCATGCAAAGAGAAAGGAAAGGGATCTATTTTGGAAGATGATTAAGCTTATTGTTATTGAAGTTATGTTTGTAATCATTACACATTGTTATGTGTTATTATGTATGTTGTTGAATTACGTTGGAACATTGTATTAAAGATTGGGGATGCTTATATGTGAGCAAGCAATTAAAGAACCATGTTTAGGTATGTATTATGTAATTGGAAGGGTTATGTGAAAGGAAAAGAAAAGAAAAATTATGATTGTATGAAAAGAGGTAAAAGTTGACTTTTTAAGGGTCAAGTTTGACCAATGAAATTTTATGCAATTGGATGAATTTTGAGCTGAAACTTGGCAGACTTATATATCATATTTTTAGCTTTAAAACAAGTGATATTTTATCCAATTTGAAGTTTTGTACAGAAAGTTATGCTTCTGAAGTTAGACATAAATCTTGAAAAATTAAAAAAATGACCAAATAAACAGTATCATTTGGAGCGAAATCTGGGATTAATGCATGAGTTTTGGATACCAATGAGTATTTTTTCTTTAAAGAGCATGTCAAGATTTTTCTATGGAACTTAGAACCATCTCATTTTGATTTTTCTAGAATTAGTTGTGAATTTTTAAAATTTGGCCTTTGTAAAAGTTATAACGAATAGTAACTTGAATTTAAGAAAATTTAAAGTTCAACTTTTTTCAACCCAAAGCCATGATAAGTGATTCCAAATGGTTCCAATTGATATAAAGTGAGGTATAAAAGAAAGGTGTGACACATAGTATCTTCGAGGATTAGTAAATTGAAGAACGAAACGGTAGTAGGAAATAAATTAACAACATTTATTTATCTGTTGGTCAACATCAATTAAAAACGTTCGAGTCATGGGTACCATAAATTTGGATTATTCAATTTATTATGGAATCATCAATATGATATGCAATATAAATATAGAAGAAAATCACATTTAAAGGCACATGAAATAGGAAAATCATACAAATCGGTTGGCAAATTCATTCCTAAATTGGGTCAAATGTGACTTTGGAATTTTCTTTTGCAAGAGTGATGAGGATCATTATGATTGGCACCTTATTTCAGAGAAATTCTTGCATGCTCTTGGAGTGCCAACTCATCTTTGTCTGCCCAATACAAATGCTGGAACTCATTATTTTAATCTACATGGCAACCTACTAATTTCTAGTAATCTGTTTTTTTTTAAATAAAAATTTTTAGGGCTCCCTAATTTTCTCTTCTACCCTGTCTTTGCTCTTTCTCAGATCTTCTCAACTCTCTCTTCATTTGATCCCCTCTCTCTCTACCCCTTTTTCATTTCTTCAAGTACCCACCATCTAATCACTGCTAATGTCTCCCAACTGTGGTGAAGGAGATGAAAATGCACAGGAAAAGAAAGCAATATCATAGCACGTCCTTCACCTCAATTTCTTCTATCAAATGCCAGTGACGGTGGTGGCACATCTTTCATCAACACCCTGTTGAATAAAAATATGCTCTTTCTTCATTCTCTTATTAACTTGCATGCAATGTTTTAAAAGCTGGACCGGATGTCAAGCCGGATAGATCAGCGGGTCATGGTTCAAAAGGTCAGATCGGTTAGACCGTCTGGTTGGACCGGTAACATAATAATTAAATAAAAAGTATATACATATATAATAATATATGTGCAAAAAATAAGATATATAATTATAATTATAATTTAAAAAACAATTAAATAGTATGAATTTCATGTTACGGAAGAGTTGAATTAACGGAAGAGAATTAAATAAAATTGTCAGTTTCATATTAATTGTCAGCTTCAAGATTAGCTCTTGTGAAGGCATAGTTGAGTAGGTTATTGTGTTCAAGAATTTTGTGTTATAAAGGTTGTTAAAGCAGTCACTTCCATCTATGGTCTTGCAAACTAAATGACAACTGAGGAACTCATATTGTTCCCCAGGTAGAGACTTACACATATACTCATTGATGTTATTAACCACCTCCAGAGTAGGATCATAATCGCCTTATCATTGAAATAATCATCTGAATGCAAATTATCCAAAAGAGAAGGGCAAGTTGATGAAACAATCGCTTGGATGGGATTCCTTACATGAGTTAATGCCAACTCAGGCGAGATCTCAATCTCTGCAACACCATCACAAGAGACACCAATTTCTCGATCACCTATGTCCAATAGCCATTGAGAGAATGAAACTAACTTCTGTTGGTCAGACGATGATGAAGTTACACTACTACAAAAAGGTCCATTTTCGTCTCCCATTTTTGTCTAAAATTGTAAACAGACGAAAAAAGGGTAATATATTCGTCTGGTTAAGCCAAACAAACAAGCAGAAGGCTCAATATTCATCTGTTGGGACATGATAGATGAGTATGGGGCATCATATTCGTCTGGTCACACCAAACAAATATGATACTGAGTATTCATCTGGTCTTATATGACCAGACGAATATGGGTCCAGCTTTTACAGACCCAATTTTTTTTAATTTCCTGCCCCCCATTCCCACCAAAATATACTTTACTTACTCCATCTCTTTCAACTCTTATCCTATTTTCACAGTCTCCCAACCTTTAATTTTTCTCCCAACCTTCAAGTATTTCCCCACCTCATAACCCCCCTTCCAAATTCACTCCCTTTCCCAGAAAATTCCTCACCCCCACTACGCCGGTCCCCACCCCCTTCCTACTCGGCCTCTCTTGTCCCCCCACCCCTATAAAAACCCCACCAGTCTCCGTGTTCCCCCCACCCCCCACAAGAACTCCACGGTCCTGGTACTCCCCCTACCCCCAACCGTGTTCCCTTAACCACAATGCCCCCTCCTCATGCTCCCCACCCCACCCCAGCCCCCTACAACCCCGTGTTTCCCTACCAAAACACCCAACACCCCCGGCCCCCCCCCAAACCATTCCCCCAGCTTTCAATTACCTACCAATGCGGTAGCTCCTCCCCCCCAACTGAAGGTCGACTCTCCTCTCCCATTTCATATTTTCTTCCTTTTATGGTACTATTAATAGCACACATAGTGCATGGATAGTTTTGCTTGTGATTTACAACTTACCTCCCTGGTTATGCATGAAGTGTAAGTATATGATATTGTCTATAATGATTTCAGGACCAAAATAGCCGGGAAACAATATCAACGTCTACTTGGCACCTTTGATTAAAGGCTTGAAGAAATTATGGGAGGAAGGTGAAACATCCTATCTTTAACCCCTCAGGGTATGGATTTGGAAGTGTTATGGTTCAAGCAATTCACAAAATAAGCCCATAGATTAAAAATTTACAATTGGTCCTTGGGTTACTGTTTATTGGTTAAATTTCAGATTTTCAGTCCAACTTTGAGCAATCATAACTCTTAGTACACACATCCGTTTTAAGTGACCTACTACTTGTTTTAAAGCTCAAGATGTGTACTTTAATCATGCCAAATTTTATGAGCAGAGTCAGTCATTTGTCATACTTCTACTCTATCAATATTTTGTTGCTCAATTAGAGATAACTTATCCCCTAACTTGCACTAACAATTCATGATTAGGACTTTCCATATATAATACCATTCCATTGATACACTAACCATTCCCATACATTATCATAGCTAATTACACAAGCCAACATCATCATTTATCATCACATACTATCAATGGCACCTTTACAACATACATTGATATATACAGTGTACAACGTAATGTAATATATTTCTTAAAGTCTTTTCCTCTCTTTCTTGCTCCACGTCTTGATTTCTTCTCCCATCCTTTTGCACCTAGTATGGTTGGTTAAGGGAGGGTGAGATTCAGGAGAATCTTAATAGTAAACATTACCATTTATACATGCAAGATGGATACAAGTGTATGACATGCTTTTGTGCACAGATTTATCGTTTATGCATGGTGAAATGCCATGGAAAGTAAGTCAGTTTATTCATATTCATATAATATAATGCCAAGGCATGCTTAATTAAACATAGCAATCATATTTTAGTAGCATAGCTTAATCACATCATGGCATTCATAACACATACACACATGCACATCAAGCACACAAGAAAAGTAAGTTCGCTACCTTATATCATAAGTTTTCTCTTGCTCTTCAACTTGCTCCTTTTTGCTTCCAACCATTAAGGTTGCTTCCTTAACCTTTGCCCTTTCTTTTCCTTGATGTCTCATGGCCCTAAACGCACCAACACATCATTTCTATTCATTCATTGGAGCCATGGTAATCAATAACATCAATACTTTGTTTTCTTTGAGCTATATTAGCTTCTAACTTTTGAGCTTGATTTCCAACCTTCCCAAAATTAATTCCACATACTATTCCCACATAATTTTGCCTGTAAAATCTATTTCCAAACTCAAAATAATCAAAATCAAACTCCTCCCTCCTCAACTTGATCTGGCCAAACATAGGGTCTTAGGGCTCAAAATTCCATTTTCAATTCTAATGTTTCCAAATTTGTTTTCTCACATTTACCGTGCAAAATTTTTCATTTTAAATATATTGGAAGCATCAAAATCATCAAAATCCAATCCTAGCCCTAAGAACCAGCCTTGGTAGAAATATTACTCAAGTTACACAATCATAAAATTCAACCAATTTCAACATAAAACCACTTGATTTATGTTCCTTTCAAGTCTTTAAACATTATTCTAACATCAATTTCATTTTTCCCTATCCTTAACAATTGCAGCATGCCTCCTTAGGGTTTCAAGCTCTAAAAAATCATTAAAATCCATAACAAAGCTCAATAACAACAAGGGTAGTGAAAACTACATCAAAAACTATGAACATACCTTGTTTTGGAGCTTGATCTTGCATATAACCGCTTGGCCTTTCTCTCTCTAGAATCCATTTTGCAAAAGTTTCCCCATAGGTTCATGGCTTGCACGAAAATAAGGGATGGGGAGGGGGTATTTATAGAAAACAAGACTGAATATGGGCCGTTGATCTTAAAAATACGTGGCTTGATCTGGACCGTTTATTTTCTCTTTTTATCTTGTGGTGACAAGTGTCCCATGACATCATACTTACATCATCTTGATGACATCATTCTTATATCATCATTCCACATACTTTTAATCCAACCGTACACGTGTCTTGCATCCAGCTGTAGACACAATACCTTCTTTTCCCATCTAACTGTACACTTGTCTCCTCCATATTCCTTCATCATTTTAGCATTAAAATTGGGAGAAAATTAATATAAAATTCGTGTAAAATACAACCCTTAGGTATTCCTCCACCTATCTTGTCATTCTACACTGTATAGGGTACTTTTTGGGGCCTTGACTTACCCGGGACCATTGGAACATGTTCTAGTACCATTTTCTCATCTCAAATAAATCCACCTGGCATTATATAACATGCCCAAAGAGAGAGTGATGCTCTTCTCTTGTTCTCCCATTAAAATAATTAAAATAATTAATAATATTTATTTCAGAGTGATCTTAACCGAATTCTTTCTACCGGTCCATAACTTTGAGAATCTATCTCCGGGTACCAATCTATTCATTCATCACGGGGAATTCCTCTAATTTTTCTTAAGTCAAAAGTCTGAAACATCCTACCTTTAACCCCTCAGAGTACGTGTTTGGAACCGTTATGGGTCAAGCGATTCACAAAACAAGCCTGTAGATTAAACTTTGTGATTGGTTATCAAGTTACTGTTTACTGGTAAATTTTAGATTTTTAATCCAACTTTGAGTAATCATAACTCTTATCACACACATCCGTTTTAAGTGATCTACTACTTGTTTTAAAGTTCAGGATGTGTACTTTGATCATGCTAAATTTCATGGGCAAAGTTAGTCATTTGCCATACTTTTACTCTATCATATTTTATTCCTCAATTAGGGATAACTTATCCCCTAACTTGCACTAACAATTCATGATTAGGACTTTCCATATATAATACCATTCCATTGATACACTAACCATTCACATACATTATCATAGCTAATTACACAAGCCAACATCACCATTTATCATCACATATCATCAATGGCACAATTACAACATACATTGGTATATACAGTGTACAACGTAATGTAATACATTTCTTAAAGTCTTTTCCTCTCTTTCTTGCTCCACTTCTTGATTTCTTCTCCCATCCTCTTGTACCTAGTATGGTTGGTTCAGGGAGGGTGAGATTCGGGAGAATCTCAATAGCAAACATTATCATTTATACATGCAAGATGGATGCAAGTGTATGATATGCTTTTGTGCACAACTTTATCTTTTATGCATGGTGAAATGCCATGGAAAGTAAGCTAGTTCATTCACATTCACATAACATAATGCTAAGGCATGCTTAACTAAACATAGCAATCATAGTTCGGTAGCATAGCTTAATCACATCATGGCATTCATAACACATACACAGATACACATCAAGCACACAAGAAAGGTAAGGTCGCTACCTTGCATCATAAGTTTTCTCTTGCTCTTCAATTTGCTCCCTTTTGCTTCCAACCATTAAGGTTGCTTTCTCAATCTTTGTTGTTCCTTTTCCTTGATGTCTCATGGCCCTAAATACACCAACACATTATTTTCATTCATTCATTAGAGTCATGGTAATCAACAACATCAATACTTTGTTTTCTTTGAGCTATGTTAGCTTCTAACTTTTGAGCTTGATTTCCAACCTTTCTAAAATTAATTCCACATACTATTCCCACACAATTTTACATGTAGAATCTATTTCCAAGCTCAAAATAATCAAAATCAAACTCCTCCCTCCTGAACTTGATATTGTCGAACATAGGGTCTTAGGGCTCAATATTCCACTTTCAATTCTAATACTTCCAAACTTGTTTTCTCACCTTTACCCTACACAATTTTTCATTTTAAACAGATTGGAAACATCAAAATCATCAAAATCCAATCCTAGCCTTAAGAACCAGCCTTGGCCGAAATATTACTCAGGTTACATAATCATGAAGTTCAACCAATTTCAGCATAAAACCACTTGATTCATGTTCCTTTCAAGCATTTGAACATTATTCTAACACCAATTTCATCTTCTCCTACTCTTAAGAATTTCTTACAGCATAACCCATTAGGTTTCAATCTCCTAAAAATCATTAAAATCCATAACTAAGCTCAACAACAACAATGTTAGTGGAAACTATATAAAAAATCATGGACATACCTTGTTTTAGAGCTTGATCTTGCATATGGCCACTTGGCCTTTCTTTCTCCCTCTTCTTTCTCTCTCTAGAAACCATTTTGCCAGAGCTTCCTCAAGGTTTCCATGAGGTTAGATGAAAATGAGGGAGGGGAGGGGGTATTTATAGAAAATAAGACTGAATCTAGGCCGTTGATCTTAAAAATATATGGCTTGATCTGGACCGTCTATTTTCTCTTTTAATCTTATTGATGACAAGTGTCCCATGACATCATACTTACCTCATCATGCTGACATCAATCCACATGCTTTTAATCCAACCGTACACGTGTCTTGCATCTGACCGTACGCGTGTCTTGTACCAGTCGTACACGTAATACCTTCTTTTCCCATCTAACCGTACACTTGTCTCTTCCATTTTCCTTCATCATTAATATATTAAAATAGGGAGGAAATTAATATAAAATTCGTGCAAAATACAACCCTTAGGTATTCCTCCACCTCTCTTGCCATTCTGCACCGTATAGAGTGCTTTTTAGGGTCCTAACTTTCCCGGGACCACTAGGACATGTTATGGCACCATTTTCTCACGTCAAATAAATCCACATGGCATTATATAACATGCCCAAAGAGAGAGTGATAGTCTTCCCTTGCTCTTCCATTAAAATAATTGATCATATTTATTTTGGAGTGATCTTGACCGAATTCTTTCTATACGATTATTCATTATAGGGAATTCCTCTAATTTTTCTTAAGTCAAAAGTCAACCTCTAGATAGATGACTTTGACTTTCCCCGAATAGTGTATAAATAGGCTTTAAATTCTGTTAAAATCAACCTGTTCGCTTTCTGGGGACGAAATTATTTTTAAAACCTGTGATAATTTCTCAAGGATTTTTTCCCATTTTCTTCCAACTATCTGAGGCCTCCCTATACTTTAAATAATTTATTTTTGAAAATATTCCAAATCAGTCAAAACCCCGGGAATTCCACAATTTCCTTCTAAGGGCATTTTCGTCATTTTTAGCCTCATACAGGCCTCTGAACCTTATCCCTATTTTTCTGGATTTTTTCTGAAGTATTCAGGCCTTAGCCTACCATTTTCTATTTTTTGGGATTTTTCTGGGATTTTTGGGCATAATTTCCATTTTTGCCTTTATCAACCTAAAACTGTGCAAAATTACTATTTGGCCTTTAATTTGGCTTAATCTCAACATTCACCTCATTGAGGCCTCCAACATAACTTTTGGCTTACATTTATCTCTATCTCTCATTCTTAGGCCTTGGGACTTTATCCAAGTCTCTATCTGTCTCTTTTCTCAATCCCAAAAAACTTTCCCTTTGCGATTTAGTCCCTGGGAATCCTATTGTCCTTCCAGGGAATCTCTGGGACCTCTGCCAA
This sequence comes from Neltuma alba, assembly GCF_004799145.2. NCBI lineage: Eukaryota > Viridiplantae > Streptophyta > Magnoliopsida > Fabales > Fabaceae > Neltuma > Neltuma alba. The sequence continues at coordinate 475,899 of NW_021635235.1, forward strand.
AAAGGGTCTAGTAGCTTACCCATTTTAGGCTAATTTTGGTACTTCTATGCCTAAAATTCGAGATGTGACAATTCTCCCTCTTTCAACAGAAATTTTGTCATCGAAATTTCTGGGTCAAATCTCTATTCTTACCCTTAATGGGAGGTTAACTAAGGAGAATATCCCTAATTATACTCAATTTGGCCTCTTTAACTTTTCATTATACCTCATTGCCAGGTTCCAATCCTGGAATCCTTACTTACAAAGCTTTCCTTTTCTTACTTTTCTATCATTTGTACGAGCATGACCTTTGCTTTTATGTATCTTATCATCACTGCTTGCATTATCACTGTACTCTAGGCCTATTCTTTCATAATAATGCCATGACAGTGTACTCGTCTTTATGGTATTTTACTATACCATGGCATTTCAAGTTCCTTTAATATTGCCTTTATTAGGTCTTTTTGACATATTTTGTCATTCTCATCTTTACCTTAATGGCCTGTTTCCTTTCTTTCACATTCTTATTTCACATATAGCTTTCCTAAATGAATACTATTCAGGACTTACAGCTCTTACTTTAATTTCCTCACTTTCCTTTGTTGACTAGAATAGAATTGAGCTCGGCCTATTCAACAATAATAGTGTCTGTGAAAAAGTCAAGGGTACTCTCTCTGTACTAAGCAACCAACTTGAGGAGGTTTCCTCATCTTAGACTCATCCCTGGTCGTCTCATTCTCATGCTCCAAAGAGATGGCCTACCCTCAGCTAGTAACTTGATTGATTATTCCCTAAGACTGATCACAAATGCCAGTATTGTCTTCTTAGGCTTTACTCAATCATTTCTGTCAACTCCACAGTCATTCATCTTTCCTGCCTTTCCTTTTCTCTTAACCATTTTCCTTTTATTTGTGCCCCTTTTTAATTTTCTAGGCCATTAGTTCATATCCATGGCCTTCTGGGCCTGTCATCGTACTCATACCAGTCTGCCATATCTTACGATTTCCTTTCTCATCTTACAGGGAGAGGTCTTGAAAAATCATCTCTATCTAGTTTCACTTATTTTATGTCTTGTTTAGTTTGGTTATGAGTTTTAATAGTTTTTGGAAACTTGAAACCCTTAGTAAAGGGGCTGCATGAAATTGATAAGTTAAGGAAAAGATGAAATTGATGTTAGAATAATATTTAAAAGCTTAAAAGGAATGAGAAGCAAGTGGTTATTGCATGATTTGTGAAAGATTTCATGGTTGTGTACCTAGGGATATATTTTGGCTAAAGCTGGTTCTTGGGACTAGGATTAGATTTTGATGATTTTAATGCTTCTAATGTGTTTAAAATGAAAAATTGTGTAGGTTATAAGTAAAGAAACAAGTTTGGAAGCATTAGAATTGAAAATAAAAATTTTGAGCTCTAAGACCCTATGTTCAGTCAGGTCAATTTGAGTAGGGAGGCGTTTGATTTTGATAATTTTGATCGTGAAAATGAATTTTAAATGTAAAATTTTGTGGGAATAGTATGTAGAATTAATTTTAGAAAGATTGAAAATTAAGCTCAAAAGTTAGAAGTCAATGTAGTTTAAAGAGAATAAAGTATTGATATCGATGGTTAACATGACTTTAATAAATAAATGGCAATGATTTTGATGCATTTAGGACCATGAGACATCAAGAAAGAGGAATGGAAAAGATAGAGCAAGCAATCTTAATGGTTAGAAGCAAAGAAGGCAAAGAAAGCTAGAAAAAGGCTTAAAGACACAAGGTAATGAACTTATCCTATTTGTGTGCTTGAGATATATGCTTGTGTGTTGATGTTGCTTGATGATGCTTTGATATATACATCATGAAATATTATTTTGTTTCTTCTATAATCCATGGACATGTGTGTATGAAATATTGAGCATGAAAGCATAGCATTTTATAAGCATGAAAACATGTCATTTTAATGCCCAGCATGTCATCCATCAAGCAATTGTCTTGCATGCAGAATGGGTGGAGTTTGCTACGAGATTTGTCACATCCTAAATTTTGGCTCATAGATACAAGTAATAGCACAAGGAAAGGATGATTGCTAAGTCCAATGCAACGAAAGTCCCGAAGATCCCTCAGAAGGAAAAAGAGATTTTCCAAGAATAAATGTGTAAAACAATAGTGTTCGGGGACTAAAGAATGAGGAACTGGAAACAACTAAGAGCCAGAGGTTATGCCAGAAACTTGTAAGAGATGGTTCTAAAAGTTAGACCTAAGGAGGGACCAAATTACGAAGAAAAAATTCCTAGGCCAAATAGGGACCTAATTGTAAATAATAAAAGTTCTGGTAGACCAATGCTCAGAGTTAGCAAAAAGGGTCCAAATGACTTAGAAAAATTCCAGAAAAATAGGAATAGGATCCCAGAGCTGATATAAGGCTAGAAATGATGGAAATGCCCTGAAGTCATTCCAGGGTTTTGGACAATTTGAGATAGTAGCTTAAATTGAATCATTTAAGCTATGAGATGGCCTCAAATAACCAGGAAAAACTGAGAAACAGTAGTTGAGAAATTTACATAGATTGTAAAATTAATTCCGTCCCCAGAAATTGACAAGGTTAGCTTTAATTAAATTTCAAGCCTATTTATATCCTATCCGGGGAAAGTCAAAATAGCTTTATAGAGTTTGACTTCTAACCCGAGAAAAATTAGAGGAATTTCTCGTGATGAAAGGGAAAGAATAAAACCCAAAGACAGATCAACGAAGTTACGAGCCAATAGAAAGAATTCAGAGAAGGTAATCCTGATTAAGTATTATTTAATAATATTTCTAAGAAAAGGAGAAAAAAAATATCTACAGACCATCATCACGATGTTGAGTCAGCATACTGAGTCACCAAATGCAATCATGACACTTACGAGTCATCATGCTGAGTCACCAAAAGTAATCATGACACCTACGAGTTATTATGCTGAGTCAGCAGAAGATATTTATGGACAATATAAAAATTAGAACGCAGTACGGGAATATTTTAAACAGTGTTTTGGTCTACCCATTATAGTGAAATATCTACTGCGTGACTTAGTAGGGTTAAGTAGTCTGTTAGTAGAGCTAATTATTTTCATCTATGCTCCTCTAAGATGGCACCATATATGTACTTAATTAAGATGAGAAAATGATGCCAGAACATGTCCCAGTGGTACCGGGTCAGTTAGGACTCAAAAAAGTACTCGATACAGTGCAGAATGGCAAAATAGGTAGAGGAATGCCTAATGACTATATTTTACACGAATTCTATATTAATTTCCTTCCTATTTTAATGCCAAAATGATGAAGGAATATGAAAGAGACAAGTGTACGGTTAGATGGGAAAAGAAGGTATTATGTGTACGGTCGAATGCAAGACACGTGTACGGTCGGATACAAGACACGTGTACGGTTGGATTAAAGACATGTGGCTTGATGATGTAAGCATGATGTCATCAAGATGAGGTAAGCATGACGTCATAGGACACATGTCATCACAAGATAAAAAGAGAAAATAGATGATCCAGATCAAGTCACGTATTTTTAAGATCAACGGTCGAGATTCGATCTTGTTTTCTATAAATACCCCTCCTCACCCCTCCATTTTGTCCAAGCATAAGGAACTGATAACCTCTCAAAATTCCTACTGAGTTAAGCTGATTTAACACTCTTTTATTGGGTTTGAAAGTCAATTTTGCAGGAAACAAAGCCTGAGGAGAGTAAAGAATGGAGAAAAGTTGAAAAGAAGTCCGCCATTGCGACATCTGGGAGAAAACGCCGCGGCGACTCAAACAGAAAGGGACGAGTGCGTCTCTGTAAAAGGCGCCGCGGCGCCTTACTGAATCCGTCATGGCGCCCAAGTTGTCTCGAAGGAAGCCTGTTCGGTATAATCCGCCGCGGCCGATTATCATATGCGTCGTGGCGCCGAGCCTCGAAGGAAAGCCATTCTGTAATAGGCGCTGCGGCGCCTGGCCCCTCGCAGCTGTGCGTGTGCGTTACGTGGTAACTTAAAAAATTAGGGCATATAGAGGTGGATACTCGATTTTTCTGGGAGACTTCGACTTGGGAGCAATTTTGGAGGCTGGCTCTGCTAGGGTTTGGAGTTTTGGAGGCTTGGAACCTTTGGGCTTGAAGCTAGAAGAAATTCGAAGCTTGTAACTTGAATTTTCTGGGTTTTCTTCTTCTTCCCTTCTTGTTTCTGCTATGACTACTAACTACTCTTATAGTTGTAGTTCTTTACTCGATATGTATAGCTAAATCTATTTTTCTAGGGTTATTTTGATCTATTGTATGGATTGAGATTTGGTTTTACTATCTCTTGAGTGTTAATGATAATGTTCAGTTGTTTTTACCTTGAGCTTAATGCTTCCTTTTGTCTGGCCATCATTTGGATTGATTGATTGATTAGTCTAACTTGAGAAAGTTTAACTAATTCGTGAACTTTGGTAAAAACATGCTAGTCCAGAAATTTAATTGAGTAAATAGATGGTTTGTCGATAGAGCAGAGATGTATCTGTTGACCTAGCATAGACTAAATGGGTTTTGGTTTTTAAAGTGCAACCTTTTCAAACAAGTGCAAGAGATTGCTATGTTTTAATCGTGATTGCAAAAATTTGGTTTTGACTTGAGAAAGCTTAATCAATTCTGCAAACCCAGGCTAACTGAACTTATTGTAAAGCGCTACTTGAGAAGTAATTAATCCAGTTTCATGAAGTACTTCAGTGAAGAATAACCCTAGTCTCTTAATTGTTTCAAGGTCGATTTGATTTTATACTGCTTTAAACCATTGTTCTCCTAATTTCATTTCACAAACTCTTTTACAACAATTGTTTCACTTAACCTAATCAAATACATAATTATGATTTTCAACTCATCTAGCCTTAGTCTCTGAGGGAACGATACTTTTTATATTACTTGCGACCTGTCCACTTGCGGTTAAGATATTTGGTGAACAGGAACCAATGGGGAAGCTCTTGCAAAATGGTTTCTAGAGAGAGAAAGAAGAGGGAGAAAGAAAGGCCAAGTGATCCCAAGCCAGATCAAACTCTAAAACAAGGTATGTGTGCCGTTTTTGATGTAGTTTCTACCTCTCTTGTTATTTTTGAGCCTGGTGGTTGGTTTGATTGGATTTTTTATGATTGAAATTCTAAGGGGGCATGCTGCACGAAATTGAAGAGGTTAGGGAAAGATGAAATAGATGTTAGAAACTTGTTTAAATGCTTGAAAACAATAAGAATCAAGTGGTTTTGTGTTGATTTTGCAAGAAATCCAACTTTCCCTTAATTTGTGATTCTGTTCGGCCTTGACTGTTCTAAATGGTTAGGATTGGATTTTGATTATTTTGAGCTTGGAAATGGATTCTATATGCAAAATTACATGGGAATTGCATGTGGAAATAATTTTAGGAAGATTGGAATTAAAACTCAAAAGTTACAGTTCAATTATGTTCAAGAAAGAACCAAGTAAGAAATAGGTTGGTGTCTTGGTTCTAATGACTATTTGGCATTGTGTATGGATGTGTTTAGGACCTTGGAACATCCAAGAAGATGTTTAATAGTGTTGACCGAAAATGAATAAGGTTGGAAAGACAGGGAATCAAAGGAAAAGCAAGAGGAAAGCTATGTTACAAGGTAGTAAACTTACCTATATTGTGTGCTTGATATGTATGCTTGCATGATGTGGTTGTATTGCCATGATGTGATTAAGCTATGATGAAATGTTTGCAAAGTTATGTTTTGCCTTGACAATATGTTATGAAAGTATGAAATGCTTTAGCTTACTTTCCATGGCATTCATGTGTTAATGTTATAACATGTCATGCATATGCATTATGTCTTGCATGCTTATGGGTAGTGTTTGCTACTGAGATTCTCCCGAATCTCATCCCTCCTTAACCAACCATTTTAAGTCAATCAATGGTGGGCAATAATGGCATGAGAGGCAAGGAGAAGAAAGTGGAGAATTATTGACGTCAATGAATGATGTTATTATTCAATGTGTAATTCTCCTATTATGTAATTTATGTTATGGATGCCAATGATGCTATGTATTTAATTACAATGTTTGTGGGATGAATAGAAGTGTATGAGGATGATTGGGAAAGTGTGTATACCAAAGAAATAGAAAGAATTAAAGTAAAAAGAGGTTAAGGGATAAAACGTAGGTCCTGATGCAGTGAGTTTATAGCTCCAGTTTGACCTATCAAATGAATGAGTTAAGCCACGAAATTTGGCAGAGTTATAGTACACATCCCATGCTTTAAAATGAGCACTAGATCACCTTAATTGGATATGTACGCACGGAGATACGAATTTTCAAAGTTAAGGCACAGAATTTGAGAGTTCCAGAATTTACCAAATGAATAGTATTTTTTTTATTGATTAAACTGTACAAATTGGGCAAGGATAAGTCCAATTGGATATTTTTTCCTTAAAGAGCTTTCAAAGAGTCCTCCGTAGAATTTTATAGCACCTCAATACGATTTTTATAGAATTAGTTATGATTTTTCAAAGTTGGACCTGAAATCTGAATTTAAACCGTGAATAGTAATCCCAGTAGTTATGTTGAAATTTTTAAGCCACAGGCTTGTATTTTGACCTGCTTGAACTATAACGCTTACGAATGCGTACTCTGAGGGGTTAAAGGTAGGATGTTTCAAGATTTCTCCCGAAATCTCACCCTTTCCATATTTAAACACACCAGCTAGGGGCTGCAATATCAAGAGGCAAGGTAAAGGAATGGAGATGCAAAGGAGAAGCATATGTATTTGTTAGAACTATGAATATATGTGCCTTGAATTTTATAGGTTGTAATTATTGTGAATGGGCGTAATGTTAAATGATAATGATAGCATGTATTATTTGTGATGATGACGTATAGAAACGGTTAGTGCCTTGATGGAATGAAATTATGCATATAGAGAATTAATTATGAATTGTTAATGCAAGTAAGGGTGATAGATTATTCCTAAATGAGCCACAAATTTGTGACAGAATAAAAGTGAGGTAAATAAACGAATCTGCCAATGAAATTTGGTGAGCATCTAGAGAATATCATAAGCTTTAAAACCAGCGGTAGATCACTTAAAATGAATATATATGCTAAAAGTTATGATTACTCAAAGTTAGGGCAGAGAATATGGAAAACACTGTTTTGACCAAATAAACAGTAAAATTGCAGGAATTAACTATACAAATTGGAAAGGGTTAAGTCCATATTTATATTTTTCCCTTATAGAAAATTGAAAGAGCTTCAAATATAATTTTAAATCACCTTAATACTATTTTTTTTTATAATTAGTTATGAATTTTTAAAATTTGACTAAAAATCTGAAATTTACCACTGAATAGTAACCCAATAAACAAATTTTAAATTCTCAATTTACGAGCTTATTTCATGAACCGCTTGAACCATAATATATCCAAATGTATACTAAAAAGAGTTTAAGGAAGGATGTTTCACTATTTCTATGTGATGAGTGTAACATCTAAAATTTTAGACCTAGAGACGTAAGAAATAGCTTGAAATAGACAGGTTACTAGATTACAGTTGACAAAAGTCTTAGAAGTTTTTTGAAATGATAAGAAAGATTCTCAAGAACTAAGTTACAAAAAGAAAGTTTTCTGAAAATAAGGGACAAAAAAATTAAAGGCTATAGTGGAGTCTCGGGGGCTGAGTAAGATAAACAAGGATGAATATGTGCCAAAAGGTAAAATACTATTTTTATGTTGGCAAAAGAAATCATTTTTCTAAGAGCAAATTTAATTTTATATTTTATAAATACATATACATATATTAATTATTAATGAATTATATTTTTATATATTATTTATTATGTTGGAAAAAATATTATTAACAAATTTATTACTTCAAATAAAAATATAAATTAAAATTTATCTTTTATATAATTATTATATTAATTTATATTTTTTAGTAATTTGAACATAAAAAAAATTATTTCTGATAACAATTTTTTAAATACTCCCGCTCTATCAAAAATTACTTTTTTCCCAAAATTTATTTTTTTTAAAATCCAATCCGAAAATAACTTTTGTTTTTTTTTTTTTAATGAGCTATCATTTTGTCTGACCCAGCACTGCAAGTACTACATTGAAACATCGGATTGGGAGGTTCAAGAATCCTCTTGGACGGACTGCCCCTGCTTTATGCTCTCACCTCACGAAACAAGTTCGCATGCCCTCCCGAGGGCTGATGCTTATTAGTTCCAATAATTTTTCATAAACAGAAGGGTGAAATCAAGCGCTGCAGTCCATCCGAGATCGACAAACATCCGACAGTACGCTCGTTATTCTGTTCGGCAATTGCCATGGAGAGCTCGGGCAAAGATGAGGCAACTTTATTTCTCGACCGGACTTCGCGAATCACCAGAGGGAAAAGGATGACAAAGCTGCTTGACGAGGAAATTGAAGAGGATGAGTTGTTCTGGAATCAGGATGCTCTTAAAGAGGTGACTGTCCTTCTGCCATTTTTATTTATATATCTTTGTTTTTTCAATTTTAACGCGGAATCGTTGTTTCAACATCAAGCATGGTTAGTATAGAGGCAATGGAAGGGGAAATTTACAAAATTTCCCTCATTTTATCTCCCGGATTGCAATGTCAAGATTATAGAAGCAAAGCTTGCTGTTGGAGATCTAGTTGGTTTGAGCCGCCGTTCCTTGCTTCTTTTTTATGTTTAGTAATGAAGCTCGTCTTTTTGCGATGAAGGGGGGCTGTTACTATATTTAGTGACAGGAGTATGAAGCTAGTTTTGTGTGGTTGAGATTTTCGCTTTTCAGATTATTTTCTTCTTCTAATTGTTGGGACTGAAAATGTTATTTTCTATAAACGTTTTATATGTTACTAATTTTTAACACGTCATTGATATTCTTAGTCTTAATTTTTGAAAGAAGGGGCACTAGCTAAGGTGATCTGCTGCAGGCTTACTTGTAAATGTGTTTTGCAGGAAGCCAATGATGATAACTATGAAGAGGAGCCAGAAGTTGCTGATGAATTTGATAGCGATTTTGATGATGATGTGAGTTACTTACAAGTTCCTGTCTGTGATTATGTGCTAAAATTATTATTTTATTGCAGCTCAATTATACAAAGAGATACTTTGTGTAATGCTCATATTTTATTAATGTAGCTGTTTTGATTGCCGTATATGATATTTAGTGCTGGTAATGAATTTTAACTGTCCTCAGGAGCCTGAGCCTGATGAAGAAGGTGAAAATGATGCTGTTGAAAGGTAAATCTTTTTCCCTCCATCCAAACTTGTGATTTTCATATTTTTGTGTGGTGATATGCTAATCTACCTAAAGTTGAGTTTTCTTATAGGTTGCCAAAGAAGAAGCGATTAATATTCCCAGGGAAGAGATTGCCTAAGAAGAAGAAGAAGAAAGTCCTGTCTAAATTGGAAACTGCTACTGATGATGATAAACCAGCTGAACAGTCCACGGCAGAGGAGCATCATGATGTACCAGATGATGGAGGGGAGAGAATGATAAGGAAGTCCACTAGAACTTCAGTAATAGTTAGGCAAGCTGAGAGAGATGCAATACGTGCAGCCCTTCAAGCAACAATGAAAGTCAGTCATATTCTTAACCTTCATACTTGCCATACACGCATGAGAACACGCCCATTATTCATTTAGTAGCTATGTGAGAGTTTAATTCCTTTTCTGAATTGTGCTACTTCCTTCTTTCATTTACATAAGCCGTAATGATCCAGTGGTGTTTTCCGCCCTTTTTTTTTTTTTTTTTGGGTGGACTTGGTGAACTGGTATGATATCTTGCTGCAAATCTTTCTGAAGAGAGATTTTAGTGCATCCAAATGCAAAATAGAAGTATGGTGTTCAAATATAGAGGGAAGAAAATTCAAATATTGAAACCTTGAAAGGTATTTCCTCAAAGAGTGAGTACACGTCACATCACATCACATATACTCGAATATTTAAGAGAATGCTGTCCAGTGTAAGTGTTCTTCAAGTTTCCAGAAAAGTGTATTTGAATGTACACAATTATAGTCAACTATGTTTTAGACAAGAAATGAACATTTTTAAAAACAAGGCATAACGTAGCTGAATACATTGGACTACACTTGAATGCGTTTCAGACAAATTTAAACCTTCAGAAATAGGAATCCTTATACTAGACAATTTCATTAAACTTCCTTGAAGTTTGCTTAGAGATGTAGTCAACTATGGTCATTTACAAAGACTCATGCGCGAGTGTATCTCAAAAATATAGTTGACTGCCTTTCAGACAGAGAACAACCCAATGAAATACAAACTCTTGCTCCATAATACAAAGCCCACACTGAATATATTTCGGGCAGCAAGAATGAGAACTAACATATTTGTTTACATAAGCGAAATCTGTCGTTACATTCTAGATAATTTGGTTGTTGAAGCACGTGATTATGAACTTAACACGTCATCTCCGTTTGCTTCAAGATGCTCAATTTAAATGAGGACTTTTTTTCTCATTAAACTAAATGATTATTTGTTTTTCTTCCAATTGTTTTGTTGATTAATTTCTTGGGCTGAAGATGATTTGTTGTTTTCCTTGTCAGCCAATCAAAAGAAAAAAGGAAGGTGAAGAGAAGAAAATGACACAAGAGGAAATGCTTCTGGAAGCTGCTCAAACAGGTTTGACCCGTAACACTAGAACTGTTGATTGTTTAAAAGTTGTTAAGTTGCGAGTCCTTATAATTTCAATTGAACTAATTTTACTTTGCAGAGATCATGAACTTAAGAAATTTGGAGCGTGTTTTAGCTAGAGAGGAAGAAGTTAAGAGAAGAGCAATTGTACATAAAGCTGTCTACAATGGCCCACAGTGTCGATACATATCAAAAGATGGTAAGAAATTTTTAATGCATGATGATATTGTCTTTAGAGAGTGCATTTTATGTCCAATGGATTTGGTGACATTTACTTGTGTTATTTTGCCTGAAAACCTGTTTCAGGTTGTTCATTTTTAGAATTCAGCAAGGGGTTGTCATTTCAGTCTGAAATATCCACAAAATCTGTACCTTGTGAGTTCATCTTATGCTCCACTAGCAGTTTGGATCTTCACAATAGCATTTGGGTACATTCGTGTAATAGAACATGTGAATGCAATTCCTTGATCTATGAAGTGATTGTTGGCAAATTAGGATCGCAGCTTGTGACAGAAACTGCTGACATCATTGCTTTTTATCATCCTTGTTTCTTTTGAAATGTTCTTATCCTGTGCTTTTGTATTTGTTGCTTTCATCAGTGATAAAATTTTTCTTTGTACCAGAAAACGTATCTTTGCTTATGTATGGGGAAAATTATGTCAAGGACTAAACTTGCAAAATTTTTTCATTCCCAAGTACCTCAAAAACTTATTATGGCCCTTCTATGCAAAAACATATAATGTGTGCCGACCAAATTGCCTTTGTATTAAATAATAAAAATCGTAGTTGTAAATCCTCAAAGTATGAGCATTGAATAATAGAAATGTTAGTTGTAAATTTCTGTTGGCTTAGAGTTAAATAGTGGAATTGTCACGTCAATTTATTTTTTGAGTGGTGAGTACCTGGAGCATGATTGTTAAATATTGGAAGTGCAAGTTGTAAATATTTGCATTCTTAAAAAAAATGATGAAGGCCTATTCAGTATTTAAAAGTTAGTGCTAACTCCATTATTTAACGCTAGGGCAAAAAATTTTTATAACTACGACCTCCATTATTTGACACTTATACTTAGAGAATCTATAACTACCTGGTCACTTCCGTTATTTAAACCAAGGGCAATTTGGTCTTCACCATTTTTCTGCAGAGAAGGACCATGTGCTTTCATAGTAATTTCACATATTTGGGTCCTTGAGAATTAAAGATTTGTAGATTTGGCCCTGAAGCATAATTTTCCCCATGTCTTTAGGAGCTACTTAGATGATCTTTTTGTTGCAAAGAATCCCTCGGGAATGCTGACTAAATTTTAGATACTTTTTTCCCCCAAATTTCTTCTAGTCTTGATAATTCATTATAAGAAATAATGCAATGCTATCAAGACCCGAACAGTCTATTTTTCTATAGCAAACTAACAACTCCTTCAGAATCCTCACTGGTTGTCATACTTTTATACTGACCTTGAAATGTTCAATGTGGGAACAACTTTGATAAATTCTATATGTAACCTTTTCTGTTGATTTGAGCAAAGGATGAACTAATTTACTGTTATTTTTTCATCCTTTTTTATTCATTTGATCTTCCTATATTACTTTTCAGATCCGGAGAAATCTGTTTGTGCAATTACAGGTTTGCCTGCCAAGTAAGTGATCATGTACCAATTTGATATTTCCAGTTTCATTGTTCTTCCTATTTGAGATGTAAGAGGAACGCGTGAGAGATTTTGTTGTTGTGTGATTGTTGCTTCTAGATCCAGCTGAAATGGTTTGGAGGATTGAGGATTTGGAAGTCAGAATTTTGGTATTTGTGGGGAATCTCCAGTAGAGACCTTCCTCATTAGTTACGTTTTATTTTGCTTCTTTTTTTTTTCCCCCCTTTTTTAATATGGTGGTCATGAGAAATAGTAACTATGGAAGTGGATACATATTAGCGCACAAGAATACTTTGAAAGGCTATAATTTTGTACATAGGAATGTCTTAGCCTGATTCTTGATAGCATTGATCGAGGACCTGTTATGTGCTTCAATTTAATTAAATGGGAGCAGAGTTTAGAAAAAATAAATAAGAAACAGAGGAGAGCTAGAGTATAATAATTAGAATATTTGCATTTGCTTGTGATTTGAATGTCAAAACTAATTATAATTATGATTCTTCCGCTTATGACTGCCATCACTATAACTTAACCGAAGATCTTGGAAGACTCGTCTTTTTTAATAGCCATCTTATCACTTGTTCTTAATGCATTGCCATTGGAAAAATGTAGGTACTGTGATCCGCAGACCGGCCTGCCTTATGCAACGCCTGATGCTTTTAAAATAATTCGTCAACGGTATGTATATTCTTGATTACATAATACTTAATGAGTTAATGTTCTCAATGGTGTCTTGGGCCACTCCTTAAGGCCCAATGCACAGTTTGATGCTTCATTTTATTTGTTCAATTTTTTTTTTGTCTCTAATTACATGGGATTAGGATAGGTTTAGATTTAGTATTTTCATTGTCCTTTGTGGAGGTAACCAGAACAGCATGTATAGTTCAGCCTCTACACAGTTAAGAGAAGTCCGAGAAATTTCATTATGCATGTTAACCTCAATTAGCTGTAATATTATCTGTAAATATTTGTAGTTATAATTAATGAAGAAATATATTGGTTATAATTTATGAAGAAATATCTTTTGTACTGTCTGTACAGGCTTTGTACTAGCCTTTTGTCATTCCTTTTAGCACATTATATATACAGGGATGAATGTAATATAATCATCCTTTGCACTTTTTACAATATTCTGAGTGTCTTAATTTTTCCTCAATTCGATCTTTGTTTTACATTGTTCATTTACTTTGTTATTCTTTTCCAGTTATCCAATTTAGATGGACAAGTATTGTCCTGATCCCCAACATTTAGGGTTAATGATGAAGTGTCAACATTAGCGATTAAGGGAATTCACGTTAGGGATTTTGAGATTAAGGAGAGAAAAATATCGTGCAATTAATAGAGTACTTTAGCTTGTTAGAAAGCTGATTTTGTTTTCCCTTTTGATATACTAAAATTTTCATTTGATCAGGGTCAATGGTATCTTTTGTTTAAGACATGAGATTCACAAAATGATGTGATAGCTGAACATATATATGTTTGTGAAGCCAATAAATTTCGTTGTAGGTTCCCCCTTGTGTTATTTAATTGACTTGTCCAGAGAAATGTGACCTCTAAAGGCAGTCTAAATATGTTCTCATTGATTTATTTTCATTTAGTACACTGGATAATCTGGCTGGAAATAAATACAAGGACACTGTTCTTTACATCTAGTTTCTGTAATACTTTTTTTCAATAATATCTTTTTGAGAAAATGACAAAAAAAAGTTGGAAATTACTAAATACCAAATAAAGAATGTCAACAAAAATTTGTTCTCATTTACAAATTCAGTATTGTCTAAACCAAATAACATGTTGTTACCAAACCTGATTTGGAATTTAGTAATTTCCAGCTTTTTTTGGTTGTCATTTTCCTTATCTTTTTCTTAATGTATTTTTTCCTCTACATCTAGTTTATGTTTCCTTAAAAAAAAAAAAAAAAAAAGAAACCGAGTGGGAGAGTGGTTTATTCCTCAATTTCGAGGATGTCTGATCATCCTCTTCTTTTTCTCTTTATTTCTGTAAACTTTTTTCTACAAGAGTTATATTTTGGCTGTAAAATTAAATACTTAAGCTTTGAAGTCAAAGCCAATAGGCAGAAATGTAACATTCTGTGAATGTGATAACACAGTGGGCTCTTGCTCCACATTAACATCTGTTGTGGCAGATGTTCTGAATCGCACAATTAAATTGCCTTTATGCAGAACTTTGAATGAAAATTCTGGCGCTAGAAAAGAAATGAACATGGGGTGCTTACACGATGCAATTTCTGGAAAAGGTTTTTTGGGTAAGCAAAAGCGATCAATAATGCCAAATAAAAATGGAGATTCTTTTCATCATTCAGCATACTTTCGTAGATTTCTTGTTCCAGAAGATGAAGAATCTGACTAGCTGCTTTGGTAAGTAATTTTTTTTCTTATGATTCAATTATTAATTGTAATTTTTATTATCTGCTTTCTTCTGAACTATCATGACCCAACTCATTTTTTCCTTTTATTTTTCCTTTTGTGTGAATGAGTAGGATATCTTGCCTTACCTGTTTGTACCTTTGTGCATTGCTTTCTCTTCTCATCCGCTAGTTTTTTGGTCTTTCCGAAAAGAAAAACGTCGGACTATGACCAGGTGCATGGACTCATCGGCTTAGAAGCTAAGATAGCTAGCAAACCTTCAAACTAGCTGTTTTACCCCACCGCATTGCAGGGGTTGGCTCAATTTGCAAATTACAGGATCAAACCACGTTGACATATGGTTTGAGTGTATTTCTGGGTTCAGTGTTCCAAAACTTCGCTGCTAGACCCATAACAGACATTTCACAAGAAAGTGAAAGAAAGGATGTCGGTGCTAAGGGTTATCCTTCGGTTCTCATATAGTCATCCTATGTAAAGACCTGAGAGAAACATTCGGAAAAATCCTGGAATCAGGAATGTGTTACTGAATCTTGACTTACACAGAATTATGTTAAATCAACATCTATTTCTGCAGCCTCACCACTACTTGTACTGATAACTCTAAAAATGGAAAAAGAGAAAACAAGAGCTTGGACATTACAAATTAGTCCATTAAAGCACATAGTAAAATGACTAATACGTACTGTTTGAATAATTGGATTGCTGACGAGGTCTGATCACAATATTTAACTTTTTTATGGTGTAATCGCAAGGCTTAAAACTTATTTTGATCTTGCCAAGAGCATGATGTTATCTTGAGTTTGCATCAAATTTTTCTGGTACTGAGCTACCCTTTTGTTTATTGGTGGTTCTAGTTATACAAATGCGGAGGAATGGGATTTACATTTACTTTAGCATGTCTGATGTGGCCCATCTCTCTATCTCCATCACTACAAAATTCCCTGTACTGCAACATTGAACTCAAGTGGGCATTTCATACGGCAAAATCTTGGCTCCTGCGGCTACGGGAAATTGAGATGTGAAGCAGCATCCCTACAATATGGTGATGTTGGATAAACCTGTCCTAGTTGGAATCTGGGTGGCTAAAATGATAATATGAAAAGAGTTGGCTGAATAATGTGAGACTTTGCTTTACGCAAAAGGAATCAAGGATCTCACTAATTGAGCTTCTTTCGGAGGGATGTAAAAGAAATTCTGAGCTTGATGGAAGTGTCAATATTCTGTAAATATTGTTATCCTTCATCTTCCCCACTTGTAATTTTATAATGCCACTCGTTTAGTCATGGCAAGATGTTTTTTTGTTTTGTTTTGTGCTCTTTTAAGATCATTCATTCAGTCATGTGACCTGTTCTGTCTTGAACCTTTTCCCCGGGTGTGTATCTCTCTCTCTCTCTCTATCTCTGTGTGTGCGCGTGTGCGTGTGTGTGATATTAAACATTCCTTTTTGGTTCTTAGATGATTAAAATCTTATTTCTCGTCATAATCGTTGTGATTTTTTTGAGTATCCGGAATCAATAGTCTAGATCATTGAACTGCGATTGATCCGGGCATCCTTTATCACTGTCACTTCTACTTTTTGGTACTCCCCCTTATTTAAACAAACTTTGGAGAGAGACAATTTTTGTTTAATATTGTAAAATTGAACTATTATTATGGAGAAATAAGGAATTAGTTGTCCTTTATCTGTTGTGACTTGTTTAATTAATGCAAAATAAGTTTTTTCATTTGCAAATTTGTTTCGTGAGTTTCAAAGCATAACAATATTACTTATTATTATTAAAACTATTAGCTATCAATGTTACTATTTTCACAGTCCATATTAATGTTTTAATGGCAGAGAATAACTCATACTAGGCAAATTTTCAATTAGCCCCTTCTGAAAGAATTTAATTTCTCTTCATAAGATTTTGAAACTTTCAGTTCTTTTGACCAAAATGACATTAAATGTTATAGGTAAAAATACAATTATACTCTTGTATTATTATTATTTTTTAAAAATATCAACCTTGCCAGAGCTCTGGCCTCCAAACCTTCAGATCTCTGGCCTTTGGCTGTCAGAGCTCCTATTGCCAAAGAATTTTTTTTTTTTAAAATGAGGTGGCTTGGGGACAGTTTTGAACTTATGACCTTTTGGCACACCAACAAGATTATAACTATCAATCTATCCAATCTATTTAATTATACAATACAAAAAAAATATATATGACAAAACAAATACAAGTGTCCAAATGAATCAAATAAGGCAATTCACAACATATATTAGGCGATTTGCAAGAGGTATACAAAAATTCACAACTCCATTTGAGGCCTTGTGAAGAGAAAAATTAAATGTCAATGTTTGCATGAACAACTGAAATTAGATGATTTACATCACAAATTAGGCTATTTATAAGATATATATAGGAATTTACAACTTCATTTGAAGTTCTATGAAGAGAAAAATTAGATATTTAGAGTTGCATAAATAACTCGAATAAGATGATTTACAACACAAATTAGGCAATTTTATTTCTTTTATCGTGGATCCATTGCTCTAATGATTGAAGCAATTTTATTTCTTTTATTGCTTGCAATTTATAATTTTATATACGTAATTTTTTCCTAGTCAATTTTTATTGTGTTGGATTGAAATTAACTGGGTTGTTGAGCCACAACCTAAGCTTGACAACTAAAATAGTAAGGATAAATTTTATTAATATGATTGGCTCTATACCCACAGGATCCGTCTTAACCATCAGTTATACAAGCTTAATTAAAAAGTGGATAGCACTAATTTGCATCGTGAGTCCTTTTATTTTAGTTGTTCAAACAACTCTTAATACTTGAATCATTAGAGCAAGATAATGAAATTTGCATTGTAAAATTATGACAAGCATAATTGAAATTTATCAAAAAAAGAAATATGTATATAAAATTATAAATTGCAAGCAATAAAAGAAATAAAATTACTTTAATAATTAGAGCGAGAGATCCACAATAAAAGAAATAAAAGTGACTAATTTGTGTTGTAAATCATTTTATTTGAGATGTTCATGCAACTCTTAACATTTAATTTTTCTCTTCGCAGAATCTCAAATGAAGTTGTAAATTCCCACACACATATTGTAAATAACCTAATTTGTGTTGTAAATTACCTAATTTTAGTTGTTCATGCACCTCTTGATATTTAATTTTTCTTTCCATAGAACTTCAAATGGAGTTGTGAATTTTTGTATACCTCTTGCAAATCGCCTAATATGTGTTGTGAATTGCCATTATTTGAGTTGTTCATTCATACTTGGATACTTGTATTTGTTTTGTTATATATATAATTAAATAGATCCAATGGCTTGGTGATTACAATATTTTTGATATTCCAAGGAATTATGGATTCAAATCCTCCTTTGGCCACTTTATTTTTAAAAAGAAATTCTTTGGCCAGAGGAGCTTCCGCCAACAGTAGCTGGGGCTTCGGCAACCGGCCACCGGAGCTCGGTGAGGTTGATATATTTTTTTAAAAAATTAATGCAAAATTATAATTGTATTTTCCCTTGTAATATTTAATTTCATTTTGGTTGAAGGGGTTAAAATAAAATTTTCAAATCTTATGGGGGCTGTTGGAAACTAAATTGCTTCAGAGGGGACTAACTGAAAATTTTTCATAATATTACTATGATTTTAAATTTTTGAGGTAGCTTTACACCTAGAAACACCTCCAGGTGTTCAATGCTTGAGTAATACTTAACAATTATTGTACTAATAATTTGTTTGATTTTATGAATTTAAATAAAATCAAAATCAACCAAATTACAAATTATATATAAATGCAAGCAAATAATCATGGGTTGTTTTCATATTAATAATAAATAAATTTTATTTTTGAAAAACTTATTTTTCTTTTATTATGTATTTTGTGGCAATTTACATTTTATTTAATTAGCATCTTCACAAACTTTAACTAACTAATTTATGAATACACTAATGCTTATAATTGAGAATAGGGTTAATATGCATCCAACACTTCAAAATATTTTTTTGGATACATCCAGCATCGTGAAATATTTTTTGGTGCATCCAACACCTCAGAGTATTGATTAGGTGCGTCTAACACCCAAAAATATTTTTTGATACATCCAGCACCAAAGCAAAAAAAAAAAAAAAATTCAGGATTCTGGATGTACCTAAAAAATACTTTGACATGTTGGATACACTATAAAATATTTTGTGATGCTAGATACATCTAAAAAAATATTTAAAGGTGTTGGATGTGCCTTAGCTCTTGAGAATATAATGTAGACCCAATAAAAAGAAAATAAAAGTAGAGCATCGCTCAAAATCAAGTGGAATCACTAGGAGTGACGAACTAATTTTTTTATTTTTATTAAGTATTTTATCTAGTTTTTAATTAATTATCTTCAAGAATTTGTAAATAGTCTGAACCTAAATATAAATATAAATTGCTATACATGACAAAATGAACGCGGGCATGATGTATGCCTTTTCAGCCTTTTTCATCTGATGTCTGATTGAACGTCAAAAGTGGGATTTTTACCAAAATGCTATGAACAGTAAAATAAAATACCAAAATGCTACGGCACGAAAAGATATTACCAAAATGCTACACTTGAAATTCATCACCAGGAGATGAATTTATAAATTTCATCTCGCCCAAAACAAGCTCTTCAATAAAGTGGGAAAATTTGCAAATTCATCTGGTAGAGATGAATTTGTAAAGTTCATCTTTGAGTGATGAACTTCAGAAAAAGTATTTTTGTCTTTTTCTCCCCATTTCCATGCGTATAAGCATCCTTTCCCGTACGAATCTCTCAGAGCCACTTTTGTCTAAGTCAAAAAAGCAATTGAACTCTTTGCATGCGTCTGAAACTGAGAAGAATATTAAGTCATCTCATCTCCCTTGCCCATGAAGCTACAGTAGCATCGTGGCTTGCTATATATTTTGCATCTCCTCTTATGCCCATGAATGCGTCTGAATCGTCCGAGCTTTACTTATATATTTTGCATCTCCTCTTATGCCAGTAGCCCATGAATGCCTCTGAGTCCTCCGCATGTTGAGCTTGTGTTCCCACTTCATGTATTCAGACTTCTCTCTTCTCTCTCATCATCTTACTCTCTCGTTTTATTAGTTGCTCCAGCCTCCTCCGTTCCTTTGCTGTCTTGTTTCTCTACTCTCACTTCTAAACATTCGACACATACTTTTACTACTGCTGAGGGTATGTTATTTCTCTTGTGTATTTTTTATTTTGTCATTATAATATTTAATTTGATTTTCTTCTTTATTTTTTTATTTGATAAACTATTATTTTAAATCTCCAGGTGCTAAGTGGTGGGTTGAACAATTTCAAAAATCTATACTCTTAGGCGCCTCTTATTTTGCTGGTAAGAATCCTCTATTGTATAGTTTTAAGATCTCAAGATTTTGTTTTGATCTTTATTACCCATTTAGTCCTATTTATAAGGCACTTTTAGTATATTTCACACAGATTAAAAAACCGTTAAAATAATTTCACATCCACTATCTCATAATTTGATTATAAAAGTAACACTAATCAAGCACAAAAATGTATATTTTCATCAAGTATTTTTTTTTCAAGAGTCAGATCTGTTATGCATGAAAAGAATTAATGGCATAGGGGAAAAAAAAGAGAGTAGAAGAGGTTAATAACAAAAGGAATGAGTAGGGGATAGTGGAAAGGATGAATAGAGAGAGAGAAGAAGTGGAACATGCGGGAATAATAGCATAAGAAGAAGACAAAATTGAAGGACCTTTAGCACTGGATAAAGGAGTAAAGAAAATGTACCAATTGTGTAAATAACTTAATAAGGATAATTATGTATGTTTGTATTAAAAATTATATCAAGTGCCTTATATATAGGATCAAAATTTACACTCTCTCTGTCTTATAAATAAAACTAGAGGAGTATCTTTTACGTATATGATTTTTTTAAATGAATATATAAGAAAAAAATTCATAGCTTTAACTTTTTTTCCCATATTATTCCTTATTTGCTATCAATTTTAATAATTTTTTTGTTTTACTCGATCTTGATAGGTGTGTATTAAAGTAACTAACAATTAAAAAATTATTAAAATAAATGAAAAATTTTAGATATAAAAATAAATCTGAATAATTTTATTCATTTAATTATTTATTGTTTTAAAAAACCAAGGTTAAGAGAAATAATTATAAAAATTTAAATTGTATTTAATGAAATCAAGTAAAATATGTTTATTTACATTTAAACATATTTATAAAATATATATATATGGGGTAAAACAATTTATAAAATTAAAAGTAACAAAAGAGATGTTTGAAAACAAGAGAAAATTTCAATTAGAATAGAATAAAGACAGATAAAATTTAACTATTCGCTAAGGGTGTTCATGTAAATGAATAATTTCATTTCATTGTGTTTAAATATGTAAGATATTTTAGCTTAATAATAAATGATTTTGATTTGATTTCAATAAATTTTGTTATTATTGATAAGAAAAAGATTATAAATTTTTTTAGTACAAGTTAAGGAGATTATAAAAAAGATCTATTCAATGGAAGCATCATAAGAAAAAATGTAGGGATTTAGTTAAGGGTACTTTAATATTTTTAAATTTATATTTTAGTATTTGGCCCTTATAAATAATTATAATTTTTAAGATCCTTCTCAATAAATATTATTTTTCTAGGTCCTTCCCCCTAATTTTTTCTTAAAATAATATAATTTTTACCTATTTACTAAATATTTTGGATAAAATAATGAGAATAAAATATAATATAAAAGTAAATTTTTATTAATAAGAAAATAGGTGGCAATATTTTGTTAAACCTTTTTCATTAATAAAAATGAATATCATAAAAAATTTAATTTTTAAGAATCTATAGTATACACAGATTTGATATTACTTTTAAAACTATTAGAAATTTAATTAAAAGGTACAGAATGAATCAAAATAGAATTATAATACATATATATATATATGAATATTTTTTTTAGCACTAGACTTAAACCTATACGAACTATGCATAGGAAACGATGATTTCTGAGTCTTTCTATTTTCAAAGTTTTGTCTTCTCCCAGTTGTACTTAATTAATGATTATAATGCAATATTTAGGAAATAGAATGGATCATAGAAAGGAGTTCATATATATATATATATATATGCAAATGGACGAATTTATAATGGCCAAGCCGGTACAATATTTGAGTCCAACAACGTGAAAATAATCAAAGTTGATGAAAATATTACATTGGACAAATTGAAGCAAGTTATTGGACAAAAGTTACGACTTCCTCCCAGTCAAATGGTG
Source organism: Neltuma alba (assembly GCF_004799145.2). NCBI lineage: Eukaryota > Viridiplantae > Streptophyta > Magnoliopsida > Fabales > Fabaceae > Neltuma > Neltuma alba. Next base: position 497,870 of record NW_021635235.1, read on the forward strand.
ACAAATCTAGTATATAGATATCCTACATGCATAAATCCACCACAATACCAAGCATGCAATTTGGAGGATGATGCAGATATAAAAGAAATGTGGCAAGTCAGAAGAAGATTTTCAACTCAATTGACATGTGCAGAATTGTATGCCAACATATGTAATTTTTTAGATTATGGTCATGTAGAATCACAACCAATGGATGATTGTGTAGGAAATACACTCCTGTTAAGTAGCAATGAGGTGAACATTATGGAACAAGGGTCCATGTTCAGCAATGACATGGAAAATTTTCAACCATTTGAACCACCCATAGATGGTGGCAACAATGGACCATCATGCTCTCTTCCTCAAATAGAAGACATTGTGGATGAATTTGAGGATGAAGATGAATATGATTCATATTTAGATGCTAGTAGTGGGAGTGATAATGATGACAACGATAATGAATATGATGATATGAACGAGCAGAATGAGCTTGCAACTGCTTTCTTATTGCAAATTCACGTCGAGTCAGCTAGAGCTCCTGAGTTTAGTGAATTAGATAATATTCTAAATGTTGGGGATAATGAAGAATTATATATTGGAAAAATGTTTAGCAATGTCCGTGTTCTAAGACGTGCAGTGAAGTTATACTCTGTTCGAGTTCATCATACATTTAGGGTTCACTATTCATGTAAAAAATATGAAGAATATCGTTGTATTAATTATGGACAAAATTGCAATTGGAGAGTAAGGGCTTGCAAGAAAGAAAGCAGAAACTTTTGGGAGATCACGAAATATGGGGGCCCTCACATATGCTTGAGTACATCATTAACTCTAGACCATCCAAAATTAGATGCTGATGTTATATCCTCTTGTATTGTGGTAATGGTAACTGACAAGCCAGATGTGAAAGTGTCACAAATTATTGAAAGGATGCAATCCATATTTGGTTACACTGTATCATATAGAAAAGCATGGAAAGCAAAACAGTTAGCAGTTGCGATTGCTTTTGGGAATTGGGAGATCTCATATTCCTTACTCCCGAAGTGGTTAGCCGCAGTTCAACACTTCATGCCTGGATCATGCATACATTTTTCAAATAAACAATGCCCTGAAGTTAGTACAAATGATCAACCAGTTGAAATGTTTCATCGTGTTTTTTGGGCATTCAAGCCATGCATAGATGCATTTCCTCACCTCAAGCCTATTGTACAAGTTGATGGAACATTCTTATATGGAAAATACAAGGGCACGTTGCTCATTATAGTGAAATTTGAAATTGTTTCTTAAAAGATGAATTTTTTATATTGATTTCTAGAAGATGAACTTCCATTACAAGTATGATGAAAGATATCGAATAAATTATTCTTTTGTGGATGAATTTTGGAAATTTTTCACTTGAAAATGAATTTCGCATATAACATTTTAGTAAATCTTCTTAAAGTATAACATTTTGATAAAATTTTTTTACTGTTTATAGGTCAACAGTAAAAAAGCTTGCATTCTTGGGAAGGATGATTGAGACGTATGGGTAAGGCAAAAATTTTTTTTTTTTAAATGTGTTATCAGTCTTGGGAAGAATGTATGATTTTAAAATTTTCTTTTTAATTTTAAAAAAATATTCAGATATTCATATGGAATGGAGGCAGAAGAGGACAGAATGGCTTAGGGGCTCTTAAAATTAATCTATCAAAGATGAACTTCTAAAATTCATCTCCACTAGATGAATTTGCAAATTTTCCCACTTTATTGAAGAACTCGTTTTGGGTAAGATAAAGTTTATAAATTCATCTTTTGGTGATGAATTTCAAGTGTAGCATTTCGGTAATATCTTTCCGCGCTGTAGCATTTTGGTATTTTATTTTACTGTTTATAGCATGTGGGTAAAAAAGCCCGTCAAAAGTAGACCTGACTTTAAGAAATTTCCTGCAATTTTATCATCAGCTCGAATCCAATTCAACATAAAAAGGTTTAAGATATGTCCTCTTATTTGTTAAAAAGAAATATTTCACATTTCGAACATGGATTCCACGCACAAATTCTAATTATGTTACATGGCTTTAAGTTAACGAAGTAAAAACTAGACTTGACTGGCAATGTCGTCTTCTGTGATAGCAATTTGTCATCTCTTGCATAAGGCCAGACTTAGCTTGCTGAAGAAAGGTCTCCTGAAATTCCTATTCATAAAAATGGCACCACAAAGTTCCCAGAATGAAGATAGTAATTCATCATCTTTGATTGCCATTTTCTTCAATAGGTCTCGTGTCTTTTGGGTCTGCACAACTCTTTATAAGTGGAGCCCTGCATAGATTAGGATTCCCAATATAACTTTGTGTGCCAAACCCTTTGGGAACCATGATCGAAAATATTAGTAAGCAAAATAGCAAAAGATTAGAAACAAAGGGGAAAGAAGTATCCATTATTACTGAAAGATAGGTCTGAAGGAAATATGATATAGACGTGAAAGATCACTATCTTTGATGAGGAAGTCAAGCATTTCTAATGACGACATGAAAAGATAAATTTTGGCATTAGCAGAAGCTTATTTTGCAGCTGAAGATTCTCCTGAAGTGGGAACCGGTTTTTTTTAGGCGATTTTATCTTTGACAGGGGAAAAGTGTTTTTCATGAAATATGACCTTCATCCACACACTTTACATTTTCAGTATTGGGTATCCCGTCTTTTCCCATCCTTGACAACTTAATTCCTAAAACAGTTTAGCACGTACAAAAAAAAAAAATGCCATCTTTAACAAGAGAGAGCCGTTTTTCATGATAGAAAAGACGTGATAACTAATGCTGTAAACAACTAGCATCAGATATGGTTTGAAATGATGAGGAATCAAAAAAGCAATACAACAACTACTAGAAAATTTATGTATATATAAGCACTGTATATTTACAGATCAAAGATGGAATTGCCTGAATCCCATGCTCAAGTAATTCATAAATAGGTTTTTGGAAGCTTCAGAATTATTGTTATTTTCCAAAACTTTTTATATTATTAGATTTTTTTTTTGTCGGCTTTATCATTAGATTGTTCATGTGAAATTATACAATAATTTTCTTTTGGGTTGAGGTACAAATTTGCCCCTAAAGTTTCCATTCAGAAGCATCTGGACACTCAAAAGTTTTCTTTGGATCTAATTTGCCATGAAAGTTTAAAATTGTATGAATATTGCCCCCTATTGTTAAAAATATCAACAGTTAACATTATTATTTTAACAGTCAACATAAGAATTTTAACAACAAGAGGCAATATTGTTATGATTTTAAATTTTTAAGACAAATTTGTTCTTAAAAATACTTTCAGGTGTCTAGTACTCCTAAGTAAAAACTTCTTGGACAAATTTGCATTTTAATCCTTTTCATTTTATAAAAGTAAAGCTCCAAACAGGAAAGAAAAGAAGGCAACAGAAAGTGGAACTTGCAAAGCGCAATTCAAGTAGTGTTTTGTTGCATCCCGGTTTTAGATGAAATGAAAAAGAATAATTGAAAAGAAGAAAATGAAGCTTAAAGCTAAAGAGTACTGAAATAGTTAATCAAATAATTATTAAAGGCTGTGGATATGCTTTTAATTAAGGCCACAAATTAACATTACTTAGTCCCATATTCTGCACTTTTTGCCCAACGTCCAATAAATTTTGTCTTTCTTGTTTCTCACATTGTCACCTAATCGAACAACCACGTACGTACTACTTATAGGAATGTGTCCAATTTTATAAGATAATTTATACTACAAAATAAACTTCAACTACTTCTCCCTCATTTACTTTCTTTTGCTTTCATTCTATACCTTCTCTAAGCAAATTAGTAAGCTCCAACTACTTCTCCCTCTCTTATGCTAGATGAATATGAATTACCGGCAATGGAAATCGACTGTACAATTATACCATTAAAAGTCATCTCATATTCACCTAATGTTTATCCCAAATGTGAAAGTTGCAGAGCATGTTGAGAATGGTAGAATTTAAAATATTCATATGATAATGTGAATGCCTCATTTTGTCTAGGCTCACTAAATAATAAACCAAAACAATAAAAAAATAATAAAAGAAAAAAATCCTCCTTAATTCTTGGTTGGAGGCTAAATTTAAAAAATCCACAATGTGGCAAATTTGAAAAAGAAAATCAATTAAAATGTTCCCCCTATAATTAATAGTAATAAAATAAGACATGGAATTACTTGATGATTGACCTCTAAATTATGAAATATGGGTTAGACACATTCAAGAGAAAAATAAAAAAATCAAAATCAAAATTCTTCATTTAAGGTGATTGGCTCCTCCATTTAAAAATATCTTTTTGAGCCATAATGGTGGAAAAAATAAAAAACGAAAATAAAAATAAAAATAAAAATCACAAATTAATGATGATTTGCTTAAACAGGAAAGGATATTATGAGTCACAATTGGAGGAAATTTAAAAAAAAATTTAAAAAAATTTAAAAAATCATAACTGAAGCCTATAAATATAATACTAAAGGTTGGATGATGACGGATAATTTTCTTTTAAAGTGAAAGGAGGCCAGAGAAAAAAAGCAAGTAGACACTACATTTTGTTATTTCACATCATCCTTCTAAATTGGTTTTTAATGACCTTGGGAGGGTCAGGGGTTTATCTGAAGTAGCCACCTGTTTGTTTTGGCAATGAACACGTCATTGAGATTGAGGCAAACAAAACTCTAAGCAAGAGCTGTGGTTCCTTTGTTCCATTATATTATTTTTTATCTTCACTAGATGTTCTCATGTGGCCATGCATGTTGACTCTTTTAACGATTTTCGTTGGATGACAATTTTGTTTTTCTTGTCTTTTGCTTCATTCTTATTTCTATTGTTTCCCTTTTATCCATCTTGTCGTTTCCTTTGCCTATCCCATTTTTATTTGTTCTTTTTTCCCTCCTTTTTTTTGTTTTTTGTTTTGTTTTATGATTTCTACTTCCTTCTTCTCGTCTTTGTTTTTATTCACTTTTTTTTATTTATTTTGTCTCATTTTGATTTGTTCTTGTCACACCTCACTTTATAACCCATTATAGGTCAATTGGAATCATTATAACATGTTTCGCAGTATTTCCGGATGAAAAATTTCAACTTTAAAATTTTACCTTTAATTCTGTCTGTATACTGTTCATTCAAAAATAGATCAACTTTAAAAATTTATAACTAATTCTAGAAAAATAACAACAAGGCGGTTCTAATTTTCACATGAAACTTGCTAAGGCTTCTATAGAGGCAAAATATTCATTGGACTTTATTCCATCCAGAAAAGCACCAGAAAAATCGACAAAGTGCACTGTTTATTTGGTCAATTTTTCAATTTTCAGTATTTTTGTCCAACTTTAGAAGGATATAACTCTTAGCAAAAAAAAATCCAAATTTGATGATTTACCACTTGATTTAAAGCTAAAAATGAGATCTATAAGCCTGTAAAATTTCATGCCCAAATTTTGACAATTGCTCATTATTTCATGTGCCATAAGTTTAGTTTTTTTTAGGGAGTTTTTATCCTCTAATTCTATTTCCTTTAATTCTTTGCTCTTTTTCCTTTACCCACATCCTTTTGTCATCATACCATTCAAATTTTCAACATTAGGGCATGTCGTATAAACATAATTTACATCACATTATCATTCATAATCCATTACAAATTAACATCAAACACATTAAAATATCACATAACTTTCCAAAATATGATGAGTTCCCTATTGCCTCTTCATCCCAACATTAATTCCTTACCTTTGCCATCGGATGAATTATTCCTTATTTGAGACATAATTTAACATAGGAGGATGAGATTTTTATGAAATCTCAGTAGTATTTGAATTACAATTATCATACAAATCAAGCAAGTTATCATGTGACATGTTATCATACCTCAAGACATAATCAACCACATAGAATCATGCTTAATGCCATGCTAAAAGAGGAACATCAACACTTCCACAATGATACAATTCAATGCATTTGGCCAAAGTATAAACCAATGTTATTTAACCAATCCATGCCACAACACAAGTTCCTCCATCTAAGCAAACAACAAATCACATTAAACAATCAAGATTAATAATCAAATTATAATTCAAAGCTACCTTTTTAATACTTGTCCAATTGGCTACTTCAAGAACAAAGCTTCCTCTTGGTTCCTCCTCATAATACCTATTAAACCAAGCATAAACATCGGTCACATTAATCCCTAAATCACTTAAACACAACTCTTAAACTTTAATTCAATAATTCCCCCCTTTTTCTTTAAATTTTTAACAAACTGATTCTTTTTTTAGAATCAATTATCCCATGACTCAATTCTACACAATTTTTTATGAGAAATCCAATGGTGCAATCAGACTTTTGAAATTCCCATTCCTTCCCTATGAACTCATCTTGGCCGAATATGGGGTTATAAGTTCCAAAAACTCCATTTTTTATTCCAATGATTTTAAACACTTTCCATCATCATACCCCTATACAAAAATATGTTTTAAAGCCATTGGAATCATTAAATCAAGCCAAAACAATTGGCTCCTACATGAACTTGGTTTGGCCGAACCTCCCCCCTATAACCTAACTTTGATTTTCTTCCAAAAACTCAACCATACACCACTTAATCTTGTTTATTTCACTTGATTATCAAGGTTTCTATCCTTCCCTAAGCATCATAAGGTCCAGCAAAACTTTGGTAGTATTTTCCTTAATTTTTCAAGCTAAAAACCTCAACTAAAACAGTGTAGAACTTAGGGATAAGGAGCCTCAGACATACCTTGATGTTTTAAAAACTGAGTGATTCCTTGCCCAAAACACTTGGAAATTTTGGTTGGTGGGTGCTGGAAGCAAAATGGCAGAACCTCCCCTTGTTCTTCTATTTTTCCAATATTTTTTTTGTATTTTCCAAGGGGGTATTTATAGAAAAATTCCATCTGCCCTTACCCCTCCATGTTTGGAAGAAATTGGACACTTCAAGGGGTGTATGTGGCAATCATCAAATGCTGGAAGCATCAGATTTAAAACAGGTGTCCATTCTCTAGATTTTTCCACACAATTATCCCTTAATTTTACATTTTATTTAATAAAAATAAAGGGAATTGGAAGCTGCACGAAATTGGGCCCTTACTAGTCTCAATGTGGGCTCCACAAATGGTTTGGTCTGGTCCAAAAAGCTAGCCCACAAACCAAATCACTATTTCAAATGAATTTGAAACTTCATCGGTTACTATTCACTAGTAACCTTTCATAATTTTTTCAGACCTCAAAAAATTTATTTCTCTTTATGATAATTCACCTTTTAATATGATGATATGATCTGGAAATTTTCAGAATTTTTTGACACCTCTAGGTATTTATTTTGAATTTTCTTCGATTAGGCATTTATCGGTAAGTCTGAGGGAAAATAAATTTTTTAAAATTAATTCCTGAGTGTCCAAGGCTAAAAATAATTTTATAAATTCAAATAAATATTTATGTGAATTATCCATCTTTCTCCCAAATTTATTGAAGCCTCCAACTACTTAAAATGATTTTTTTTCTTCAATCTCCTAATAATTTCCCGAAAAAACCTCTCTTTTTGAGAAATTCTGTAATAATTTTCTTTTACCAAAATTTTACCTTTCGAGCCTCAACCGAGTTTTCAAAACTTCAAATTTATACTTTTCCCATTTTTTGAAATTTTTCTAGAATTTTTCCGTTTTACCCTTCCTAGACCGATTATTATAAAAATGCTAGCCCGGACCTTATCAGGGTTTCACATCACAAGTTATTTCATCTCTCTATCTAGTTTCTATATAGACGCTCATTCCAATTTTTAATTCTTTATAATCAGGTGAAAATTTTTGGAATGTGATAGTTCTCACTTGGACCCACTATATTGTTTTTCTCTTGATCTAGCCTCTTATCCTAAAAAGGTGCCTCCATCTTGGTATGATGATCACAACATGAGTATGAAAGATTTAATGGTTTGTGGTGTGTGTATTTTTCATATTTCATCATTATTTTGCTTTCTTGCTTTGTGGCTTATGCAGTTTATGAGGGAGGTGCTCCGACAGGTATGTGTTGGCTCCTCATCATTTCTTAGAATTATTTTATATGTTATGTTGCGGTGGATTTTGTTGAATGATTGATGAACGTGCAATTGTTTTTTTTTTTTTTGTGTTTTCTCTTCATTTCCTTTTTTAGAATTTTGAAAAGAGAAAATTTTCTTTAAAAAAAATAAATAAATAATTGTTTTCAAAAGATTTTTTAATTGTGTGAGGTTTTCAGAATCTCCTCCAGCGAAACTGATTAATCTTTCTTATGAGATTATTAGAATCTCCTCAAGAAGTTTGATCTAAAATGTTTTATAAAAACAAGTTTGTTTTTCAAAATGATTTTATGCCGCATGAGGTTTTTAGAATCTCCTAAAGTGAAATTGATTAGTCTTCTGAATGAGATTATTAGAATCTCTTCAAGAAGTTTAATTCAAAAGTTGTTCAAAAACCTCCTTTTTTTTTCAAATAAAGATAAAAGACCTCTAAATAATGAAATATGGGTTAGACACATTCAAGAGAAAAATTAAAAAAATCAGAAAATCAAAACCAAAATTTTTCATTTAAGATGATTGGCTCCTCAATTTAAAAATATCTTTTTGAGCCATAATGGTGGAAAAAATAAAAAACAAAAATAAAAATAAAAATCACAAATTAATGATGATTTGCTTAAACAGGAAAGGATATTATGAGTCACAATTGGAGGAAATTTAAAAACAAAAATTTAAAAAATTTAAAAACTCATAACTAAAGCCTATAAGTATAATAATAAAGGTTGGATGATGGCGGATAATTTTCTTTTAAAGTGAAAGGAGGCCAGAGAAAAAAGGTAAGCAGACACTACATTTTGTTATTTCACATCATCCTTCTAAATTGGTTTTTAATGACCTTGGGAGGTTCAGGGGTTTATCTGAAGTAGCCACCTGTTTGTTTTGGCAATGAACACGTCATTGAGACTGGGGCAAACAAAACTCTAAGCAAGAGCTGTGGTTCCTTTGTTCCATTATATTATTTTTTACCTTCTCTAGATGTTCACATGTGGCCATGCATGTTGACTCTTTTAACGATTTTCGTTGGATGACAATTTTGTTTTTCTTGTCTTTTGCTTCATTCTTATTTCTATTGTTTCTCTTTTATCCATCTTGTCGTTTCCTCCGCCTATCCCATTTTTGTTTTGTTTTATGATTTCTATTTCCTTCTTCTCGTCTTTGTTTTTATTCACTTTTTATTTATTTATTTTGTCTCATTTTGATTTGTTCTCACTTGGACCCACTATATTGTGTTTCTCCTGATCTTGCCTCTCATTCTAGAAAGGTACCTCCATCCTGGTATGATGATCACAACACGAGTATGAAAGATTTAATGATTTGCGATGTGTGTATTTTTCATATTTCATCATTATTTTGCTTTCTTGCTTTGTGGCTTATGCAGTTTATGAGGGAGGTGCTCCGACAGGTACGTGTTGGCTCCTCATCATTTCTTAGAATTATTTTATATGTTATGTTGCGGTGGATTTTGTTGAATGATTGATGAACGTGCAATTGTTTTTTTTTTTTTTGTGTTTTTCTTTCTTACCTTTTAGAGTTTTTTCCCCCTTTCTCTTCATTTCCTTTTTTAGAATTTTGAAAAGAGAAAAGTTTCTTTAAAAAAACAATAAATGAAAAATTGTTTTCAAAAGATTTTTTGATTGTGTGAGGTTTTCAGAATCTCCCCCAGCGAAACTGATTAATCTTTCGTATGAGATTATTAGAATCTCCTTAGGAAATTTAATCCAAAATGTTTTATAAAAATAAGTTTGTTCTTCAAAATGATTTTATGCCGAATGAGGTTTTTAGAATCTCCTAAAGCGAAATTGATTAGTCTTCTGAATGAGATTATTGGAATCTCATCAAGAAGTTTAATTCAAAAGTTGTTCAAAAACCTCTTTTTTTTTTTTTCAAATAAAGATAAAAAGATTTTTCTTAAATAAAAAAATCAACAAAAACGTTTTTGTAAATTAAATAAATATTTTCCTTAAAAAAATCAACTAAGTGACATTTATTTTTAGGATGAATGCCTTCCTAAAAAATCAACTAAGTGACATGTATTTTATTTTAATTACTCGTCCTTAGTTTATTTATTATTTAATCCTTTTTTGTGTTTTGGCTTTTTCCTTCTTTCTTTTTATGTGCCATGTGATTTACTATGTTTTTCGTTTATTTATTATGTGATTTGCTTAACAGATGAGGGTTGGGTAGAATCTAGCTTAACAGGTTTGTATGACCTCCACACACACTGAGCATTTGCACCATTTACCTCACGCACATATTCCTGTACCTGGGTTTGTGAGCACCTTACTGAGCAGAAGTTTCTAATGGTTTCCCTGTGGCGTTTTCAGAACACTGTGAGGTTACTGTGAAGACTTTATCCTAGCTTTTACCTATTTGGTGAGGTTGATCCCTGTGGAACTTTTGAATTCTCTGAGAGTCAATTTTGTCAAAGAGGGTCTTCATCCGTATGGTAAGGGCAGTTAGGAGACCTTTTTCTATGAGAATTAAAACAACATTGAAACTATCACATGTATTAAATGAAACCTATTGACCCACCTCTTGGTTAGTACCTACTTTTCTTAAGGTAGAATCCTAGCCTGGTGTTACCTTTTACATAGGACAATGGATGGCATATTTTCTTTTCTTTGAATGCATCACTAATATCCATGCATAATTACGCTAGCCCCTAGGATTAAGTGACCAACCGTCACTTTACCTGAGTGTGTATCTTGCATTACTCCACATATAGTTATATCACAATCATGGTGCATGCATTAGACAACCAGCCCTAGTCGAAAGGTCTCTAACCATGATAAATTATGAGCTCATCACAATCATCATATTAGAAATATCTCAAATAGAGGTAACCTTTTAAGGCTCACAATGCATCATTGTAGCAAGCATGCATAATCATTATTACTTGCTTTGGGTATGAGCTTTGAACATAAAAACTATTTATAAAACAACTAGTCATGTATTGGCTCCAGCTAATCACAGGCTAATAAATATTTCATTCTCCCTGTGAGGTATTAGGCCTCCTAAGGAAGTGAAGTTCCTTTTCTTAATATCCATTGCCCATATCAAAACTTTTCTCACTTCATCATCCATAACATGCACATTATAATCATATTTGAAGTACATTCTAACATTTTTCTTTCTTCCTTTCTCTCTCTCTTTTCCTTTTCTTTTCCATAAAAGGCAAGTAAGTCATCCAGTGATTGTGAGAGTACTTGGCATAAGATTTGATGACACAAGAATCAAGCTCAAATCAAATTCCCACAACAAGATGTATACTGTAAGGCGTATCAAGTTGACTATTTGAATAGATTTTCTTGAGAGTGTGATACAACTGAATTGTCTCATCAGGGCCCAATCAAATTGGACTTTAACAATAAGTATGGCATTATTCTCGATCTACCATAAGTGTAAGTTCATAGTAATGCTCTAATAAAATTAGGTTTGTAACAATGATTCTCCTTAGGGCTGAGCAACTAGTTATTCGATTCAGTTAGGTCCACTAACTAAAATAACTGAATAATTGAAATGCACATATTTTAAACATCGAACCAAAACCGAATATTAGTTGATAACCAACCAAATTAACCGAAATAATTCAGTTTGCTTATTTGGTTTACTCGGTTTCGAGGCATTTTATATTCCAATAAACTTTTATAGTTATTAATTATATTAGGAACTTAAATTAAAAATATCATTGGATCAAATTGAAGAAAAAATAGCTATTTAAATGATATTGGGTTTCTTTATTGCTCAAGCAAAGAAAACACAAGTTATAAATATTCTCATATGAAAATCCAAGGATTAGATGTACATGTGCCTAGAATAAAATCAAATATATATTCAAATCTAGATGTCTAAAGGATTTAAGGAGATGAATCTTGAGGCATAACCACAAGCTTAAACAAGTGTTGAATGCGAAGAGATAGAGAAGAGAGTGGAGACTGTAGTGCTATGAAGAATTTAATTAGACTAAAGGATAAGACTACGATGGGAGCAACTAAGCTATGACTGAATGAGAAGACTGAACTAAAAGAGAAGATTGCAATGGAAGCAACTAAGCCATGAAGCTTGATACGATATGGGGCGATGACTGGTAAGGCAGAAGATGTGGCTGCCATATGAAAGATAATAAGTAATCTTATTTTAGCTTCTAGGGTTTAAGATATATTGGGCTGGGTTTAGATATATGTTTGGGCCTAGTTTCATGTTCTATGTACAAAGATATAAATATATATAGACGCATATAATATTATATATGTTGACAAAAACTATTATATATACTTATAAATTTTGGGTTTTAGGTTTGAAACTAAATTTTTTTCACTAACTGAATACCAAAATTTAAGAAAAATAAAAACCAAACCGAAACCAAACACCAAAATAATCAAAACCAAAAGACAAAAAATGCATTTGGTTCAGTTTGATGATCGGTTACGGTTCAGTTTTGCTTTCCCCTAATTCTTCTAAATCAGTTACTAACCTTTCTAAATCACTAATTAACAATGCTAATAATGGTAGAAAGGAAACTTAGTATAACATTTGAAAAGGCTACTATGGTTATAAAAGAAACCTGAATCACAAGAAAGGTTAACCATGATGGAAAAGAGTTAAACTAATTCTTGAAAATGCCTATCATGGTCAAAAGAGATTAACTCACATTTCAATACTTATCCATGATAGAAAAGAATCAAAATAAAACCTTTAAAAGCTATCATAAATATTAGAGTTTCATTACAACAGTCATATGCAAACCAAGGGAAATAATGTTTTACAATAACTGGGCCTTGGGCATTATGAAGTCTAGTATGTGATATTCAACTACAAGCCCATAATAAGATGTTTCTTAAATAATACTTTTTATAACTTCTCAAACCAACAGTACTCCAATATTTTTAAAAGACAGTTTACAAATACATGTGAACACCTACAAGCCTTTGGCCTTCTACTAGCATGTAATCCAATAACAATTTATCAAAAGTATATAGTTCGTACAAATAGTTTCAAATAAATCATCGTACAAAAATGAACTCTATATGGCAATATATAGAACAAGTGCACTACTCTTCAAGAAAAATTGATAGCAAAAGAATAGGAGAGACCTAGAGGAAGGTTCGAGAGTTATGAAGCTAAAAGAGAAAATGAAAGATTGAAAAAAGCCATGCTAGAAGATGATAAGCAGAGTGAATATAGCATAGTTGACCAATTGCAAAAAACCCTAATAAAGATCTCAATGCACTCGTTGATTTTGAGCTCTAAACTGCATCGTCAGGGATTACAAAAGGCATTAGATAAGACGTGCATATGGTCTTGTATAGCTTTGAAGAAAGTGGCAAACATTATGAATATTATGAAAGTAGTATCCAGCCTTTCCTTCACAGAAGAAGAAGTTATTTGATTTGCTGCTAATCAACATAAAACTTTGCATTTTACCCTAAAATGCAAAGGATTCATTATAGCCAAGGTACTAATAGATGGAGGGTAACATTAAATGTATTGCCATTGTCTACATTTGAGCATCTCTCGATAGAAGCTTTAGAAATTAAAAGGAGTAATGTGGTAGTCAGAAGATTCGATGGTACTCAAAGGGATGTACTAGGAACAGTCTACCTACCTCTACAAATCGACCAACCATGTTCATAGTAGACTTTAAGCTCATGGACATTGACCTATCATACTTAATGTCATTAGGATGACCATGGATACATTTGATTGGGACTATGCTTTCAATCTCATATCAAAAGGTGAAATTTATTAACAAGGGAAAGGTTATCATAAGCCGATCTCTCTTCCACACATTGAGGCTGCTGAACATGATTAAGGGACAATGTTCCAAAAATTTGAAGTTGAAGGGTCCAAGAATAGTAGAAATGTCAATTCCATAGGGACCAAAATGATGAAAAAGAATGGGTTCAAGCTTGGCGGAGGATTAGGTGCACACCTATAAGGCATCAAATTGCCAATAAATTTGCTTGAAAACCATAAGCGTCAAGGGTTAGTGTAACATCCCAAATTTTAGATATAGAAGTACTAGGAATAGCCTGAGATGGGCAGGCTATTGGATCTCAGTTAACAAGAGTCCCAAAAATGTGAAAGGAAAGTAACAAGATATTCAGGGACTAAACCGTAAATTGAGAAAGTCCTAAGGACTAAAATGTAAATAAAGTTAGAAACTTCGGAAAAGTATAAAATCCCATGAACAAGAAATGGGGATGAATGAGGGCTAAAAGTTGTGCTAGAGACCGCAAAGGCATGATTCTTGAGGTTAAGTCCTAGCAAGGACTAAATCGTAAAGTCGAAAGGTTGCGGATCGAAAAAAGCAATACTGGAAAATAAGCCTAGAAATTCCAAAAAATTCCCATAAAATGGGAAATGAGATTCTAAGGTTTATTTGAGGTCAAAAATGACAAAAATGCCTTTAAATTAACTTTAAATGAATTTTAAAGATTTTTGCTCATTTTGAGGTGTATAGTTAAATTTAATTATTTGATCCATGAAAGAATCTCAGAAAAGTAAGTGAAAATGGGGATTCATGAGTTAAGAGCTTGTACAAAAATATAAAATTAATCTTATTTCCAGAAAGCTAACAAAATGGCTTTAAGAATATTTAAAATTCAGTTATACCATTTAAAGGCATTTTATGAGAAATTCAAGAAGAAATACCTACAAGTTGAGTTATGGTTTGATAAATTCACAAATTTTTTCTAGAATTAAAAGAGACAGATAAATTTTTGATGCTCTGGATTGAATAAAATACTCCATTCAAATAATAAATAATTTTTGTTCCTTAAATAGGAGACAAATAGATAAGATAGCATTTATTGCGGCGCTGAGTCAACATGCTGAGTTGCCAAGTGCATTGATGACGCAACTATGACACCTTTGAGTCAGCTTACTGAGTTACCAGGAGATATTTGTGGACAGTAAAAAAATCAGAACTCAGTACGAGCATGTTTTAGGCAGTCCTTTGTCTACCTGATACAGCGAAATCTCTATTGCATGACTTAGTGAGGGTAAATAGCCTGTCAATAGAGCTAACTATTTTCTTCTATGCTCCTTTGAGATGACGCTATAGGTAGACTTATTGGAGA
This sequence comes from Neltuma alba, assembly GCF_004799145.2. NCBI lineage: Eukaryota > Viridiplantae > Streptophyta > Magnoliopsida > Fabales > Fabaceae > Neltuma > Neltuma alba. Next base: position 512,994 of record NW_021635235.1, read on the forward strand.
TAAGAAAAGGGTGCCAGTTAGGACCAGAAAAAATACCTGATACAGTACAAAATGACAGGATAGGTGGAGGAATACCTAGGAGCTGTACTTTGTACGAATTTTCTATTAAATTTCTCCCTATTTTAATGCCAAATAATAAAGGGACATGTAAGGGATTATGTGTGCGATTAGATGTGAGGAGAAGGTCTTACATGTACGGTTGGATGAAAGACATGGATTGATGATGTAAGCATGATGTCATAAGAACACTTGTCAATCTTGATTACACTTAGCAAGATCATAAGGAAAGATCAAATGAATGGCCAAGATCAAGCCACACATACACAAGATCAATAGCCAAGGTTTAATCTTGCTTATTATAAATACCCTTTACCCTCTCATTTGCCCAGGTTTCGGCCAACCATGGAGATAGAGAAGAGAGAGGCTGAAGTGGAGAAGGAAGAAGGAAGAAGAGGAAGAGCTCCAAGTCCCATGTAAGATCAACCTCCAAAACAAGGTAGATTCATGTTTTTGATGTAGTTTTCACTACCTTTGTTGTTGTTGAGCTTGGTTATGGGTTTTGTTGGATTTTGGAAGCTTGAAAACCCAAGAGGACATGCTACACGAAATTTCTAAGTGTAAGGGAAGATGAAATTGATGTTAGATTAATGATTAAGATATAGAAACAAGCTTGAATCAAGTGGTTTTGCGATGAATTTTCAAGAAATCCAACTTGCCTTTTAACTTGGTATGTTTTTGCCTTATACAGTTGGATATGTTAGGGTTTGATTTTGATGATTTTGATGCTTCCAATGTATTTAGAATGAAAAATTATGTGGGTAAAGATAAAAAATAAGTTTGGAAGCATTAGAATTGAAAATAAAAAATTTGAGCCATAACCCCATACCTCTTGGCCTTTGTGTGTTCTTGGGAGAAGGATTTGGTTTTTCATTTTTTTGAGATTGGGAATGGATTTTAAATGCAAAATTATGAGGGAATAGTATGTGAAATTAATTTTAGAAAGATTGGAAATTATGTTTAAAAGTCAGGAGACATTATGGCTTAAAGAGAGCAAAGTATTATGTTACTTGTGATCATAGCCCTAATAAGTGATTGGCATTATGTGGTGATGTTAACTAGGGCCATGAGACACTAAGAGAAATGAATGACAAGGTTGATCAAGCAATTTTGATGGTTGGAGGCAAAAGGAGCAAGAGAAAAGCTTAAATGTTACAAGGTAGTAAACTTACCCTCTTGAATGCTTGACATGTATGCTTATGTGTTGATGATGTTTGATGATGATTTGAAAGCATGAATGCTTAAATTTTGCTCTATGTTTTGTTTAATTCATGGCCATGCATGTATGCAATGTTGAGCATATGGATATGTTATTTTCAGAGCATGAAAGTATGTGAAACCAAGCATGTCATACACTTACATTTGCTTGCATACATTTGGGTAATGTTTATTACTAAGATTTTCCTAAATCTCACCCTCCCTTAACCAACCATAATAGGTGTAAGAGTATGGGAGAAGAAATCAGGAAATAGAAGCGCAAGAATGAAGAGAAGAAGATAGGAATAGATATTACATTATATTATGTAACATGTTATGATAATATATTCACAAATGTTTTGTGGATGGTATGCATTAATGTATGATGATATTGACATGTATGATTGAATGAGATAATATATGAGAATGGTTAGTGTATTGATGGAATGATAATAGATGTGAAAAGAATTAATCATGAATTGCTAATGCTAGTAAGGGGGATAAATTATCCCTAAATGAGACACAGAATGGTGGCAAAGTAGAAGGAAAGCAAATGAACGAATATGCTCATGAAATTTGGTATAATTAAAGTACACATCTTGATATTTAAAATAAGTGGTAGATCATTTAAAATGAATCTTTTTGCTAAGAGTTATGCTTGATCAAAACTAGGATAAAAAAAACTAAAAAATACAATTTTTACCAAATGAACAGTAAAGTTCACAAAATATACTGTACTAATTTGCAAATGTTAAGGCCAGATTTATATTTTTTCCTTGTAGAGAATTGAAAGATCTTCAAATAGAATTTTACATCACCTTAATACAATTTTTCTATAATTAGTTATGAATTTTCAAAGTTGAACAGAAAATTTGGAATTAACCAGTGAATAGTAACCCAAGTAACTAATTGTAAATTTTCAATCTAGGAGCTTGTTTCATGATATGCTTAAACTATAATGCTTCTAAATGTGTATTAAAAGGGGTTTAAGGAGCAATGTTTTAGTTAGGCTATAAGCCCTTTCTAGAAAGGCAACTGAAAGAGCAAGCAAGCTTAAAGACAAGGGAGGATGATGCATACCATGAGATTTCCCGCTTAATAAAGAGACTCTCAAAACCCATGAAAGTCTTGAACAAGCCAACTATTGTAGTGATTTCATCAACTAGAGAGAGGAGAGTACATGGATTTTAGCTAATGATTTGGGAAAAGGACTAGAAAACTAAGAGTTTAAGAATAACTTCGACTTTATTACCTTAGAATAACTTGTTTAGATAAATGTCATGTTTTTAAATGCCTTTAGGCAAAGCTCTTATATGAAGTATTAACAAAGAACATTATATCAATAAAATCCATGTTTTTCTTTATCTACTTCTCATTTCCTTTTCTTTTTATTAATTTGTCAATCTTTCTTTTTACCATCCAAGAAATCGATCTCCTTGGAACTCTTCCTGAGTCCCTGAATGATTATTTGCTTCTTGCTATTAATATGCATGATTTTGAGAGTGATGATGAAGAGTTAATCCAAACACACACAAAACTCCTTGACACTAACAAAAGACAATTGTGTCTGTATAAAGCTTATTTGAAGTAATAAACATGAGCATTAATGTTAAAAAGAAAGAATTAAAGTTAGTGGATAGTCCAAATAGGAAACAGATGATAGAGCTCTTTATAAAGTACATGGATGATTTTGTATGGTCTTAGCAGGATATGCCAAGTCTTAATTCAAATATTGCCTCTCATAAAATCCCTTTGTTCCTTGGTAACAAACCCAGCAAGCAAAAGTTAAGAAGGTTGGCTTTGAACATATTATTGATAGTAAAAGATGAAGTGATGAACCAATTGGAGGTAGATAATGGATAGCTAATATTGTTTTAGTTCCAAAAAAGTATGTTATAGTTTGAATATGTGTTGACTACAGGGACCTAAATAAAGCTAGCCTAAAAGATGATTTTTCATTGCCCCACATTAATGTCCTAGTTGATAATGCAGCTCGTAGCTATATGTACTCATTTATGGATGGGTATTCAGGGTATATACAAATCCCTATGCATGAAGAGGATAAAGAGAAGACCACCTTAATTACATAGAGGGAGACTTATTGCTATTGCGTGATGCCTTTTTGATTAAAGAATGCTAAGGTAACCTACCAACACACTGTGGTAGAACTTTTTCATGATATGATGCACAAAAAACTTGAGGTGTATATAGATGACATAGTGGCTAAGTCTGTAGAAAGTGAAAGTCATGTTGCAGTACTTAGGAAGTTGTGTGAGAGGCTACACAAATACAAGCTTTGAATAAATCCTAACAAGTGTGTATTTGGGGCTTTGTTCAAAAGATTATTAGGATTTATTGTGAGTCAAAAAGGGATCATAACAAATCCTAAAAAAGTAAAAGTGATTCAGGAAATGCCACATCCCCAAACTAAGAAAGAGGTTCAAAGTTTCCTGGGGCTACTCAATTACATTGTGTGGTTCATTGTAACTTAAAATCAACTTGTGAAACAATATTCAAACTTTTGAAGAAGAATTCTGTAGAAAAGTAGGATGATAGTTGTCAGCAAGCATTTGATAATATCAAGGATTATTTATTGAATACACCAATTCTAGTTTCTCCCACACTGAGATTACCATTAATCCTCTATCTAATTATACGGCCTAATTCCATAGGTGTTATGTTAGGATAGCATGACGAACCAAGGCATAAAGAACAAGTAATCTACTACATGAGCAAGAAGTTCAATGATTGTGAATTGTATTATCAAGTGATTGAACGAACTTGCTATGACCTAGTCTGGGATCCAATGAGGCCAACACATTACATGCTCTATTACACCATTTGGCTAATTTCTATAACAGACCCACTCAAATACAACTTTGAAAGCCCACATGTAGTTGGCAGGGTTTCTAAATGGCAAGTAATATTTTCTGAGTATGATAAAAATTATATTACATGGAAGTTTGTTAAAGGGGCTTTGATAAAATATTACACTTATCTACTGGATGCCACAGATAACTAAAAGAAAGCCATCCAACAAATGGCTATGGGTTTTATTGTCAGTAATAATGTATTATATAAAAAAGGCTTCAATAGAATGTTATTGTGTTGACAATGATAAGAAATTATTTTCTATTTAGGGATATGACTACTACCCCAACAACCATTCCCATGCATATTGTTATGCTGTTGAAATACATTTTCTATCCATTTGGCCTATTTTCTCTATCCTTGTCTTCTCTCACAATGCATATATTTTTATTTGGGAATTGGAAATCTAGAGGCTAGTATTCGTCTATAGGGTTTTTTGCTAAGTGATTATTTATTGTACCACCTTTAACAAACTTTCAATCAGTGTACTTTATGTCATATTCAGACAATATTACTTGTCACTTAGAAACATTGCTAGCCACATGTGGGCTCTTAAAGATGCACTTGAGGGAGTCTGTTCTAGAGATTAGTTAGGTGGTGTAATAGAGCACATATTGTCTTACGCTCCTTATAGCCTAGACTAGACCACAACAAGTTTGCTCAATTGCTTGATAACATGATTCACAATCATTGAACTTCTTGCTTAAGTAGTAGATTGCTTATTCTTTACGCCCCAACTTGTCATGTTATCCTAATATAGTGCCCATGGAATTAGGCCGTATTATAAAATAAAGGATTAATGGCCATTCTGGTGTGGGAGGAACTAGAATTAGTAGATTTAACAAGTAATCCTTGATCTTATCAAATACTTACTAGTAGCTATCATCCCGTTTTTCTATGGAATTCTTCTTCATGAGTTTGAATATTAACTCACAAGTTGATGTGAAGTTGTAATGAACAACATAATGTAATTAAGCCACCCTAGAAAACTCTGAACCTCTTTCTCAATTAGGGGAGGTGGCATTTTCTGAATTGCTTTTACTTTTTCAAGATCTACTGTAATGTCTTTCTAACTCACAAGAAATCCTAAAAATTTTTCCTGACAAAGGCCCAAAGACACACTTGTTAGAATTCAATCGACCCTTGTATTTATATAGCCTCTCAAACAACTACCTAAGTACTGCAACATAACTTTCATCTTTTACAAACTTAGCTACCATGTCATCTATATACACCTCAAGTTCTTTATGCATCATATCATGAAAAAGTAATACCATAGCCATTGTTAGGTTGCCCCTAGCATTCTTCGATCCAAAGGGCATCATGAGCTAGTAATAAGTCTCACATTGTGTAATAAAGGTGGTCTTCTCTTTGTCTTCTTCATCCATAAGGTCTAGTTATACCCTGAGTATCTATCCATGACTGATCACTTATAGCTGAGAGCTATATTATCAACTAGAATGTCGATGTGGGGTAATAGGAAATCATCTTTTGGGCTGGCTTTATTTAGGTCCTTGTAATCAACAAACATTTGAACCTTACCGTCCTTTTTTTTTTTGGAAATAGAACAACATTAGCCATCTATTGTGGATACCTAGACACTTCTATGAAGCTACCTCTATTTGCTTCATCACTTCATCTCTTACTACTAATGATATATTAGAAGCCAACATTCTTAACTTTTGCTTTTTGGGCTTGCTATTGGGGAACAAAAGGAATTTGTGAAAGGCAATATTTGGATCAAGACGTAGCATATGTCAGTAAGACCATGCAAAAACATTCATGTACTCTTTAATGAGCTCTATTATTTGCTTCCTTTTCTGGGTTATCCACTAACATCAATTCTTTCTTTTCGTCATCAGTGCCCGTGTTTATTACTCCAATTAAGTCTTCATGTAGACACATTTGTCTTTCATCAGTTTCAAGGAGCTTCATGTATATTTGGATTAACTCTTCATCATTACTCTCAAAATCATACATATCAATGGCAATAGGCAAATCATCGTTTAATGACTCAGGAACCTTTACATTAAATAGGAGTTCTAAGGAAATTGATTTCCTGGAGGGCAAAAAGAAAGATCGAATAATTGGCTTGTTCAAGACTTATGTGGGTTTTGAGAATGTCTTCCTTAAGTAGAAAATCTCATAGTATACATCCTTCCTTGCCTCCAAGCTTGTTAGCTCCTTTATTTGCCTTTCTAGAAAAGTCTCATGGCTTAACTCTTAATGAAACATCTTCCATTCACCCTCCTTTAGTACACATTTAGAAGCGTAATGGTTTAAGTAGATCACAAAATAAGCTTGTAGCTTAAAAATTTAAAATTTGTTTCTTAGGATATTATTCACTGCTAAATTTTAGATTTTTAATTCAATTTTGAAAATTCATAACTAATTCTACAAAACTTGTACTGAGGTAGTTTAACTCTCCATTTAAAACTCTTTTAATTTTTTATAGGAAAAAAATATAAATATGGACTTAACACTTTTAAATTCGTACAGTTAACTTGTGGAAATTTACTATTAATTTGGTAAAAACTGTATTTCCTAGTTTCTCTACTCTAATTTTGAACAGTCATAACTCTTATCATAGATATCTATTTTAAGTGATCTACTATTTGTTTTAAAGCTCAAGATATGTAATTTAAGCATGCCAAATTTCATTTTGACTTACTTCCACTTCCACTCTGTTATAAATTCGTGACTTATTTAGGATAACTTATCCCCTATTACTTGTATTAATAATTCATAATTATACATTTCTTAGCATATAATAATTGCAACATACTATTGATCATTTCCATGTATCATTAGGCCCATTCATACATGCCAATATCGTTTTTCACCATTACATTACATTATAGGCATATTCATGCATACACCAACATAAAGGAGAAATATTACATTATAATACATAACCACATTTCTCCCATTTCTTCTCTTCTTTCTTTGATCTTCATCAATGCATTCCTCTTCCATAGGGATAATACCTATTATGGTTGGTTAAGGAAGGGTTAGATTCAAAAAAATCTCAGTAGCAACATTACCATGTTGTATGCAAGTATATGATGTGTTTAGTTACATTTACTTTCACATTTATAAAATGTCATGCTCATATGCTCAATATTTCAAACACAAATGGCCATGGATTAAACAAGAAATAGAGCAATATTTAACCATTCATACTTTCATTCATCATTAAACAACATCTATACACAAGTATACACATCAAGCATACAAAATAGGTAACTTCACTACCTTGTAACATTAAGCTTTCTCTTTGCTTCCTTTTACTCCCTTTGCCTCCAACCATTTAGGTTGCCTGTCAACCTTGCCATTCATCTTTCTTTGTGTCTTATGGTCCTAAATTTACATTGCACATTAACAACCAATCCATTAAGACCATGAAAATGACTAGCAACCCTTACTTCCAAATTTAATTCCTTTTTAACTTAAATTTTTTCTTTCTTATCCTTAACTCCTAAAATCATTCTCTTGGCCATTTCCATGAGAAATCCAAATATGAGCTTGGATTTAACAAAATCCAAAACTCTCTTTTTGAATTCCACATGACTGAGAGGTTAGGGTTTGGAATCCAAAATTTTCATTTTAAATTCTAAAGCTTCCAAATGATTTCTTTTTCTAAACTCATTGAAAGCATCAAAATCATCAAAATCCAACCCTATACTCAAAAGCAAGCCTTGGCCAACCATGTCCCTAAGTATAGAACCATGAAATCTTTCGCAAATCATCTTAAAATCACTTGATTCTCATTCCTGTTAAACCCTTAAACATGATTCTAGCATCAATTAATCTTTTCCATGATTTAACTATAATTAAATGGCATCTCAACCTAGGGTTTCAAAATCCATCAAAACCATAGCTAAGCTCAACAAGACAAATAGTAAGATAAACTACACTAAAAATCATAAACATACCTTGGAGTTTGATCTTACATGGTTTTTCTTCCTCTTTCTCTTCTCCTTCTTCCCTTTAAATTTTTGGCCTTCTCTTCCTTTTCTCTTGTGTTGGCCAAAATCTCATGCAAATGGGAGGGGGTACCTATAACACCCTAATTAGAACTTGGGCCTTGAAGATGATCAAAATTACAATAAATGTGTGGCCTCCAATCTCACCATTCATTTCAACCTCTCGCAAGGTATGCAAATCCTAGACCATCTTGCTCAAACACTTTCCATATGTTATGCCACCTAATCACACATTTATATTACATACTTCTATTTCTTCCAAACTTGCCCCTTCATAATTTGTATTATTCTATCCATGTGCCTTTATCAAATTTGCATTAAAATAAAGAGGAAAATAGGGAGAAATTCGTGCTCCTTCTTACCCTTGACTATTCGTCCACCTATTTTACAATTTTATATTGTATTAGGTATTTTTTCGTGTCCTGACTTACCCTATAATCCTGAAACATGTTCTGACACTCTTTTCTTATCATGTATATCCTCACATGGCATCACATGACACACATATGGAGGGAGGGATGCTTTTCCCTTTGTTCTTTCATTGAAACATTTAATAATTATTTATTTCGAAGCAACTTGATTGAATTTTTTCTACCGGTCCATGATTCTGAGAATCTGTCTCTAGGTACCAATACTACCTTTTCATTATGGAGAATTTCTCTAATTTTTCTCAGGTCAAAAGTCAATCCATAAACGGCTTATTTTAACTTTTTCCAAATAGTGTATAAATAGCAATGTTTTAAAAGCCGGATCGGACATTGAATCGGAAAAATCAGCAGGTCATGGTCCAAATAGTCAGATTAGTTAGACCGATGGTCAAACCGGCAACCTAATAATTAAATAAAAAATATTATATATAAATAATACATGTATAAAAAATAAAATGCTACATAAATTTCTAAAAACAAACCCAAACAAATAAAATAAACATAGGATATTGGCAAGCATAATTAATTGGAAAAAAAAAGTTTTCCTTATAGCTCTCTTTCATCTTTTTTGTGTTGTCATCCACGTAAAATAACGAAAAAGTTGATAACTTTAAATATGATATTTTATACTTCAATTTAGAATTTATAATAAAAGATAATAATTAAATATATATTTTTAATAACATATTCACATTGAATGCTGAAAAGACTTGGAAGTTCTCACATGTTTTACTAGAAGTCGATACCCTGCTTCTCTCTCCATGGGCCATCAGAAACCTACCTTGAGCCTTGAGTCCTATCTCCCCCTCCCTTGTAACTCTGTTTTTCCTCTCTATTGGCGTGCTTGACTCGGCAAGACTATAACTTTTTTCTTTAACAGGGTCGCAACATTTAGAACACAATGGAAGAAGGAAAAAAAAAAGTGATCAACAGGCTTTATTCTCTTATTTGTTTTTGTTCTTCATTTTCCTTCTCCGTCTTTTTCATTATCTCTGACCATTTCTTCTTTCTTCTTCTGCATCATTATTTTTGCTGCTGTGATCCAGGTACTGGCTCATGAAGGAGGAAGGATTTGATGTCAATGCTAAAGAGTTGCATATGGAAGAAAAGATAGAATAATGGAGGGCATGAATAAAAATGGGAGTGTGTTAGGTAGGGAACGAAATTTCTTTGAGGGTTCATCAGGCATTCAGGCTGTTTGGTTTTCATAAAACCGCTCTGGGTTCCAACTTTAATTCGGGTTCCGGCTTAATTACCGGCTCAAGGCGGTTTAAAACGGTCTATATGCTTAGACGGTCCAAATACTCAAAATGAGCCGCTAATATCTCCGGTTGACAGTCAGACCAGTCCAACAGTCCAATCCAGTTCGGCTCTTTAAACACTAATAAATATGCTTTAAATTCTATTAAAGCCAACCTCTCTACTTTCTAGGGATGAAATTATTTTTAAAACCTGTGATAATTCTTCAAATATTTATTCCTTATCTATCTCCAATTATTTGAGGCCTCCTCATATTTTAAATAATTTACTTTTGGCTAATATTCATAATTGACCACAATCCTAAGAATTTCATCAATTTGCTTCATGGACATTTTCATCATTTTCAACCCCATATAGGCTTCAAAACCTCATTCCCATTTTTCTAAAAAATTTTAAAACTCTTTTAGAATTTTTGGGCATAGTTTTCATCATTGTCCACTTTTTACCTGAAACTTTTCAAATTTACAATTAGGTCCTTACTCAGGTTTAGCCTCAGGAATCATTTTAATGAGATTCCTAGCATAGCCTTTGGCTCTTAATAATCTCTAATTTCTATACTTGAGCCCTTAAAACTTCATCAGAGTCTCTAACTTACCTGTCTTATAGTTTCAGCAAACTCTTACTTTGTTATTTACTCCCTGAGAATCTTCTCGTCTTTATACAGAACTTTTAGAGCTCCTATCAAAAGAGGTCTAATAGCTATCCATTTTAGGCTAGTTTTAGTATTTTTGGGCCTAAAATCTAGGATGTTATAATTCTTCCTCTCTTAATAAAATTTTGTCCTCAAAATTTCAGGACTAACCATCATCTCATACTCTTTTTCGACAGGTCAATTAGGAAAAATATTCCTATTTATACTTTACTTTGGCAATTAACTTCTCATTATACCTTATTTTCAGCTTTTAATCCTGGAATCCATTCTTACATAACTTACCGTTCTATATTTTTCTATCATTTACATAAGCATGGCTCTCGCCTTTAAGCATTTTATCATTGCTACTCGTATTCTTTCTATTATTTAGGCACATTCTTTCATGATAATGCTATGACAATACACTTTTCTTCGTGGTATTCCACTATACCATGGCATTTCAGGTTCCTTTAACATTGGTTTTATCAGGTCTTTTTGGCATACACTTCCATTCTCATCTTTACCTTAAGGGCCTATGTCGTTCCTTTAACATTCTTATTTCATGCTTTAGCTTGCCTAATTGTATATTGTTCAAGACTTACAGCTCATAGTTCTTTCAACTCTTGCTTTCCTGACCTTCTTTTATTAACCAAATTAGAATTGAGCTTAGTCCAGTTAACAACAAAGTATCTAGCGACAAGTTAAGTGTACTCTGTTTGTACTAGTTGACCACTAGAAGAGGTTTTCATATCTCAATCTCTTCCCTACTCATTATCTTTTCAAAGAGATACTGTATTCTTACTCTTATGGCTCAGCCACTCTACTTAAGCTTGGTTTACTACAACCTCAGGAGCTATTGCACTCTACCATAAGCCTTTTTAAGATTTACTATAACCCTGGAATACTATGATCTGTCTAAGCCAAGTTAAGATCTCTGGGAGACTCTAAATCACAGGACTAATTTATAAAATATGCCATCCCTACTTAACTAATAACTTGACTAATTATTCCCCAAGACTAATGATAGATACTAGTATCGTCTCCTTAGATCTTACTCAGTCCTTTCTGTCAATTTCAGAATCATTCATCTTTCTACATTTCCTTTATTTTTAACTCTCAGCTTTGTCAAGCCATTTTTCTTTTTGTTATGCCTCTTTAGTCTTCTAAGCCACTGGTTTATCTCTATGGCCTTTTGGCTTGCCATCTTACTTATGCTAGTCTACCTTGCCTTACTAATTCTCTTTCTTATATGACTTTTCTTACTATTTCTTTTTTATTTTGAATAGTACAGGGAAAGGGCTTATAAATGTACCTTCTAACTTTCTTTAGTACTTAGTTCAACTTAAGGGATAATTTCATCCCTAAGTTGCTCTTGGCCAGATATGCTCTTATTGGGGTAAGGTTGGCTATGTGTGCCTTGTCTCGGCTATTCTTACTCTTTCCTGTGGGAGGATATATTGCTCTTATCAGAGCAATGTCAACTCAACCACTTTCTTTGCCCTTGATGGAGGACATATCACTTTTACTAGTATGGCGTCAACTCTACCATTCTAGGAGGACGTGTGGTTTTCTTCATTGCTTTGTGAACTATCATAGCTATTGACTTTATCATACCATTTTTCCCTCAGACGACAACTTGCTCTTGATAGAGCAACGTCAACTCTAAGTTGGAGGACTACTTCCTAATTTCTTGAGAGATAATATGTAGCCAAGACCTTCTACTTATTTGATCTATATTTTGGCACATTCTTCACATATCATGTCCCTATTAGGGGAGCCTCTCAACATGACTCATTCAATCACTTGGTAGTGGGATTTATCTGTAGGAATCTTTATCTCTTGGATCGCTAGTAGCTTGAGTACTATGGTTACACTTCTCATAGATGCCTTAGGGACGCAAAGGGATACTATCTAGTCCCAAGCATTAATGAACATCTAGGCATCATTGGAAACATGTTCGTCTCTTTATTCTAGTTCCCAATGCAACCATCGTTTATAACATCTCATTTATTTCCCTTCATCTTTATCCGAAAGGGATATTGCCTGACTCTTACTCTTTCTAACTTCTCTTATCTCTTAACCATTCATTCCTATAGTCATACACTGGTCATCATAAATTGACTATATTACACAGCAGGTGTAAATCATTCCAACACCCACCTAGAATATCATTATGCATCTCTTTTCATATTCTCCATGTTGAAATTGTTTATATCTCTTTAATTATAAATTTCCTGTTAAGAGCTCTAAGGGCTGTGGAACTATGATTAAACATTTATGAGGACTTCTTTGAAGTAAATTAAACTTACTTTTACTATATTATTTGTAACAAATTATGTCAAACAAGTGGAAGGCTTTTTATAACCATGCTAAGGGTATAATCCTTTCCTAACATGATTATGCACAATGGGCAATTATAATTCTTTTATAACCATGATATGTTGTACTGTTGACTAATTGCCTTATTCTTTTATATCATGGTTATGTGACAACAAGTAAGAAAATCTGAAACAAAGTTTGTAACTCGCTTTCTTTAATTATCATGGTAATAATGTTGGCATTTTTATATTGTGTTAAGTTTGACAAGTTTTTAGATAGAGTGTTACATAGATGCAATGAACTGTGTGGTCAAAGAAGAAAAGGAGCTTGTGAGGAGTAAAAAAGATGGAGGGAGCAAAACAAAGCAACCCATATATATAGTATGTGGGGCTTCTGAACCAGCCACATGATGAAAGCAGCTCGTAGCTCACTCTATTCCTTGCCTCCCTTCTATAAATGACCAACCTTTCCCTCACATCCCACACATCGCCTCTCATTCATTCACAAGAGATATGCTCTTCCATCAACTTTATAATATTCCATCAGACGCCCTCATGCCTTTGCTTCCTCTTTTTCCTTTCTTCTTCTTTGTTCCTATTCCATCTTCTTCTTCTTCTTTCTTACTCTGTTTTAATCACAAAAAAATAGATGTATAGGTTATGCCAATCTCGATTGTGATTTCTTTGATTAGCATGTAATAGTGGTGAATTTCATTTTATTTTATAGATTATTCATTTCCTTTTCTTTCCTCATGTTAAACTATGAGCTCTAATCTTATGTTATGTATGAGGGAAATGAAGGGGAAATTTTTTTTAATAAATTTGATTAGAAAAATTGGAGAAGTAGAGTTATTAAATTTTAATAAAAATAAGATAATGTAAGATAAAAGCATAAGAAAAACTAATTAAAAGCTTTTAACTCCACTACGTTAACTTTTTAAATTGAACTTGTTAAAAAAATTTTCACCTCATCTCTCCTCTTTTTTTCTTTGTACCGAACAGATCATGAGCTTTCCTGTATTTTCAGATTTGGGTGCTTCGTTCTCATCACTTTTATGCCAGACGATGAATGTATGTTACTAAATCTTTCTGCTCTACTCTGTGCCATCGAAATCCTCGAGAAAAGAGTCCTACATTGTTTTGATGGGAGCAGATCTTCTCAGAAGCCCGTTATCTCAGTGTTTCTCACTATGTAGCTGATCTAAACCGTTGATGTGATTAAATTAAATACTCTTAAAGCACCTCCAGTACCCCTCAAATGCTTCCATCTTCTGCGGAAATATTATGGGAGGTAAGGTATAATTAAAAAAAAAACTATTTTTTTCCATAAGAAATTAGAGATGGAAGCCAAAAACTCATTTTCCCCTCAAAAACTCATTTTCTAATCATACCTTACCTCCCATAATATTTCCCGCCAATCTAAGCGGAGAAGTTGCATAAGATGGAAGCATTTGAGAGGCACCGCGGAGGCGTTTTAAGAGTATTAAAATGGGCGGCCGCGATTTAATCTCATCAACGGTTTAGATCTGAGAGATGCTGAAAGAATGGGCTTATGATGAGGAGATCTGCTTCCGGTTTTAACCCCACGACTGAGGGCATTGCTGTTCTCTATTCTTTTCTTTCAGCAAATATAATATATATTCTTTTTTTTTTGGCGAAGGAAATATAATATATATTCTTTTCCTGTTATTCTTTTCTTGGTTAGATGATATTCTTTATTTATTGATGCTCTAGTCTTTTGTGCTTTTCTATTTCTGGGTGTTAATATATATGAAAGTGTTGTTTATTTTTAGAGTTAATATCAAAACCTGAGAAATGATCATACGCATTATGGAAGAATGATATTTGGGTTGCTTGATGCAACCTTTATATATATATACTTCTAGTCTTATTTATAAATCACATCCAACATATTTTATACAGATTAAGTAAAACCTTAAACTTCATTAACTCTTATTTAAAATTTAATAACTTTTCAATTTTGTTCTTATTTAATATATATTATACCTCATCAGAACAAAATCAATACAGTAATAAATAAATGATAAAATTACATGGTCATATCAAAAGTTTCTCTCTCTGCCTTGTGAATAGAACCAAAAAATTTATTCTCTCTGTTTTATAAATAAGACCGAGGAATGTGCATATATATATATATATATATTTGAAGTTAATTCCCACAAAGGAATGCATCGTAATCTAGATCCTAGACCTTGGTGAAAAAAATTTCTCATTGGGTATGTATAACTACTAATTTATAGCTAATCCCCTATATAAACTCAATCTCCTCTTATTAATCAATATTATTACTATTATTATTTTATTTTTATCTAGCAATATTTGTGTCATGTGTATTAATTGTAAAGACTTGAGCTTCAACAAGTTGATGGGTGAAATCCCAATCAACATAAGTTACTTGTCCGTCCTACACTACATGTAAGGGAGCATTTTATACAAGTACACAACTTAATTTCTTGGAATTTAATCACTCTTTTTTCAGTTGATCTTTATTAATCATACATGTAAGTTTCTAACAGAAAATTCTTTGCATGGAAAGATTCCTCAATGGATAATGGAAGACGAACATGATTATTTGTTAGTACAGTGCTTTTTTATTTTAATTTTCTTTCTAATTACTATAGTTCAATGCCATTATTAATTAAAATAAAACCCAAAATATGTCATCATTTGCAATTAATCAACATCATTTTTCATATGAACTTTGAAATTTTTCATACACAAAAAAAAAAAGTTGTTACAACTTAAAATTTTTGCCCGGACATCTATATTGGCAATTCAAAAAATAACTCAAGCCATATTTTTTTTTAAAATGAAATAATTGAATTCAAATACTTGCACAAATTTATTTCCCCCTTTGATTATTTGAGCCATAACCGTTCGAAATTTAAATAAACTAGAGAAAAGCCCAACCAACACATCTAAACTTTGCCTTTGCATGATTAAAAAAAATTGAAGAGCAGGGAAAAAAAAATACTTCCATGTGTGATTTTACACTACTTTTTTCCTCCAGTGATCAATCTTACAATAATTTTTTAGATTCTCCAACTGTTTGTCAATACAGTGCTGCTTTTCTGTGATGACAACACCATTTGAGAGTACCCTTACAATCCAATCAATTCTTTAGTATCAATATTTTCATATCCTTTCTTAAGCATAACCAATACATCCTGAAGATATAATCTTTTTATAAGCATATATTCAGTTATTTAATTCTAAATCAATATATCGTATAAATCTCTTCCCCCAAGCCGGTTCCATATCATGGCTCCATGTTGGCTCCTCTCACGAATTTATGGTTCACGGCTTAATGCCAAAAAAAAAACATACATGCGGCTTTATCAAAGCTTTTAAGCTTATAAGGATGCATTGGGCTTTGTGTCTGACCTGACAAATATATGCTTTACAGTATGAAAGTTTCTACTTTTACGGTCTCTCTCACTGCCTCCTGCCTAATTTTGTATTCACCGAGAATAAAATTTTGAAAGAAAAAAAAAACCTTCTGCTCAGTGTTTCTTTTCCATTTTCATGACAGTGATACAATGGCAGAGAAAAGAAGTCAAAGAGACTAACAAGGAAAAGGCAAATAGCAGAGCAGAGTCACAAGCAAATCAAAGAAGACTGCAATTCCGTCATCAAGCTGGGTCCTTTACCTTATCTGAGCATTGAAATTTTTTCCTCTGATTCCAGTCTCTGTCGCTGATTCAAATTTGAAATTTAAATTTTCCAATGTTGTCTTGTCCCTCCCAAGTTTGAGAAGTACCAATTGAGTTTGTTTGCATGGACGTATCCTCTTTCTTCTCCACTCCATTCTCCTCTTTGTCTAGTGCGTCGTCGTGTGAGCGTCACTTGGTTTCGTGTTATCCTTTGTACTTGTTGCTGAATATTCCCGTATCATCTCCTCGCTTCAGTCGCTCGTCCCCCCCTGAAGAGATGAGAGCCACCAGGGACAAGTGTGTAGGCAGCAATAATCAGTTGGGGATTTACATCAATGATTGGGATGAAGCAAAGAGATGGATGATGTTACTGTTGTTTGTAGGCGGCAGCTTTGACACACCCACACAAAAATCACAACATTGTTATCCCAAGGTTTGGTGGGTGCACGGCTCCTTGCTGGAAATCCTTCTTCAAGATCTTCCCCATTCGTTTCTTCAGTGAGAATAACGGCCATGGTGGATCTCAGGTACAAACCCCTTCATTCTTCACCCAGCAGTTTTTCCATTTGGATTTTTGAATTTTCTTCATATACATTTCACCATTATACTTCTATTATTTTTATAAAAATATTTGAATATTTGGAAAACTTGCAAATGACCTTTGAGGCATAATCTGCTCTTCATTTATCAGTGATGATTCTTAGTTAAAGGGAGCTGTCCAATTCTTCGTCTGTGCGATGGCAAGAAATAGGCCTGTACTTGCTTCTTCAGATGTGACTACGCACATTACCAATGGCAGACAAACGTTAAATCTGACATGTTGGTGGCTGAAATGTTTTGTAGTAGATACAGGTTATTCAAAATCACTTGTCTATCCTGATCATGTTTGAAGTAATTATATGTATATGAATCATTTGTAGTTCTTAACCAGTTATTGATTCTAATGCATTTCCTTTGCTTTCACTATTAACATTTTGTATAATAATTTGAGTGACTAATTATGTTAGCAATCTTCTAAAAATTATTTGAAACTTTAATTGAGAATTTCTGACAACAGTGTATAATTCTGAAGCGTATTTTGCTGCATAGAGGAGGGAGAGGGAGACAGCAACAACTAATCTTTGGTTCAAAAGGCCATCGAACAAGGAAGAAGAAATAATGAAAAAAGAGACCTTTTTGGCCTAGGATTCGGAGAAGCTTCTTTTTTATTTTTTTAAGATAAGAATTTATTTTTTTTTTGACAAAGTATTTGGCCCTGCTGTGAAAAAATTCTATCGCTTAGCAGTAGCAGAAAAGTTTTCCTTTCTTTATAATCCTTAAGCCAAGGCGTTGTAATTATGGATGAAAATGACATCATTAGGAGGAATTGGAGAATGAAAAAAGCACCTGCAACATGATAAAAAAAGCAAGAACAAGCATTAATTTAGATTATATTGTTATATATGTGATTGTGTTGTCTATGTTTTTGATGATTTTATTTATATCTAGGTGTGAAAAGGCAAAAGAGACCTTTGAATCATCTCAAGAAGCCATCAAATTTGAATCATGACTTTACGTGGAAAGTGATCAAAATTTCTACAAGAAGTTACAAGAAATAGCATCGATAGTTCAGTAATGTAATTACCCTAGCCCATTTAGATTTATAACCATAAGATTTATATATTTTTCTTTTCAGTTGAAGGCAATACCTTCATTTTTTTTTCACTTTGATTTCAAATTTATTTATTTCAAATAGATATATTTCCTCACATTGATTTTTATGTCTATGTTATAATTAGTTTTTTAATTCTTAGTTGCAGTTTGGCATGTTTTCTGATGTTCATATTGAAGGTTGTTATATGAGATTGTGTACTCTTTTGGAGGCTAACATGTGATTTGATCTTGCCTCTAATTGTGAGTTTTGACGCAAGAGGTGACTGAACTAATAGTGATTGTGTACAATATGCAAGGTGAAAGAGTAACCATTGGATTTAGAGTTTTCAAGAAGGAATAGGTTTCACTTGATTGTAAAAAGTGTGTTTCAATTTGAAATGAGTCATGGATGAAGGACATATTCCTAAACTCGTACCTATAACTATGCATTCTGATTGTGCTTTCAAAATGAAAAGGCAAAAATATTATGAACTAATTACAGTTGAAATTAGAGAAAGGTGGGCAAAAATAAACTTTAGTGTTTGTTTGTGTGATTGATAATCATTATTAAGATTTATAACTTCATTCTGTAGTTTTTGAAGGTAGACTATTATGATCCATAAAGAATGGTTGGGGGTTGCAGCATGAAAGCTAGGAGGATTATTGAGTAAAAAAAAAATAGAGCATGTATAAGATTTGATTCAATACAAATTTGTTATTTATTTCTCCCAAGCAGTTTACTTTCTCAGGTCATTTATTGTCACTTAATAGTTTCTAAAAAAGTGGCTTCTCTCTTCTTCTTTTTTGGGATAATAAGAAGGTAAGCAAAGATTCAAAGTTGAATAAAGAAGGGGGAGGAATGTAATTTCAAGTTATAGGAAATAAACACTAAGCAGTCATCTAAAATTGAGCACATGAGAATATGTAAACCAAGTCAACTTTATAAGCCATCCGGACTTTAGATGAGATTTTTCGATTTAATTGTTTGTTTCAGAATGATAAACATTACCTTAAACAAATTGGTACACAAATACTATGTAATATACAGATATCATTCATATTTTATCATATAAATTAGGCATGTTTATATTTATAGAAATTTTTTAATCATTTTTCATTCTATTGTGTGTAAAAGTTTTGTGATTTATATTTAGAATAATGATTCATATAAATACATTCTGAATATCTATATTTTGGATGGACAAGCTTCCCGTGCAACGCACGGGGGAAGCACCATCTAGTTAAACATAAATATCGTACATTAAAAAGTACCTGGTACACTAGTCCAAAACCGAGAAATTCTTGTATACTCTCAGTGCACCACGTAATTCATGCTCTGACCAATTGTAATGCACCAACTCATCTTTATTTTAATCCTATCTGGCATCCATTCATCTCATTCCAGCTTCACCTTTCCACCTCTGATTGCCTTCGTGTCAACCTTGCAAAAATGAAAGAACCTCCCTCTCCTGCCTTCGACCCCTTTCACCGCCGCACATGAAGGCGAATGGTTCTGGTTTGAGTCGAACATCTTCCTGCCGTGATGCTCGCAGTCTTCACTAGCCTTGTTCACAAGAGGAAGAAGGAAGAAGAAGTGGATTACGTCTTCCCCCCTCCCTCCTCCTCTATTTCCTCCCATAACTCTCGCCGATCCCACTCCAACTCCACCAACGATTCTGCCTCTCACCTCCTCCTCTGCCACTGGACCCCTATCACTGCCTCCTCTGCTTCTCTCGCCGACAATAGCTCTACTAATGCCTCCGATGAACCTCCCAGGCGCAAGTTCCGCTATATATTTATTTATTTTATTTCTCAAACTGTTTCGATTTTTAGCCTCTTTTTTTTGTGGTTTCTGGATGGACGGTAATCTTTAGTGTGATTGAGGTCCTTTTTTAATGAAGATTGTGGATAACAGTATGAAGTTTGAGGATGAATTGATTTGTGTTTTTTTTTTTTTTTTAATTCCTGTATACGGGCTGAAGCTAGAGAAATTTCTTTGGAACTGCTAGTTTTCAATTTCAAAGTCAGCATAATTTTCTGATTCTGTCTATTCGATTAGCATCACACTACTCGCATAGTTTCCTTTTTGTTCATGATTTTGACTTCTTTGGTCTGCGAAGTCATGAGTCTCAATACGACGCCATGGTTTTCAGTTGTGGATTTTGACTCAAGGGGTGTTTAGGAATTAGGAGAAGTGCTTTTTAAAAGCACTTTTTTCACAAATCGAGATAAACTTTTCTATATATTTATTTCATATACTATAAAATTATTTCTAAAATTATAGTTTGGTTGCCATCCAAAAACCATGTTGATAATGGTTGATTCCTTTTGTCCTATTAGTAACCAGACTATTGTCATTCATATTGTTAGTATTAATCAGAGACTATGTTGGTCTTAGAGCAAGAGAAATATGTCCACCAGTGGCCTGAGGAGAGGGTTGGATTCACATCCAGTCCCTCAAAGGTGATGATGACTCTGGCTAGTTTTACATTTTACAGAGATGCAATCACTACCCCCTGGAAAAAAACATTGCTTGTGAAGTTTTCACATATTTTCTTTATAATTGTTATTTACTTGCAATTATATTGGAACTAATGTAGACTAAATTCTTGAGCTGAATGGAGTGGGCGTTGTAGCAGGAAGGTCCATTTTGAAAAGCAACAAAAATCAAGATATGATCCTTCATAATTGGAACACTGGGAAGCACATTCACAAACTTGTAGACCAACAAATACAATTGCACAAAACAAAAGAAGTTTCAAAGTTGCAGTGATTGGATATTGATGGTAATTCACGATGACATCTTGGAGGACGAACACCAAGTGAATTTTGTTTGTTGATATTTTTGGTTAAATGTATTTTGTTGTACTGGTTGTGTTTCAATGGGGTTAAGTTTGCTAGCTATAATACTACCTTTGGTTCTTAATATAAGACCTTATTTAACTTTTATTTTGGTCTTAAATATAAGACTCCAATCCATTTTGTTTCTCTTATTTATGTATTTTTTTCAAGGTTCAAAAAACCGGACCGGTTAGTAAACCAGATGAGACACTAGTTCAAGGGTTAATGGGTTAGATCAGAGTCAAACCGGAATCAAACCGGTAATAATTAAAATAATATAATTTAATTAAAATGTATAAAAATATTCATATTTTAATTATATAATACATAGTTTTTAATAAGGATATATTTAGAAAATATTTATCTATAAATTTTTTCCTTTTTTATTGTTTTTCTCCTTCTCTCTTCCTCTTTCTTCTCTCCCCCATGTGAGCACCCTCATTCCAGCATTCCCATCAATCTTTTCTATTTTCTCTTTCCTCCTTTAACGCTGAACACAACTGATATGGTTTCATTTAATTTCTTCCCAAAACACGCATCATCAGACCTCATTTTTCTCTTATTTCTCTCTCTTCCTCACTTCCTCTCTCCACGCCTCATTCATCTCTCTCTATATTATCTTCCTCATTTCCTTCCCCATCTTCAGTCTTCCATGAGCAGAGGGAGAGCACGAGCTTCTTCGACGAGAAAGAAGGTAAGAAAATAATCGGCAACCCGCCTAACCCAGCGGGTTTCCTGATTTTTTCTGGTTTTAAGCGGTTTGTCCTGAATTAGTATGGGCTGATCAGAAGGCCGGTTTACACACCAAACCAGACCAGACTGAACACCAATTTGCCGGTTTCCTACTTGAACCGGACGGTCCGGTCCGGTTTTTTGTACTCTGATGTTTTTTCAAGGTAGTCCTTCCAATAATGGTAGTTCTAACTAATACACTTGATTAGCAAAGATATTTTAGGAAAGATAACATATATTTATTACAAATAACTAACTTACCTTCTTTTCTTGATCTCATCAAATCAGTCAATTAGTTATTATATTTAGGACCGGAGGTAATATAAGTTTATATCCCCATGGTGTGCATATTGCTTATGTAAATTCTGATTTAGTTTGCTGTCAAGTTTAGAATGTTGAAAGAAACAAAATCTATTAAATTATTCATGTTACATTCTCGAACTAGCAATTTGTAAAGCATTTGAAGCAAAAATGTTTATTGTCATGAGATCTAATCTTCTTGAGAAATTCTTTACAGTTCTAGGATATGTCTAAAACAAAATTACTCCCTTAGTTGATTATTCCCTCGATCATAAGAATAATAATGAAAAATATCACTCCGAGCAGTGTGATACTAGCGGGAAAGATTAAATCAGAGAATTACATTGACTGCGAAATCACAGAAATGTTCAAACTCAGTTCCAAAAAAAATTTCCCCAGCTTCAGTTAGGATTAAAAAAGTCCAAAAAAGCACAAATAAGTTCATCTTCAAATTTCATACTAGTATTCATGATCTTCATTCGACAAGGACCTCAATCTCACCAGAGTTTAACATTGATCCAGAAATCTCAAAAAAAAAAAAAAAGAAGACAGAAATCCATTTTGTCTGAGAAATAGAATAAAAAAGAGAATACAGAGTGACGTCCTCCTGAGAGGTTCATCGAAGGAAGGGGTCCAGCAGCAAGGAGGAGGCGAGCGACAGAACTGTTGGTGGAGATGGAATGGGATTGGCGAGAGTTATGGGAGGAAAAGGAGGAGAAGGGAGGGGGGAAGACGTACCCCACTTCGTCTTCCTTCTTCCTCTTATGAACAGGGCTAGTGAAGATGGCGAGCATCGTAGCGGGAAATGTTCGGCTCAACCCAGATCCATCTGCCTCCATGTGTGGCGGTGAAGGGGGAAGGAGATAGAAAAAGGAGGTTTTTTCACTTTTGCGAGGTTGACACGAAGGCAATCGAAGGTGGAAAGGTGAAGTGAGAATGACATGAGTGGATGCCAAATAGGACTAATTAAAGATGAATTGTTTCATTACAATTGGTCAGGGCATGGATTACGTGGTACACTGAGATGTAAGAATTTCTATATGTAAAAATTCTGCACCAAAGAAAACTTTGTAAATAAAAGCAAAATATATTGAAATTACAGAAAATGAGAAATAATCTTACGGGGTATTTGTCGAAGATGATAGGGTAGAACCCATATTTGTGTTAACGGAAAAAAAAAATAAAAAATGGCTTAATTAGAGATGCCGCATAGTGCTTGAAGGAAAGGAAAACAAAACGCAAGATTGAAGCGTGGAGCGAACAGTTGAAGACAGGCCAATCTTACGTTTTGGTCACTTTTTTTGAATTACTGCCTTCTATTCTTAATCTAAGACTTATTTGACTAATTTGAGTAGATTAAAAAAATTAATTAAGTTAGTTATTTGTAATAAATAGGTGTTATCTTTCTTAAAATATCTTTACTAATCAAATGTATTGGCTAGAATTATCATAATTATAAAGACTATCTTAAAAAATAAATAAATATGAGAAATACAGTAGATTGTGATTTTATATTTATTATTAATATAAAAGTCAAATAAACTTTTATTTTAAGAACCAGAGGTAGTATTATTTTACCAATAAAGATAAGCGTTGAGGCGTCATTTAAAATCTCGGTCTTTAATTAATCATTATCATTATGCAACCATTAAAAAAAAAAAAAAAAAAAGGAAACTTGTGGGAGGCTTCTTTTTTAAGTAAAAGTCTGTATTTCAACTAGGGGTGAGAGTGCGAGCAATGATGCAGAGATTATCAGACATCACACATGGCAGGGGAGACCTCATCTTTACATGTGTATATATATTTTCATATAATATAATATCATTTGATTTAATTCTGAAAGCAGACAGCATCTGACACTATTTTTTCCCACTCCCATAGTTGTAAACCATGAACATATATTAATTATAGGTGTTAAAATAGGATGCAACAGTGGCTACGAGCCATCTCCACAATAATCTGTACATGTGAAAGTTTAAACATACATATACACACATGTAAATTTATATTATATTTACGTGCATACCCTCTCATCTTCACTTTGTTCTCTACTTCTCTCGACTAAGTGATATTTAAAAAAAAAAAAAAAACAGCTCTTTGACTCCTTATATTCTCCCAACTCGACTATATATATATATATATATATATATATATATATATATTATTCTTAACATTTTAGATCGATATATATACGCACATAAATTATTACTTAGATTAAAGATCAATATTTATATAATTTTCATTATGAAAATCTAATAATAATATACGTACAACTATTTTTAATACTCATTCGGTCCTTGATCTATGATATAATTATTGAGTTAATTTTGGTCCTAAATGTAAAACATATTTCTCATAGTTATCAATTTTTTTAAATTACCCTCATTGATACTCCCTGAACCAGTGTTTAAAGAGCCAAACCGGACCGGACGATTGGCCCAGTCTGACCGTTGACCGGAGATATTAGCAGCTCGTTTTGAGTATTTGGACTGTCTGAACATATGGACCGTTTTGAACCGCCTTGAGTCGGTAGTTAAGCCGGAACCCAGAGCAGTTTTATGAAAACCGAACGGCCTAAATGTCTGATGAACCCTCAAAGAAATTTCATCCCCTGCTAACACACTCCCATTTTGATTCATGCCCGCCATTATTCCATCTTTTATTCCATATGCAACTCTTAGCATTGACATCAAATCCATCCTCCTTCATGAGCCCGTACTCGAATCACAGCAACAAAAATAACGATGCAGAAGAAGAAAGAAGAAATGGTCGGAGGAAAATGAAGAACAAAAACAAATAAAAGAATAAAACCTATTGATCACTTCTTTTCCCTTCTTCCATTGTGTTCTAAATGTTACGACCCTGTTAAAGAAAAAAGTTGCAGTCTTGCCAAGTCAAGCGCTCCAATAGAGAGGAAAAACAGAGTTGCAAGGGAGGGGGAGATAGGACTCAAGGCTCATGGTAGGTTTCTGATGGCTCGTGGAGGGAGAAGCGGAGTATTGACTTTTAGTAAAACGTGTGAGAACTTCCAAATCTTTTCAACATTCAACGTAAATATGTTATTACAAATATATATTTAATTATTATCTTTTATTATAAATTTTGAATTGAAGTATAAAATATCATATTTAAAGTTATCAACTTTTTCGTTATTTTACGTGGATGACAACACAAAAAAGATAAAAGAATGCTAAAAGGAAAACCTTTTTTTTTCAATTAATTATGCTTGCCAATATCCTATGTTTATTTTATTTTGTTTGGGTTTCTTTTTAGAAATTTATGTAGCATTTTATTTTTTATACATGTATTATTTATATATAATATTATTTTTATTTAATTATTAGGTTGCCGGTCTGACCACCGGTCCGACCGATCCGACCATTTGGACCATGACCCGCTGATTTTTCCAGTTCAATGTCTGATCCGGCTTTTAAAACATTGCCCTGAACTATAATCAAGTAGGAGAAGGAAGGAGGATATTAAGAAAGATGATTGTGGTGTTTTAGGAAAAACATGTCATATTTCTTATAATTAACTAACTTACCCAAATTCTTTAATCTAATCAAATTAATTAAATAAGTCCTATATGAAGGACTGAAGGAGTATATTAAAAAAAAAAAAAAAAGCTCTTTATGTCTCCTTATATTCTCCCAACTCAACTATTTATATATATATATATATTATTCTTAATATTGAAGATCTATACATACACACACATAAATTATGACTTAGACTAAAAATAAAGATTTATCTAATTTTCATATATTTAACAATATTTATAAAATTTTAATTACAAAAATGAGCAAAGGTGTAAAAAAAATTCATAAACTTTTACCTGTACCCATCATTATAAGTTTTTTCATGATAGAAAAATATTTGACAAGATAGAAAAAGTGGACCACCTAGTGTTGTAAATGTTACATCCTGTTAATTTTAACTCTAAAAATGGGGAATATAAAATAAACCAAGGGTCAGGCAATGTAGTAGACAAATAAATGGAACAACTTTTGAATTGAAACTAATCAAGGATCGTACTGTCATTTTTAAAATATTCGGTCAAGATCGTACTGTCATTTTAACTCTGGAAATGGGGAATATAAAATAAACAACATGCTCTAATGCTCTATGCTTGACTCTTGAAGAAAATCCAACTCCATAACATTAGAGCATGTTTCGACCAAGGCTGAAAATTGGGGTTAGGATTTGATTTGAGTTGAGTTGATACTTTTATTGTGTATAGAATGTGATTTTGTGTAGAAAAACACTAAGAAAAAAAGTTTGGAAGCATTAAAATAGAAAATAAAATTTTGAACCCCTAAACCCTATAACTTTCGGCCAAGCATAGTTGGATAGGGAGAAGACAGATTTTGTTAAAACTAAATGGATGTATGAATTCTACATACAAAGTTGTGTAGAAATGACCTAAGAGAGTTTGCAAAAACAAAAAGGAAGTAATGGCTCTATAAAAATCAAAGAAAAGGGTTAAAGGGTATGAATTAATATGTTATGTTGATTTAAGGGGTAATGTAAAGTATCATTATACTTGATTGATAGGCATTACATTAGGATATAAAGAAAATCTAGAGGAAGGAGAAGCGGCTGAAATCCATGCTTGAGGAAGGGTACCATAGAACTTACAATTTTGATATTAACTTGCATGGTTTGTTGCTATGTTATTCTTTGTTTATATGTCATGATGTGTTTGAGCTAAATAGGTGATGATGTGCTTAACTCCTTGCATTTTATGCCTTGTTTATGCGCATTGTTGAGTTGCTTATTGGTTTGATATATTGCTCCCTTTCCATGGCATGAATATTGATTGATAAAATGAAGGCAACATATGACATATAGTTTGACATGCTTCACTTGTTTAACATTTTAATTGTGGTTTTTTTTTCTACCAAGATTTCTATAAAATCTCACTCCCATTATGCTTAAATCAACACTATTTAGGGGCTGCAAATGCAAAAAGAAAAGGCAAGGAAGTGGCATTAGCTTGAGGAGTATTTGATATGTGCTATGTTTGAACTTATGGTCAATATTATGAAAATGTATAATGACTACATTTCTGGTGACTCAATGACCACTTTATGATGTGTAACATAAATAAAGTATAATAATATGGTATTCTGTATGATAAAGGCTTCCCATGAGTTGATATGGTATAATCACACAAGAATGATACTTAAAAGGGATGGAAATGACCTAAATTGAGCCTATTTTGGAGATCATTTAATTCTGAGCAAATGAAAGAGTTTGATCATGAAACTTAGCATTTTAATATATCTTAATTTTAGCTTTAAAATGAGTGGTAACTCATTAAAATTAGAATTTTGCACAAAAGGTTATGCCTATTCAAACTTAGGCATAAATTTTAAAAATAGAAAATTGATTGCATAAACAGTACATGTTTGCATAAAAATTGGGCACAATGTAATGGATTAATAATCAGAGAATTTTTTTCCTTAAAATAAAACTTAAAACCACCTCATTTTGATTTTTATAGATTTAGTTATAATTTTTCAAAATTGAGCCAATTTCGGGATTATAATGAATAGTAATCTGAAAACAGTTATTTTAAAATTTTAATTTCTCCAACTTAAGAACTTAATAAATGGTTCTAGTTACTTCTATTTGATGTGAAAAAGAGTTAAAAGATAAGGTATTACAATACATAGCTATTTTCAGAAATGGTTTGAAATGATGAGGAATTAAAAAAAAAAAAAAAAGAGGCAATACAACATTAATTACTAGAAAATTTATAGAAAAAATTGCAAATAAAGACCCTAGAATATATAAAATTATAATTTTCATTCTTCAATCCTCATAATTGTTGTCAAGGACTGGGTCTTAAACATAAATTAGCAAATATTAGTTAAAAGACCAAAATGTCCTTTTGCATCTTATATCCTCTTCTTATTTGCAGACCCCAAACCCATCTTCAACCTAGCCAAACCTCATCTTCAGCTTAGCCAAACCTCATCATCTTTGTTATGTCTACCGTCGCTTCCTCTTCTTTTCCTCATTTAAAGAACATGTCGCTGAGCTAAGCCTAGTCAAAGAGAGTCATCAAAGTTCTCTAAAGATAACAACAAATTTGCTGTTTGTCATTTTTTGTTCAATTCAGATGCAAGGAAAGAAACAAGCTCACCACTGCAATCTTGCCAAGTCTTGTTCTTCATGTCCAATTTTCTTATAATCGCCAGTGCGATCTTGTCTCTGCTGCAAGATCTTGTCTCCACTAAAGGATGTCTTGTTTACTATGCAAGGTCACTCGTCACACTCTTGCTGCTAGTCTCAGATGATACAGAGTTATGCAGGTTAAGGATGAGCATTCGGGTTTTCAATGATAACCAAATAAACCGAATAGAGTGAATTTTAAATACCAAACCAAAACCGATTAACCAAACTAACTGAAACCAAATTAACTAAAATATTTCGGTTCAATTAACTGATTAACCGAATTATATAACTATGAAAAGTGATTTTAAATTAAAAATAATAATAAAACACAATTACAAGCATTAATTAATAAAAATTTCATCATTCAATGTGATTTATTATAGTAATATTTATTATAAGCATATTTATTGAATATAAATATATTTAAAGAGTTCACATATACCCACATATATATTTATTATAATAATATTTATTAAATATAAATATATAATATATTTATTTCAGTTTTTCAGTTATAACTAAATTTTTTTTCTACTAACCGAACCGAACATTGAAACCAAATTGTTAAAAAATAAAAACCAAATATATAACTGAAAACTGAAATAACCAAACCAAAAAACCAACATTAAATTTGGTTTGGTTCAATTTTCGGTTACGGTTCAGTTCTGCACACCCCTAATACAGGTGACTCTGAATGGGCAAGTCATTCATGGGAGAATTTCTATATTGATACTAAATTTGTTGGTGTGGGGTTGTCTTCATCCATATAGAAACATTGTTGGTAGAGGTGGGAATACGGGCCGATCCTACAAGGCTGACAGGCTTAAAAGGGTCGACTCCACAGAACCAAAATTTCAAAAATGCCCTAATTTGCCAAGCCTAGCCTTTAAGTTTATGGGCTTAGGGCCAACCCACAGGCTTTTGACTTATTGAAGGCAAAAATACTATTTTTCATATTTCTCACATTTTTTAATCAAAAAATGAAAACAAACCAATGAAATTATTAATAAAATACATAAATATGAATAAAATTAAGTCACAAATACAAAATATCATTATAACTAAATATCCATCAACATCTAAAAATATCTAAAACATTCATAACAAGACAATAACATTCAAAAGTTTCATCAATAGTGCAAATGTGCAATAGACAAACACTATTATTAATTTTTTGAAACTTCATCATCACTATAATCAATAGCTCTTCTTCATGAGTATTCTTTTCTTTTGCAGCAAAAATACCAAATTTTTCTTCTTTATGAAAATTTACTTTTAAATTTTGCAGTCTAGCTATTATTTTACTTTAATTTGAGAAGCATTGTTGTTGAAACTCATAAATTTCTAATTCAAATTATAAAATTACAAGTTATATAAGTATAAAAATACTCTCTTATCAAATATATATAGTTTAAAAATATCAACACATATAATATAAATCAAACCATTATTAAAATCCAAATTAACCTTTTTTTAAAATTTAATTGGACAAATTATTGTCTAAAACCAGTGAACAAAAAACCGGTTCAGATAGGCCAATTCAACTGATAAACTGGTGAACCGGTCAGTAGACCAATTCAATTTGGATACTAAACTGGGAGGGAGTTGAACCGGTAGAGAACCAATCAAACCGATATGAACTGGTAAATAATCATGTGAACCGATAATAAACTGGTTTAAATGATTAGATTGTTATTAGTACTATTTTTTCTCATGCAGCTCCTAATATATCAGCTATAGATTAAAATGAATTTTAATAATAATTTTGGTATCAATAGTTATTAATTTTAATTAATGATAAACCATAAAGATCAAAATTCTCAATGTTGTTATACTTTATGATTGTTACAATTAAATTATTGTCATATTTTTTTATATTTTGTTATTAGTGATTGTTAATGTTGTTATATTTTGTTATTTTTAATTAAATTATATTATTTTAATATAATTGCTTGGATCTCGAGTTGATCACGGTCCAATCAACGAACTCTTGAACCACTATCTCAATTGATTTAGTGTCCGGTCTGATTTTTTGTTCCTTGTCTAAAACTAAATAAAACAAACCATTTTGTGAAATTTAATTTCAAAATGATAATAATTACTAAATATTTAAAATATCATTAACAATGTAAAAAAATTAATAATATTAGAATTCCACAAAAAATATTAAAAAAGCAAAAAAGTTATAAAAGGGCTTAAACGGACCGGTCCTCGGCCCTACAAGGAAGGCCCATTTAGACCCTTGGCCCTATAAGGTTAGCCTTTTAAGCCCATTTCACATTTAAAGGAGAAAATTCTAAGCCCGGCCCTCACTGGCCTTTACAATTTTCATGCCTAAATAGGCTGGCCTGACATGCTAGGCTTGTTTTCCAGGCTCTAATTGTTGGTAACTTTTGGATTTTCATGCCTCTTGTTTTTGGTAATTTTTAGAAATTGTGATGGTGCCTTGAGTTATTGGAAAATGTATATGGCTGCCAAGGTGTTCAAAAGTTTCAAAGAGCAATGAATTATACATTGCTGTTCAGCAACAAGATGGAACATTCTTAAGCATGCCATAGTTGAAGCCTTTGCTCGAAGAAAGCTTATTTGTTCAATGCCAAAAAAAAATGTTGGAATTACAATATTCTCAAGGACTGATTTCTCTAGTAATCCAAAATGTTGATCACTGGGTTGGATTTTCGGAGAGGTTTGAAGAAGATTGCTACAAGATAGTGAGCTAATTTATATAAACATA
Source organism: Neltuma alba (assembly GCF_004799145.2). Lineage (NCBI taxonomy): Eukaryota > Viridiplantae > Streptophyta > Magnoliopsida > Fabales > Fabaceae > Neltuma > Neltuma alba. The sequence continues at coordinate 543,838 of NW_021635235.1, forward strand.
GTATGTTATGTTCACTTCTACAACAAAGTGGGAAAACTAATAAGAAAGAGGATGAAGAGTGTTATTATGATGACAATGGCAAGAAATTTTGTTTTGTAGATAATGGTAAAGAGTATTATTATAAAGAATATTTTGTTTGTATCGTAAACTGCCATGGGCATAATGGTTTTTTTGTTATTGGCTATGAGAATGTTGTTATTTTCAACATAAATGTTGTTACCGGTATACTAGTGATAAAGAATATTTTGTTTGTATTATAAAAAGTTGTTGTATTTTTGTATTCCAAAGTTGTTATTTGGCATTCATGACTTGTTATTTGGCATACTATACTTTTCATTAGCTAATAAAATATGAAAATAATGTCATTTGTAGGTCAAACTTGAGTTAATATGAAATGCTTTTCATAACTTATCACTCTCCATACAATCATTGACTACCGTGTCTAGTAACTAACTAACAACAACTCTGTTAATACTTAGTATTTCAAACAAAAGCCTTGTTATCTCACCAACATTAACTTGTTATTTTCGAAGATTTTCCTGTTATTTTCAATTATGAATTTGTTGTTCCCTACACAAAACTTGTCAATTCATCATACTTAACTTTTTATTTCTAACTACTTAACAAATTTGTTATTTCTAATTATAAAATTGTTATTTCCTATACAAAACTTATCAATTCATCATACTCAACATGTTATTCCCAACAACTTACCAAACTTATTATTTCTAATTATGAGCTTGTTATTTCCTATACAAAATTTGTCAATTTATCTTACTTAACTTGTTATTCTCAACAACTTATCAAACTTGTTATTTTCAATTATGAACTTGTTATTTCTTATCTAAAACTTGTCAATTCATCTTACTCAACTTATTATTCTCAACTACTTAACAAATGTTATTTCCAATTATATTGTTGTTATTTCCTATTATAAACAAGTCAAATTCTCATACTCATTGTTATTTTCAATTACTTAACAAAGTTGATATTTTCCTTACTGAACATGTTAAATCCCCACAATAATCTTGTCATTTACAAGTAAATAGTAAGGGAGACATTTACATAAACTTAATGAGAGAGACTGACATTTTGAAGTATCTTTTGTTACATAGGTGCTGCCAATATTTTGCAAGTATCAATAACTAAACACCCTTTTATCTTCCTGAGTTAGCAAAACTCAACTCAAGATCAATTAAGTTCATTTGACATTTCTCTTTCATATGAGAATGGATTTGTTTGCCATGATTACCAAATTGTCCGAAGAACCCATAGAAAAGATGATGATGCAAGATTTCTTGGTAGCGTTGCATCTATGTTTTACACCTAGTTAGGATAAGGGTATTATCAATAATGTGGAGTAAAATTAATAATATTGACAGCTTACTAATGTATGGCATCATAATAGAGTTTAGTTCTACTAATTATGTATGATAAAACAACAAAATCTATTATACTCTATAATGATCAATCATGGGTCAAAGTTTGGTCATTTGAATAGTTTCAAACTTTAATTTTCCATCAAATTCCCAAAAAAACAAGCTAGAGAATAAGACAAAGCAATCACAACTTGGACAAAAAAAACAAACATGAAATTCTTAATAATTTTGGGGCAATATCCGCAAAGAGTTTCATCCTGTATCAACAATCTTTTAACAAAGGGAGAAGAGAGAATGAGAGAAGTAGGGGGAGATGGGGTGTGATATCAAGGAAGGGGGTGGGGATCAAGAAGTGGGGTTGGGGGAGAAGGAGAAGGAGAAGGAGGAGGAAAAAGAGGAGAAAGAAAGAGAATGACGAAAAGAGGGAGAGGAAGAGAAGAAGGAAAGAAAAGAGGATAAGGTGAAAGAAAGAGAAAAAAGGGGATATTTTAATCTTTTTCCCAACATTTTATAATTCATATTTAAGATATGTTTTCTGACAGCAATTTTATTTATTTAAGTGTTCATTTCACCCCACACACACGTAAACATAAGCACTATATATTTACAGATTAAGACGTGGTACTTAGCTACAAATCAAGATGGAATTACCTAAATGCCATGGTCAAGTAATTCATAGTCAGGTTTTTGGGAGCTTCAAAATTATTGCTATTGTTCATGTGAAACTATACAATAATTTTTTTTATAAAAAAAATTAAAACGACAAACAGGAAAAAAAAAAAGAAGGTAATAGAAAGTAGTAGGGGTAAGTATAAGGTTTTTAGTGTGGTTTGTGGTGATAACCGAAAAAACCAAATAACCAAAAATCATATATTTTTAAAACCAAATTGAAACCAAACTACATTGAATAACCGAACCAAAATAATTGAATTAATTTGGTTCGGTTAATCAGTTTAATTCAGTTAATAGCCTCTCTTATTGGGCCTATTTGCTGTAAACATGTCCAATACAAAAATTCAAACCTAAAAAAAATTGTAAGCATAAAAGAAGTTTTAATTAGGGAAAAAAAAGAGAATCACTAAGACAAACATAAGTTTGCATACAAAAAAAAAAAAGAAAAACATAGTCCACAAATTTAAAAAAAAAAAAACTTAAACAAGATCTAAGCTTGGTAAAGTCACATAAAGACAATAGATATCATAAATTGAATCCTAAAACAAAACAACCAAGCAACATCCAAAAAACCACATAAAATATGCAAAGTCAATAGATATATGGATATATTTTTCCCACAATATTTTTTATAGCAATAGGAAAGTAACCTTTATCAAGGCTATATATGACCTCATGAATTATCTGGCATTCGTTGAACCACTTATAAACTAAAGAAGCTCTTCTTTCAATAACCTCCCACTAAAATACTTTTTGAGAAGCAAATTTAGAAACCATGTCAACCACATCAAAACATGCAATAAAATAAAAAATACATATATTTTAACCAATATATCTACATACCTTAATTGTTAAAAGAGGACAGAACTCACGGGGCTTCCCACTTGGTGCTTACTTCTTCTCTTTTAAAATTTGTTTCTACATTTCATAGAGACAGACGCCTCAAGATGAAATAAAAGGATTCATACATACACAGATATATATATATATATATATATATATAGAGGCAGAAGTTGTATATATAAAGAGAGAAGATAAGGCCACAAAGGAAAATGACGAAAGAGATTGGGATACATATTGATATGACAATGAGCAAAAGTAACTGTAATAAGCCCATTGATCATAATACAAACTAAATAATTGTATTTAACATTACTTGATAAAAAAACATAATTAAGTTCAAAAAACAAAATAATATGCTTTACTCCCTGAATGCCACCTACGATTAAAGGAAAAAAAATCATTGAAGAACAAAAAACAATAACATAATCAATAATAATACAAAAAATGATAAAGAAAAATTACTTGCAAATCTTACAATTTGTTTCATATTGCATCTATAAGATATCAATAGTTGCCTCCAATATAATTTTTTACAAATCTAGCAATTAAAGTAACAAGATTTGACTTAATTTCATATGTCACAATAAATGTAGTATTATTCTTACAAAGTTATGATTTATAAAATATAGGTAAGATATTACTGAGCTCTATCTTTTGTATGTCATCATCTCCTTCTTTTACAAGATATTGTATTGATTGCCTAAGCCAATCTTGAGCACAAATAAGAGATTGCACAACTTTAGGAGTCAAAGAGCTTCTAAATGAATCTAAAACTCATCGTCTAGTATTGAATGTGGACTCTGAGGCAACCATAGAAATTGGCATAGCCAAGACATCTCTTGTTATTAGAGAAAGAATAGGAAATCTAGGACTATTTAGCTTCCACAACCTAAAACATCAAAATCATCTTTTCTGAGCTCAATTTCTCAATTCAGATATCTATCAACCTTTGTTCTACTAGTTTTCCCTCCAAGACGTCCGTCCATGAATAATTGGTCCTCCATATCAAGCAATTTTCTAACTTTTAAAGCATGGTCGTCGTCATCATGAAAGTCTACTTATGTGTCATGCAATGGTTCCCTTTTCAGATTGTGTTGAGGGAGAAACACCTTGATTTTATTCATTATACAAAGAAATTAAGACTTCTTTAATATGAATCCCCAATTTTTCACCAACTGTATTTGTATACATTTTGGATAGAGCAAATTGCACCCAATCTAATTTATATCAAGGATCAAGAACAAAAGCAACATACAGAAGTTTGTTCATCTTTATAGTATCTCCCCAATACTTATCATATTTTTCTTTCATTTTACTCGCTATGTTTGCTAACTCCATGACATCACTTGTTCTCTATTCATCCAAGATATGATATAACTTGTAAATTTCGTAGAAAAACAATTAGATGTCACAAAAAGAGAGCCAAAAATACGCAAAGTAAGATCATAAAAATGACCTCCTAACATTATGCCAATCTTCAATTTGAGGCACCCCTCTCCAATATCAAGATCAAACCAAAAATAAGGATCTTTACATTCATACTTTTTAAAGGTAGCTTCAAATTTTTGGATGGTCTTCAGTATCAAATAAGTAGAGTTCCACCTAGTAGAAGTATTTAACCATAACATTTTCTTACTTTGAATCTTTTCATCTTCACAACTCTTTTTAAACTTTCTCATGCTAAGAAGTGATTGCCCAATAAAACAAACAACCTCTCTAACTTTTTTCACTGAACATCCCATTTCTTTCAATCCTTCAGTAACAATTAAATTGAGTACATGTGCAACATATCTCACATGCAAAAACTAAAATTTCATAATTGAATAGCCCCCATTTATAATTTTATCTTCCAAATATTTACTTGCCACATCATTAGAACCAAAATTATCCACTATGATTGTCAATACTCTTTCAATGCCCCATTCAAGTAGACACTTTTCAATTTCCATGCCAATATCATTTCCTTTATGGCTAGAAATAGGAATGAAATTCAAGATTCTTTTTTGTCAAAGTCCCTGTATCATCAATAAAGTGTGCAGTAATATACATGTAATTTATTCTTTGAATAGAAGTCCAAGTGTCAGTAGTAAGGCCAACTCTTTGTTTACCAAATAGTCTTTAAATTTAACCTTTTCATCAATGTCAATTCCAAAACAACCACAAGCTACTATCCATCTAGATGAAATTTTAAATTTGGGTTGTGCACAATGCATAAATTGCTTAAAATTAACCCCTTCAACAAACTTGAAGGATAATTAGTCAATGATTAGCATACATGCTAAGTGACAAAGACCCTGTCCTATATCACCTTGGAGTTTGTCAAAGAATTTACCAAATTACAAGGATTATAGCACAATGATGCAACTCGAGTTATGTTCACTTTTGGGAGCCTTTATTGATAACCTAGGATAGCTAAATGCAATGAAAATATGTAATTGAAAAGGGTACATAGGTTTTTGGTTTAGAAAATCAGCTTGAACTATAACTAAATGAATGTATGAAATTAAACCTAAGCTACTATATTTTTTGTATTTTTGGATAAAGTGTTGATGGAATAAAAATGGATGATAGGAAACCTCTTGAAAATGGTTTTGATGGCAATCATAGTTTACTTAAGATATTAAAATTTTTATATAATCATTAGGTTTTCTTGAATAACAACATCAATGACCTATTGAGTCTAATGTTTAAATCAATGAATTTCATTAATGAAAAGATTATTAATGTCATATCCTGAGAAATTTCACTTGGATAGGAAATCAAAAATTGGGATGAGGGCCAATATAGAAACTAGACAGGGAGATGAACTGTAACCTTCACCACTTACTAACCAGAACTAACCATGATAGAAAGGACTAAAACTAGTAAACATACTCTATCATGGTTATTTAAGAGCAATCACATTATTAAGGAGCTAACCATGATAGAAAAGTATTCGACCTTAATTAAGGCTATCATGGTTAGAAAAAGAATAACATATATGTGTAATCATGGCAAACATGTTTATAAAACAATACGCCTTTGAATGATAAATTATAATAGCAGTTTAGACTTGACTATCTTAGTCAATACTAGCAACAACTAAACTTGCAAAAATTGCCATTGTCACATCGTGGATGCACAATAATTCAATCACATGTAATCTAAGGGTCTCGAGCCTACTATCAGCACTCTAGTCTAATGTTCAGACAAAATAAACCAAAGATAGAAGGTATAACGCGTTCACTAAGTCAAATGACATAAAAATATGAGAAGGTAAAATAAGTCCCAAATGAATGCAATCCTGATACGCGGCAATATACGAAAAGATTGCATAAAATGAGGTCCAGAAACTCTACACTGTCAGCTACAGCTATTGAGTCTCAAGAGTCTTCCCCGAAGGTCCCGCTAACGTATTGTTTCCTGAAAATGGTAAAGCAACAGGAGTGAGACAACGTCTCAGTAACTAAATCCCTACTTATCACACACCCTAGCATGGGTTAGCGAGGTGTCAGGTGGGATACACAGAGTTAATAATAGTTTATAAACATTTATTTAATATTTAAACTCACAATAATCATACAAGACAAATATTTCCACCAATCTCATGCAATTGATACATTTCAAAAGAGATAACATACTCATCATTTATTTAAAAGATATAAATATCAATGAATATCCCATGTCATATGCAATTCCTGAACCCAAATCCATCCTTATATCCTCCTTATTTCTGCCGACTGGACCCATGGGCTAAGTTCTTTCCATTTGACTGGCAACTCTGACAAGCTCACCACACGAATGATGTGGACCGGCCAAAGACCACAGAGCACTCAATGGACCATGGGTCCCCCTCGAAGAACTAGTGGGGTGTCGTAGTCCCTCGAAGAACGAGTGGGACAATAATAACAGTCAACCATAGAGCTCCGTATGGAGGCTAATACCACGTGGCAAGTATATGAATCTCAATAACTCCAATTATCTCCTTTCCCCACCCAAAATAGATGCACAGGGTTCAAAATGACACATTTATATGCGTAATCAACAGAATTTCATAACAACACATCATAATCATGATCACTAATTTCTTGCAATACAAACTATGTCAATCCTCTTTAAAATAGCATTCCACAAGACAGTTCATACAAAACGTAATATACTTTTATAGAATTAGTTATAAAACCACTCACCAACTTCATACTAGAGCATGCAACAGATAGAAATTTAGTTACCTAGTCTCCTAACTAACAGTCAACTACAACCAGAGTCCAACCTCGAAAATGCCACAATAGAGTTTATATCTACAAAAAAAATTAAAACATTATCTCTATAGTATTAGAGTTTGCTACTTACAAAATTTTAGCCTCTAACTCCTCCTCTAAAAGCTTTAATTTTACTCAGAATTCTAGCCTAAAAGACATTTTTCTAAGGTTTGGAATGAGAACATATATATATGATTTAGACTCGATCCCTAAATTTTTCTTACTTAAATATCCTTTAATTATTAGATTATATTATTAGAATCCTCAAATTCATAATGTAAATAGACAAACTGTAAATTTATAACTTATATTCCATCTTCGAAGGACTTAGACAAATAGACTTAGTACGAACCAAGTTATTCTCATTACAGAAGTTAAACCCTTAATCTAACCGTTGAATTTAATTTTCTATCTATCATGATACTATCCTCTAAATTATAGCTCAATCTAACGGTGAATGAAATTTAAAATGCTAATTTACTATTCAGGACTCTATCTGCTAAATCCAAAAGATATAAGTTAAAAACGTACCTAATAACTTGTAACTTGGAGATCAAAATCATGATCCAACGGTTGAAATTAACGATTTGGATGTCCCAAATGGGCTGACCAAATTTCAATCCGATCCAACGGTTAATAAACTCAAAACTAGCACTTTTCTGAGACTACATCAGATATGTGCGAAAATTATTTACTCACTTCAAGATCCACTCATTATCTCCTATATATAGACTCCTCAAACTCCTTCACTCTAAAGATTAGTCGATGTGAAACTTCTATACCATGGTTTAATTTTCTAGAATATCATCAACACACACACACAATCACACACAAAAACATTATTAAAATAATAATAATAATAATTTGCCTATATCTAACTTTTTTTTAATTAACTTAATACTAAAATATATTTATTTATAAATTTAATTAAATAATAGATAAAAATAAGGATGTTACATGAACTAACTTTTGATGTGAAACTCCAATAAGGTTCATGATGACATTTTTGTAATTATAGGTCTAGGAAAAGCAAAATGAAAAATTTGGAGAAAAATTCTAGAAAATTCCTGAAAAATGAGAAAAGTATAAATTAGAAATTTTGAAAAATTGTTGAGGCCCAAAAGTTAGAATTATCATGAAAATAACTTGTTATGGAATTTCTCATAAACAGAGGTTTTTAAGAAAAATATCACAAAATCAGATAAAAATAATTATTTTAATTATTTAAAGGCATCAATAATTGTGAAAAAATTATGGATAAATCATATAAATATTTATTTGAATTTATAAAATTATTTTTATACCTTGAAAGCTCAGAAATTAATTTCAAAAAATTTATTTTCTCCTAGATTTACCGATAGAGGCCTAATCGGAGAAAATTCAAAATGAATATTTAAAGGTGGCAAAAAATTCTGAAAATTTCCAGATTATGTTCTCATATTAAAAGGTGAATGATCATAGAGATAAATAAATTTTTGGATGTCTGTAAAAATTATCGAAGGTTACTAGTAAATAGTAACCGATAAAGTTTTAAATTGGTTTGGAATTTTGATTTGGATTGTGAATTATCTTTTGGACCAGCCCAAATTATTTGTGGGGCCCACATTAAGCCCAATAAGGGCCCAATTTCGTGCAGCTTCTAAGTCCCTCTATTTTTATTAAATAAAATGCAAAATTAAGTGATAATTGTGTGAAAAAATCTAGAGATTGGACACTTGTTTAAATCTGAACTTTCCTTGCACTTGATGGCTGCCAATACACCCTCTTATCTGTCATTTTGGGCATGCAAATCAGAGGAAAAATGGCAGACCAATTTTTCTATAAATACCCCCTTGGAAAATACAAATAAATGTTGGAAAATTAGAAAAACAAGGGGAGACTCTATCACTATAGCTCCAGACCTATTTGTTCAAAAATTTCAAGTGTTTTAGGTAAGGAATCATCCAACTTATACCAAGAAAACATTAAGATATGCTTAAGCATTATTATCGCTAAGTTTTACATTAATTGGATTAGGATTTTGGCTTGGAAAATCATGGGAAAATGCTGTCAAATTCGGTCCACCCATGTGATACTTAGGGAAGGATAGAAATCTTAACAATCAAGTGAACTAAGCAAGATTAAATGGTGTATGGATTGATTTTTGGAAGAAAGTCAAAGTTGAGATTTTAAGGTTCCTATTCGGCCATCACTATTCATGCAGGAGCTGATTGTTTTGGCTTAATTGGATGGTTCCAATGGCTTTAAAACATGTTTTTGTGTAGGAATATATGGTTGGGAAGTGTTTAAAATCATTGGAATCAAAAATAAAATTTTTGAAAATAAATACCCCCTATTCGGCCAGTTACTGTTCATGGGGAAGGAGTTTGATTTTTGAAAATATGATTCCATATTTAGATTCCGCATGAAAAATTGTGTATGAATGGGTCATTAGGTAATTGATTCTAAAAGAGGAATCATTTTGTTAAAAATCAAAGAAAAATGAGAGAAATTATTAAGTTAAAGTTCAAGAATTGTCATTAAGTTATTTAGCGATTAATGTGGCTTATGTTTATATTTAGTTTAATAGGCATTGTAAGGAGGAACCAAGGAGAAGCTTTGTTCCTTGAAGTAACCTAGTGGACAAGTTTCAAAAAGGTAGCTTTGAATTATAATTTGATTGTTTATCTTGCTTGTTTAATGTGATGTGTTATTTACTTGGATTGAGGAACTTGTGTTGTGATCTTGGTTGGTTGGATACCCTTGATTTATGCTTTGGCCAAATGCATTGAATTGTGTCAGTGTGGAAGTGTTAATGTTCCTTTTCTGGCATATTGTTGGATATGATTTAATGTGACTTGAGGATGTCTTGAAGTTCTATAACATGTCACATTGTAACTTGCTTGATTTGCATGATAATTGTAATTCAAATGCTATTGAGATTTCTATGAAATCTCATTCCCCCTATAGCAATTTATTTATCATTTAGGAAGTGGGTCATCCATGGATCAAGGTAAGGAGTTGGTATTGGGATAAAGAAGATTGATGATCATTATGTTATTTTGGAATGTCATGTGATGTGTTGCTAAACTTTATGCCAAGTTTGTAATAGATTATGAATGGTAATATGTTGTAAATTATATTGATATGACATGTCCAAGTGTTGAAATATTGAGTGGTAGAATTCTTAAAGGGTATAGAAAAGGAAAAAGGAATATAAAATTCAAGAAAGAAGTGATTGGGGGATAAAATTACCTAAATTAGAGACAAAATGGTGACACATAAAATAATAAGCAAATGATATAATTTAGACTTGAGATTTTTCAGGCCAATAGATCTCATTTTTAGCTTTAAATCAAGTGGTAATCCATGAAATTTGGAGTTTTTTGCTAAGAGTTATGCCCTTCCAAAGTTGTGCTAAAATCCTGAAAATTCGAAAATTGACCATATGAATAGTGCATCTTGTCAAATTTTCTGGTGCTATTCTTGATGGAATTGAGTCTAATGAATATTTTTCCTCTATATAACTCTTAGCAAGCTTCATGTGAAAATTAGAACCGTCTCATTTTGTTTTTTTTAGAATTAGTTATGAATTTTCAAAGTTGGCCCAAATTCAGATGAACAGTGTACAGACAGAATTAAATGTGAAATTTTGAAACTGAAATTTTTCACTTAGAAACACTGAGAAATGCATTATAATTGTTCCAATTAACGTATAATGAGACAATAAAGGAGGTGTTACAGTTAAGCTCTCCTAATGTGTAATTTGAGAATGATCAATATAATTGGTTCAATGCAACCCAAAATCAGCTCAATATCAAAACATAACGATGCAAGATAAGAGAGAATCAAGGGAATTACAAAGAGACGTATATGTGACCACACATATTAAAGCTCAAAATTCAATATTAATCAATCCAAACTACAATTATAAATCATGAAACAATGATTACAGCAACAATCCAATAAATATATAGCTAAAAACTAAAGATTGAAACTAAACTCCCCTTTAAAGCTTGGAAACTCATGCCACTTCATCATCTTCAAGAGTTGAAAACAACTTAGCCCTCCATAGCTTCAAGAACAGCTCCAACTGGAGTGAATTCGTCAGCTATAGTAGTTGGGAGTTGAAAAAAATGAGATGGAATGAAGGAAAGGTGAATGAAATGGATGGGGAAGAAGATGGAGATTGAGAGGCAAGAAGATGAGTGAAAAGAGGTGTCAGCGATGAGACAATGGAGTCTTGTTTCAGAAATAGGGTTTTTAGGGGTTTAAGGGGTCAATTTGGGTCAGATCATATGAGTATATGCTCTAATTTTGCATTCTGGATCCAAATCTAATGCTACTGATACGAGGGGTTTCGTCGTGGTGAAGGAAAATGTTTGCCCAGTGAACTATTCTAGAAAGGAGCTTCAGTAAAATTTTGAGAGTTGGCCGTAGCGAAGGAAAATGTTTGCCATGGCGAACTATTTCAGAATAGTCACTTATGTACATTTTCAGACTTATGCCACGACGTAGCATTTTCTTGGCCGTGGCCAACTGTTCCAGATTCAATACTCTGAGTTCTCATGTTGGGTAACACTTTGGTCTTCAATCTTGGTTCTAATTCTCAAGTGTCCTATAATGAAAAGCAACAATTTGAAGCATTAATTGTCTTAGAAATTAATCAAATACAACTAATAACTAATTATGACAATTTTATCCTCAAAAAAACACTAACTCAAAGCAAGAACTCTTAATCTAAATTAAGCACAATAAACATTAAAAGTGCCACTAACTATGATAAAAACCCTAAAAATGACATGAAAAGACATAGAAGAATTGGGTTCAATCACTAAGGCTTTCCTAACAGCTTATTGATCAAATTTCCAACTAATCAAATGCATTTTATCATCTTCTACATTAAAATTTAAGTGAGATTGTGCAAGTTGTTCAAGAGGGAGCCTCAATTTACAGAGTTACTATCCATCTAGATGGAATTCTAAATTTAGGTTGAGCACAATGCATAAATTGCTTAAAACCAACCCCTTCAACAAACTTGAAGGGTAATTCATCAGTGATTAGCATACATGTTAAGACTTTCCTAACAGCTTCTTGATCAAATTTTCAACTAACCAAACCCATTTTATCATCTTCTACATTAAAATTTAAGTGAGATTATGCAAGTTGTTTAGGAGGAGACCTCAATTTACAAGTGTTCATGTGGTTGTTAAGTGCAGTGGTTCCATTTGCTTTTGGATCACATTTAATAACACTTCCATAGTAATTACACTTACCTCTAATATTGCCTTCATCATCTACAAATCTAGTGAAGTGTTCCCAAACTTTGGATCTTAGGTTCATGGCTTTTTTCCCCCCAACCCTAATTGTTTAAGGCTTATTATTCTCAATAGTTGGAGTTTGACTTTTTCTAGTAGTGCCACCCATGCCACCTCCTCCAATTCCAATTGTTTGGTCAGCCATGGTTTTACTTTGACAATATGTCATCAAATATTTATTAGAAGAAAGTTTACACAATATTTTAATGAGAAGAAAATTTAGTTAAAAATTTTTAAATGGTAAAATTATTTGCCAAAACAATGAAGTAACTAGACAGTGGAGATGGTTGAAGATGATGTTGGACTTAGATGAGTTGAAGATGATGCTAGATTTTGAATAGAACGATGGAGGCTCAAAAAGACTGCAAAGACTGAACGGAACTATAAAGGTGTGTGGGTGAGAGTCTAAGAAACTAAGGACGGTGAGGATTTGAGTGATGGAGTGAGTTGGCACAAGGAGAGGGCTAGGGCATAATACATGACAAAATGAGGGTCGAACATGAACAAATTTTGAATTTGTTACTTAAAATACAATGATTTTTTATTTATTTTAAGCATTAATCAATGATTCAAGTGAGCATGATGTGTTGGACTTGGACTTTTCAGATTGTTGGTATTATTTATTTCATTGGGCCTGGGCTAGTGGGTTGGAAAATTAAAAAAATATTGATTATATCATATATATATATATATTATATGAGAAATTGGTAGAGGCACTATTTTTTTTTATTTTGTTATTATTATTTTAGTTTTTCGGTTATAATCGAAATTTTTTTATGGACACCAAATAGAAAACCAAACATCGAAATAACCGAACAAATAAACAAAAAAAACTGAATAATTGAAATAGTTGAACTGAAAAACTGAATTAAGTTTGGTTCGGTTCGGTTTGGTTTTTAGTTTCGGTTTGATTTTGCTCACCCTTAGAAAGCGGAACTTGCATAGTGCAGTTCAAGTACTCCCTCCTTTCCTTTTTATAAGCAACAACTTCTATCCTCCTCTTGTTCCTAAATATAGGCAACATTTGCAAGTTGTTTTAAATTTTTGTAACAAATTTCCTATTTTACCCCTATTAATTATTTATTTTAATACTCAATATATTTATTATCTCCTTTTCCAAATTATCATCTCTCTCTATCATGCATTTTCTTTTTTTCATAATTCTCTTTATTATAATAATTTTCTTATTTTCTTTCTTATACTCTTTGCTCCCTAAATAAGGGTATTTTAAAGAAAAACTTTCAATTTCTATCAAGTTATTATCTTTAACTAATTTTTTGATCTACTTAATGGACCCGAAAATTGCTTATGAAGAGGGAGGGAGGGAGTAGTGTTTTGTTGCATCCAACTTTCCAATTCAAGCATTGTTCTAAAATAAAAGTTTTTTTTTTTTTAATGAACTCTTTTTGGAAAAGAAAATTATTTCGGCCCGGACAGTCCAAATTGCAACACAGTTACACAATCTCATTCAATATCGACACGTGGCGTATTATGCTACGTGTGCAACAGAACAAGCCCCATCTGCCACGTGACTCTTCGTCGCTGCCACGTGTCGTCGCTCTTTCGCCGACCGATCCATTTCTATTCCGCTTCAAGTCCAACCGAACCCATCTCAGATTTCTCGAACGCTATATCACTAACAGTAACATCAAGACCAATTATTGTCCAAAGAAATCACACACGACCAAACTAAACTCGCCAAAAATGATCAACCTCGTGGCTCTTAGTCTTGTAATGGCTTCACTCGCCGGAGCAGGTGTCTTCTCTCCCGCGCCACAAATCCGTCGGAACGGCGACTCCGAGCAGACCATCGTGAAGGAAGGTCACAGAGTGGTCGTGGTGGAATACGACCAAGACGGCCACCATAACACCAAAATCTCTATCACCCCAGATCAACCACACAGCGAGAGATTCATCATCGAAGGCGGCGCCACTGATCGCTCCGGCGTGTTCGGCGAAACCAAGGAGAGGATCAAAGAAGCTGCTTCAGTTCTCCCAAACATTGGTCAAGGCCTCTCATCTCAAGATCTTCCCCATGACCAATATGGCTCCTTTCTTCACGCTCCTAAGGAGCTCATTTGCGACGCTTATGGAAAATGCAAGCACAAGATTGCCGACGCCATGGGAAGAGCAAAGGATAGTGCCAGAGAAGCCATGGAAACAACCAAGGAGGAAGCAAGAGATACAGCAAATAACGTCCAAGCAAAAGCGAAAGATACTTTAAAAGGAGCCAAGGAAGTTAGTGAAACAGTGGCAGATTCAGTTGGAAAGGCCAAAGAAACAGTTTCACATAGGACACATTATGTCCAAGAAAAAGCCAAAGATACCTTAAAAGAAGCAAAGGACACTGGAAATACTCTCAGGAAAGATGTTTCGAGCAATGTTTCAGAAGCAGTGAAGAATGTTGGAAGCTATATAGGGTCAAAGGAGACGCTAGATAATGTGATGAGTGCTGCAAATTTGATGGGTTTTGCTACTGCTTATGGGTTATGTGTTTGGGTTACGTTTGTTTCAAGCCACGTGCTTTCTAGGGCTATGCCAAGGCAACAATTTGGGGTGGTTCAGAGTAAGATTTACCCAGTTTATTTTAGGACTATGGCTTATAGTGTTGGATTGGCTTTGTTGGGGCATGTTTTGAGACATCGAAAGACTGTGTTCTTCAGCAAGGCTGAAATGTTTCAAGTCTTTAATCTGTTGGCCTCGCTTTTAACTCTCTTTGTCAATTCCATGTACTTGGAGCCGCGTGCCACTAAGGTATGAATCTCATTAACTTTTGTGTTATTTCCATTTTCTTGATGGATCTTCTTGCGAAAAATATTCCAAGTTCCTCTGTTTGAATTTAAGTGAGAACCTTTTATGGTAGTTGGTGATCAATATGCTATGAGTACTGTCTAGATCTTCATATTTAGTTTGATTTGGTATCAAAATGAAAAAAAGGAGCAATTATATATATTTCTTATGTCCTGAGAGCTTACTTTCTGCAGCATCCTAGTTAATGATTCTTATTTCTCAGCCAAGCATTTATTTAATTGTTTGTTGATCTTGCAGCATATAGGCACAAATTTTAATACATCAAGCTCACAAATCAACGAGTACTATTCTATGGTTTAACTTTTTAAATTGTAGCCATATAAAATACGGCTTGTTCTCTACTTCTGCACTTCGTTTGATTTGCTCTGTGCTTCTCAAAAAGAAGTAGCCTAATAATTTGGTCTTACCTATTGAGTTCTAATAAGTCGCTTGATAGAAGGGTTAAGAGGGAATTATAATGAGAATTCAGGTAAGGAAAATAATTAAAAAACAAGTCTGTTATCATTCTCCTTATAGAATTTGTCATTATAAAGGACTTTTTGATAATTATTTCTCTTCTGTGAAATCCGATTATAATTTCTCCAAAGATTAATGAGCAATGGCTTCGTTATTCTCTTCGGAAGCTAAATGGACTGAAAAAAAGGCATGAAAAACTCATCCACTTCTTTACTCTGTTTATCTGTTAATGAACATGGCATTATTTATAATCCTTCAATAAATGCCTTGTTTCGTTGCAAAGATTCTTTTGGTCTTCATTCCTACTTTCTTAATGGATAGGTTATGTTCGAGAGGATGAAAATAGAGAAAGAAGAAGGAAGGGGAAGGGGAGATCTTACCTCTGAACTTGGCAAAGGGAATCAGCACACTACCGGCGCAAATTCCACCGCGGCCACTGAAACCGCCACTGCCATCGCTAATACGCCGGCGAAGGAAGGAGAACACGATGTGGTCCGATCCCGGATTATTAGGCTGAACGACAAGCTGAAGAGGCTTAATTCACATTCATCACTGCTAAATATTCTGAATTTGATGTCTCTTACATGGCATCTGGTTTATTTGGCTCAATGCCTTCACCACAATTGTTAAGCCAAATAGAAGAAGCTATTTTTCCTGTATTTGTGTTTGTTTGTTAATACATGTTTAGTTTTTATCTTTCAGGGTTTTTACTTTGGTTTATGGGTTTCAGTTACCGAGCATCATGTTGTAATGTCCTGACGAGAAAGATACCTTAAACCTTAAGCTGGCTATGGAATTGATGCTTTCTTTAGAGATATAGGAATAGGATTGTGCTACTTTTCTGATCTGTACAAAAAAAGTGCTTCAGTGTTAATTAGAAGTTGCAGACTTACAGCTTATTGTGAAATCCCCCCCCCCCCTTCTCTCTAACACGCACATCTTTGTGGTACCAGTATTTGAACTCGAGACCATTTGGCTGCTAGTACACACATAATTCTGCGTTTTCATTCCAGCATTTGTTTCCAAGATTTCAGGGTCTTGGACTTACCGTGGACGTTAAATCTGTCTATCAATAAAATTAAAAGTGGGGTTGGTGTATTTGCAATTTTGCATGTCTAGTTCAGCTTTTAGTTTTATAAAGGCTAAAATACATAAAAATATCTTCCTGATTTTTGAAATTTGAGTCAGTTGTGCATAATTCTTCTAGTATTTAAACTTGTTTAAATTAAGGATCTTGATATTTTTTTTAAATATTTCATATTTTGATTATCAATTCTCTGCCTTTAATTTAAAGTAACTGTTAAATTAATGTTTTTGCCGTGTCGAAAATTTTATATGTAATTTTAAGTAGTTTTATACTTTTTCCATTTCAAAAATTTTTAAAATTACGTGTGAAATAGCATGTGTTATTCTTTTCAAATAAAATGGCATAATAAAAATATGGAAGTTTTGATACGACAAAAACTGTTAATAAAAAGAAAAACTGGGGAGAGAAATTAATTAGTAAATGATATTTAAGGACTTTATGTAGCTTAACTTTTTCTGGGTATAACTTACTTTTCTTATGTATAATCATCTTTTCTTGTGTTATATCTTTTTTTTTTGTGCAATTGAATTTTCTTTGTATGTGATCTATCTTCTGACTTCTCTTATGTGCAAGTTATATTTTTTATTTGTAAATTTGTTTCTTATATCTAAATAATGTTCTGTGCAAATTATTTCTTTTATGTTCAACTTAACTTCTCTTACGTGCAACTTATCTTAATCCGTGTAATTTATCATCTTAAGGACCATTTGCTAGTTAATTTTTCAGTGAGAAATTTATTTCCAATTTTCTATTAATAAAAACATGATACATTAGAATCCTTAATTTAAACAAGACTAGGAAAGCGGTGATCAGACCCAAATGTAGGAAGTTTTTATGTATTTTAGCCTTTAATTATAAATCGAGAGTGATGATTTGGAGATGTAAGCATGTCAAATCACAAATGAGATTTTTACTCGGAGGGTGGGTTTTCCGTAGAGACTTTTTCCTCTCTTCAAGGCGCTATTGTTGTCACAAAGTCCTTGGGGTGTTTAGATGGAAACCAAACTATAATTTAAGAAGTGTTTTTATGGTTTACAAAGTAAATATATAGAGAAGTTTACAGAAAAGTGCTTCTGAAAAGTGCTTTTCGGAGTTGTCAAACACCCCTTAGGGCTCTAGCAACGGACAATATCATTTTGAAAATTTTATTCAATATTTATAATATTATAATGTGGTTGACGAATCTGAAAATGATTAATACTATTTAGCACTTTTTTTTTTTAGTTTTTAAACTCACATTTTTTAATACTACTTGTGACATGGTTGCTAGCTCTTATACCCAAAGAACAAAAAATCAGATCGGATACTAAACCGATTGAAGTAATAGTTTAAGGGTTAGTTGGTCGGACTGGGATCAACCCAGGGTCTAACCGATCATATTAAAATAATACAATTTAATTAAAAGTAATAAAATATAACAACATTAACAATTACTAATAACAAAATGTAAGAAAATATGACAATAATTTGATTATAACAATCACAAAGTATAACAACATTGAGAATTTTGATCTTTATGGTTCATCATTAATTAAAATTAATAATCATTATACCAAAATTATTATTAAAATTCATTTAAATCTACAGGGACTGATATAATAGGAGATGTATGAGAAAAATAGGACTAATAATAACCTAATCATTTAAATCGATTATCGATTCACACCGGTTTGACCGATTCTCTACCGGTTCAACTGCCTCCCGATTTAATATTCAAACTGAACTGGTCCACTAACTGGTTCACCGGTTCAACTGGCCAGTCTGAATCGATTTTTTGTGCACTGCTTATAATAATAATATTTATAACTCTATTAACTCCATTAACCATATTATATGGCATGTTTCTAAACTTGGTGAAATTAGTAAGTGCCTAATCTTGTGGGATTTTTTCAAATTGACAATTTTTTTAAACAAGTCTCACAATTTAACGTTATTTATTATGTATTTTCTAGATTTTTAAACTGAGATTTTTTCTTTTAACATTTGCAATATGGTTGCAAACTCTTATAACAATATTCCTAATTCTATTAAAGTCATTAACCATGCTATATGGCATGTTTTTAAACTTGGAGATATTAGTAAGTGTCTAACCTTATGAAATTTTTTGAGTATTCGTAATATGATTAACAACCCTTTTAGTGAGTCAATAATATGAATTTTAAAAACTGTCATATAATATGGTTAATGACATTAATAAAGTTGTGAATATGGTTATAAGAGTTGGCAATCATATTACAACTGTTAAAAATGTCATTTTTAAAAACCTGAAAAACATGTGATAAATAAAATTAATGGAGTTATAACACTTGTTAAAAAAATTGTTAATCATATTGTGAAAGTTGAAAAAATTCAAAAAAAAAAATTAGTTGCCTAATTTAATAAATAAAGGTAACATCGTAAATTCCTAACGTTTTAAAATTTCAATTTAGTTATATTGAGTGAATTAGAATTTTGCAACGTCATATCACTTTTTGGGGTTTTCCAAAATTCAAATGACATTTTTAGTAATAAAATGAGATAAAATTTGTATAAAGACTTCCATGGAATTGGTCACTTCTAGCGTTTTGAAGGTAACATTGTAAATTCATAACATTTTAAAATTTCAATTTAGTTATATTGACTGAATTAGAATTTTACAACTTCAGATCACTTTTTGGGATTTTCGAAAATTCAAATGACAATTTTAGTTGCAAAATGAGATAAATTTTGTATAAAGACTTCCACGGAATTGGTCGCTTCTAGTGTCTTTAGCATCAGGGGTACTCATATGACCTATTAGCCCACTATGCCCTCCTAAGCCCGGTAGAAAAATGCCAGTCCTGTCTGAAAAAAATGGACCAGAGAAATATTGGGCATTTTTGAGCATAGTCGCTTGTCAGGCACCATGTCTTTCCTTGTCCATTTAGCCCTGCTCTGAAAATATAAATAATTTTATTTAAAAAATAATATGCAAGCATATTACTGTGTTATTATAGTTTTTTAGTTACCTTGTTTTCAATAAACTATAGATAATTGGATGTTAATTATTTCTCATTTAATTAAGGATGGTGTGTTGAAACTCATTATGATGTGTTTGAATGTGTAAGTAATGTGAAATTATGATGAACTACTAATATTTATATTTATTTCTTTGAATATTATAATTTCTGTAATTTTGAATTACATTTGATGTTTAAAATGTTATTTACCAGTTATTGATTGAAGGTTTTTCCCTATATGATACGATGAATAAACATTTCTACTTGGACAAAGAAACCTATTCTGCTCAGCCTGCCTTTGCCCAGCCAAAAATGACTCGGGCTCTTTACGTGCGTAGATGGATGGTAGGCTGCAAAATGCTGTCCCCTTTTTTTTGGGCTTTGCATTGGGCCTCATCATGTGCAGCCATACGGTTAGCATATCCTCGCATTTCCTGTATTCATTGATGATAAACCCTAATACCCCTTTCGAAGCCCATGATCTATCTAAACAATGAGGCGAAAGACGTCTGGTGCCTCCTTCTACAAGGTATGCCTTCTCCAATTTCCCTCTCTTTCTTCGGTGTGCAGTCCGTCTTCGTTCCTTCCCTCTTTTCCTTATCTGCTTAGTTTTAAGTTCTCTGTTCCGAAAAGCATCATCGATGTTGTTCCTTCATTCAATCATATCAGCTCTATGCGGCCCCTACTCTGTTCTTGAAATTAGAAAGATTTCGAAATCAATTGAAGAGATCAAACGCTATGGGATTGGTATCTTACATTTTGTGCAAATAGGATTCGAAGGTCCTACTGTGTCTTTAGTGACTCTGACCTTCAAGATCAACTATTTTTGTTATGGGGGTCAGATGTCTTTTGTCTTTCTCTATTGGGGAAGATTTACTGGAACGGTGATTAAGTGGATATTATATCCGCAGTTACAGTGATTAAAGGACTCAGTATCAATAATAAGACAACGTTGAGAAGCACTGGGCTTTTATGACATTCCAAAGGGAATAGATTATCACAGCATAATTAATGGTTTTTTTCCAGATATGTGTTATGACTTTCTGGAATTATATACGTGGTAAATCTTCACGGGGTAACATTTAATATGTTTTTCAAATAGGAAGTGTGGAGGATTGCCTTTAATTTAAAAGGATTACAGTTAAAACTTTCATGACAACTTGATTCAAAAGGGTTGCCATTTGGTTGGATGAGTTATGACACCTTAATCAATGACTTATGTAATACAACAGAAGAGAAACCATCATTAAATTGCCAATGCATGGATCCTTCACGAAGGTGTTACTGCAATTGTGGTTTTGAGGTTTCTCTATGTTGCAATGAAATGGTAGATATGGATCTATCATTTTTTACTTCAACATCTCAAATTGAATAAGCCATTCACGGTGGAGAGAATGCTAACTTCCAACTACCAAACGTAAAGCAGCTCTCTTAGTAATATGTGGAACGCTTATTCACGCTATGAGAAAGTGGATTACAAGGCAGGAAGCTTCTTCATGAAATGATCACCAGAGGTATTCAAGTGTTCATACTAATGTTGAAATTTGCCCGGTATTTGTTCCCACATGTTATACTTCTTTGTGATATTAGCAATTGTATTTTTGAGTCTTTGCTCAACTTTGTTCCTTTTTTCCTTTATAGTACTTAATTAATTGCCTGTATTCTCTTGGAGGGTGTTCAATTATTGCTCACTGACCAGTGATGTACGTTATATGGAACTCAAAGCTTCATTGAAACATGTTATTTACATTATCTCCTTGATTATGTTTACCATTTTGGTATAGTGTGCTGAATCATTTTTTTTTGTAGAACAAATGGGTAGAGGAACGAGCTTAGTTAAACGTTGGCACCCACTATTTTATTTTCCTTACTCGTGTAGTTGATTTGTTCTCCAAGAAATACTTCATGCTCTATAACTTTCCTGTTGTCATGTAATGGCTAAGATCTTTGGTAATTTCTCCATGGGATCAGTTGATCTGAAATCTGGTTAAAGCAGATTTAAATTCTTGATTTTATTTCTGAACCTTGACATTTGGCCCTATCATAACATCAGCTTTTTTGTCTTCTTTTTCTTCTCGTTATTATTGTTGGTTCTGAAATCAATGAAATTTTTAGATAGTTTATGACATGTTTGAAGAAGCAGAGTGTACTGGGACACATGCCCTGTTATCTGATTTTTCTCTACTTCAAGAACCACATTAATTTACCTAAGGCTGTTACTTCTATTTGTATCTCAGTTATGCGCATATTTAATGCATAACCTCTTATAAAATATCATTTACTGTTTTTGAATCATCATATTTCACATGTTGAGTCCTTTGCCTTCTTGTAAGCTGAATTTTTGAACCCTTTTTTAGGTAAGCAGAGGCATCCTCCGATTGGAGGCAAACCTTTTTTTTTTTTTTAAATAGAGGTGTTATGATCCAAGATGAGGAAGCCCGTTTGGGGGACATGGTCCAAAAGAAGAAATAGTAATGGTGATTGGGTGGCTGGGTCTCTAAGTTTCCGGGCGTGTGTTCTCCTATAGAAGCAGAAAAATGGATGCTGTTGATAGGAATGCGTACTGTTTGGGACCTTGGATTTCGCAAAGTCATTTGAATCTGATTCCAAGGAGATTATTGATGGGATTGACAGGAGTCCAGCTAACTGTCATGGTTTTTCTTCTGTTTGGCATCTGATTATCAGCATGAGGCAAAGGAACTGGATTTTACAGTTTCAATTGGCCCCTACAGAGGCTAACAAGGTAGCAGACAAACTTGCTAAAGATGGCCCAAGTAACCTGCATCGGTTCACTTTTATTTATATGGTTCCAGAGTCACTGAGCACCCTAGTGTAGAAAGATGTTTTGGGATCTTTGTCCCCTCGTTTGTGATTGATTAGGGCTCTGTCCTCTTTTATATCCCAAAAAAAGCACTGAATGCCCTATTTATGAGGTGGGGAGTTGGTTAGAAGAAGGGGACAAAAGAGACGATGCTGGGAATCATGAAGGACTGGTAGCACCTAGGAAAATTGATGCAGCGAAAGGGAATGACTTTAATGCACCACCACTGAGGTGTAGCACCAGCGCCAGGAATCCTCCACGCAAATGTAAAGAGGTCAAGGGTATTTAAGAGGGGTTTTGGCAGTCGGGAGAGTTAGCTTTTGTCTTGTTGGTTCTCTTCTTTGTGTACGTTTCTTTCCTCTCTGATATTTTCCCTTCTTTCTGGTATTTTCCCGTTTTATGCTATGCTAATATCAGTATTCTGCGCCAGTACTTGGCTTTGCTGATTGTAATTCTGTAGCCTGTGACAATGGTGCTTACTGTACTAGTCAGGCGACCCTTTATGGCTCTATTGAATAGAAGCAGAATTAGAGATACTTGCACTTATTTTGTTCTATCCGTATGCTTTTCCCCATTTGGAGAACATTACCAGGGTGTTCATTTTCACAAGGCTGTGTAAAACGTAAAGGCCAATGAGCTAATGGTAGCTTAGAACTGAAATTTTTAAAGAGAAATATCGGTGATGATTTAACGCTTTTTTCTGGGGAAAATTGCAAAAAAAGACCTTGGAATTGTAAAAACGCAAATAGGGACCCTTGACAACTTCACTTTGAGTTTTGACAAGAATAATATGCCCTGAAGTTGTCAAAACCCAAAGTGAAATTGTCAAGGGTCCCTACCTGCGTTTTTGCAATTCCAAGGTCTTTTTTTGCAATTTTCCCTTTTTTCTGTGATGATGAATGTTCAGAGCTTCAAGGTTATATTGGAAACTTGCTCATCTGTTTACAAAGTTTTGCAACTTATTTTCCATTAATTAAGCCTGGTTAAGATCACTAAAATTTGATTTCAGTTTGCTTTGATAATATAACTATTCTTTCCATTCAAAACCAGTTGGTTTAGAGATTCAGTATCAACTTGATTTGCAGTTATCAGTGTATGCATCCTTTTTTATCTTCCATGGATTGCTAGTGTTCTCAATGAGGGTGAACAGCTGAACATAAGAATATTGTGACATTAGTGTTAATTATTTCCTGACAGTTAATAATGGGGGAAAACCTAAAAAATAACTATTGAATTTCAAAATTTTAATTCAGGAGTTACTATAAAAATATTTTGTTATTTGTTTAGTCCTTTTTTTTATTTTACGAATGTAGTAACTAATACTAATTTGAAATTTTGAAATTCAATAGTCATTTTTGAAAATTTTTCCTTAATAATATATAGGATAATTATAAAAATATATGCGCATAATGTTCATTGCTTTTGACTTTACATTTCCTTGAAGAAGAATCTATTTATGAAATATCAATATATTAGAGATGGAAGGCAAAAGAATTATTTGGTTTTTTAATTTAGTTTCGTTTTTTAACTTTAGAAAGTATATTTTTAATTTTTTAACTCTAAAATTATTGGTCTTAAATGAGTTAATTTTAGAAAATAAAATTTAATATGTTTGTATTTGAAAATGTTTCATTAATATTTAAAATGTTTACAGTTTTAGTGTTATGGAAGTAAATATATATTTTTTGAAGATGAAGGACCGAAACGAAGCCCTGTATGAGGTTAACTATTAAAAGTATAGTTCTTGTTAGGATAGAATTGCATCCTATTGTGTTTGTGTATGATGTTTATATACCGATAGAATTCAATTGTATTTGAATAATTAATTCGTATACTTTTTTTCCATAGGATTTGTACTGTGTCAGAACTAATAGTTATTGAAGTTGGAATCCTAGCGAAAATAAATTAAAGGCGTCTTAATAACCAAAAGAGAAAACTAATCCTGTAATCCTTATAATTTTATTAAATGTTGAATCGGGTCCTTATAACTTTTTTTTTTCCATTAAATCTTTATTATTTATTTTGTTAATCTAAAATAAATGTAATATCTTAACTGTAAATTTTTTTTAAAAATAATTTTTTTTTAAAAATCACTAGTAAAAGATTTTGAATCTGAACCATTAAAACTAATTTTGAATAATTTAGATTTCATCGTAACGATGAGCATCATGATGATCATTATTGTGATAAGCACTAAAACTAGTTCTGTGCTAAATGAGAGAGACGGTGTGCCCGGATATCACATCATTCACTGTCAACGTATCTAATAACTTCACTAACAGAAGGATGAGCGTAGTTAATAGAATAAATAATAAAGATTCAATAAAAAAAATTATAAGGATTTGATTCAAAATTTGATAGAGATATAAGAATTGCTGAATTAGTTTTTCCTAAACAAAAAAAATATAAAAGGAGTCATATTAAATATTAATTGATAGATTTCGTCTTCGTTAAGTAGTGCAACATTTTTGCACTTTATATGCTGCTTGCCTAACCAACAAAAAAAAAAAAAGAACCTCTTATACAACTTCAACCAACATCTACTTAATTTCTCACTTAACAATCACTAACAAACCTCACATAAAGTTTAACCCCACAACCAAAATAAAACCAGGCACATTTCAAACTCATAGAAGCAAGTGGTATTATTGACAATGGCATGAAAGAAGTTTTGTTTAGAGAGAACAAAAGGTCAAATATTCCCGTCAACTCTTTGTTTTGGGGGTGGTGAGAAAATAGATAAAACCGTAATGGAGAAGGCGATAGAAGCTACGGTCATGCTTGGATCTACCTTTAGGATAAAAAAAGCACTTAGAAAATTATGCAATGTACGGTACAGGCTGGCTTATTTGAAGAGAAAGATGTGTTTGGATTAGTGTTCAGTATGAATGAGCTTTTACACAAAACTGACTCTTTTTCCAGTGCAACTTTTGGATGCTTCGTTTTTTTGCTATGAACACTTGGTATCTTGAGTCAGGCCATCTTTCAGGCATAACAACAAGCTCAGATTAATCCGAATCGAGGGATGACAGGAACCATTAAGGTTGGCGTCCCTGACCCCTAAAATGCTACATTCACAAGTTTCGAACATGAGACCCGTCGTTAAGTTAGAATAGCTCCAGCTAGTTGATCTAATCGTCAAGTTAACTTTTGGACACTTTTAGTTGCATGATATATTTTCGAGTCGTTCTAGGAGAAGCTATGGAGGTAGTAATCATACATTGTAAAAAGTTAAAATTACATTTTAATATGTTTTTATAATATTTTTTTATTTTTAATATTTTTTTATGCATTATCTATTTACATATATATATTTTTATTCATTAGAAAAATGTAGAATAACTTTTTTAATATGTTTTTATATTATTGCATAAATTTTACATTTATTTAGGTATAATTTTAATAAATTTACCCAATAATTTGAATTTTTTTCTAAGAAGAAAAAATTAACTAATAAAATTTAATTTATTATTTTTCTAAAATTTATCAAATTGTATATGTGTAATATATTAACTTTACTCCTTAATATAAAAGCCCAAAAGACTAATTTGAACAAATTAAAAAAGCTAAACAAATTACTTAATTATATGTTACATGATCTCTCTAAAATACTTACATGTATCACTAACTTTTTCAAATTAGTTAACTAAGTCTCATATAAAAACTTATACCCTTTTTAGTCTTTTTATATTCACTATCTATCTAAACAAGTTTCAATTTTTCAAACTGACTTTTTATAAATGCCAATCTAAACATAAATTACATTATACTAAAGGGGTGTTTAGACACCATAAAAAGTGCTTTTCAGAAGCACTTTTCCACAAATCAAGATAAACTCCTCAATATATTTACTTCGTATACCGTAAAATTATTTTTAAAACTATAGTTTTGATTCTATCCAAACACTCCTTAATTGACTTTTACTCCAACTCATATTTATAAAAATTAAATGAAATAAAAATCAATCTAAACACACCCTGCAATGACGAGAGCCAATGACGAAAACATAGACATTGCGGTCATTTCCTTCTTCAGCATGATGAGCACTAGTTGATGCAAAGTGTGTTTTACTTTAAGGTGGCTAAAAAAAAGTTGTGTAGCAGTTTTGAAATTGATGTAGATACTATTGTAAATATTGTGTATGGGTGTGTCAAAGGAAGAGTCCCAAATTGCTTGGGGTTGTGGAGGTCCAGGTAATAAGTTATCTTGGATTACTAAATGGGCCAAGAGGAGAAGCGAGCCCGCATGCACAATAGGCCACCAGAGATAAATCCGGTAATTTCCCTTCACCCCTTGTGCACGAGTCAAATGCAGTACTGACCACTTTATTGGAAATATCTATCTAAATTTTAATTATAATTATGTCTCTTCAATGTTTGTAACAGAAGATTTTATTCATCTTAAATGGTCATTAAACAAGTCAATTATGACATGAAACTGCTCATTTAATTATGAATTAATTCTCATTAAGTGCGTTTAAATATGTCCAATGGTATTGTGATCCGTAGCCTTTAAAAAGGGTATAAGACTGAAGTTCAGAGAGTACTGCCATGCTCTGAGTTTTCAGGCAACTCTCTTTCCTCCTCTGATGTTTTGCCTTACTGAGTTCTTTTATCTTTTGCTGTTATGCTCACCCTATTCTTACAAGAAGCATCCGTTTTATCCTGGAGAGTGCCGCTTCTTGCTTTGCCGGTAGTTGCAGAATAGCTCTTACGGACAGTGTCTATAAGACACAACTCAGATTTATCATTTATCTGCAGGTGTTACCATCAACAGGATTTGTAGAACATCACAGAGGAGCCGGAAGATCTGCTGGATTTTGGAAAATTTAGGAGCTGCAGCCAACAGATACAGCTGATGTAAAAATATCAGGTACTACTGTTAAATATTTACAGTTTTTTCAGTAAGTTCTATTAGACAAGTTCAATTTTGCATCTCAAAATGAAAGCATATGTTTCTTAAAATTAAACCAAGCTCAAATTGAAGTAGTTAGCTCCCATGAGGCTATGACAACTATGAAATAACAGGTCCTTTTTTGTTTTTCTGGCCAAAAGATTTAAGGAGAATTGTCATTCAGTACTAAGGAAGAAATACAATTGCAAAAGATACATGGAGCAGTGACAACTTTTAGAGGAGTAAATAGCAATTACTTACTTGTTATTGAAATTTATTGGTAATTATTTTATTTATTTGGTATCTCATTATAATTCTCCCAAAGATATATTGATATAAATAGTCACCTCCTAAAACTGACTTCTCCGCAACTCAACTTAAATTATTGTTCATAAGGAAAATATGACTTGATTAAAAAAAAGAAAAAGCCAGTCCTTTGATGATCGTTTTCTTCTTTCTCTTCTGATGCCTTTTCCCTTGTCTCCATTGTCAGAGCTTACCTTTAGAATTCAAATTCAAAATTCCAAATGTTTCTCTCCAAATATTAGAGGGTGATCGAAATTGGCACCACCAAGAATGTGTGGAGATATGGTGACCATGAAGGCAACGAGAGAAGCAACGGCAAGATGACGAGGCGAGCTAATATCCCTTTGCACGCACTTTTATTCCTTTCTACTTTGGTTTTTGGTTCTTTCATTTTTATTTTTGTATTCAAATATAGTTTTCTACTTTTCATTATGAGTTCTTCATTTTTCCTGACTTTCTATTATTCGAAGGAAAAATGAATCACCTCTTCATTAGGAACATAAAAATGGCCACACAATCATATTCAAGCCAGTGGCCTCCCCAAAATATTAAAAAGGTTTATAATCTTCCCCCATTCTCCCCTTCGTTTTTGTTCTCTCCCCTTTTTCCTTCTTCCTTAATTTTGTTTTCATTGTTGAATGGTGGATCAAATTAAAGAACAAGTTCCCATGGTTTTCTCTCTTTATTTCCTCTTCGTGTTATGAATATGTGCTAAGTGCTGTATATTTGCAGACAATCTGAAGTTCTTTTTTATTCTGGAAGGTTTCTTCATTTCTTGAATGATGGATAAGGTGCATTATTTAGATAGAAAACTATTAGCACTGGAAGTTATATAATGCTTTGTTGCACAACTTTCAGGTATGAAAAAGCATAAGAGGCCTTTGAATTGATGAGTTTTAATATCATGAACATTTTTTTAATTTTTGAAGGATCTAAAGATGAAAAATTTAAACAGATCTACAAAATTTTGTTTAACAGAATATTTTCCCTAGCACGTGCCAAATTCATGCAGTAAATTCCAGTGAGAACGATGTAAAAATTATGCGGACTAATTTAGGAAATTATTATTATTATTTTATCGTTTTATAAAATCAACTATTTATATATATATATATATATACTTCCTCCGATCCTTAATATAAAAGCTAGATAATTAATTCAGATATATTAAGAAAATTAGCTAAGTTAGTTATTTGTGGTGTTGATCTTTGTAAATTATTCTCTTCAATCATATGCATCTAATGATTAGAATTATCTCTTGATGAAAATTCCTTGCAATTAATAGGAATATTTTGAGAAAAGATGAAAGACAAAATGGATTGAGGTGTTATATTTAAAATCCAATTCTCAATCATTTCTTATATTAAGGACCAGGGGTAGTATCATTAGTAGCGGCAAAAATAATATATTCTAAAAATTCACCGCTAACGCTGAGATAAGAAACTTTGTTACAACATAACTAATTGCCTCTCAAGTCAAGACAATAAATTTCATCAATTTAACAAATAAAATGATAGAACTGAGCAAAAATCCATATTCTTCTCATAAACTAAAATAAATATTGATGTAAAACAGAAGGGAGAAAGAGAAAGAGAAGGAGATTAGAGAAGAATATTAGAGAGAAAAGGAGAGCAGAGATGAGAACGGGAGTGGAAACAAACTATCTGATACGTTCAAAAGCCAAGTCTGATTACAACTGAAACCCTAGACTATTTATAATAGTTTAATTAAAATAAATAAAAGAAAGAAATAAAATAAATAAAAAATAAAATGAGGGGAGTGGGGTGAATGGAGTAACTGCCCACTCTCTAAAATACAAAAATAATTAAACAAAATAAAACAATAATAAAATAATTAGTTAATTTGTGTCATTTCTCCCCGGGTTGGAAGAACTCGCCACTGGAGAGTTGGACAGCTGGAAGTCATCAAGGAAGGCGGGGTCTATACGACGAAATTCGTCCTCGGTAAGCCACGTGGCGTCTGCATCAGTGCAGCCTTTCCAACGAACAAGGTAACGACTGATGGAACCTGTTGGAGTAGATATCGTCTGCTCATCCATCACGGCGTCAATGGCTGGGGCAGGCGGCGCAACCTTGGGCAACGGTGGAGTTGGGGCTTGGTGGGTCGAGGTACCTACAGAATCATCAGAACACAAAGGGGGCGGCTCGAAAGTGTCCCGATAAGGAACAAGATCCTCAACATTAAATACTAGACTGATAGCCATATCTGGAGGTAACTCTAATAAGTATGCATTGGGCCCTAACTTCTTGGAAATGCAAAATGAGCCAAAGGCACGGGCATGCAGCTTCTTCTAAGGCCTCTTTGGGAAACGCTCAAGCCGTATACGAGCCATGACAAGATTGCCAATATCGAACTCCTGGTGACGTCGATGGACATCAGTAGCTACCTTATACCTGTCATTATTTAAAGTTAACTTACACCTAACCTCAGCATGAATATCGTGAAGGCAATGTGCAAAAGTCTCAGCGGACTCAGAAAGGCGAGCAGACAAGGGAAGGGGAACAAGGTCAACAGGCTGCTTTGGGTTGTAACCCTGAACAATTTGGAATGGGCTTTTGCCAGTGGATCTATTGACTGAGTTATTGTAAGCAAATTCAGCTATAGGCAAGACTAAATCCCAGTTACCAGGCTTATCGCCAACTAAACTACGGAGCAGGCCACCTAAGCTACGGTTAGTCACTTCAGTCTATTCGGTAGTCTGAGGGTGGAAAGCAGACGAGAACTTCAGTTCTATATCGAATAGCTTCCAAAAGGTCTTCCAGAAATAGCTGACAAACTTGACATCCCTATCAAAGATGATAGTGGTAGGCAAACCGTGAAGACGCACAACCTCTCGAAAGAAAAGCTTTGCTAGATGTGAGGCATCGGTAGTCCTACTGCACGGAATGAAATGTGCCATCTTCAAGAATCTATCAACCACAACTAAGACAGAGTCGTGCCCTCTCACTGTCTTAGGCAACCCAAGCATGAAATCCATGCTAATATCCTTCCAAGGTGCCTCAGAAACAAGAAGAGGCGTGTACAATCCAGTATTCCTCTTCTTTGCTTTGGCCGTATGGCATGTACGACACTGGGAAAGGATTCGAGCAACATCACGCTTAAGGAAAGGCTAGTAGAACCTATCTTCAACCAGGACTGTAGTCTTCTGAACGCCGAAGTGTCCGGCTAACCCTCCCGCATGCAATTCCCAAATGAGAAAATCGTGCAGTGACATACGGGGAATACACAATCTAGACCATGGAACAAGTAGCCATTATCGATCATGAAATCCACATGATCGTGGCTGTTGCCATCTTTAAGCTCATCATAAATGATGCCAAAGTCAGGACACGAAGTGTACTCATCCTTGAGCCTGTCAAAGCCCACGAAATTAACCGTCACGGTGTTGAGAATGTGGATTCTCTGGCTAAGGGCGTCAGCTACTTTGTTCTCTACCCCTAGACGGTGCTTGACCACGAAGGTAAATTCTTGAATGAACTCGCTCTACTTGGCATGTTTGGCATTCAAGTGCCATTAGGAGCTAAGGAACTTGAGAGACTGGTGGTCTGAGTAGATGACAAACTGTTGGGGAAGGAGATAGTACTTCCAATGTTCCAAAGAGCGAACAATGGCGTAGAACTCCTTGTCGTACGTGGAGTACTTTTGCTTGGCCTCATTAAGCTTCTCACTGAAGTAGGCAACAGGGTGGCCTTCTTGGCTTAGAATGCCTCCTATCCCAACCCTGGATGCGTCGCAAGCAACTTCAAAGCACTTGTTGAGATCAGGCAAAGCCAGGACGGGAGCACTCAAGAGTTTCTCCTTAATAGTGTTGAAAGTTGTGGAGGCCGTGGGAGTCCAATTGAACTTATCCTTCTTCAGGCAATCAGTAATTGGCGACATAAGGGTGCTGAAATCTCTGATGAAATGCTAATAGAAGAATGTAAGCCCATGGAAGTTGCGGGCTTCATGTAGTGTTTGCGGTTCTAGCCAATCTTGGATAGCTCGAACTTTTGCAGGGTCTGCGGACAAGCCTTGTTCTGAGATGATGAATCCGAGAAACATAACTTGATTCTGTAGGAAGGAGCACTTTGGTAGGTTGAGATAAAACTTCTCCTTCCTAAGGGTCAGAAGCACCTGTCTAAGGTGGTGCAAGTAGTCATCTCTGGACTTAATAAAAACCAGAATGTCATCAAAGTAGACAACCACGAACTTTCCTAGATAGAGCTACAACATATGCGTCATCACTCGCATGAATGTTCTCGGGGCGTTCGTTAAGCCAAATGGCATAATGAGCCACTCGTACAGTCCATCTTGTGTCTTGAATGCAGTCTTCCACTCATCTCCTAGTCTGATTCGAATCTGATGGTAACCACTATGAAGATCGAGCTTGGAGAACCACTTAGATCTAGACACTAAATCAAGCATGTCCTCTAACCTAGGGATCGGGAACCTATACTTGACAGTTATCTTGTTGATGGCTTGACTATTAACACACATTTTCCACGAGCCATCTTTCTTCGAAGTCAGAAGGGCAGGGACAGCACAAGGATTAAGGCTGTGCTGGATGTAGCCCTTCTCAAGCAAGCCGTTAACCTATCGATTGAGCTCTTCCCGATCTTTAGGGTTCATCCTGTAGTGTGGAAGGCTGGGGAGCTGTGATCCTGGAACCAAAACGATTGCATGTTGGATGTTCCTCATGGGTGGCAAGTCAGGAGGTAACTCCCTAGGTCAACATCCTTAAACTCATCCAAGAGTTGGGTCACTTCTTTTGGAAGGTTGTCAGGTGTTGGTACAGGAGGAGAAATGACTTTGGAAACAACGGCAAGGACGATATCAACCTCTCTACTTTCTTCGATGAACTGCTTCTCTGTAAGGAGGTGAAGGTTGATAGGCTTAGAGGTGGATCCCTTCGTGGGGCCTGGACCTTTTGCTTTCGGCTCAAGCTTCACAGGACGGAGTAAGATGGTCTTGCCCTTATGTTTAAAGATATGGTTGTTCGCTCGGCCCTGGATAGTGACATCATGGTCATATAGCCACGGGCATCCTAAAAGAATGTGAGATACATCCATAGGGATCACGACACACAAAACATCTTCCTTGTAGTCACCCAAATAGAGTGGGACACGACACTGCTGAGTGATAAGCAACGAAGTATTGTCAACCCATGCAACTCAGAAAGGCTTAGCAATTTGCTAAGTCTTAAGACCAAGACGATCAACACCTCGACTAGAGATCACATTCCTTTCACTTCCATTGTCAATAACTAACTTGCATGACTTATCACCGCACTTCACAAAGGTATGGAAGATGCTGTTCCGTTTCCATGAGTCATCTGGTGTTGGGACAGTCAGGAGTCATCGCATCACTCCGATATGACCTGATGGCATGTCGTCACAATTAATCTCTTCGTCCACATCAGAAGGAATATTGACAGGGTCAATGACTACATCTGGCATGCTCTCGAGTAGTGCATCATCTTGAGATTCGATAAGCAATGCACGCTATGGGCACTTTGAAGCGATGTGTCCCCCAGAGTGACACTTGAAGCACTCTATCGATGAGCTACTTGTGCGAGCGTTTGAGGCTGATGACTCTCTTGGTCTAGAAGCGCTTGGCCCTAAAAGTTGTTAACTTACCCGTTGATTGGCTGAAGTAGCGGAGCTGCGTGTTGGATGAGACTCTAATCCAGAGAAGCTGGGACGCCTGAAGGAGGGATACTCAGGCACGGAGTCAATGTCGATAGCTTTATGATATGCTTCCTCTAAAGTGTAAGGACGGTTTACTCTGAGCCCCCTCTGTATGTCATCCCTAAGGCCGCTGATGAACCTCTTAATAACCACAAAACTCGGCTCGTTTAAGTCATTACGGATCAGAAGGTTATCATATCGAGCGACGTAGTCAGCTGCCGATAAGGTTCCTTGCTTAAGGCTGTTCAATTAGTTGAAAAGCATGCTTAAGTGACTGACCGGTGCGTACTTTTCCTTAAGCTTCAACTTCATCTCCTCCTAAGTAGTGACAAGAGGTTGCCCTAAGCGTTCAAGGTTCGCTTGGACATACTGCCAATACTTCCTTGCAGATCCTACGAGCTTCATCTTGGTAAAACGAATGCGTTGTATGTCACTCATATTGTACCACTCGAAGTAGTCGTCCATGGTGGCTAACCAATCGAGGAAGGCATTCACGTCTAAACGACCATCAAAGTCAGGTGCCTCAACTTTAACCCTCTTCGTCGCATCATCATTGTAGTCTTGCCGAGGTGTATCTCGGTATCGTCTGGGTAATGACGGGTCTCGTCCATATCTAGGGTGCGTGGCGTATCCTCCATAGGCTCGTTGGTTCGCAACATGGGATTCGTAGTGAGCCTTTGTCCCTTGCTCATCCCATGGGTTGTCCTCTTCCTCGAACTGTGGGGGAAGGGTCTCAACGTGTAGCGGTTTAGCCTGCGGGTTACGCGGCCCTATAGATAGTTGGGAGCCTCTAGTGTGAGATAGTCCAATGGTGTCGAGCTTAAGGTGTGCTTGATTGGTCTCAGGGACATTTCTAAGAATCCCTTCTACACCCTTACTAAAGACCTGCCTATTAATCCTTAAGAGAGAATCCCTAATCTCCTGCTGGGAGGTCCTAAGCTCTTGATTAGCTATCTTAAGCTCCTGAGTAGTGACTCTAAGCTCCTGACACTAGGAGTTATATTCTTGCTTAATTTCAGCCAAAGATTTCTTAAGGCATTTGGTAAGTTCATTCTGTTTTAGTTCAAAGGTCTGAAGTTTCTGGTCCATTTGGGATTGAAGGGAGCTAACATGAGGTTCTAAAGATTGAAGTGCTTAGTCTAAGGTGTCTTGTCTATTTTCAATATCACGAATAGTCATGCAATAGATAGATGAAAGCTAACAACAAATAATGAAGCAAGTAAAGAGCTACTAATAAAATGAAAATAAATTCTCTCTCTCTCTTTGCCTTTTTTTGCCTTCTTTTTTTCTCTTTTTTTTCTTTTTTTCCCCTCTCTCTTTCACTTTTTTTTAATAACAATAATATAAAACCAAATTAAACAAATGGAAATGCTAATAAAATATAATATCTACCGTAAACAATAATCAATAGATTGGCAAAAGCAAAATAGTAACCTCTAGTATGTCAAACTAGTCACAGTAAATTAAAGAGAGGGTCAACTGCGCCTTACTAACGCACTTAAAGAGACTAGAAAACTAAAAATTACCCCAATAGTGTCTAAATGATTCTGTGGCTGAAGTGAAAATTTTGACAAAATCTGGGTTTGGAAGTGTAATCTCCTCGAATGAATTGGGTCAGACCCCAAAATTTCAAAATCTGGGGCAAAGTCGAAATTTTCTGGAAAATATGGGTCAGAATGCGTAAATTTCGCTAAAAACCGAATCTGGAACTGCAGAAGCCACGGAGGCGGGTAGGTCTCACGCGCAGAGACTATGACGGTGCGTGGAGGCGCGTGGAGGACTTTCTGGCAGTGAAACTCTGGGTTTGAATTGCGTTGCCCCTTGCGAACCCATTGGAGGTGGTCTCGTGTTGATCGGACGTTGGAAAAGCAAGATCTGGGCCTCTGAAGTGACTCTGACGATGACTCTGCGTAGGGGAGGAGTTTGCGTCGTGCGGGATGATTTTTGACAGTTCTTGACAGCGAATCACGTGGGTTTGGATGGGTTGTTACCGAAGTAAGAGATGATGGTGATGGAATAGCAAGATGTGGCTGAATAGAGGTGTACGACAGTGGTAAGCGACGGTTGTGGATTTTTGTGGACTAAGGGTGCGTTTGGATGTTAGGAATGGGAGAAATTACTCACACAGGGATCACAACCAGGCTCTGATGCCAAAATTGTTGTAAAACAGAAGGGAGAAAGGGAAAGAGAAGGAGATCAGAGAAGAATATTAGAGAGAAAAGGAGAGTAGAGATGAGAATGGGAGTGGAAGAAAACTATCTGATACGTTCAAAAGCCAAGTCTAATTACAATTGAAACCCTAGACTATTTATAATAGTTTAATTAAAGTAAATAAAAGAAAGAAATAAAATAAATAAAAGAAATAAAATGAGGGGAGTGGGGTGAGTGGGGTGAGTGGAGTAACTACCCACTCTCTGAAATACAAAAATAATTAAACAAAATAAAACAATAATAAAATAATTAGTTAATCTACGTCAAATATACTACATCCGATTCTCAATATAAGAGCTATATAGTTGGTTTACAAATATTAAAGAAAAAAGTTAAATTAGTTATTTATAATAAATAAGTATTTTCTTTCCTAAAATACTCTTATTAATCATATACATTAAAATAAAAGCTCTTTTTTTGGGGGGAAAATGAATAAATATAAGAGACAAAGTGAATTAGGATTTTATATTTAGAATCAAATTGAATTTCTAACTAATTGTTACATTTAGGATTAGAGGTAGTAGATGATAAAACACTGTGATAGTGACATGACTTGCTAAAAATGCAAGATAATAACATAACATATATAAATCCAAATTAGACTAACAACAACATAATAATTAATTAAAAATGAAAGGTCAATTAACAAAGCATGTTACTTATCTAAATTATTGTCATAAATAATCTCTTATATTTGCAGTTGTCTAAATCGATACTTTTGAACTGTCTATTGGATATAATTAAGCACGCTTAAGAACACTAAAATTGAAGCGATTATTGTAGGGATCCCATTGCAGCCCAATTTCATCACCAGCATTCAAATTCCTCCTTTTGGTAAAATCTCTATTCCAATGTCCTGTGATAATATAACCCTTCGTCCTCTTCAAAACTATTTGGTGTACAGATTTAGTATCAACGTCCCAAATTTCAAGTAGGGTTCCATTTTCAGTTTGAGCATCACTTGCAGCATCTTCGCTTAACACGGGAAGCACCATCTCTTCCACTTGATTTGCATATAATAGAAGCCTGCTGGAATATGAAGTATCACTGTCCCTCAAAACCTTTTTGATCCACGGACCGCCATAGAGCTCTTCTGAATGTGAACTTCCACAACTTTCCATGAGAAATAAATCCAATTTTGAGAAGAATGAGATAGTGATGAACTTGCAAGAATAATATTGTGACTTGGGTTAATTAGTGTTTTCTTGATGTATACACAGACGGATATATATAAAACTTACTTTTCAAGTAATATTTATTCGCCTTGCATGAGGAGGATTTGAGAAATCTTTTATATATTCCCCTGTGGAATTCTATTTGCAAGAAATATTAATTGTAAACGGCCAGTTCATACAAAACTCCCGAATTTTGTCATATTTTAATAATTTCCCTAACTTTTGAAACTTGGCAACACGCTTCTTTGAAGTTTTAAGTTTATACAAAAAGAAAAAAGAAAAAAAACTTTCATTCTATTAGTTTTACTGATTATTTATCTCTAAACGATTTAAAATTTAAGAGACTTATCAGATAAACTAAAAAAAAAATACAGCTTAAAGGGCATAAAATTGATTAGTTTACGTTGCATAGGGTTATAAGTTAGCCAATTTAATGTTAAGTTTTCAAAGCTGAAGAACTAAGAAGGTTATTTATATACGGTTCTAATTTTAGGAAAGTTTTTTGTAATTTAGTTATTATAAAAGTCAGGAAAATTATTTTTCTTACCATGCATAGATCATGTGCAGAAAATTGTTTTCCATGTAATTATAATTAGGGAACTTGATATTTATGGGATAATTAGTTTTTATTCTTTGTTTACCATACTTCTGATTATTCTTTGAGACTAACATATGTAGTAATAAACGATAAATATGCCGGGTGAATAATCTTATATACTGGTAACTAAACGATAAATAATTAAATTGATATAATTTTCAGCTTGATTCAAATTGATACAATGTAATTTAGAAATAACTACTTAATTTTTTAGAGAAATAATTAATTACCCATAAAAATACATAATTTTTGTAAAAAAAAAAAATACATAATATGATTTGAGTATCTGATTTGTTGTTATAACTCCACTTAAATTTTGGCCGATTTTAAAACTTGGTTTGAGTATCACAAGTTGAAATAATTTACCCATAATAATCATATTCCCTTGCACGTGTTTTGATAGGTATTAATTAATAGCTTTCTTTTTTGCCAACCAATTCATAGAGTGTTTTTTGGGCCAATAATTAATAGAGTTTACACTATATTATCTCAAACGTGCCTTTGTAAGTAATGGCCATTTATTTTGTCTTGACCACGTGCTTAGTGTGGTAATGATTATGTTGACGAGAGGTTGTACATTGTGATTTTATTATATGTTTTATTGTTTGCACGCATGCACGGAGCCATAATGATTTAAACCATCACTACTTCATGTCTCAGATAAAAGTTTTTTTTATGGCTTTACTTTTAGAAAAATCTCCCAAACAGATGTTTAAAATTACTAAATTTCAAATAAAAAATTTCTGAAATAATGTGTTATTATTTACAAGTCTAGTATTGTCGAAACCTATTAAAATAATATTACCAAACTTGATTTGGACTTTAATAATTTCAAGCTTCATTTTATAGAATTCTTTCTTACTTTTCGATATTATTAGCATATATTGCTGTTTTATTAGTATTGATAGCAGATTTTTGAAGATGTATTTTAAGTTGGTGGGAAAGAATAATCAAACCGGTATATCAACTCAGTCCATTTAGATGTAAGCATTTCAAATTTAAATTCAAATAAGAATAATTATATTATTGGTTTTTCGAATTTACTCTTGTTTATTTTATGCATATTCATATATTTTGTCATAAACAATTAGAAAATGGGGAATATAATGCTGTTATTATGTGATGATTATACGCATGACATCATCATTAGAGGTATCATTTGTTTATTTCATAAGATAATCATATTACAACTCATGCTTTTGGTTTGGATCGGAGGTTCAGTTTTCATTGAAATATTAATTGGGAGAAAGAAACTAAAATACCCTCAAAAATGTTAAAAGGCAAATTAGGATGGGTAAATTTCAAAATCCCAAATTAGACTCCTTGTACTATTTTGAAATTTTAAAATATTGTAAAATAACAACATTGTTATTACTCTACTTTCATATAGTTATTGGCTATTCTAGTTTAATTATTGATTACTTTTGTTTTTCAAAGTTCTAGCAACTACTTTTATATAATTATTAGCCATACAAAAGTGGCAAAATAACTAAACAAAAAATAGTCACTAGATCTCCAACAACACTTAATGTATTTTTTGAATTTTTGAAAGAAAGTAGTTAATAGTAAAATTAGAGTAGTCAATAGCTAAATAAGAGTGGCCACCAAATTCTTAAAAATAAAAGTAGTCAATTGCAATACTGGGATAGTCAATAACTAAATAAGAATAGTCATTAGAGTTCTAAAAACAAACGTAATCAATAGCTTAAAAAAAGTGGTCAATACATATGAAAGAACAGTCACCGAAGTTCCTAAGACATCTCATCGAAGCTCTGATGACTGGCCATTAGTAGGGTCACGGGTGCCAGAGCTCTGGTGGCTAGAAATCGGCTATGGGTGCTAAGGTGGCAATATTTAAAAAAAAAATAGTGAAGGGCATTTGTGTAATTTGGCAAGATTTGAAAATTCCAAAATAGTACAAGGGATTTGAATTGGAATTTTGAAATTCATCCACATTAATTTGTCATTTAGTAATTTCTATGGTACTTTATTGTCTTTTTCCCTTATTAATCACTCATTTTTTTTCCTAAAATTTGTAGCATATTATAAGTATAGAGTCGTATTCTTAGCAAGAGATGAAAATGATAGGCAACATTTGGTTAGAATACTTTCCACAGCTAATAAAATTAGAGTAGAAGATAGTAAGTTATACATGTGTTTGCTTTGTAAAATTTGTTAAAATTAGACATATACTTTTGTTTAAAACATTTATTTATAAAATTTCAATTAAAGTTCTGCACTGGTTATTGTATATGCTGTCCTGACATGATTGTGTATAATAGTAGATCCTTATCAATACATGTTAACTTGTTATTTTCAGAAAAGAAGTTTGTTTTGTAGGTTGGAAGCATTGAATAATCGATCGCCTTGTCATTTAAACTTTTAAAATAATTCTAAATTAAATTTATATAGTATGGACTTGACCACAACTATAGATTTTCAAACGGTTAGAGCACAGCACCTTCACATGTGATGAGGGCAAAGATTGCACGAACCAATAAGTGACAGTTGCAAAAGAAACTATCATTTAGTTGTAACAAAAATGTGACAATTAACACAACTAACGATCACGTATTGCTGGTATATTTTAATAAAATAAAAAGTAAACCAATACAAGATAGCTCTCGATGTATAACTGTCCAATATCTCATTTTAAATGATTCATGCTCTCACCTCTTAAGGTTCTACTATGTTTTGATTTCAAATTTAATTTCAGAAGCTGTTAAGTTGATTCAAAAGGCTATATAAGCCCCAACCCTAAGCATCATTTATATATATATATATATATATTAATATTATATTTCATTGTTTTTGTTTCTGCTATTCAATACCAGAGCAACCATGTCATCGGAACGCCCAATAGGAGATGAGGCTTCTAGCACCATGGCTAATGCTACCCTTCTTCTGGTGGAATTAGAGGTGAATGTCACTAGAGTGGGATAGTAGTATCCCACTGATGGCTTGGACCCCCCGGAAAGAGACCTTCTTTGCCCTCCACCCACTATTTGAAAAAATAGTTTTCACGACGCTAATTTACAATGGTTAAAAGTAAAAACACTATTAAAAAAAGATAGTGACATTTTTGTAATTAGGTTGTGGTAACTTTTGACTTTTCATAGCAGTTCCTTAAATAGCAACAGTGAAAATTCCAACCCTCGGGTAAAAGACCAGTGCTGACATTTGAAGTTACAATGGTGTTTGGTAAAATGCTGTGGTAAGTACTTTTTCACAGTGGTTAATTAAATAACCACTGTGCAAAATACTTTTAACAGAGGTTTACTAAATAACCACCGCTATTCAAAATTTTAACCTATCCCCTCTGGCACGATAACACTTACATTTTCATAGAATGTCATGGGCTCTCTCTCTAACCCACCACTATTGAAACTTTCTAACCCCACTATTTTAGGCCAATCCCCTTTATTTCCACCATCTTTCACCATTGTATTGTCTGGTTTCATTGTCCGTCATTGATCTCGTCATCGAAAGGGGGCTTTTTTCAAGTTTTTCACTCTCTTCTACCATGTTAGTATGCTCTAACTTATTTGGTTGAAAGTATTTGTATATCAAATGGGCTGCTTGATTTTAGTTTTGGGACATCCTTATTGCTTGTTTTGATTATTGTTGTTGTTTGGATTGTTGAGTTTCATTTTGGATTAATGTATATGGCATGTTGAGTATGAAAATGTGAATTACGTTCTACAAACGGCATTAGGTTCTTGTGGAAACTTTTGTTGTTATTATTTTTCAAATTTGCCATTTTTTCATAATTTTCAAATATTAAATTCAAATTTTTGACAAATTTTTGTTGTAAATAATACGTTGAATGTTTGGCCAAAATGTTTTTTCATTAGGAACTTTGATTGATGGTGGGGTATTGTTGAAAATTTCATGGCAAATAGATATCATTTGAATTCCCATTTTGGATTTAGAAGTTTTGCTTTTAAGCATATTTATTTGTTAGTTTGAGATTATTGTTTTTGTTTTGTTGGTTATAATTGTTAGAATTTTCCTTTTATTTGGTTATGTTTTTTGGTTGGTTGATTTATATTTTTAATTGGTTGATTGGTTGATTTATTTGTTATGCAAATTATTTTGGATTCCTTTTATTTGAAAAGAAACTCTGCCAAACTTTTTATAAAATAAAAAAAGCATTCCCTTTAATTTGTAATTAAGTATTAGTCAAGTTTATTTGTTGACTAATACTTAATTATTTGATTTATTTGAATATTCAAATTAAGTAGTTAAAATTGAGCTTGACATCTATGCTCTTTAACTTTGTAGAATAATGGATCGTACTTGGGTGAAAGCTAGGAGAATTAGCAAAGATTATGAGAATGAGATTGAAAGGTTTCTTGAGTTTGCTCAGAGAAATACCCCTAACAAAAAAGATGGCTTGCATTGTTTTCTTTCATGCAGCTAGTCATTTTATGAGTTGCAATATCATTTTCTTATTTTAAGTTATACTTATGCACATCCTAACTTTTTTCTTATTTGAACATATGCTTTAACCACATCTGCATGGAAAAAGGAAATGAGGGCACATATGGTTTTATGTGTCCTCAAAAGGTCATTCTACATGATGACCACAATGACCCATATCAAGAAGAAAATATATTTTACACCTTACCTAAAATGGTAAGTATACTGTTTTATTTGGGACGCACACAAATTATATATATAATTATAATTAACAAGAGTTATATTTTGTAGTTATCATTGGACTCTTCTTGTTCTGGTCCCCTATGATAATGATGTCTATTGGTATGATTCCCTCCATGGAGCGCCACAAGAGTCAACCAAGGATATATATCATTTAGATATGAGTTGATGTTTATAAAGTTTACAAAAATGTGCTATAATATCTTTTCCCCCCTAATTGTTGATAGGGCTTTTCAAAGTTTCAATGTAGTGATGAAGAAGAAAAAGCCATCACCAATATAGATTCTCCCACAAGTATGTTGTTCTAAACTAAGTTTTATGTTTTTGAGTTTTTTAGATAATCAAAGTTAAATATTCAATCCTATCTTTCATTTTGTTAGTATCATTGTCAATATATGAGTGTTGAATGTGGATATTGCATTATTCACTATATGAATGACATCATTGAGACAGGGGTTACTACGAAATTAGATGAGGTAAATGAAAGTTACATTGTAATTCTTCAATTTTTGTCACATTTTTTATCCATTTGACTGATGGCTTTGTTCTTTTTAATTTACAAGCATTCCTAGATATTGTGGAATATGAACCTGACAAAATCAACTCAATGAGAGATGCTTTGTCAAAATTTTAAAGTTCAAAATTTTGGTACTTATTAATAGTTGAATATAGGTTTTTTAGTTCATTGTTTATTAGGTTTAGTTAAACTATAGATTGGTTAAGTTGTTGATTGTTAGGTTTATTTGAATAAGAATTGAAAACTTTAGTTATCTTAGTGTTAGATTTGAGTTTTAGCATTAAATTCATTGAATTTTAGTTTTTAAAAAATTGTGTTTTAGTTTTGAATTGGTTTTGCATTCTTCTAATATGTTTTGCTAGCCAGAATTGGTCTGTTTGCTTTGGTATTGAAGGGAGGTTGTATAAAAATTAAAACAAATTTATATAAAAAGACTTGAACTTTTCACAGTGGTTATATATTTAATTGTTGTGAAAAACGTAAAAACACTTTTCATGATAGTTAAATATATAATCATAGTGAAAAGTGACCTATAAATGTTGTTTATTGAACACTTTTCATGGCAGTTATTTCCTGAAAACTGTCATGAAATGTTAATTTTTCCTATTCTTTTTACGTTGACAGTATCTATTGTGCCTTCAAAACTGCAGTGAAAAGCCCTTTTTAATCGCAATAAATCGCAATAAACCGCAATAAATGATGTTTATTGTAGTAATGACCTAAGCTACATAGGAAAAGCTTAAAGCCAATCCCAGGGAATAGCGAAGCTTCATTGGGTCTTTCTGTCTAGGTGCAAGTAGTCTGCATATTCACATACATGAAATTGTCCACTAGTTCCTACGTAAGGAAGCACCATATATGGCAGCCAAACAAAATGAACTAATCGCATTAGTTTAGTCCCTGGACAAGAAGATGAACAAGGTGATTGAGAATCTATTATGGTTGCAAAACAATTACCACCCAAACATACATGTTATAGCTTGGAATTCATAATATGCTTACGAATTTAACATTTTCATAATATAATGACATGTTTGGAAACTCTCATGCATTCATCATAAATCACATAGGCCTATGACATGTTTCAAATATTATCACATACACAATGCATGAGTTCATCAAGTCATATAAAATAATCAATATGTCATACTTGCAAGCAAATACCAAGCACATAAAAGTATCGTAAAGTTTGCTATCTTTTAAATCTTCACATTCTTTCTCTTGCTCCCTATGTATCCAGCCTTTGAAGTCATTTGATCAACCTTTCCATACATCTTCCTTGGCCTCTAATGGCCTTAAATACATTAACACATCATACATTTTATCCACTAGAACCTTGATAATGAGCCACATTCAAATATAGATCTCATGAATATACGTTAACCTCTAACTTTTGGACTTTCAATCTAATCCTTCTAAAATCAATTTCACATGCTATTCTCATATAATTTTGTATGCAAAATCTATTTCTAAGCTCAAAATCAATACAATTCAACTCCTTCCCCTTCATCTAGCCATGCATGAAACTTATAGGGCTTTTAGGACAAAATTCCATTTTCAATTCTAATACTTCTAAAAGTAACATTCCATATATATATATATATAACATAAACAAAACAATTAAATAGCTTAGAGTATTTGATTAATGA
The DNA here is from genome assembly GCF_004799145.2 of Neltuma alba. Lineage (NCBI taxonomy): Eukaryota > Viridiplantae > Streptophyta > Magnoliopsida > Fabales > Fabaceae > Neltuma > Neltuma alba. The sequence continues at coordinate 588,121 of NW_021635235.1, forward strand.
AAAAATGAATGAAAACAAATCAGGTTGACTAGCTAGCTTGCTAGCAGAAAAATGACACAATAACTAATATCACATCAAACCTATTTCAATACAAAGAAAGGGAAAGTGGGGCAAATAAGAATAAGAAGCTTTGAACTTACAACATAAAGAGAATAGAGTAAGAAGATGAGCATAAAAGTCTGTGACAAAAGAACAAAGGAGTGAGTATGAACTTTCCCTATGAAAAAGATGCGAAGTTCTGCCAGTGAAACCACTTCGTTGATGGCATTAGTAGTTTACGCCATGATAAACAGATATGGGTTTGGTGAGAAAGGTTGCATTGATGCTAGTTTTTTTGAACGCACAAGTATTAGAGAGCTTGTTTTAGCAACATAATAAATGATAGGTTTAAATATATAGTAGATAAAAAAGGCAAGTAATGTGCTAAAAGGACATATATGTCCTTTCTTTCTTACGAAAAATCAACATGTATCTCTTTTAACACTTTACGTGAGGGTCTTTACTAAAAAAATCATCATGTATTTTGGTTATCAATTTATAAAGTGAGATACATAAATTTATATGACTGTCTTTTTTTTTTAATGGTCATATATTATTATCATTTAATATAACTTTCTTCTTTATGTGATGGGTATACTAAAAGAAACAACATGTATTTTATTTTTCTATATAGTTTTATATATTATATATTATATATTATATAAGGGGCTATTGCACCTTCCACAATAGATTAAAAACTAAAAACATAAATAACAAAAATAAACTAAAATAATGAAATACATATATATTTTTATAGCTCTATCTCCTTAGAGAGATCGACGGAGATTGAGGAGGGAGTGTCAAAGGCCATGCTGTAGTCCACCTTGTTCTTATGTAAAACAAGGTTGAACTTGTGATTGAGGTTGTGGGTATAGATGGCAAGCCTATGCATCCTTCAGTAAATACGAATGATCACTTAAGTAGTTCTTTCAATGGCTTAGGGGGTTTCCCTATAGTGGTAGAGAAGGAAGGGGAATAGGTGAAGGAGGTGGAGCAGGAAGGGCAAGAGGAGGAGGTCCCTAGTAAGAGGGATGTATAGCTTGAGGCCGCTGGCATCTCACCATGGCAGAGAGATAGGTTATGGCTATTGGCATTTAACTATGGCAAAAGGAAAGAGATGGGGAGCAATTTTTGGTACAAGAAAGAAGTCAAGGTGAGGGGTTTAAATAGAGGGGAAATGACACCTTAGTGGCTAGATATATTGCCATAATGATTCTTGGAAGTTATAGAGGGATAGCCATTCCTAGCTGCTCTGTAGTCAACATTGTGTCATTTCATATTTTGACATAGTCTGAGGGGAGGCAAGCAAAATGTGCAGAAGCAATACATGACGATTCTTAGGATACTTGTCTTTTTTTCTTTTACAAAAACATCATTTTAAATGATTGTTGATAAAAGGAATTGTCATGTATATGCAGCCAATATGTGATGATTATAAATATAACTATCACTTATTTCTTAGTACGATCTATGCTTAAGTGATAGGTGATCATGTTTTATTTTAACCGTCACATATCTAGTAATATACATTTGAAAATCTATAGTAATGACATTTGTATTTGAGGTACTCTTTATAATTTAGTGATAAACAAAATTCATTCTATAATTAAGAGAATTATTATGTGTAATCTTCATTCATCTAAAGAGTTATTAAAGTTAGTGAGACTTTGAGGGATTCTTACCTTACAAGTAGTAAGGGGGACTTAAGGTTTCCTAGTACCCAACTAAACTTGGAGTTGTAAGTAGCTTCACAAGTGCTTAGATCAAACTTGTGGAATTATGATGGTTCTCAAGTACCCAGTTTAAACTTGAAGGATATAGTGTATTAAAAATCTTAGGGGGTGCTTGGGGACTAGATATAGGTCAATAAAGAGAACAAATCATTGGTAGACATTCAAGTGAATAGGCTTTCAGAGTATTAAAAGAAGATTTGTAATTTTATCAAGTGCTATAGAGCCTACTTATAATGTTGAAGCTCAAAAGTTGATTATTGTTGTATGTTGCATTTTTCGCAATTACTTGATGAATGTAGACCTTGATGAAAAGCTAATCCTTGAAGAGGATGATGAACTTGCAGCTAAAGATGAATTTAACAATGATAACCATACTCTAAGAGGGGAGAGAATTAAAGCAGCTCATGGTAAGCCTATAAGGGATGCAATAGCTCATCAAATGTTGATTGATTATGAAAACAATACTAGGAACTAAACTTTACATGTTCCTTTACTATATAGTTGGTAGTTTAATATGTTTCTTAAAAATGAACATTTATTGTAATAATTGAAATTATTGTTCCATTATTTGTTTAATGTGCTTGTTTGATATTGAACTTTATTGTGTTTCTTTGATCTTGTTATTTGCTTATTTAATGTATCATTTTCAACACATTGTTTACTTATATTATCTTTCAATTCTTATCAAAGGAAATTGTAAACCCTATTATATTTGTTGTAAGCTGTATTCTCTATCTTTGCTCTCTCTGACTCATCTTGTTTGGTAGCTTCAACATCAAGTCCAACCTCATCGTCATCTTGTATGGTGTTGTGCATCATAGGTTTGTCTCTTTTCTTTGAATGGATCTTTGAAGGAAAATTGTCAATCTCGTCCATCTCCTTCTTTTTCTTTGAACAATAAGGGAAATAATATCATTTATTATTAGCCTTATCCTCTCAATTTTTCTTTGACAGATTGTGACTATTCAATCTATAGTTTTTCATTCATTATAAATTTTTAGTCAGTATTTTTTTCCTCAACTTAATTGGATTGTGTTTTTATAACTTCAAAGTACACTTACTTACAAACTGTCTTGTTAGTTCATTGTGATATCTCTATCTTATGATGATGTCTAACTCATGGGTATAAATTCTATAGATTTTATGGAGTTATAGCTATATTTATTCATCACTACTTGTAATGTAATTAAGGAATGTGTGTATTTATTATTGATTTTATAGTCTAATTATTCATCATATATTGTTCTTTCATAGTTAAAGTATATACATGCCACAAATAGTGTGCCTGTCTTGTCCATTTAGCAATACCCATATATTAAGTTTGATGAAGTTCTACATTTAATTGCATCCAAAATACATTTTGCATGTTGCCCCAAGACTGCCTACTATTGACAACTTGATATCACTCAATATAGAGCATGATAAATGCACTTTACTGCTTGTTAATTCATGTTTTCTGGCTGGAGAATTAGATATACATATGTATAACAAGATGATATAAAATTTTTAGTTAAGTCAACTTGTTTTGGTCATTAATTTGGGGTAATTCTTTTCTTTATTTGTTAGATGGATTCTGAAACGGATTTTTTGATGTAATAATTGGAAAATGTTGGAGACTTGTAGCCTGTCTTGTTTGTCTTGATGTTCAGTATTGTGTGGCTTAGATATATAATCACAAGAAGAAAATAACTTATAATATGAGTTCTATAAGAGAAAGGGTATATGAAGAAGTAATGTATCGAATAACTTACACTTTTAGTGGTCGAGATATTGTTAGAATGAGTCTTAAAGCCTTCTTAGGATTGTGTGATATGTTAGAAAGAGATGCTTGCCTAAAGCCCACAAGATACTCAAGTGTGAAAAAACAATTTGCTAAAACCCTTTACATCTTATCACATTAAACAAAAAATCATGTGGTTAAGTTTTGGTTTAGACCACTACTACAAAAAGATCCATTTTCGTCTCCTATTTTCGTCTGAAATTGAAAACAGATGAAAATATGGCCCCATATCCGTCTGTTGGGGCCAAACTGTCACATATGAGCCTCTATATTCGTCTGGTCAATAATGCCAGACAAATATTAGGGCCCATATTCATCTGGTCATCCAACCAGACGAATATGGGCCGCCAGTGGCCCATATTCGTCTGGTTGGATGACTAGACAAATATGGGCCTTGTTTTAGGGCCTATATTCATCTCTTGCACTTTACTTTTTTCACTCCCGCCTCTTACTCACACCTTCATTTTCTCTCTCTCCCCTTCAGCTCCCAAGTCCTCCAACTTTCAAAGCTCTAACCTTCGGCCTTCCAAAGTCCATTCCCCTATTCTGCCCCCTGGTGTCGTGGTCCTCCCAACCCCACCATAGTCCCCCCTCCCCTCGGTCGTGGCCCCCCCAACGCCACCCTGGTCCCCCCAGTTCCCTACCCCTAACCCCACCGTGGTCCTCCCAGTCCCCCCCACCTTGTGGTTCCCTACCCCTCCACTGTGGCCCCCTCGTGTCTCCCCACCCCCAACACCCCTCACCCTCCCCCAAAAAACATTCCCCTATCCTCTTTTTTCAATTGAAAGTTGACTCCTCTCTTTCATTTTAATTTTTTTCCCTCTCTCTCTTCTTCTTTTTTACTCACATTTTGCTTGTTTGTGTATTTGCAGCTCATCGTGGATAATCTACAGCTCTCCCTCATTTTTAATTCTCCACTTCATAGGTAAGTTACGTTAGATATCTTTTTAAGGATTAATTGATTGTGCATATTGTTTATGTTGCTGTTTGATGAACCTGTTGGAATTAGGGGGGCTTGTGATTGTATTGTAATTTAGATTTTTGATGAAATATAGATGTATAACCAATAATGGAATGGAATTAAGTTTTTGATTTTATATTATTTATATTTTTGTTTTCATTATATCCATGAATTATGCAGAATGAATGGTTTTAAATATTTTGTTATAGTAGTTACGATGTTCAACTCACATTTTTTTTGCTTCACTCATTTTTTTTTGTGTTTCCAGCTCACCTGTGGGTAGTCTGTAGCTCTTTTCATTTTACATTCTTTACTTCATAGGTAAGTATGATATCTTTTTAAAGATTAATTGATCATATATATTGCTTATTGTTGTTTGATGAACGTATTGGAATTAGGAGTCTAGCTTGTAATTGTATTGTAATTTAGATTTTTGAGTAACCTGTGGGTAATGCAAATGTATAATTAATAGAATGGAATTGATGAGTTTTTGATTTTATATGATTTGGTTTTTTGTTTTCATTAATTATATCTATGAATTATGAAGAAGGAGTGGTTTTAAATATTTTGTTGTAGTAGTTATGGTGTTTGATGAAATGGCTATCTGTATGAATTACATGAAATTAAAGTATTATTGATTTCAGTCTTAAATTAAATTTAAATTTTTTTTACAATTACTTATATATTAACAGAATTGATCGTAGTTGGATGAGTGCTTTGAGAACATCTAAGCAAGGAACAAAAAACTGGACGAGGCATTAAACCGGTCGAGACAGTAGGTCAAGGGTTACTGGTCGAACCGAGGTCGAACCGGGGTCAGACCGGTCATATTAAAATAATATAATTTAATTCATAATATTAAAATGAAACAAAATTTATAAATAATAATCAATAAAAAAAAAGATGAGAAGCTACAAAAGTTGGTTTAATGTTTAATAGTACCAAGCAAATATTAATGAAATGCATATCTTCACTATGAAAAATCAAAGTCATCACTAAGATCATTGGCATGGACTGACATGTCAACAGCTAGATGAGGAAAAGCAGGAGCAACAACATCATCTTGTAAAGGTGGAGGGTCAGCAGTGTCCATATCTTCATCACCTATGTAAAACAATGATCAATATTAACAATCATACAAAAAATTATATATTTGTATAGAAATAAAGTCTTAATTATATATATAAAGTTATAAACCTTCATTAGCCTTCTCAAGAGTTGTTGAATTAGCAATGCCCTCATTGTTAAGGACGCTTTCGAATGAAGCCACATCTCTATCATTAAATTCCGGAGTGGGATCTTCTTCAGCGACCCAAAAATCCACCATATCAATGTTTTCATAGTCAATTGGATCATAACTTTTTCTCTTCTTCAATGTAATCCTTTAATGACAAATAAAATTCCAAATAAATATAAATCAATTAAAATAAAAAAACTAAAGATATTCACAATTTTCAAGATTACCTATGCTTCAGTCGCAAATTATAATTGGTGAAAACCAAATCATTCAGCCTTTTATGTTCCAATCTGTTTCTTCTTTTCGTATGAATTCTTTCAAATAAGCTCCAATTCCTCTCACAACCAGAAGAAGCAGAAGTTTGACTAAGAATACGCATTGCAACACGCTACAATTCTAGAACTGAACAACCATAATATGTCTACTATTCATCTGCATAATAAAACACATTTAGTATCCAATATTATATAAAATTAGTGAATAACCGTGAATAATTGAATATAATACTTACAAGGGTCTAGTTTTTGTGTAGCTTTTTGACATGAGGGTCTAGTAAAAGATTCCTTCCTTTCGCGATAAGTAGTCGCTTGTTTCATTACCAGGAAGCCATCAATATCCTCATCTAAGTAAGACTCCACAACATCAATTAAAGCCATCATCAATTTTGACTTGCTAGGATAGTCTGGACCATATGTAATTGCAGGATTCAACAAATACGATGCCGCATGAAGATTGGTCTTCAGATGTCTATCCCATCGAGTTTGAATGATTGTTGTGTAAGGCTTATACAGTTCCTTATTCTTCTTAAACATCTCCTTAATTGCCATTTTTGCCCTTTGTATTCCTTCATAAACATAAGGTAATGAAGGTTTCTCATCTGAGTCCACAATTCTCAATAATTTGATGAGAGGAGATACAATCTTCACAACTTGATAACAATCATTCCAAAATTGATTATCTAAAATGATTGCACTAAAATTTTTTCCTGCTTCAGTCTTCGATAATCTATGGTCCACAAAGTGCTTATCAACCACTAGAGCCTGCAAGTCATTGTTATGCATATATATGCTATGCAATGTAATAAATGTCGTAGCAAATCTTGTGGCACTAGGATGCACAATTTCTTTCCAACTCGGTCTTTTCCTCAGCCATGATAAGAAAACCATATGATTATATGCAAAGATAGTTACCTTTGATGCCTTTGATGCAAGGTCTGACACATGAGACATGCTGGAAAAGTCTTTCAATATAAGATTCAAACAATGAGCAGCACAAGGTGACCAATAAATACTTTTATACTTTTCCTTAATCAACCTGCCACATGCTACATAGTTGGCTGTATTGTCAGTTACTACATGAACAATATTCTTAGGACCAATCCACTCAATAACTTCACAGAATAGTGTAAACAAAGTTTTAGCATCTTTGACTAGATCTGATGCATCAACAGACTTCACAAATACCATACCGTGAGTAGAATACACTAAGAAATTTATCAAAGTATGTTGCCTGATATCAGTCTATCCATCAGCCATGAGTGTGCAGCCGTTGTTTTTCCATTTAGCTCGATGGCTATCAATAAGTAACTTACATTCTTTTCTCCAATCACTCAGCAAATTAGTTTTGAAATCATAAGCACTAGGGGCTTTAAACCCAAGGCCAATTGAAGCAATACCATCTACAGCTTTTTGAAATAACGGGCAATCAAATGCTTTAAATGGAATACAGTTCACAATTGCCCATTCAGCAATCAACATTTTCACATTGTGTTTTGCTTCTTTTGTTGCTAATGCACTTTTAATACTTGGCTGGGAATCAGGAGTTGTACGAGGAGCAAAATAATTGTCCATACTCCCCGTAGCTTTTCTTTTTTTTGCACTACTCATGATAATTGGAGAATCAATGTGAGTTTCTTCAATTTCTTCTTCTATATTTCCAATAGATTTTTTTTTAACACTCTTTTAAAGATTTTGTCATTCTATGATGTACATCATGCGAAACTTTTTTAGAAAAAGATATTTGACCAGTGATACCAGCAAGGTGTTGCTTCATTCTTTTTATCCCACCACCTCTATAACTATTACCACAAAAAAGACATGTGTATACATTTTGTGTCCCTTCTTTTTAATAAGCAACATGTTCCCATGCAGGATCAGTCTTTGCACGTAATGAAGAAGTGGGTGCAGAAGGAGTGGAAGTTTTAGTATTGGGAGTCGAAGATTTAGTATTAGGAGTGACATTATCATTTCTAGAACTTTGATTATTTGAAATATCCATCACTGCTACCTCTTGGAAAGGAAACAAAATCCATACAAAATCAATTTAATCTAGTATCAATTTATCTACCATATACCGATATGTCAATCAATGCTTCAAGTTACAAACATAACGTATGCATCTGTACATAATTATATGTCTTAAATCTTCAAATAAAAAACATCACCAATCAATACTTCAGACATGTGAAACATACTTTATCTATCCAGAATCAATTTAATCCAATCTCCAAAGGAAACAAAATCAATTTAAGTTTATCAGTTTAAGCTGTTCATACTTTGTATATTGTCCATAATCAATTTAATCCGATAATCCATATTATTTCAGCAAATTCATCTACTTTTCTCTCCTACTTCAAGTATTCATCAGAAATCAAAATACAATTTTCATCTCCTCCTTGCCAAATCTTTTGACAGCTGAAGAGAAAAAAGCAACAAAGACCTATGACTCTGGATTTAGCTTCTGTGAACTGCCAAACTGCGAATGCTAAAGGCCAAGTAGGACGTGGTCACGCTGAGGGAGACCTGCGAGCTCAAACCGCCAGACTAGTGATGCGATAGTGACTTTGCAAGGTGGAAAGCTGTGATTTTTGGTTTCAGATCTACCGTAGACTGCGAGGACATTGAGGGAGATCAGACTAGCTACGACTGTGATTTTGGAGCTCTGCTGAACAATGACCTCTGTCAGAGACTGTAGTGCCGTCGGCGACACTAAGGAGCAGGGATTGATTTTGGTTTGAGGGAGGAAGTCGGGTGAGCTGTCGCCAGGTTCAGTTTCAGGGGAGGGAAAATGAAAGATAGAATGGGAGACAGTTGCGACTTGTGAGCGAAAAGGAAAGGAAGAACCAAAGAAGAGAAAATTTTTTTTCAATAAATAAAACGACAATGTTTTGGGGGTGCTAACAGGCAAAAAAACTGACCAACCAGCCAACCGGGAAATACCCGGTTCATTCTGGTTATAACCGGTTGGACCAGTTTTTTCCCAGTTCGATGGTTCCCCGGTTAAGCAACTCATCCGGACCAACTAGAGACCGGTTTACCAGTTTTCCGATTGAACCAGCCAGTCCGGTCTATTTTTTTTCCTTGCATCTAAGGAGTATGAGGACGACGTAGAAGAATTTATTGAATTTACCAAGAGGAATGCTTATGACAAAAGTGAAAAGTATTTTTCCCCCTGTATTAATTGTTTAAATGGGAAACGATTGACTATTGATGGTTTAAGGGATCACTTATTTTGTGAGAGGATAAATCTTCAATATACAATATGGATATGGCATGGTGAAAGAGGAACAATGCCATTGGTTGAAGAAGAGGAAGTGGTGGGTGGATTCAATGATAGAATGCATGATATGATTCATGATGTTAGGCTGGTGCTCTCCGCACAATCACATATAAATGATAGCTTGCAAAGTGATGCAGAAATAGCTTTATACCCTCGGTGTTCTACGTATACACTGTTGATAGCTGTATTAAAGTTATTCAATTTGAAGGCAACTAATGGATGGACAGATAAAAGTTTTACGGAATTACTTCAATTGTTAGGTGATATGCTTCCGACTGATAATGTTCTTCCAAATAGTGTCTATGAGCCAAAGAAAATCTTGTCTTAGATAGGAATGGGCTATGAAAAAATACACGCTTGTCCTAATGATTGCATATTATACAGGTTTTCCTTCTTGTTATATTTCAGTCGACATTGGTCGTTGTGCATTCCTTGCCCCAGAGATAATGTCATTTACTGGTTTAATGCATTGAGTCGTCCCCCAAGCAAGGAAATGAAACATGTCTTTGACACATAAGTTTTATCATCATATATTTAGTTTTCCTACTTCATTAAGTTGTTCTAATCTCTGGTCATTTCTATTTGGTCATAGGTATGATTATTTGCTTTTTTCTATTGAATTGTTTTTCTTTAATTATCTTATTTTGATGAATTCAATCTTCTTATTTATAACTTACAGATCTTTGATGATGACAAATATTATAATGATGAAGAGATTGATGCTATCCGAGATTGTTTGGCGGGACAATTTCTTCAAGAGTTTTACTCTCAAAATGATACATGAGGTTGGCTTGGATGGTACTAAAGTGTCTAGGATTATTTTGATTGTTAAAACATATTAGAATGTTATTAGGATTGTGTATATATTCTTTTCTATGGAATGGATATGAATTTGGTGAATTATTATGTATTGATGTTATTAGGATTGTTGATTATGGAATGGATCTGAATCTGTTGAATTATTATGTATTGATGTTAATAGAATTGTGGATTATGAAATGGATTTGAATCTGTTGAATTGGCTATACTTTATTTTTTGCAAATCTTTCAGGGTTTTCTGTAAAAAAATTCGGGCAATTTCATATTTGTGAGGAAATTTTTTTTTATGGAACATATTCGTCTGTTGATGCGTCATTTTCATATGTTTTGATTGAACAGAGTTAACGATAAATTTTAGCTATATTTTAAGGACTACGTTAGGGTTATAGATACAACACACATATGTGCTAAAGTACCTAGGGTGGATGTTCCTTATTATTACGGTAGGAAGGAATTCCCTACACAAAATGTGTCAACAACTTGCACATTCGATTTAAAGTTCACTTATGTGCTTGTTAGGTGGGAAGGCACTACATTTGACTTAAGGATTATAAAAGATGCATTAAGACAAGAAGATAGCCTTAAGATTCTTCAAGGTAATAGTTCTACTAATTAGTAAAAAGTGAAATAATTAAATAACATCACAAATTTAAAACTAATAAAGTGACTATTTCATTTGATGATAGGGAAATATTACCTAGTCAATGCTAGATTCATGTTAACAGGTAGTCTTACAACATCTTATAGAGGAGTTTGGTACCATTTGAAAGAATATTTAGGTAGAAATTCGCCCCAAAATCATAGAAAACTTTTCAATATTTGACATGCATTATTGTGTAAAGCAATTGAATGGGCTTTTGGAGTATTAAAAAAAGATTTGTAATTTTATCAAGTACTGCAGAGCCTACTTATGGTGTCAAAGCTCAAAAGTTGATCATTGCTACATGTTGCATTCTTTGCAATTACTTTATGAATGTAAACCTTGATGAAGAGCTTATCCTTGAAGTGGATGATGAACTTACAGCTATGTTAGTGGTAGTCTCAACCAAGAGGGAGGTGAATTGGGTGAGATATAAAAATTTTACGAAATTAAAACAATGAACTAATGGAAACAGAGTGTGAGTTAGAGAGATTTCACTGTAGAAAAGTGGACACAGAATTTATACTGGTTCGGTCTCAACCACTTGAACTACGTCCAGTCCTCAGAACACCTCTGAGTATTGCACTATGTTCCAAGATTGATCGAGCTCTTAGTGCCTTAGTACAGTAATTGATACTCTTAATCACTCCCCCTTACTACCCGTAAGGTTACAATCCCACTCAAGAGTCCACACTCTTGAGTTTCACACAAGACGTGATTAATGATAAAAAATATAAACTCTCTTACAGAGTGAATAAATGATAATCACTGAAGCTCGGTGTATGGAAGAACAGAGTATTGAATGCAACAGTAAATGATCAACAGAGGGTAGCTCGCGTATTCAATCTGTTCATTTAATGCTTCTTCACGCCTTTCATAGTTGAGGTAGTTTAGTAACCGTTAGATGGAAGAGTTTCTAGCCATTGAGAGTCCGGTTGCGTGTTTTCCCAGTTGCAACGGTTTCCGCCATTAATGCTTTTGATAAGGTAGGTTACAGGCTACTTAGACAATCGTTGGAGAGCTGTTGGGTTTTTCTTTGTAATCTACAATAATACATTGATTCAATAAGTTTTTCTTTGCAGAGTAAGATCAAAAGCAAAACCGAACAAATGATAAAATGAACATTCATAGTTTACAAGTAGAATCAATCAGTTGTTAAATATGCTGAGCAATAACTGATCGTGCTTGATCGAAGTGGTGATTGATTACTGGTTGATCGATCAGGTTATCGATTATTCAGAGTAAGAGCTTTTGAAACAGATAACTAAGTTTATCGATCAAGTAATGAATTAATGATTTATCGATCAGGTGATCGATCAAAGGAAATAGTAACATCATACTGGTATGCAGAGAAAAAGATGAAGGTCACTTTTGATTTTGAATCTCTCTTTAAATAGAGAATTAAGACAATCATGAAGGCTGAGAAAAGCTCGAATGAAATAGATGATAAATTTTAAGAAACATCATGACTGGTTGAAGTTTAAACTGAAATCGCTCCATGATCGAACAAGTGATTGAACACTTGTTGATCGATCAGGTTATCGATAAACACGGTGTTATTAAAATAGATTTTAACGCAATAATTTTTGAACACATTATCGATAAATAGATGATAGATAACCTTATTGATAAACAATAAGCAAAAGTATATTCAATAAAAACACAGACTATGTAGGTTGATCGAATAGGTGATCGATTAATGAATGTTCGATGAAGTTATCGATAAAGTGGTTTAATCCTGTAAAGTCAAAGAATTGATTTATTGATCACGTTATGTGAAAAACAAGGTAAACATGTAAGTACGATAATTGATTATATTATCAATAATTTGATTATCAATCTGGTGATTGAAGAACCATAAACTAAGAGCGATGTACCGATGATCGATCATGTGATCAATAATTTGCTGATCAATCAGGTGATCGATAAGCTGCTAAAATAAGTACCTGCATAGAGAGTGTTATGAAGCAATATTTGATCATATTATCAAAAAATGGTGACTAAAGCAAAACATAGAATGAGTAGAGCGCATTACCATTTATCTGTCTTCTTATCGATAATCTGTTTATCGATCATGTGATTGATAATTGCCTGTCAGATTTATATTCCTTTATCTGATAGATGTTCGATCATCCTGATTATCGATAAAGTGATTGATAATTTACTCCAGACTTTCATACACAACTAAGTTAACAATGATTGATCAACACATTATCTAACACGTAATCGATCAAAGTTTCTGCTAAGTTACTTGATTGTACAGAGATATTATCTATCAGCTTATCGATAAGTTCTTAATCGATCAGATGATCAATCAACATACTGAAACACAAATTTCTTACTTTGTTATCATCAAAACCTTAATCCTAACATTCTCCCCCTTTTTGATGATGATAAAACATAGGTGAGGGATATTAACTAAGTAGCATCAGATAATAGTAAAATCAAATAAAATCAAATCAGATCAGATCAAAATGAGACAGAAAGGCAGCATAAAAGAAACTTTAACTGATAAGCAACAAAATTACACAACTATCATATTAGTAAGCAACAACTGTGAGAAACATACATTACAGAAATTGAATAAAAAAACTTAAACAACAAAATTAAATAGTAGAATCCTTATCATACATAACAGAAATTGAATAAAAAAAACTTAAACAATAGAATTAAACAGTAGAATCCTTCTCCCCCTTTTTGTCAGTATCAGAAGAAGAAGGGGAAGGAGTAGAAGCAGTAGGCACGGGCAGTGGAATAGGAAGAGGTAGAAGGTGAGAAAGTGGAGAGAATAGTGGAAAATATAAAGAAGGGCCTGGCTGGGGAATAGTAATAAGGGCTAAAGTGGTAAAAGGAGTAGGAGAGGTAGTGGGTACAGATGGTGAAGTGGAAATAGGAGAAGTGGGTATGGGAGAGGTAGATGGGGCAGGCTCATGGTGAGGAGGAGATGGTGGATGAGATAGTAAGTCCTCAAAGCTAAAAGTAGTGCTGGGGGCAGAGAAGTTGTTGCAGAGAGAGGTGACCATCCCTTTGAGCTCTTGGATCTCTCTGTCAATATGGTCAAATCTCTGAGAAACCTCCTTTTCCAAAACCATCATTGCTTGTTAGTGAAGATCTGGGATTTTGGAAATGCCCTCAAATTTTCTGTTTGAGACTTCCCCATAGTCTCTGGCAGTGGCATAGACTCTCCTATCAAACTCTTGAAGTTTAGTTTGAAACATGTCCCTAGTTGATCTCTCCATAAATGATGGTCCAAGGATATGAGAGGGAGTGGCAGTGGATTCGGCCTTATCTTGAGTTCTAGAAGTGCTGGCAGCCGGTTGCTTCCCTTTATCTTTCTGAATTTTCTTCTGTGAAGGTTTGAAGGGTACAGGAATCCTCATCTTGTTCAGCTGGGTGATACCAAAAGCAGGAACTTTTGTCTTGGATTCCCCAGGCTCAAAGGGGGCAATGTTATTTGCCTGTAGGATGTATATGGCCAACTGAGGATAGGGGATTGACGTAGACTTGGATTTGTTAAGAACAAAATCCTTTATTTCATTATAGATCAAGGCCCCTATGTTGATCTTTTCACCACTAATTATCCTAGTCAGCAGTAAATAATCATCCTGAGTTAAATGTGAAAAGCTCCCGGATTTGTTGATCATGCTCCTCAAATAGATAGAGTGGATTATTCTATAATAATCACACATCTGCTTAGGTGGAATGTTTAGCTCTCCAGGGTAGTCATCACTCTGCATCAAAATCTTATAAGCTTTTATATCATTCATATCTCCCCCTCTTACAGATTCTTGGGTTCCCAGCCACTCATTCAGCTTAGTACCAATAATGTGGATGGTTCGGCCTCTAAGTTTGACCCTTAAGTAATCTTCTATCAGATTGTCCTGCTCATCATATTCTTCTACTGATTCCATATTACAATAGAATCTCTTAATTACTTCAGGACAATATTCTCCACCAATTATCAGCCAATTCGAATAGTATTCCAGGGGGTTACTCAAGTCCAAACTAATTTGTTTATTTTTCTTTAGACTCTCAATATCCACAGACACCATAGGACAAAATCTTCGATTTGCAAAATTTGCCTTAAACTTAGCCAAATTCACATCTCTATCTAGGTTTCCAATCAACAGCTCAGAAAAATCAGATGGAATACCTTCAGTAGGAATCTGTCGTGACACACTTTCATTGGCTCTCTGCTTTTTCTGTCTCGATTTCCTAGGGATGGGAACTCTCAAGGCAGTCTTTACAGCTTTCTGAATTAAGGCTCCTTCATCTGACTCAGTTTCTGATTCCTCAGTGACTACTGGTAGCTTGGATTTGGACCGGGGAGATTTTCTTAGAGGAGTGGGTTGCTTTTCAGCCGGACTCTCTCAGATTTTAAGGACTCCTCTCTTCTTGGATGATTCTTCCCTTACTTTCGATCTATACCTCTTCTTAGTACCTAAGGGAGTAGTGTCGCTTGGTTGAGATCATCTCTTAGTGCTTTCTTCCCGCTCAATGTTCAGTTGCTTTACTCTTGCCAATTTTTGAGGTATCGAACAATTTCTGAGGAATTAATCAGTTGAAGGAGTGTATTTTGAGTTTGGTGGAGGTCGAGTAAGTGGCAGAGATGGATTCAAGTGGAAGGGAGTCAAAAATTTAATGGAATAGTGATTTTGGACTGTTGCGTGAAACAGGGGAACGGTTTTGTTCGAGCTGAGGTTCGATAACTAACGGGGGGTTTTCAAAAATTTAACGTTATAAACTTTAGAATTATCGATCATGTTATTGATCAACAGATGATCGATCACGTGTTCGATAAATATGAAGAACACACAAGAACACTGAAGACAATTATCGATCAAGTTATCAATAAAATTGATAGAGGGCATGTGTACTTGGTATGTTTTATCGATCATTTGATTGATAATCCACTTATCGATCAGCTTATTGATTAATGCTTATCAAAATTCAATGAAGTGTCTCAAAAACTTGTCGCTTCTGATCAATGTTTTGATCGATAATCCACTTATCAATCAGCTTATCGATAATCATCGTTCTAAATTTCTTCTTTCTCCTCACATGCTACATTTATCGATCAGGTAGTCGATAAATTTTCCCTTTGTGGCATTATGATTATTGATGTCTTGTTTGATTATTCCATACTTTGTTTACCTCTATTTTTCTTTGATAAAATAGAGCTTCTTGCAAAACAAATTTCTATCCACACCGATGCTTAAGTTAGTCATTTAATCATCAAAACATTAAATCTAAAGATTCAAATTTGAGAGATAATATGAGATTTCTTACAACTCATTGGGATTTACCATTCCCAATTCTCTTCTAAAGTAGTTGAATTTCTGTTGATCTAGAGGCTTCGTGAAAATGTCTGTTATTTGATATTCGGTGGGAATAAATTCTACTTTTACATCTTTCTTTTGAACATGATGGACTGGATTCTTAGACAGGCTTATTGTACTCGTGTTATCACATAGGATTAGAATCTCTTTCAAGTTGATTCCTAGATCCTGTAGTTGTTGTCTTAACCATAGAATCTGAGCACAACAGCTGGCAGTGGCAACATATTCTGATTCTGTTGAGGAAATTGCCAAAGTATTCTGCTTTTTGCTTGACCACAAGACAAGGCACCCTTCGAAAGATTGGCATTGTCCATTGGTGCTTTTTCTGTTCGTCTTATATCCTACATGATCTGCATCTGAGTATCCCATTAGATATTCTGCTCCCTTCTTTGGATACTAGATTCCCAAATTCTGAGTTCCGACAAGGTATCTGAGAATTCTCTTGATGGCTTCTTCATGTGATTCTTTTAGGGCTGATTGATATCTTGCGCACATTCCCACACTGAGTTGAATATCCGGTCTGCTAGCAGTGAGATAGAGTAATGAACCAATCATACCTCTATATCTGGTCAGAGTCATGTCCTTGCCCTTTTTGTCTGTATCTAGCGAGATGGTTGAGCTCATAGGAGTTTTTACACTTTTGGCATTTCTAATCCATATTTCTTTAGTAACTCTTTCAGATACTTTGTCTGGGATATAAATATACCATTTTTCTTCTGCTTGATTTGTAATCCCAGAAAGAAATTCAGTTCTCCCATCATTGACATTCGAACTCTCCCTGCATTAGCTTAGTAAACTCTTAACAAAAATCTTCATTAGTAGCTTTGAAAATAATATCATCCACATAAATTTGAACAATCAAAAGATCTTTCCTACTTCTTTTAATGAAAAGAGTACCATCCACTTTGTCTCTTTCAAATCTTTTTTCTATCAGAAAATTGCTAAGTCGTTCATACCAATCTCTAGGAGCTTGTTTTAAACCATATAAAGCCTTTTTCAGTCTATAAACGTGATCAAGAAAGTTTAAGTCTTCAAAACTAGGAGGTTGTTTGATAAAGACTTCTTCTCAAATATAGCCGTTCAAAAATGCACTTTTAACATCTATTTGATATAATTTGAAATCTTTTATGCAAGCAAAGGCTAAGAGTACTCGTATGGCCCCCAATCTAGCCACTGGAGTATAGGTTTCCTCATAATCAATGCCTTCTTCCTGATTATATCCTTTAGCTACTGATCTGGCTTTGTTTCTAATGATTTGTGCAGATTCATTGAGCTTATTTTTGAATACCCATTTGGTGCCTATGACTGGATGATCATTAGGTCTGGGTACTAATTCCCAAACTTGATTTCTCTCAAATTGGTTAAGTTTTTCTTGCATTGCAACTATCCAGAATTCATTGGATAGGGCCTCATCAACATTGATAGGTTCTATATGCGAGATGCATGTAGAGAAGTGCACTTTATTGAACACTTGTCTCCGGGTTTTGACTCCTTCATTGACTTTACCAATGACTTGTTCTAAAGGATGGTCTTGGTTATGTCTCTAAGCCTTAGGCTGCTCTAAATTTTCTTGTGAAGAAGGTTCATTTAAATCATTTTTGTCTTCTAAACATTCTTCTGAGGGTAATTTGTTTAAAAATTTGTTTAAATCCAATTTTTGAAAATTTTGAACGATCTCAGCATCATCATCTACATGTTTTGAAATCAGCTCAGTTTAAGAAAACACAACATGTATTGATTCTTCAATTGTAAAAGTACGTTTGTTAAAAACCCTATAAGCTTTACTACAATTAGAGTAACCAAGAAATAAACCTTCATCAGCTTTCGGATCGAATTTACCAAGATTCTCTTTGTTGTTGTTGTGAATGTAGCACTTACTCCCGAAGATCTTTAGATGAGCCAGGTTAGGCTTTCTTCCCTTGTATAGCTCATATGGTGTTTTCTCGAGCAGTGTTTTGATGTAGGCTCTATTGGAGATGTAGCAAGCCGTGCTCATTGCTTTTACCCAGAACACTTGTGTTCTTGTTCAGCATTGCCCTTGCCATTTCTGTGAGCACTCTATTTTTCCATTCCACGACATCGTTTTGTTGAGGAGTTCTTGGTGCTGAAAAGTTATGATCAATTCCATACTCGTCACAGTAGTCTGCAAATTCATTGTTTTCAAATTCTCCTCCGTGATCAGACCTGATTGACACAATGGAAATACCTTTTTCATTTTGGACCTTTTTGGTAAAAACAATGAATGCATTAAACGTTTCATCTTTAGAGGAAAGAAAAGGAAAAGTCTAAGTGAATCTCGAATAGTCATCAACTATCACAAGAGTGTATAGATTTCCACTGAAACTTTTCACTCTTGACAGACCAACCAAATCCATGTGAAGTTTTTAGAGTGGCCTTTCAGTTGAGACTGTCTTTTTTGATTTAAATGAAGACTTTGTTTGTTTACCCTTCTGACAGGCATCACAAATAATATCATGTTCGTACTGAAATCTCGGTAAACCAATAACCAAATCCCTTTTTGTTAATTTTGAGAGTTGATTCATGTTAATATGTGCAAGACGTTTATGCCAAACCCAACTTTCCTCCTTTTGGCTAATAAAACAGTTTTCAGAAATTTAGAGTCAATTTGGAGTGTATAGCAGTTACCGTCCCTTGGAGCTCTCAGCTTTATATTCAACTCTTCTTTCTTCGATGGCAAATCATTTTTGCTTATTACTAAGCATTCTTCTGAATCGAAGATCACCCAGTTGTCTTTGTCGGTACTCTGACTAATGCTGAGTAGATTGTAACACAGACCTTCCACATAGTACACTTCTTCAGCCTTTATTCCTTTATTCCTTCCTATCTCTCCGATTCCAGCAATTCTTCCAGATTGATTGCCACCAAAACTTACTTTGCCTCCGTCTTTTAGTTTGAGTGATGTGAACTTCTCAATATCACCCGTCATATGTCTGGAGCATCCACTGTCGATGTACCATTTGTTCATTCTGGATGCTTTGAGGCATACCTGTAACAACACAATCATGTTTTAGGTACCCATACCTTCTTGGGTCCTTTTTGGTTAGTATGAGTTGTCCTAGGCACATAAGTACCTTTGGGCACCCATTTTAATGTCCCGTAAATTCCTTTCTTCTTGTGATAACAAGAAGAGGTTATATGACCTTTACGGTTGCAATAAGAACATAGTACAAAAGGATTAGAGGAGTGAATATTATTTCTAAAGAAGGTAAGATATGATCGGCCACTACTCTTCTTCTTTCCCTTCGTTTTACCTTGAACAAGATCCTATCCTATTCCAGTTTTATCCATCGAACACTGTTGAGCTCCTAAAATCAATTTGAGCATTTCACTACCCTTAGTGAATTTTTTTAAGGTTTTTGTGAGATCCCCGGCCTTCTTTCTGTTCTGTTCACATTCCATACATACTAGAGGTGGGACTTCATTGTCCTTCTGCTTCATTTTTTGTTCCTCTAGGAATTTTATTCTTTTCTTGGAGCTTACCAACTCCTTTGCAATTCTTACTAATTCTAAATGTAATTCATTGTATTCAGACTGTAATTCATCATAGGAGGGTTCAGAAGTGATTACCTCATCTGTCTCTGATTCTTCGTCTTCCTTAGCCACAAGACAGATGTTGGCGGTTTCTTCATCGTCACTTTCTTCTTCTTCTTCTGAAGAACTATCTCCCTATATTGATGTGACAAAGGCTTTCTTCTTTCTGAATCTTTCTTTCTTCTTTTCTTTGTCCTTCATCTTGGATAGCTGGGGACACTCTGCTTTGATATGTCCTGGTTTCTTGCATTCGAAGCAGATGGTCAGTTCTTTTGGCTCATTCTAAGATATGGAGATTCTGCATTTTGACTGAAACTTCCTTCCGGCTTTGCTCTTGTAGAATTTCTTGAATCTTCTGACGATAAGACCCATTTCGTCATCCTCCAGGTCTTCTTCGTTGTCATCTTTGCTCTCCTGAGTTCTGAGAGCGATACTTTTGTGGTTTTTCTCATTCATCTCTTTTTTATATCTTTGCTTACTCTCATATTTTGCAAGGCTTCTGAATAGTGCTGCAACAGAGCCAATTGATTCTCCCTTCATTTCTTCAATTACTGTTACCTTCGGCCCCCATTCTTTTGTGAGACTACTTAAGATTTTTCTCACTTGGTCCTCTTGACTATACTTCTTTCTGAGTACCGTGGGGTGATTTATGAG
The DNA here is from genome assembly GCF_004799145.2 of Neltuma alba. Lineage (NCBI taxonomy): Eukaryota > Viridiplantae > Streptophyta > Magnoliopsida > Fabales > Fabaceae > Neltuma > Neltuma alba. Next base: position 608,433 of record NW_021635235.1, read on the forward strand.
ATGAAAGAATCTGACTTCCATGTCTCGGACACTCTCTCCATCCTTTATTCTGAATAGCTCGAATTCTGTGGTGAGAGTGTTGATTCTGCTCTATTTTACACCGGTGGTCCCTTCGTGAGCTATCTCCAATGCTTCCCACATTTCTTTCGCAGTTTCCAGACTGGAAACTCGGAAGTTTTCTCGTTGGCTCAGTGCACAGGTAAGTATATTGATGGCTTTGTCGTTTAAAGTCACCAACTTGATGTCTTTCTCATCAAACTCGCTGGGACTCTTACGTACTTACTGTCCGTCTACAGTTTTCATAGAAACGTAGTTATCATGCTCGATCACGTCCCATAATCCATACTCAGTCGCCTTGATGAAGATCTTCATCTTTATCTTCTAGAAGGTATAGTTTTCTCTGTTGAAGCTAGGCGGTTTGGATGTTGAATACCCTTCAGGTAGCACGCTGCCTCCGAATCCTGCCATGGGATCTCTCTTTAGACTATTAAGTCTTTACTGAAAAGACCTGCTCTGATACCAAATGTTAGTGGCCATCTCACCCAAGAAGGGGTAAATTGGGTGAGATATAAAAATTTTACGAAATTAAAACAATGAACTAACAGAAACAGAGAGTGTGAGTTAGAGAGATTTCACCATAGAAAAGTGGACACAGAATTTATACTGGTTCGGTCTCAACCACTTGACCTACGTCCAGTCCTTAGAACACCTCTGACTATTCCACTATGTTCCAAGATTGATCGGGCTCTTGGTGTCTCAGTACAGTAATTGATACTCTCAATCACTCCCCTTTACTACCCGTAAGGTTACAATTCCACTCAAGAGTCCACACTCTTGAGTTTCACACAAGACATGATTAATGATGAAAAATATAAACTCTCTTATAGAGTGAATAAATGATAATCACTGAAGCTTGGTGTATGGAAGAACAGAGTATTGAATGCAACAGTAAATGATCAACAGAGGGTAGCTCGCGTATTCAATCTGTTCATTTAATGTTTCTTTGCGCCTTTTATAGTTGAGGTAATTTAGTAACCGTTAGATGGAAGAGCTTCTAGCTGTTGAGAGTCCGGTTGTGTGTTTACCCAGTTGTAACGGTTTTCGCCATTAATGCTTCTGACAAGGTAGGTTACAGGCTATTTAGACAACCGTTGGACAGCCGTTGGGTTTTTCTTCATAATCTGCAATAATACATTGATTCAATAAGTTTTTCTTTGCAGAGTAAGTTTAAAAGCAGAACAGAACAAATGATAAAATGAACATTTATAGTTTATAGGTAGAATCAATCAGTTGTTAAATATGCTGAGCAATAACTAATTGTGCTTGATCGAAGTAGTGATCGATTACGGGTTGATCGATCAGGTTATCGATTATTCAGAGTAAGAGCTTTTGAAATAGATAACTAAGTTTATCGATCAAGTGATGGATTAATGATTTATCGATCAAGTGATCGATAAAAGGAAATAGTGACATCATACTGGTATGCAGAGAAGAAGAAGACCAAGGTCACTTTTGATTTTGAATCTCTCTTTAAATAGAGAATTAAGATAATCATGAAGGCTGAGAAAAGCTCGAATAAAATAGATGATAAATTTTGAGAAACATCGTGACTGGTTGAAGTTTAAACTGAAATCGCTCCATGATCGAACAAGTGATCGAATGCTTGTTGATCGATCAGGTTATCGATAAACACGGTGTTATTGAAATAGATTTTAAAGCAATAATTTTCAAACACATTATCGATAAATAGATGATGGATAACCTTATCGATAAACAATAAGCAAAAGTATATTCAATGAAAACACAGACTATGTAGGTTGATCGAATACGTGATCGATTAATGAATGATCAATCAAGTTATCGATAAAGTGGTTTAATCTTGTAAAGTCAAAGAACTGATTTATCGATCACGTTATATGAAAAACAACGTAGACATGTAAGTGTGATAATCGATCATATTATCGATAATTTGATTATCGATCTGGTGATCGAAGAACCATAAAATAAGAGCGATGTACCAATGATCGATCATGTGATCGATAATTTGCTGATCGATCAGGTGATCGATAAGCTGCTAAAATAAGTACCTGCACAGAGAGTGTTATAAAGAAATGTTCGATCATATTATCGAAAAATGGTGACTAAAGCAAAACATAGAATGAGTAGAGTGCATTATCATTTATCTGTCTTCTTATCGATAATCTATTTATTGATCATATGATCGATAATTGCCTATCAGATTTATATCCCTTTATCTGATAGATATTCGATCATCCTAATTATCGATCAAGTAATCGATAATTTACTCCAGACTTTCATACATAACTGAGTTAACAATGATCGATCAATTGATCGATCAACACATTATCTAACAAGTAATCGATCAAAGTTTCTGCTAAGTTACTTGATTGTACATAGATATTATCTATCAGCTTATCGATAAGTCCTTGATCGATCAGATGATCGATCAACATACTGAAACATAAATTTCTTACTTTGTTATCATCAAAACCTTAATCCTAACAAGCTAAAGATGAATCCAAGAATGATAATTATACTCCAAGGGAGGATAGAACTAAAGCAGCTCACTGTGAGTTCATAAGGGATGCAATAGCTCATCAAATGTGGATTGATTATGAAAATAATGCTAAGAAATAAACTTTACATATTCTTTTGTTGTATGGTTGGTAGTTTAATATGTTTCTTGAAAATGAACATTTACTATAATAATTCAAATTATTGTGTTGCATTGCTTATTTGATGTACTTATTTGATATTGAACTTTATTGTGTTTCTTTCATATTGTTATTTGCTTAGTTAATGTATCATTTTTCGCATGTTATTTACTTATATGATATTCGTATTTAGTCTAAATTCTATTAGTTTGGCTCTTAAGACTGTTGGTAAGAACTTGATTTGGAGCTCCAAGATGGAAGACGCCTTGATTAATGCATTTATGCATGAACTTTGTCATACCTTCTTTATTGTCACATCATACATCAATTGGAATCATTAGGAGCCATTATTCAAGTCTTAAGCATGAGAAAATTTCAACTTCACCATTCCCATTTTCGGATTTTTGTACACTATTCACAGCAATTAGGCCAATTTTAAAAATTCATAACTAATTATAAAAAAATCAAAATGGGATGGTTCCAAGTTCCATAGAAAGCTCTTGACATGCTATTTAGAGAAAAAATACTTATTAGTATCCATATCTCATACATCATTCCCAGATTTCATTCAAAGTGGTACTGTTTATTTGGTCTTTTTCAATTTTCTAGGATTTATGTCTAACTTTGGAAGGGCATAACTTTCTATACAAAACTCCAAATTTAATGAATTACCACTTTTTTTAAAGCTAAAAATGAGATCCATAAGCATGCTAAGTTTTAGATCCAGATTCATCCAATTGCTTAAAATCACATTGGTCAAACTTTACCCCCCAAAAAGTCAACTCATATCTCTTTTCCGTACCATTCTTGCCTTTTCTTTTTCTTTTCCTTTCATCTAGCTTTTTCAATCATGCAACACATGCATAGACATAATTTCTTAGTCAATTATTCATGAATAGAGTATCCTTGATCGTCAATATAATATTTCAACGTTGTTTACAATGATACATAACAACTCCTAATAATTTACAACTCATAACCTCAATGACATTTAGCTTAAACTTCTTCCAATATGATTTCCAATCCTTTTCTCCTTGCCCTTGGCAACACCACTTGAGGTTCCTATTATTGTTTTTACATTGAAGGGGGGGTGAGATTTCATAGAAATTTCAGTAGCAATGAATCATAATTATCATGTCAAGCAAGCTCCACAAAATGTGACATGTTACAATGCATAATAATCAATTTCAAGACCATGAATAGCACATTATTCCTTCAAGGAAATTAGTACATATTCACATTTCATATCAATGTGCATTTGGCCAAAGCATATCAAATATCAAAAAGCATTCCATACCATAATATAAATCAATCCATGCATAAAAACACAAAGCAAGCAAAATATGCATATTAAGTAAACAAGAAAAACAATCAAATTAGATTCAAAGCTACCTCTTTTATACTTTGAACCAATTTAGCCTCTTCAATTCCTTTGAGTTCCTTTTTATTCTCTACACAATGGCTATCAATTCATGCATAAACACATTCCAATTTATCAATGATTCAAGCATAAATACTAATGCTTGACATTAAACTCAATTAAACCCCTTTTTTCTTGATTTTTAACAAAATGATTCCTCCTTTAGAATCAATAACCTCTTGACTTATTTCTACACAATTTTTCATGAGAAATTCAAATATGGAATCAAATTTTTGAAAATCAAACTCCTTTCCTATGAATTCATCTTGGCCGAATAGGGGTATATAACTGTCAAAAATTTCATTTTTGATTCCATGATTTTAAACACTTCCCAATGGTATATCCTTACACAAAAACATGTTTTAACTCATTGGAATCATCAAATCAAGCCAAAACAATTTGCTTCTACATGAACAGTGCTAAGCCGAATTGAAGCTCTAAAACCCTAGGTGGATTTTCTTCTAAAAACCAATCCATACATCACTTAATCCTACTTGTTCCACTTGGTGTTTAAGGTTTCTATCCTTCCCTAAATCTTCTATGAACAGACCGAAATTTGGCAACATCACACTTGAATTTTTCAACTAAAAAACTCAACCAAAATTACCTTAAAGCTTGGGTATGATAGGAAGGCTTAAGCATACCTTGATGTTTTATTGGTGTAAGTTGAGTGACTCCTTATCTAAAACCTCCACAAATTCAGTCTCCCTTGGTCAAAAACGAAAATGCATGGCAGCACCTCCCTTCTTTTTCCCAATTTTCCAACATTTTCTTGTATTTTAGGAAGGAATATTTATAGAAAAACCAAGCTGCCTTTCTCCTCTGATTTTTGGATGTCCAAAATGGCTGAAATAAGGTTAGTTGGCAGCCATCCAATGCCACAAAGCTTTAGATCTAACCATGTGTCCAAGCTCTAGATTATTCCAACATTTATCCCTTAATTTGCATTTTATTTTAATTAATTTTAGTGGGGTTTGGAAGCTGCACGAAATTGGGCCCTTATTGGGCTCAGTGTGGGCCCCACAAATGGTTTGGACTGGTTCAAAAAGATGGCCGACAATCTAAATCACTATCTCAAACTATATTCACTAGTAACATTCCATAATTTTTTTCAAACCTCCAAAAATTCATTTGTCTCCATGATAATTCATCTTTTTAATATGAGAGCATGATCTGGAAATTTTTATAATTTTTTGCCACCTCTAGGTATTTATTTTAAATTTTCTCCGATTATGCCTCTATCAGTAAATATGAGGAAAAATAAATTTCTAAAATTAATTCTTGAGATTTTAAGGCCTAAAACCAATTTTATAAATTCAAATAAATATTTAGGTGAATTACCCATTATTTTTCCAAATTTATTGAGGCCTCTAACTAATTTAAATAATTATTCTCCTCTGATTTTCCAATATTTTTTGAAAAACCTCTATTTACGGAAATTCCGTAATAATTTATTTTCACTATAATTTCACCTTTCAAACCTCAAACAAGTTTTTAAAACCTCATTGCATAATTTTCCCATTTTTTGGGAATTTTTTAGAATTTTTTTCAAATTTTTCCGTTTTGTCCTTCTTGGACCTATAAATTTAAAAATGCCGGTCCAGACCCTTTTTGTGTTTCACACCATGTTTAATTTTCTTAGCTAATCTTCTTTCCCTATTGGCCCTCAACCAAATTTTTTATTTCTTCTATCAATACTAAATTTGGCGGCATGTGACAAACTTGATATTGGCAATAAAGTTAATGAAACATGTATAGCTATTACTTATAATAATATAACACAATATTTGAGTGCTTTGTTTGGATTTAAATTTGATAAGAAGAAAGGCAAAACTCATTAGAAGACTTTAAAGAAGAATTTTTCTGAAAATTTATATCTTCAAAGGGGGTATGAGTGGCTTTTCATGGAGCTCATCCACTAATGGATGGGAAGTTAAGGATCAAATCTGTGATCAATTAAATGAGGTAAGATTAATAAATCTTTCATTTTAATATTCATACTGTTTTGAGGTTAAATCAAATATGTGAATCATATTGTTTTTCATTTTAATATTCGCGTGACTTTCCTTATAGACTTTGCAATGAATCTTTCATTTTGATATTCATAGTATGAAATGTATTTTTTTGGTTAAACCAAAAGCAGTGCTTGGAGGAATATATCTTGCCCAATTATGAAAAGATATTAGCTCTTTATGAAAATAATAGAGCCAATGAAGGTGATGGTGATATTCCTTCAAATTTGAAAAAATGATGATGTCTAAATCCTTGAGTTTGTTGATTCTATCAACGAGGTTGATCAACTTATGTCTCAAAATGAAGTGACTTTAGAGAATTTCTCAATCAATATGGATTATCCCCCACTTGATGACCACTCTCCAGAAGCAAATAGTAAGAATAGTAAAAGGACCAAAAAGAGTGCTACATCTAAAGATAAAGATCCTTTCCAAACACATTTAATTGTAGAGAAGATGGAATTCATTGCAAATGCTATGAGTGAATCGAATAAAATATTAAAAGATAGATATGTCCTACAAATTTCATGAATGATGTGGCTAAGCTAAGGGCAATAATTCAATGTCCTCCTTTGCTGCTCAAGCAAGTGATTATGGAAATGGTTTTGGGCTCTTAGTGTGTTGTTGATTGGAAGGAAAACTCTCGTTGTAGGCACTTTGTAAACACTTATTTTGGTATGGTTTCTCTTTTGATGTTTTTTGTTTGTCCATACAACGGCATTTGATGGCATTTTATGCCATGCTTAGTGATATTTTGTAGGGCCATATGAGGGCATTTGCTAATATTCTATGTCATGCCTGGTGATATTTTGTAGGGCCATATGATAGCATATGCTGATATTTTATGTCATACCTTGTCATATTATGTTATATTATATAGTCTATTTTCATTATCTTCAAACTTGCAAATATGATTATTATTAGATAGAGAAAGACGTGAGTTCTTGTTTTTCATGGTTCTTGATAATTTTGAGCACATCCTTGTACGTTGTAATATCTATTTATAATATATAATTATTTTTAAATCAGAATAATATTTATAATTACTATTGTATCTATATTGTGAGTATAATTTTACACATAATTACAATTTCAGTTATTGGATATATAGTAACTATTAATTACGTATTATCATTATATTTATTTAATTTTGCCAATTATAAATTTTTAATCTCATATATTAAATGTTATTTATAATTATATTTTATTAAATACTCTACAAAGTTTGCAAAAAACAACTTAAATAATATAAGGCACAATTGTTCATATAAGAATATTTTTCCTTCCCTCCCTTCCTGAATCAAACAAGGTAATATTAAAATTCCTCTCTTTTAGAATATAAGTTTGAATATTAGGAAGCGTATTTATAAGGAGGGCTTTAATCCTCCCCTCATCTTGTATTAATTCAAACCAAGTAATATTAAAATCCCTCGTCTTCTTATCATTTTCTTTTCCTCCATTAGAATTCCTCCACTCCCATCCCCTCCATCGTTGCAAACACATCGTTACTCTATGTTTGATGTGAGAGAAATGGAAGGGAGGGAAGGAAAAGGAAAATTTTAATAAACTTAATTTTAAAATTAAAGAATTGGGATTAAAATTTTTTTCTCCCTTCCATTTCTCTCATACCAAATAGAATGTTAAGGTTTGTCTTGCCTTAGAATGTTATTATTTTATAGAATAAGTAGAGTCAAATGAACTCAAGGCCATTCATTGGAGGTTAGCAACACTAATACAAACAAAACATATGTCCTGCGAAGAAGGCCTCCTCCTAGGGGATCAAATTTTCTCCTCTACCCAAAACTATGTTATTTGGATGTTAAACTTGAAGGCTAGCATTTTTTTTTACTAGCATTCAGTATCGTAAAATAAATTTTTACTGCAAATGATACCTAAAAATATTTTTTTAGTAATATCTAGTATCTAGCATGCCATACTTTGAACTATTTTTTTCAGTAACACTCAGTATTTTAAAATAATTTTTCAAACTGATATCTATTACTTTGAAGTATTTTTCAATAGCATTTATTATGTTAAATGCATTTAACATTTTAAAATACTTTTCAAATAGCATTAAGTATCGTGTAAGTTGAACATTCAGTATTCTTTCAAGCACATAGTATTCTAAACTAATTTTAGGATATTGAGTATTATTACATGAAAAATAATGCCGAGTATTGAAGGCATTAAAAATCATTTTAGGATATGAAATGCTACTGAAAAAATGATTTAGATTGTAGCTTGCTAAATATTAGATACTACTAAAAAGTATTTTTCAAGTGTTAAATGTACTGAAAATTATTTTAAAATACTGGATGCCACTTAAAAAATATTTCATAATAAAAATGTTGATTTAAAAAAAAAAAAAAGAAGTCGCAACCTTTAGCTAAGGGTGTGTTTGGGATCACATTTGGACCCCAAAACTGATTTCTTTGCCGACAAAAAGAGCTTTTTGATTCGGGATGTATTTGGAATCACATTTTTACAATTTGACTTATTTATGCAAATGAGCTTTCAGGGAGAAGCTTCTTTTTATTGCTTTTACCGATAAGTCCAAGAAAAGCTTTTGGAGTATATTGATCTTGGATGTCTATATGTTTTTTTTTTTGTTGACTGGGAAGTCAAAAAATGAGAAGAGGCGCAGCGTATGCCACTATTTTATATATATATATATATATATATATTTATATTTATAAGTATTTTAGTATTTTTTTATTTCTTCCTAACAATAAATTAAATTTCTTTATTTTTAATAATTTTATTTTTAATACTTCTTTTAAAATGGTCATATTATTATATAATATTATATATGTATTACTTAATAAAATTTTTGTCCTTTTAAGTCATTATGCATCTAAACTTATTTTTCTATTAATTATCCAAACAAGTTTAAGCTTTTCAAGCTTTTCAAACTGGCTTTTTTACAAAACACAATCTAAACACAAATCACATTATACTATTTGACTTTTATCCAATCTGACTTCTGTGAAAATCAGATTAAAAAAAATTACTTCTACCACTACTAATCCAAACACATTCTAAAACGGTATGGTTTTGCTGTTTCGGGGGTAGAAGTGTGTGGTAAGGGTAGATTGTAGGGCTGCACATGGGCAGGGCAGGACTCTTGCCTGATGCCTAGCCTGAAGAATGAACGGGATGGAAAATGCAGCCGTTGCCCAGCCCTACCCATGAAAAGCCTTATTAAGTTCGGGCTGGGCAAATACGAGCTGGGCTGGGCGGGCTTTCATGCCCAATAACTTAATATACTACATTAATTAACTAATTATTTATATCCTTTTAAATAATTTAATGTAACTTTATATTAAAATGGCAACTTGGCCTTAATTTTGTTATTAATAATTAATATACTATGAAACTATTTTTTGTAGTAGCTAGGAGGAGTGGACTATGACAAAAAAAATATTGTTTGTATATTTTATTAAACTTAATTGTTTTTCTAGTTTCTAACTCCTAAAATCACTCAAAAATAAATAAGTATAATGAATACTGAATATTGATGCAACAATATGTTTGATTCAGGAAATAAATATGATGCAAATAAAATATATGTAAATAAAATTATATATATTATTGTGGACAGGGTCAAATGAGTAGGGAAATATACCATGCTCGATGCCCAGTTCTGTTCAACAATTTGCCTAATCTGAACATGTCCAATAATTCTTTTGGACCAGTTTTTTTAGGGCTGATTGGGTATTTTTTTATGGGTTTAGACGGGTATTGCGGGCAACTGGGCTTCATGAACACCTTTAGGTAGAGGCGGAAACCCCCTTCCCTCTCTGCTTCCCGGTCTCTCCCCCTTCTTGCGTCTCCCTGCTTCATCGTGGTCGGTGCCTTAGTGCTTAGTCGTCGCCACCGTTGCCTGGTGCACCTCCAACGGCCACCGACGACGCCGCCGTATTTATCCCAGGTTCCGTTGTCTTACCTTTCTTTGTATTTTTTTAATTTTGCAAATCTGTTTCACTGTGGAGCTCTGAGCATAGTGATGAAAAATGAATGTGGTCTTTTTTCACTTGTACACCTCATCTTATACTGAGCATCTTCCTCTTTTCTTTCATGTTTTGGAACTTGAAGAAATATGTTAATTGGTACGCTGTGCCAGTTACTGAATCAGCTATGTTCATGAATGAAATACAAGAAGGACTAGAGGGAGAACTTTACTTTTGCATAATCCTTTGTCAGGGGTATAATCTGTTTGGAATTTTATGAGATATGATAACACGGTCACAATCGAATTATAAAATACTGCAAGCATGTAAACATCTTTCCTATTCAATATTTTGAATTTAGCTTTCAGAGTTACCTTGTGAAGCTGTTTGTCACCAGGTTTTGTCCAACATTGCTTAAGTTGTATTACGTTGCATTACGAGTTTTACAGATAAAATGAGGTCTCAACAACCTCTGTTTAACCTTTTTCAAAATAATAGAAAACTAAGCAATTTGTATTTCAGTAATTTTAGTAATCTCTTAAAACAAATATTCTATATAATTTCCCTCTCCTCAAGTTATCTTTTAGAAAGATGATTAAATGAGGTGTCGGAGGAAGCTTTTTGCCTTCTTTCGGTCCTTCCTGGGTGTGTTGAGAAATCTGATTTGAAAACTTACATATGCAAAGTAGTAATTTTCTGTGTGATGAAATTATTAAATGAGGTTACGGAGGAAGCTTTTTTGCCGGTTGAAGAAGTAATTTTCTGTGTGATGATATGGGCTGATCTCTGTGCGATTAGCATTTCTTTGGCTTGGTTTATATGGTTAGGCCACTGTACTTCACTTTCTAAGATTGGGTTTTTTGGATTGTGGGTTCTTTCTTGCCTATTCAGTTCATGGTGTATTTGCTAGGTTTGTTGATTAATTTTCCCGGGGATTTTGGTGCTCTGTTTAGCAATCATATTGTGCTCTTTTGTTCATATTATATTACCTCTAGTTCTGTTTGCTCATGAGGACTTTTTGGCTTTCTGCCATTCACTGTTCTCTATTAATGGATGGATAATTCTTGTCTTCGGGAGCAAAAATAGGAAAGATGCTGTGTATTAAGGACTTAATGGTTTTTATCTTTGGTTTCTTATTTGGTTTTCTCTATATGTCCATACTCCATATGACTTTGCATTCTTGTTGTGTTTACAGTTTGATAGTATGATCTTGTATTTTTCATGTACGATGCTTTTTTTTGACGAACTCCTTGACTGCTTCAAGCATATTTTGATTACATATTAATGCCTTTTCTATTCTTGTTCGTATAGCAAGAAGGGTGTCCATGGCTGCAGAGTCAAGCACCCAAGACTCAAGGAAACGGACATTGGAGGCATTGGAGAGGAGGCTTGCTGTTGCGAAAGCTGAGCTTCTCACACAACAGAAAAAAGGCAAAACGAATGTAAAAGGAGTTGGGAAACAACATCATACTGCAAGTTATACCTCTGATTCCTCATTGCTTTTATGTGGTTCGTTGGACACGACTCCCTTGAGCACATCTTCCAAGAAAGGTGTTTCAACTTTCAGTTTTCATGCTTTTGTCTTTTCCTCTTTACAATGTTCCCCATATTTTTGTTAAACATTTAGAATATAATCTTGGTGGTCACTTTTTGACTATGCTACCTCAGCCTCACTATATTTCAAGTTAAGCACTTATATTTGGTTGAAATTCTCTCTTCCTCATAAAATGTGCACTAATTCCATGCTTAAATGCACATGTTAAGGTCCTCCAATAGTTTTGTTATTTAAAAATTGAGGGTGATATAGATTTATATCTCCCAAAATCAAGAAAAGTCCTTATTCTATTTTGATATTTATAAGATTACTTTCGGTATCCAAGAGAGCTGTAATATATGGTTTCTTCTAGTGGACAAAAGATGCCACTTACAGTTACACTATGTCAGATATTTGATTCCTTGGTTTAATGATGAATTTAATATTGTGATCATGAATTGAAATCCATATATAAATTTCGTAGAGCATAACTAGTCCTCATTATGTATAGTTTGTGTTGGAAGACTTGTTTTCTCACTTTTTATTTCATATGCATGTTGCTATGGCGGCAAAAATTTTGGGATTGGTTCTGGTTTGTTCATTTAATAATTTGCTTAATCTTGTGTTGGAAGACATGTTTTCTCACTTTTTGTTTCATATGCATCTTGCTATGGTGGCAAAAATTTTGGGATTTGTTCTGGTTTGTTCATCTAATAATTTGCTTAATCTTGTTTGTATAGGGAATTTCACTTTCTCTGGGCAGGCTACTTTACAAGGTACTTAAGAATCTATACAATGCTACCTTTCCACATGGGCTTGTGCGCACATATACATACTTATGTGTACAACAAACACACAAGCGCCTATATATGCATATAGATGTGTCAATATATTTAAACATGCATTATATACATGCATATGAACACATGCACACGCGGATGATTCTCTGTGTGTATGTCAGTGTGTCTATATATATGCTATAGATTTTCTATTTGTATAGAACAAAAGAAACAAGTAGGTTTATTTTGCAGGCAATGAAGAAGATACTCCAGCTTATGCACAGTTCTCTCAAACTGTACATGAAAATCTCCTAGCAACTAAAGAAGAGGTATCCCTTTTTCTTGGACCCCATGTGTCAAGGTTAAGAAAAGCAGCTCAAACAATTTAGAAGAAATTCCCATTCGTTCAAAAGGGAATAAAAGATTTCAAACTTTCACTATGTAACATTGTGTAATGAACTTTCGTCTTAACACCAATAAATAATTGTTAAATGAAAATTTTAATTAAGGATTTCAGAAATCCTTTTAATGTCTCTGGATAAACTGTAAGATTGCAATTCAAGGGTTAGGACTAAACCAAAGACGCTTAGCTTTCTTTATCTTCATATTTCAAGGATAACACCCCCACCCCCCCGGCCTGGGGGTTTTATCATGAAAAATGGTCATATACTCTGCTAGTACTAGCCTGAAATTTTGATAATTTCTTGTCTTCACATGTCAAAAATGAACTCCCACTTCCATGTCCCCCCCCCCTTCTTTTTCCTGACTTAGTTCATGCAGTTTTCATCTGGCAGAGAAAGTTCAGTAAATAGCATATTGCATGAGCTTCTTCAAAAGGGAGATTCAGCGTCAAAGTACATGCAAGGATCAAAAAGCATGAAAATCGATAACTGGATCCTTCTTGATAATCTTGTACAAAGATGTGGGGCATCTTTTGGTTCTCGTACTAGGGCTTTGCGAGTTCATTCAAAACGATCCAAGAAACACATGTCTATGAAGCAGCACAAAAAGCATGGTACATTGGACCTTCCTCGAGAGCTCCATCAGTAAGTTTATCTTTTCTAAACTGCTCATTTGGACAATCATTCATCCCTTCTAGGTTTTAGTATACCCTTAGGGCTGTAATCGTGGAATGTGGTATTATGTTGGTGGGGTTTCATATATACTTTTCTGTATTCCTTTTTGTCGCTTGTAGTTTCCTGTTGAGGACAAGCAATCAGTTCAACAACTTATGAATAATCATCATCATCATTCTCTAATTACTGCCACTTGAATTACAGATTTGATATTTTCAGGCCAATGCATAAATTATGGAAAGGTTACATGCAACAACTTCTCAATGCTACTGGGTAGTTATTTCTATTTTCGTCATTAACTAATTTCACATGCATTGTTCCTAAAATTTATAATTTATCTCTCTGGTGGTTCTTATAACTATGAACATGTCCATTTTTCAGGAAGAATCAAGTGGCTCAATGTCTTCTTGATGCAGATCTACATGGTGCCATCATTCTAGGTTTGAGAACACTTGCCTTGCTTATTTTGCATTGGATTATTACTTTTAATTGTATACACACGTCTGTTCATCAGAAATGCCGAAATATGCTGAAATACATGATCTTGTTTATCTCATATTGAACCATGTCAATATCTTTCTAAATTTATTATGGTGTTCTGTTGATGGGAAGTTATGTTGACTGATTAACAATAATATTCATTCTCTCAGAAGCTGCTGAGGTGTTAGTATGTACATAGGCCATCAATGTACATCAAAAGGCGGGTTAAAGTTGCTTTTTTTGAAGAACTAAGATTTATCAAGACCTACATTGTGTTCAAAACCGCTAATGATGTTTACTGTGTGAGTACAAAAGCAAGGATGATCTTATGTTGTTTAGGCTATGGACCAGGAGTTAGCCTTGCCTCTCTAAGGAGGGGACCCCTGATTTTTAACCCTCTCTTCACCTTGACCTCACTCAAGTATCAAGATTGCCTCAGACCAAGTGAAAGATTCACATGGGGGCAAGGAGGGTTCGCCCATGCCCAAAAAGTCTTTACCTCTAGGTCTGTCAGTACTCAAGCCTAGACGAAAGTTTCTGATAGGATTCTAGATAGGTAGCAAGGAGGAAGGAAGAAAAAGTGTTTATTAAAATATGAAATTAGAATCTAACTACAGAAATTAATATAGAGGACAATCTTTAGTAGAAGAAAAGCAAGGATCTTAAACTCATACTCCTAATAACCCTAAGTAGAATCTCCCAAAATTACACAATGAATCTCAAAATCTACTCTCTGCCCATCTCTACTAGCTTCTGCTTTATTTATAATATAAAAACAGATGTTAAGTAATAATAAATAAATTAGAAATAACCGACTACATCCTAACCAAATCCTAATTGAGATATTTATAAATAATATCTCTTTATAAATTGACAACTCCTAAAAATATAACAAACGGATCCACAAAGTTCCTCCACTTTCACCCACAATCCCATGATGTACGATACTCTATCAGTTTCATAGTCTATAAATCCTGAATTAAAAATTAATCATTAGAACTTCTGCAAAATATATTTAAGTATTTTGTATCTTTAAAGCTATGTTAAGATCGAAATTGTTTTTTTTTTTTTTTTAAAAATCTATTTTACATCAAGAAAAAAAGTCATTTCTCCGATTCTTTTTGGTCACCGTTACTCCTGATTAGTGGATCGACTTATTTAGTTCTAGTAGTTCACTAAAAGATTTTTTTATTTTGGAAGACTCCTATGATAAAATATTGAGTAATATCGTCTTAGCCTGCACCTCCACTATAGCTATATTTTTATCTTTTGAATATCACTCCCTTTAATGCTTCCGTTTATGCTCTGCAGTTGTGGAGTGTAAGGTAACTTCTCTTACTGGAGTTTGTGGCATAGTGATTCGTGAAACTGCAGAAGCTTTTGGGGTAATTACGGAAGGTAACAAATTTCAAGGTAATCCTTCCGCCATTTTGAGTTATCTTGAACTCAACTGATGCGTCTCATTCCCATATATTTTACAGGCTTTCCATTTCTTTCTTATTTAAAGGCACTACATAAGCCCCACATTGGTTGTATGTTAAAGTCATAGAACCCTTATTCTGTCATGAATATATGTAATACAAACCTTTCATTTCTAGGCTTTCCAAAGCTTTTAACTTTCTATGTTTTATTCTTTGCATCCTATTATAACACATAGGGGAAGATATAAGAGAGCCAACAGCGGTTTATAGTTTGGTCAGGGCCTTGCTGACTTATTTGAGGGAGTTTTGGCCTTTGGGCCGCCATTTTGGCAGCTCTACGGTCACTCATCTGGTACATGCCCAGCCACCATCTGCAGGGGTAACCCAGCTACTTTCTGATTGATTCTTTGGCCTTTATCAACTCCAGGGCTTTTTCCATGCTGACCATTTTTTTTTTTCCTAAGCAAAACTTCAGTCACTTTTCTGATAATCCTCTAGCCACTTATGTTGGTTGTTCTTTGTCTATCTTACTGTGCCTTGTTGTAGCCATTTTTCCTTGGTTGCGCATCATTCCGGCTACCATTCTCATCAAGCATCATAATGATGGCACTTTTCTCTGACTTCATACTCCAACTACTCTTCCCACTTTCACGTTATCCCAGTGGTTCTTTTCTCTAGTTGTGCATCTCTCCACTCCCTTCCCTTATGCAACCTTGTTCACCTCCTCTTAGCAATACTCTTAACCTACTATTATGGCAGTGTTTGATACATTATTTCAGCAGTCTTGTTTTTATGTCTTCCTTGGTGATGCTCTAACTTGGCTAACTTATGTTTTGCAACTCGCCATTTTGAAACCCTTTTACTTTTTTGTATACTCTAGGTCAGCTTTTAGCCTTTCACTGCTGCCTCATGTAGAAAAGGCACTATGTTGATAATATATTGTCATAGGCAGAGTACTGGCTTATTAATGTCATTAGCTAATTCTTATTATTAAACTTTTTTAAAATGAATTATTTTCCTATTCTATTACGTTTCCATGGAATTCTTTCATTCTCAAGGGTTGCAATCTTTGTAACAAGCTTGGTGTATTCAGATTATATTTTCGCCGGTCAAAAAAAAGAAAAATTCAGATTATATTTTCAGGGAAGTTATCGAATAGTTCTGTCTTTCTACTTAAACCAACTACGCTTCCTAGGTATTGGTTGCATCACAAGCTTTGCAAATTTCATAATTGTGAATGTAGCACAAATGAATCTTTCCGAGGCATGTCTCTATTTTGATCTTTCCATAAATTTACTCATGCTTTTCTTTCACAATTGTAGATTGTCAATATGTATAATAGTGCTGTGTATTTTCAAATGAAATGTAAGTCATAAGCATGGAAAATGCATCTTTGGGATTAACCATGATATGAAAATGTTTGCTTAGATTGAAATGTTCTCTTTTGAGTTATGTTTTTGAGGACCAGAAGTGCTAAGATCACCTTTACTGGGAATGGTGAACAAAATCTTTTTATATGTTTCTACTGCAATGCATGGACAAGATTGATTTTGACTAATTTTAAAATGATTAAACTACCAATACTTGGATGTTTTATTTGACATGCCAATTTTTCGTGTACCCTACTTAAATGGAAAAGCCCCAGCAATTCCCAGACAGAATAATATACTCGAAATATATAAGACTAAATTCTACAACGTTGAGGTGATTTTCCCGTGGAGATTGAAGAAAGGGAGAAAACTACTGAAAAGGGCTAGAGCTTGACTTGGTATTTTTGTAACAAGTAAAAACTCTACAATAGAAAAAAGGAGCATTGTGGGGCTAAAGTTTATACAATCTATCTTATTAATTACATTTAATTCTAACGTTTCCCTTTCTTCTGTTTGTCAACTTGCAGTTATTCCAAAAAGGATTTCGGTATTTGTATTTAGTGTTGATTGCTGGAAAGTCACTCTTTATGGGGACAAACTTGCTTCAAGAAAGTTGGGATCGTGATATTCTGATTTCAGGTAATATATTGAAGCTATGAAAAGTATATTCATTCTCTGAAGTGTGAACGCTTAGGTATAAATAAGTTTGAGAGATAGACCAAAAAAAAAAAAGAAGGAGATATAGACAATAGAATTAGGAATTTAACCTTTTAAGCCACCAGTGACTTGTGACAGTGGAGACAGTGAATCTAAATTTTGTTCCACACTTTGAAACTTACATGCTTTAGGCACTGACGATACCAGCTTATTGGATAGAGAGATTCACTTACACCAACCTTAACTCTGCAAAACATTTTGGAACTTTGTGTGCTTCTGGAAGAATGTGTTCGTAACTTGAGACAAGCCTGACTGTAACACTGTGTTTGATTGTTAACACTGTAGATAAATTTAAGTATTCATTGTGATAATTAATGTGCAAATTCTTATAATTTCAATCAATTTTAAATAAGGTCTTTATAGGTTTTTTTGTTTCTTTTTACTAGGTCCTTATGCTTTCATATGTTTTTAAATTAGGTCCTTATATTTATTTTTCTTTTTATCAGATCCTCGTATTTTCACTTAAGTTTTAATCGTACCTGTGTTTTGTTAATTTAATTTAAAATTAATTAAACATATAATATTGAAATATAAAATATTAATAATAAATTTAAGTTAATAGTTATTTATTGAAAAATAAGTATTATAATTAATTAGCAATTATTAATTAATTCAAATAATTAATTAATTATAAATTAATTACAACTATATTTTTTTAATAAATTATATTAATATCATTCGAATTTTATAATTATAAAAATAAATAAAATTTATAATTATAAAATAAACTATATAAATATATGTTAATTTAAAAATTAAAAGAATATTAAAATAAAATTATTATAATAATTTATTATTTATAGAATATTATTGTTTATAGACTAATATCAAATAATATTATACTATTTTATATTTATAGACGAATATTATTGGAATTTATAAAATAAAGAACAAAAAATTTGAAGGACCTAATTAAAAACATTCCAAAGTATAAAGATTTGATAAAAAAGAAAAAAAAATAACTAGAAGGACTTGGTTTAAAATTGGTTAAAACCATAAGTATTTGGATATTATCTCTTTTATTTTAATTTTTTTTTTCTTATTCTATATGAAAGATTATTCAAGAAAAGAACACACTGATAAGTGTCTTGTGTGAGAGTTTGATGTGACATCTCCATTAACAGAATTAAAGAAAAAGAAACATATAGAAAGGTTTAAATCATGAAGAGTGACGGTTTGAGGGTGGTGTTTTCTGGTTTTGAACATTGTAGACTAGAGAATATTTGCATACGGATCAAAATTTAGTTGATCATTTCAATTATTCTTTTTTTTTTCCCACCTAATTCTCTATCATAAATATAGAGGTCATTTGGTGCGCACCATAGATCTGATAGAAAGGAAAAGCAAATCCGAAACATAATCATTATTGATGAGACATTTTCTTTATATCTCTGAACTAAACAAGCAATAAAAAAGGCTACTTTAAAGTAATACAAATAGAGATACATTACCAAAGAAAAATTAATACTACCTCCGGTCCTATTTATAAGTCCTCGTTTGTAAACTCTACAAACGAGGTCTTATAAATAGGACTGGTGGTAGTAATAGAAATGTAATAAATATTGCATATCTTATTTTTATTAGTGCAGAGAAAAAGTCTTCCTACAGGGTATGACCAAATTTCCCCACCTTTGTTGTTCAAACTGTAGACATTGTTCAGTGAGTGGTTCTTTGTTCTCCAGGGCTTGCCCATGATTGTATTGAAATTATAGTCAAATAGTCTCTGGAAGTGTTTGGATAAATATAAACCATAGTTTGAAAAATAACTCCTGGTAAAAAAAATGATTTTGGGAATAGATTTTAAAAGAATAACTTTTGGGAAAAAAGTAATTTTGATAAAATGAGTGTTTGGATAGTTGTTATCAGAAGCACTTCTTTTAGGTACAAATTATCAAAAAGTATATAAGTTATATGATAATTACATAAAAGATATATTTTAATTTATATTTTCATTTGAAGTAATAAATTTGCTCATAATTTTTTTTGCCAACATAATAACTGATATATAAAAGGTATAATTAATTAATTGTTAGTATGTGTATAAATACTTATAAAATATAAGATTAACTATGTTTTCAGAAAAATGAATATTGTTTTGCCAACAAAAAATATTATTTTACTTCAAAGATTATAAACATGAAATGCTGATATAATGATTATTGTAAAGCATGAAACAATGTCAGCTGGTTTTGAAAGTCGGAAATGTTCCTCCATACTTACCCATGCGCTTGTTTGTCTACGTGTTAGCGACCCCAATCATGGACCACTTCGGAGTTTCAAGCCTTCTGGCCCTCATAATAATTGTCCTAGGACTAGTTTTTATCCTCGGAAGCAAAATTTTTTCATTTTTTTCAAAATCACAGTTTAGGATGTTGAAACGGTGATTGTGGTCCAAACCATAGTTTCCCAAAAAACGTAAGAGTGTTTGGATAGTTTTGGGTTCAAACCATGGTTTGGGATCTAAAAGTGCTTTTTTGATGGTTTGCCAAACATCCCCTCTACCGTGAAATGCATTTTTGGTTTTTCTTCCCTCTTTTGGAATGAAACTACTCGTAAAAGTATTGGAATCAATTCATCTGTACTGATGAGTTTTAAATGGAATTGTTAAGTTGGTGCTACTAAACTTCTATGACTCGTATGCTAATATTACAATTGCATACGTGCAGTTGAGAAGAGAAAAATGGAAGAGTTTACAATCAATAGTGAGTCCAGGGAAGAAAAGAATCATAAGACCCTCAAGGTTTAATCTTTTGTGGAGCAATCTATCATCCGAATCAGCGTAGTGATTGAACTGTCTGGGACACTGGCTTATGATTCATTGGGCGGATGAGGGTTATTCTGTGATTGAACTTGTTGTATTTACAGCATTATATCTTTAATTCAATCTTAATTGTATGGATTGAATTATCATGTAGAAAATAAAAACTAATATTCATAACTTACTGGTCAAGTAAAAATTTTGGTACAATTTCATGTAATATCTTGATTTTTGGAAGGCAATTTAGGGCTGTTTTGTTTAAGCTGAAAAAAAAAAAGTCATTATTGTTCGATTTAAAGATTTTATGAAAAATGATTAATTCAATAGAGATTTTGTCAAAAACAGAAATTATTTTGTATTTTGGATGTCATAATATCTCCAAGCATCTGTTTATTAAAAACTGTTTATTATTTAATTATATCTTTATACTTGTATGATATTCTCAAAATAACGGGTAATCTGTTTTTTAATATATAGATTTTGATTTTTTTTGAAAATTAAAACTAGCACCGTAAAATATTATAGAAAATATTATAAAACTGAATTTTTTCAGGTTAGGGTGCTTTAAACACTTACAATTATTTTCGGAGCATCCTAAATATTCTGGTGCTGTAATTTTTGTCCGTACCCTAAACTTGGAACTTTTAACCGAGTTTTGGTAGATCATGGGGCTATGAGAGGTCTCCCTCTCTTTGAGGCGCTGCTCTGTAGAGACGATTGCCGAAACTTTGATTGCTCAGGCGGTGCTCATCCATTCGATCTTCGTGTTTGTGTGATTTCTTTAGTCTCTTGTCAGGTTTTATTGGAATTTATGAGGCTTCGTACAGCAACTTGTCCTATGGCGTGAATGGTTAGTTCTTGGTTTCTCTGTTATTGCTGGTGCGATTCGGTCTGCCACTGGTTCAGCGTTCTTTCTTCTCTGGGTTTCCCTTGTTCTGGTTTTCCGGTCATCCATGTTAGATCGGTGTTTTTACTAGGTTAGAACGTTGGTTGCTTTCTTTGACTGAAAATGTTTCTACCTGTTGTAAGTGAGAAGCATATTCCATATTGTCGTGAACACTTGCATTCTTCTTAAGGCTCTGGGTGATAAAAAGTTGCATGATGTTAAGCTTCAATCCCTATTTCGTTTCTAGTAGCATCTCAAGGGTATAATTCGTATTTTTCAACATGTTCAACATACGTTTATTATCTTCTTCAGCGACCCAAGAGATCAACTAGCAATTTTGCACCAAGGAACTCGGATGTTACAGGGGTTACATTCTTGCTGTCTGTCATTGGCAGCCAGATGTTCCTTTGGAAGAACAACGAAATATAATATAAAAATGGTGTTTAGGGTTAGGATTTGTATAGAGTTTCGGATCAACACAACACCATTTGAAATTAAAGCAAGGTAAAATCTCAAGAGGTGGGAGCATAAATCTTTTAAAATGACATATAGGACGGTTTTACATTGAGAGCCGCATTGGTTTGGTTTTTCTCTTATTAAAATAAGTCAGCAATAAATGGCAATTAAATATGTTAATCATGACGCATTTGTACACGTGACAATTTCTTTAGTAACAATTACTTATTGGTTCGTGAGATCTCTGCCTCATCATGTGACAGTACTGTGTTCTCATTATCATATATCGGACGTCATATATTTAAAAGTATGTACTAATGAAGTGCTCCACCTGCAAGTCAAGGTGATGCAATTTGTTGCGGTTGATCATAGAATTTTATCTTTTTTTTTTTATTGTAATCGATAGTCCCTATGAGATTTGGTCATAAAAACGAAAAATGTTTTTGATGACATTAATAGAATTTTTTTCAGTTTATCATCATCCAAAGTTTTAAACTTTTTGAATTAAATTAAAAAGCTAAAAATGGTTTTATACTATAAAAATTGTTCAAATCAATCCTACATAGCCGAAATAGATTGATCTGAAAAACACTGTGCATACAAAAAAGAATCTTCAAATGAATGTATAATCTCATCTCAACAATACTTTCATTTTGAATTATACATTTTTCACAAAGGTTAAGCTCTATGTCAATTTCCATATATAGATAAAAAATATAAATCCGATCAAATAAGCAATAAGACATTTTAAATGATTTACAGCAACATCTACATGCATATCAGTAGATTGTAGGATTTTTTTTTTAAGCACATGTATCTTTTTATTAAAAGTAATTTTATTAAGATAGTATCAGATATCTAATGTAGGTACTTTTCCTAGCAGATTTTCCAACAAAAATACACACACACCATTACAAATATTCATGCATCTCACTATTCTTTCCTCAATGCATAATGGGCTCCGCGCAGTAATTAGTGCTAATATCATTTCAGGAATGACTGAAGCTTTCCAACGGCGACAACAGTCCATACTTTCTTCTGTTTGGTAAGCAATTAAATGCATATACGTGTGTGTGTACAAATATCAATGGCAAGCCACGTCAAACAACACAAAGAAGCCACCTTCAATTCATTAAAATCTTACTTCTTTGACTCTGAATTTCATTTCACTATGATTCGAGTTTTCAATCATTCCACCTTTCAACCAACTTGTTCAACGATTTTGCGGATGAACCAAATGTACCACTTGCGGATTCAGCGACGTTTCTCATCTTCAAGCTTCTCTCTCTCATCTCTCTGCCTTTCTCCGATTCCATCAGTTGTCTCACTTTCTCCTCCAAATCGTCACCTTTCACGAACCCATCTTCGTCTCTGTGCTCCAACCCTATTGCCATCTTCATGTAAGCACCAGCAAATTCCTATTCATGCGCTGCTCGGCGTATAGAGGCCACGCAATCATCGGCACTCCGGCCACCACCGCCTCCAGCACCGAGTTCCACCCACAGTGGGCCACGAACCCGCCGACAGATTCCTGTGCCAGCACCTCCACTTGTGGGGCCCACGACTTCACCACCATGCCTCTATCTTTGGTTCTCTCCATGAACCCACTCGGCAAAATCGATTCCAAATCGAACTCTCCTGTTGTGTCCAAAGTCTGCTTCGTTCTCTGATCAATGGGTGGCCTCTTCACCACCCACAAGAATCTCTGCCCACTCTTTTCCAATCCATAAGCGATCTCCTTCAATTGTTCTATTGACATCGAGCCGCGGCTTCCAAAACACAAGTAAACCACGCTTCGGCTCGGCTGCTTCTCAAGTCACGACAAACAGTTCTGACTTTTTCCACGATCTTCTGCTTCTTCTCCTTCTCCTTCGTTTCCATATTTAGGCTCTGCAATTAGAGGACCTATGTAGTAAACAGGAGGCGCTTGCTTTGGATCCGGAAAGCACGCGCCTTCTGCTATAGCCTTAACGGCTATGGGCTCTAGCTCTTGAAACGTGTTAACAATAATACCACTTGATTTAGGAAGATGGGAACAGAAATATAGGAAGTCCAAGTAAACTGGATCGTCTCTGTCAAGCAATGGTTCAACCATGTTAAAGGCCTTAAGCTGGGGGTTAGCCGGGAAACGCAAGTCTATGGAGAGATCCTTGAAACTCTTCGTGGTTTGCTCATGAATTTTTGGAAAGTACGAGAAAGCAGAAAGAATAGCTGCTCCAGAGGTGAAGAAGTAGTAAACATGAATCCCAAGAGAAGAACCTATATTCATTGCTGATGTGCAGAACAGATCGATGACCAAAGCTCGAACATTGGAAGTTTGCGAGATTTCCTCAAGCGCTGAAGCCACGTTGGTGTCGTTGAGCCGAATGAATTCAAAGGCGGTTGCCGCACGGCTGCGAGGAGTGGCGGCCGGTTCGACGGAGAGGAAAGGGAAACGGCGGAAGGAGATGGAAGGGTAGGACTGAGAGATGCGACGGATGTAAGAATCAAGGTAGGGTTTGTCAAGTAAGCCCGTGGTGAGGAGGATGGTGACGGAGAAGGTGTGGGAATGGCGAAGAAGAAGGAGCTTGCCAAGTTCAACCATGGAGACTATATGGCCTATGCCTGGTGCAGGATAGAGAACTATGGTTTGTTCCATGTTTGGAACGTAGAGATCAACGTTTTGCTGACTAAAGAGTGAGAGCACGGTACAATGGAGTCTAAGAGAGAAGACTAAATCATGAAGTAATGAAATTTACTAACTAGAGGGGATAGCAACCTGCAGATCAAGCTTTTTTGGTGTATGGACTACTCTTTGGCAGAAATTTAATAAAATATATATAGGATTATTCATTTCAATAAACAAAAATATTCCACAAGTAGTTATATTTACGATAGCAATATAATGAAAGATCAATAATTAAACATACCTGGTTAAACTTATTTGACAATTGTTGATGGACATTGGATTTATTTATTGCCTTGTCAATTATCAACTACCATTAAACGACATGTGGTTTGGTGTGTCGAATATTTCTTATGAGATACTCATTTGGTGCCTTTATCGGGTAGAGTAAGAAGAAATATTTGGGTTCTATTTATCAAAGAATAAAAAATCAGACCAGATACTAAATCGATTGAGACAATAGGTTAAAAATTAGTGGATTAGATTGAAATCAAATTGAGATCAAACTAGCCATATTAAAATAATATAATTTGAATGATAATAAATGAGTACTCATATTACAAAACACTCTTAGTATATATATATTTTTGTTGTCTTTCCATTTCTTCTTGTTTTTTCCCCCCTCAGAAATCTTTCTTTTTTCTTGGAATCATTTCTTCTTCTCTCTCCCTTGTGACCGCTCCTCATTTTCCTCTCCAAACACGCCTTGCGATGCAGCTTGCTCTTTTCCCATTCCTCCTTGAACAACCAACAAGGAGACGGAGTAGAGTTGCATAGACACTAGAGTAGCATATTAACCTACTTGGACACGCATTCTTCATTTTTGTTTCTCGTTCTCCGCTAAATTTCTTTCTACCTTCCTCATTTCTCTTCCTTTCTCAAATAGAAAGAAGAAACGCTACCATTTTTCCTCTCTGCACTTTATCCATCCCATTCTCTCTGTTATCTTCTCTCTTATCTTCTAGTCTTCTTAAAGGAAAATGACTTTGATGCTTCAAAGTAGGACGCGACAAACTTCTTCATGATCTTCTCTACTTCTACCTCTTGTCTGTGCAGTGTCCATGGCTTGTCCAGCGGGACTTCTCATGGCTCTGGCGAACAGTAAGAGTGAGGAAGAAGTTGAAAAAAAAAGAGGGGGCAACCGGGCAACCCACGCAACCCAACAGTTTGCTCGATTTTTACAGGTTATCCAAATTCATCTCGATCTGTTTCAGGTTGATTGGAGCCGGTTTTTAAGTTAAAACAGATTGGACCATAGACCGGTTGACCAGTTTCTGGTCTGAATCGGTTGGTTCAATTTTTTTCCTTGCTATTTATTTAGCAAAGAAGAAAAGCTTTCATATAAATATACAACTTTACCTTTCATTTATGATTGTATTGACTTTATTTTCAAAGGGTATAATGTATATTAAATAGAGATAAAGTTAAAAAATTATTAGAGTTTAAAGGACACAGTTAATGAAGTTTAGTAAGATTTTTCTTAGTCTGTATCAAATATGTTAAAAGTGAGTTATAAATACAAATAGAGAAGCATTGCCGGCTTTCTTCTATGTAATCAAGGTATGTGAAACATGTAATAACTTCTAACTTTATACATACGTTGTTGGATTATGCAATGTAGATAGCAAGTTGTGGCAGCTACAATTCTTGCGGAATGCAAAGACGTTTGGTCTTAGCTTTACAACTCATGTTGGCATATATAGTATGTTTGAATACGTATTTTTTGAAAAATAAATCTTTTAGTTTCTATAATTTTAAATTGGTTGTAACTTATTTTTCATATATTGACTTTGTGTAAGTCAATCCTTATAATTTTAAGTCAAATTGAAACTTGGCTTATGATCTTTAACTCATTGCAACTCAAATCATTTGTCTTTAACTATTTAAAAGAAGTCCCTAAACTTCATTAAAAAAATATAATTTTATTTTCTAAAATATAGGCACTATAATCATGGCTAGAAAAAAATTCTTTTTAAACCAGCTTATTTACATTGTTCGTTACGACAAATAAAAAAATGTGAGCATTAGTATTTTTGTAAATATTGGTACAGTGTTTACACAGATTCCATACATGTTTAGTGTAACGAGTATTATTTACACCGGACATCTTCACAACCACCCAAGACATTAATATAAATAATTGAAAAACAATATATATATATATATATATTCAACCTAATTAAGTAACGTGTCTAAATTTTTAAAGACCATCATGTCATGTTATCATTTATTTAAACTCTAAACTCAACTTTTTTTCTATTACTTTCTTAGAAAGTTGTGATCTTCCTCCTCCTAATCATCATGGTGGCGTGCTAGAGAATAATGTTGGTGTCTCCTCCGCCTGAGCTACTTAATGAAGTAGCAACTATTGAGTTAGTCTACCACATCACCTTATCCTACTAAGCACTCAACAGCAAGGTATGGCCTCATAGAGGATCCTATTTCTCCCTCCTCCTCTCCCCCTCCTATTGCTCCTTCTCTGAATATTATTCCTCTTTTGATTGAACATGGAAACAGAGAAGGATTTTTTTTTTCCATTATGTAAATTTTTTTTATCTATTGTATATGTGCGCCTAACCACATCAATGAAAAAAAACTGTTTTTTGTGTTACAATCTATGTTGTCTTGATTTTTTTTTTTCACTTTATTTATGTACCCAAGCTAAGAAACAACGGTCACATAAAACGAAGTTATGACACAAACAATTGTTCGTATCGCTGAACACTTAAGTGAGGTGTGTTGGATGTTATATAAATTTTACAAAAAAATAAAATAATTAAACTTAAGGACTAGAGTTAGGTGAAAAAATTAGAGCAGGGTGCTGTGACATTATATAATTATAAAAAAAAAAAAGTTATAAGGCATTCCATTGTGAATTATTGACGAAGATTTTCATCACAATTTTTTGTTGTTAAGTTGAAATAAACTATCCCCAAAATTAGCAATAAAATTTTAAGTTAGTGACAAGAACAATTTTCTAATCTAATTTCTTTTGTTGTTTTTTGGGTAGTATAATATTCAAATATTAACCCACATACTTAGTTGATGGTAAATATAATATTCCCTCTGCTCCTATATATAAGCTTTAAATTTTGAGAAGGATGTACTACTTTGTTGCTATTTATAAATCACTTGTATCCCAAAATCATAAACCAAGAAATTTTTTAAATTGATAATTTTTTTGAAAAAATTGCAAAAAAAATACTCCTAAATAAATGAAATTGTGAATTGGGTACCTGAATAAACTAAATTGCCTCAGTAGATTGGGTTTAAATTGAAAATATGGAATGATGGTGAAAAGAAAACAAAGCCCCTCAATAATTTTAAAAAAGAATGTTATCCCTGTCTACTTTCCCCCATTATCGATGACTTCCCACTCTTTTCTCTATACTCTCTATTTTAGCACACAATCTTGCTTCCATTTTGTTGTAAGGTAGCGTCAAGAGGAATCTTGCATGAAAGAAGTGTGTATTTATAGTGAGAGAGGCGAACAAAGTACTAATTTGCCAACATTGTTGAAGGTAGGGGAGAAGGCAGAGGCATTATCACACATGGAGTAACCATCGTGTTTGGTTATTGGAGTTAGCAATGATATTGGTTGATAGTATCTGGTAAGTTTGATGGTTTATTTTGTTTAGGTTAGTTGCTACAAGTATGTGTGATTCATTAACCGCTGCAAAAGTTACGCATATTTTGCAGTAGCTCTAATAGAATTGCTGCAAAATATGAGAGTTTGCAGCGGTTATATATAACCACTGCAAAATATGAGAGTTTGTGGTGGTTATATATAACCGCTGCAAATTCTGTAGCGGTAACAACTGCAAAATCTGCAATGGTTCTACAAAACTGCTACATAAATAGCTGCAGAAATGATTCGACTGCGAACGTCTATAAATGTTGCAGCGGTTCGCAGACTGTGGCAGAAACCGCAGTAAAAGCCTCGATTTTTGCCTTGGGAGCCTCCCTAGGGAGGCTCTTTATATATTTATATGTCCTTGGTTTTTTTTTTTGCATTAGTTCCTATCTTGACAAGTTTTAAGGGGAGTCTCACTCTGAAAATCTTTTTCCAGGTTAGTATTTTTAGTATCAGCTGATTAAGATCTTGTATATAAAATTTATTTTATTGAGAATGCATTTTATGTTATTGTTTAGAAATTATCTATTTACATTTGAATATGTTTATTTATTTATCTTTGTATTTTTAACTATCACTGCATAATTAATTTTTTTAAATTTTGTGTAGTTATAGATTATAAATGTAGTGAATATATAAATTGAATTGGTTAAATTAATTGTTGATGTAATATTAATTGTAATTAATTTGTTATATATATAGGGGGTGTTTGGATAGAAATAAAACCATAGTTTTAAAAGTGCTTTTACAATATACGAAGTAAATATGTGGAGGAGTTTGTTTCGATTTGCAAAAAAGTACTTTTAAGAAGTGCTTTTGAGATGTACCAAACACCCCCATAAAGATTGTTATGTGCGCTTTAAGAACTGAACATATAAAATTTTTTAGTAAATGTTATAATTTATTTATTATTTTTTTATTACTGTAGACATTTGTTTTTATATGTTAATGTAATAATTTATATATTTATTTTATAAACATTTAATTATTTCAATATTGATTTAAATAATTGTTTAGCATTAACTATTTATAAATAATTCGAGTTTGTTGTACTTTACATATTGATTTGTACTTATAATAATTATTCATATAAAATTTATAAAAATGTATTTGTTACATAATTATTTAATAATTTGGATTATGTAATTAATTGATTAAATTGGATATTAATTAAATTGTAATTTTGTATTTTTTTAATATATAGTTATAATTATGTCTCGACGTCATGGAAAGGCACCTATGGAATATTTTGAGCCACCTTATCGAGGTCGAGGTCGAGCTCATGATGAGGGCCATTTGCCACCTCCGCATGTTGACGATGATGAGCAGGGCACAGATATTAATTTAGATTTAGATGATTTTGATGCGAAGATGATACAACAAGTGGAGAGTTTTATTGATGAAGTTGTGGAGAGGGATCGAAATATCCCTTGTCATTTTGCTACACAGGGGAGGGGATTTCACATTCAGATTATGCATATGTCAAAATTATTATATTTTTAATAATTATTTAATTATTTAATGTAATTATGGTCTTTAACTTTACATACCCTGAAGGACATATATATGAAGCCACATTGGTTATGAGACAAGTATATGTGTTGGATCCAAACCATCGTATACTTGTAGAGTGGGACGAAAGGATGGACTAGCCAATTGGTGCTGGTGGCACTATTTTTAACAGATACCTTGCTAAATTGGGGCACAGTTATGTCAATTTTCCCACATATCATGAGAACTGGCATAAGATGGAAATGCATAGGAAGAACTTGATTTGGACTGACATTGTAAAGGTAAATAATGTGACTGCAAGTATTATTTGTCATGTTCAAATATTATATTTAATTTAAAAGTAAATTTAAATTTTGTTGTATTTTGATGGTATAGAAAAGACTTGCTGTGATGGATGACCGTAAGAATTATGCTCTTTAAAAAATGGGCGATACGTGGAAGAATACGAGAGGGTGGCTGTATACTGCTAGAAATACGGATGGGACAAGACCAATAGATGAAGTGATAAGGGATGTGCCAAAGAACGTCCTGACTGAGGATTGGGGAAAATTTGTATACTTTAGGAGATCACTTGAGCATATGGTAATTTGTATATTTTTTATTTTTGTATTAATTTGTATGAAATTACAAGTAATTGTTTTAGTTATTTTGCATGTGAGATATAGGTAGTTTCTCGAAGAAACAAGAGGAGCCGGGCATGCGAAACGATCTTTTATACTAATGGATTGAAGACTTTTGCTGTGACCATGAGTGAGATGGTGCATGCATAATATAGTTACTATAATTATATATTGTTTGAATAATTAATTATTGTACTATAATTATAGAATTATTGTTTGTGTTGCTATGTAGGAGGCATGAGCTAGAAGGGAAGAGAGGCAGGTCGATTTTGGTGATCTGTATATTGAAACTCACAGGTGTAGGGATGGCACTCCTAGCTCGTAAAATGTTGAGAACGTTATTGTAAGTATTAGATTACATTTTCTTATTTTTATGTATGATTTCTGAATCAACATTTTAACTACTAATGTATTTTATATAATTTGGCAGGGTAAAATTAAGCATTACCAGATTGAACTTCGCGAGTCACAGGGCTCAGTGGATGCAACGGCTTCCCTCAAGGTGGCTATAAATCAACCCGAGCATCCTAGTCGAGTCTGTGGCCTTGGTTTTAGTGCCAAGCCCAGTAAGATTTATGGCAGGTGTAGAGGTGAGGCTTCATCATCCCAGTCCCCATTAGTGACATCACGAGGGGTAGGCACAAATACCCGTAATGATTTAGGACTATAGCAGCTGAGAGAAGAGCTGAAAGAGGAGGTCCGATAAGAGATACGGGAAGAAATGGAG
This sequence comes from Neltuma alba, assembly GCF_004799145.2. Taxonomy (NCBI): domain Eukaryota; kingdom Viridiplantae; phylum Streptophyta; class Magnoliopsida; order Fabales; family Fabaceae; genus Neltuma; species Neltuma alba. Next base: position 639,125 of record NW_021635235.1, read on the forward strand.
GTGGTTGCATCCAAAATATTTCAGAAGATGTTTAGTGCATATAACCCTGGCAGCCCTATGCAAGACATGCAGATGCCTCATATGAATATTCCTCTTGATCCTGCACATTGCCCCCCATTTAATGTTGACCAGGCCAGACAACGCGCAAGTTAACAAGAAGGTGATGATGATGACGGTGATGATGATGGTGATGATGACAGCGATGATGATGAAGTCCACTCATAGACTTCATTGTATTAGCATTTTCAGATTTATATTTAAATATTTTATTATAACTATGATTTTATTTTGTAGAACTTTAATGTTTCATTATGTCTAGTTTAATAGATATATTAAAAAAGAAATTAACATAAATTCTGAAAAAAGACGATAAACATGGCTTAAATATAAAAAATATTGCATTGTCACATTTGTAGCGAATTTTAAGAAAACTGCTGCAAATAACTAAATATGCAGCGGTTATAACAAAAATTGTTGCAAATAAATGAATTTTGTAGCTGTTTTTATTTGTAGTGGTTGAACCATTACAAATTTTTTGAATTTGCAGCGGTTATTTCTATAAACTGTTGCAAAAGTTTTAATTTTGCAGTGGTTTTTAAAAAAACACTGCAAATATTAAAATTTGCAATGGTTTTTTCATTTAACTGCTACAAAATCCAATCTTCAAACTCTATAAATTCCCTTCCATACTCAGTTTATTTTCATCTCTCAACTTCTATAAAGTTCCATGGCAATAGATAAATCATAGATAGGCATGCCTTGAACTTCACCACAATATTTAGCTGGCTTAGATTCTTTCCTCAATTTTGCTATAGCCTATGCAAGTGCAAGTGGTAATATTATCTGTCCATGTCCTAAATGCAACTTTAGGAAGTGGCATGCGTGGGTGATAGTTAGGGAGCACTTAATAGTTAAACCCTTCCTCTTAGGATATACATTTTGGGCGATACATGGTGAAAGAAGCAATAATAATTTGCCTCCAGCAAATTCTCAGGCAGCAGTGCATGTAGAAGATCCTGATCCCATCAATGATGCAGTGCGTGATGCTTTCAGGATGCATGCAGACAACTTATAAGATGATGAGGTTCAAGGTCTAGATCCAGAGTTTACAAGAAATGACGACACTAGAGGTTTTTTTGAGCTCATGAATGATGGAGAAAAACCTTTATTTCCTGGTACAAATATTTTTCAATTAAATGTTCACTTTAATAAATTAGATTATAAATGATGGAAAATAATTTATTCACAGGTGCAAAATATTCTAAATTGTCTTTCTTGATTAAATTGTATCACATCAAGTGTTTATGTGGAATTATTGATAAGGCAATGTTAATGTTGCTTGAATTATTGAGTGATACATCTACCAACATGGATATTCCGAATTCATTCTATGAGGCAAAAAAAAAAAATGATCAACAAGTTGGGGTTGAATTATAGTAAAATTCATGCATGTTCAAATGATTGCATGTTGTATTGGGGAGATGATGCGGATCAGGACACTTGTAAGCGATGTCAAGCCTCTAGGTGGAAGTCAATATGAAAAGGAAAAAACAAAAAAAGAAACCTGCAAAGATTCTAAGATATTTCCCTCTAAAGTTGTGGTTACAATGATTGTATATGTCATCCAAGACTGCAGAGCACATGAGATGGCATAATGTGAAAAAGAACACTAACGGCAAGTTAAGACATCCATGAAATTCAAAGGCATGGAAAGCTTTTGATTTGAAATTTCTAGATTTTGTAGCTAACCCAAGAAATGTGTGTCTTGCTTTATCAACTAATGGGTTTAATCCATTTGGAAATCTCAATACCAGTTATAGCATTTAGCCTGTTGTCTTGATTCTGTACAACTTTCCACCTTGGATGTGCATGAAACAAAGTTCCTTCACATTGTCCATGATTATTCCAGGAAGGAGAGCACTGGGTAATGATATTAACATGTACTTGCAGCCATTGATTAAGGAATTACACTAATTGTGGACTTCTAGAACACAAACTTATGACTCTTATGAAAAAAAAACTTTTCAACTTATGTGCATCCCTTATGTGGACAATCAACAACTTTCTTGGATTCGGAACATTATTTGGTTGGAATGTTCATACCGGTCTCACATGTCCAGTGTGCAACTTTGACGTGCAGTCTATTCAACTTCTGCATAGTTGGAAATGGTGTTTCATGGGACATAGATGATTTCTTGATCAACGACATAGATTTAGGTTACAACATAACTGTTTTGACGGAAAACAAGAAAAAAGAGGTCCTCCTTTGATTTTGACTAGTGAGGGTATATTTCAAGAGCTACACGATGTTGATATTGAGTTTGGAAAAAGTGATGACGCTGAAGGAATTAGCAGAAGATCACAGGGAACTTCCATAGCAACTGAGCCCATGCAGTGGCATAAAAGAAGCATTTTTTTCACTCTTTCTTATTGGAAATGTTACATCTTACTATCGTATCATCTTAAGATTCAATTAAGACCATTTTAGACCACATTGGATGGTCTTAGGGTCAATTCTATCTCAAAAATGCTAATTTTTGGATTTTTACTGTTCATTGGGTAAAAATCCAGTTTTTTGGCCTAAATTAAAAAATTCATAACTTAATCTAGAAAAATAAAAATGGAGTGGATCAAAATTCTATAAAAATCTCTTTGAATGCTCTTTTAGGAAAAAATAGTCTTGTGAACCAATTCCATTGGAAAAAGCATCAGGTTTTTGTGAAAGTCACCTCTGTTTATTAGGCAAAAACCCTTTTCCCAGATTTTGGACCTTAACTTTGAAAAATCGTGTAGTTGGCCATTTTTAACATGTTAGCTATCAAAATGAAGCTCATAATGTGATATACAAACATGCCAAATTTAGTAATTAAACACATTTGGGAACTTAATCAAAATGTCACGTAAAGATGGTGGTGTCAGTGAGTTTACAACGCTGCCTAGCATAATATTACATAACCCAAAAGTCCATGAATTTTTATGGTATGATGCCATAATTTTAACCTTCAATCTGCAGCTTGCCCTTGGATGTTTCAGGTCTTAAAATGTTAGATTGTATTTGGGGAATAAGATTTCATTGAAATCCCAATAGCAAATTAACCAATTATATCATCAACAAGCATCATCATCATGCATAACTACATTAACTACTATTGGTGAACTAGCATGCTTATCATTTGGCAAACTCAATCATGCAAAGGCCAAAGCAAGAAAGTGAAAAGAGCAGCCACATCACAATCAAGGAAGTTCATCCACATAATAGCAACTAATCATGCAATAATCAATAATGCCAAGTTAATGTTAGTAGTTAGGTTCAACTTGCTACATTGCTCCAAAAGCTTGAGTTCTCTTTGTTTCTCTTCTTCTCCTTCACAAATATCAAACCCTAGCATGGCATTCCACCAAAAAGGGCAGCAAAAATCATTAACCAAACCAAGTAAAAGCAAGAACACAACTTAAATATGACCCTTGCTCCTTAAAGCTTCCGCCTTTGTTCTTTATTTTTGAACTTGTTTCCTTTTAACCCTAAAATTTGCTTCTTGACTTATTCCTACATGGTTTTTCATGTAGATTCCAAATATATGCTTAGATTTAAGAAAATAAAACTTCTTCTTTCAGTTGCTCTTGACTGAACCAAGAGGGTTCTTTAACCCAAAAATTATAACTTTGGTTTTAATGCTTCCAACACTTGTTCCTTTTGGTTTACCCTACACCATTTTTCATTTTGAGCACCATGGAAGCCTTAAAACATTGAAAAACTCATCCTACAGTTTAGTTACTATCTTGGCTGAAATGAACCTTAGGAAAAACACTAAAGAAAACACTTCAAAAACAACCAATAACCACTTGCAACCACTAGAAACTATCATGTTTTGAAATGTCTTAACAAGTTTGACTAACCAAACTTCTTCCCCCTCATGATAAACCAGTTCAGCCAGCACCAAAAATGAGAAGAGATAGAATTTTTCAACCACACAACTCAAGCAAACAAGGTGGAGAACAACTTAAGACCAAAAACTAACCTTAAATCCTTGATTAAGTGACCAAAATTGATAGCTTTTTCTTGTTTCTCCTTCAAAACCCTCTCTTTTCTCTTTTCCTCTCACTTGGCTAAACCACCATCTGAAATTATGGGGAAGAGAGCTTGTTTAATGAGCCAAAATATCTCAACCACCATCATAAATGAAATTCTAAGTGTCATTACCCTCTTTAATCTTACTTTCTCTTTCATAATTAACTAAATCCAAATGAAATTAATTACCAAAAGTTAAAATGCTCTCCATTTGAGGAATGACATTTGGCAAGTTCAAATCCTCTCCATTAAGGGCTTGACACATGGCTAATTGTGAACCATTTGAATTGAAAGACTCTAGTCTTGCTTTATCGGTGCACTTTGACTCCGAGTGTAACTTTGTTTCTATAATTACAGTATTTTGGCCTCTGTAATCATTTTCTGTCAAATCTCTAATTTATTCTCCTTATTTTTATCTTCCCAAATTTCTCCCTTTGTCTCAAAATTAATTTACCAATAATTAAATAAAAAGGAAAACTAATTTCCTTCTTTTTAGGGTTTTTCCAACTTTTAAAGGCATTGGGAAAGATCTTGGATATTTGAGGATCTTTATTTAATTCCATAATCTCTTATAATTCTTTAGGATATCATAGGAATTTTCTTATAATTTTATTCCCCTTAAAAATATTTATTTGGAATTTTCCAAATAAAATCCCTTAAATTGGCCTAAATCACCCTTAAATTCCTTTGTAATTTCTCTAAGGGTAATTTGGTCATAAAACAAATTTTATAATCTCATATAATTCTCAAAGGATATTATCCTTATTTTTCCTTAATTTTCTAAGGTTTGAAAATATTATTCCATAATTATATTTGACCAATTTTCCTTAATTAGTCAAATTTTCATAATTGGCTTGGAAAATCATAATAGTTATTTTCCAGCAAAATTTTTCTAATTCTCCTTATCATTTTTGGCCCTTGATTATTTAGGAATATTTCTTATTCCTAATTACCATAGTACTGGATGTGACAGGAAAGATAATTTGTTATGACATTATCTTGATGTTATGCATATTGAAAAAATATATATGCGATAATATCGTATACACATTGCTTAACGATCCTGGAAAATCGAAGGATCACCTTCAAGCATGAAAAGATTTACAAGCAATGGGAATTCGTGAGGATCATTGGCTAGATGAAAATGGTAAATTCCGACTAGCTAAATTCACATTGACAAAATAGAATAAGGATATCTTCTTGATGATATTGAAGAATATCAAAGTTCCTAATGGTATTCAAGCAATATTTCAAGATGTGTTGATTTGCAAGCTTGAAATCTTATAGCGTTAAAAAGTCATGATTCATACATTCTCATGCAACAGTTTTTGCCATTAGTAATAAAGAGTACATTGCCTTAGAATGTTTCAACAGTCTTGGTTGAGCTCTGTACATTTTTCAGGAAGTTATGTTCAAAAGTTCTGACTACTGAAGAGTTGGATCAGCTGCAACAAAAAATCATCCATACCCTATGTCACATGGAAATGATTTTTCCACTGTCATTTTCTACTGTCATGGTTCACCTGGCTGTTCACCTTATTCATGAAGTAAAACTAGGTGGCCTGGTCCAATATCATTGGACGTATCCTATGGAAAGGTATAAATTTTTTTAACTTTATTTATCATCTTATACTTTCAGTTAATTGGATTTTTTATTTATATAATGTTTACTTAATTTATAACTTATTTTTTTAATTATTCTTTAAGGTTTTTGGGTAAATTAAAATCGTATGTTAGAAATAAAGCTTGGCCAGTGGGTTCAATAGTAGAAGGATATTCAGGGGATGAGGTTCTGATTGAGCTCAAATTATTAGTTTCTTTTCATATGATTATCCATGATTTTGTCATACTTTCTGGTCCTTTTAAATGAAAATTGTGCTTAACTGAGATTTATGGTTCTTACTTTGAGTTAGTGTCATTTTGAGGATTAAATTGTCATAATTGGTTGTTAATTGGATTCAATTAACTTCTAGGACAATTGATACTTCAATTTGTTACTTTTTATTGTAGGACACTAAAGATTTGGGGCCAGAATTGAAGAACTCAAGGCAAAAGAAACAAGAGAAGATCCTCTGCCTAGGTTCGCCGCGGCCAACATCTCACTTCGCCGCGGCGAAAACCCATCCGTGAAGACAGGTCTCTGCCATGTTTCGCCGCGGCGAACCTCTCGAAGCAGCAAATCTTAGACCCGACCATTTCGGAAAATTTTGACCTACCCATCCCCAAAAACCGACCCATGCACGTAAGTTTTGGGTTAGAAACCCTATTTTGGGTATGATGACAGGAGATGACCATCATTCAGCCACCACCTTCGTATCTTTCATCCTCTTCTCTCATTTCACCTCAGAAACCCTAATCCCATTTCCATTTTCTTCCATCTACTGCTACCATGGCTGAAGAACAATATCTAGTTGGAGTTGGTTCAAGAGTTATGACTAGCTAAGCTTCTCAACTCTTGAATATGGTGGAAGGAGCATGAGTTCCAAGAGCTTCAAAGGGGAGTTAGCTTCATCTATGAGTTCTAGTTCTTCATTTATGAATTTCTAGGTCTAGGATTTGTAAATTTGAGCTAAACTATTTTGATTATGGTTGTAATCAATTCTGGATGATCATTTTGTGTATTGGATTAGTTAATGTTGAATTTGAGCTTCAATATATGTGGTTACATATATGTTTCTATGCATCTCTTTTGATACTCTCTGTCTTGCATGGTAATGTGTGATTGTTGAGTTGATCTGGGCTTGCATTTAACTAAGTGCATTAATTAATCTTAATACACACACCAAGTGAGCTTAATAGGATCTTATGAAATGGGTGACATTGATTAAGATCCTAGACTTAAAGAGTTCTTTAAGGTTTTCATTTAGAAAACTTGGTGATTTCTACTCCCAGAATTATTTTGAACCATGATTGTTTCAAAGCTGTACTCAGGAGATTACATATCATTAACTTCACTTCATTACTACTATCCTAGAAAAATCCAAAAACATAGTAACTTAGACTTGAATTAATTGCATTTAGTTTTAGCATTTCATTAATGGATAAAAACACCAAAAACCCCTTTTTCATTACTCTGCATAGCATTAATCTAACTTAGACATCTAATTTAGGCTCCCAAAAGAGAACGACCCGAGTTTGCAATACTGCATAGCTTGGATAAATTTTGACCGAGAACCTCTAAGCGAACGACAGGAAAAGGCTCTCTTTCAAGTGGCGCCGTTGCCGGGGAGCCAAGAAATTGGTTCTCTAGGTTAGCTTGTGCTATTTGATTGACTTTTGAGGTTTTTGATCTTTATGGGTAGCATTTAGGGTAGTTTAGTTGCATATTTGTTCATAGTATAGGTTTTCATCTTGCATAGCATCAAAATTTTTGGAAATACAAACAAATATACTGATTTTCTTGATTTTCAGCATTGCTCACGTTGCATCAGTGAAGTCCAGTGTCTGATAAGCATACTGCCAACTTTCGCCGCGGCCAACATTACCTTTCGCCGCGGCCAACTTTTCGAATTACTGAAGAAATCCCCTCGGGATACTTTCGCCGCGGCCAACTCTTTGAAAAACCGAAGGAATTTCTCTCGGGATACTTTCGCCGCGGCCAACCCCTGTTTTCGCCGCGGCCAACTCCCGGCAATCAGACATCTGGTCTTCTCTGCCAGCTTTCGCCGCGGCCAACCCCTGATTTCGCCTCGGCCAACTTCTCTGAAAGTTTTTAACACTTGCATTCAGCTTCTTTATCTGTGCATACTTACTCATACCCCACCCATACATACTCATACTCATCCATACATACTAATACTCATCCATATACTTTCATACTCACACCTTACACTTGCATTCATCACATTGCATGCTTTTAGTTGACTTTGTGTGCTGCAAGTCAATTTTGTTTGCTCTTTCTCTTGTGACTTTTATCTTGCATGCCACGGAAAACAAAACTTGTGCCCTATAACCCTGAAATCGAGAGAAGACTCACAGAGATAAGAAGAGAGAAAAGAGTCGGAGGGACAAGTGAGCTGGTAATTGAGCAAGAGAATATTTCAGTGGAATCTAGCCTATCCAGTAGTGAGAGTGAACCTACTGACCAAGAGATAATGGCCGATTTACCACAAAACCAACCTCATCCTAACCCCAATGCCAACCAAGTAAGGAATGGAGGCAATGGAGGAAATGGTGAGCAAGAGAGAGTGGGAGAAAATAATGGGAACCCTAGAAGAAGAACAATTAGGGAAGCCACCACATCTGATGTTAACTTTGACCCATTTACTACTGCATGTCCAAATTTTGAAGTTAATTTTGAGATTAAGGGTTTATTGATTAACTCTCTTCCTAAATTTCATGGCTTGACAGGAGAAGACCCATACCTCCATTTGCAATCTCTTTCCATGATTTGTCAGAGTATGAAGCCTGTGGGAGCATCGTTGGACCAAGTGCTATGGAAGGTTTTTCATCTATCCTTGGAAGGCAAGGCTAGGGAATGGTACATGAGCCTTCCAAGACATGTAGCTGATGCATACCATAGCTGGGGGAACTTAAGGAAGGCATTCTTGGAGAAATACTTTCCGGCTTCTCGGACTTCATCAATGAGGAAAGAGATTTATTCTGCCAAGCAAGACTACGATGAATCCCTCTACGATTACTGGAATAGATTTCAGGACCTACTTTCAAGATGCCCACATCATCAAATTCCGGATGAGCAACTGGTGCAGTACTTCTATGATGGGTTGAAGAACCAAGAGAAGGGTATGTTGGATGCTGCATCGGGAGGATCTTTAATAGACTCTACTGCTGCAGAGGCTTGGGATTTGATAAAGAAGATGGCCCTGAATCATCAACAACATGGGGTGAGAGATACTAAAGGAGTACATGAGATGGGAGCTGCTTCGGTGCACAGCAGAAGAATGGACGCTTTGGAATCAAAAGTAGATTCTTTAGGAAGCCAAGTGACATCTCAACTATCTTTGATCACTGCTGAATTGAAGAATATGAGTGTGCATCGCCCATCCACTCCTATGGACATTACAGCGCCTAGTTGTGACACATGTGGATCAGTCATGCATATATCTAGCGTTTGTCCGGGCCGTTATGAGGAAGTGTCTGCAGTCTTCCAAGGCCGCCCAAATCAAAAATGGGACCCCTACTCCAACACTTACAATGAGGGATGGAAATCAAACCCTCGATTGGGCTGGAGGAATGATGATAGTAGACCTCCAAATAGATTTCAGAAGAGTGGAGGAGCTGGTCCATCTTCAAACCAGTTCCAAAACCAGTCTCAAGCCCTTGCGGTCCCACCTAAGGATGAAACAAATCAACTCCTACAAAATATGATGGCTTTAATGAAGGAAGAAAGGGCTGCCAACGCTACTCAGTTCAACTCCTTAGCTTCACTAATTCAACAAGATTCATCCAAGAATGATGCTAGATTTAGTGCTTTGGAAAAGAGAATGGAGCAATGGGAGACTAAATCTGAGAACATGAACTCCTATGTAACTCAGTTATCCAACAACATGAGTGAGCAACAAGCTAGAAGCAGTGGCACCATTCCTTCCAATACTGTCATAAACCCAAAGGGTTTGAATGCAATCACGCTACGAAGTGGGAAGCAAGTAAGATTCAGTGAAGAGGAAGAGAATCAGTTGATGAGGAGATTGAGTGTGATAAGCCTCTTCTACACATTCAAGAGTTAAGAATTCTGAGAGTGCAAAAGAGAGAGAATTGCTAGATGAAAAGAAGTCAACTCTTCTAAGTAGCAAAGGAGCAAAATCTGAGAGTAATTATGAGGAAGCAGCATCAAAGGAGCATGATGGGTCATCTAAGCATGGAGCGGGTAAGCTGAATGATAAAGAGGTAAATCTCAAAGACCTTCCTTTTCCTAATTCATACTTGATAAGCAAAAGAAAGACTGAAACTAAATTTGAAAAAGATGTTATTGATTTGTTCAGTAGAGTGGAAGTTAATATTCCTTTGCTTGATCTTGTTAAGAGAGTGCCTGCTTATGCTAAATACCTTAAAGACCTATGTACCCATAAGAGAAAGTTTAGACCAAATGAAAGAGTCCAAGTGAGCTCCAATGTGTCTGCCCTGTTTAAGCCTCAAATCCCTGTGAAATGCCAAGACCCTGGATCCTTCACCATCCCTTGCACAATAGGAAAAGTTTCTATAAGGGGAGCCTTACTAGATCTAGGAGCAGCTATTAATGTGATGCCTAAGTCTGTATACACTTCACTAGGAGTCAAGACGCTTAAGTCTACCACTGTAGTACTCCAGTTGGCTGATAGAAGTATTAGGTATCCGGAAGGCATCATAGAGGATATTTTGGTTCAGGTTAAGGATTTGGTCTTTCCTGCTGATTTTTATGTACTTGATATGTCCTCTGAGCTTGTCCATGACACCACACTGATTCTTGGTAGACCCTTCTTGAGGACTGCTAACACTATGATTAGCATGAAAGAAGGTACCATCACTATGGAAGTAGGAGATCATAAGGTTTGTTTTAACATGTATGAAGCAATGAGGCATCCTTATGAAGACTATTCTCTCTTGGGTGTAAATATGATTGATGTTGCTGTTGATGATGTCTGTTCTGAGTTTGAATTGCTAGATGATTCCTCTAGTTCTGAACTTTATTCAGTTAATTCTGATGATGAGGATGACACTATTTCTTCTTTTTCATCCCTTTACTCTACACCTTCTTCTTGCTCATGTGGTGATAAAGATACATGCCTTGATTGCACTGTGTTTAATTGTATGCTCTCCCTCCCACATGCATTCTCTATTTCCTCCCTTGACTCCAATTTAGACTTTGATCCCTCTATTGTCAGCAATAATTCCCTTGGGGAAAGGTTTTCTGTTGCTATTTCAGATATGGAGGACGAAGTCATGGAAGAGATTCCCTCTAAGGCAGTTGCTGTAGATCAACTACAAGTTGGTTCAACGCTTGGAGAGGAAGCTATCTGCAAGGTTGAGGAATTCTCACTGATTGAAGGAAAGGGGAGTAATCTTTTCTCTCTTGAACTTCATAATTTGATTCCATCTATTGTGCAACCACCTACTCTTGAGTTGAAACCCCTGCCCCCTACTGTGAAATATGCTTTTCTAGAGTCTGATGAGCGATTACCGGTCATTATAGCTAACTCCCTATCTAAGGTTGAGGAAGAAAGACTCCTTACTGTTTTGAGAGAGCATAAGAGGGCTATTGGGTGGACTTTAGCGGACATTCCTGGAATTAGTCCAGCCATTTGCACACATAGAATCTTGCTTAGTGAAGGTTCAAAATCAGTGAGACAACCCCAGAGAAGACTAAACCCCCTGATTCTTGATGTGGTTAAAAAGGAAATTACCAAACTTCTAAGTGCTGGGATCATCTATCCCATATCTGATAGTGAGTGGGTTAGTCCAATACATGTAGTGCCAAAAAAGAGTGGGGTTACTGTTATTAGAAATGATAGGGATGAGCTTATTCCTACAAGAGTGCAGAATTCCTGGCGTGTGTGCATAGATTATAGAAAACTCAATGATGCCACACGAAAGATCATTTCCCTCTTCCTTTCATAGACCAGATGCTTGAGAGACTTGCAGGCAAATCTCATTACTGTTTTCTAGATGGTTTCTCTGGGTACTTTCAAGTACCTATTGCACCGGAGGACCAAGATAAACCACTTTTACATGCCCTTTTGGTACCTTCGCCTATCGTAGGATGCCTTTTGGGTTATGTAATGCTCCAGGGACTTTCCAACGTTGTATGATGGCTATATTCTGTGAATTTTTAGAGGAATGTATGGAAGTCTTTATGGATGATTTTACTGTTTATGGTGGTTCTTTTGATGATTGTCTTGCTAGTCTTGAAAAGGTTTTGAAAAGATGCATTGAAAAGAATTTGATTTTAACTTTGAAAAGTGCCATTTTATGGTCAATGAGGGGATAGTTCTAGGACATTTGATTTCTAAAAAGGGAATTGAAGTTGATAAAGCTAAGATTGAGGTTATATCTTCTTTGCCTTATCCTGCCTGTGTTAAAGATATTAGATCATTTTTGGGTCATGCGGGATTCTATAGGCGGTTTATAAAAGATTTCAGCAAGATTGCTTTACCTCTCTCAAAGCTTTTACAAAAAGATGTGAAATTTGATTTCGATGATTCTTGTAAAGTTGCCTTTGGTGATTTGAAATCTAAACTCATTTCTCCTCCTATTCTTGTTGCACCCAACTGGACCATGCCCTTTGAAATTTCATGTGACGCTTCTAATTTTGCTGTAGGAGCTATGTTAGGCCAGAGGGAGGAGAAGCTCTCAAGAGTCATTGCCTATGCTTCGAAAACACTGGATGCAGCTCAAGTCAATTATACCACAACAGAAAAAGAGCTATTTGCAGTTGTTTTCGCTTTAGAGAAGTTTAGACCTTACTTGTTAAATTCTCATGTGACTGTTTTTACTGATCATGCAGCTGTTCGCTATCTTCTTAAGAAACCACAATCGAAGCCACGATTGATTAGGTGGACATTACTTCTTCAGGAATTTGACATTGAAATCAAGGATAGAGCCGGGGCTGAGAACCATGTAGCCGATCACTTAAGTAGGCTACCTGATGATACACGGGGAGTAGACTCTTCTGAACTCACCTGTGATTCCTTTCCTGATTCAGTATTATGTGCTCTAGCTGTTAAAGAGCCTTGGTATGCGCATATTGTTAATTATCTTATAACCGGACTCACCCCCTTTCATGTCTAAATTTCAGGCACAAAAACTTCAAAGCGAATCGAGGCACTACATCTGGGATGCCCCTCACTTATGGCGGATATGTAGTGACCAAGTTATCAGAAAGTGTGTGCCTAGTGAAGAGTTTGAGTCTGTCATTACAGCTTGCCATTCAATGGTTTGTGGTGGTCATTTCAGTGCAAGGAGAACATCTAGGAAAATTCTAGATTCTGGTTTTTACTGGCCAACCCTTTTTAAAGATTCTTATGATTTTTGTCGGTCCTGTGACAAATGTCAACGTTTTGGGGGGTTAGGTAAAAGACATGAAATGCCTCAACAACCTTTACTGTTTTGCGAAATTTTTGATGTTTGGGGGATTGATTTCATGGGTCCCTTTCCTTCGTCCTTTGGTTTTATATACATTCTTCTGGCTGTTGATTATGTTTCCAAATGGATAGAGGCTGTACCTACTAGAAAAGATGATGCCCAAGCGGTTTCTAAGTTTCTTAAGTCCAACATTTTCTGTAGGTTTGGGATTCCAAGGGCTGTGGTTAGTGATAGAGGTACCCATTTTTGTAATAAAGTGGTAGATAACTTGTTTTCTAAATTTGGTGTCACCCACAAAGTCTCCACTGCATATCACCCCCAAACCAATGGCCAAGCTGAAGTGTCCAATCGAGAAGTGAAACAAGTGCTGGAGAAGATAGTCAAACCATCCAAGAAAGATTGGAGCCTAAGATTAGAGGAAGCATTGTGGGCCTACAGAACTGCCTATAAGTCGCCAATTGGAATGTCTCCTTATCGTTTAGTCTTTGGCAAAGCATGCCATCTACCAGTAGAGTTGGAGCATAAGGCATATTGGGCAGTCAAACAATGCAACATGGATTTGCAATCTTCTGGGGTGGAGAGGAAGTTGCAGCTGCAAGAACTTGAGGAACTGAGATTGGAGGCTTATGAGAGCGCTAGACTTTACAAGGAGAAGACAAAATTGGTGCATGATAAGGGTCTCCTACGGAAGAACTTCAAGGTGGGAGACAAAGTGCTGATGTTTAAGGCCAGATTCAAATTTAAGCAAGGAAAGTTCAACACCCGTTGGGATGGGCCTTACACAGTCACAAAGGTGCATAATTTTGGAATGGTGGAGCTTCTCGATGAGAAAACTGGAGCAAACCTTAAAGTTAATGGCCATCAGTTGAAGCTCTACCATGAGAACCAGAAACCCCCTTAGCTCCCTGGTAGTTTCTTTCCTTCACTCATTTACATGCTTTTGCTTAATTGTTAATCTTGTTATGTTGCATGTGTTGTATGTTGAATGAGTGTGGGGGAGAAACTCCCTTCAGTAGGAAAGTAGAGTAGTTATAGCTAATTTCAATAAGACTCCCCTGATAGTTTTTGATCTCTCTCCTATCTTGTTTCATGCCTGATGAATTGGTGTTTTAAGTGAATTATATGATTCAATTTGATTGAGGAATTTTATCTGTGGTATACTGCCTATTCATGGATTTGTTGAACACCTCTTGATCTCTTTTGAGGCATTTCTAAAGTTTTTGAAATATCCAGCCTTGTCTGTTGTTGGTTGTTGTGTTTATCTGGGTTTAAGTGTTTTGTTTTTTTTTTTTACTCTGTGCGTTCTGTGGTGTTTCGCCGCGGCGAAACTCGCCCGTCCCTGTGTGTTTCCTCTCGGGACTGTTTCGCCGCGGCGAACTTATGTTTGGCCGCGGCGAAACGTCTTTCTTCCGTTCGTTTCTTCTCGGGCATTGTTCGCCGCGGCGAACGTGCCGTTTCTGCGTTGAGGCGTTTCGTTTTCTGACTTTTTTTCCGCGTGTTTTTCCCTTTCTGCCCCCTATCTGAGTCGCCCAGCCCCCTTCCCTGAACCCCTTTTCGTCTTTTCCCATCCCCACTCAATTAAACCCTATTCATTCCCCTCTAATTTCAAAACCGTCGCCCCCCCCCTCTCTCAAACCGTCGGCACCCTCATATTCCTCTCCCTTCCCCCTGCTCGTCTTCTTCTTCAAAACCGCCGCCGTGCTCTGCTCTCATTCTATTCCTTCCGCCGCTCAGCGTCTCCTCTCTCGTTCAGCTTGTTCGGCGTCGTGTGTGTGTGCTTCCCCTTCGGCCTCCCCTGTTTCGTTTGTGTGTATTTCGCTTTGGCCACCTTCCGTGTTCCTTCTCCCCTTTCTTGGTATGTTCTTTCTCCTCCCTTGTTCTTTCCTTTAGTTTAGTTTAGTTTAGTGGTTTATTAGGTTATTTGTTATGGTTTTTGCTATTGGATTAGTTTGTGGTTAGTGTAGTTGCGTGGCCTGTAGGTTACCTAATGATTCATAGTGCATTGTCTTTTTAATTACTGTATTTGCTTAATTTTGAAAATTTTTAGTCCTCTGAAAACCTATGAATCATTAACTAACCATTTGCCACTGTTAGGTTTTAATTTTGTTCATTTCTGTGTTGTTTAGGTTGTAGGTCTTTTTGTTGTGATTAGTGTTCTTTCTGTTTGTTGCTTCAGGATATGCCTCGCACCAAAAACCCAAACCCTGAACCTTTACCCGTGTCTGAGTCTGAGTCTGACTCTGAGGGACCCATAACCTATGATTCCATCTATAGGGTAGTGGACAAGCGCCCCCTCCTTAGGGAGAGAGCCTTTCCCCTTGAACCATCCGACCATCCTTTTGTCCAAAGACTTCAGGAATCCCAAATGCTTGAATTGGCTCGCCCACGAGCTAATGGTAATGATGTCTTTGTCCGCCATTTCTACACCTACGCCCGTCTTCATGGTATGCTATCCATTCCTTTCCGGGGCAAGCATGTGAACTACACTTTCACTATTTATAACATAAGAGACCACTACCGGCTTCCTGTAGTCCGTAATTCTCAGTACTCCCATTATCGTGATAATTATCCTTATGATGAGATCCTCCAGACCCTATGCCGGGATGGTGCCACTTGGCATCGTCCCCGCACTGCTGAACTGTACCTAAAACGTTCTGATTTTCGGCCTGAGGCAAAGCCGTGGCTACACTTAGTCTGCAATAACATCCTACCTACTTCCCACCTCCAGAACCTCCCCAAACGCCAAGCTCTTATTGTTTTTCTCCTCATGACCGGCAAATCCTTTGATGTAGCTGAAATCATTCAATCCGCCCTCCATTCTTCCGTCAATACCAAAAAAATCACCAATAGCATCGTCTTTCCCCATCTTGTTTCTGACCTTTTCCGCAAGTGCGGAGTTCCTTCATTTGATGATGACAGCTACTTTGAGCCTGCACCTCTATTCCGGTTTGAGCGTCTTAAACTGCCCACCATTGCACCCCACCCACCTGTCCACCCCGTATACGATGTTAGTGCAGGCCAGGCCGCCACTGATCCAGCCGAGGAAGGCCCTGATGTTCCCGAACCCCCCCAGCCCGTCACCTTAGACACGCTTGCCGATGATATTGACGAGCTATCTGAGGAAGTTCATCAGATTCGCGTTACACTCATTCGGGAGATAAAGCGGCAGAAGGACCGTGACGCCCTCTATGAGCGAGAACGTCGCTACCGCCGCCGTTTTGATGCTTTGCTTGCGGATCGTTTGAACTTCACTTTACCGGCTGAGGAGGAGGAACCACAGCACCATATGGGTATGGACGGAGCAGGCACATCGGGTGCAGGACCGTCAGGATCTGGAGCAGCTGACCCTGAGCTTCAGTCTTAGTTTTCTGTTTTTGTGGTTTTCTGTTGTTTTCGTTTGCTCTTTTGTTTCATGTGTTGTTTTGAGGCTGGATTGTTTCTTACACTTTATGGTGCCTCATTGGTTTTTACGCTTGTTCACTTGGATGATTTCTGATTAGTTTGCTTTAATCTTTGTTCTATTTTCACTTCTGAGCCTCCTTGCATTATTTGCTGTCCCTTGTTCACAAATTGAGGACAATGTTGTGTTTAAGTGTGGGGGAGGTCTATATTGTGGATTTTAGCAAATGCTTCTCGTGCATCCATACATTTAGATGATTTTGAGGTGTTTTTGAACTGATAGATTGGTTTAATTGTGAATATTTTGAGTTTAGTTGCTGAAGAGTTGAAATTGCACAGGAATTTTCGCTTTCTGCCATGTTTCGCCGCGGCCAACTTCTTGTTTCGCCGCGGCGAAGCCTCCTCTTTCACGACTAATAAGCCATTCGGGCATGTTTCGCCGCGGCGAACCCTTAAAAAAAAAAATTTTTTTAATAAATTCCTTGCAATCTCAGCTGGTCTTCAAAAATTTTTTCCCAGCTTAGAATCTTCATACTCCTGCACTCTTTTTTTAAATTAGTAGAAAAGTTCAAATTGTACTAGTGCTTTTAGAAAATTTTCCATGCTGTTAAATGAGGGATGAACTTAGGCTAGTTATTCTCATGTTTTTGACAGATAGTAAATGATGATGTGCTTTGAAATTATGACTATGTGGTTGTTAACTTTTGAGATTGACTAATTGAGATTTAAGCCTTGTTGGAAGGATTTTTGGACCTTAAGTTATTGAATTGAGTGAATCTGCTTATTTCATATTTCTCTAGAACTTGTTTTCATTCTTAATCGAAGCTTAGCGAATCAATTTTTGTAAAAATGATAGAGGCATTCGATTTCATACCCACATTTCCCAAACACAAACCCAATCATTTTACCTTTGCAAACCCTTTTGAGCCTTCATCTTGAGTACATGCATGCAACATAACATTAAAAAAAAAAAAGAGAGAAAAAAAAAGAAGAAGAGAGATATAAATATTAAAAATAGGTAACTTCTCTCCCAGTTTTTATTTAGACTAATTTTGTCTTAATAATTTGTATGTTCGTACTCATTTTCATCTTCATGTTCATTCTCATTTCATTCATTCCGACTGACCTCCATTCCAAATTTTGACCCTTAAAAGTCCTCTTGATTTGCAAAGTTGTTTCCCATGGTGGAGAGGTAGAATTATTACAAGCCTATGGTAGAAATTGGATTGAGTATACTTGGAGTGAAATAACCCTAAAGACAAGTGAGTTAAGAGTGAAACACTTATCCGTGAGATGGATCTTTCTTAATCAATCTTTTAAGTTAATTTTCCTTTGTGCTCATTTTCTTAGCATGTCCGTGTTTACTGATGTCAACTCCGTGAGAATTTCTTACTAATCTTCTACTTTCATCTTTAAGCATGGTAGTGTTTCTCTTTGTTCTAGTGTCACTTTGAATTATTCTCACGCTTTGTTCAGGAGTACAAAGGTCTAAGTGAGGGGGAATTTGATTGAGCTCAAATTATTAGTTTCTTTTCATATGATTATCCATGATTTTGTCATACTTTCTGGTCCTTTTAAATGAAAATTGTGCTTAACTGAGATTTATGGTTCTTACTTTGAGTTAGTGTCATTTTGAGGATTAAATTGTCATAATTGGTTGTTAATTGGATTCAATTAACTTCTAGGACAATTGATACTTCAATTTGTTACTTTTTATTGTAGGACACTAAAGATTTGGGGCCAGAATTGAAGAACTCAAGGCAAAAGAAACAAGAGAAGATCCTCTGCCTAGGTTCGCCGCGGCCAACATCTCACTTCGCCGCGGCGAAAACCCATCCGTGAAGACAGGTCTCTGCCATGTTTCGCCGCGGCGAACCTATTCTTCGCCGCGGCGAACCTCTCGAAGCAGCAAATCTCAGACTCGACCATTTCGGGAAATTTTGACCTACCCATCCCCAAAAACCGACCCATGCACGTAAGTTTCGGGTTAGAAACCCTATTTTGGGTATGATGACAGGAGATGACCATCATTCAGCCACCACCTTCGTATCTTTCATCCTCTTCTCTCATTTCACCTCAGAAACCCTAATCCCATTTCCATTTTCTTCCATCTGCTGCTACCATGGCTGAAGAACAATATCTAGTTGGAGTTGGTTCAAGAGTTATGACTAGCTAAGCTTCTCAACTCTTGAATATGGTGGAAGGAGCATGAGTTCCAAGAGCTTCAAAGGGGAGTTAGCTTCATCTATGAGTTCTAGTTCTTTTTTATGAATTTCTAGGTCTAGGATTTGTAAATTTGAGCTGAACTATTTTGATTATGGTTGTAATCAATTCTGGATGATCATTTTGTGTATTGGATTAGTTAATGTTGAATTTGAGCTTCAATATATGTGGTTACATATATGTTTCTATGCATCTCTTTTGATACTCTCTGTCTTGCATGGTAATGTGTGATTGTTGAGTTGATCTGGGCTTGCATTTAACTAAGTGCATTAATTAATCTTAATACACACACCAAGTGAGCTTAATAGGATCTTATGAAATGGGTGACATTGATTAAGATCCTAGACTTAAAGAGTTCTTTAAGGTTTTCATTTAGAAAACTTGGTGATTTCTACTCCCAGAATTATTTTGAACCATGATTGCTTCAAAGCTGTACTCAGGAGATTACATATCATTAACTTCACTTCATTACTACTATCTAGAAAAATCCAAAAACATAGTAACTTAGACTTGAATTAATTGCATTTAGTTTTAGCATTTCATTAATGGATAAAAACACCAAAAACCCCTTTTTCATTACTCTGCATAGCATTAATCTAACTTAGACATCTAATTTAGGCTCCCAAAAGAGAACGACCCGAGTTTGCAATACTGCATAGCTTGGATAAATTTTGACCGAGAACCTCTAAGCGAACGACAGGAAAAGGCTCTCTTTCAGGTTCTCAATTTTTGCTTAAGGTACTTTACTTATATCGAGACATCGTACAATCATCCACCTCGAGTTGATGATCGCCCTCAATATGCTTCATCCACAACAAGCATTTTGTTTTGTTTTGTTGGTAAACCTGTTAAAGGATATGAAAATATAAAGCTTACTCTAAGGGAAAAATTGTAGGCACTAGACACGTGTTAATAAATTACAGTGAAGTTGATCCTTTCATTCAGTGAGATAATCATTAAAATCTCATATTTACCTTTCAAATTTTGACACATGAAGTAATATTATTCATTCTATACTTATTTTTTTGTAGAGAGTTCAGAAGTCATGTGAAGCGTCAGATGCGAAGTCGCGTGAACACATCTGCAGAGGTGGACAAACGAGTCTATAAGGAATTTTCTGCTTGGTTTGCATGCCGAATAGCAAATGACGTCTCCCACCCATCTAATCTTTCTATTCTTGTACTTGGTCCAATTGATCATGCACATAGGTTTACAGCATATAATGTCAACAAATTTAAGTTTGCATAGTTGCACATGATCAGGGTTTGCTTACCTAGAACTGTGGAGTTTTTGGCACTTTTGGAACTAGGAGTTATTCAAGCAGTAGCGATAACAATATGACTTTTGGGGGCATCCCATATTATGGGAAGCTGGTAGACATTATTGAATTAAATTATAATGGCTCTTTCACTATAACTCTATTCAAGTGTTCCTGGGCAAACACCACAACTTCACATGGTATCATCACTGATGAATTGGGCATAACATCTGTCAATTTCTCAAGGCTTATTCATATTGGTGAATCAGAGGATGATGAGCCATATATACTTGCTTCAGTGGCACATCAGGTTTATTATGTGCAGGATGAAAACATAAAGATTGGAATATGGTCGTTCATCTCAAGCCTCGAGACCTTTATGATATGAGTGATGGTGGTGAGATCAACTATGAGAGTGAGCTGTTCTAACCAACTAACTTGGATAATTATTTCCTTGATGGAGATGAGAATTTACCCTTTCTCAGGTACATATTATTCAACTTAAATTTTATTAACTACATTTCTTATATATATTTAAAATAAGTTTGTTTTTACCGTTTCTTTTCATTTATTTTTTCAGGGATGATGATGAAGACTGAAATGTTCAAGAATCTTTATATGTATATGTAAATTTCTTACCATAAATATCAATTTATTTTAGCTAAAATATAAGTATACGAAATTTTATTTATTTCATACATTATTAGAAAATAAATTACTCAAAATGACATTTGCAGCGGTTCAAAAAAAGACACTGCAAATTTAAACATTTGCAGTAGTTTTGTCACAACCGTTGTAAATGAGTTTTGCAGTGGTTTTTTTTTTGAACCACTGTAAAAGTTTAAAATTTGCAGTAGTTCTTAATAACTGCTACCATAACCGCCTCAAATATAAAACTTTTGCAGCAGTTATCATATTAACCACGACAAATTTAAAATTTTTGTAGCGGTTTCATAACCGCTGCAAAATTCGCATATTTCTTATAAATACACCCAATCTACTTGCCATTTGCTCCCTTCTTTTTCTCTTCTCCTTCCGACTTTCCTCTTGTTTCACCCCAGTTTCTGTTTCACTCATTTCATCAGAGGTAAATTATTAAATATTAATTTAGTATATTTCATTAGACGAAAATAATTTTTAATAACTAATAATAACACATTAGAATCTAAATTTCTAATAAAATACACAAATTACAAAAATTATATATATTTCATATTTTTAAACTAGTCATATTTTTTTAAATATTTGGTGAATGAAAATCAAAATTATGCAAACAAAAAAATCAATTACAAAAATAAATAAATTAATATTTTTTAACTGAAAATGTATACAAATTTGAAATTAAAAACATTTGCAGTGGTTTTAAATAACCGCTACAAATTCGAAATCAGCAAGATTTATAGTGGTTATCAAAAACCGCTGCAAATTTGAAGTCATACTAAATTTGCAGCGGTTATTCAAAACTTCTGCAAATTCTATTTTTGGGGAATTTTTGGCTCCACATTTACAGGGTAAGGAACCGCGGCAAATTTAAAAAATCCGCAGCAAATAATCATCCTTTTGAAAATAGATGCAGTGGTTCTATCATGATTTTGCAGCAGTTCTGACAATTGCGGCAAATATTTGTAGCAGTTCTGACAATAACCCCTATAAATATT
Source organism: Neltuma alba (assembly GCF_004799145.2). Classification (NCBI taxonomy): domain Eukaryota; kingdom Viridiplantae; phylum Streptophyta; class Magnoliopsida; order Fabales; family Fabaceae; genus Neltuma; species Neltuma alba. The sequence goes on from NW_021635235.1 coordinate 660,750, forward strand.
TGCAACAGTTTGACCTCGTTTATAGCGGTTTATCGGAACAGCTGCAAATTACGTTTGCTACACCCGTTTTAGTAGCAGTTTTGGAAACTGCTACAAACGCATCAAAATAACTGCTAAGAAGTACTCATTTTTTTTGGAGTGACAAGTTGTTCAGTTGTTGAAAATAACAAGATGGCAATGCAAAATTGACAAGTTGCTAATAGAAAATAATAAGTTTATAATAATGAATAACATGTTATAGAGTAGCTGGGAATAACAAGATTGCTATGTGAAATTGATAAGTTGATAATAAGGAATAATAAGTTGTTCAATGGTTGGGAATAACAAGATAGCAATGCGAAATTGACTAGTTACTAATAGAAAATAACAAGTTTATAATAGTAAATAATATGTTATAGAGTAATTAGGAATAACAAGATTGCTATGTAGACTTGACAAGTTTATAATATGAAATAACAAGTTAGGAATACAAAGCTGACTATAACAATTTGAGAAGTTTATAATTAAAAATAAAAAGTTCATAATTGTAAATGACAAGTTTATGATTAGAAATAACAAGTATGATAAGTAGTTTGGAATAACAAGTTGAGTTTGAGGGATTGAAAAATTTTGTATAAGAATTAACAAGTTGATGTTTGAAAATAAGAAGTTAATTTTTATGAAGTAAGAAGGCTTTTGATTGAAAGAACTAGTGTTAACAGAGTTGTTGCTAGTTAGATAGTAGATGTGGCGATGAAAGATTGTATGTTGATTGCTTTGCAATAAAATGGAGATGGCATCACAAGGAGCATCAAAATTGAAACCGTTACACAATAGTTGGTTGCTATTTAGAAGGGAGTTTCTAGTGACATTAAATGGTAGTGATATAAAGGGAAAACAAAAAAGAGATGCTGTGTTAGAGCATGGAGAGCTCTGGCTCTTGAAGGGAGGAAGAGGTGCATAGAGGAGGCCAAGAAAAGGTAGAAAAAGAGGGAAAAATATACCATTATTTCTAACCCCAGTGTCCATGAAAGATTTCAAAAAATTAGTGCACTTTGTGAATAATAATGATGACTTAAGGGATACGATAGAGAGGATAAGTTTTGGGAGCTTGTTGAAAGTTAAATTAAAGAGACTCCCCCATGATCTGATTGTGACTATGCTTAGATTATATGATCCACCAACGCATCAACTTACAATTAGGGGAAATACAGAAAGGATATGAGCAAAAGATGTTGAAAAGCTCATGGGAATACATCATAGTGGAGAGAAGGTTACAATTAAAGTTTTGGAGAATGATGCAACATATAAGAACTTGAAGAATGATTATCAGAGATTGTCATTCAGCAAAATATTAAAAGACATTATTTCTGGGAAGGAGGATGACAGATTTGAGTTCTTATTTGTCCTCTACAAATAGGGTACTTTTGTTTGTCCCTTGTCAAACCCAAAAATAAGTGACAAGTTGGAGAGAATCATACATTGCAAAATGGATGACTTTGCAAAGTATGATTAGGTGACATATATTACGGAGGACCTACAGAAACAAATGGGTAACTGTGTGAAAGTATATAGGTAGGGTAATGAAAGACAAGGGAGCAGCATTATTAGTGGTTGCATATATTAGCTTTTAGTATAAGTATTTTGTTTGTCATTATCTTTAATTTTATTGACGATGTAAACAATGTTGATGTTGATGACATGTGGTGTTGCAGCTTTTTTTGTTTGAGCATTTTAACCTCAAATGTTCAATGAGGCTCCACTAGTGCGATTGAATACTAGATAGATAAAAAAAAAAATAGCGAGTGTCATATTCTATTAATTTTAACCTGCTAAATGAGGAATTAAAAATTAACGAAGGGCTAGACATGGTAGTAAAGACAGAGATGGAAAAACTTTTGAAGCGAAACCCAAACAGAAACTGGACTATCATTTTAAAGAGCTCTGGTTAAGAAAGGGCAGCAGCGAAAACTATGCCCAAAATTTCTAAAAATTTTCAATAGCATCTGAGGTCTAAAAGGTAAAAGTAGGATAAAAATAATCTATTTTAAAATTAATTATTGGTATTTTTAGCTAATTAAGAAAAAATTATCCAAAATGAATTATTTTAAATATACAGAGGCCTCAATAATTTAGATAGAAATGAGGAAAAATTTGTTAGGATGTGATTACAAATTGTAAAATTATACACAACCTTCGAAAGGGGTTAACTTTAAAATATTTAAAGTCGAATTATGTGGGTAAAAGGCCAATTTTGGAAAAAAATTGAATAGAAGGAGTTACAGGTTTTGACCTGAGAAAAATTGGTGAACTTTCCCTCAATAAAAGGAAATTTTTGACACAAAATAAACTTTTAGAGATACTGTATTAGATAGGATCCACAAAAAAGTTAATCGGATAGTGAAATAACCTAAAGCTTAGTGAAACAATTTTTTCCCTAAATTTTCTACTATTTTTGGCACTAAATATGAGAAGGAGGACATGGGTGGAATTATACAATTTATCTAAAGGCATAATTAGAAAAAGTTAAATTATAATAAAATATTATTTTATAATCACATGGGTAATAGGTGGCATGGTCATGAAGGGGAAGACTTGATTAAGAGCCAAGTGGTCATGGAATTTTAAGGTTTCCCAAGGCCAAAACAAGAAAATTTAAGGTAAAAAATTGTCTATAAATATTCTATTAGAAAATAATCAAGCCAAATTAGAGAAAATAGAAAGGAAATGTTTTGCTCTAGTTCGAGGAAAAAGAAGAGAAAAAGAAAGAAAAAGACCAAGTTAGCTTCAAGCAATCATCCAAGTTAAGTTAAGGCTTTCATTAAGGATTTAATTACCTTGATTAATGATTGTTTTGGGATTAATTTGGATGGATAAAAATGGCTAAAAAAATCTATGGAACCTTGCTACCCAAAATGCCATATAACTTGTTATGAATAATTAGAAGATGGCATAGGAATTAGAGGATAGAAAATGGTCAAAAACTTGTGTTTTGGCTTGGTTTATAAAAGAACTAGAAATTTTTTCCTTGTGTGATGCATGGACTAAAATATTTAATTAGATTTTAAATTCTAATCAATGTATAGGAGTATGATTATTTTACTCATCCAAATATGATCTTGAATGATATGCAAAATTTAGGGAGAACATATAAAAATTTAAAACTAATTATTTATTTCTCCATTTAGGCATCCAATTAACATACTATTTAATTATGATAATTTTATTTAATTCAATATATTCAAATCCCAATTAAGACATTATTTAAATTCAAAATTAATTATTAGTTTCTTTATTTAAGTCTCAAATTGAATTCTCATTTAATAATGATATTCCTCATCTAATTCGATATACCCAAATTCTAATCAAAGTATTATTCAAATCTTATTAATTAAATAGATTCAGATATCATAATGTCAAACCCGTCCCGTTTTTAAACGAATCGGGTATTACAAGTTTTCAATAATATAATTGATGATCCAACTTGTGACATATACATACATGCTTCAACCAGGAGAGAATTATGAGGCTAGGGTTTGATTCATGTTAATTTGATGCTTCCAGTGAGTTTAGAAGATGAAATTGCATAGGGCTATGTTAAGAAAATATGTTTGGAAACATTAAAATTGGAAATAAAAATTTTGGATTTCCATAGCCTATGTCTCAACCATACATGAAACTTGAGGAAAGAATTGGATTTTGATAAGTCTAAGTTCAAATATGGATTCTTCATGCAAAATCATGTAGGAAAAGTATGTGAAAATTACATTAAGAAAGATTATACAAAAACCCTAAAATCAAGGATGAAGGGCTAGGGTTAGGGCTGAACAAAAAACCTAATAGTCTAGTTAACTTGGTCTAGCCTAATAAGACTTGGTCCAGTTTAGCCCAAAAAAATCAACTCAAAGAAAAACTTAAAAAAAATAGACTGGGTTGGATATCGGGTCAGACTAGGTTTTGGGCTAACCCTTCAGACCAAATAGTCTGGTCTGACTCGATGCTTTTATTTTTTTAATTTTATATCTTTATTTTATCAAGCCTTGAATTCCCTCATTTTCTCATTTCCCACTCTTACCAGTGGTGCCTCCTCCCTCTTAGTCTCTTGTTCACCTTATTCATCTTCTATATGTCTTCTCCATCCTTCACACGTGTATGTTGTTGCTTCTCTCCTTCTCTAACCCACTCACAGCATCCTTCCTTCTATGTTTTCTATGGCTTAAAGTATTCTAGATCTGCCTAATCATTCTAGATCAGCTTTCATTGACGGAATCTTCCAAATATGTTGAAGCCGAAGATGGAGATCCCATATCAGATCTATTCAAACTAAAGAGTGGAAAATAAAGACCCTGATTCCCTTTTTTCAATGCATGTTTCAATCTTCAAGTCAAGACATCCTTTTTTTTTCACCATATAAAAGAGAAAGACTACACTTTCATATGAAAAGTTAGCTCATAGTAGGGTTTTGGTCTTACCTCTCAAGCTCTTTTCTACTAAATTCCCCTTGTCATTTTTTCTTTTCCCATCTTAATACACACAATTATTTGATTTATTGCTTCTTCATCAATATTATTTCTCCTTTTTTCCTTTCACCTAGCCATCCCCTATTTGCAATAATTCTTAGTATATAAAAAAATAATTCTTGACATTTCACTCGCTTATTGCTATCAAATAATTTTGTTAATATATTGCTATGAACTAGGAAGACTATTGATTGTTGATAAGGTTCAAGGCTGTAGAACTTTATTACAAGATTTGTTGTCTTCTTCATCTCCTCAATTTCTATCTCTTCTACTTTCTTCACTATGTGCAAGAAAATTTCATTGGAAAATTTTTGTGAAGTTGTTGAAGTAACCCAGTCCAGCCCGAAGTGATCAACCCAATCTTCTCTAGTGGTTGGGTCGATTTGGGTTAGACTTTGTGTCTTGGGCTAAAAGATAGAACCCAAGGTAAATTCAAACTGGGCTTCAAGTTAGGGGTTAACCCGATCTAAGTGCAGCCCTAGTTAGGGTTTTAGGTTAAGTTTTTAATGAAATTGGTTGCGTTAATATATAGAGTACCATTATTGTGTAATTGATAGGCATTGATCTTGGATAAAAAGAGACTCAAGAACAAATACAAGGGAACAAGAATCAAGGATTTAACCAAAATAGCAAGAACTTACAATTTTAGTGTTGACTTATATTAGTTGCTTTTGCTTTGTGTTCTATGCCATGATATGGTTGAGTTAGCTATGATAAAATGTGTTTAGCTCCTTGTATTTATACCTTGAAAATATGTATAGTTGAATTGTTTAATGGTGTGATTAGGTGCTCCCTTTCCATGGCATAATGTTATATATGAATGCATGAAAATCTTGATTACATATAGCATAAATTTTTTTTTGAGCTGAACATATAGCATAAATTAACCTTGCATTTTTAACATTATGATTATTGTTCTTTCCCATTAAGATTTTTTTTAAAAAAATATCACCTCCTTTATATTTAGTCAACACCACTAGGGGTTGGCATTTCAAGAAAAAAAAGGGGAAAATATGAAGGTTTAAAGGAAGTTTGCAAGATATTTCATGCAATTAGATGTTTGACTATGTTATGTAATTAAAAGCTTTGAATATATGTATGTAATATTATGTAAATCTTGATGAATGGACATATAGGATAATGCTCCCACTCTTGAGAGATATAATGATGCATAAGTATATGATGGTATGAATGGTAAATAGTAAATGTAGAGGTTATGGCCTAGGTTTCATAAGTTAAGGCAATAAAAAAGGGATAGAAATTTTTAAAAAATCAAGCTTTTAGGGTTGTGACCTTTCTGGTCAAATGAAGAAATCTGGATGTGATATTTGATGAGCTTAAAGTTTCACATTCTAAGCTTCAAATGGAATGGTAGATCACTTGATTTAGAGCTATGTACTAAAAGCTATAAATTTTTGAAGTTATGGTGAAAAGTTGGAAATTAAAAATTAAACAAATGAACAGTGCTTTTTGGGAAAAACTTGGACTAGTGAGTATTTTTTCTATGTAAAGAAATAAAGGAGCTTCAAATAGAACTTGGAATCACCTATTTCAGTTTTTTTGAGAATTATTATAAATTTTCAAAGTTGGTTAAAATTTTAGGGTTACCAAGTGACTAGATTTTCAAAGTTGGTTAAAATTTTAGGGTTACCAAGTGACTAGTAAATTGAGAACTTGACTTTTCACAGTACAATTTTCTAAGCATACTGCCATGTAATATGATTCCATTTGACATGTTTTGGTTCTAAATATGGTTATAAATTATGGTGCTATATTTTTTATATCAGATTAAAGGTTCTAGCTCTGTATATTATGTCTTGCTGGTGTGTTAGAGTTATTGCATTAGTTATATGTGAAAGGGTTTACAGGAAATTAGTAAAATGGCTTATATAGAGGGAGATAATTTTAAAGAGATTATTAATCAAAGATTTCCAAGTGAACCACTTCGTCCATGGTACCAAACAGAGGAAGACCTTAAAGGTCCTACTATTCCTCTAGGGTGCTATTCAATGAGGCAAGAAGTGAAAGGTGTCTTTTCCTCTGTGGTATCCAACAGAGTAGTTGATTTTGATCTTGAGGATCATGCAAAGAGTCTTCCAATGCTAAGGCTAGATAGTTATTAGGCTGGACCCAGCATGGTGCTGCTACCAATAAAGTCAAAATTTCAAATATATAATAATCTGTTAAAGGAATTCAAGTTATGGGCCTGGCATATAAAGCAAAATGAGAATCAAGTGGCCTCAGTTTACCTTGAATTTCTATATCATATTAGGGTCCTATATTATGTAGTTACTTATGAGGACTACATATTGGATGATGCAACTTGGATCAATACTGTGATTGAAGTACTTCCCTCTATAGATATATAGTATAAATGACTTTGTGATTTTTGTTACATGGCACTAACTACCTTTGAGTAGATGGTTGAGGTCATAGAAATCTTTGTATTAGTGAACTTTCCGTAGATAGCCATTAAGTCTAGTTAAACTTTTGAAATGAGATTATGTGTGCATGTTAGCTATATGTATATATGAATTTCACTGCCTTACTGTACAAACTAGTAGGAATGAAATTTGAGTTTCACATCTATAATGGCTCTGTTCCTTTTGTAGTGTGAAACGATAATAAAATATTTAGAACCAGAAGAAATGTTAAAGTAGTAGAATGGCTAGAAGAACTTAATAGGCCCCTGCAGACTCGATGCAAGAAATTATGAACCATTTAGGGGAGTAGTATAAGATAATGGTAGAGATCCAAGCTAGCCAAGAGCAAAAGCAAGACGCTATGATAGCGGTAGCAGTGGCAACAACAGTAGCCAACCTGCGGCAACTTGAGTAGGGAGCAGTTGATGTGCCTCTGTAACAAGTCCAAGCTCAAGGTCTACCAGCTAATCATGTAAGATCGATAGTGGAGCAGGATATTCAATACTAGATTAGTTGCTTTCATATGCATAATCCTCCTACTTTTGAGGGGGCTTTTGATGTGTGAGTAGCTAAAGATTGGATCACGCTGGAGAAGATATTTAAAGTTATGAGCTGTCCGTCAAAAACAAAGATACGAATGGCCATATATAAGTTAAAGAAAGAAGTTGACCGGAGCTGGAAGAACATTGAGCTAGTTCTCTGAGCCAACAATATCTCAGTCATGTGGGAAGTATTTAAAGAACAATTTTACTTGAAATACTTTTCATAATCGGTAAGGGATGTGAAGGAAGCAAAATTCCTTACTTTAAGGCAAGGAGAAAGAGAACCTCTTGATGAGTACTTATGCAAGTTGATCGGACTAGGATGTCACCTTATAGATCATCAAAAATATGATTGCATGAAATAATGTAGTATAGGCCACAACTTATTGTTCTTCTCGAGGAGCGCTTTTATTGGAAAACCTAAACTAAATTGGCTATCAAAAACATATTGATCTAGATTAGTCACTTCCATATGCATAATCCTCCTACTTTTAAGGGGACTTTTGATGTGTAAGTAGTTGAAGATTGGATCACGCTGGAGAAGATATTTAAAGTTATGAGCTGTCTGTCAAAAACAAAGACACAAATGGCCATATATAAGTTAAAGAAAGAAGTTGACCGGTGGTGGAAGAACACTGAGCTAGTTCTCAGAGCTAACAATATCTCAGTCATGTGGGAAGTATTTAAAGAACAATTTTGCTTGAAATACTTTTCATAATCGGTACGGGATGCAAAGGAAGCAAAATTCCTTACTTTAAGGCAAGGAGAAAGAGAACCTCTTGATGAGTACTTAAGCAAGTTGATCAGACTAGGATGTCAACTTCCAGGTCATCAAAAATATAATCACACCAAATAATGGAGTATAGGGCATAACCTATTGTTCTTCTCAAAGAGCACTTTTATTGGAAAACCTAGACTAAATTGGCTATCAAAAACATATTGATTTGGGTAAAAGTGGATTTTAATTGATAAAATAGTGGCGTAATAAAAGTAAAATGCAAAGAAGTAAATCTTTTTGGTCTTTTTAAATTAATAAAGGAATGCTTTGGTTTAAGGGGAAAATATGATGAGATAGGCTCTTGATGATGGAAACTTGGCTATCATTGCTCTTAAAAATAATATAGGAGTTATGAAAATCTCTAAGTCTGGATAAAACCCCCAACCAATCACTTAGGTCCGATGCCTTAATTAATAAAAACTCACTTTGATCAAAGTTAATTAACACCTCTTAAAATATTGTTAAAAACTACTTAGAGTGTAACTAAATGGATGATGCAAATATCCTGAATGATTGTCAATCAATAACCATAGAAACCAAGTAAGCAAATTAACTATCAATAATCATTGACAATCAACTAACCAACAAGAAATCAAAATTGATGTGTGTGTGTATATATATAGTCCAACATAAAACATCATCCAATTCAATTACAATAGTCTAATCATGAGATTAACCAAACAGTAATCAAGTCTTACACAAAAGTTGAAATTCCTAAATCTAGAAATAGCTAACACATGTTTAAGCACAAAATTAGACTAGGAAAACTCCCCTAATATGTCCATGCATTCAAGCTTTTTCCTCTATTACCAAAAGAATAAAGATTTAACCTCTCATAGCTTCAAACTTGGCATAATCGCTCTGAGAATGTTCTACCATGAGGAATGCCAAAAAGTCGGTTGAAAATATAGAGAAGAAGATGATGGAAGTGCTTTAATTGATGTAGAAATGAGGGAAATGGTGGAGAAATGAAGAAAAATGAAAGATTGTGATTGAGGTTGGGGTTGAGTAGAGGCTTAAGAAAGAATGGTTGAGACTTCTATATTTGCAAATATGCAGAATGAGCTCCCCTCTTTTCGTGGCTACTGTTCCGTTTTGGTTTAAATGCAGAATGACCTATTCCAAAATGCATAGTTTCACTAAAAATGTGTTCAGGTTACAACCTCGGATAGTCTATGTTGCGAATTCGGGACACAGAGGCACTGTAGAATGACCTAGCCCTAAAACGCGCAGTTTTACTAGAAAAGCATCCAAGTCACAACCTGGGAAGTCTACGTCACAACCTGGGGACACAGAGACACTTCTAGTCTTGTGTTTTAGCTCTTTTGAACTTATGGCTCCTTAAATGCTCCATCTTGGGTCTTTAAGCCTCCTTTAAATGCTTAAAAACAAAAGCAAAGAGCTTTGTAAAGATTAAACAAATTAAAGATCAAGGCATTTACAGTTTGGACGAGATAAGTGGCCCTTTTTTACCCTTAAATCAGCATAATGTAATGCATAAATGACATAATAAAAAAAGGTATAAATGTATGCAAAATGAGGACAAAAGTACTGTAAAATACTAGAAAACCCTTAAGAAAACCATGTAAAGATTGAGTTCTATCACTCCCCCACACTTAAACATTTATACTCCTGGACAAAGACTTGAATCATTCCAAAGAAAGTATGGGCACAATCAAGGAAATTAGTATGTTTAAAAATGATCTCAAGAACCGATCAATCAACATCTTTTAGGAAAGCAAAAATGATAACATGCATAATGCCAAGTAATTAGATGCAGGGTACAATTGATTCTAAATGCATGAACACTAGAGATTTACTCAAAAGATGCAAGTGTTTACTCACTCATCTTTGCTTACTGGGGTTCTTTTCACTTAAAATTCAAGTGGCAAACACCCTACCATAGACTTGTAATAGCTCTGAAATCTCCACTACCAATTAGCATTCATGTAAAGAATCAAGAGGGCTTTTAAGGTTGCAGTGATGGAAAGACTAGATGGAATAACAATATTCTGAAATCAAGTGTTAAAGTCTAAAGTGATGTGAGTCAAATGTCATCTATTCTTAGACAAAGAAGTTTAAATCTTAACCTTCTACCACCAAGGGAATATTTTATTCAACTTTATTCTATTGCTATAGCTTAAATGTATATATATGTATTTTTTTTTGAATCACTTTTCTTTTCTTTTTGCCTTTTTTTATTCTTTTCCTCAATTGTACAGCTTGTAAAGGTTAGAAAATCTCAATTGTCAAGATAAAATTAACTTAATTAAAATTGTAGTTCCAACATTTAAAGTGGTAAATAAAATGAAAGAAGTGAAGGATTAAAAGGAGTGAACAATGAATAGATGTTTGTGGATTGTGTTTAAGTCAAAGGGTGTATAAAGGAATGCCTCCCTCATATTCAATATCATAAGTACACATTTAATTTTGACCAAGAGCTAAAACAAATTCTATAGAATGTAAACCACATGAATAATCACTCAATTTAGGAATTAAGGCTCAAGAATATCCTTCCAACGAAGGGTTCATATCTCAACTACTCATACATGAAATTTCAATCAACATGCATTATTCACAAGGTATTAGGACACTTATCGCAAAAGAAAACCTTAGGATGATGATTAAAAGGATTAAAATAATCACTTAAAAACATACGTGGATTTCAAAAGTACCCATAAAGTCTTAATGAAATCATTTTCAAAACCCAGAATTCTTAAAAGCTCAAGGATGGACATGGTTTTTGAGAAAATTGTTTGATGCAATGAGGTTGGATTAAAAAGACAATGATTTTACTTGAAAAAGGAGAAAAGTTAGCTTAAAAAGGGTCCTTCTATACAGCATTGCATGAAGCAAAGAGAAGGGAAATAGATATAACAGAAATAGGGTCCAAGTCGTGACTTGAAATAGTGAGCTCATGACCTGGCATCACAGAGAGCACCAACTTTGTTTAAGGGTTCTAGTTGCTACTTGAAACAGTAAGGTCACAACTTGAAGACACAGTGAGTCTTCCCCTATTAAAAATCCACTTCACATTGCAATCTAAAACAACAAGGTTGTGACTTCAAAGCGAAAAACTTCAAAGCATAACATATTCTAACATACACAACCTCTTTAGCAAGCACCAAAATAGTTAAAATTGATCCAATTCACAGCAATTCACCCAAATCCAATTCAAAAACTAAATATTGATGATGAAAGATTGTATTTTGAAAAAAATGAAGCAAATAGTGGAGCAAGTGCAACAACAGACAAATAAACCCTTCCCCCATACTTAAACTTGGCAGTGTCCTTGCTGTCAATAGGAAGGGGAAAAAGGACAACAACCCCCAAAGAAAAGCATGAATAAAACACATCTTATTCATTAATAAAAGGTCTCAACACATCCATAGAGTAAATTTAAATACAGAGTTTTCACCAAAAGAAACAGAAAAAACAAAGAGACATAACACTCTCAGCAGCTCTCTCTCTAAACAAAACAGAAATCAAACTGGCACCATGGAATTTGTCATGAAATATTAATCAAAACAACCCTTAAATCTAACCAAAATCAAGTCTATACATACCTTAATGGATCCTGACTTGAACCTTGATGACTTTCCTTGAATTTCGAGGCTGTTAGGTGCTGTTTGGAGTTGAGTTTTGAATTTGGCATAATTTCCCCTTATTTTCTCTATTTTGGCCGAATTATGCTTAATATGAGGGGGTATTTATAAACCTAAAATCTGACCTCCTCTCCACACTTGTGGCACCAGATTTGGCCACCTAAGAGGCATGTGGCCTTCATCAAATGCTCTAAATTTTTTGATCTTGCCATGTGTCCTATTGCATGATTTTTCCAATGATATTTTGACTTAATTTGGGCTTGAGACTCCTTAATTATTGGGCCACCATTTGCAAAAAAAAATTTTGGACCCTCTTGGCCTAATATGAAGCCCAAATCTGATTTAAAAAGGAAGAAAAAGGGGGCCCACTCATAAATACCAATTTTTGACTAAAATTTATTATTCTGGTTACTATTTTCAAAAATAGTTCTGGGCCTCTAAAAATTTATTTCTCTCCATCAAAAAATCCTTTTTAATATATGAAATCCCCTTGAAAATTTTTAGAATTTATCTCAACCTCTAACTATTTATTTTGAATTTTCTCTAAAATAGGGCTTTATTGATAAGATTTTAGTAATAAATATTCTAAAATTAATTCCTACATTTTCAGGGCTTGAAACCAATTTTATAAATTTAAAAAAATCCTTAAATAATTTTGGTATTTTTTCAAGAATTATTAAGGCCCTATATATTTAAAATAATTATTTTTACTCCATCGTCACTATTTTTCCCGAAAAACCTCTGTTTTCCAGAAATTTTGTAATAAGCTATTTTCACACTATTTTCACCTTCAGGGCCTCCATTGAGATTCCAAAACCTCTAATTTGCTAATTTTCTATTTTTGAGAAATTTTTTAGAATTTTTCTCACATTTTTCTATTTTGCCCTTTCTAGACTGATAATTTTGAAAATATCAGTTCGGACCCTTTCTGAACTTTATATCATGCCTGACTTCTTTAGTTAGTCCACTTCTCCTATTGTCCCTTAACTTAGTTTTTCTTCCCCCTCATGAAAGTTAGATTTTACGGGATGTGACGTAACCACTTCATTTTGATTTTTCTAGAATTAGTTATGATTTTTCAAAATTTGGCCTTTATTAGGGTTACAATGGATAGTAACCCAAATTTATAAAATTTTAAAATTTCAAATTTTTCCAACCTAGGGCCATAAAAAATGATTCTAAATTGTTCTAACTGAGGTAAAACGAGGTCCAAAAGTAAGGTGTGACACTCTACAGCACCCATTCATGAGAACAGTTATCCTAAGTTGACTATAAAAATAATGTCTTTTTATTATATTTTAATTAACCTAAAAAAAGAAATAAAAAATTTTACTTATAAAAAAGGAAAAAAATAAATTATTTACAAAGCTAGACTTGACCTAGGAGAAAAATTTAGGGCCTACATAACTTTTAGAGGGATTAAAGCCCGCGTAGTTTAAGGATAAAAACACATGCCACTTGGTTGACTTTTTTAGAAAATATTTATTCAATTAAAAAGGATATTTTTTGTGGGTTGGTATTTTTTAACATATGAAAACAAATTTTGTATTTTTATCTAGAAAACATTTTTTAAAAGAAGTTTTGGACTACCCTCCCTGTAGAGGTTCTCATAACCTCACACGAAAGAATAATCGATTAAGCTTATGGAGGTTCTAAAAACCTGACAGGGTTCTGAAAAACATTTTGAAATTACATATATATTTTTAAAAAGAATTTTTATTTTATTATTCATTTATATACATTGGGCCAAATTTATTTCCTCCCTTTTTATTTTTAAAAAGAAACCTTGTGCAACCCCATTAGTATTCTTGTGGAGGCTCCCATAGCCTCACATGGTTTACCAATAAATATAGATACCTGTGGAGGTTCTAAAAAGCTCACACGGTAAAAATTTAAAAAAAAGGAAGCGTTTTCAAAAATAAAAAGAAACGACACCCAAAATCAATTCAATAGATAGGAACATAAATCCATACCTAATAGACATTACGTAACAAGCTAATAAAAAACTAAATACATATATAAAGCAAAGCAACATGAAAAAAAAAAATAAGAAAATAAAATAAAATAAAATAAAGAAGAAATTAAGTATCAAGTTGAGTACATATGAGTGATAACGGGTGAGAGCATATTTCAAAAAAAAATAATCAAAGGGAAGAGGTGTACCAAGAATCAAATGCAAAAATAACAATATAGGTTAACTCAAATTATATTTAATTCAACCCTCTAACCATCAATATTTATACTCACAAATGTGATTATAATCATAAGAGCATATGTTTTTCCTTAGGTAGAAGAACGAAGAAGATGAGCAATGGACTTCCCTTTAATCAGGTCTCTCCTTCATAAACCCATGTCATTGTCATGAAATAAAAAGATAGAAGAGCTTTCTGCCTTGCTTCTTTTTTCACCAAAAAAATTCTGGATCTTTTCCTCTAATCCTTACTATCCTATTTATAGGCACCACCCAGGGTTTTTCAATTTTTTTAAGTTTCATTTTTTTAATTTTTCTTAATTATGACTCATAACATAGCTTCCTATTTAAGCACCAAACCGTCATCAACTTGTGATTTTTGTTTTTTAATTTTTCACAATAATGACATCAAAAGATATTTTCAAATTGAGGAGCAAATCATCTTATTGTGAGAAATTTTGATTTTGATTTTTTAAATTTTCTTATTTCCTTTTTTTTAAAGAGTATACCCCATATTTCCTAATTTAGAGTTAGATTGACTTTTAATTCTCATTTTTATTTTATTGTCATTTATTATAAGGAAGATATTCTTATTAATTTTTCTTTTTGATTTGTCATATAGTGGACTTCTCAAATTTGGTCTTCAAGAAAGAATCAAGGAGGATATTACTATTTTATTATTCTTTTATTTCTTTTTATTTCTTTAATATTTCTTGTGGGGCTTAGACAAAATTGATTGTTCACAATATAAATTAATTGCTTAAAAGTAAATTTTTATTATATTTTTATAATTTTCCTTTTGAAAGATATATTTGCTTTCATTCCAGGGAATATTTTCTCGAACATAACATGGACCTTATGGAAAAAACATTTATGATAGCTACTTGGCATTAAAAGAGAATTTTCTAATTATTTAATTAGGAATTATCCAAAATATCTAGCCAAAATATCTCATACCTTCCATCCTAAATCGAAGAGCTTAAATAATTAATTTCTTTTATGTATAATTTCTTTATTGTATTTTGAATTTGAATAAATAATTTATTCATATTTTTTTATTAAATTTCATGCCATAACCACCATATATTCATTATCTATTTAATTTTCTAAATATCCACATTATTATCTTTATCCTCTTCTTAAACCCTAATCCTAATTTATCCTGCCATCTTATCTTTATTCAAATTTAAATTTAAGATATTATCTTTTTATCCACTATCATTTAAATTCAAAAGCTCTTCCTTTTGGTTGCCATGAATATTACACCAAATTAGGAGAATTCAAATTCAAGTTCTATCTTTTGAATTTAAGATATATTAAATAAAATTATTTTCCTCCAAGGCAAGAAATTAGCAAGATTAAAAGATAAAAGAAGATAAAAAAAATTCAAGCTAGCAGTCTCAAGTGTTTTCTCATTCAACTAGGACAGATTCAAGAGCTATAAAAGGATATCAAGGGAGCCTTGGAGAAGCAACGAAGCCATCACACTTACACGATCACAAGCATACATCGGGCTTCTCCTGTGTCTAATTTTTTACTATCTTCTTTTTATCTTTATGGTGTCATCTAGCCACATGTGTGGCAAGTCCTCTTTGTTCCTAAGGACAAGATGACGTGACTTGAGTTTCTGTATGAATTAGGAAGTTTGTTAGTTTTGATATTTCAATCTATGAATTCGTTTTCTTTATAAATTTCCTAAGTTAGGATTTTTATTTTCATTTCATGGCTGTTAGTAAATTTGTGTTTTAATGGAACAATTATATTTTAAATTTTTAATAAATCTATTTTTAGTTTCCTCATGATTATATGAGTCTTTATCCTTATAGATTTCTATTTTGATTTGCACAAGTAGTTTATGTTCTCGACTTTTTCATAGATAACTTTATTCAAAGAACAAGATATAGTTATTTAACTAAATTTACAGGCGAATTGGTTCTTAAATGATTAATTGAAAGATAATTATATGCTAGTCGTCTAGGTGTAGTTATTAATTAATTAATCATGAGGTTGATATTGTCTAGGGTTTTCTTTTGAGTTGTACAAACTCCTCATTCTTTGGAACCGTGATAGCCATACATCAACAGCCTTGGTAAGTACATTATTCTGGTAAGGTTTTTTTATAATTTTTGCCTTCTTTTAATTATTTTTATTTTCCCTTTATTTTTCCTAATTTATTTTTCAAAATAAAATTTAATCAAATTTCTCTTCTTCCTCTATTTCTTTTAATTACGTTTTTCTTAATTAAAAAGGTCTTCAAAATTTTAATGAAGCTCCTCATAGAGAGAGACAACCTACGTTGACCTCTATACTATATAGGGTTAATTTAGTTAATTAATTTGAGAACTTATATGACAGGGCTACCAATGGTCCTCCCATCATCTCTTCTTATATATGTAGGATAGCCTTCATCATCAATAGCTGTGTTCTCAACAAATTTCTTAGAAAAATACTTACTATTCCTTTGGTCCTAAATATAAGACTCAAAAGTGGGTCTTATATTTAGGACTAGAGGAGTACATCTATTCTCCTTCATACATGGAGCTTTAATGTTAAAATGACCACAAGGCCTATGCACCACGAATTTCATGACCAGCTTATACAACTTTGAATTCAATTGCTTATCAGGGATCTCTACAGAAATGATCTTGTCTACATGGCTCATTCAATTGATCATGCGAGTCAAGAGACAACAAAATATGTGCATATGATAATCCTTTTCTTTAGAACTCTGTAGCATAAAAATATGTGCAATCAATAAAACACAAAGTAAATCAAATGATAAAAATAAAATAAAACACTTCAAATTATCTCTAAATGACACATATATGCACATACTGTCCCAAATATCTTTTTCTTCTTAATCATATCCATTAACGCTTTCAACTTCATATGGAATATCCTTACCAATAAATCTGGCCTATTTGATAATGAAAGCCTTTCACCATCACAGTACCTAGAAATCTCAGGCCAGGTAGGATTACATGTAAATGTTAGAAATATAAATCGATGCCCAAAATACCTACAAAGCACTATGGCATCCTAGTAATTTCCAAGCATATAACATGCTCCTTAGTAAATGGAGAAGGCAAGACAATACACTTCCCTATCAATGATACATTCCTCCTACCACTTAATAAAGCATTTGTCAATAGAGTTGGTAGGGTCCAACTCGCCAACCCCCCAAAAAAGAAGGGTTAGGGTTGGCTTTTAGCCAACTTGCTAATAAACAAAACTTTTTAACTCTCACCGCCAAACCCATAGTTTGCCAACCTGCGGGCTAATCCACATTTATTTTTTTATATTTTCCAATTTTGTTAATTATGATTATATTATTATATTTAATATCCTATGTAAAACATTAAAGAAAATACCTATAGCATTTATTTTGTGTTTTTAATCAAGTATTTGAAGCAAAGATAAAAATATCATTATATTTTGTTTATATTATATAAAAAATATTTAAAAATAAAAAATTTTAAAAAAGGAAAATAATAGTTGATGTGTTAGTAGGCCATCCTGTCAACCCATTATGGTGCTTGGGCCTTTTCAACCTGTACTATCTAACTCTAATCTACTAAGGCCAACCCATAACCCACAACTCATAGGTTAGTTTGTATTACCACCCGTATTTGTCAATCCCTAGTACAAGTCTGCTCTAAGTTCTTTTTGATGCATTCTTGCCCATAATAGTCTTTGAGCTTTAATCATTATATATGCCTATCAATTATAAATTGTTGGAATAACTTCCCTGCCTGTAATAATATTGAAATCTCAGTTTCTTGTAACATTAAGAGAAAAGCAAAATACTCTCATGCTAAGTATCTTTTTCTTCTTTGTATAAGAAATAGTCTCTTCACAGTGTGGAATAGCATCTCTATAACCATCTTTACTCTTAGGCATGTAACTCATCAATTTGTTGAGGTAACCTAAATAACTCATGAACTAACACATCTCTTCTATTGAAGTTCATATTAATATCACCCATAATCAGTACAACTACCTCAAAAGCACATGGCAAGTTATATATACACCCATCATGATTTCTACTATTGGTTAAGCATAACTTCACATCCAAGTGTAGCATTCTATTCATCATTGACGATGCTAACCAATATTGTTTGATAAAGGGATTTACCTCATCAAGTGTAAAATCACCTCCCAAAAACCGTCATCAAATTAAAACTTATAATGTTACATTAAGGACCTCCTTTATCTGAACAACAACTTGATGATTAATTGAGCAACCCTTCAAATGCTTACTATATAAAATATTAGAAATTTTTTAAATCATAATCACTTCTATCATCAATACATAGTTGCTTTATGCTTGGCATCTTCCCATTCTTCAATCTGATGAAGTAATTTGGTACACTCTACAAAGATTGAGATAATGATTTTTTTTTTTAGTTTTACTTGCTTTTCTTTTTTGTTATTGTTATTTTAACTAATTTCGCCATTATGAGTGATTTTAAACATCTTCACAGTAAAGATTCTCTAGAGGCTAAGATCAACTCTAATAATGCTGTTCAACAATCTGATTGCAAGTTTAAGATTGGTGCTTACAAGGTTATCTTTCTCCTTGTTGAATGATTTCTCTTCCCTTAACTATTATATTTTCTCTTCCTACCATTCAAATATCGTAGTAAACTTCCTACCCCTAAACACACAAAGTAGGATGCTAACCCAACTAATAAATAAAAGTGTACTTACGCTTTATTGTCACCTTTGACAATCCCTTAGCTTAATAAAACTACATATTCTGGATCTATTTCCCCTCTACCGATATATTCTCAATGTCCTAGCTTACTTGTGACATCAGTTTTTTTCTATCTATCCCTCTCCTTCAATTCACTAGTTAAAGCCAACATGTATAACTCACACAACAAAATAACAGAACACGTTTGATCCGGGTCATATAAATATCTTACATACACAAGAACATATATTCCCAATATGGCACAGACTACTGAGACATAGCACTACTCAAGCCAAAAGCATACTAATTTACCTACTTTCACCAAAGCAAGAAACATTAAAGATAACATAGAATATTCTTAATCCTAATCAATGCCCTTAAGGCCAAAATAGATGGAAACTAAGGCCTACAAAACAATAGATCATCCTAAACCTAAATTACTACGATAACGTCAACAAGAACAAGCCTGCTTAATTACCTTGACAGGCTTATTCTTGTTGACGGTATCGTACTAATTTAGGTTTAATTTGATCTATGGTTTGTAGTCCTTAGTTTCCATCTTTTTCTCTTGCTTAATTACCTGGACTGGCTTCCATTCCATCTTTTTCTCCTGCTTAATCATCCAGTGGCTTGATTTTAATCCTATACTTTTCTCGGCCATAACCTTTCTTTTTCCCTTATACATAGCAATAGGATACACTTCTGAAAGAGGCACCACATCTAAAACATCCTTTCTTTAGCCCCTTAGAGTACGTATTTATAAGCGTTATGATTCAAGTAGATCACGAAACAACCTGGTGGATTGAAAATTTGCACATAATTACTTAGGTTACTATTCACTATTCTAATTTCAGATTTTCAATGCAACTTTAAAAAATCATAACTAATTCTATAAAAATTATATTAAGCTGGTTCAAAATTCTATTTAAAAATCTTTCAATTCTCTATAGGAAAAAAATATAAAACTGGACTTATATACTTGACCAATTCGTACAGTTTATTCATTGAACCTTACTATTCATTTGGTAAAAACTATGCTTTCTAGTTTTTCTACACTAAATTTGATTAATCATAACTCTTAGTACACAGACCTATTTTAAGTGACATACCACTTGTTTTAAAGCTCAAGATGTGTACTTTAACCATACCTAATTTTACATGAAGAATCGATCATTTACTTTATTTCCACTCTGCCACCATTTCATGGCTTTTTTAAGGATGTTTTATTCCCCTAACTTACATTAACAATACATAATTAATTCTTTCTTTCATTCCATTAATCCATAAACTATACCCATACATTATCTCATTCAACCATACATGCCAATAATGTCATACATCAATGCACAACATCCACAACATATTTGTGACGATATTATCATAGCATATTACATAACATAATGTAATATTTATCTCTATCTTCTTCTCTTCATTCTTGCACTTCCATTTCTTGGTTCATTCACCCATGCTCTTGCACTTATTATGTTTGGTTAAGGGAGGGGTAAGATTTGAGAGAATTTCCGTAGCAAACATTAACAATTAATTATGTAAAATAGATGCTAATGCATGATATGTAAACTTAAACATCTTCTTACTAACTAGTGACATGTAATTATGTTCAATGCTTCATACCTCATGCATGGCCATAAAAACATCACAAACAGCATCTTTAGCAACTTAAAACATGTCACAACATCATTTAAACATCATATACATATCAGCACATAAGCATATCACATCAAGCAATATTAAAGGGTAAGTTAACTATCTTGTACCATAAGCTTTCCTCTTACTTTTCCTTTGACTCCTTTGACTTTCCAACCATAAGGGTTTTTGATCAACATTATCAAAACATCCACTTGGATCCAAGGTCCTACACATAGCCATATTGATCATACTATCCATTAGGACCAAGAGAGTACATAATGTTCAAGACTAACTCTCTTGAACTTAACCTTCTCTCTAAATTTTTGGATTAGTGTTCTAGCTTTGTAACAATTATTCTCTTAGGCCAATCTTACACAATTTTACGCAACAAATCCAAATGAGTTTGGATTCATGAAACTAAAATTTCTTCCCTTCCAAACAAATTTGGTCAAGAGGAAGGATTAAAAATCCTAACTTTCCAGCTTTGATTCTAATGCTTCCAAAGCTTGTACTTTATATTTACTGTCACATCTTACTTATATAGTACCTTAGCATTCATTTAAAACCATTCCAGATCACTTTGGATGGTCTTAAACTTAAAAATTTCAATTTGGACGTTAATTTTCGAAGAATTACTGTTCATTGTCCAGTTTTCAGAATACAAGTCCAACTTTGAAAAATCATAACTAATTCTAGAAAAATTGTATGGAGGTGTTCCAAAATTCTACGGAAATCTCTTTCAATGCTCTTTAAGGGAAAAATATTCAATTGGGTTTATTCTTTCCCAATTCGTACAGTTTATTGGATTAAGATTACTATTCGTTTGGTAAAATCTGGACTTTCCAGATTCTGCGCCATAAGTTGAAAATTCATATCTCTTCGTATACACATCCAAATGAGGTGATTTACCACTCATTTTAAAGCTTGGGATGTGCACTATAAGTATATCAAATTTCGTAGCTTAACTCATTCATATGATAGGTTAAACTGAAACTTGAAACTAACTGCTCCATGACCTACGTTTTATCCCTTAACATCTCTTTACTTTAATTCTTTTTATTTCTTTAGCATACCTAACATGGGCTTAATCTTTCTCATTCATACTCATATACTTTCATTCATGCCATAAACATCCTAAGCACATATATTGAATTGATGGCATTCATAACATAATTTACAACATAGGAGAATTATACATTGAATAATAATATCAATCATTAGCATCAATAATTCTCCACTTCTTCTCCTTGCTTCTCACGCCATTAGTGCCCATCATTGATTGACCTAAATGGTTGGTTAGGGAGGGGGTGAGATTTGGGGGAATCTCAGTAGCAAACAATACCATATTAATTATGCTAAATGGATGCTCATGCACTACACGCAACTTGTTTATTCTCTTGTTAATTAGTGACATACTAGCATGCTCAAAGCTAACTTCTTGATGCATGGCCATGGAGACATAATCTACTCATCATGAATAGCAATTACAGTAGCTAAAACATGTCACAATAACATTCAATAACATGTACACGGCAACACACAAGCATACAACATCAAGCAGTGATAATAGGTAAGTTCACTACCTTGCACCTTGAGCTTTCCTCTTACTTTTCCTTTGACTCCCTTGACTTTCCAACCATGTGGGCATTCGGTCAACATCACCAAACATCCTCTTGGATGTTCCAAAGGTCCTAAACATAACCATAATGATCATACAATCTATTAGGACCATTAGATTACATAAAGTTCAAGACTAGCTTTCTTGAACCTCAACCCTTTCTCTTAGTCTTAGGGTTTTCTTTCTAACTTCTCTAACATAAATCTTATCATTTCCCATCCTTAAGATCCATTTCTTGTCAATTAGGACCACTTTAGATGGCTTTAGATTCAAGAATACCAAATCTGGAAATTTTGGTTCGCGGGTACTGTTCACGCAGGAACTCCAGAATTTTTGCTCAACTTTGAAAATTCATAATTAAATCTAGAAAAATTCAAATTGAGTGCTTCCAAGTCTCACTGAAATATTCTTAAGTTAATTTTAAAGGAAAAATAGTTTCAGGAACCAATTCTATGCAGAACAGTACCGGAATTGTTCGGAATTCAAAACTCTTCCAAAAGTTCAACACTGTTTCCAGATTTCAATCTCTAACTTTGAAAAATCACCATAAATCGTACACATATCCAAATGAAGTGTTCTACTCATGGATTTAAACCTCACAGAGTGTACTTTAATCATGCAAAATTGTAGAATCAGATATAAACAGTAACTAATTCGAAATAGGCATCAAATCAGATGCTACAGCCACCACATACCTTGATCTTGAAGCTTGAACTTAGGTGGACTTTCTCCCACTAGAAATAGCTCTTTCTCTCTCTAGATGAAAGAGTGGCAGATTTTTCCCTATAGATCCTTGCTTGGCTGAAAATGAAGGGGAGGGAGTGCCTATTTATAGCCAAAAATTTGGCTTGAATGGGCCAAAATACCCTTGGTGGCTAATAGAAAGGGTAAGGGCAATTTTGAAACTTTAAGTTGACTTTTACATCATCATTGCATCATTCTCTTGCATCATGCTTACCTCATCCTTCTAGAAGATGCCAAGTGTCATAAAAGTGATGGAGGAGATGGGAGATTAGATCCTAGCCGTTGGATCAAACTTAATTCCTCTGAATTTACTTGGCCCATGTTTCTCCGGCTTCCTTTATGGCCTTCCGGAGCTCAGAAAATTTTTCTGTCTACTCCATAAATTCCCTTTAATTCTAGAGAGTATGTATGAATTTTTTTAGGCCATAACACTTCCTTTAAACCTTGCATAAAAATTCATTTACCAAAATGCCCTTTTATCGGGAAAACCAGCTCTTTAATTTATTAAAGCCACTCTACTGGCCTTTTGGTTGCGGGACTAATTTTATAAATTATTACAACCTCTCAACCATTTAACCTCATTTTTGTATACATTTTTGAGGTCTCTTACTATTTTAAATAATTACCTCAAATGGTATACTTTTTACCGGCAATAACCTCATAAATTCCATTTAAGCTGCCTCAGGGGTATTTTCGTCTTTTCTCTTCACAGAAGAGCCTTAGAATATTATTTTCCATTTTCTAGTATTTTCTTGGAATTCTCTGCATACTCTTCCATTTTTACCCCTGTTGGTCATAACTTTTTGAATTTACAGTTTAGTCCCTTCTTGGACTTAGCTTCATATAATCCTCTCTTTGAGGCTTCTAGCTTAACTTTTGGCCTATATCTAGTCTCTTTTCTCTCTCTGGGCCTTCGAGACTTTATTGGAGCCTCTAACTTTGATTACACTTTAGCCCTTTAAAACTTTTACTTTGCAGTTTAGTCCCTGAAACTACTTTGCCTTCCTTTCTCATCTTTGGGACTTCTACTCAAAAGGGGTCTAGTAGCCTATCCAATTCAGGCTATTTCTAGTACTTCTAGGTCTAAAAGTTTGGATGTTACATTTACCCTACACAATTTTTCATTTTAAACCCAATGAAAGCATCAAAACTCACAAAATCACATCTTAGGGTATAGTTACAGGTTTGGCTGAACAGTACCTTTGGATTCCATGTCTTGTAATCTTTCCTATTTCAACACAAAAGCAATCAAATCCTACTCTTTTTAAGTGTTTAATCAAGGTTTCAAACCCCTAGATAAATTCTTCCAACTTTATAAAAATTTTGGCAGCATTTTTTCTTAGAAAATAGCTATCCAAATCAACATAAAATCACATAAAAACAGCCCACAATTAATCACAAAAAGCTTAGGAGCTTACCTTAGTGATTACTTGAACTTAGGTAGGCTTTCTCGATCTTTCTAGAAATAGCCTTTTTTGTCTATAAACTCAAGAGCAACATAATCTCCCCTTATATTCCTTGCTTGGTCGAAATGTGAAGGATGGAAAGGGGTATTTATTGAGTTTTTTCTTATCTCTTAGCCCTTGAAGTTGAAAGAAATTGCAAGTTATAGGTGGTAAGATCTTGGCCCTTAATTTTTACCACTTTACACATGGATAAATTTTACGATAGAAAGCTTGTGATCTTGCCACTTGTCCATTAGGATGATATCACCTTGATTATGTCATGCTAAGATTACCACACATTAACCTTGGTTAATTTTTTTAATCCAAATTAATTTTTCCTTAATCACCTTCTAGAAACTATTTTCTTTTTATTTTTTATTAATTATTTTCCCCTATTTTGGGCCAATTAGGTGTGATTCTTGGGCCTAATGGGCTGGGGATTTTACCAAATTTTTCACTTCCCTAGTCATCCTTAAATTACACTGAGTATCGATGCAGTGCCGGATAAATTTTCTCTATATCATGTCAATTTTACTATCTCAGAAAATTCATCTTAGTGTACCTTTAGCCTCTTCTTAGTGTAGGAAAGTTTCATAAATTTTCTCATAATTTAATTCCCCCAAGAATTCTGCAAATTCTATTTTTTCTGAAATTAGTACTTTACTAATGATAATTCTGCTTTAAATATTATTAAAGCTAACCTCCTCATCAAAATAAGTTTGTGATAA
The DNA here is from genome assembly GCF_004799145.2 of Neltuma alba. NCBI lineage: Eukaryota > Viridiplantae > Streptophyta > Magnoliopsida > Fabales > Fabaceae > Neltuma > Neltuma alba. Next base: position 685,666 of record NW_021635235.1, read on the forward strand.
TTTTATAAATTATTGTAATCCTCCAAGGTATTTTTTCATTTTTTTTTTTCAAAATTATTAAGGCTTCTAAATATTTTTCATAATTAACTTTTGATTGCTCTTACTCAATGTAACTAGAAATTCCTGTAAATATAGAAAATTCTATATTTTGTTTATTTCCCTTCTAGTAATTTTTTTGGCCTCAAATACCATTCCTTGACTGTTAATACTCTTTTATATGACTTTTTGGAAATTTTTGGAAATAATTTTCATTTTTTCCCTTTTGACTTTAAACTTTGTAAAATTATGATTTTGCCCCTGGTTGGCTTAATCTCATAATTCACCTCATTGAGGCCTCTAGCATAATCTTTGGCCTGCATTCAACTCTATTTCTCATTCTAGGGCCTTGAGACTTCACTAGAGTCTCTATCTTCCTCTTTTCTCAGTCCTCAAAAACTTTTCCTTTTCGATTTAATCCTTGGGAATCTATCTGTCCCTCCAGGCTAATTCTAGCATTTCTAAGCCCAAAAGCTGGGATGTTACAACATCAAGCACTTTAGTCTTTTGTGCCTTCTCATTCATCACTAGTTGGGAATCAAGAATATCATTTGATATACCAAGTGAATCTACAAACACAAATATCAGTTGTTCCTACCACCTCACTTGGAACTTCCTTACCGGTCTCCCTAACCAATAGAAAAATAGAAGTTACATCCTTTGATAGAAATCCCTTCAAATTAAATAAAACATCTATAAAAAAAATACTAATAAAAACATCCCTTCTCACCCTATTAAATTCATGCATCAAATCAACATCCTTGGAATGCAGAGATGACATGCTTGAGTATGAAAACTCTAAGTTGTACTTATTAAGTTTCAAATTTAGCAACAGCATTTTCCCTACCAAAATGTCTAGCTTATCAAGAATATCATATCATGATCTTCCTGCATGCATAAATATCACACCTTTAACATCAGTGCTCTAATCAGAGCATACTGCATTGACTAAATCAATAATCATTACTTTTTCTAGCTACAACTTCAACACTTTACTAGTTTTCCAACAAACTGAAAAGCCACTTGTCAAAGAACACCATAGTACGCTTTCCTGATTTATCAACAATTGTATAATGAACCTTCAACTTGCCACAATCAAAAATTGACACAATTTTCAGCTATAATAAGATTTTCTACCTCATAGCACCTCTTAAAGTTAATCAGTCCTTACTTTGACTCAAAGTTCTGTGGCTTTCTCCTACAAGTTGTGTTCACACAAATTGTCCTCCCATACTCAGTTTTAGATTTGCTACCATACCTTTCACATCCTAGATAATACCACTTGTGCCTAGTATCCACTTTCACTACCTCATATCCTTGATTAACTCATAGTCAACCACAAATGTTATTTGAAATTACCTAACATTCACTCACCACACGTTGATTTGGTATGTCTGCTATCATAATCAAAAGATGATTATGAACTAAACTTTCCTCTCTAGCCTAGACAGTCTGAGATGGAACACTTGCAAATATGGAGCTAATTATTAGTGAAGGCAATGACTTTGAACTATGATAGCTAAATAATTCAATCCTTAACTTAGTGTTATTTAAGAAACTTCAAAATTGACATTCATATTAACCCTTACCTTCGAATGAAATGTTTTACTCTGGGAAATTCATATTAAAGGAGATCTTGGTAACATGGAAAGAGCTATACACCTCAGGCTTCCTTACACTGTGCATTACAGAAAAACTACTCAATCAAAACTAAACTAAGCATAAATAGCAACTCTATCAAAACATATGTTTTAATAAGCATCATTCATAAGATCCAATCCTCCCAAGCTGAATGAGGATGACAAATAAAGATTCCAACTTTGTAAAGTTAGGTATGCACATATTAGTAGCACACTTGTCATACAAAATGCAAGACAATGAATTTTCCCTACAAAGTAAAATAGATATATAAATAATTATTATTCTTTCCAATGATAAAGAATTCAAAACTATAAAATCATTGCATAAGTCTTATCTGAAATTTGGTACTCGACCATACAAGTTGTCTAATAGAGTAAGCCTCATTTTATTCTTGATCTCAGAGTTGCTTTAATATTTTTCTAGGGGACTAATGGAGTTTACAAAAACCAATGACATCTACATACAATCATGAAGTTAATTTAACTACATGAGCTTAACTTGTGAAAAGAGACCATCAAATAATCAAAGAAAAATTTAAACTCATCATAAGTATTAATGAGATAGTCTACATTGCTCTTGGGCTTCATCTCCAATGTTTTAGCTATACGAAAGAAATTATAGGAGTGTTATGGGATTGGAGCATCTTTTTCCTATAGATAAGTTAGAGCTCCCACAGTGATCTTATATGGATGGTTGGAGCCCTATACTCCTTGGTATTATCCTACACAGAAAAATTAGCAATAAAGTATATCCTTTCTTCTACAACCTTGTCTTCGTACATATCAAACACACTCTTGTTCATCTCAGACGCTTGGATTCTGGTCCCTTGCACACATTATAAAACCAGATCAATCACTTATGATAATAAAAAAAAAATCTCTATTAGCTCAATCCAAAAAGCAAAACTAAATAATGATATCATGACACTATATCGAATAGATTATTACCTCCTCATCAACCATAACATTAAAATATAGAAGACTTCCCCAAGATCTTCCTTGTTGTACACATTCTACCTCCTAGTAACTCTAGCCATAATCTTCCATCTGTCAATGGAGTCATCAACCTCTTTAGCTTTGAAATTTGCAAGGTCGACATGGTAAAGAAGCACTAAATTTTGCTAGCCAATAAAGCTCTTTACATATCACTTAAGTGTGTTGCAGCTACAGTGATGATGGGAAGGCCACCCTTTTGAGCTCAATTTATAGCACTGCATGTAGGAACAACCACAAACACTTAGGGTTTGTTTGGTTGGAGGGGAGTGGAGGGAAAATGAGCCCCTCCCCTCATTTGGTTAAAAATTTTAGAGGGGAGGGGAGTTAAAATGTCCCCTCCCCTCCCCTCCCCTCCCTCCCCCCCCCCATTTTGGCTCCCCTCCAAATTAGGGGTTTTTGGAGGGGAGCCAAATTTTTGGACCATTATGCTCTTATAGTTTTTTCAATATTCCACTTATACCCATAAAATATACTATTATAATATTTATTTCAAATAAAAAATATATTATCCTAAGTAAAAAAATAAAAAATATATACATTATTATAATTAAAAATATATTATAAAAAATTATTTAAAAATAAAAAATTATTTAAATAAAAAATTATAATATTATAAAATTAATTGTTTTTACAAATATATTATTTATTAAATATATTTTAAAGTTGGAAAAAAAGATAGCCTAAAAAGAATAAAATTTCATTTTTCTTAGAGCATATAAAATTTGTTAATTTGATTATTTTAAATATATTATTATATTAGTTAGAATAAAAAATTACTTTACCAATTTTTTAATACACATATTAACATGATAAGACTGAATTTTTATTAAATTATATGATTTAAATTAAGATGTAAATTAATTTATATAATATATCAATAAAAAACATAAACTAATATGTAAGGGTAAAATGGTAAATTGACTATTACTATCCCTCCCCTCTCCTCCTTAAACCAAACAAGAGATCATTAAATATCCTCCCCTCCCCTCCTTTTTAATCAAACCAAACAAGGTGAGGATGAAACCTCCCCTCCCCTCCCCTCCCTCAAACCAAACAGGCCCTTAAAGGCAAAAAACCTAACTTGCAACCAACTTGACATAACAATACAAATTGAAAAATGTCTCTATTAGTAAGAAAATAATTACTCACAACAAATAGCTTTTATTAGAATTTTCCATTTTCAACTCATAAAAAACAAAAAGAAGCTCACTCAAGTCAATTAATAACATGTAATCTCTAAGTATGTCCTTCATGTAACTAAGAGATCCTCCACCATCTACATCTATTACGGCTGTTGTAACTAAATTTCTCTTATTTATCATAGTAATAGCAATCTTGAGACTTCCTTTCGCAATTCCTATTTTCATCTTTCATATCCAAAATCCGACTCACCATATGGTTATTTAACTTTTCTTATGCCAAAATGAACATATGCATAAACTTATGATTATTCATATCTAATTCCTATATCTTATTTTTTTACTTCCTCTTTTTACAATCTTGAATTATTATTCATTTCCATCATGCCTCAGGTAATTATTTGACTTTACTCAAACCCCCTATAACTATGAATTGCCACCTTTATTGTCTACAAAACATGTTGCTTCTCTAACAGTCCTCTCCTCTTATATCACACAACCCAAATTGAATATCTTGATCAATATTGAGCTATATGCTGATCCCTTTTTTGAATTTGCATCTAATTCCTTACTTCCTCTTTGCATCATGTTGAATTATTATTCATTTCTATCATGTCTCCATTAATTATCTAACTTAACTTAAACCCCTTATACTTATGAATTCTGCCTTTATGATCCATATAAATTCTGCCTTCATGGTCCATATAACATGTTTCTTTGTCCTACCTTCCCTCTAAGATCACATAGTTTAGTCTAAACGTCTTGAGCAACGTAGAGCTTTATGCTGTTCTCTTTAACATTTATCTCTCGTCATCTACTCTTGAATTGCTAGCTTTATTCATACTACTTACATGCATAACATTGCCATGTCTCTCTGACTATGCCAAATCCAATCAACATTCTACCACCTATACTACACGCAACCCTTGCTAACATTAAGATATATCAAATCTTCAACTCTGAACATTTTTTTCTAGGCCCCAACTTAGTTGATGGCTACTAATCCATCCAATTATTCACCTAATATTTAAAATCATGCGATACCTTACTTCCCTCATCAACCTATTCCTCTCATCAACCCCTCCATATCATACAACACCTATGAGTTGCTACCTTTACGGTCCATAGAACATAGCTCCATTTGATTGTTTTTACCAGCGTTAAGCCCTGTGTTAAACTTGTCACATCTCAATTTTTAGGCCTAAGAGCCTTAGAAGTAGCCTAAATAAGGTAGGCTACTAAGCCCCTTTTAGTAGAGGCCCCAAAGATGGAAAAGGAAGTCAAAGCAGTTTCAGAGACTAAATCGCAAAGTGAAAGTTTTTAAGGGCTAAAGTATAATCCAAGTTAGGGGCTCTAGTTGTCACACCTTACTATCGGATCCACTTAGGGTTTAATAAAAACCATTTTAGACCATATTGGATGGTCTTGGGCTTAAAAATTCATGAAAACGCTGATTTTCGGGTTTTTACTGTTCATCGGGTAAAATCCAATTTTCTGGCGCAACTTCAAAAATTCATAACTTATTCCAAAAAAATCAAAATGGGGTGGTTAAAAATTCTATTTAAAGCTCTTTAAGTTCTCTTTCAAGAAAAAAATCTCATTATCCAATTCCTTATGGAAAAGTGTCAAGTTTTTGTGAAAGGTAACACTGTCCACTTGCCAAAAACCTTTTCTCCCAGATTCCGACCTTTAACTTTGAAAAATCATTAAAAATCTTATACTTGGCCATTTTTAATGTGATGCCTATCAATCTGAAGCTCAAGACGTCAAATATAAGTGTACCAAATGTTGTGAGGACATTCATTCGGTAATAAAATAAAATGTGGCTCTAAACTAACGTCGTGCTTAGGGATTATAGCACCAACCAATGATATTTATACATAACCAAATATCCATGAATTTTTATGGTGTAACACCATAATTTAGCCTCCAATCTGCAGCTTGATCTTGAGAGTTTTAGGCCCTAAAATGTTATATTATATTTGGGGGATGAGATTTTAAGAAATCCCAATAGCAAGATCAATCAACCAAAACATTAATATGCATCAATCACAAGCACTCCAACCTTTTGCTATTAATAGGGAACTATTTTACCTCATACATGTAGCACTCTAACATGCAATAGCCAAGGCACATAAAGTAAGGAGTATATGTACACAATCATCATCATCATCATCATTTAGTTCAACCACATAATAGCACATGAAATTGCATAGCAATCAATGCAACAATCAACATTAAGGTCAATTAAATCTTACTACCTTAATCCAATGCTCTTTGATTTTCTTGCTCTTCTTTCTTGCTTCCATAAATGCCAAACCCTAACATGGCAATCCACAAAAATGGCAGCAAGAATCATCAACCATTCCTCATGAAAAATCACCAACATAAATCAAGTAACTTTTAAACCCCTTAAAGCTTCCATCTTTGTTCTTGAATTTTTAGAGTTGTTTTCCATAAACCCTAAAAATTCCCTCTTGACTCAACCCCACATGATTTTTCATGTAGATTCCAAATATCTACTTGGATTTAATAACATAAATTTTCCCCTTTCAGTTTTAGCTTGGCCGAACCATTAGGGTTCCTTATCCAAAAATTTCAACTTTGATTCTATGACTTTCAACACTTGTTCTCTAGGTTTACCTTACACCATTTTTCATTTTGAACACAATGGAAGCCTCAAAACTTTGAAAAACTCATCCTAGGGTCCAGATATAGCTTTGGCCGAAATGGTACTCAAACTTCATAACAAAGAAAACACTTCAAAATCAACCTACAACCACTTATAACCACTAGGATCCATCATACTTTGAAGTGTTTTAGCAAGATTGAACCATAAAACTTCCTCCTCTACTATATATACATTTCGGCCAACATCAAAAGAGAAGGAAAACTATGATTTTCAACCATACAACTCAAGCAAACAAGGTGGAGAACAACTTAAGAACAAAAACTAACCTTGAATCCTTGATTAAGTGACCAAAGTTGATAGCTTTTCCTTGGTTCTCCTTCAAAACCCTCTCTTTTCTCTCTTCCTCTCACTTGGCCGAAACAATGATCAGGTTTACGGGGGGAAATGAGCTCATTTAATGCACAAAATATCCCACCAACCATCATTAATGAGGAGCCAACTGTCAAGTGTCTACTTGTCTTGCATTTTCCCTTCAATTAACTTAATGACAATTGAAATTAATTTCAAAAGTCAATATCCTCTCCATTGGTAGCTTGACACTTGGAAAGCTCTAATTATCATCCATTAAAGGCTTGACAAGTGGCGACTTGTGGGCCAAGTAAAGTACAAGACTCTGATTAACACTTTATCGGTGCACTTTTACTCCGGGTTTAACTTCTTTTCTATAATTACAGTGCTCTGGCCTCTGTAATTATTTTCTCTCAGATCTATAAATTATTCTCCTTATTTTTATCTTCTCAAATTCCCCTCTTTGTCTCAAATTTAATTTCCCAATAATTAAATAAAAAGGAAAACTATTTTCCTTCTCTTTATTGATTTTTTCCTTTTTTCAAAAGAATTGGGAAAAATCCTAGATACTTGAGGGTCTTCTTTTAATTCCATAATCTCTTATAATTCCTTGGGATATCATAGAAATTTTCTTGGGATTTTATTCTTCTTAAATATATTTATTTGAAATTTTCCAAATAAAGACCTTAAACTAGCTTAAATTGCCCTTAAATTCCCTTGTAATTTCTCTAAGGGCAAATTGGTCATAAAACCAATTTTATAATCTCATATAATTCTCAAGAAACATTGTCCTTATTTTCCTTAATTTTCTGAGACTCGGAACTATTTTTTCATAATTATTCTTGACTAATTTTCCTTAATTAGTCAAAATTTTTCATAATTGGCTTGGAAAATTATAATAATTATTTTCCACCAAAATTCTTCTATTTCTCCTTATTATTTTTGGCCTTTAAATATTTAGGAATATTTTTATTCTTAATTGCCATATTACAGGATGTGACACTAGTAAAGTCTCAAAGGTTCAAAAAGAGAAAAGAGACTAGATACAGGCTAAAAGTTAAGTTAGAAACCTCAAAAAAAATGATTTTATGAGATTGAGCCCAAACCGGGGTAGAACTGTAAATTCATAAAGTTACGGCCCTTGGAGGTAAAAATGGAAAGTATGCAGAAAATTTCAAGAAAATCTCAAAAAATGGAAAATATTATCCTAAGACTCTTTTGTAAGGAGAAATGACAAAAATACCCTTGAGGCAGCTTAAATGGAATTTATAAAGTTATAACTGGTAAAAAGTACACTATTTGAGATAATTATTTAAATTAGCAAGAGACCTAAAAAATGTGCGCAAATATGAGGTTAAATGGTTGAAAGGTTGTACTAATTTATAAAATTAGTCCCGTAATCAGAAGGCCAGTGAAATGGCTTTAATAAAATATAAAGCTATTATGCTGATAAAAGGGTATTTTAAAGAATGATTTTTAAGTGGGGCCTACAGGATGAGTTGTGGCTTGAGAAAATTCATAGATTTTCTCTAAAAGTGAGAAATTTTTGGAGTTGACAAAATAATTTTCAGAGCTCTAGCAAGCCAGAAAGAAACTCCCAAAAATGAGATTCAAGTAAATTAAGAAAAATATCTAAGGAAAAGGCAAAAATAATGATGGCTCATTAATGCACCATGTGAGGTAATCATGACACATGTGAAGGCATTAAATAAGAGAGAAGGGGTAGGGGAATGAGACAAATATATCAATGCTCCAAGAAATCGAAATTGAGAAATGGGATTGGTAAAGTGCACTAGTAAAGTGTAAAGGTACACTTGCTTTTTACTTGGCCTATATTGCTCTACTTGTCAAGCTCCCTATGGAGAAGATTTAAAGTTGCCATGTGTCAAGCCACAAGTGGAAAGGATCTTGACTTTTGAAACTAAATTTATTTGGAATTAAGTTAATTAAGAGAGAGGTTTCAAGATGGCTTTGGCAATTGACACCTAGCATAGCTTTTATTATGGTGGTTGGGATATTTTGCCTATAAATAGAACTCTTCCTCCCCCTTTCAAGACCATCATTTTCGGGCAAGTGGGGAAGCTCTTGCCATTTGGTTTCTTAAAATTCAAGCAAGGAGAAAGCAACTACTTTTGGTCATCCAAGCTTAGACCTAAGGTTAGTAAGTGGTTCTATGTTGTTCCTTGCTTGTTTTCGTTGAGTTTAATGGTGAAAAAATTTGTTCTTCCTTCTTGAGTGTGCAGGACAAAATGTGTTCGGGTTAGGGGGTGGAGGTTTTGATGTTATATCTTGTTAAAACCCTTTGATTCAAGGTTACTTCAAGTGGTTTATGTTGATATCTGAAAGATTGTATGGTTTGGATATTAGGTGTGCTATTTAGCCAAGCTAAGATATATACCCTAGTATGAGTTTTTTATAGTTTTAATGCTTCCATTGTATTTAAAATAAAAAATGGTGTAGGATAAACTTAAAGAACAAGTATTGGAAGTACTAGGATTAAAGTTGGAATTTTTGGATTTTATGAACCCCAATTCAGCCAACATTATTTCCTATGGAAGGAATTTTTTTCTCATGAATCCAAGTTCATATTGTGCAAGATTGACCTAAGGGAATAATTTTTACAAAGCTAAAACATCAATCCAAAATTTAGAGAAAAGGTTAAGTTTAAGAGAGTTAGTCTTGAACTTTATCTAATCCCTTGGTCCTAATGGATTGTATGATCAATGTGACTATGTTTGGGACCTTGGAATATCTAAGAGGATGTTTGTTGATGTTGACTGAAAGCCCACATGGTTGTGAAGTCAAGGGAATCAAAGGAAAATCAAGAGGAAAGCTTGAAGTGCAAGGTAGTGAACTTACCTATTGTCATTGCTTGATGTTGTATGCTTGTGTGTTGCTGTGTACATGTTATTTGAATGTTATTATGATATGTTTTGGCTGCTATAATTACTATTCATGATGAGTAGATTATGTCTCCATGGCCATGTATCAAGAAGATAGCTTTGAGCATGCTAATATGTCACTAATTAACAAGAGAATAAGCAAGTTGCATGTAGTGTATTAGCATCTATCTAGTATGATTAATATGGTATTGTTTGCTACTAAAATTCTCCCAAATCTCACCCCTCCCTAACCAATCATTTAGGTCATTCAATGGTGGGCAATGATGGCATGAGAAGGATGGAGAAGAAATTGGAGAATTATTCATGTTAATGAATGAGATTATTGGTGAATATATAATTCTTTTATTTTGTAAGTTATGTTTATGGATGCCCATGATGCAATACATGTGTTTAAAATCTCTATGCCATGAATGGAAATGTATGAGAATGAATGGGAAAGAGTAAGTCTAAGTTTTGCATGCCAAAAAAATAAAAAGAATTAAAGCAAACAAAGGTAAAGGGATAAAACGTAGGTCTTGGGGCAATCAACTTTGAGCTCTAGTTTGACCTATCAAAAAAACGAATTAAGCTATGAAATTTGGCAGGCTTATAGTACACATCCCAAGTTTTAAAATAAGAGGTACATAATCTCAATTGGATGTGTACACAAGAAGATACGAATTTCTAAAATTAAGGCACAGAAGTTGGAAGTTCTAGAATTTACCAAAGGAACAGTAAAGTTTAGTGAATAAATTGTACAAATTGGTCAAGGATAAGTCCATTTTGATATTTTTCCCTTAAAAAGCTTTCAAAGAGCTTTCTGTAAAATATTGGAATACCTTTATACGATTTTTTTAGAATTAGTTATGATTTTTTAAAGTTGGACTTGTAATATGAAAATTGCACAGTGAACAGTGATTTTATAAAAAATAATGTCCATAATGTAAATTTTGAGCATAAGGCCATGCAATTGGTCAGAAAATGGTTCTAAATAAACTCTAAGGCATCCTAGAAGTAAGTGTGAGAGAACTCTAACATTTACGTGTCATCATCCACAAATAAAATATAATAATAATAAGTGAATAAATAAAGAAGGAAACCCTGGAGTACACAGAAAAATGTCATAGAAATACTTGTCTTCTCATCAAACACAAGCATGTCTAGCAAAATTAGCACCTTTGGATAGCCACAATCACAGTTATAGACATCAAAATCGGTCCAAAATACTTTATTAACCCTCACGATCACTCTCTAACAATTCATTGGTAGAGCCACAACATCAAGCCTCTTGTACTTGTAATATCTTGAATTTAGGGTCTACAGCTACAAGAAATAGACTAAAATGGATAGGCTACTGGACCCTAATTGGTAGGACTCCCAGAAGTTTTTTGAAAGGATAAGAGGGATTTTGAGGACCAAATTGCAAAGAGAAGTCTTTTAGGACCAAGGGACAAGGAAGTTAAAGGCTGTAATAAAGTTTTGAGGGCTAAGTAAGAGGGATAAGGATGAATATGGGCCAAAGGTAATGCTAGAAACCTCAAAGGGATGACCTTTGAAGCTAAACCCTAGCAGGGAGCTAATTGTAATTTTAAAAAGTTTCGGGCCGAAAAGAGTAATGATAAAAAGTATGCCTAAAAATTCCAAAAAAATTCTAAAAAATGAAAACTGAGGTGTTAAGGCCCATTTAAGGTTGAAAATGATAAAAATGCCCCTATAATGGATTTTTAATAAATTGGCTAATTATGAAAATTTTGGTTAATTAAAGGAAAATTAGGCAAAACTAATTATTCCTGACTTGTGAAAGTATAGGAATTTGCTTTAAAGAAATTTAAAGTTGACATTTGCATAGGTCAAAGTTAAAATATGAATTAGAGAAGCTGCTTACAGGTCAAAGTTTGGCTTGAAGAAAATTAGAGAGACTCCTCGTGATAAAAAAGGAGTTAGTAATACCCAAAGACAGATTCTCGAAGCCATAAACTGATAGAAAGAATTCAATCCAAGTTTACTCTAAAATAAATATTATTAAATGTTTAATGGAGAGGCAAGAAGAAAAGTATTTCTCTTTATATACATGCATATATAGTACCATGTGAAGTTATTTATGATGAAAAAGGGTACTAGAACATATCCCAGTGTTACTGGGTAAGTTAGAACCCAAAAAAATATCTGATACAGAGTAAAATTGTAAAATAGGTAGAAGAATAGTCAAGGGTGAGAGAAAGCACGAATTTATCCCTATTTTCCTCCCTATTTTAATGTTATTTTGATGAGGGGACATAGATGGGATTATACAATTTACCTAAGGGCATAATTAAGAGAGTTAAATTAAAAAAAATATTACTTTATAATCACATGTACAATAGGTTGATGGACATGTTGCTTGATCATAGAGTAGAATGCAAGATCATAAGACAAGTAGCCATGGGAATTATAACATTTTCAAAGGGCAAAACAAGAAAATCCAAGCTAAAAATTTGTCTATAAATACTACTTTGACCGAATTCTAATGTCTTGGGAGTCAAGATCACAAATTATCCAAGGATTGCACTATAGTGGCACAACCTCGGGTCGTTTCACTCATGGAGCCTTAATTGAGTCCTAATAGCTAAGTGTCAAAGAAACCTTGTAAAATTGGGATTTGCTTGTTGAAAATCAGATTGAGAAAAATGAAAAGAATAATACAAGGGAAATACTTGTTTTTGAGGTTTTTGTTATAAAGACAATGCAAAGGAATGATTTGGATTAAAGGGATTTAATAAAAATGACTTTGGCAATGGAGATTTAGCTATCCTTGCTCTTTCAAGATATTTGGTAGTTTAAAATCACTAAGTCTGAATTAAAACCCTAAATGATCATTTAGGTCCAATGCTTGAATAAGTGAAAACCACTTTGGTCAAAATAAATCAGCACATTTTCAAAACACTGTTGTGAAAAACACTTTAGTGTGTAAATAAAGAGAATGTGCAATGCTCTCTCTTGGTTATTGATCAGCACACAAAAGCCAATGGCAATCAATCAACTAACAATAATCATTACAAATTAATCAAAAGCCAAGGGCAAAAAGAGAAAGCCATATATAAATCAGAAACACATTACATCATCAGTTCAAATACAAATAAATTAATCACAAGGAAGAATTGATCAGTTATCCAAGGTGGTAAATATGGCATTCAACCCTAAATCTAGAAGTCCAAATATATATAACCACAAAGATTGAAATAAGAAACCCCCTAGTGTAACCCATGAGCTCAAGCTTGCATCCCCATCACCAAAGATCACCAACTTCAGCCCTCATATCTCCAATCTTACTCCAATTGGTTTTAGCACCCTTGACAGCCATGGATGATGAAATGTGTATGGAAAGGTGGCGTAGAATTGAGAGATTGGTGGTGAGAGGAGGTAAAAATGAAGAATTTCTAGGTGGGAGTGGCAGAGAGTTGAGAGGAAATTATGAAGGCTAAATATGGATAATCTATGATGGCTGGTTGCATAATTTTGAGCCTTTAACCTAATTTGGAAGTCCCCAATGTCAGCTAACTGAAACTATATTTTGTAAGGAATTGAAAGACACATGGCAGAAAATAACTTTAAAATTTTCAATCCCTTGCCTGGATCTACCGATTGTGTTTAAGTCAAGTAGTAAGAGGCGTTACCTGTGGTATTCGAATCGTTGGTGGCTTGGGGATTTCGACGTTTGGGATGCCTATGCTCTCCTTTCGTTTGTGAGAAGTCAACAACTCAGATCAGCTTCCTCTACCGGTATCCACACGAACAGCGTTCCAATCACGAATGACGTGCTAGCACCTCTTGTCCTCCTAGGGCTTTTGAGAATCCGTCCTCACCGTCTCTACTTTGGCCGTTTCTTATCTGCAAACTCTTTGCACTCTCACACACACAAAACCCTAGCTCTTAATATCAAATATATATAGGATGCTAAGGATATTGGATTTCGGAATTAATCCTAAATTAATTCCGAAATTAATACAATATCACATATTGCGTAATCTGATAAGAAATCAATTAAATAAATACGATTTATATTAAATCCGTCTCACAGATTTAATTCACCTATTCATTTAATTCAAAATAAAGATATGACGAAATTATATTTGATTTATCATAATAAATCAAATTTGAGATATTATATTATACCATATCAATCTAAAACTGATATAGATTTAATTTATCCTTATAAATCAAATCTTATAAATATATCTTATATCATATAATATATATACGTGAATTTATATATATATACATGTCCACCCTAGATTATTCATTGAATCTGGATATATCTTAGATTCAATGAATCTGGACATCATAGCTCGTGTTGGGCTATTTTGTGTGCAACCTTGTAGGCCCATATGAAGTTGGCAGTGGGCCATTTACTATAATGACTCACAAGTCGTAAGCGGTCTCTAGCAAGACATCATGACTACCCAAATCATATGAGGATCAAGGAACGATGTAACCATTCATACAACCATATCACGTCCCTTTTGTCACACGACATTTTAGTCATGGATAAGGCATAGAGAACGTCATCCTCTTATTCCTGACCGTTACTTTCTCGATCCCTAAGTAGTCTGAGTATAGAAATGGAACTACCTTTCCATTATAGTATGGCCATACATTTCTCAGACTTACTCATCGAGTGGCCCAGTAATGTCTCTCTATGAATGTGAGGGACAAATTCCATCTTGACCATTCACATTCCTCCATATGAAAAACCACTAAGCCTAAACATAGTCTTTATGATCACTCGGTCAAAAGTGACTTTTGACTAGGTCAAAGCTGAGCGTCTCTCATGCAGGAATCCATGATGATCTCAGGTCAAAGGGCACAGTGACATGGTTTGTATATAAGAGAAGCTTATGACTTAACCCATGCAGCTCTCTCATAGTGGGTCGGTCCAACACCTTGTACTCTTACATGTGCCTATGACTTTGATTTATATCTCTATACATCTTCAAAGTCATACTGGTCTTATTTCTTCTCTGCTTCCACATAGATGACCGACCAGGGACATTTAGGATAAGATCATGAGTTAGCCAAGGATAGTCATCACAATAAACATGCAAGTAATATGATAACATAATTAAGAAATTCATAAATCAACAATGTTTATAAAACACAATGATTGGCCCCTAGGGCACAATTTCTAACATATTTTGCTATCCGAAGCGCTTTACTGCAACCAAACAAATCCTTCGCCACAGTAAAGTGGTATCTAGAGGGGTTATTGGGAACTCAATGGCTTCGCCACGGCAAAGCCATATCTTGTTTCGCGGCAATGGTGTCTAGCGGGGTAATTCCTTCAGGTTCTTTTCTTGGCTTGGATTTCTTCCTTCTTCTTCACTTTAAGCTCCCCATGGTGCTTTTCAAGGTTCTTTGACTCCTCTTTTGGTTCTCTAGATCCCTTCATTTACCTACAATATTAACATAACTTTTTATAATATATAGTTCTTCATGATTCGAGGTAAATAAAAATCAGTTAAGAGTCATTAAAAACATTTGAAAAAGCATGAATTAAATACAAAAGGATAGTGATAAAAATTGGCTTAAACATAGACAAGAAATGCGTGAAAACACTTTAAAAACCTTAGAAATAACTCACGAAAGTTTGTAAAAATATGGTCAAATCAAATACTTCCTAATTCAAATAATTTTGGCAAAAAAAAAAAGGGAGGAAAAGTTTTGCTCTTGAGTTTAAGGAAAAGAAAGAGAAAAAGAAAGAAGAAGACCAAATTGGCTCCAAGCAATAATCTAAGGTATTAAGGATTTAATTGCCTTGATTAGCGATTATTTTGGGATTATTTTGATTGGATACAAAATGGCTAAAAAAACTCTATGGAACATTGCTGCCCAAAATGCCTTATAACTTGTTATGAATGATTAGAAGATGGCATAGGGATTAGAGGATAGAAAATGGTTGGAAACTTGTGTTTAAACTTAGTTTATGAAGGATTTCATGATTTCTTACGTAGAGTATATGGTTCACCTAACATGGGTTTATAGGGTTAGAGTTTGAATCAATTTTATTTAATACTTTCAATGTGTTTAGACTGGAAAATTGTATAGGGTACAGCTTAGAAAGTAAATTTAGAAGTATTGGAATTGAAAATAAAATTTTGCTCTAAAACCCCTATGTATTTGGCCATGTCTTGGTGAAGTGAAAGGAGTTAGATTTTGTTTAATTTGAGCTTGAAAAATAATTCTACATGAAAAATTATGGGGAAATAGCATATAAAATTAATTTTAAAAAGACTAAAATCAAAGCTTAAAAGTTAGAGGTTAAAGAATGTTAAAGAGTAAAGTATAAATGTCATTGATTCCATGACTCTAATAAATGAATGGCAATGGTGTGCTAATGTGATTAGGGCCATGTGACATCAAGGAAAGATGAATGGGAAAGTTTGACTAGGCAACCTTAATGGTTGGAAGCAAAAGGGAGCAAAAGAGGGCAAGAAGAAAGCTTAAAGTTACAAGGTAGTAAAATTACCTTTATTGTGTGCTTCATGTGTATGCTTATGTATGTTGATATGTGTGATGTTGCTTTGATAATGATATGAAGTATGAGTGGGTGAATGATGTGAAACATTGATCATGTAAGCATGTTATTATATGGGTATGAATTTATGTAAAGCAAGTATGTCATGTGATGAAGCCTTGTCATTAGGGGCTCTCAAAAATACTAGAATTAAGCTTAGAAGTGCAGTGGCTCAACCCTAGGTCGATTCACAAGGAGGCTTGTTTTTCAAGAGTTTTGTTAATTAAATGCCTTCACAAATTATTAACAGTGGAAGTGATCTGATTATATCTAATTGGTTTAACTATCTATTCTACTTTTTATATTGATTTTCTAGTTTATGAAGATGTAGGTGGTAGAGACAGAGGTTTGATCAGAAATGCAGGGATGAAATCTTCCTAAGAGTGGCAACCTAACCTTCCTAGCCTGATAAGGAATGGAATCAATTGTGGTCAGAAGAATGCAAGCATCGGATTATAAATGAATGAACTGAAAATTCTCAGGGTAACATCAACCAATAGTTATCATGTATTAATCAACTCAACTATAAAACCAAATCAAACTAGATTCAACAATGCAATCAAATCTACTCTATATCAAGGAATACACTGTCAGATTCATAACAAGGCCAATCCAATTACAACATATCCTAAAGAGAACAATCCCAATCCAGTCAAGAATCATAATTAAAATACAATTGTATATCAATCATGAATCAGAGACATAGATAGACCCCCCTGTCAGCATAAAGGCTCTGGTCTGATTGCACCTATTAGGAAGGTGGAAGATTAGCTGTGCATGGAAGAGAAGAAAGCTTCACTGAGCTCTAATTCAGATTCAGCCATGGCAGATGCTCGAAGGAAGAAGATGAGATGATGGTGAGATGAAGAAATGGATGAGAAGGAGAAGTTCTCAGAGGAAGAAGAAGAAGATTGATTATAATGAATGATGATCTCCCTTTGTAATTAACGCCCTAAATCTAGTTAGAATCCGTGCCCTTCTCATCCACTTCCTCCTCCAGCTCCATTCGAGCATTTCTAGTTTAAATTGCTTATATGTGTCATCCGCCGCAGCGCCTTCACTTATCCACTATGGCACCTTACCAATACAGTGTCATTTGGATTAGTGACTCTGAACTTCCTGTTAAACTCAATCTGTCGTGGCTCTTCTAAACATCCGCTGTGGCGCCTATCCCAAAGAGTCCTTTGGCAATTCTTCCGCGGTGCATGAGGTGACATGCCCTGGGGTCTCAGACAGAATGGCAAAAATGCTAGTGGAACTCCCTGAAATTCACACCAAACAGGGATCAAAAGTACACTCATATAAAATCATATAAAAACATGCAAAAACACCTATAAAACCTTACAATTCCTTTCACCAACTCTTTTACATAATGAAAGCTAATTATACCCAAAATATGCAATTATAATTGGTAAAAGCATAAGTTTAGGACTAGAAATATATGCAAATAATGAGACTTATCATCATACACCAAGCATCTATTTTACATGCATAATAAATAATGTTTGGTACTGAGATTTTTCTGAATCTCACCCTCCCTTAACAAACCATAGTGGGATTATGAGCAAGGAAAAAAGGGATGCAAGATGTGGAATCAAAAAAAAAAAAAAAGAAAGAGAAGAGAGTCAGAAATGTATCACATTATTTTACATTACATAATTTCGTATGATGATGTATGTAATGAATATGCCTATGATATTATGTAAAGATCGATGAATAATGATATTGGGATGCATGAATGAGTTTGATGAGAAATGGAAAAATCAATGGTATGTTGGAATGATGGTATGCAAAATAAATGAAATTTATAGCATGTTAATATAAGTAAAGGGATAAAATTTCTTATTATAAGTAATGCAGTTGAGATAGAGTGAATATATGGTAAACGAATAAATCTGCCCACAAAATTTGGTGATCAATTATTCCACATCTAAAACTTCAAAACAAGTGGTAGATCACTTAAGATGGATGTATGTACTAAAAGATATGATTGCTCAAAGTTAGAGCAGAGAATCTAAAAATGTACTGTTTGACCAAATAAACAGTATAACTTTATTTGTAATTATGGAATGAATAAGTAAGGAAATGAACCAATAAGTATTTTTTTCCTATAGATAATTAAAAGAGGTTTAAGGAAACTTAAATTACCTCAATAATATTTTTTATAATTAGTTATGAATTTTTAAAATTAGACCAAAAATCTGAAATTTTCTAGTAAGTAGTAACCAAAGAATCAAATTTCAAATTTTCAATCTACGGGCTTACTTCTTAATTCACTTGAACTATAATGCTTCTAGATGCATACTAAAGGGGGTAAATGGAAGGATGTTTCAGTACTCCTCAACCATCTTTAGTTTGAAAATGATTCAATACCAAACTGTGGAAGTAAAAGACATAGATTATGCTACAGGGGATGGAGAAAAGAACCCTTATAAAGGGAGGACTAGGAAAGGGGAAGACAAAGCATTATGCACTATTAAAAGAAGATAAATTGTACATAAACAGCATTAATACCCGCCTTCTCCCACCTACCAATAAATATAGCAACTACTGCAATAACTAATATCCTCAATAATCAAATGAAGGAATACAAGTACCATAATAAACCTTTCTCCTTTTACAAATTGATAAAGAGAAGTTTTTAATACAAAGTACTCATCCCCAGTCCCCAGTTTATAGAGGACCAAAGTAAATGATTGAGTCTGGTGACCAATGACTACCGTGCACATGTATTTATAGAGCACCTAAGTAACTGATTAAATATGGTCACCAAAAACAACCTTACACACATAATGTAGCACCTCACATAATTATATTCATATACATGATAAAATACTTTATTTAAAAGTTCATACATATTTCTAGCATTCAAAACAAGTCATAATTTCAAAACATTTTTCTGACATAACTTAACAATATAAACTATTGAAATCTTATAGTCATGGCAAATAAAAATATAACATAGCATGTGCTTGAGGAGCACAGAAGCCTTCATAGCTCACTCCATTGGTGCCTTCTCTTAATTCATACTAGATCCTTTGCCTAAAAATTGTTAATATAAGGGATGAGATCTAACATCTCAATAACTACCAAAATTCTAATCTATCCAAACAAATCATATATGACACATAAAAATCTGATTATTTGTGTATACATATATATATTTGTGTATGGAAATCATGAATGTATATATATATTCAACTTAATTTCATTTTCAATTTAACAATATACCAACATCATTTTCCAATATACAAAAATAATACAATATGCATCCTCTCTTATATCACCATCCGCCCTTGTACTGCTGACTAGAGCTATAGGCTAACACATAGTCTAATAGGAATCAGTCCATTTTACTGAATTATTCTAAGCTCATCGATACTGGAGATATATCCGGCCAAAGATATAGAGCTCAAGTTCAGACTATGGCTCCCCTCCTTTGTAAATAAAATAAGGAGGTGTCACATGTTTGACAGCTCCAATAAATTCTCGGCCAAAGGAAAACATAGAAGAAGGGGCCCTGACAAGTGCCATCCACTATGCACTGAGTGATGGCAAACCACATAGTAATTTTATATTCATAGAAATCTCCTTCTATCATTAGCGCAACAATGCATATGTTACATGCAAATAATGTTACATCAGAAATATGTCCTCAATTATATTATCAAAATATAGCAATAAAATTTCTATACTAATTAATAGCAACTCATTATAATTCAATAACTATCAATATATTTAAATATTGATCATAACTAATAGCAATAAATCTTAACAAAATAAAGTAATATATCAAAACAATTATTTGAAAAAAAATCATAATATTATATTTCAGTATGATATAAAAATTAGTAAATCCACAATATAATTATAGATAATTTACATGTATATGAAAGAATTTTCAGAGTTACCTGCTACTCTTTAGCTTACAAATAATCACACAATAATTTCTCCAAAATTCTTAAGAGTCTACAAAATTGCATATAAATATTTATTAATACAAAACTCAAAACTATTCTAGCACTACTCTAAAATTCTAAGACTATCTTCTAAACTAAAATTACAAAAATATATTAACCCTCCCAAATCTAGCTATTTATAATAGATACAATATTATTTTGAAAATAAATTTTCATATAAAACTATTTAAGTTTAATAACTTAAATAGTTATATTTGTTACCTAAAATATAAATATTTTATATTAAAATCTCAATTATATATTATAGTCTCATTTAAAAAAATTTCTCAGCCAAACAACTCCTTTGAAGTATAAATAAATTTAATTTTTATAAAATTCTCAATTTACAATTCTTCAAGCTTTCAAAAATTATTTCAAAAATATATCTTTAACTTATTTAACATTCAAATCAATTAAAACCTCAATAATACATTAAATAACTCAAATAAATTATTTAACTTACATTCAATTGGTAAAAACATTCTATATGTCTTTGAATAACAAACTTTTTAACTAAAATTCTTAATTTAAAATTCTCAAAGCAATCATTAAAGAAATATAAACCAATTAAAATTCTTTAATAATGTATCTTTAAATTTCTACGGTCATATATTGTTAAAACTCTATATTTACTCCATACACAAACGGTAAAATTTTCTCTAAACATTATAATGAAACTAATAATATAAAGCTCTAAATAAATAAAAAAATATTCATAAAGAAAATTTGATAAAAGGAAGTATATTTGTGTACTTAAATGATCCTCAAAACTTGTCTAATCCTTCAGATCATGTACTCTGCAGCTCAACTTCTCATCTCTCTTTTCCTCTCTGCCTCTTGCTCTCTCTTTCTCTACTTCTCGCACAAAATGAAGGGAAGACATATTGCAGGTATTTAATATCCTCATATTTAATTCTCTTCCTTAATTTTCTTCTGCCTACACCTCATCCTATTCTCTTCTTCAACCGCCCCTCCCCCTTTTTTCTTTGTTCATTAATAACCCCCTACTTTTTCCATTGTTTGTGGAAAAAGGTGTGGTGGTTTTTTTTAAATAATAATAAAAATATTATTTTAATTAATTTTTTAAATTTTTTTAGAATTACAATTTTTTTAAAAAAGTATTATGTTACACATAATATCCAAAATAAATGCATGTCTCTTATAAGAACCGCCTTGCATGTAGTCACATGACGTTGGCCATCACTGTTCATAAGCCAACACTGTTCATAACACAATAATTTGTGAGACAAGCTATTATGAAATGATAAATAGCTCAGATTACCATTATTTTTATTTATTAGTTACATTGATTATGAATATAATGATTTAAATATATTTTAAATTGTAAAATAAATTGATATATTTGTGGAGTTGGTGATAATAAATGTATCATCATCGTTTATCTCATCATTAGATATATATTGAGATAGAAAGACAATTTCTTAGAAAACTTGTTTTATATTTTATTAAAATCAATTCCTCTTGATCATTGATAATAATTAAACACATATGATAAGAATATTAATAACTTTCTTATACAAATTAATATAATAAAAAAAATAATTCTATTATATATACAATACATGGGAAGATGTCATATATGATAGAAATTCAATACCAAAAATTGAATTTATATGAACACTGCAATTTAAGATCATAGAACAAACTATTATTGAGGTGAATTTTAAATTTAAATCATGAAAAAAATGAAATTTGATCATGATATAATTAGTAACTCGTGATATATTTAGGTCATTAACGATAAGACGAATCATACATACAAAGTCTTTTTAGAAAAGACATTATGTAGGATACACGCATAAGTAGAACAAATGTGTTTATTATAATCTATTCAAATTATTTAATTATTTTATACTGAATAACTTATTAGATTTTATTATAATAGTTATTTTTTTGAATAACTAGATTTTTTTACTTATTATAAATAATTTTCATCAAATATATCAAATACAAATAGATTGTAATATTCTAGATTTTCGGCCTAGAAGGGCAAGAATTAGCCTAAAATGGGTAGGCTACCAGACCCTTTTTAGTAGAAGTTCCAAGAGTTTTCTGGAGGGATAGAGGGATTCCTAAAGACTAAATCACAAAATGAAGGTTTTTTGGA
Source organism: Neltuma alba (assembly GCF_004799145.2). Classification (NCBI taxonomy): domain Eukaryota; kingdom Viridiplantae; phylum Streptophyta; class Magnoliopsida; order Fabales; family Fabaceae; genus Neltuma; species Neltuma alba. Next base: position 707,976 of record NW_021635235.1, read on the forward strand.
CTGAGAAAAGAGGAAGATAAAGACTTTGATGAAACTTTAAGGGGTCTAGTATAATGACTTGAAGGGATTAAGGGCCAAAGGTTGTGCTTAGAACATCAGTGAGATAATTCCCAAGGCTAAACCTAAGCAGGAATCTAATCATAATTTTGAAAAGTTCAGGCTAAAAAGGGTAAAAATGAAAATTATGCCTGAAAGTTCTAAAAAAATCCTAGAAAATGAGAAATGATGTTTAAAGGCCTTTTTGAGAAGATAAATGATGAAAATACCCCTGAGATGACTTTAATGAAATTTTTAAGATTATGGCTCATTTTGAGGTATACAGTTAGATTTAATTATTTGAGCCATGAGAAAACCTCACAAAAGTGAGTAAAAATGGGAATTCATAAGTTAAGAGGCTACAAAAAAATTATAAAATTATTCTTATCCCCAGAAGACCAACATAATGGCTTTAAGAATATTTAAAATCCAGTTGTGCCATTTAAGGGTGTTTTACGAGAAATTAAAAAAGAAATATCTAAGGGTTGAGTTATGGTATGAGAAAATTCATAGATTATTTTTCAGAATTAAAGAAAGTTTATGGTATGGATGGATGAATTTTTGGAACTCATTATTAAATAAAATACTCCAGTCAAATATTAAACAATGTTGTCCCCTAAATAGGAGACAAAATCAAAGAAAATAGCTAAGGTTCATTAATGAAAGCACTGAGTCAGCATGCTGAGTCGTCAAGGTGTGTTAATAATGCTGCTGAGTCATCTAATGAATCAACAGGAGATATTTATGGTCAGTAGAGAAATCATAACACAGTATGGGTAGGTTTTAGACAATCCTCTGTCTACCCGACATAGTAAAACCTCTACTGTGTGACTAAGTGAGGCTAAGTAGCCAGTCAATGGAGTTGACTACTTTCCTTTCTGCTCCTTCATATTAGCACCAAAAAGGAAGCTCTCCTATTGGTTAGAAATTCCAAGAAAGTATGTGAGAAAAGAAAAGAGACCGTAAAAGCCGAATGAGACCAGTAACTTGGAAGCTTGTTGGAGAAGTTTTCCAATTCTCTTTCCTTCTCCTCTTTCATACTATATGTATGACTTATGATTAGTGGAAATATTGTAAGGAGACACTTGTTAAGTTGATCATAACATGTGGTGAAATCATAAGCTTAATGCCTTAATCAAGAAACACATGGCATATTTGATGTAAGCATAACGATGTAAGGAAAGGTGATGTCATGAGACACTTGTCAATCTTGATTACACATGAAAAGACCACAAGGAAGGAGGTTTAACCATGTGACATATTTAATAGTAAAGGTGGATTAGTTTAACCGTGGTAAATGGTAATTATGGCATTATAAATACCCCTCCCCTCCCATTTATGCAAGGATCTTGGCCAAGAGGAGAGTCAAGGGGGGAGCACAAAATTTCTCCAGAGAAAAGGAAGAAGAAGAAAGTCATGAAGTTCAAGGCAAATCCAAACTCCAAAACAAGGTAAGATCATGGTTTTTGATGTAGTTTTACTTGCTTTATGTCTTGTTGAGTTTGGTTATGGGTTTTAATGGTTTTTGGAAGCTTGAAACCCTTAGTAAAGGCACTACACAAGATTGATAAGTTAAGAAGAAGATGAAATTGATGTTAGGATAAGGTTTATAGGCTTGAAAGGAATAAGAATCAAGTGGTTTTATGTTAAAATTGGTTGAATTTCATGATTGTGTTATTTAAGGGGACTATTCGGCCAAGTCTGGTTCTTGGTGTTAGGGTTGAATTTTGATGATTTTGATGCTTCTAATGAGAATGAAAAATTGTGTAGGATTATATGGAGAAAATGTATTTGAAAGCATTAGAATTAAAAATGAAAATTTTGGATCCTAAGACCCTATGATTAGACCAACTCAAAAAATGGGGGAAGAAGTCGGATTTTGATAAATCCAAGCTTATATTTGGATTACTCATGAAAAGTAGAGTAGAAAATGACTAAGAGAATGATTTTAAAGGCTATGGAAAAAGAAGTGAAATTTAGAGTTAAAGAAGAACAAGTTTAAGAGTTAAGATGGTTAGTGAATTCTATGGTCCTAACAAAATGACAATTGACTTACAATGTTAATTAGGTCCATTAGACACCAAGGAAGAGGAATGACAAGATTGATCAAGCAATCTTGATGGTTGGAAAGCAAGGGAGTAAGAAGAAAGCTTAAGGATAAAAAGTAATGAACTTACCCTAATGTATGCTTGTGTGTTGATGTTGCTTAATGATAAATGAAAGCATGATTGATAAAATGTTACTCTATTTCTTGTTTAATCCATGGCCATGTGTGCTTGAAATATTGAGCATATGAATATGATATTTTAAAATATGAAAGCATGTGATACCAAGCATGTCGTAAATTTGTATTTATCTTGAATGGATGAAAGATACTGTTTGCTATTAAGATTCTCCTAAATCTCACCCTCCCATAAACAACCCTAATTGGTGTTAATTAGAAAGTAAGAGGATGTATGAAGTGGAAGCAAGGAAAAAAGGAAAAGAATTTAAGAAACGTATTGTATTACATTATGTATTTTGTATGCCAACATATGTTATGAACACAACTCTCAATGTTATGTGATATTAAATAGTGATAATGACATATATAATTGGCTATGATGATGTATGATAATGGTTAGTGCATGGATAAAATGATAATATAAATTGAAAGAATTAATTATGAATTGTTAATGCAAGTGGGATAAATTATCCCCAAATGAGCCATGAAATGGTGACAGATGAAAGTAAGGTGAACGATTGTATCTGCCTATGTAATTTAGTAGCATCTAGAGTATATCCTAAGCTTTAAAACAAGTAATAGATCTCTTAAAATGAATGTGTGTGCTGAGAGTTGTAACTGTTTAAAATTAGAGTAGAGAAACGGGAAAATACTATTTTAACCAAATGAATAGTAAACTTCACACAATTAACTATACAAATTGAGCAAGGAAATGAGCCATGGATTTTTTTTTCCCTTGTAGAGAATTGAAAGAGTTTCAAATAGAGTTTTAAACCACCTTAATATGATTTTGTTTATAATTAGTTATAAATTTTCAAATTTAGATTGAAAATCTAGAATTTACCAATAAATAATAACACAAGAAGCAAATTTCAAAATTTCAATATACAACCTTGTTTCATGAACCGCTTAAACCGTAACGCTTCCAAACACATACTAAAAATAAAGAAGGATATTTCATAGATAATATAGTATATATATATAATTAAATATCTTATCAATATTAAATAAAAATAAAAATTAAATATAAAAATATCTTAATGAAAAAATTATTTACGATTTCAAATTCAAAATTAGTTTCATTTGAAATTAATATTATATTAAAAATAATTTTCAAAAGAAATAAAACATTATAAAATAAATAGTAAAACAAATTTTTAAAAATTGTTTTGTAATAATAATAGTTAAAATTAAAGATTATCATATAATTTAACTTTGGTTTTTGATAACATATATATGTGAATATATAATTGTTTGGGTAAAAGAATATTATATATTTAATTTTGTGCTAAAAATTTGGAGGCTCAATGTAGTTCAACTTGCCAAGGTGTGCACGCACACGCATTAGGTCCTTGGTTCAGGTTGTGAAGTCACATTTGGTGAGAAATTATGTGGTGGTGATATGTGATGGCGAGATGACAAGCGATTTAGTGTGCCAACAAAGGGAGGGTCTTATTTCTCTAATTCTATTTATAGATAATGTCATATCCTACTAATTTTAATCCTGGGAATGTGAATAATAAATTAGACAGAAGGTCAAGTAATAAAGTAAACTTAGAGCTGAAACAACTTTTGAGTTGAGATCTGACTTTTGCCTGGACTAATATTTTTGAAATTTTCGGTCCAAGAAGGGCAAAATGGAAAAATTGGGAAACAATTTCAAAAAATTCTTAAAAAATAGTAAAAATATAAATTAGGAGGTTTGAAACCCTATTTGACGTCGTGGAGGTAGAAATAGTATAAAAATAGTATATTACGAAATTTTTTGTAAACAGAGGTTTTTCTAAAAAGTAGTGAAAAATTAGCCGAAAATAATTATTTTAAATATATGGAGCCTCAATAATCTAGGAAAAAATATGAAAAAAATATTTGAGCTTTTATTTGAATTTACAAGATTATTTTCACATCCTGAAAGTAAAAGGATTAATTTTAGAATATTTATTGTCAAAATCTAGAAAATTCAATACAGATAGTTAGAGGTTGAGATAAATTCTAAAAAAAATTGAGGAGGCCTTCCTATATTAAAGTGTGATTCTAAATGGGTAAAAATGAATTTTTGGAAGTCCAAAAATATTATGAGAAATTAGACAGGAATTTTAGCCAATGTGGCGAAATCGGATGGAAAAATGTTTAGAGATAAAAAGTAATATTCCTTCCTTCTTTCTCTAGCCCATTGGGCATAATTTTGGGCCAAAAATGAACAGAAAATTCATGGCCCAAGTAGCATGTGAGATTAAGGAATAAAATATTACAAATTTATACATGATTTCATCCAAAACATTATTACACAAGGGACTCTGGTACGTTCCAAGTTTTCTACAATTTATTAAGGTGGACACATGGCCTTTCCCTCCAAATTTTTGTGGGACACTTGGAGGCAAATAGTGACCAAAATTATGCCTATAAATACCCCCTCTCATACCTTCAATTTTTGACATTTTGGCACCTTAAGAAGGGAAGGTTTTGTTGCAGAAAATCTGATTCTAAAGAGCCAAGAACACGTTGAAATTGATCAAGAATTATCAAGGAAGAATCAAGGATTAATCAAGATATGTTAAAGCTTTTATTTGACTATGTTTCTAGCTAGTTTCAAGTGGAATTCAGTGACAAAAATCTTAAGGTATATGCTTTCCAAAATTTTGAAATTTTGAGGAATGATTAGGGAAAGATAGAAACCATGATTTAGAGCTTAGATTGGCTTGCTTGGTTGATGTTTTGATTGATTTTTGTAAGAAACCCCAAGTTCTCTAATTAGGGAGCAATTCGGCCAAGCTTGACTCTTTGGGTTAGAGATTGTTTCAGTTTAATTTGATGATTCCAATGAATTTAGAATGTGTTTTTATGTGGGAATATACCAAGAGAAAGTATTTGAAAGCATTGGAATCAAAAATCAAAATCATAACCCTAATATACATACTATTTGGCCAAGTGAGAATGGATACCCTAGGGTTTGATTTTTGTTGTTTTGATGCTTCCAATAGATTTAAAAGGTGATTTTGTGTAGGGATATAAGCAGAACATGAGTTTGGAAGCATTAAAATTGAAAATGGAATTTTGAACTATGAGGTATTAATTCGGCCAAAAGAAGAAGTGGTAGGAGAAGTTGGATATTGATGAATCTAAGGTCAAAAGTGAATTCTACATAGAAAATTGTGTAGAAAACACCTATGGGATTTATGGAAAAATCAATGATACTAACACCCCAAATTTAAGGAAAAAGAGGTAGGGTTTTAGAAAGACTTGTGTAATTGATGGTATGATTGATTTGAGACACTATTATTCTTGTTGTTTGATAGGTTATTTTGAGTGAGCAATTGGAGACTCAAGAATTAGAGGAGGCCCTGTGATTGAGCATAAAGAGGTAGCATGGAATTTACAATTTTAATATTGACTTGCTTGATTATTACATGATAAGTTCTTTGAATATATGCCATTTGGTATTTGAAATTATTTGATGGTAATGTGTTTAATTTGTTTGCATCGTATACCTTGGCAAGATGCATTAATATATTGATTTGGAATGAATTGATATGGTTTTCACATGGCATAGAGGTAAAGAAATGTTTTATGGAATTGATTATAATATATCTTACATGTTTAACATTATTATTGTAATTCCTTTACTATTGAGATTTTTATGAAATCTCATTCCTCTCTATGTTCAAATAACACTAATAGGGCAAGCAAGTAGTGTGGCCAAGGGCAAGAAAGTGGTGCCTCCATGAAGAAAAATGTTGTGAAATTTACATTGAATTATATTGAACTTTATGTATAAGTTGTGTAATGTATGTGGATTGACAATTGGATAACTTTTGGAGCTTGTAAATTATGAAGGATTACTTATTATATGCTTTAATATGTGGCTGAAAGATGTTGGAGTGGCTATGGTTTTAATTTGACAAGTTTTGCAAAAAAAAAAAAAAAAGAGATGAAAGTTAACTTATTTAAGGGTAAAGTTTGACCATATGAAATTATGAGCAAATGATAGAGTTTAGATTTGAAACTTAGCAGTCTATTAGTTCATATTTTTAGCTTTAAAATGAGTGGTATTTCATAAAATTTAAAGTTTTGTACAAAATGTTATGCCCTTCCAAAATTGGGCATAAATTCTGAAAAATTAAAAAAATTACCAAGTGACCAATATATTTGTCATTAAAATTTGGCATACATGAGCTGAGTTTGCACTCTAGATATATTTTTCTCTCAAAGAGCTCATTTCAAACTACAAGTAAGACTTGGAACCATGTCATTTCAATTTTTGTAGAATTAGTTATTCAATTATAATTTTTCAAAGTTTGGTAAAAATTTGGGTTACAATAAATAGCAACCCGAGAAATTAAATTTAAAAGTTCAGATTTTTTCCAACTTAAGAACTTGAGAAATGGTTCCAAATGCTTCCACTTGATATAAAATTGGGTAATAAAGTAAGATGTGACAGATTATTTCCAATATGTTTCACATAGATTAAAAAAAACTTAAATTTCATTACACTTGTTTAAAATTCAACAACTCTCCAACTTTATCCCCATATTTGATATACATTATATTCTATGAGAACAAAATTAATACAATAATAAATGAAGGATAAATTATACATTCATGTAAATTTTCTTTCTCTGCCTTATAAATAGGACCATATGAGTAAATATTAATACTACTCGTGTCGCTCTCTCTTATTCTTAATATAAATTACTTGCAATTTATATTCACATATTAAGAAATATATTATTGATAAACTTTTAAATTTATCTTCATTAAAGTTCTTTCCATGCATTTGCAAGTCATTTTTACGTATCCCTCCCTCCCACCCTCTCTCTCTTTCCAACAAGAATTAAATAAGAGTAAAAGTAAGAAAATGATCATTAAACATTCTGCAAGTGACTTATATTTAGAACAAAAATTTTTCACTAAAAGTGACTTATAGTTAATAAGGATTGAAGTGTTAATCACTTAAATTAAATCTATATAAAATTTAGAGAAAAATACACCTTTTTTTCATTAAAAGAAAGCAGACTATAGCTCTTCTTTTCACTATAACAGCAGAAATAATTTTTTTCCTATTTTTCAAACCTATAATCGGCCAATTTTTATAACCGTTTCTAATATTTAGTTCAAAATTTTAAAATACTGAATTTCTTATTTTCAATTATGTTGAAAATTTTAAAATGATTAATTTTTGCATATATCTAGCTGTGTCTGCTCTCTCTCTTTCCAATATATTTAAAGAACTTTAAATAATTATGAATGGCAATATTTAAATGAATAAATTGGAAATGTTTTATTAAAATTGTTTAAAAAATAAAATGAATTATATTGACCAATTTATCTCTTCTGATATTGAATCTTCATTTCTTTTAAAAAAAAATTTTGTCTGCATGTATTTGAATGAGCGGCAAATGCTAAATATGAGCTTTTTAATGTTATATACTTCATTTATTCCGAAAACCATTAGGTATTAGAACTTTAGGCCCTTTTTGGTACATTGCGCTAAATTTTAAGGAACTGGATGGGACTGAGATTAGGAGTGGGATTGGAAATATAATCCAAAATTATGTTTGGTATGTGTAACATCCTAATTTTTATTTCTGGAATTTAAATATTTAGAAAGAATAATTACTTTGTGGTAAATATAATTTTACCTTATAATTAATTGAGTGAAGGGATTTTTACCTAAAATATGATTTATTAAAAAATTAATTTAATTAAAAATAAAAGATATTATAAAGTAAAAATAATAAATTGAAATAATAATGAAAATGAGGAAAAAAAATAAAAAAGGCAATATCGATATATATGCATGCTTTAATCATCATTCATTATCGATTACTAATAGTTTAATTCCTGTCTTATATTCTTCTTATACCTGTCAACTTGAACTCATGAGCTAAGTCCTAATCCTGTGACTGATGACTCTCATGAGCTTAACACACATGTGATATGAACTGGATAAAGTCAGCAAAGCATATAGAGGCCATAGGTTACCCCCCCAAAAAAAAAGGCATGTTGCCCCAGTAATCTTATTGCCTAGTATCCTAGTGGGGATGCTGCCCTTGGGGGATACTGTCCTAAGATACTCATGGAGTGTCGCAAGTAAGAGGATACTGCCCTCTCAAAGAGGCAACCATAGTGCGTGATATAGAGGCAAATCGTAGAGTAATATATGTACATCAGTCTCCATCACAACAACTCCTATAAGTGTTAAACCAATTAATCATAACCATGGCTTTTCTCAATCCTCATTAGGTATCGCAAGAACATGTATCACATAAGATTCAAAATATACCTTAACCATATCAAATAATTAATATCATTACCCTACAATAGTATTCTTAGGTAATTAGGGTAGAAATGTGTCATTCCAAAAACTTATGTTGACATACAAAACATAGTCAAATAAAAATAGTAGGTTGAATACTTCGTTGTGATGGACTACACAATACACCACAGTTTCATAGTTTCATCAAAAAATGATTCGTCATGCTTTTATCCAGTCCTAAAGTTCTAGAAATTGATTTCTTTTTTACAAACTAATCCCACCAGGCACGTTCCAAATTTTTGGAAAATTTTTCCATAATTTCAAAGTAGTTTTCCTATTTCATATTGTACAAGATCTGTCACACCTCTCTTTATAACCCATAATATGGCAACTGGAACCATTATAACGTGTTTCGCAGCGTTTTCGAATGAAAAATTTAATTCATCCTGTCCGTACACTGTTCATCCGAAAATAGGCCAATTTTGAAAATTCATAACTAAATCTAGAAAAATCAAAACGATGTGGTTCCAATTTTGATGCGAAGTTTGCTAAGAGTTCTATAGAGAAAAAAAATATTTATTAGGTCCAGTTCCATCCAGAATAATTCCAAGAAATTCGTCAAAGTGTACTGTCCATTTGTTAAATTTTCAAATTTTTAGTATTTTTGTCCAACTTTGGAAGGGCATAACTCTTAGCACACAACTCCAAATTTAATGAATTATCACTTGTTTTAAAGCTAAAAATGAGATCTATTTTACTATAAAATTTCATGCCCAAAATCCAACAATTTCCCATATTTTATGTGCCACAAGTTTGGCACTTTTTAGGAAATTTCTATCCCCCAATGTCATTTTCTTTCATTTATCTTCCATCTTTCCTACACTCCGTTAACATTGCATCATCCATAATTTTAGCATAAGGGCATGTCATACAAACATAATTTACAACACATATCATTCATAATCCATTACATTTTCAAGATAAAGTTCATTAATATATTACACAACATAACATAATAGCATCACTTCCATAATGCTCCTCTATTCCAAAATCATTTCCTTGCCCTTGCCATCAGATGAATCATTCCTTATTTGAGACATAATTTAACACAGGGGGAATGAGATTTCAAAGAAATCCCAGTAGCATATGAATTATAATGATCATGTAAATCAAGCAAGTTAGAATGTGACATGTTATATAACTTCAAGACATCCTCAAGCCACATAAATTCATTTCCAATATCATGCTCAGAGAGGGACCTCAGCACTTCACATTAACACAATTCAATGCATTTGGCCAAAGCATAAACCAATGTTCCAATCCGCAAAGATCACAACAAACATCATCACATTAAATAAGCAAGATAAAGAATCAAATTATAATTCAAAGCCACCTTTGTAAAGCTTGTTCAGTTAATTCCTTCAAGGAGCAATGCTTATCCTTAATTCCTCCTTGCAATGCCTATTAAACCAAGCATAAATATAGGCAATATTAATCACAAAACAACTTAATTCCAATACTTGAACATTAACTCAACAATTTCCCTCCTTTTTCCTTGATTTTTAACAATATGATTCCTCTTTTAGAATCAATCATCTCATGTCTCAATCCTACACAATTTTTCATGAGGAATCCAATGGTGCAATCAGATTTTAAAAATTCATACTCCTTCCCCAAGAAATTCACTTGGTTGAATAGGGGGTTCTTAACTTCCAAAAATTTCATTTTTGATTCCAATGATTTGAAACACTTTCCAACAACATATCCCTACACAAAAACATATTTTAAAGCCATTGGAATCATCAAATCAAGCAAAATACAATTGGTTCTGCATGAACAGTGCTGACCGAATTGCTTCCCTTAAACCCTAACTTTGATTTCATCCAAAAATCAATCTATACACCACTTAATCTTCCTTATTCCACTTGATTTTTAAGGTTTCTATCCTTCCCTAAGTATCATACATCTCAACCGAATTTCTCAGAATTTTCTAGTATTTTTCCAGTATTTTTCCAAGCAAAAATCCTTATTTAATCAATGTAAAACTTAGAGATATTGATGCTTGGACATACCTTAGTGTTTTCTTGAAGTAAGTTGGATGATTTCTTGCCTACAACTCCTCAAGAATTTTGTGCAAGATGGCTATATAAACAGTGACAGAGTTTCCCCTTATTTTTCCCAATTTTCTAGCATTTTTCATGTATTTTCAAGGGGTATTTATAGAAAAATTCCATCTTCCCTCTTGCCCCCTGATTTGGACGAAATTAGACACCTAAGGAGGTGTATGTGGCAGCCATCAAGTGTCTCAAACCTTCAGATCTCACCATATGGCATTTCTCTAGATTTTTCCACACAAATATCCTTTAATTTTGCATTTTATTTAATAAAAATAGAGGAACCTGGAAGGTGCACGAAATTGGGTCCTTATTGGGCTCAATGTGGGCCCCACAAAAGCTTTGGGCTGTCCCAAAAAGATGGCCTACAAACCAAATCACTATCTCAAACTAATCGGAAACTTCATCAGTTACTATTCACTAGTAACATTCCATAATTTTTCCAGGCCTCGAAAAATTCATTTCTCTCTATTATAATTCACCTTTTAATATAGAAATATGATATGAAAATTTTCATAATTTTTTGTCAACTCTAGGTATTTATTTTGAATTTTCTCCGATTAGACCTTTATCGGGGAAATTTGAGGGAAAATAAATTCCCTAAAAATTAATTCCTGAGTTTCCAAAGTCTAAAATCAATTTTATAAATTCAAACACATATTTAGATGAATTTTTTATCAATCTTTCAAATTTATTGAGGCCTCTAACTCATTAAAATAATTATTTTCCTTTATTTTTCTAATAATTTCCTGAAAAACCTCTGTTTGTGGGAAATTCCATAATAATTCATTTTCACTAAAATTCTACCTTTCAGACCTCAACCAAGTTTTCAAAACCTCTAGTCTACACTTTTCCTATTTTTTGGGGATTTTTTGGAATTGTTCTCAAATTTTCCCATTTTGCCCTTCCTACACCGATAATTACGAAAATGTCAGTCTGGACCTTTTCGAGGTTTCATATTAAAAGTTATTTCATCTCTCGTCTAGTTCCTACATTGACCCTTATCCCAATTTTTGATCCAGTATCGCCAGATGAAAATTTTTGGGATGTGACTAGATTTATCCTAACATGTTAAATTTAATTAAAAACTCCTCATAGAAGAATTAGTATGAGAAACAAGTAAGAGTTCACATTACCTACTATCCAACAAGTGTCTTCGAGTCAAAAAGTAAGGCCTTGAACTTGATGTTATCAAATCAAATTTCAAATCTACAAACAGTAAATATATATTATTACAGTATCTTATAGGTAAGCTATATATTAAATTTCAACACATAACTCCCTCTCTAAGGTTTCTGAATTATTACTTAGAATTCTAGCTCATACAATTTTTCTAAGGTTTGAAGTAAGAACAGGGATACCATGACTTAGATTCAATTTCTTAGTTTCTTTAACTTAGAGTATCTTTAAATTACTAAATTACATTATTAGAATCATCAATTACAATTGATTCATAACCTAGGTAGAAAATCTCTAATTTATAGCCTATGTTCTATTTTCGAAGAACTAAGAGAAAAAGGATTTAATATGAGTTAAATTATTCCTGCTACAAAATTTTAATTATTAATCTAACTATTGAAATTAAAGTATTTGATGTCTCGAGTCTATTCTCTAAATTTTGCCTCAATCTAATGATGAACAAATTTAAAAATAACAATTTACCACTTAGGGATATATGTGCAAAATCTAAGAATCTGAGCTCAGCGCATACCTAATAACCCTTACCTTAGAGATTGAATCAATAATCCAACCATTGAAATTGACGGGTTAGATATGCTGGACTGACAGACTAGATTTCAGTCCGATCTAATGGTTCACAAACTCGTACACACCACTTTATTGAGACTCTCTCAATTATGTATGAAAATTATTTGATTTTGTTCTTAGCTCCCCCTACTACTACATATATATATATATATATATATATAGGCTCTTAGAGCCCCATCTTCTCCTCATTTAGTCATTGTGGAACTTCTCAAATTTATTACATATATATAGTTATACATATACAAACATATGTATGATCATAATTATTTTAATTACTTATATATATCTATACCTTCTGTTAAATTGATGCTAATAAATATTTACTCATAAGTTTACTTCAATCTTGGGGATAAAGAAAATTGGGATGTTACAATTGAGACTATCTTTGTATATATACTTTATAATTCTATTGTTATATCTATATTTCTTGAGATTTAATAACGGTCCCACTTAATACTTTACGAGCACATGTTACTATCTATGATGATTTTGAAAAGTTAGTTACTGAGGCTTTTGTCTCACCGTATGGTTTTAATGTTTTTAGATGATAGTTCAGATGTTAGTCTATCAAGGAAGGCTCCAGAGGCTTAGTGTTTTTTTATAGGTTATATAGCCTCCTTTTTTTTTTATGTGCTGATTTCTTATATATTGTCACATAGGGCAGATTTACTTTTATTTTGTAACACCTCCCTTTAAATGTACCATTATACACTAATTGGAACTATTATAACGCATTTCCAAACTTACTTGGGTGAAAAATTTCAGTTTTGAAATTTTCCTTTTATTCTGTCTATACACTATTCATCCAAATTTGTTCTAGAAAAATTAAAATGGAGTGGTTCTAGTTTTCACGTGAAGCTTGATAAGAGTTCTATAGAGAAAAAATATTCATTGGACTTAATTCCATCTAGAACAACACCAGAACATTGGACAAAGTACATTGTTCATATGGTCAATTTTTAAATTTCTAGTATTTTAGCCCAATTTTGGAAAGGCATAACTCTTAGCACAAAACTTCAATTTTAATGGTTTACCACTTGATTTAAAGATAAAAATGAGATCTATTTGTTTGAAAAATCTCAGATTTAGATTCCATCATTTGCTTATTATTTTATGTGTCACAAGAATTGCCTCTTCTAGGGTAGTTCTATCTCCTAATCCCATTCTCTTATATTTATTTCCTTTCTACCTCCTTCCACATTCTTTTGATATTGCATCATTCAATATTTCAGCACTTAGGCATGTCATACAAATATAATTCGCACCATATCATCATCCATAATTCATTACAACTTAACATAAAATTCATTAAAACATTATACCATGTAACATAGTGATATAGTTTCCATAATGCTCCTCTATCTCAATACCAACTCCTTGCCTTGATTCATGGATGAGCCACCTCCTGAATGATAGGTAAATTGACATGGAAGGAATGAGATTTCATGAAAATCTTAGTAGCATTTGAATTACAATTATCATGCAAATCAAGCTAGTTACAATGTGACATGTTATAAAACTTCAAGACATCGTCAAATCACATAAAATCATGCTTAGTTTCATGCTAGGAGAGGAACATCAACACGTTCATATTAATATAATTCAATGCATTTGGCCAAAGCGTAGTCCAAATCATCCAATCAACCATGATCATCACACAATTCCTCAATCCAAGCAAACAACACAATCACATTAAATAACCAAAATAAACAATCAAATTATAATTCAATACTACCTTTTATCACTTGATTAACTTGGTCTCCTTAAGGGACAATGATACTCCTTGATTCCTCCTCACAAAACCTATTAATTCAAGCTTAAACATAGGCTATATTAATAACAAAACAACTCAAACGTAACCCTTTATCTTTAACTTAACATTTCTCCTTTTTTCTTGAACTTTTAACAAAATAATTCCTCCATTAGAATCAATAATCTCATGACTCATTCCTTCATAATTTTTCATGAGGAATCCAAATATAAAATCATATTTTTAAAAATCAAACTCCTTCCTCATGAAATCAGGATGGCCAAATAAGGGGTATAATCTTCTAAAAATTCTATTTTTGATTATAATGATTTAAAACACTTTCCAATAGTATATCCATACATAAAAATATGTTTTAAACCCATTGGAATCATCAAATCAATGCAAAACAAACTCCTCCAGCAAGAACACCCCTTGGCCGAAATATACATATAGAACCCTAGGTGTATTTTCTTCTAAAAATCAATCCATACACCACTTATACATGCTTATTTCACTTGATATTTAAGGTTTCTATCCTTTCCTAAACCTTCCATGATCAGACCAAAATGGGGCAGCACCTAGCCTTGGAATTTCAAGCCAAAACCCTAACTAAACTAGCTTGAAATTTAGGGATAAGACGGCTTAAACATACCTTGATGTTTTTGTGGTGTAAGTTGAATGATTCCTTGTCCAAAACCCCTCAAATTCTTGGTCCTCGAGGTCTAGAGATACAGTGGCAGCACTTCCCTATTTTTCTAATTTTTCCAACATTTCTTTGTATTTTCAAAAGGGGTATATATAAAAATTGCAATCTGCCTTCTCTCCCCCTTACTTGGCTGAAATTTGCCACCTCATGGGGGTATGTGGTAGCCATTAAATGCAGAAGAAGTTTAGATTTGAACAAGTGGCACAATTCTAGAGTTGTCCAAGCTTTTCCCTTTAATTTTACATCTTATTTAATTAATTTTTGGAGTAGGGAGCAAGGCAAAGAAATTGGGCCCTTATTAGGCTCAATATGGGCCCCACAAATGGCATGGGTTGGTCCCAAAAGATAGCCCACTTCCAAAAGCAAAATCTCAAACTATTTTGAAACTTTATCGGTCACTATTCACTGGTAACATTCTATAATTTTTCCAGACCTCTAAAAATTCATTTCTCTCTATCATAATTCACCTTTTAATATAAGAACATGATATGAAAATTTTTAGAATTTTTTGCCACCTTTAGGTATTTATTTTGAATTTTCTCTGATTAGGCTTTTATTAGTGTCACTGCAGGAAAATAAATTCTCTAAAATTAATTCTTGAGCTTTCAATGACTAAAACCAATTTTATAAATTTTAAAAAAATATTTAGATAAATTTTCCATACTTTTTCCATATTTAAAACCAAAAATATTATTAAGGCCTCTAAATAATTAAAATAATTATTTTCCTCCGGTTTCCCAATAATTTCCTGAAAAACCTCCGTTTACAGGAAACTCCATAATAATTTACTTTCATAATAATTTATTTTCACAATAATTCCACCTTTTGGGCCTCAACTGAGGTTCCAAAGCCTCTAATTTATACTTTTCTAATTTTTTAGGAATTTTTGTAAATTTTTCTTAAATTTTCCAGTTTTACCCTTCCTAGACCGATAATTACGAAAATGCCAGTTCGGAACTTGTCGGGGTTTCACCTCAAAAGTTGTTTCATCTCCCTATCTAGTTTTTACATTGGCCCTCATCCCAAATTTTAATTTTCTATGTCCAAGTGAAATTTCTTGGGATGTGACAATTCCTCCCCTTTTTAAATAAATTTCATCCTCGAAATTTATAAACATACCTTAATTAAATAGTTCTGGGTATCTAGACTTCATGTCGCCTTCCTTCTTCCACGTAGCTTCTTCCTGAGTTAGATCCCTCCAGACAACTTTAACCATCGGAATAGTCTTATTCCGTAGCTGCTTAATCTGTCGATCTATCACCTTCACCAGTTTCACCTCAAAGGTGAGGTTAACTTGCAACTCTATGTCTTCATATCTCAGGACATGAGAGGGATCCAGTTGATATTTCTTCAATTGAGAAACATAAAAGATGTCATGAATTTGGCTTAGATGAGGGGGTAGGGCTAATCTATAAGCCACTAGGCCAAACTCTTGACAAGATTTGGAAGGGTTTAATAAACTTCGGCATCAATTTATGGGCCTTGATCGATCTTCCTGCACTCGTAGTGGGAGAAACTTTTAGAAAAACATGGTCTCCAACTCCAAACCTAGAGGCTTTCTTTGTACATCGGCATAACTTTTCTGTTTACTTTGTGCCATAAGCAGCCTCTATCACATCATCTTTATTTGTTGTGAGGTTTGCTCTACCAAGTCAGGACCAAACGTCTTTCTTTCTCCCAATTCTGTCTACCGCAATAGAGATCTATACTTCCTTCCGTACAATGCTTCATAAGGAGCCATCTGGATACTGGAATGGTAGCTGTTGTTATAGGCAAACTCCACCAAAGGTAAATACTAATCCAAATTCCCTTTGAAATCTAGGGCACAAGCTCTTAGCATATCCTCTAATATTTAAATTATACGTTCTGTCTGCCTGTTAGTTTGAGGATGATAAGCTGTACTAAAGCTTAGCTTAGTGCTTATAGCTTCCTGTAGTTCTTTCTAAAATCTAGAGAGGAACCGTGTGTTCCTATAGGATATGATTGTTTTGGGTATTCCATCCTAGATGTATATGCGTGCCAATTTCTCTCGCTGATACTCTTTCTTAATAGCTAAGAAATGAGCTGACTTCGTTAGGCGATCCACAATCACCCATATCGCATTATAACCTGACAATGTATGAGGTAGTCCCATTATAAAATCCATGGAAACACTCTCCTATTTCCATTTTGTAATACTCAATAGTTGTAAGGATTCTGACAGTCTTTGGTGTTCTGTCTTTACCTTTTGGCAACTGAGGCACCTTGACACGTAGTTTGTCACATCTTTCTTTATACCAGGCCACCAGAATGATTCTTTAAGATCTTATTACATTTTGGTCATGCCTGGATGTATGGTGTATCGACTCTTGTATGCCTCTTGCAGGATTTACCCCTTAATTTCTGAGTTCAAGGGAATATAAGTTCTTTCTTGATACTTCAGGATCCCTTCCTGAGTTATCTTAAAATCCCTCGTGTCATTTCTTAGTACTTTAGCTTTTAAAATGTTGGCTAGTTGATCTCTCTATTAGGCCTTCTTGATTTGTTCAATGATTTGTGCTTTTGCTTTCACAATGGCAATCTAGCTTGCCATTAGCCATATCTGGCCGATGATATCCTAGTCTCAGATATTCTCAATCAATTCTTGTTCCTTGATTATCAATGACACCACTTGCACCGTCTTCCGGCTTAACACATCTACTACCACATTCGCTTTCCCCTGATGGTATTTAATTTGATAATCATAATCTTTGAGCAATTCCATCCATCTCTTCTATCTCATGTTGAGTTCTTTCTGGTCCTGCAGGTACTTGAGGCTCTTATGGTCATAGTAAAGTTCAATGGTTGCCCTATACAGATAATGCCTCCAGATCTTCAAGGCATAAACAATTGCTGCCAGCTCAAGGTCATGTGTGGGATAGTTCTCCTCATGAGTTTTTAATTTTCGTGAGGCATAAGCAATTACTCGACCCTATTGCATTAGCATACATCCCAGTCTTTGCTTACTCACATCTATATACACCATATATGGCAATGTAGGATCAGGGATTATCAATACGGGAGTCGAGGTCAGCTTCTGCTTCAACTCTTGGAAGCTCGCCTCACATTTAGCATCCAAATTGAACGGTTGATTCTTCCGTGTGAGCTTGGTTAGCAATAGGGCAATTCGGGAGAAATCTCGTATAAACCTCCTATAGTACCCTGCCAGTCCCAAAAATTTTCTCACTTCTGTTACTGTCTTGGGTTGTTCCCAATTCAATACGGCTTTCACCTTACTTAGGTCTACTGCTACTCTGTCTTAGGTAATCACGTGACCTAACAACTTTACTTCATTACCAGAACTCACATTTACTCAATTTAGCATACAATTGATTTTCCTGCAACGTGCCTAATACAATCTGCAGATGTCGTTCATGTTCCTTTAGTGATTTAGAATACACCAAGATGTCATCAATAAATAACACCATGAACTGATCCAAGTATGGCTAAAAGATCTTATTCATGTAATTCATAAATATAATAGATGCGTTCGTCAATCTAAACGGTATTATTAGAAATTCGTAATGTCCAGACCTTGTTTGAAAGGCAGTCTTCAAAATATCTTTTGTCTTGATCCTTAATTGATGGTACCTTGATCTTAAGTCAATCTTTGAAGATACAGTGGCTTCTGCCAACTGATCTAGCAAATCGTCAATCCGTGGTAACGAATACTTGTTCTTGACCGTTACTTTATTCAACTCATACTAGTCTATACATAATCTCAAGCTACCATCTTTTTCTTCACAAATAACACTAGGTACACCCCACAGGGATACACTGGGACATATGAACCCTTTCTCCAAGAGCTCTTCCAGTTTCTTCTTTAGTTCTGCCATCGCATTCGAAGCCATCTGATACAGAGCCTTTGAAATCGGGTTCATTCTAGGCACCATATCAATTGCGAATTCAATTTTCCTTTTAAGGGGTAATCCATTAATCTCCGTTGGAAATACCTCAGGAAATTTCTAGGACCATCAGAATATCCAAAATTCCTTCTTTTGTCTCTACCTTTATCGAGAAGAACACCATATAACTCCGGTAACCTTGCCTCAACCACCTATCCTCTTGAGCTGCCGAAATCAAGTTCAATCTCATTTCCTTCAAAGGGGTTAACTCTTGGGTAGGAAGGATCAATGTTTTGTTTTTACAGTCAAGGAGGACATTTTGAGAGGATAACCAGTTCAAACCAAGGATAACATCAATATCACAGAAAGACATGCATATTAGGTCTAATGTAGTATAATAATGGGCATACCGGACAATGCAATTTAAACAAACAGTAGAAGTTAAAATTTTCATTTCGATGGGAGTAGAAACACACAAATCATACAACAATGTGTCGACACCAAGACCTAAGCTCCTAGCGCAATCATATGATATAAACGAGTGACTGGTACCTGAGTCAAACAAAGCATCCACAAGGTAAACATTCACAGTAACCGTACCTTGGATCATCTCAGACAACTTACGAGCCTCTTCCTGATTGAGGGCAAACACCCTACCATGAGCCAGAGGTCTCCCTGCGTTGTCGGTACCTTGCGGGCACTCCCTAGCAAAGTGTTCAGGTTGTCTGCATCTAAAGCACACGCTCTGACCCATCATGCACGACCTATCCCCATTATTGTGGCCACAACATTCACATTCCCTTTCTTGGTGAACATTCTCTGCTCTTCAGGGGATATTCTCCGTACCTCCTCATCGAGCTCCCCACCTCGATCTCTTATTCCAATTAAATCTCTTCCTTTTTCAGCTATCGCTAAAAGAGGTACCTTCCTGACCTGTTCTTGCCCCTGGTTTTTCAGCTCTCAGGGTTATCTTAGCCCGCTCTATGTGATTTTGGCTATTATCGGTGATATGGAAGACTTCCACTACCTTATTAAGGACTTCCAGTTGTCTTAGGGCCACCTTCTTTCTCAACTCTGGTTTTAACCCTCTGATCATTTTCTCTGTGAACTAGCATTCGTCGTTCATATGCTGGAGGTAAGTGGAGTACCTGGATAATTTAATGTACCTTGCCAAGTACTCATCAAAAGGTTCATATGCAGCTTGCTTTATGGTGAGGAACTTTGCTTCTTTCTCGTCCCTCACAGATGGGGGAAAATATTTCAGAAAGAACTAATCCTTAAATACTTCCCATGTAACAAGGGTTCTGTTGGCCTGTAAGACCAATTCAGTGTTCTTCTACCATCTGTCTACTTCCCCTTCTATCTTGTATATTGCTATCTGAGCCTTCCTCTCAGATGTACATTCGAGGATAGCAAAAATCTTTTCTAGCCGAGTTATCCAATTCTCAGCCACTTGCAAATCAAAGGTTTCCTCCATTACACCTTACTACTAGAGTGACTTAGAGTTCATTTGGAACAATTTGAGATCACATTGGATGGTATTGGGCTCAAAATTTAAAAAAAAAAAAACACTGATTTTCAGATTTTTACTGTTCATTTGGTAAAAATCTAGTTTTATATACCAACTTCGAAAATTCATAATTAATTATAGAAAGATTGAAATGGAGTGGTTCAAAATTCCATAGAAAGCTCTTTGAATGCTCTTTCAAGGAAAAATAATCTTGTGAACCAATTCCTCATGAGAAAGTGCCAGTCTTTTAGGAAAGTGATCATTGTCATTTTGGTAAAATCCCTTTTTTCAGATTTTGAACCTTAACTTTAAAAAAAATCATTAAAAATCACATAGTTATTCATTTTTACGTGCTACCTATCAAATTAAAGCTCAAAATGTGATCTTTGAGCATGCAAAATTTCGTGGTAAAATTCATTCAGGAGGTTAATCAAACACAACTCCAAGTTAATGGCCTCTTGAGGGTTACAGCATCAGACATTCATACTTATACATAACCAAAATATAATTGTTTCTATGGTTCACCACTACATTTACCCTTGAATTTATAGCTTCCCTTTGGATGATTCAAGCCCTAAAATGTTGGATTATTTTAGGAGGGTGAGATTTCAATGAAATCTCAGTAGCAAGATCAATCAACCAAAACATCAACATGTATCATCATTAAAGCATTTCAACATTAGCTATCATAGGAGAACCAATCTTCTCATGATAGACAAGCTCAACATGCAATAGCCAAGGCAACAAAATGTAAGGAGCAACCATATCATAACATCATAGTTCAACCATACAACAACAAGCATTCATGCCATAAACAACAATGCGAAGTTAACATTAGTGGCTAATTAAATCCCACTACCTTGAATCAAAAGCTCTTTGATTCCTTGATCTTCTTCCTCTTCTCTACGATTAACAAACCCTAACATTGCAAACCATAAAAGGGCAGTGAAATTACAATTCAAACCATACAGAAACAAAGGCAATCATCAAGTAACCCTTAACCCCTTAAACTTCAATTTTTGGAGCTTTGTTTCTTTAAACCCCAAAAATCCCTTCTTGGTTCAATCCTACATGATTTTTCATGTAAATTCCAAATATGCACTTGTATTTAAGAAAAGAAATCTCCTTCCTCAAGAAACAAGTCGGCCGAATATGGGTTTAGGTTTTCCAAAAATCACAACTTTGATTTTAATGCGTCCAACACTTGTTCTTTTAGTTTATTCTACACCATTTTTCATTTTGAACACAATAGAAACACCAAAACATTGAAAATATCATCCTAGATCATGGTTCTTGAAGTGGCTGAATCATACCCCTAGAGAACTAACTATGAAAAACTTCTAAACAGCAACTTAAACCACTTGAAACTACCATGATTTAAAGTGCTCTAACTATGTTTAACAACAAAACTCCCCTCGTCTAACCATTATTCATTTAAACTAGCAACCACAAGAGGAAAAGCAGAATTTTATAACCATCAAACTCAAGAGAATCAAGCAAGAAACAATATAGAATCAACTAGTAACCTTAACTCCAAGCTTACTTGATCCAAGATGGTAGCTTTCTCCTTGTTTCCACTTCAAGCTCTCTCTTTTTCACTCTATTCTTCTCTTGGTCAAACCATTAGGTCTGAAAATGGGGGAGAAATTGATCTCTTAAAGCCAAAATATCTCAACTACGAACATTAATGCTATGCCAAATGTCAACCCCTTAATTAGTCTTGAATCTCTCTCTTAATTAATTTAAATCCAAAGGTAATTAATTTCCAAAGTAAAAATCCTCCCCATTTAAGTCTTGACACTTGGAAACTTTAATTACTCTCTAATAGGAGCTTGACAAGTGGCAACTTGTGGGCCAAGTAAAGTGCAAGACTCTAATCTTCACTTTATCGGTGTACTTTTATTCCGGGTTTAATTTCTTTTATACAATTACAGTATTCTAGCCTCTGTAATTATTTTTTGTTAGATCCATTATCGATTCTCCTTATTTTTCTCTTCCCAAAGTGCCCTCTTTAACTCAAACTTGAATTCCTATTAATTATATAAAAAGGAAAACTATTTTCTTTCTAATTATTAATTTTTCCACTTGTCCAAATAATTAGGACAAATCTTGGATATTTGAGGGTCTCCTTTTAATCCCATAATCTCTTATAATTTCTTGGAACATCATAGAAATTTTCTTTGGATTTTATTCTCCTTCCAAATATTTATTTGGAATTTTCCAAATAAAAAACCTTAAATTAACCTAAATCGCCTTAAATTCCTTTATAATTTTTTTAAAGGGTAATTTGGTCATAAAACCAATCATATATCCTCATATAATTCTCAAGGAATATTATCCTTATTTTTTCTTAATTTTATGAGGCTTGAAAATATTTTTTCATAATTATTTTTGACCAATTTTTCTTAATTAGTCAAACTTTACATAATTAACTTGGAAAATCACCATTAAATATTTTCATCACTATCCTTCTATTTCTTCTTATCATTTTTTGCCCATAATTATTTAGGAATATTTCTTATCCCTAATTGTCATATTATTGGATGTGACACCCTTGAAAGTAGGAGAGTTGTGTTTGCCAAATTTAACAATTCACTACTACAGCGTATTAGGTTCTGCAGCACGTTGAGGTCTCACAAGAGTTGTGTCTTGTTGTTGTTGTTGTGGTTGTGGTATGGGTCAGGTTGTCCTAATTATACCTTGCCCAGGTTGTTATAACTGTGCCAGTGCTGCCGCTACTGTTGTAGCTATAGCAACATCTCTTTCTTGTTCTTGCCTAGCTTGTGTGGCTTATATCTCAGCCATCCTTTGCCGTTCCCCTAACCTCTCCATAATTCTTATATTGGATCAATAAGGGGTCTCGACGACTCTCCCCTTGTACTGGCTCCCCTACCTCTTAATCCTCATCTTCCTCTTACTATTTTGTCATTTTCATCTTAACTACAAGAGGAACAGGATCATTAATTTACATAAATGATATTTATATTACTTTTCAGTTTATATATACATTAGGCACAATTAGCAAAACATAGAGCCACAGCCCACCACAGTCAGCATAGCATTTTTACAGTTCTAAATCATCCAGTAGCTTATCAAAGTCAATAGGCATAGAGGATCTACAAAGCTGCTAGATCTGTGTCTGCTAGACTCAGGTAGTAGGTAGTGTCTCTAATAACACCCGGCACCATAAAGCGTCATCTACACACTAACCTTCCTCGACTACTTCATTATGCAGTAACCTCAGGTAATAGAAGTAGTCCAGGTAGATCGCAGCATACTGATTCTGGGCTTGATCTATGTATCTTCCCAGCTTAATGAATTCCTTAAGGAGGCTGTTATGATCTTTAAATTCCTTCTTTACTAATAAGGGTCTCGTCTTGATTGGTAGATCCTTAGCGTTGATCTACTTCGGCTTCACAGTCTGAATAGGTATTGCCTTGATAGCACTAGGGCCCGCCTCATCAGGGTATAGCTAAGGTCTTATAGTACTCCGAACACCACCTTTCTCAAGCTTTATGATATCATTAGTGTCTTCTGCAAAGAATATGTCCTCTGTTTCACTGAGAAGCTGGTAATACCTTGGTGGTGGGTTCGGGTCTTCGGGGTCTTCAACATAAGGATGATATCACTCTCAGTATGGCTCCCTTGGCATCCTCTGATTTACCATTTCCCCATAATCATCACTATAGCAGGCCATAGTGTTCGTACATTCAACTCAATCTATATTATGCCAATCCATCGCAAGGTATAACCCTATCCAGTATCATTCAATCAAGAATCAATAATCCAACCATTGAAATTGATGAGTTAGATATGCCGGACTGATAGACCAGATTTCAATCTAATCCAATGGTTCATAAACTTGTACACAACACTTTATTGAGACTCTCTTAATTATGCATGAAAATTATTTAATTTTGTTCTTAGCTCCCCCTACTACTACATATATATATATATAGGCTCTTAGAGCCCTATCTTTTCCTTATTTAGTCAATGTGGAACTTGTCAAATTTATTATTTTATTTATTAACTCATATATATATAGTTATACATATACAAACACATGTATGATCATAATTATTTTAATTACTTATATATATCTATAACTTCTGTTAAATTGATGCTCGTAAAGTGTTAAGTGGGACAGTTATTAAATCTCATGTAATATAGATATATCAATAGAATTATATAGCCTTCTTTTTTTGTTTTATGTGCTAATTTCTTATATATTGCCACATAGGGCTCATTTACTTTGATTTTGTAACACCTCCCTTTAAATGTCTCATTATGCACCAATTAGAACCACTATGATGCATTTCCAAATGTTTCCAGGTCAAAAATTTTAGTTTCAAAATTTTCCTTTTATTCTGTCCATATACTGTTCATCCGAATTTGGGCCAATTTTGGAAATTCATAACTAATTCTAGAAAAATCAAAACGGGGTGGTTTCAATTTTTACGTGAAGCTTGCTAACAGTTCTATAAGGAAAAATATTTATTAGACTTAATTCTATCCAAAACAACACTAGAAAATTTGACAAAGTGTACTGTTTATATGGTTAATTTTTTGTATTTTAGCTCAAATTTGGAAAAGCATAACTCTTAGTACAAAACTCCAATTTTAACACTTGATTTAAAGCTAAAAATGAGATCTATTTGCTTGTAAAATCTTAGGTTCTGATTCTATCATTTGCTTATTATTTTATGTGTCACAAGAATTGCCTCTTTTAGGGTATTTCTATCTCCTATTCCCATTTTCTTAAATTTATTTCCTTTCTACCTCCTTCCACATTCTTTTGATATTGCATCATTCAATATTTCCGCACTTAGGCATGTCATACAAATATAATTAACACCATATTATCATCAATAATTTATTACAACTTAACATAAAGTTCATTAAAATATTACACCATGTAAAATAGTGATATAGTTTCCATAATGCTCCTCTATCCCAATACCAACTCCTTGCCTTGATCCATGGATGGGCCACCTCCTAAATGATAGGTAAATTGACATGGAAGGAATGAGATTTTATGGAAATCTCAGCAGCATTTGAATTACAATTATCAAGTAAATCAAGCTAGTTACAATGTGATAAATTATAAAGCTTCAAGACATCCTCAAGTCACATAAAATCATGCTTAGTTTCATGCTAGGAGAGGAACATCAACACTTCCACATTAACATAATTCAATACATTTGGCCAAAGCATAGTCCAAATCATCCAATTAACCAAGATCATCACACAATTCCTCAATCCAAGCAAACAACACAATCACATTAAACAAGCAAGATAAACAATCAAATTATAATTCAATGCTACCTTTTATCACTTGATTATGTCACACCTTACTATAATATTGACTTAGGTTCCTTTGAAAATCATTTTAGACCACATTGGATGGTCTTGGGCTCACTTTTTACCATAAAAATGCTAATTTTCGGATTTTTAGTTTAATATTTACATAACCAAAATGAGTTCACGAATTTTTGTGGCTAAACCCCATAAATTAGCCTTCAATCTGCAGTTTTCCCTTGGAGGATTCAGGCCCTAAAATGTTAGATTGCATTTATGGAATGAGATTTCATTGAAATCCCAATAGCAAATTAACCAACTATATCACCAAGCAAGCATCATTATTATGCATGATCACATTAGCTACTATTGATGAACTAACATGCTTATCATTTGGCAAACTCAAACATGCAAAGGCCAAAGCAAGATACTATAAAGAACAGCCACATAACAATCAAGAGAGCTCAACCACAATAATAGCAATTAACCATACAATAATCAACAATGCTAGTTAGTGGTAGTAGCTAGGTTTAACTTGCTACCTTGTCCCAAAAGTCTTAGCCTTTCTTCCTTCTCCTCTTTCCCTTGGAAAATATCAAACCCTAACCATGTGATCCAACAAAAAGGGCAACCATAATCATTATTCAACCATGAAAAAGTAAGGACACAAATCAAAATGATTTTTGAACCTTAAAGCTCCCTTCTTTTTTCACTAACTTTGAACTTGGTTCTTTTAACCCTTAAAAATCACTTCTTAACTTGTTCCTACATAGATTTTTATGTAGATTCCAAAAATGGGCTTAGATTTATGAAAATAAAACTGCTTCTTCCAGCCACAAACTGACCGAACCACTAGAGGTTTTGACCCAAAATTTTCAGCTTTGCTTTTAAGCTTCCAACACTTGTTTCTTCTAGTCTACCCCACACCATTCCTCATTTTAAGCATCATGGAAGCCTTAAAACAATGAAAAGATCATCCTAGGGTCCAGTTCTTCACTTGGCCAAAAAGAACTCTCACAACAACAACCATGAAAAATGCTTTAAAACCACTTAAACTCACTTGCAAACACTAGAGTCAAGCTTGTATAGTTGTGTCTTAGCAAGTGTAAAAATCAAAACTCTTTTCCCCTTTTTTAACAACCAGTTCAGTCCACATTAAGAGAGGGAAGAGGCAGATTTTAAACCATAAAAATAAAAGAAAACAAAGTAAGAACACCTTTAGTTCCAAGATCTACCTTGGAAGCTTGCTTGAGTGATCAAAGATGCCTCCTTTCCTTCTTGTTTTCTCTCAAGCTCTCTCTTTTCCCTTTGGTTCTCTCTTGGCCGAAATGTGGGTCTGAAAATGGGGAGGGAAGAGCTGATTAATGGCTCCAAAATATTTCAACCACTCTCTTTAATGATAATCCAAGTGTCATTACCCTACTAAGTCTTGGTTTCTCTTTCATAATTAACATAATTCCAAATAAAATTATTTACTACAATCAAAATCCTCTCTATTTATGGAATGACACTTGGCTAATTCAAATCTTCTCTTTTAAGAGCTTGACACATGGCTCAATAGGATCCCTTGGATTTGCAAGACACCAATCTTGCTTTATCGATATACTTTAAGCTCTGAGTTTTACTTCTTTTCTATAATTACAGTAACCTAATCTCTATAATTATTTTCTGTCAGATCCTTAATTTATTCTCCTCATTATTATCTTCCCAAATTGCCCTCTTTGTCTCAAAATTAATTTCCTAATAATTAATTAAAAAGGAAAATTAATTCCCTTCTCCTTAGGGATTTTTCCACTTTTCCAAATTATTTGAAAAAATCTTGGATACTTGAGAGTTTTCATTTAATTCCATAATTCCTTATAATTCATTGGGATCTCATAGGAATTTTCTTGGAATTTTATTCCCCTTAAAAATATTTATTTGGAACTTTCCAAATAAAATCCCTTAATTAGCCCGAATCACTCTTTAATTCTCTCATAATTTCTCTAAGGGTAATTTGATCATAAAACCAACTTTATAATTTCATATAACTCTCAAAGGATATTATCCCTATTTTTTCTTAATTTTCCAAGGCTCAAAAATATTTTTCCTTATTTACATTTGACCAATTTTCCTTAATTAGTCAATTTCCTATAATTGGCTTGGAAAATTACTGTAATTATTTTCCACCAAAATCCTTTGGTTTTTCCTTATTATTTTTATTCCTCAATAATTTGGGAATACTTCTTATGTCTAATTACCCTAATGCTGGATGTGACAGATTAACTTGGTCTCCTCAAGGGACAATGATGCTTCCTGATTTCTCCTCATAAAGCCTATTAATTCAAGCATAAACATAGGCTGTATTAATAACAAAACAACTCAAACATAACCCTTTATCTTTAACTTAACATTTTCCCCCTTTTTCTTTGATTTTTAACAAAATAATTCCTCCATTAGAAGCAATAACCTCATGACTCATTCCCACACAATTTTTCATGAGAAATCCAAGTATGAAATTATATTTTTAAAAATCAAACTTCTTCCCCATGAAATTAGGATGGCCGAATAGGAGGTATAATCTTCTAAAAATTTTATTTTTGATTCCAATGATTTTAAACACTTCATAATAGAATATCCCTACACAAAAATATGTTTTAAACCCATTGGAATTATCAAATCAATGCAAAACAAACTTCTCCAGCAAGAACACCTCTTCGCCAAAATATACATATAGAATGCTAGGTGTATTTTCTTTCAAAAATCAATCCATACACCACTTATACATACTTATTCCACTTGATATTTAAGATTTCTATCCTTCCCTAAACCTTCCATGATCAGTTTGAAACAGGGCAGCACCTAGCCTTGGAATTTCAAGCCAAAACCCTAACTAAACTAGCTTGAAATTTAGGGATAAGAGGGCTTAAGCATACCTTGATGTTTCCTTGGTGTGAGTTGAATGATTCCTTGTCCAAAACCCCTCAAATTTTTAGTCCTCAAGGTCTGGAGCTATAGCGGTAGCACCTCCCCTTTTTTTTTAATAATTTTTCCAACGTTTCTTTGTATTTTCAAAAGGTGTGTATATAAAAATTGCAATATGCTTTCTCTCCCCCTTACTTGGCCAAAATTTGCCACCTCATGGGGGTATATGGCAGCCATCAAATGTAGGAGAAGTTTAGATTTGAACAAGTGGCACAATTCTAGAGTTTTCCAAGCTTTTCCTCTTAATTTTGCATTTTATTTAATTAATTTTTGGAGTATGGAGCAAGGAAACAAAATTGGGCCCTTATTGGGCTCAATTTGGGCCACATAAATTGCATGGGCTGGCCCACATCCCAAAGCAAAATCTCAAAGCATTTTGAAACTTTATCGATTACTATTTACTAGTAACATTTCATAATTTTTTAAGACTTTTAAAAATTTATTTCTATCCATGATAATTCACCTTTTAATATAAGAACATGGTATGAAAATTTTCAGAATTTTTTGCTGACTCTCGGTATTTATCTTGAATTTTCTCTGATTAGGTATTTATCTATGTGTGGGAAAATAAATTCTCTAAAATTAATTCCTGAGCTTCCAAGGCCTAGAACCAATTTTATAAATTCAAAAAAATATTTAGATGAATTTTTCATACTTTTTCCATATCTATTAAGGACTCTAAATAATTAAAATATTTTTTTCTGATTTCCTAATAATTCCCTAAAAACCTCTTTTTACGGGAAATTCCATAATAATTTATTTTCACAATAATTCCACCTTCTAGGCCTCAATCAAGGTTCCAAAACCTTTCATTTATACTTTTCCTATTTTTTAGTAATTTTCTAGAATTTTTCTCAAATTTTTCTGTTTTGTCCTTCCTAGACTTATAATTACGAAAATGCCAACCCGGACCTTGTCGGGGTTTCACCTCAAAAGTTATTCATCTTCCCGTCTAATTTCTACATTGGCCCTCATCCCAATTTTTAATTCTCTATGTCCAGGTGAAATTTCTTGGGATGTGACAGATTTTGTAAACTAATTTTTCAAATTGTTATTATTTCATGGGAGTACTATTAGAAGGCTGAGACCTCTAGGACTTTGCATGTGACCCTTTTTTGAAAATATTGACTTCTGATTATTAGACTCTATAGCTTATTTTGAAATGATTTATCAATTGGTATATTGGAAAGTATGAGTTCTTTTTTGGGCTTATTGTTGAAAGTTATCTCTGGACTTCGAAAGTCCAATACCCAAGTTAAGGATTGATATGAATTGATCCCATATATTCAAAGAGGATAGTGCTTTATGTTTAAACCAAGCTAGATGCGCAAAGCTTTTTTTTTTTTTTTTTAAACACGGGTTGCTAGTGACATAGGTTTGTTTCTTTTAACCATGATAGTGGTTTTATGATTCTAAGGTTTCTTCTTTTCTATCATGGTTAATTTTTCAACTAAATTATTTGATTTAATTTAAATCGGTTTTGAAAGAATCATCGTTATAGTATGTCTTGGGATTAGTAAAAAAAAGACTCATATGAAACAAAAAGTTAGTTAAAAGACAAAATTACCCTCATTTTCTTCCCTAGTCTAAAACAACTACTTGTAGAGAGAGAATCAATGAAATGGCGTCCAAGGGATAAAGAGACAGAGTTTATGGGCCATAATGAAAACAAAAACCCAAAAGCCTTAATCTAACAGACAATATTATTATTGATTGAATCTAAAAGTATTGAGGTCTTCAATACTCTTCTAATATTATCACTGATGTGAGAGAAAAGAAGGAATACGCTATCCTGATTCCTACTTATTCAAGAAACCAATATTACTGTACCATTTCAAAGTTGCGTGAGATGGAGATGGAGATTGGACTTGTGAGATAGAAAGCTAGAGAGAGGGGGAGAAAGAGAGACATGATGGTGGTTGTAAGACCAATACATGAAGCTTTGACATCAAGTTACAATGATTTTGAGATCTAGACTGTGGGGATTATGAGATCAAAGATGAAGCAGAAGACTGGAAAAGGTGATCAAAGATAAGGAGATGGAGATTACTAGAGATGAGGGAGAAGATAGTTATAAAGAAGGTAGTTATAGGGAAGATGAGGTAAGGGGCATGAAGAGGGTGAAAGCTATAGAAAACGACAATAATGTGAGGAATACTATAGGGGTACTTCAATCTCAAAATTGTTATAAATTAGGGATAGTTTTGTCTTAACATTTTTCAATCCCAAGATGGCTCCAGCTAGGGCTGTTCATAAAAGTTGATGTCTAGTCTGACCCATCCTGACCTATCGAGTATGGTCTAACCTGATGAAGGAAAATACAGCCCAATAAGACAACAGGATGATTGGATTAGACTAAGCTATTAGGTTAGACCGGGTTTCAGTTTGTATATTAGCACCAATTAATCCAGTCTTGTCCAGCTTGATTTCTTTTTATATGTATATTAGGTTATGTTGTTTTGTTCCTTCTACTTCCTTTTCATCCCTAGCTTTCTTGCTCAGTATTCATGCTTGAATCCTCTCTTAGAATCACTGCCTTCTCTCTTGGATTCTTCTTCTCCACCCTTTATATATCATCAATCTCAATCATTCACCAGGATAATCAAAGTTGTTGCCATCTTCTTCGTTCTGTTCATTATCAAATCATTGTTAGCCTCCTCCTTTATCAAGCTTTGGTGCCATCAGAGTATTTTCTTTCTCACTATCTGTATGGCGCTTGGCCTCTTGGTCTAATCTTTCTCATTGTTGATGGCCTTTAAACCAGTCACCATTGTTATCAAGATTCACCATATTTTTTCACCACTGCAAGCTCTCACTATTGATATCCTTTGTAACAACTTAATTTTAAACCCCTTTTTATATCAAATAGAAGCAAATGGAACCATTCATTAAGCTTTTAAGTTAGTAAATTTCAAATTTCAAAAATTTTCTTCTCGGGGTTACTATTTAGATAACCCTAAAATTTGACCAAATTTGAAAATTCATAACTAATTCTAGAAAAATTGAAATAAAGTAATTCCAAGTTCTATTTGATGTTTTTAGAGAGATCTTTAAGAGAAAAATATTTTCAGGTTATGATTCCTCCTCATACATGCCTAGTTTCTATGCAAAAATATGTTGTTCATTTGATCATTTTTTTCAATTTTTCATAATTTATGCCTAATTTTAGAAAGGCATAATTTTTTTGGAAAAAACTCTAATTTTAATAAATTATCACTCATTTTAAAGCTAAGAATGAGATATATTAGATTGTTAAGTTTCAGGCTCCAACTCATCCAATTGCTCAAAATTTTACAGGTCAAAATTTAGACACAAATTGGTTAAACTTCAACTATTCACTACCAATTCCTTTACCATAGCATTTTATCACCTCAAACCATTATCTATCACACTAATCAACTTAAGATCATACTTTAACCAAAATATATAGAACATAATTGTCAAAGAGTCAACCATTTGTTAGATTTAAAGTTTTGATGATAATAAAATGAGTAATTAAGTTTCTATGCATAACTAGTATATTAATTGATTGAGTGTTCGATCATTGGTTAATTGAATATGTGTTAGATAACTGACTGTATGTTTTGAGTTCAAAAACTGTTAAGATTTATTGATCACGTGTTATATAATTCACTGTCTTAAACAATATGCTAGATAAATAGGTTTATCGATCACTTGTTCAATCATTAGTAATATTGTTTCAGCTTGAGTACTTTCAGGAAATTATCAATCACTTGATTGATAATTCAAATAATCAATAAGCTACTAGGTAAACAGGTTAACTTCCTTACTTTTGACAAAAGGTTAATCGATCACCTTATCGATTAAGAGGTAATCGATAATGACTCAAATAATTTGTAAATTTCTTTGATTCACTTACTGTTTGAAATGATTTATAGTTTATCAATCACCTCATCGATCAACCACTTATTGATAACTTGTTCTAACATTACTTTACAAAACTTCTTTGGTTGTTTGGTCACCTATCCGATCAAATCTCTTTCTAGAAATCAAGTTTCCATAGACAATGATCGATCACTTAATCGATAATTTAATTATCGATCACTTAATCGATCAACATCATGTTTTTCTGGGATTTGAGTCTAAGTCTTTTTGAACTATTTTTTTGATAATTTATTTGATCAAAGTTTTATTGATAACTTTTCATGAGTTCAAATTATTTTTACATAGTTACTTATATTATCAATAATCTGTTTGATTAAGTGTTTATCGAACATTTGTTCCATAAATTGCAAACACCTTTCTTTAAACTCTTCTTCACGATAATCTTTCAGGAAATATATTTTCATAGTATCTTTAAGCTTTTCTCAACCTTCTTTAACTATCTTATATTCTTATAAAAACTAAGAAAGCACATGTCTCAAGATTGCAAGATTTTTTGCTAGTTATCATATATATCTTCTTAACTATACTTTATCATTTATCGATCACTTGTTTTATAAATAGTTGATCTATAATGACTTCGATAAATGTACACTTCTTTTAAGTATGATTCCCTTTCTATTAATTGATAACCTTATCAATCAAGGAATTATCGATCAAGAATTTGATCAGGTTGATTCTTTTTACTTTCTGATAATTTGATCATTGATCCTATGATTTTCATTTACTACATTAAATCCAAGAATCATCACTTCTTCTTATATTCATTCATAATTACTTGAGAGGAAAACTTACACTTTTGCCAGTACACTTTTGCATATTACAAAGTAGAATGGATAGGTTATAGGCTCAACCTACTGTGCTAGAAGCATTTATTACGAACAACCATTTAACTGCTGAACACAGGTAATCGATACTCCAATGGCTACAAGCTCTTGTGTTTAATGGAAAACTGAATGTTTCCAACTATAAATGGTGCAAAGAGCATTGAATGAAGTATTGAATAAACTAAGCTACCATCTATGAAAATTAATACTCACCTTCATGACTCTGTTTTTATGATCTAAGCTTCGGTGTTTATGATATATACTCTGTGATAGAGACTATAATTTCTTTTACTTAAATCTGTGAGTTACTCAAAAGTATGGACTCTTGAGGGGATTGTAACCTTGTAGGTAGTAAGAGAGACTGATTGAGAGTGACTTAATTACTGTACTGAGGCACTAAGAGCCTGTTGAATCTTAGGAATTTAGTGAAAAACTTAGAGGCGCTCTGAGGACTGGACGTAGGTCAAGCGGTTGTGATTGAACTAGTATAAACTCCTGTGTCATTCTTCTTATGTTCATTCTCAGTGAAATCCTTCTAAACTTATCTCTATTATTTTATTTGGTTATTAAATGTATTAAGTTAAATTTTTATATATCACCCAATTCACCCCTGCTTAAATGAAATTGCCACTAAAATTTAGTATCAGAGCGCAAGTCTCTTTGTTAAGGACTTAACCGTTTGAAGAGAGATCCAATGGCAGGATCTGGTGATAGCGTGCTACCTGAAGGATGCTCAACATCAAAACCATCGGGCTTCAATAAAGAAAATTTCACCTTTTGGAAGATGAGAATGAATATTTTTATTAAAGCTACTAAATATGCCTATGGGACATGATAGAGCATGAGGACTATGTTCCAATGAAGATGGTAGACAATCAACAAGTTCATAAAAGTCTGAGGGAGTCTGACGAAGAAGATAAAAGGCTTGTTTTACTAAATGACAAAGCAATCAACATGCTTACCTATGTCTTAAGCCAGAGAGAGTACTTTCGGGTTTCAAGCCTGGAAATAGCAAAAAAAAAAATGTGGGAAGCTTTGGAAATTGTTCACGAGGGAACAGCCAGAGTAAAACCGAGTAGAATCAACACTCTCACTATAGAGTTTGAACTATTCAGAATAAAAAATAGAGAAAGTATTTGAGATATGGAAGTAAGGTTCTCACACCTTATTAATCATCTGACTGCCCTTAAGAGGAAATACAGTCAGGAAGATCAAGTGGGAAAGATACTAGGCAGACTCACCAAGGAATGGGAACCAGAAGTGACAGCCATTGAGGAAACAAAAGGAGAATCAGAGGCTTGGTTTCTGCACTATTCAAAAGCCTAGCACAGTACAGGAGCAAGCAAAAATACAAGAAGGAGATGAATGAGAAGAATCGCAAAGGCCTCGCTCTCAAGGCTTAAGAGAGTGAAAATGACAACAAAAAAGATCTGGAGGATGAGGAAATGGGCCTCATAATCAAGAGGTTCAAGAAATTCTACAAGAACAGAGCCAAAAGAAGTTCTAATCAAAATGTAAAGCCTCCAAATCGTAAATTGAGACTGAAGACCCAATAATATGCTTCAAATGTAAGAAGCCGAGACATATTGTCCTCAACTATCTAAGTCAAAGGACAAAGATAAAAGGAAAGAGAAATTCAAAAAGAAGAAGGCTTTTTGTCACTTTAATCTGGGGAGATAGCTCATCCGAAGAAGATGACAATGACGATAAAGAGACAGCCAATATCTGTCTTGTGGCACAAGAAGATGAAGATTGAGAGACTGATGAGGTAATCATTTTTGAACCTTCCTATAATGAATTACAATCTGAATATAATGCTTTACATTTTGAATTAGTTAGAATAGCTAAGGAGTTGGTAAGCTCCAAAAAGAAAATCAAGAGTTTAGAACAACAAGTCAAGCAGAAAGAAACTAGTCCACCAACTTGTACAAAGTGTGACAGAAGAAGAAGAAAATTAAGGAGCTCAGAAAAACTCTGTAGAAGTTCACAAATAGCAGTAAAATGCTCAAAGTGATACTAGGAGCTCAAGGGTGCATGATGGACAAATCCGGAATAGGATATGATCCTACTTAGGATAAAAGAAAAGGAAAGAAGAAAAGTGGTGAGTGATTATGTCTAATATTCTCTAGAAATTCTGTCTATTTTTCTAATCCATTTGCACTTTGTTCTTACTATAATCATAAGGGCCATACAACCTCTTCTTGTCATCACAAGAAGAAAGGAACCTATAGAACATTAAAATGGGTGCCCAAAGGTAAATATGTACCATGGGTAAACCAGCCTAACCAGAAAGGACCCAAAAAGGTATGGGTACCTAAAACATGCTTTTTCTGATGCAAGTATGTCTTAAAGCATCCATAACAAACAAATGTTACATTAATAGCAGATTCTCCAAGCACATAACAGGTGACAATGGCAAATTCTCAACACTCAAACCCAAAGAAGGTGGTAAAATCAATCAGGAAGAATAGCAGGAATCAGAGAAGTTGGAGGTGACAAAGGAATAAAAGTTAAAGATGTGTATTATGTCAAAGGTTTTGTCACAACCTGCTCAATTTCAGCCAGAGCATCAACAAGACTAGCTGGATGATCTTCGATTTAGAAGAATGCTTGATCATTAGCAAAGATGACCTACTGCTCAAGCAAGAAGAAATGGATGTGAAGCTTAGAGTTCCAAGGGACGGTAACAGCTATACTACTCAAATTAACTCTAAGCTTTCTGAAAACTGCTTTGTTAGTAAAAATGAAGAAAGTTGGCTTTGACATAAACATCTTGCTCATGTAAACATAAATCAACTTTCAAATTAACTAAAAGGGATTTAGTTATTGGTTTACCTAAACTTCAGTTTGAACATGATATTATCTATGATGCTTGTCAGAAGGGTAAACAAACAAAGTCCTCTTTTAAATCAAAGAAGACGGTCTCAACTAAGAGACCACTCTAAATGCTTCATATGGATTTGGTTGGTCCATCTAGAGTCAAAAGTTTTGGAGGAAACTTGTATACTCTTGTGATAGTTGATGACTATTCAAGATTTACTTGGACTCTGTTTCTTTCCTCTAAAGATGAGACTTTGAGTGAATTCATGGTTTTTCCTAAAAAGATCCAAAATGAGAAAGGTATTTCTATTGTATCAATCAGGACTGATCACGGAGGTGAATTTGAGAACAATGAATTTGTTAACTATTGCGATGAACACAAGATCGACCATAACTTCTCAGCACCAAGAACATTTCAACAAAAGAGAGTCGTGGAAAGAAAGAATAGAGTACTCACAGAGATGGCTAGAGTAATGCTAAACAAAAAGGGAATACTCAAGTATTTTGGATAGAAGCCATAAGTACCATGTTACATCTCCAGTAGAGCATACATCAAAACGCTACTCGGGGAAGACACCATACGAGATGTATAAAGGCAGGAAACCAAATCTGGCTCATCTAAAGATCTTCAAAAGCAAATACTACATCCACAACAACAACAAAGAAAATCTTGATAAATTCGATCCTAAAGCTAATGAAAATTTATTTTTGGGTTACTCTAATCGTAGTAAAGCCTATAGAGTTTTTAATAAAAGAACTTTTACCATTGAAGAATCAATTCACATTGTGTTTATTGAAACTGAGTCAATTCCAAAACCTTTAGATGATGACGCTGAGATTGTTCAAAGTCTTGAAAAATTGAGTTTAAACAAGTCTTCCAACGAAATGCCTTCTGAAGAAAATAATAAAAATAAAGATGATCCAATTGAAACATTTTCTCAAGATAATCTAGACCAACCAAAGGCTTAGAGACATAACAAAGACCACCCTCTAGAACAAGTCATTGGTAAAGTCAATAAAGGGGTCAAAACCTAGAGACAAGTGTTCAATAAAGTGTGTTTTTAAGCATTTATCTCAAATATTGAACCAACCAATATTGACGAAGCTCTGTCTGATGAATTCTGGATAGCAGCAATGTAGGAAGAGTTGAACCAATTCGAGAGGAATCAAATTTGGGACTTGGTACCCCGAACTAATGACCACCCAGTCATAGGTAACAAATGGGTATTCAAGAACAAGCTCGATAAATCTGCACAAATCATCAGGAACAAAGCCAGATTAGTTGCAAAAGGCTATAATTAAGAAGAAGGTATTGATTACGAGGAAACATAAGCACCATTAGCTAGATTGGAAGTCATACGAGTACTCTTAGCCTTTACCTGTATAAAGGATTTTGAACCGTATCAAATGGATATTAAAAGTTCCTTTTTAAACAATTATATTATGAAAGAAGTTTTCATTAAACAACCTCCTGGATTTGAAGATCCAAATCTTCTGGATCATGTCTACAAATTAAAAAAAGGCTTTATACGAATTAAAATAGGCACCTAGAGCTATGTATAAACGTCTTAGCAATTTCCTAATAGAAAAAAGTTTTGAAAGAGGCAAGGTTGACACAATACTCTTTATCAAAAGAAATAAGAAGGAACTCTTAATAGTTTAAATTTATGTAGATGATATTATATTCGGTGCTACTAACAAAAACCTTTACCAAGAATTTGCTAAGTTAATATAGGGAGAGTTTAAAATGTCAATGATAGGAGAATTGAATTTCTTCCTCGAATTACAAATCAAACAATGAAAGAATGGGATATTCATATTCTAAACAAAGTATCTGAAGGAACTTCTAAAGAAATATGATTTGGAGCAGGCAAAAAGTACGAATACTCTAATGAGCTCAACTATATCTCTAGATGTGGATGAGAAGGGCAAAGATGTGAACTTGACTAACTATAAAGGAATGATTAGATCGCTACTCTACCTCATAGCAAGTAGACCAAATATTCAGTTCAGCGTAGGGATGTGTGCTAGATATCAATCAGCTCCCAAAGAATCACATAAAGAGGCCGTTAAGAGAATCCTTAGATATCTTGTCAGAATAGCTAATCTGGGAATATGGTATCTAAAGAAAGGAGCAGAATATCTAATAGGATACTCAGATGCTGACCATGAAGGTTGCAAAATAGACAGGAAAAGTACTAGTAGACAATGCCAATTGCTCAGAGGCTATCTGGTTTCATGGTCAAGTAGGAAAAAAAAACACTGGGGCCATATCCTTTACAGGATCAGAATATGTTGCCACTGCAAGCTGTTGTGCTTAGATACTATGGTTAAAACAACAATTGCAAGATTTGGGGATCAGATTGAAGGAAATCCCAATTCTATGTGACAACACGAGCATAATTAGTCTGTCAAAGAATCCTGTTCATCATGCCCAAACTAAGCACATTGATGTTTGACATTACTTTATTCAGGATCAAGTTCAAAAGAAAGACGTGAAGGTAGAATTCATTCCTACTGAATATCAAATTGCAAACATTTTCAAAAAGCCCCTCAACCAACGGAAGTTCAATTACTTTAGAAGAGAATTGGGAATGGCAAAATCCAATGAGTTGTAAGAAATCCTACATTATCTCTTTATTTTGGGTATTTAAATTTAATGTTTCGATGATTAGAAAGCTAACTTAAGTATCAGAATGGATAGAAATTTATTTTGTAGGAAACTCTATTTTAATGCTGAAAAACAAAGGTAAACATAGGAGAAAATTTGATGAAGACATCGATACTTATGTTTCAAGAAATGCTCTATTTATCAATCACCTGATCGATAATAGTATTTATGGATCAAATTATCGATCACTAAGGGATGTAGAAGCCCATGGAGAATGGCAGCTAACAAATTTGGGATAACAAGTTTGATAAATCAATTATCAAACACATGTTCGATCTACTAAGGAGAAACTTTGTGCAACACAGAGAAGCAGCTTAAAAGGTAAGGTTGATCGATCACTTGATCAAAAATTGATTTATTGATCAACATAAGCAAGTATGGTTTCTAACTGTAACTTATTGATCACCTGTTCGATTAATGCTTGTTTGATAACGTGTTTCATAACTATTCATAGTATTCTTATTGTTCTTCAATATTATCAATCAGCTGATTGATCATGCCTTAATCAATAACATGATCAATAATTCTCAGTGTTGTAAGTGTAAGTATTTGAAATTCCCTTGTCAGTTACAGAACCCTGATTGGATAACCGCTTTCCTTGTTTTTAGTAACAGTCAAAATCACTCCTATTCCTTTAAAATTTCTCTCAAAATTCCTTTCGAAATCACTTTTCTAACACTTTTGATCACTCTGAATCCTTTCTTGCTCAAAAATCATTGGATATTTCTTTGTAGTTCCATCCAATACCGAAAATGGCCAGAGTGAAACAACCAGGTTTTAGACGAGAAGAAAGTTCTTAAAAAACAAGTCCAAGGCAAAGAGACTATACCTTCGACTACTAAGACAAAGTATAGACCGAAGGTTAGGCAAGAAAAACCACAACGAAGTAGGACACTCAAGATCAGAGAAAGAGAGACGCAGAGCTTGTCTCAGCTAAAACTGAGCAAAAGGCAAACTCGGTCTAAATCTAAGTTGCCTGTAGTTTCTAAAGAATCAGAAACTCAGTCCAATGAAGAAGTATTAGTTTAGAAAGCTATAGACACAACTCTAAAAATTTTGATACCCAAGCAACTAAGACAGAAGAAACAGAGGGCCAATAAAGGGGTATCTTGTCAAACTCCTGCTCAAGGTAATCCTCCTCAATTATCTGTTGAATTTTTTGTTGGAAAACCGGATGAGGATGTTAATATGGGCAAGTATAAAATTGATTTTGCCACAAGAAAGTTCTGCCCAGTAGTGTCTATGGACCTAAATAGTTTGAAAACTAATGAGAAAACTTGACTAGATCTGTCTGACCTAATAGAATACTACTCCAATTGGTTAAGCATCAGAGAAGATCACTGTCTTGAAGTAGTCAAGAGATTCTATTGCAACATGGAGGTAATAAAAGAATATGATAAAGAGGGCAATATAGTTAAAAGTTGCTTAACCACTAAGCTTAGATGATGAGCTATCATTCTAGACCCAGCTAAGATAAATGAGCTTCTGGGTACCCAAGACCAGGTAAAAAGGCCTAATATGAATGCTGTGAAGGCCTACAAGATACTAATGTAGAGTGATGCCTACCCTAGAGAACTAAGCTATCTACTGAGTCAAATGTGCGATTATTATAGAATAATCTACTATATTAACTCTAGAAGGATGGTGAATAAGTCTGGAAGCTTCTCTCATTTAACTCAAGATGATTATAAGTAGGGAGAATATCAATATTGGAGGGTTAATTTATAGTGAGATAAAGAACTTTACATCCTTCAAATCTAAGTCTACCCCTATTCCTTATCCCCAGCTAGCTTCATATTTTCTCTAGGCACATAACATTGCATACTTGGAACCTGAAGAAATTAAAGAGAAAATTCCCATCTTTGGAATCACTTAGTTGAATAAAATGAGGATTCCAATACCCTTCTACCCGGCACAGAAGATGGCAAATAAAGGGAAAGGAAAACAACTTGCTGCTAGTGTCTCCAAAGGTCAAGATGAAGCCCAGTCCTCTGTAGACCCTACTTAAACATCTATACCTTCCTTCTATAGGAATTCTATCCAAGAGTTTTTTCACAGTGAGCTTCAACAATTTGAAAAAGGACTATATGCCACTACCAAGGAATATGGAGAAATTTCTGACAAGAAATTTGAAGGACTGTACATTGTTTTGGATCTTCATCGACAAGCTATGGCAATATTAGAAAAGAAAGTCTCCCTAAGATTTGATGCAGTAGACAGGGAACTTAAGGAGCTCAAGAGCTTGGTCACCTTACTCTCTACTAACTTTTTTGACCTAACACCTCATTCACTTATAAGGACCTGTTTTCTCATCCAACCTCACCCCCATTTACTGAACCAACACCTACTTCAACTCCAGCTCCAATCACCACTGTGTCTACTTCCCCTTCTGACTCATACACTATTCCTTTCTCTACCTCACTTGCCATCATCTCAGTCCCTCAACCACAACCTCAACCTCAGCCACTCCCACCTATCTCTCATGCTCTCTCTCCCATTGCTCAACTGCCTTCTCTTCCTATTCCTTTTACCATTCCTTCTCTTCCTAGTTCTTTCTCTTCTCCATCTGATGCAAACAAAAAAGGGGGAGAAGAATTCTGATTTAGACTATGTTTAATTTGTGTTTCTGTATTGTGGTTTGGATTTAGTTTGGATTCTATTTTGATCTATTTTGATATATACATGAATTTTAGTTTATCAGTTCATCAATTTTTGTATCAGTTTTTTATTCTACAAATTTTTCTTCTGATAATATGATTAACTTCCTGTGCTTCAAATGTTCTCTATATCTTGTGTTTCGTCATCATCAAAACAGGGGAGAATGTTAGATTTAAGATTTTGATGATAACAAAATGAGCAATTAAGTTTCTCTGCATAATTGTTATATTAATTGATCAAGTGTTCAATCATTGGTTAATCAAGCATGTGTTAGATAACTGACTGTACGTTTTGAGTTCAAAAGCTGTTAAGATTTATCGATCACATGTTAGATAATTCACTATGCTGAACAACTTGCTAGATAAATAGGTTTATCGATCCCTTGTTTGATCATTGGTAATACTGTTTCAGGTTAAGTACTTTTAGGAAATTATCGATCACTTGATCGATAATTCAGATAATCGATAAGCCACCAGGTAAAGAGGTTAACTTCCTTACTTTTGACAAAGGGTTAATTGATCACCTTATCAATTAAGAGGTAATCGATAATGACTCAGATAATTTGTAAATTTCTTTGATTCACTTATTGTTTGAAATGATTTATAGTTTATCAATCACCCATCGATCAACCACTTATCAATAACTTGTTCTAACATTACTTTACAAAACTTCTTTGGTTGTTTGATCACCTATTCGATCAAGTCTCTTTCTAGAAATCAAGTTTCCATAGACAATGATCGATCACTTAATCAATAATTTAATTATCGATTACTTAATCGATCAACATCATGTTTTTCTGGGATTTGAGTCTAAGTCTTTTTGAACTTTTTTTGTGATAACTTGTTTGATCAAAATTTTATAGATAACTTTTCAGATTAATGAGTTCAAAGTATTTTTACACAATTACTTATATTATCAATAATCTGTTTAATTAATTGTTTATTGAAGATTTGTTCCATAAATTGCAAACACTTTTGTTTAAACTATTCTTC
This sequence comes from Neltuma alba, assembly GCF_004799145.2. Classification (NCBI taxonomy): domain Eukaryota; kingdom Viridiplantae; phylum Streptophyta; class Magnoliopsida; order Fabales; family Fabaceae; genus Neltuma; species Neltuma alba. The sequence goes on from NW_021635235.1 coordinate 750,335, forward strand.
ATGATGATCTTTCAGGAAATATATTTTCATAGCATCTTTAAGCTTTTCTCAACCTTCTTTAATTATCTTATATTCTTATAAAAACTGAGAAAGCACATGTATCAAGATTGTAAGATTTTCAGCTGGTTATCATATATATCTTTTTAACTGTACTTCATCATTTATCGATCACTTGTTCCATAAATAGTTGATCTATAATGGCTTCGATAAATGTACACTTCTTTTAAGTCTGATTGCCTTTCTATTAATTGATAACCTTATCGATCAAGACTTTGATCAAGTTGATTCTTTTTACTTTCTGATAATCAGATCATTGATTCTATGATTTTCATTTACTATATTAAATCCAAGAATCATTACTTCTTCTGATATTTTTTCTTAATTACTTGAGAGGAAAACTTACATTTTTGCCAAGACACTTCTATAGATTATGAAGCACAATAGATATATTATAGGCTCAATCTACTGTTTTAGAAGCATTTATTATGAACAACCATTGTAACTATCGAACACACATAATCGATATTCCAACAGCTACAAGCTCTTGTGTCTAACAAAAAACTGGAAGTCTCCAACTATAAATGGCACAAAGAGCATTGAATGAAATATTGAATGAATTGAGCTCCCATCTTTGAAAATTAATCCTCACATTCATTACTCTGTTTTTACATTCTGAGCTTCAGTGTTTATGATATATATACTCTGTGAGAGAGACCATAATTTCTTACACTCAAATCTGAGTTACTCAATAGTGTGGACTCTTGAGGGGATTGTAACCTTATGAGTAGTAAGGGGGAGTGATTGAGAGTGACTCAATTGTTGTACTGAGGCACCAAGAGCCCATTGAATCTTAGGGATTTAGTGAAAAACTTAGAGGCACTCTAAGAACTAGACGTAAGTCAAGTGGTTGTGATCGAACCAGTATAAGCTCCTGTGTCATTCTTCTTCTATTCATCCTTGGTGAAATCCTTCTAAACTTATCTCTATTGTTTTATTTGGTCATTAAATTTATTAAGTTAATTTTTTATATATCACCAAATTCATCCCCTCTTAGGTGAAATTGCCACTAACACCATTCATAATTACACATTATACAAAACAAAGTTTCCAAAATACTAAACATACCCAAAATCTTCAAATTAATAGCATCTCCTTACCCTTTCCTTTGGAGCTTCCATCTCCTAAATGATTGTAATTCAAATATAATAGAGTAAGATTCCAAAGAATCCTAGTAGTAAAGAACATCAATTAAAGCATTAAAATACAGGGTAAATTCATGTTATGTGCAAGCATTAACCATACCATAAATATGCCATCAATATGCCATAGAAAGGGAGAATAAATCATAAATCATACCATTCAACAATTCAACTAAATACATTTTTCAAGGTATTAATGTAAGGAGTTAACCATATTTCCGCATACATAATTCAACCACATCATGGCACATATACATAACATAAACAACCAAAACAATTTAACATTAAAATTGAAAATTTTTGCTACCTCTTGCTAGCTTTGATTTCTTGGTTTCCTCCTCTTGCCCTTGAACTCCTCTTTGTCTAATGCCAAAGCCTAATGATCAAACAACACAATAGCATTGCAATTAATTTCAACAATCTTCATTAACAGTTTAACTTAAAACCCTAACCTTTTTACCTTTATTTTAAGGTTTTAGCATCATCATTTTTAATTTAATTTCCACATGCTTTTTCTACATAATTTTTCATGTAAAATCCAAATATGAACTTAGATTTATCAAAATCTAATTCCTCCTACCATTTCTTCTCTCAGCCAAATAGGGGTACTTCAGGTTCAAAATTTTCATTTTCAATTTTAATGCCTCTAAACACATACTCTTCACATATTCCTACACAATTTCACCTCATAAACTCATTGGAAGCATCAAATCAACAAGAATCAAACCTTGGCACCATGAACCCTAGTTGGTCGAATATAACCCCTTGGTTTCACAAGTCAAAATTCTTTCCAAAATAAAATTTAAACATCATAATCCAAGCATTTTCTACCTTCTAATCTATAAACAAACTTTAAATCATCCATAGCTTAACATATGCCGAATTGGATAGCACAAAACCCTAACCAATTCATGCTTTAAACTCCATCAAAACTACATTTTAACCCATCAAATCACTAAGCAACTTAAACTAGAAGAGAATCTAAGTTTTTACCTTGATTTGGCACTTGATTAGGCCTAAGATTGTTTTGATCTTCTTCTCCTCTTCTTTCTCCCTTGATGGCCAAAACTTTCTCCCTTCCTTTCTCTCTTGTTTGGCAGAAAAATGTCTAATGAAAGGAGTGATCATATTTATAGAATGGCTAGATTTTACCTCTTTGGAACTATCTCATTTACCATATGTTTTAAGCCATAACACATGGCAAGATCTTGGTCCATCTTTCTTCATGATTTAGCCACATAATCCCCTTATGTGTGTTACACCTTACTATTGAATTGGCTTAGAGTTCAATTAGAATCATTTTAGACCACATTGAATGGTCTTGGGCTCAAAAATCATGTATATGACATTACTTTCATATTTTTACTGTTCATTTGGTAAGTTTCAGTTTTCTATACCGACTTCGAAAAATCATAACTTAATCTAGAAAAATCAAAGTGAAATGGTTCAAAATTATGTGGAAATCTCTTTGAATGCTCTTCCAAGTAAAAATAATCTTATGAACCAATTCCATTTGAGAAAATGTCAGATTTTTGTGGAAGTCACCACTATCATTTTGGTAAAAATCCTTTTTCAGATTTTGAACCTTAACTTTGAAAAATCATTAAAAATCGTACAGTTGTCCATTTTTAACTTGTTACCAATCAAATTGAAGCTCAGGACGTGATCTACATCCATACCAAAATTTGTGATTTAATATGTTTGGAGACGTGATGAAAACGTATCTCCAAGTCAATGGTTCAATCAGGTTACAGCACCAAACATGCATACTTATACATAACCAAAATATAATTGTTTCTCATGATTCCACCACCACATTTACCCTTGAATTTGCAGCTTCCCTTTGGGTGATTCAAGCCCTAAAAATGTTAGATTATTTTGGGTGGATGAGATTTCAATGAAATCCTAGTAATAAGAATAATCAACCACAACATCAACATGCATCATCATTAAATCATTACAAACCTTAGCTACCATAGGAGAACTAATCATCTTATAAATAGGCAACCTCAACATGCAAAGCCATGGCAACAAATACAAGGAGCAACCACATCACAATCATCCTAGTTCAACCACATGACAGCAAGCATTCATGCCACAATAAACAATGTAAGGTTAACATTAGTAGTCAATTAAATCTTACTACCTTGATCCAAAAGCTCTTTGATTCTTTGATCCTCTTCCTCTCCTCCACAAATATCAAACCCTAACATTACAATCCATTAAAGGCGCAGCAAGATTACCAACTAAACCATATAAAAATCAATAACAAAACTCAAGTAATCCCTTATCCCTTAAAGCTTTAATCTTTGATCTTTAATTTTAGAGTTTTGTTTCCTTAAACTCTAAAAATCCTTTCTTCGTTCATTCCTACATGATTTTTCATGTAAATTCTAAATATGTACTTAGATTTAAGAAAATAAATCTCCTTCATCAAGATCCAAACTGGTCGAACACTTTAGGGTTTGGTTTCCAAAAAATCACAACCTTGATTCTAATGCTTCCAACACTTGTTTTTTAGGTTTATTCTACACCATTTTTCATTTTAAGCATAATGGAAGCATCAAAAATTTAAAAATCTCATCCTATGTTAGAGTTCTTATCGTGGCTGAATGGTCCCTCTAGCAAACCAACCAAGAAAAACTTCCAACATCAACTCAAACCACTTGAAACAACCATGATTTAAGATGTTCTAACAAGGTTTAATAACAAAACTTCCTTCCCCTAACCAACAACTATTTCATCCAGCAACCAAAAGAGGCAAGAATGGAAATTTCAACCATCAAACTTCAAGGAGAACAACTAAGAACTACCATGAAACAACTTACTAACATTGGATCTTAACTTAGTAAATCAAAGTAGCTTGCTTTTCCTTGATCACTCTTCAAGAACTCCTCTTACTCTTCTTTCTCTCCTTTAGTTGAAATAAGGGAGTCTTGAAAGGGGGAGGAATGTGTTAATTTAGGGCCAAAATATCCCAACTACCTTTATTTAATGTTATGCCATGTGTCACCTCCTTACTTAATCTTGAACTTTTCTCTTAATTACTTAAATCCAAATGTAATTAATTTCCCAAAAGTCAACATCCTCTCCAATCAATGCTTAACACTTGGTAACTTTAAATACTTTCCATTGGTGGCTTGACAAATGGCAAATTGTGGCCAAGTAAAGTGTAAGACTCTATTTCTTGCTTTATTAGTGTACCTTTGCTCCGAATTTAATTTTTTTTTTTTATAATTACAGTCTCTGGTCATTGTAATTATTTTCTATTAGATCTATAATTTATTCTTCTAATTTTTTTCCCAAAATGCCCTCTTTGGCTCAAACTCGAATTTCCATTAATTATATAAAAAGGAAAACTATTTTCCTTCTCATTATTGATTTTTCCACTTGTCAAAAGAATTAGGAAAAATCTTAGATATTTGAGAGTCTCTTTTTAATCCCATAATTTCTTATAATTCCTTGGAATATCATAAAAATTTTCTTGTGATTTTATTCTCCTTAGAAATATTTATTTGAAAATTTTCAAATAAAAGGCCTCAAATTAGCCTAAATTATCCTTAAATTCTTTTGTAATTTTTCTAAGGGTAATTTGATCATAAAACCAATTATACATCCTCATATAATTCTCAAGAAATATTATCCTTATTATTTCTTAATTTTTTGAGACTTAGAAATATTTTTTAATAATTATTTTTGACCAATTTTTCTTAATTAGTCAAACTTCCATAACGGACTTGGAAAATCATAATAATTATTTTCTATCAAAATTCTTCTATTTCTCCTTATTGATTTTGGCCCTTAAATGTTTAGAAATATTCTTAATTAACCTATTAGTGGATGTGACAATGTGTCCCTTAATTAAATGCAAGATGCCAACTCACAAGGACACCTGATCTAACATATGCAAGAATTGCTATTTTTTATTCAATAATTCATTCTTCTAAGTTTACCCTTCAAAAATTTGTATTATTCTAATTAGATCCTTCCCCTCTCTATTTGGCACCAATTTCATCAGAAAATTATGGAGAAATTTTGCCGTGCCAAGCTTATTACACTGTATAATCTCCTATTATCGGTTGAATTTTTCTTAGATCATGTTAAATCCACCACTTTCAAAACTTTATTTTTTCGTACCAATAGCTTCCTTTTGATGAGAAGAGATTCCCCTAATCTCTAATCTTTTAAATTAAAATTTTCCTGAAATCAATCTTCTACGAATAAAAATTAAGTTTTAAATATTTTTAAAGTTATCCTCTGCACTTTTTGAGGCCAGAAACAATTTCAAAATTCATAACAATTCCCCAATGAATTTTTCTAAATTTTTTATAAATTATTGAGGCCCCATAGTATTTTAAATAAACTTATTTGTCTAATTTTTCTTTAATTAGCCATATTTCTAAGAAAATACTGAAAATTCTAAATAAATTATTTTTATTCTGTCTTCATCCTTCAGCTCTCAAGTACTATTCCCTGCCCTTTATTCTATTTTTCATGATTTTCTAGGAATTTTTGGGAATTCCAAGTGTACCTTTTTACTCTGATTAATATTGACCAGATATTTTAAAAATGACAGTCCAGTTCTTGATCTGATCACAGTTCAAAAATTATTCCATCTATATTTCTACTACACTACTTGGCCCTTGATCAATTCTAATTTCCTCATTTTCCTAGTTAAAATTAAAAAGATATGATAGCTTTCAAATCAGTCCCTCTTTTCTTCATTTGTTTTATTTATATTCTGCTAAGATTTTACCAAATTTAGATGTGTTGCAATAGTATTTATTGATAATTGATTTGATTCTTTCTCCTAAATCTTCTTGATTAATATGAATAATGGTTTATTAAGGATATCCTCCTTGGATTTGATTGTTCATCTCTTGCTATTGATACCTTTTTTTTTTAAAGGAAAAAAAAAGATGGTGGTATGGCAGATCAATCTCTAACCCAAGAGACCAAACCTAATCAGGTCTAGCATCAGTTTTCTGTCAGGCTAAACCAAACCACAGGCACCAAATTGTAGCCTAAGATAAACTCAAACCAAAGCTCGGATTGGGGCATAACCTGGTCTGGTCTGGTCTGGTCTGGTCTTGTCTTTTTGCAGCCCTAGCTCTATGAATACCATGGGGGATGGTGGGTTTAAATAATCCCAAGTATGTGGTATTCCCCAATCCCAAGTTACTCTCAGTCCCTCATACCAAACATTGCAAAATAGGCAATGATAGTACCGATTCCAATGCTACCTCCCCCAATGGCATGTACCAAACAGGCCCTTAATACTTGGGTAAAAACCAAGTACTAGAACTTTCATATACCAGTCCTCACTAAGTGATCATCATGATAATCAAATCTGAACCATTTAAAATCTAAACTATCTGCCCATCATGACTCTTTTTATTTTAAATATTGTATTTATTAAAATAAAAAATTATTTAAATTGAATTTATACCATTCACAATTAACATGAATAGTCCATAGTAAAATGATGTGCTCCATCAATATACTCATCTCAGGAATATTAGTAAATAAAAAAATTTTGATATATAAAAGTATAAAGTGAGGCAGATATATTTCTTAATAGGATAATACTACCTTTGGTCACTAATATAAGAGATAAATAGTTAATCTGTAAATATTAGAAAAATTAGTTAAAGATAGTTATTTGTAATACTACCTCCGATCCTAAATATAAGACCTATTTTATACTCTAATTTACACTACAAAATGGATCTTATATTTAGGATCAGAGGGAGTAATTAAGTGTTGTTGTTATGAGTCAGTTGGATTAGTTTTAGCACGTGTCTAATTTCAATGACAACTTGTATAACTGATTGAGTATTAGTGAGGGATTATTAGCTTATAAATATCCCTTAGTTGTAAAGTCTACATTCAGTTGAAGAATAATATACAAGTTCTTTTCTCTTTCTTTTTCTCTCTCCTCTCTACTGCGTAACAATCTGGCATCAAAGTCGACTTTCAAGCCACTCTATTATGCCAAAAACAAGATTGGGTGAATGGATTAGTGATGTTGAGCATAAGTTGGATTTGTACGCCACTGTTATGGAATCTACTCATGTCCAATTGGAACAAAACTCCTTAGACAAAGGTAATTTGGAGACTTCAATTTCTTGCATTGAGAAATCTATGGGAGATTGAATAGCAAAGATTACTTTAATAGCTCACACTATACAGCTTGACTATGCTGGTGCTTCTTTGACTACTCCCAATTATAATCAGCATGTTCCTAGTTTGGAATTTATAGACCCTCTCATTCTCATTACACTCCTCTGACTAAACAAAGTCATGTTGAGTTTCCAACATTCGATGGCATAGATTTTAAAGGATGGGCTTACAGGTGCCAATAGTTCTTCACTATTGATGAAACTCTAACCAATCAGTGTATATGCCTTCTCAGTATTCATCTCGAGAAGAAGGCCCTAAAATGGCATCTTAACTTCATGGCGAAGTGGCAGGAATCTGAGATCTCTTGGGATGATTATTTCAAACAGATAGAAGTACGTTTTGCTAAATTACGTCAAATTTCTCTAATGGTAGAACTCTGGAATCTTCATATGACGCCTTCAATCAATGGTTATATTGATGCATTTGATGAAATCTTAACGGAGGTTGATATTCCCAAGAACATTGTTGTAGATCAATATTTAATTTGCCATAGATTTTTTTTAAACTATCTTCATTCCTAAACATGTTGTAGATGGCACGCCTTTAATAAAAGACATTCACTACTATGTTTAAGCATGCTCTGTCACATGTCCCTGGTCGCCACTCTATCCAGTATCGGGAATGTTTAGTTGGGGTTACAGGAAATCTCATATGATGTCCTTTGTCTTGAACAGTTTTACAAGTGATAAAGAAGGATCATTTGCCTCCTCAACTTCTTATAAAAAGCCTACTCTGACCTTGTCTAAGAAAGAAATGAAAGAATGAATTAAAAAAAAAAAGGCTCCATTACTGGTGCAATAATAAGTATACAAGTTCCTATAATTGTCGTAGTTCTCATATTATGATGCTTGTCATTTAACACGATGGCAAGGATGATTTTGTTGATGCTTCAGAGAGGTCTGACTTAAGCAAAGACTTAGATGAGGTTGATGCAACCATTATTGCGGCTAAGAGGCGTGAAGTTTGTTCTACCTTAAAGGTCAAAGGTTCTATCAAGAAACAGAGGGTCCTTATTCTAATTGATACAGGCAGTATACACAATGTGATTGATGCTATAATTGCTAAATTCTTACATTTAGCCATTCAAGAACAAGAGGGCTTAGGTGTCGTGATAGCAGGAGACCGACACACGACAATTAATAAATTTTGTCATAATTTCACTTGGACTATGGCTGATCATAAATTCTTTGATTCATTTTTGGTCATGGACTTAACAGGCTTTGATATGGTTTTAGGAGCCTAATGGCTTAAGAAGTTAGGCCGTATTATTTTGGATATGAATGAGCAATTCATGGCTTTTTACTTTGACCAAAGATATTTTGAGTTGACAGGTGTCATAAAAAGGGATTTACCACTAGATGAAGACATGTTATATCCATGTGATCTCTTAGTAGTACAACACATGTTTTTGATATAGATTATTGACCATGGTAATGGGTCTCTTATGTCTCTTTCAGAGGATTTGATCTTATCTACTCCTCAATGGTAACAACTTGACAAACTTTTCCTTTCTTTTCAGGATGTTTTTTTTAAGCCTCAATTGTTGCCACCATCTTGTGCCTTTGATCATCAAATGTTTCATAATGGTATTATTTAGGAAAGCCATAGCCTTTTTGTTGCCCCAGTTATGTTAGTTCAAAAGAAGGATAGTGTGTGGCATTTTTGTGTGGACTATTGCAAACTGAATGAGAACACAATCAAGAATAAGTTCCTTATTCCTCTGATTGAAGAGCATTTGAACAAACTACATGGCACCCATTATTTTTCAAAATCGGATCTGCATGGAAGCTATAACCAAATTCAGATGGATCCTTAAGATGTTCATAAAATGGCATTTTGTACTCATAAAGGGCTTTTGAATTTTTGGTGATGCCCGTTGATCTCATTAACGCACTAGCTATATTTCAAGGTAAGATAAATTCTATTTTTAAGGCTTTTTTGTGAAAATTTATCCCTTTTTGCAATATGTTAATCTGTAGTAAGACTTGGGAACTCTATTTGGATCATCTTACTTAGATCTTAACTCTATTATGGAAGCATACTCTTTTTGCCAAAGTTTCCAAATGCACTTTTGCAGCTTCTTAAGTGGAATATTTGGGCCATTTAATTTTTGGTAAAGGAGTGGAGGATCCTGGATCAAAAAATTGAAGCTGTGACTTCATGGCCCATTCCCAAATCTATTAAGATTGTTTGTGGCTTTCTTGGGCTTTGGGGCACCACAGGAAGTTTGTTCACAATTATGGTTTATCTCTAAACCACTTTCTGACCTACTCAAAAAATGGAAACAATTCTACTAGTCTTAGGAAGCTAAGAATGCTTTTCATGCATTAAAAAGGTTTATAACTTTTACACTCATGCTTGCCTTACCAAATTTTGCAGTCAGATTTGTACTTGAAATAGATGCTTTAACCATTGGCTTAGGTGATTGATCGATGTGCCGGACTGTCACCTTTCAGATCATCAAGAAAGAGAGTTGTATCAGATAAAATGCAGTATAGGATGCAACTGGTCATTCTTCTCGAGGAGCTTGTTATTGGAAATCCTAGTCTAAATTGGGTTTCAAAAACATTGTAAAAAGGGGGTTTTGGTTGTTCTAAAAGTAGTGCAACAAATGCAAAGTGCAGAAAATTAACTATTTTTGGTATTTTGAATGAATGAAGAAATGTTTTGTATTAAAAGGGAATTATGGTTAGATAGTCTTTTGATAATGAAAGCTCAGCTATCACTACTCTTTAGAATGATTGGGAGTTTGGAAAACCTCTAAGTCTGAAGAAAACCCCAAGTAATCACTTAGGTCCAATGTCTTAATTAATGAAAACTCATTTTAATCAAAGTTAATTAACACCTCTTAAGACACTGCTGAAAACCACTTAGAGTGTAAATGAATGAATGATGCAAATGCCCTCTGAATGTCAATCGATAGCCATAGAATACCAAGCACTTACATTAATCAACAATTATCACTAATAATCAAACTGAACATAAGGATTCAAACTGAAATATTAAAATAGATTAATCAACATTAACATCATCCAATCCAAATACAATAAAATAGTCTCAACACAAGATTTACAATCATAAACCAAGTTTGATACAAGTGTAGAAAGTTCCTAAATCTAGAAAAATTCAACACAGTATTAAACAATGATTTAGACTATAGAAAGAAAACTCCCCAATTAAGTCCTTGAGCTCAAGCTTTGTCTTCCATAACCAAGAGGCTAAGGGTTTAGCCTCTCATGCCTTCAAACCAATCGCAATCGCTCCAGAAATGAATAGTCATAGTTAAAGCTAAAAATGAGGTTGGAAAAATGGAGAAGAAGGGTGTTGGAGTGGTTTGATCGGTTTAGAAATGCAGAAAAATGATGAAGAGATGGAGAAAAATAGAAGTTTTGGGTGTAGGATGTAACACCTTACATTTGCATCCTTATATTATGCCAAGTTAAGATATTCGGAAGCGCAATCTCAGGTTATTGGGCGGAAAAATCTGAGTTTAAAAATTTCTTTTCCCACATTACTATTCACTGTAACCTTAAACTAGGCATAACTTTGGATGAACATAACTAATTTTAGAAAAATTGAAACAAGGTCATTCCAAGTGTCACTCGAAGCTCTTAACATCATCTATCAAGGAAAAATAACCTTAGGTTCCACTTTAATCAGAAATACATCCGATTTTAATTTCAAAAAGTACTGTTCATTTGGTAATTGTTTTATTTTCCAGGATTTTTGCCTAACTTCGGAAAGGTATAACTTCTTGCACAGAGCTCCGATTGTGATACTTTACCACTCATTTTAAAGGGAAAAATAAAATCTATTTGCATACCAAATTTCAGGGAAAAATTCAACTATTTGACCAGGGTCTTAATTAGTCAAAGTTTGGTCAAACTTAGACCATTTTTATCCCCCTTTTTCACTAATTCTAGCACCATTTCGTTTTTCACTATAAGCATACCATATTCGCAAGTAAAGCTACTCTACCATTTAGAAGAGAAAAATGACCCTATTTTACCCCTTAAACAGCAAAATACAATGCATGACTCAATGTAATCAAATGGATATAAATGCACACATAATGAGGGTAAAATTGTTGCAAAACATCAGAAAACACTTGAGAAAACCATATAAAGATTGGGTTCTATCACTCCCCCACACTTAAACCTTTATACTCCTGGACAAAGATTTGAATCATTCTGAAGAAAGTACAGCTACAATTAAAGAGACTAATATGTTCAAAAGTGATCTCAAGAGCTAATCGATCAACATCTTTTAGGAATACAAAAAATGATAAAATGAACAATGCCAAGTAATCAAATACAAGATGCAATTGACTCAAAATGCATGAACAACAGAGATTTGCTCACAAGTTTGAATCGCTTATCTCTCCTCATTGGGATTCTTTTCTCTCAACTATCCAAGTAGCAAACATTCTACCATAAGCTTGTAATGACCCTAAAGTATCCACTACCATTCAGCATCCATGTAAAGAATCAAGAGGACTTTTGGGGTTATAGTGATGGGAAGGCTAAATGGAATCAAAAGGGAAAAAAAAATGAAATCGAGTGCCAAGAATTAAAGAAATGTGAGTTAAGTACATCTATTTCTAGTCAAGGAAGTTCATATCCCAATCTTCTATCACCAAGGGAATACTTTATTCAACTTCATTTTGCTGTGATAGCTTATGTGTATAAAAGGAGTATTTCCTCACTCTTTTGTGTGTGTGTGTGTTTTTTTTTCCAAACTGAAATAAAAGGAAAATTACCAATTAAGATAGATGAAGACCAGGAAATCATAATTTCTGAGACGAATTCAACTCAATTAACATCGTTGTTCAAAACACTCTAAGTGGTAGACAAAATAAAGGAAGTGTAGGCTCAAAAATGGTCAAGCAACAGATAAATGGTTGTGGGTTGTGTTTGGGTAGAAAGGTGTAGAAAAGAATGCCTCCATCATATTCAAAATCATAAATGCACATGTAATTTTGACCAAGAGCTAAAACAAGTTCTAGAGAATGTAAACCACATGAATGATCACTCAATATAGGAAATAAGGCTCAAGAATATCCTTCCAATAAGGGTTTCATATCTCTGTTACTCATACAAGAAGTTTCAATAAATATGCACTAGTCACAAGGCATTAAGACACTTATCACAAAAGTAACCCAATAGATGAGGATTAAAAGATCACGATAATCACTTGAGAACATACTTGACTCCGAAAAGTGACTATAAATTCTTCAGGAAAAAACAAATCCTTTTCAAAATCCAAGATGCTTAAAAATCCAAGGATGGCACGGTTTTCAAGAAAAAACTATTTGATGCAATGAGGGTATATGAAAAAGGCAACAGTTTGCTTGAAAAAGATGCAAAGATAGCTTAAAAAGGTTCCTCCTACATAGCAATGCCAACAAGCAAAGAGAAGGGTAGCAGTGCTCAGAAAAGAGTCCAGGTCGCAACCTGAATCAGTGAGGTCGTGACCTGTGCACACAGAGGCACGAAATCAGGAAAGGGAAACGAGGTCACGACCTGAAAACAGTAAGATCGCGACCTGGGATCACAGAGAGAATCCCCTCACCAAAATTACTCTTCAAGTTGCAACCTGAATCAGTGAGGTCGCAACCTGAAGTCACAGAAGCTACCAAAGCAAAAAAATTTCAAACTAAAGCCATAATTAACAAGTGAAGACCCTTTCAGCAAGCATCAAATGATCCAATTCATAGCAATTCAACATCTACAATCAATTCAAAGCCAAATAAAGATGATGAAAGATTGGAGTTTTGAGAGAAAACAATAACCATAGAGATGATGCGACAAAGCAAAATGAAATGCTCCCTTACACTCAGACTTGACAGTGTCCGCATTGTCAACGGAAAAGGGAAAAGAAAGCAGCAACTACAAAAGAGAAGGAAACACAAAATAGCCATTGCAGAAAAGTTAAGATACAAAAGAGTTAAGCCTTCAGTTACAGACATCAAGGAAAAACAAAAATCAAAGAAAAACTAAAAAGAAAGGGAAGACTATTCTCAGTCTTCTACTCCTCCTCTCTCTTCTTCGCCAGTATCCCCTCCTGCCTGGATATCTCCTTCTCCTATCTCAACATCAGTAGTAGCAATACCAGCACCAGCACCAGATGATTGTCCTGGACCCTCACTAAAATAATTGGCGGCAGGAATGGTGTTCTCCCAGAAAGCCCGCTCATACTCGTGGGGGAAATTGACCTTAAGAGCCCTGGCCATCTCCAACATTAGGGGATCCAAAAACCTCTGCCTTTTAAATTCATAAGACATGGAGATAGCTTTGTATGCATCGAACTCCTCACTTAGGTTGGTCACTTAGTGAGTGAGTTCGATAATCTGATCATTCAAGGAGGTGAGGTTGAGACTAGAGCCACCCTCAGTTGCCTCCTCTTCTTGACCTTCCCCAATCAACCTTTTTCCTCTCTTTCTTTCTCTGTTGGTGATAAGTCTCATTATTTGCATACATTTCTAGCCCTAAACACATACTTTTGCCATCTATATTTACATACTTTGGGCATAATTAGCTTCTATTGTGTATAAGAGTTGGTGAGAAGAATTATGAGGTTTTGCAGGTGTTTTTACATGCTTTTATATGATTTTGTATGTGTGTACTTTTGATCCCTGCTTGGGTGTGAATTTCAGGGAGTCTCAGTGCTGTCCGAGGCGCCGCAACAGATATGAGAAGGCGCCACGGCGGATTTCCAAGTGACTCTCAGTGAAAGGCGCCGCGGCGGATGATCAGAGGCACCACGACGGATTGATGTCTACATGAAGCGCAGGATCACTAATCAAAATGGCACCGTATAGGCCAGGCGCCACGGCGGATGGACAAAGGCACCGCGGCGGATGACCGAAATTTCTAGATTTAAAAGCTAAAGTCGCGCGCTTCAGCGAGGGAATCAGATTTCAGTTGCTCATTCTCCCTCTAACGCGATTTTCTTGCTCTCTCCGCCCTCTCTCATTTCTCTCTTCCATTTTCGTCCAATTTTATCAATTTCCACCGATCAACCATGGATCTTTCATTAATTCTTGCTGTTTCTACCCTAATCCAGAGTATGAGTAGCTGAAATTCCAAGTTCTTCTAGCAATGAAGCTGACCTGAGTTCATGGAGCTAAACAGGGAGTCATTCAGATCTAGTTTCTACTTTCTATTCTAAGGTTCATTTGTTTCAGTTGAACAATTGTGGTTAGAATGAAGGTTGGATGATTAGATTTATATTTCTTGGGATTTAGATCTGATTGAACATTCAGATGTGAGTTGTGTCCTTTAATTCAGTTGAATAGAGGATTCTCTGTTGATTTGTAGATCTAATTCGTTTACTTGAACTGTTGTTCTGTAAATCTGAATTTTGGTTGAATATACTGATGATTCACAGTTGTGGTCATCCTTAGAGAATTGTAACTTGCTTCTTAAGTGTTCTTGTCAATTGATTTTCCTTCTCACAGAACAAGATAATGAATCTAGTAAGATAAGTTGTTTCTGATCTGTGTTAGGAGAGATTTGAGCAGTAGCTGAATCTACCCATTTAATTGACATTAAGAGACTCCAAATTATAAGATTGAACAAGGAAGGTTGGATAAATTGCTAGGGGAACTACTTTCTCTTATCTGAATCTCATTTGCAATTTACCTTTCATTAGATTTGTTTCTTGTTTTGATTTCTCTTTTCTAAACTCAAGCTCTCATCTTGGTAATTTGATAATTAAAAGTGAATTGTTAAGAATTAAAATACAACTTAAGGTTCCTTGAGAAAAATGACCTAGGTAGTGCCTCACTTGCTGCATTTCCCTAGTAAAACTTTAATTACCTAGCGACAAGGTATATCAAATTGGCACCGTTGCCGGGGAGCCTTACTTGTTGAGGTTCTAAGCAATTCACTGGTGTGCCAAGAAAAATTTTTATATTTGAAAACCCAAAACTTTATAAAAAGTAGCTATAGTGTTTTTGAGTTGTGTTTGCATTTTCACTCTTGTGCTTTGTTGTTGAGTAGTTTCCCTTATTGCTGTGTTCCAAATTCATTCCATAGGTTGTCAAGGAGTTAACACAATTTGGTAGGCTGTGAATTGTTTGAATCCTTGCTGAAGCAACCTTTTTCCTTTTAGTTGTTCTTCCACTAAATCTAGTGATGGTTGATTGTTTTTATGTTTTTGAGATCTTTTCTTGTTGAAAAATTAATACCATTGTGTTAAGGGTTCAATTTACAGGAGTGAAGGTGTGAACAGTGTCAGAAGCTGCTGCAGAATTCGTCCACCTGGTTTATCAGTACCAGGCGCTGCGACGGATATCATCAGGCACCGCAGCGCCTTTCACAGAATCAATTCTGCAACAAGCGCCGCGGCGGATTTCACCAGAGGCTGCAGCGCCTGTCCGATTTCAGCTCGGCACTCATCTCTGTCATAGAGGCCGCGGTGGATCTGTGAAGGGGCCACGGCGGATTTCACCTGATTCCCTCTTAACTTTTTGTTCCCTCTCTGACTTCTTTCTTTTGTCTAATTGCTTTTTCACATTTATTTTATTAGTCTATTCTCTTGTTTTTTAGTTGCATGTCCCAGGATAAGGCTCTTATACCTTTTGATTGGGAAATCAATAGAACTCTTAGGCAAATCAAGAAAACCAAACAAATAGCTGAGTCTAGTAAGCAACCTATAGTGAGTGAACCTTCTCCTCAAGTTGAAACTTGCTCTTCCTCAGAATCTGAATCTACTTTAGGAGGGTTTATAGACAATCATTTTGTGATGGATCAAAATAATAACAATGCTCAAACTGAGAGAGGTGATGCCACAAATAGACCTCAAAATGAAAGGCAAGCTGAAAATGTTCTCCATAATGCTAATCTTCAATTGAATAGAGATGAGGAGAATAGGAGCATTAGAGAAATTAATAACTCAAGTGTGAACTGTGATCCATGTGGTTTTTATAACTTTGAAGCTGATTTTGAACTTAAAGGTACCTTGATTAATACCTTACCAAGATTTCTTGGTCTTGCAGGGGATGATCCATATAGACATCTTCAAACATGCATGCGGTTGTTCCTCTATGAAGCCCCATGGTGCTCAATTGGAAGATGTGCTAAGGAGAGCTTTCCACTTCACATTAGAAGGAAATGCCAAAGAATGGTTGCAAAGTCTACCTCAGCACTTCACAACACTCACATGGGAACAACTAAAGAAGGCCTTTTTAGAGAAATACTTTCCTGCATCAAGTACATCTAAATTGAGGAAGGCTATCTATGGAGTTCAACAAGATAGTAGAGAGACCTTGTATGAGAATTGGACAAGATTTCTAGCTATGCTTTCTAAATGTCCAAATCATCAAATCAGCAAGTCTAATCTAGTCCAGTATTTCTATGAGGGTTTGCTATCTCATCACAAGAACACAATAGATGCTGCAGCCCATGGTTCATGTTTGATTTGACTCCTCACAATGCTTGGGAATTACTGGAAAGATGGCTAACAACAATCAACAATTCAGCACAAGGGATAACCAATCTGTTAATGAGATTTTGAGGTCAAATCCTACTAACTTTGACTCTCAATTTGCTGCCTTATCAGAAAGGATGGACAAGAGAATGACTAGGATGGAGCAACTCTTGTCAACTAAACAATGTGGTGCTATGGGAACATCTCAAGCCTTGGTAGCTCCCTCTTGTGACTCCTGTGGTTCTATGATGCATTGTACTGAATCTTGCCCTTCTCAATTTGAAGAAGTGTCAGCCATGTATCAACAAAGATCCGGTCAATATCAGCAAAGGAATCCTTTCTCCAACACTTATAATGAAGGATGGAAGGATCATCCCAATTTTAGATGGGGAGGAGGAGAGAACAACAAGAGAGGTTCATGCAGAATAGGTTCCAGCAACGTCAACATTCAGAACAAGCTATGGTTCCTTCCCAAACTACTCAAGAAGTTGGTAATTCAAGGAATGATGACATGTCCCTTTGTTGAAAAGCATGAACAGTATGAATGCTAATCTCAGTGCTATGGCATCTCAAATGGACAGAATTGATAAGCATACCACTGCATCTGATGCAAGAATGGCTGCTATAGAGAATAGGGTTGAACAATGGGAGACTAAGACTGCAAATTTGGCTAACTTTGTTACCCAAATTTCAGATAATTTCAGCAGTTTTCAAGCAAAAACAAGTGGAGCTTGCCTTCCAATACTGTGATTAATCCCAAGTCATTGAATGCCATAAATTTGAGAAGTGGAAGAAAGGTGACATTCAATAGAATGATGAAGAATCTGACTTGGATGAAGATCATTACACTAAGGGGAACTCTGTCCAGAAAAAGAAACCACCAAGTGTGGAATCTGAAAGCTTAAGAGAGAAGCAACTTCTGCAAGCAAGAAAAGAAGCCGGATTAGAAGTGTAACTACTGAAGGTTGCACAACTAAAGCTGGCCCTTCAACTCAGGATGATAAAGGAGTTCATGAAGCACCATTAGGAGAAATTTGGAGCAACCTTCTTCAAAGATTTCAGAGCCTAACCAGGACAATGGAAAGATTGAGCAAGAGAAAGTTGAAGATTCTCACAAGAGCAACAAACCGGGAAGTCAAGGTAAGGAGGTAAGCTTGAAAGATCTACCTTTTCCTAGAGCTTTTATGTTTGGGCAGAAGGTTGCAAAAGAAAAGCAAAATAAAGAAGTCTTAGATTTCTTTAGTAAAGTAGAAATTAACATTCCTTTGCTAGATTTGTTGAAGAAAGTGCCTGAATATGCAAAATTCTTAAAAGACATTTGCACTAATAAAAGAAAGTTTAAAACTAATGAATTGGTGCAAGTTGGCCCTAATGTTTCAGCCCTTTTTAAAGCTCAATTACCTGTGAAATGCCAAGATCCAGGAGCTTTCTCCATTCCTTGTCAAATTGGTAAGTTTCATATCTCTAAAGCTTTGCTAGATTTGGGTGCTGCTATTAATGTGATGCCAAGTTCTGTTTATTATGCTTTGGGAGTTGAAATCATGAAACCTACAAGTGTCTTAGTGCAACTAGCTGATAAGTCTATTAGGAATCCCAAGGGAATCTTAGAAGACATTTTGGTTCAAGTAAAAGACCTTGTATTTCCTGCTGATTTTTATGTGCTAGATATGACTAATGAGGCCATAAGTGAAAGCACATTAATTTTGGGTAGACCATTTCTAAGAACTGCCAATACCATGATTTGCATGAAAGATGGAATTATAAAAATGGAATTTGGTGGTCAAGAAATTCAATTTAACATGTATGAGATGATGAAACATCCACATGAGGATTATTCTCTGTTGGGGCTTAATATGATTGATGTGTCACTTGAAAATGAGTGTGAATCTATTTTTGAGCATGATAGCAATGATGATACTGAAGATTCTTTCGTTTCTTTCTCCTCCATATATTCTCCTTCATCTTCTTTTTCTTCACACCTTGATGATGTGCCTAGCATTGATTCTAAAATTGATGGCTGGCTTTCCACTTGGAGTGAGTTGTCTTCAGTTTCATCCATTAAGTCTTCCATTGATGCTAATTCCACACTGTCAAGTGATGAACAACTTGCAAAAAGATTGCTTGTAGATTTCTCAACAGCACAAGAGAGTGAATCAACTCCTATACAAGAAAGGGAAGGTGAAAGGCACAAGACTCATGATTGCAAGGCTAGCCCAATTCTCATGGATGAACCCCCATTCAAGGAGCATGAAGCTGAACTTTCTGAACAACAGGATTTGTCTTTAAATTCTTATCACATTTTGTATTCCAATCCTGTTTACAAGTCACTTGATCTTAATTTCTTTAACTATGCAGAACTGGAACACTTCTTGGGAATCATGCGAAGTGTAGCTGCTCCCAACCCTAAGAGATTAAGCATGACACCAACCAAATTTGCCGAAATATACAGCATAGGGAGTGCACTTTTGCAATCTAATTTTACTTGTGAAATTGGAATTCCTCAAGATTATTCTGCATCTAACTTTGAGTTCTCACATGGATTTACAAATGTTTTGAATGCATTGTTGCAGGGACCAATCAAGGAGCGTTACTCACATGAGGATGAATGTACAACTGCAGTTTTTGGTATTGAAGCTTTGAAGCAATCAAAAATAATTGCACTACCTTGGAGCTCAAGAAACTGATACCCTCAGTAGTTCAACCT
This sequence comes from Neltuma alba, assembly GCF_004799145.2. Classification (NCBI taxonomy): domain Eukaryota; kingdom Viridiplantae; phylum Streptophyta; class Magnoliopsida; order Fabales; family Fabaceae; genus Neltuma; species Neltuma alba. The sequence continues at coordinate 769,853 of NW_021635235.1, forward strand.
CCTGAATTGGAGCTTAAACCCTTGCCATCAACATTAAAGTATGCATATTTAGCTGAGAATGAAAGACTACCGGTGATAATCTCTAACTCTTTGACTGATCTTGAAGAGTCTCAATTACTTGCTGTTTTGAAAAGGTATAAAAGTGCAATTGGGTGGTCTCTAGCAGATATTCCCGGTATTAATGCTTCAATTTGCACTCATAGAATATTGTTAAATGAAAATGCAAAACCCATAAGACAACCTCAAAGAAGACTTAACCCACTCATACTTGATGTTGTTAAAAAGGAAGTAACAAAGCTGCTTAGTGCTGGTATCATATACCCTATTTCAGATAGTGAGTGGGTAAGTCCAGTTCAGGTTGTTCCAAGAAAAGTGGGATCACTGTGGTTAGGAATGAGAAAAATGAATTAATCCCCACTAGAATCCAGAATTCTTGGCGTGTTTGCATTGATTATAGGAAGCTTAATGATTCTACAAGAAAAGATCATTTTCCCCTACCCTTTATAGATCAAATGCTTGAAAGATTAGCTTGTAAATCTCACTATTGTTTCCTTGATGGTTTCAGTGGCTATTTTCAGGTTCCCATTGCACCTCAAGATCAAGAGAAGACTACATTCACTTGTCCCTTTGGCACATTTGCATATAGAATAATGCCATTTGGACTATGTAATGCACCGGGCACATTCCAAAGGTGTATGCTATCTATCTTTAGTGATTTGCTAGAGAATGGGATTGAGGTGTTTATGGATGACTTTACCATCTATGGAAATAATTTTGATGAATGCCTAGTGAACTTAGAAAAAGCTCTATCTAAATGTGTTGAAAAGGACCTTATCCTAAATTTTGAAAAATGTCACTTTATGGTCAACAAGGAATAGTTCTAGGTCACCTAATTTCTGAAAAGGGAATAGAGGTAGACAAAGCAAAAGTTGAAGTAATTTCATCTCTACCCTATCCAACAAATCTTAAGGAGCTTAGATCTTTCCTAGGCCATGCTGGATTTTATAGAAGATTCATAAAAGATTTTAGTAAAGTGACTTTTCCAATGTCCAAATTACTGCAAAAAGATGCTTCCTTTGATTTCACTGATGAGTGTAAAATGTCTTTTGATGAGATTAAATCCAGATTGACTTCTCCACCTATTTTGACTTGCCCTAATTGGAATTTACCATTTGAATTGTGTTGTGATGCCTCTAACAATGCAGTGGGTGCAGTTTTGGGACAAAAGGATGGTAAGGCTTCCAAAGTTATTGCTTATGCTTCAAAAACTCTAGATAAGGCTCAAACTAATTACACAACTACTGAAAAGGAGCTCTTTTCTATTGTTTTTGCATTAGACAAGTTTAGACCTTACCTAATTAACTCTAAGGTTACTGTTTTCACTGATCATTCTGCTGTCAAGTATCTTTTCAGCAAGCCACAATCCAAACCGAGGCTCTTAAGGTGGATGTTGTTGATTCAAGAGTTTGATATTGACATCAAAGACAAACCTGGAGCAGAAAATGTGGTGGCTGACCATCTAAGTCGCTTACCAGAAACTACAAGGGGAGTAATTGATTCAGATCTTGTTTGTGATGAGTTTAAGGATTGTTCTGTTTCTGCCTTGTCTCTATTGGAACCTTGGTATTGTCACATTGTCAACTTTTTAGTTGCTGGTCTAATTCCTCCTTCATTGTCTCATTTTCAGATGCAGAAGATTAAAAGCGAGTCTAAACACTACATTTGGGACCCTCCAATCCTTTGGAAGGTATGCAGCGACCAAATCATTCGAAGATGTGTGCCAAATGAAGAATTTCAAGACATCCTGCATGCTTGCCACTCTCAAACTTGTGGAGGTCATTTTAGTGCTAACAAGACTGCAAGAAAAATATTGGAAGCTGGTTTGTATTGGCCATCACTCTTTAAAGACTCTTATGAGTATTGCAAGAATTGTGATATTTGTCAAAGATTTGGTAGCCTAACTAAGAAACATGAATTACCCCAACACCCAATGCTTTTCTGTGAGGTATTTGAAGTATGGGGTATTGATTTTATGGGCCCCTTTCTTCCTTCTATGGGTTTTACATACATTCTTCTTGCAGTTGATTATCTTTCAAGATGGGTAGAGGCCATAGCAACCAAAAAGAATGATGCTGCCACTGTTTTAAAATTTCTGAAAAATAACATCTTTTCTAGATTTGGCATTCCTAGAGCAGTAGTTAGTGATAATGGCACTCATTTTTGTAATAAATTGCTACAAGGGTTATTCACTAAGTATGGTGTAACACATAAGACATCCACACCTTATCATCCCCAAAGTAATGGGCAAGCTGAAAATGCAAATAGAGAAATCAAGAAGGTGTTGGAACGCATAGTTAAACCATCTAGGAAGGATTGGAGTGCCAGATTAGATGATGCTTTGTGGGCATATAGAACTGCATTTAAAACCCCAATAGGCATGTCTCCTTATAGATTGGTTTATGGTAAGATGTGTCACCTACCGGTTGAGATTGAACATAAGTCTCTTTGGGCTGTAAAAGCATGTAACCTTGATTTTGATTCTGCTGGTATGGAAAGATTATTGCAATTACAGGAACTTGAAGAGTTGAGACTTGAAGCATATGAGAATTCCAGGTTCTACAAGGAGAAGACGAAGATGATCCATGACAAGCAAATTTTAAGGAAGACTTTCAAGGTTGGAGATAAAGTGTTGCTGTACAAAGCACGATTCACATTTAAACCTGGGAAGCTGAGCACTAGATGGGAAGGACCATACTTGGTCACTAAAGTCCACAAGTTTGGCATGATAGAGCTGCTAGATGAGAAGAGCAGTAAGACTTTCAAGGTCAATGGCCACCTGCTCAAAATTTACAAGGAGAATTTTGATCCACCATAATTCCAGGTTGTCCCCTTCCTTACACACTTTAGTCTGTGTTTATTTGATTATTATCATTCTTGAACTCCATTTTTGAACAAGTGTGGGGGAGGGCATAACTAGTAGCAAGTGTAGGTTGTTTTTAGTTTGTTTAATGTGTTCTGTTGTTTCCTTCCATTCCTTCCTTTACCATTTTTCCTTGCTATCTTTTGTTCAAATTTGCATTGAGGGCAATGCAAGGATCAAGTGTGGGGGAGTGAATGTTGTGTTTTTGTGTGTTTTGTGTCTTTTGTAGAACCTCAGTTTTCAAAAACTTTTTGAAGGTTTAAGCTTGCTTCAGGAATTCTAATGTTACATTTGTGACTGATTTGATTTGGAAATTAAATATCCTGAAGTGAAATTTTCTAATGCATAGAGATTAAGCATGATGTGTTCTTTAGCTGAAGTGAATGAATATGGAAGACAAAGCCTAGTTGGAAGGATTCTTTGAGCCTTTATATTCATTTCTGGTGTGTGCATTCACTTAGTTCTTATGCTCTCTAGAACTTGTCTTAGTTCTTAATCAAGATCACATGTAACATTAGTACTCTTGAACATGATTGAGGCATTCATTCAAATTAGCTACTTAGACCAAATGGCCAAACCCCTACATGAGTTATCCCTTGTTACCCATTTGAGCCTTTTAGTTGAATTTTTCCATTCATTTCACTCTCAATTATAAAACTTCTTTCCTACAAGGATGCATATTTCATTTCATTCATTCTTTTCAGAATTCACTAGCATTTTGATGGATTCAATTAATGGATTGATTGAGGAAGTGCATACTTGAGCTAAAAAAACTGAAAGAGAAAAAGAAAAGAAGAAACATGTGAAATATATAAAAAAAAAAAGAAAGAGAATAGAAAAGTTGAAAATAAATGAAAAAGCAAGAAAGGAAAAGAAAGTGGGAATAAAAGCATCTTTATAGCTTAAGAATTCAAGATCAAGAAATCAACCCTTAAATTGAACATTACTAATGCTATTGAATTCTACACATTGATTCACATATTATCTCTATCCTTCTATGCATTCTTGTGCATTTCTTCCTCACCCTTACTTTACAAGCCATAAAAGTCCTCTTGATTCTTGAGCACTTATGTATTTAGGTGGTGGAAAGGTAGAGCTATTACAAGCATATGGTAGAGCATTTGAATAAGTGAATTGAGTGAAAGAACCTTTAATATTTGTGAATTGAGCGATACACTAATTCCCTTGTGTGATCTTCAATATCTTATTCACTTAGAATAAATTACATATCATTGCTTGATTTCTTTGCACTAGAATGTTCCATAGATGGATGTTGGTTGAAGAATCATTGTTGGCTGCAGTTGTAACCAGAACTTTTGAGCTTGCTTATTCCTTTCTCTCATCCTTCTCTTTCACAATATGTTTAGACTTGATTTGCTCAGGAGTGCAAAAGCTAAGTGTGGGGGAGTTGATAAGTCTCATTATTTGCATACATTTCTAGCCCTAAACACATACTTTTGCCATCTATATTTACATACTTTGGGCATAATTAGCTTCCATTGTGCATAAGAGTTGGTGAGAAGAATTATGAGGTTTTGCAGGTGTTTTTACATGCTTTTATATGATTTTGTATGTGTGTACTTTTGATCCCTGCTTGGGTGTGAATTTCAGGGAGTTTCAGTGTTGTCTGAGACGCCGCAGCGGATATGAGAAGGCGCCACGGCAGATTTCCAAGGGACTCTCGGTGAAAGGCACCGCGGCAGATGATCAGAGGCGCCACGGCGGATTGATGTCTACATGAAGTGCAGGATCACTAATCAAAACGACACCGTATAGGCCAGGCGCCGCGGCGGATAGACAAAGGCGCCGCGGCGGATAGACAAAGGCGCCGCGGCGGATAACCGAAATTTCCAGATTTAAAAGCTGAAGTCGCGCGCTTCAGCGGGGGGAATCAGATTTCAGTTGCTCATTCTCCCTCCAACGCGATTTCTTGCTCTCTCCGCCCTCTCTCATTTCTCTCTTCCATTTTCGTCCAATTTCATCAATTTCCACCGATCAACCATGGATCTTTCATCAATTCTTGCTGTTTCTACCCTAATCCAGAGTATGAGTAGCTGAAATTCCAAGTTCTTCTAGCAATGAAGCTGACCTGAGTTCATGGAGCTGAATAGGGAGTCATTCAGATCTAGTTTCTACTTTCTATTCTGAGGTTCATTTGTTTCAGTTGAACAATTGTGGTTAGAATGAAGGTTGGATGATTAGATTTATATTTCTTGGGATTTAGATCTGATTGAACATTCAGATGTGAGTTGTGTCCTTTAATTCAGTTGAATAGAGGATTCTCTGTTGATTTGTAGATCTAATTCATTTACTTGAACTGTTGTTCTGTAAATATGAATTTTGGTTGAATATACTGATGATTCACAGTTGTGGTCATCCTTAGAGAATTGTAACTTGCTTCTCAAGTGTTCTTGTCAATTGATTTTCCTTCTCACAGAACAAGATAATGAATCTAGTAAGATAAGTTGTTTCTGATCTGTGTTAAGAGAGATTTGAGCAGTAGCTGAATCTACCCATTTAATTGACATTAAGAGACTCCGAATTATAAGATTGAACAAGGAAGGTTGGATAAATTGCTAGGGGAACTACTTTCTCTTATCTGAATCTCATTTGCAATTTACCTTTCATTAGATTTGTTTCTTGTTTTGATTTCTCTTTTCTAAACTCAAGCTCTCATCTTGGTAATTTGATAATTAAAAGTGAATTGTTAAGAATTAAAATACAACTTAAGGTTCCTTGAGAAGAATGACCTAGGTAGTGCCTCACTTGCTGCGTTTCCCTAGTAAAACTTTGATTACGTAGCGACAAGGTATATCAGTTGGATTTAGAGGCAACATAGCATCTGGTCATGAGAGGGTCCAAGAGAGTGTCAGACTTGCGCGTTGGTATGTCATGTGCTGCACACAGATTAGTGATCAAGTGCGGAAACACCATAAGGGTTCAGACATTATTGATACAGCGATCAATCTAGTCCAAGGCAATAATGGGGATGTTAACTGGCTGCATGGTCATCAGGAGATGAAGCAGAAGTGCACCTTCTTCAGAAACATCAGAAATATGGGCCGATGACATCACATTATAAACCATGAAGTTCAGCAAAATCCTAGCTTCATCATTCATGTGCTTGCGCTCAAAAAATTTCCGCACACTCTCCTTTATAGTCCACCCAATGTCTCCTGTCCCAATGGTTTGGAAGACCTGTGCCCAGGGGACTTTAGTAAGCCTGATCTTCTATCATTGGTATTTACAAACAGCGACATCAGGCAAATTGTAGAACTTCTCAACAACCTCCCAAGTTAAGAAACATTTACTGCTTCAAAATATGATCCCCCTGTGTCCGTCCAGAGTAGCACAAGTGTAAAATGCTCTCACCAATGTCAAATTAGCCTTGTTCCTCTTCTTCATAAGTTCCTGAAGGCCCCTTTGTTAGGCAAGCTCATAGAAATGGTATTGCTACATTTGTGGAAAATATCACTCCTGAACCACCCCTTTGTGGGCAAATAACTCCACCGCTTCCTTTCTTGAAAGTCTGGTCTCTTCACGAGGGTGAAGCTTCTTCTTCGAGCTTGAAGACTCGGGGTTCTTGGTGCGACGCATCTGGGTGCAGAGCAAACAACCAACAAGCAACCAAAGTAAACACACAAAACAAATAAACCTAAGAAAAGAAACTAAAAACTACACTAAGCCCAAAAACCAAGCACTCCCCCTCACTAGGCCTACATTTACCCATTGCCAGTGTCACATCCAGTAATATGGCAACTAGGGATAAGGATATTCCTAAATATTTAAAGGTCAAAAATGACAAGGAGAAACAGAAGAATTTTGGTGGAAAATAATTATTATAGTTTTCCAAGCCAATTATGGAAAGTTTGACTAATTAAAGAAAATTGGTCAAGAATAATTATGAAAAAATAATTTCGAGTCTCAGAAAATTAAGGAAAAATAAGGACAATGGCAATTTAAGTAAGTTTAAGGTCTTTATTTGGAAAATTCCAAATAAATATATTTAAGAAAAATAAAATCCTAAGAAAATTTCTATGATATCCCAAGAAATTATAAGAGATTATGGAATTAAAAGAAGACCCTCAAGTGTCTAGGATTTTTTCCAATTCTTTTGAAAAGTGGAAAAATCAATAAAGAGAAGAAAATTAGTTTTTCTTTTTATTTAATTATTGGAAAATTAAATTGGAGACAAAGAGGGAAAATTAGAAAAATAAAAATGAGGAGAATAATTTATGGATCTGATAGAAAATAATTACAGGGGCCAGAGTACTGTAATTATAGAAAAGAAGTTAAACCCGGAGTAAAAGTGCACCGATAAAGCAAGAAGCAGAGTCTTGCACTTTACTTGGCCTACAAGTTACCACTTGTCAAGCCTTTAATGGATGGTAGTTAGAGCTTTCCAAGTGTCAAGCTACTAATGGAGAGGATCTTGACTTTTTAAATTAATTTCAATTGTCATTAAGTTAATTAAAGGGAAAATGCAAGACTAAGTAGGCAAATGATTATTTCCTTAAGTGTTATTATAGTTGGTTTTGAAGCATTTTTCATGGTTATTTCCTTAAGTGTTATTTTAGGCCAAAGCAAGATCTGAAACCTAGGATGTGTTTTTCAAAGTTTTGAGGCTTCCATTGTGTTCAAAATAAAGAATAGTGTAGGGTAAACCTAAAGAACAAGTGTTAGAAGCCATAGAATCAAAGTTGTAATTTTTGGGTTTTAAACCCTAAGGGTTCGACCAAGCTGAAACTGGAAGAGGAAAATTTATTTTGTTAAATCCAAGTAGATATTTGGAATCTACATGAAAAATCATGTGGGGTTGAGTCAAGAGGAAATTTTTAGAGTTTAGGAAACCAACTCTAAAAATTCAAGAACAAAGATGGAAGCTTTAAGGGGCTTAGGAGTTACTTGAATTATGCTATTGATTTTATGAGGAATGGTTGATAATTCTTGCTACCCTTTTTGTGGATTTCCATGTTAGGATTTGGCACTTGTGGAAGCAAGAATGAACAACAAGAAAAACAAAAAGCATTGGATTAAGGTAGTGGGATCTAATTAGCCATTAATATTAACTTTGCATTGTTATTTATGACATGTATGCTTGCTATTATATGGTTGAACTATGATGTTGTGATATGGTTGCTCCTTGCATTTGTTGCCATGGCCTTGCATGTTGAGGTTGCCTATTTATAAAAGATTAGTTCTCCTATGATAGCTAATGCTGAAATGCTTTATAATGATGCATATTGATGTTTGGTTGATTGGTCTTGCTACTGGGATTTCTTAAAATCTCATCCTCCACATATAATCTAACATTTTAGGGCCTGAAACTACTATGAGCAAGTTGCAGATTGGAGGCTAAAGTATGGTGTTTTGCCATAAAATTCGTGGACCCCTTTTTGGTTATGTATATATTAAGCTAACAGTGTTGTAAGCACACTGACACTGCCATGTTCACATGACTTTTTGATTATGCTCCCGGATTCGTTTCATCATGAAATTTGGTATGATTACAGATAGCATCTTGAGCTTCACTTTGATAGCTAATATGTTAAAAATAACCAAGTATACGAATTTTAATGATTTTTCAAAATTAAAGGTCAGAATCTGGGAAAAAGGGTTTTTGGCAAATAGACAGTGTTGCATTTCACAAAAACCTGACGCTTTTTCATATGGAAATGGATCATGAGATTATTTTTCCTTGAAAGAGGACTTACAGAACTTTAAATATAATTTTGAACCACCCCAATTAGATTTTTGTGGAATAAGTTATGAATTTTTTAAGTTGGGCCAGAAAAACTGGATTTTTACTTGATGAACAGTAAAAATCCGAAAATCAGCATTTTTCCATGTATTTTTGAGCCCAAGACCATCCAATGTGGTCTAAAATGATTTTAATTAAATTCTAAGTGAATCCGATAGTAAGGTGTGACAGCCAGACTCCCTTAAGCAAAATAGTTGAAATTTTTGAAATGGGACATTTGCATTTTAAAACCATTAGGAAAATCATGAGAAAACCCAAGTATTCGTAATTGTCCATTGTCAAAACCTATTTCTTTAAAATCCTCAATATGGAAAATTGAAAATCCATTAAGAAAAAGCAGTATGGAAACAGCAGGAGTGAATCAAAGGTTCAAAACCTCCTTTGTGAACTCAGGTCGCAACTTGAAGATAGTGAGGTCGCAACTTGAGGAGATAGAGGAACATTTTAAAATTTCAGAAAACATCGAGGTCGCGACCTGAAAATAGTGAGGTCATGACTAGAATAAACAGAGGGATAATTTAGATTTCAAGAACTAGCAAGGTCATGACCTGAACCTAGAAATTTTAGAAAATGTAGCACAAACCAGTTTACTCAAAAGCCAAATCTTTTTCAGAAAATGCAGTCCCAAGCAGTCCGAAAATCAGTTAAACAATATTTTCAATGTCTAGCAATACTCCACTCAATCAAAATCAAGGCCCTAGCAAAACAACACTAACTACCACTAAAACAAAACACAGAAAAATAAACTAGGAAAGAACAGAAAAACTGAAAACGAAGAGGGAAGATGGAGAGAGTGGAAGGATGGAAGAACTGAACTCAAAGATGGAGAGGAGGCTTGATTTCACATTGCAGGAGGAGAATCTCAGAGTGAAGGCGCTCAGAAATTGCAGAAACAGAAGAATAGAGCAACTGAATGGTTGAGGAAGGAGCAAACTGTTACAAAGAGGCTGAGTGGTTGCGACTTTGGAGGGAATTTGAAAAGCTGTGACTGTTGAAGGCTTTAACATGGAGAGTCGCGACTTCAGATTTCCAGCCGTGGGAGAAGAGTTGAATGCAGGGAGGCGGGATGTGGAAAATGACCCAAAGGGAGGGAGTTAAGTGGTTTTACAAAAGAAGGTTTAGGGTTTTTAAGTTTGGAATGAATGGAACTTGAATTCAGGGTAGGTTCAAGGGCAAAATAGTAACTAGGGTGGAAATAAGTGGGGGTAAAGAGGTGAACTCACAGAAAAATCCTGACTTTTCATGTCAAGTCGCGACCTGAGGTATATGAGGTCGCGACTTTATGAGCCAGAAAAAGATTTTAGGGTTTCAAAAGATTCCATGTCATGACCTAAAAACAGCAAGGTTGCGACCTAAACTCACAGAGAGCCTTTACCCAGTTTCTTCCCAAGTCACGACCATATATATTGAAGTCACAACTTAAACACACAGAGAGCTCCCAAATTCAGACTAACCCCCAGGTCGTGACATGAAAACAGCGAGGTCACAACCTGAGTGCACAAAGAGGCTCTAACACTCTAGACCCTGAAAAATTACAAATTTAAGTCCCTAAACCAAAATCACTTACCAAAAATGCCTACCATAACATCCCAACTCAGCAATCCATCCTCAAATTTTTAACAATTCAAAACAAAACTCTTGAACTACAAAACCTAAAGCCCAAAACACAAAACCAACTATTAAGAACTCCCTCCCCCACACTCCAAGCAATGTATGCAATATGGTACACAATCACACCAAAGCACAAAGCCAAAATACAAAACAACAAAGGTGGAAGTTGTGAAGTTTAGTTCAAGACTGAAGCACAACACGTCACTCTTCTAGAGAGAGGGAAAGACTAAGCACAAAGGTGGGTAAACTCAAGATTGTAAAGAGGTGTGTGGTGGTGATAGAACAGAAGCACAAATACAATCACATCAAACTCAAGGCTAGGGAGATTATTAAAAACAAACAAAACAACAGAATTTAAAACTACTCCTACTGAGGGCGTCGCTTTCACAGTTTCTAAAAGTCACACCTAGGTAATTTAAGCACAAGTAAGTTCATGTGAATAGTAGAAGTAAAGGAAAGGGACAACCTGGCCTTAAGAAGGCAGTGCGGGCTCTTCGGAGAGCTTGAGGAGATGCCTATTGCACTGAAACATTTTACCTGTGGCCTCCTCCTTGAGCTCTATCATCCCGAAGTTATGCACTTTCATCACAACGTAGGGTCCATCCCAGCTTGTCTTGAACTTTCCCTTCTTGAATTTGAATCAAGCTTGATACCTCAACACCTTATCACCCTCCTTGAACTTCTTTCTTAAGATGTTGGCATCATGGACAAGCTTGGTTTTCTGCTTGTAGATGTCTGAGCTGTTGTAGGCTTTTAACCCCATTTCTTCAAGTTTTTGAATTTGAAGGAGTCGGTTCATGCCAGCCTCCTCCAAATTGGTATTGTAGCTCTTTACCGCCTAATATGATCGATGCTCCAGCTCCACCGAAAGGTGACAGGCCTCACCATAGATGATCCGATACAAAGACATACCGATTAGGGTCTTGTGGGTGGTGCAGTAGGTCCACAGTGCATCATCTAGTCGTAAACTCCAGTCTTTGTTGGAGGGCTTGACAATCCGTTCCAAGATGCATTTGATCTCTTGATTTGATACTTCAGCCAGACCATTGGTTTGAGGATGATAAGGGGTGGACACTCTGTGGGAAACCCCATACTTTGCCAACAAGTTATTGAGTAACATGTTACAGAAGTGGGTTCCCTAATCAATGATTAGTACTTTAGGTACCCCAAATCTACTGAAGATAGTGGACTTCGGAAATTTAGAAACCTTAGATGCATCATCTTTACATGTGGCAATGGCTTCTATTCACCTAGAGAGGTAGTCTACAGCTAGGAGAATGTAGGTCTAACCATGGGAAGGTGGAAAGGGGCCCATAAAATCTATCCCCCAAGCATTGAAGATCTCACAGAACAAAATAGGGTGCTGTGGCATTTCGTTCCTTCTACTAACCTCCCCAAACCGTTGGCATTTATCACATGCCTTACAAAAAGTGAATGCGTCTCTAAGTAAGGAGGGCCAGTAAAATCCTGCATCTAAAACCTTCCTAGCTATTTTTCTAGCACTAAAGTGCCACCCACATAAGATATCATGGCAAGCCTCCAAAATGGCTCAAGCCTCTACCTCCGGAATACATCATCTAATCACTTGATCAGAACATAACCTCCATAAGTGCAGTGGGTCCCATATATAATAGGAAGCTTCGCTCCTAAGCTTTTGAACCTAAAAAGTGGTCAAGTGAGAAGGGATTAGACCAGTAGCAATATAGTTAACTAGGTGAGCAAACCATGTTTGAGAAATAGACAATGCACATAGAGATTGGTCAGGGAATGAATCATAGATAATATCAGAATCAAGTACTCCCTTGGTTTCTAAAGGTAGTCTGCTCAGATTGTTTGTGGAAAATTCTTGAAGTAAAGCAAATTCTTGAAGTAATAACATCCACCTCAAGAGCCTCGGCTACGATTGTTTGTGGAAAAGGTATTTTACTACTGCTTGATCTGTAAACAAACCACTTTGGAATTTATTAGGTATGGTCTAAACTTATCAAGTGTAAAAACAATTGCAAACAATTCCTTCTCAGTAGTGGTATAGTTTTTTTGAGCTGTATCTAGAGTTTTAGAGGCATAAGCAATCACTTTCGAAACAGAATTCTCCCTTTGACCCAACATTGCCCCCACACTCAAGTTCGAAGTATCACAAGAAATCTCGAAAGGCAAATCCCAGTTGGGAGAAGTCAAAATAGGAGGAGTAACTAGCCTATTCCTCAATTCATCAAAAGCAAGCTCACATGCATGGTCAAATTGAAACTCAATATCTTTTTACAGCAGTTTGGAAAGAGGTAAAGCAATTTTACTAAAATCCTTGATGAACCTTCTATAAAATGCCACATGTCCTAAAAAGGACCTCAACTCTTTCAAGCTAGTTGGGTAGGGCAAAGAAGATATCACCTCTACCTTGGCTTTATCTACCTCAGTTCCTTTTTTAGAGATTAAATGACCTAGCACGATGCCTTGATTAACCATGAAATGACATTTTTCATAATTCAAAACCAGCTTTTTCTCAATGCACTGTGCTAGAATTTGGTCAAGACTTTTCAAGCAGTCTTCAAAAGAATTTCCATAAACAGTAAAATCATCCATGAACACATCCATGCATTTTTCAATAAATTCAACAAAAATGGATAGCATACAGCATTGGAATGTGCTAGGAGCATTGTAAAGACCAAAAGGCATTCTTTTGTAAGCATAAGTTCCAAAGGGACAAGTGAATGTGGTCTTGTCTTGGTCTCTAGGGTCAATAGGAATTTGGAAATATCCAGAATATCCATCTAGGAAAACAGTAATGACTCTTCCTCGCTAACCGTTCAAGCATTTGATCAATAAAAGTAAGGGAAAATGGTCTTTCCCAGTGGCATCATTCAGCTTCCTATAGTCAATACAAACTCTCCATGAGTTTTGCACCCTAGTTAGGATAAGTTCATTATTCTCATTTTTAACTACTATGATTCCACTCTTCTTTGGCACAACTTGTACCGGTGACACCCACTCGCTATCAGAAATAGCGTATATGATTCCAGCTCTTAAAAGTTTGTCTACTTCTTTCCTAACCACATCAGAAATTAAAGGATTCAATCTCCTTTGGCTTTGTTTAATTAGCTTGGAATCTTTAGTTAGTAAAATCCTATGGGTACAAACAGTAGAGTTAATTCCCTTAATGTCAGCTAATTGCCAACCTAATGCCTCCCTATTTCTTCTAAGAACTCCCATTAAAATAGTCTCTTCATGCTCAGTTAAAGAACTAGAAATAATGACAGGCAATTTATTCTCAGGCTCAAGATAAGCATACTTGAGGTTGGGAGGTAAATCTTTTAGTTCCAAAGTCGGGGGTTGAACAACAGAGGGAATTAGAGTAGGAAAATCAATAGAGTTAGAGAAACTCCCCTTTGTAGACCCTTTCGAGATGCATTCGCCAGCTTCACTTACATTGACTATGCTTGCTTCAGTTCTATTAGATGTTGTACAAAGCTCGAGTTGGTCTATAGAAGCAACAACCTTAGGTTGGTCCACCTCTATACCTAAATCATTATTAGAGATTAGATCATTCAAAAATTGTAAAGTATAGGGTGTAATTTTAGAATGTGCATGAGTAGCAATTGAATCAGAAAGTATTGGCCCTTTAACCAAAGTCTTCAAGACATGAGGTGGTAGAGCAATTGAAGTATGAAGTTCAGCAAGTGAAATAGTTGAATCAGGTTACGACCTCATATGCCCAGGTCACGACCTCACATCACAGAAGCTACCCTCTTGGAATGCTTAAGTTGAAGTCGCGACTCGCAAACTGTCAGGTCGCGACTCATTTGACAAAGGCCACCTTCGTCACAATCCTGGTATAGGGTCGTGACTTGAGAATCCTTAGGTCATGACCTCATGTCACAAAGGCTCATATCCTCGCATTTTACTCCAGTCTCAGCACTCACCACTTCTTGAAAATCTGCATCATTAACTAACAAACTCCTTCCAGGGCCAATGTCAGTTGTAAATGCAGAAATGGAATCAAAATTTGATGGAAAAGAAAAGTCTTGAGAAATGAAAAGCATGCTATCAATTTCTAGAGAATTAATGCATGGCACCTCATCTCCACAAGAACTGGAAAATGAATAGACAGAAGAGAGGGAATTGAAATACTCATCATATGTACTCAAAGATGAATCAAGCTCATAAGATTCATGTGATGATGCAGCAGAAGAATCAATCAACTTAGGTGAACTCATGTCATAACTATCATGCATATGTAGCTCATGCTCATCCCTAGCTTGCTCAACAGCTAAATCAATAGCATTTAAACCCATAAATGCAGAATTGTCAAAAGGATAATGCATGGCTTCTTTCATATTAAAAGTTACAACATGGTCTCCTATTTCCATTGTTATATAGCAATGTTTCATGCTTATGATAGTCTTGGAAGTTTGCAAGAAAGGTCTTCCCAAAATCAAAGCTTTCATTTGCAAGTTCATTTGACATATCTAAAACATAGAAATCAACAAGGAATACTAGATCCTTGACTTGGACTAAAATGTCTTCTATGATTCCCTTGGTATACTTGATAGACTTATCTACTAATTGGAGTACTACACTTGTGTCTTTGATCCCATTAATCCCTAGAGCCAAATAAACCGACCAAAGCATGACGTTTATGGCAGTACCTAGATCTAACAATGCTCCCTTAATGTAAACCTTTCGTACGGTGCAAGGGATGGTATAAGACCCAGGATCTTGGCACTTAACTGGTAGTTCAGCTTTGAATAAGGATGACACATTAGCACTCACCTAAATTCTCCCAAGGGGCCTAAACCTCTACTTGTCATTACACAGTTCCTTAAGTAATTTAAAGTGTTTAGGATTCACTCTTAAGAATTGAATTATAGGCACATTGATTTCTAGTTTGTTAAACAATGTGTAAGCATCAGTAGCAAACTCAGCATCAAACTTTTTCTTACCAGAGAAATAGGCTTTGGGAAAAGGAAGATCTTTAGCACATACCTCCTTACCTACTGGCTTAGAGGCTCCTTAGTTGCTAGTCTCTGGCTTGTCCTCCTTTTGCTTGTCTTTAGGAGTCAAACTCTCTATAGTGCTCTCATTTTCTAGCACAGCTACTTAAGATGCTTCTTCTTGTGCTTGAATTGACTTCTCTTCTAGTTCAATGTGTGCACTTGCCTTCATCATGAGCGCTTCTTCTTTGGAGCTCTCAGACTTGCCAAGTCTCATTAGGGAAAGTAGAGGACTCTCTACCTCTTATGCATAATCATCCTTGTCTACTTTTTCACTTTTAAAGTGGACATTTTTACCACTTCTTAGAGTTATGGCGTTGAGCCCCTTTTGGATTGATCACTGTATTGGAAGGAATGTTGCCCCCACTTTTAGCTTGTATGTCATTGACCGCATTAGACAATTGGGTCAAATGACTAGTGATATCAGTGTTCTTTAGAGTGAGCTTTTCCGGTTTCTTATGAACATCTAAATTATCTTTCTACATCCCTTGCAATATGGTGGTTATGGAAACAAACTTGTCATCACTTTCCTTCATTCGCCCCTCTATGTTTGTCATCTGAGCAGCCTTGCTTTTTGAAAGTTGAGAAGTGTCATCACTTCTTGGTGGTGGTTGAGATGCCATGGTGTTAGGTAAAGTTGTTACCACTGCTCTTGAAGGATCTAGATATGTGCTTGAGGAAGCCCCAGGATTGTAGAACTGATTGCCTTGGAACTGGTTTGGTCTATTTGCTCCCCCACCCCATTTGATCTTTGGATGATCTCTCTAACCGGGGTTGTAGGTGTTTGAGTAGGGGTCCTTTTTCTGATATTGCCCTTCTCTTCCTTGGTACATGGCATTTACTTCTTCAACTGGCCCAGGGCAATTAGCAATAGTATGCATTGGTGAACTACAAAATTCACAACTTGTAGCTACTAATGCAAGGGATTGAGTCTTGTTGGAATGGAGACTCTCAACAGTATTGGCAACTTTAGACATGTCTTGTGCTAACTTGACCAAGAGGGGGTCTCTTTCAGATTTATGGTTTCTTAAATCTCTTGCGCTCACATGTTGTCTATTAAGAGCAAAGGTCCTTATTAACTCCCATGCAGCCCTTAGTTCCATATTTTCCACAAATCCATTAGCAGCGGCATCCAAAACTTGTGCATCATATGTTGACAACCCATTGTAGAAATATTGCACCAAGTGCTCCTTAAGAATCTGATGGTTGGGGCACTGAGTAAGCATCTCTTGAAAGCGACTCCAAAATTCAAAGAATGTCTCAAATGGCTTTTGCTTAGCTGCTGAAATTTCCTTGCGGGCTGCTGAAATCTTTGTGGAGGGGAAGTATTTATCCAAAAATGCTTTCTTCAAACTGGTTCATGACTCATAAGAATTGTCCACATAGAGTGGTAGGTTCATGTACCATTCTTTAGCTTTGCCTTCCAAAGATAAGTAAAAAACCTTCCACATGACATCATCAATACTGGCTCCTACTGCCTTCATGGACAAACATTGCATATAAAGAGTGTGGAGGAGCAAGTATGGGTTTTCTCCTGTAAGACCATGGAACTTAGGCAATGAGTGAATCAATTGACCTTTAATTTCAAAATCTACATTGAAGGTAGGAAAAGTAGTAGGCATAGGTTCAAAGTTCCCATCAGATTAAGTTAATTCCTTAATGGTTCTACCCCTAGGTTGTTTATTAATCCTATTTTAACTATTATTTTCTCCTTGTCCCTCATTACCACCATTATTAGGTTTATTTTGTTTACCATTCCCATTCCCACCATTTAGACCACGAGGAGGTACTTCAGCCATAATTTCTTCTTCTACTTCCTCACTTTCACTAGATGAATGGGCTAGGTCTCGTAAAATAGGTGGGCTACAAGATGTGGTAGGTCTACCTCTCCTACCTCTACGTACTTTAGGCATGCACAATTACTCAAGAAATCAAGCACAAATAGAGTTCAAGAAAGACGTAAGTTCAAAACTGTGTATTTATCAAGTGTGTAGTTCAAAATTGAGGCAAACTCAATGATTTCAAGTAATGCTCAGTGAGTTTGAGGTGTATGAAGTGCTATACACTCTCAAAGTATGTGCAGAAAGTAAAGTTATGCAAAAAGAGTAAGTCTGGACACTCAGAAAGATTTTTAGTGAAAAACCAGATCAGGTTGCGACTTGAAAAATTTTAGGTCGCAACTCAACTGAACAGAGAGCAACCTTGAAAGAAAAAGAAGTCAAGGTCGCAACTTGCAAAATCCCAGGTCACGACTTAAACAGACCGAGAGCAACACTGGATAATAGCAGGTCGAGGTTGCGACAAGCCACAAGTCAGGTCGCAACTCAACCACTTAGGTCGCGACACCAAATATGTGAGGTCGCGACTCACGGTCACAGAGAGCTATTTTCGCAAAATCTTTGAAGAAAAATACCAAGTACTTCAACCAGATGTTGAACAACTATGCACAGAGGTAAAAATCTCAAGCAATTGGCTAAAACACTCGGGATCAAGCTAGAATAAAATGCAAAATGCTATGCAAAAATGCAAATGTAACTGTATAAAAAACAAGATATTTGGTTCTATTTCTCAAAATTTTTGATGCCATGAAATGCAAGATTTAACTTCAAAAACTAAAACTCTACGAGAATCGACCCAAATCACAATGGTGAAGAAACCAATTACTAGGGAACCAATTCAATGGCTCCCCAGCAACGGTGCCATTGATCAATGTGCCAGACTGTTGCCTTCCGGATTGTCAAGAAAGCGAGTTGCACCATATAAAATGCAGTATAGGATGCAACCAGTTGTTCTTCTTGATGAGCTTGTTATTGGAAGTCTAAATTGGGTTTCAAAAACATTGTAAAAAGGGGGTTTTAGTTGTTTTAAAAGTGGTGCAACAAATGCAAAGTGCATAAAATTAACTATTTTTGGTATTTTGAATGAATGAAGAAATGTTTTGGATTAAAAGGGAATTATGGTTAGATAGTCTCTTGATGATGAAAGCTCAGCTATCACTGCTCTTTAGAATGATTGGAAGTTTGGAAAACCTCTAAGTCTGGAAAAAAACCCCAAGTAATCACTTGGATCCAATGTCTTAATTAATGAAAACTCACTTTAACCAAAGTTAATTAACACCTCTTAAGAAACTGCTGAAAACCACTTAGAGTGTAAATGAATAAATGATGCAAATGCCCTCTGAATGTCAATCGACAGCCACAGAATACCAAGTACTCAAAT
The DNA here is from genome assembly GCF_004799145.2 of Neltuma alba. Classification (NCBI taxonomy): domain Eukaryota; kingdom Viridiplantae; phylum Streptophyta; class Magnoliopsida; order Fabales; family Fabaceae; genus Neltuma; species Neltuma alba. Next base: position 788,352 of record NW_021635235.1, read on the forward strand.
TAATCAACAATTATCACTGATAATCAAACTGAACACAAGGATTCAAACTGAAATATTAAAATAGATTAATCAACATTAACATCATCCAATCCAAATACAATAGAATAGTCTAAACACAAGATTTACAATCATAAACCAAGTTTGATACAAGTGAAGAAAGTTCCTAAATCTAGAAAAATTCAACACAGTATTAAACAATGATTTAGACTATAGAAAGAAAACTCCTCAATTAAGTCCTTGAGCTTAAGCTTTGTCTTCTATCACCAAGAGGCTAAGGGTTTAGCCTCTCATGCTTTTAAACCAATCACAATCGCTCCAGGAATGAGTAGCCATAGTTAAAGCTAAAAATAAGGTTGGAAAAATGGAGAAGAAGGGTGTTGGAGTGGTTTGATCGGTTCAGAAATGCAGAAAAATGATGAGAAAATGGAGAAAAATGGAAGTTTTGGGTGTAGGATCAATGGACACTAGAGAGGAGATGATGGTGGCTCAACCTTGTGCAAATCTGCAGAATGGGAGAGTTCTCTTTCATGGTGGCTACCCTCCTTAGATATAAAAGCTCAGAAACCTATTCCAAAATGCACAGCTTCACTTAACGCACTCAAGTCACAACCTTAGGACTGTAAGGTCACGACTCAGGGGAGTCAGGTCACGACCTGAGAGGCTTATTGTCACGACCTAGGAAGACAGAGAGCTTGCATCTCTACTCAGATCCAAAACACGTGGCTTCAATAAAATGGCATCCAGGTCATGACCTGAGTGTTCCATGTCACGACCTGGAGAGGCAGAACACTCCCAACTTGTGTGTCTTGGTCCTTGTAACATTTTGGCTCCATCCATACTCTATTATGACTTTTGGGTCCTTCTCCAATTGCCTGAAAATCACAACCAAGAACTTTGTAAAGACTAACTGATTACAAATCAAGGCAATTAAAATTTAGAAGAGAAAAATAATCCTATTTTACCCCTTAAACAGCAAAATGTAATGCATGACTCAATATAATCAAATGGATATAAATGCACGCATAATAAGGGTAAAATTGTTGCAAAATATCAGAAAATACTTGAGAAAATCATCTAAAGATTGGGTTCTATCATTGATGTTCTTATACAAGAAGGCCATCTAATTACTTTTACTAATAGACCTCTTAGTCCTCTAAAACAATCACTTTCTGCTTATGAACATGAACTTATGCAATAATATTTTTTGCACAACAATAGTAATCTTATTTGGTTTGCTCTATTTTTACTTTCAAGATAGATCATTCACCCTTGAAACATTTGTTGGAACAGAAGTCACTGTTAACAAAATTGTTTAAGTGGCTCAATAAACTTTAGGACTAACTTATGAGATTTAATACACTAAGGGAAAGGAAATAGGGCTGCGAATGCCCTTTCATGCCAATTTGATGTTTCATTAGCCGCAATATCAGCTCTTACAACTGAATTGCATATTAAGGTAAAGTAAACATGGCTTGTTGATGATCATGTGCAATAACTAATTAAAGACTTGGTGCTAGATTCTAACTCTCATCCTAAGTATAGGTGGCAGCAACAATTATTGAAGAGGAATGGGAAATTAGTAGTGGGTATTAATCATTTATTACATCATGAGTTGCTTTCCTTCTTTCATGTAGATCTTATGGGTAAACATTCTTGCCCTACTGCTACTTATAAATGGTTTGTCTCTGTCTTTTACTGGAAAGGAATGCAATGTGATGTAAGGGAATTCATTCAATCTTGCTCTACTTGCCAACATTTTAAATATGAGCATATAGCTTCCCCTGGGTTATTAAAACCTTTACCACTTTTAGGTCATGTATGGACTGAGCTTTCTATGGATTTTATTAGTGGCTGGCCTTCATCATATTCTAAAATAACCATTCTAGAAGTTGTTGTCAAACTTAGTAAAGCTGCTAATTTCATGCCACTTAAGCATCCATTTTCAGCAGCAGATATAACCTGTCTTTTTCTTGATAATATTGCAAAGCTTTATGGGTTTCCTAAGTCCATTATGACTAATCGTGATCCTCATTTTTGTGGAAAATCATGGAAGGAACTCTTTCAGCTCTATGGTGTTAGGTTGAATTACTCCTCATCCTATCATTCGCAGTCAGGTGGTCATACTAAGGTCATAAACTACTGGTTTGAATGTTACTTGACTGGTGACTTTCCAAAGCAATGGGTTTATTGGCTTTCCTTGGTATAATTATGGTACAACACTACTCACCACTCTTCTATAAGCATGACTCCATTTGAAGCAATTTATGGTATTCCTCCACCAGTTCATCTTCCTTATATGCTAGGGGATTCATTAAATGATCTTATTGATCGACTTTGCACATCATGAGAAACTACTATTTAGATGTTAAAAGACCGACTCTTGAAAGCCTAGCACAGCATGATCCAGCAAGTCAATAAGCGTCGTACTAAAATGGAATTTATAGTGGGAGATATGGTTTATCTTAAGCTTAATGCCTTTTGTACAGACCTGCTTAATAATTCTGCCTTGCATAAACTTGTAGCTTGGTATTTTGGACCATTTGAAGTCCTTAAATGGATTGGGTTATGAGCGTAAACTCCCTCTTGAAACAAGGGTACATCTAGTATTTCACATTTCCCTATTGAAAAAAATATGTTAGTCAGGGAATTCCGGTTACAACTTCACAGTTGACGACAAATAAGGAGGGCCAATTTTCACTGGAACCTAAATCTATCCTTGGTCGCAAGCTTGTTAAGCATGGCGCATTGCCTGTTACTCTAGTTTTGGTCCATTGGAAGCATAACAGACTTAAAGATGCTACTTGAGAGGATCTTTACTTCCTCAAACAGCAATTTCCTACGTTTGATGGTACTACCTAGCCATCCAACGTCATCCTTGTGGACAAGAATGTTTCTTAGGGTGCATAAATGTTATGAGTCAGTTGGATTAGTTTTAGCATGTGTCTCATTCTAGTAACAACTTGCATAACTGATTGAGTATTAGTGAAGGTTTATTAGCTTATAAATATCCCGTAGTTGTAATCTCTACGTTCGGCTAAAGAATAATGTACATGTGCTTTTCTCACTCTCTCTCCTCTCTGCTGCGTAACAATTGTCTTTCCTAAATTGTTCTTATTAATTATGTGTATTAGAATCAAAACCTTCTAACATGTTTAATTATCATGGGGACTATTTTGAGAAAAAATAAATAAATATGAAAAATAAAATGGGTTGGATTTTTATACCAAATTGAATTTTAATTAACTCTTATATTTTTATATTTACGACTGGAGGTAGTATTTTTTGGGGTCAAAATTAAGAGTAGGAGACCCTACTAATAGGAAACTCTCTAAAGGTACATGTCCATATAAATATTCAAGATTGAATATTTTAATTCGTGTTAACGTATTTCCGAATCTGACCTTGCATATTTGTATAGTTTAGCAATGAACAAACTTCACTTTAACATACAAGTCACAAGTACTATCTAGCAAGATATTATGATTATTCAAAAATTACATTAAAATAGGTGCTTCTTTACAATCTATCCATTTAAAGTCCCATATGTTGTCACACAACATCTGGGTTGAGCATGAGGGAAATATCGCCCTCATATTGTTTATGTGTTCTCGATATTAGACGGACTAATAAAAAAAAAAAAAACTGATTTCGCGCAAATATGACCATGCAAATAGGGAATGACTTTAGGTGCTCATCCAAGTGATCAACACAAGTTCATTAATGTTCTGCTTGAATGGGAAGAAAAGTTCAAAGGAAGGAAAATGGGAGGAGAGAAAATGGAGAGAAAGAAGAACTATAAAGAAAATATTATCATTCCTCTTGCTTGGATAGAGGGGAGAAAATAGAGAGTAAAGAAAACAAGCAAATGCCTAAATGTTTAAACTATCCTTATTAAAATATATCATATTCAAAATTACATCACAAATATTGCAATAGGAAAATTATACTAACATTAGCATCATCAATTAATTTAAAATCAAGTTATTTGGTTTATATATTTTCATATTATTATATTGTAAAACCACATCATTAAATAAAAATATTGTTGTAAGATAAAATTAAAAAGAAAAATAATTTTTTTAATATTTTAAAAAATTAAATATGTAAAGGAAGAACTCAAGAATGTGCGAGAGGAGGAGCAGTCATGAAAATCTTATTTTCCTCCCCAAATCTCTTTGTATATTGAGAGAAAATTTGGACAGAAAATGAAACATGATGCCTACCTTATTTTCTCCCACACTTTTCCTTCTTCTCACATTTTCTGTCCTATCTAAGTAGAAGAAAATTTATTTCTCCTCCTGTTTTTCTCTTTAGTTTTCTCCCCTTCCTAATTTTCTCTCAATCCAGACAAGGGGTAAATCTGGATATCATGATTTGATCTCACTCTAAATATAATTTAATTTCTTTTTTATTTTTATTTATTTAAACTAATTATTTTAATGGGTATAGAATTTTTTGGCTATTATTTTTCTCAAAAAAAAAATTTATTAAAAATTCTAAATTTGGACCATGCAAATTAAATATAACAGTCTCCTGACTTGTTCCTGCGAATAATTCTTCTATCTAGTTTAGTATTGACGTGGGTATCATGGAATTTTGCAATATTGCCTCCTTTAGACTTAGCCATGGCAATGGAGTTTGGGTAGACAATTGTGGTGATTTTTATTATGTGAATAATTGTAATGAAAAACAAAGTGAATTATTTTAAAAAAATATATTGTTGCTTTAAGTTTTTAACAATTGATAACTAAGTTTATTTGTTTTTATAAAAAATTATTACTAATAGCTATTATTCTAGCACACCTTATGTCTTGAAAAAAAAAGAAAAAGGCATAATTATTTTTTTAATGAAGGGATAATATTATCATTTACTTTATTATCCTTCCGTTTGTACTTTTTTATAAGATATTATTATCTTTCTATAATTTTCTTTTTGGGAATTAATGGGATTTCACTGCTTTGAAAGACAGATTATTAATTTTCTTTCCATTAAATACAACCGTCGCGTTCTCTTGTACTTCCCCTCTTTTTCTATTTTTTGGGTACAAATTAATGGGAACTTTGCTTGAAGGGACAAATTATCAGCCAAGTAATGGACCGTTTTTCATCCGAATTCTGAGGCCACCAGAATTCAACCTTGTGAATCCCACGCCATGAATCGACACTCCCTAGCTACGAGTCATTACTTGACATTCAATTTCAATTTTCTCACAAGAAACGCACCGTTTTGTCTTTCTATATAGATCTCGACTTTCTCACCTCTCCTGTGGCCGAAAAATCCATCTCTCCTTATCGGTGACGGTGATCTCTATCTCCCAAGCATGGAACAAACCATAGTCCTCTATCCAGCTCCAGGAATAGGCCACATAATCTCCATGGCTGAGCTTGGCAAGCTCCTTCTCCTTCACCATTCCCACTCTTTCTCCATCACCATCCTCCTTACCACCGGCTTTCTGGATAAACCCTCCCTCGATTCTTACATCCGTCGCATCTCTCAGTCCTACCCCTCCATCTCCTTCCGCCGGTTCCCTTTCCTCGCCGTCGAATCGGCCCCCACTCCTCGCAGCCCTGCCGCAACCGCCTTTGAATTCATTCGGCTCAACGAAACCAATGTCGCTTCAGCCCTCAAGGTCATCTCGCAATCTTCCAATGTTCGAGCTTTCGTCATCGATCTGTTCTGTACATCAGCAATGAATATAGGTTCTTCTCTTGGAATTCCTGTTTACTACTTCTTCACCTCCGGAGCCGCCATCCTTTCCGCTTTCTGTTACTTTCCGAAGATTCACGAGCAAACTACGAAGAGCTTCAAGGATCTCTCCATAGATCTTCACTTTCCTGCTAACCCGCCACTTAAGGCCTTTGAAGTGGTGGAACCACTGCTTGACAGAGACGACCCAGCTTACTGGGACTTCTTATATTTCTGTTCCCATCTTCCTAAAGCAAGTGGTATTATTGTCAATACGTTTCAAGAGCTAGAGCCCATAGCCGTTAAGGCTATAGCAGAAGGCGCGTGCTTTCCGGATCCAAAGCAAGCGCCTCCTGTTTACTACATCGGTCCTCTAATTGCAGAGCCTAAATATCGCAACGAAGGAGAAGGAGAAGGAGAAGGAGAACAAGATCGTGGAAAACATCAGAACTGTTTGTTGTGGCTTGAGAAGCAGCCGAGCCGAAGCGTGGTTTACTTGTGTTTTGGAAGCCGTGGCTCGATGTCAATAGAACAAATGAAGGAGATCGCTAATGGACTTGAAAGGAGTGGGCAGAGATTCTTGTGGGTCGTGAAGAGGCCACCCATTGATGAGAGAATGAAGCAGACGGAGGACACAACGAGGGAGTTCGATTTGGAATCGATTTTGCCGAGTGGGTTCATGGAGAGAACACAAGATAGAGGTGTGGTGGTGAGGTCGTGGGCCCCACAAGTTGAAGTATTGAGCAGAGAATCCGTCGGCGGGTTTGTGACTCACTGTGGTTGGAACTCGGTGCTGGAGGCGGTGGTGGCCGGAGTTCCGATGATTGCGTGGCCTCTGTACGCCGAGCAGCACATGAATAGGAATTTGCTGGTGGAAGACATGAAGATGGCTATGGGGTTGGAGCACAGAGATGGAGATGAGTTTGTAAAAGGCGACAATTTGGAGAAGAAAGTGAGAGAACTGATGGAATCGGAAAAAGGCAGAGAGATGAGAGAGAGATGCTTGAAGATGAGAAATTTGGCTGTATCTGCAAGAGGAACCTTTGGTTCGTCAACTAAATGGTTGAACAACCTAGTTGAAACGTGGAAAAAAAATGGTCACTGATACCTTTTTTTTTTTACTATTCCTTTTTTTTTTCCTTATTGTAGATGAAGATAAGCACTATATTATATAAAAGGTAAAATTATAATTCTGACCCTAATCTTATTTTTCATGTGCATTTTTATCCCTAATCTTTAAGTAGTGCAATTTTGTGTTGATTCTATTTTCAGGTGTAATTTTACTCCTTTTTTTTTTTCAATTTTGTCTCTAATTTTTGGATTAAAATTGTCTTAAAAATATCAGGATCAAAATTACACTATTAAAAAGATTAGGGTAAAAATTGTATGATAACTCTTATAAAAAATTCGAGTCTGAATAAGCTTTATTGCAGAAATGTTAATTAGTAGTTGATGCTCCTCGGGTCCTAAATCTTGAGGTATTGCTCTAATATTAAATACAATGTCTTATTCTGATTATTTCTTAAAATAGGTTTATGAAATTATATATAAAACGAATGAATGAGTGGGGAGGTCGCGATGGCATTGGAAAATAGACCACTTCGAGAAGGCCATGAACGTAGGAGGATGAAGGCAAGCATAGAATGGGCGAGAGGTTTTTTCACTTCCTCTCCCCCTCCATCCTTCTTCCAGCAGGTCCCATCTGAATCATTATATCTGAACAGTTCAAATTTTATATTTTATAAAATTATGAAAAAAAATATTAAATTTTTAAAAAAGTAAATAAAATTAAATTACTAAATTTTATCCATGATAATTTAAAATATTAATAAAAGTACTTTATAAAATTATTGTGTATAATATGAAATTTGAATCATTCAAATTACAATCTTGATGAGAATTGAAGTTGATGAAAATAAAACAAAAAGGAAGTGGAAAGATTCTTTTTCTAACCTAAATAAAGCATTTTCTTTCCCAAAACAAAACACATGACACTCGCGCATTTGGTTTTTTTTTTTTTCACTTTTCTTTTTCTCGTATCTTTATTTATAATCTAAATAAGAAAATATTTATTTACCCCTCCAAATCTCATTTCCTCTTTTTCCTAGCTTGTTTGTCTAAAAATTATGGGTATAGTTATATCACTAAAAAGATTAAGGTGTTGGGTATACATGAAAAATAAAATTAAGAGTAAAATTAATGTGAAACATTCTATTCTAATATAATATAATATCCGTGTCAAAATTAATTATTAGAGATGCATAAAAACGTAAGGCAAGAAATTACAAAAATAATGAAGCTATTAGCTATATATTAGGAGAAAGATAAAAGATACGACAATCCAATTTAAATTAAAAAAATTTCCAAATACCTTTTGCAATTTCTATGTTAAACCCTCCAGAAATTAACTTTCCGAAAAATGGGAATAAATTGAAAACTATAATATTCATATTTTTACCTCAAGATTTCCGCTTAATTTTATGACAGTTCCCAAAATTAGTCAATTAAGCAAATAAATGCATTAAAAATTTATTTAAGCTCAAAATTGTCATTTAAATACTATATTAATATGGCATAAAATATATAAAATTATTGCTTTATCAAATTCCTCCAAGCTTATCTTTTGCACTATTGAGCAAAGCAAACCTGGGCAAGTCAAGAATCTAAAGACACATAAATAAGCTCCAATGACACACCAAATCAGCAAAACTCGCTCTGAAATATAATTTAACCATTTAACCCATCTATTGATGACATTCTTGAAACCATCCTACTTTGCCTATAAGAGTAAATATTGGGACTTTAACCGCTCTAAGTGCATTCTAACTGTTCCAGAACAAACCAAGCTACACTAAGAATTTCAATAGGTTACGTTGAAGACTTTCAAAACCAAAATGATTACTATCCTAACCTTCCTGAATGGAAATTTGAAATGATGATTCCTAGTTGAAATTTTAAAACTTTGATTCAACCCAATGCCAAACAAGATCCCTAACATCAAAATCCATTTAGCTGCAATGCATAGAGCTCTTTTGACCAAGTTACTTGCCAATTTCCATGAACAGCCAGAGCATTCAAACCCTTTTTAAGCAACAATATAGCAATGGAGCTAGTAATGGAAGTAGCTAGATATTAACAAGTCAGGTGCAGATATTAACAATTAACATGGAGATGGGTACCCCCCCTGAGCAAGGGTGGGTGAAGTTGAATGTGAATGGGGTTGCCAAGGGACAACCAGGAAGAGCGGGTTGTGGAGGAGTATTGAGGAATGCAAGAGGCGAATGGATTGGTGGTTTTGTGAACAATATAGGCATTTGTATAGCTTTTACTGCAGAGTTATGGGGCTTATGTCTGGATTTCGTCTCATTGCTAGCAAGGAATTTAAGAAAATCATTGTGGAGTCTGATTCTGTTGCCATAGTCTCTACTCTATTTGATTTTTGTTGCGATCAAAGAATTGATAATATGCTTTTACAACACATACGTAGAATGATTGGATAGGATTGGGATATACGTGTACAACATACTTTTAGAGAGGGAAATTCTTGTGCTAATTGGCTTGCTAACTGGAACTCGTCGCAAGATCCTGGCTTACAGCTTCTGCATGATCCTCCTGTGGGTCTGAGGATGTTTCTGTATAGAGATAGAACGGGCTTTGAATGCCCAAGACTGGTTGATTTGAGTAGTAGTTAATTTTGAGCGTTTTGCTCCATTTCTTACCCAAAAAAGAAAAAGGTATTGTTAATTTCAAATGTGCAATTCAGCCATATTTTGCTTAGAATAAAAATATTATATTACATTATGTCCAAAATGTATCACTAAGATTTATGTTAATTGACAACTGTTAATGTTTGCACCTTGACTTGTTAATATATATTTTTCAACAGATAAACTGAAGTTATAGTGCTACCATTAACAAGACAAAAAATATATTGACAAGTTGAAATGTTATTATTGATAAGTGAGGGAGAACAAATTACATTTAACATATATCAAGGTGTCACAATTGAGAAGGCATGTATTGAAAACTTAAGGTACCAAAAGTGATAAGTTAGATTGTCACAAATAATAACTCTCTTTATATCAAAATGTTATATCACATTATATGAAATGCATTATATAGACATATTTAACTTAAAATCATATGTGATCACAATATGTATATAAAAGTGAGAATTTTTTTTCATTTGCCAACAAACTAAAATGAGATTATGTCACAAGGAGATAGTCATATAAAGTAAAGGAGATAATAAGTAATATATTTTGATCCAAAGCCAATGACAAGTCATTTGTCATTGCATTTGTGTGTGGACAAATATCATGTGTTGCTCTTTAGCTAGTAGCCTTTTGCATTCTGATATAAAATGAGTTGTCATTTCAGGCACCCTCCCTTATTAATGTTGTCACTTAAACATGTCAATTCATGTACCCTAACATGTTGTTGGACGCCACACTATTTTATCAAAAATAACCTAAATCTCTTTCTAAGCAGATAATTGTCATTTTATTCTCAACCAAATTTTATTGTTCAAATAAATACAAAATAAATTATTAGCAATGAATATTGGCTCCTCAATTAAGGTACAAATAATGTCATTTCAAGTTACAATAAAATGCCATAAACAAGTTAGACATCTATTTTTTTTCTACTCTTATAGTTTGTATATCTATGTTTTGCTCTTGTCATTTACAAAAAATGCTTGAAGATTCTAAGAGAGATTTTAAATCCTCTATGATTTGAAGGAGGCAACATCATCTTGTAGTGATGTGAGTTCATTCCTTCATAATGCCATACCTAAACATGTTTGCACGCATAAGCGACTTAATTTTAGTCTTCTCGAAGTAAAAAAGGAAAAACATGAAAAATTGGTTCCTTCTTCCACCCATGACATGTCAGTGATATCATAGAATAAAATAAAAATACAACACTAAAAATTTTGTAGTGAAAGTGCAATCTAACCACATATCTTTTTTATCTAACATATTCTTTAACAATAAGCATCTATTTAGAGCACCAATTCTATCAATAGTAGGAATTATAACAGTAGCATTGAGAAAGAAACACATGATGAAAGGTTTTATGAGATAGCAAATAATCTTATTAAGAAAATTCACATCTTTAGCACAAGACATTTCCTAGACAAGAGAACATCAATGCAATGAACATAATTAGAAAATTCAATTATAGGTTTATAAAAATTAAATTTAAACAATAAAATTAACAACACCTTGAAATTGGGAAAAGTTGCTCTTTAGAGAAAACAAAAGCCATTGAATCTTTATCAAGACAAAAGTCATAAGATCTTGTGGCATTGAGCTCTATAACTCTAGGACAAAAACAATACTAGACACTTACTCACTACAAGGGAATTGAATAATCAGCCGGAGCATACTTTCTATAAATATAGTTGAACAGGGTCATAAATTTTAAGTAAGGTAGTCCAACACAACATGTAATGTCAATTACAACAATATATTTCTACCAATTACACAAGAAAATGGAATGAATTAACATGAAATTTATACCCTGAAACAACGACAACATATATCTATTATTTTACTTGCAAGTCTATTTTTCCAATCAAATGTTCTATCACCTTCTTCAACTTAGCCAAATACTACAAAAAAAAAATGTGATTAGCAATAAAATTTAGTGACAGAATTCTTATTCCATGATAGAATTTGTTCCATCATTAATTGGATTAGCGATAGAGTTTTAATTCCATCGCTATTTAGCAATAGAATTTTGTCACTGCTGATTAGTAGCAGAATAATTCTATTGCTAATTAGTTAATAGTTAGTGACGAAAAGAACCTCATGCACACGTGTGTATATCTTTGCCAGTTGAATTGTAATGAACCTATAAACTTTTAACACAAAATTATGTATATAATATTCTTTTACCCAAATAATTATATATATACACACTTAAAAAGATACTTAAATAACTCAAATCCTTTCAAATCCTTATTTGAGTCATTTAATTTGTCAAAGCCTTATTAAGTCATATGGCCCAAAGAGGGAGCTTAAAATTTTATAAAATGACTCCATTGACTCTTTCATTAGAAACTTAGAGAGATGAGAACTTTCTATAATTTTCACATTGTGTAAGAGCTCTAAACTAGGATAAGTTAGCTATTACTAGCAATCTCACCCAAGAGGGGGGTGAATTGGGTGAGTAAAAAAAATTTGTGAAATTAAAACCAGACAATATCGGAAACAGAGAGTTAGAGTTAGGAGGGATTTCACCGTAGAGAGGAAGACACAGGAGTTATACTGGTTCGGTCTTAACCACTTGACCTACTTCCAGTCCTCAGAACACCTCTGAGTATTTCACTATCTTCCAGGATTGATCGGGCTCTTGGTGCCTCAGTACAGTAATTGAATCACTCAATCACTCCCCTTTACTCCCGTAAGGATACAAACCCACTCAAGAGTCCACACTCTTGAGTATCACTCAGTGGTGATTAATAAAGGATAGATATCAACTCTCTTACAGAGTGAATTTAATGATGAACACTAACGCTAAGTAGTATTGAAGGAACAGAGTATTGAATGCTAGACTGAATAATCACAGATGGTAGTTTCGGTATTCAATCCTCTTCATTAATGCTTCTTCACGCCTTTTATAGTTGAGGTCGTTAAGTAACCGCTAGACGGAAGAGCTTCTAGCTGTTGTGACTCCGTTTGCATGTTTCTACAGTTCCAACAGTTCCGCCATTAATGTGTCTGAGCTTCTGACACTGTAGGTTACAGGCTACGTAATCCCGTTGAAGAGTCGTTGTAATTTCTCTTTGTAATTTGCATCCATATTTTAAACTTCAACAAGTAAGAGTCTTGCAGTGTAAGCTGTAACATGAAACAGAAAGAATGATTATTTGATTGCTCAATGATTCTAGATGAAATGAATTTTCCGTCAGAAGTGCAGAAAGATATTCTGGACATGATTGATCGAAGTGGTGATCGATCACTGGTTAATCGATCAGGTTATCGATAAAATAGAGTGAGAGTTTTTGGATCAGTAAAAGAAGTTTATTGATCAGATGATGGAACAATGGTTTATCGATCAGGTGATCGATAAAATGCAACACGAAATTTTAAGCTGATATGTAAACCAGAGTTCCTTTGAATATTAATCTCTTAGCAAAATAGTCATGAAGATTATGCAAACTAAAGATAGTTTGAAAGTAAGTAGACAGGTGAATATGAGAGATGTTATAGTTCGCTGAAATTAAACTGACAGAAGTCAATGATCAATCAGTTTATCGAGTAAAGGTTGATCGATCATCTTATCGATAATTCGAGTGTTACAGAAATGAAGCTTTAATGCATTTTGCTCAAACACATTATCGATAAATTTGTGATCGATAATGTTATCGATAAAGGTCAAGTGTAAAACATTCAGTGAGAAACAAGGATAGCAAGAATTATCAAAAAGGTGATCGATCAATGCATGTTCGATCAGTTTATCGATAAATAGTGAAGTAAAGGGTTTGTTCTAAAGTTGTTTATCGATCATGTTATCTAAAAAAGTATTATGTAGGAGAGCTTAATTATCGATAAGGTTATCAATAATTTAGTTCTAGGAAAACTAAGTAGAAGCAACTGGAACATAAATTATCGATCATGTTATCGATATCTTGGTGATCGATAAAGTTATCGATCAATAGTTTATAATCAGTACCTGCATTCAGAAGGTTAGAACTCAATGTTTGATCATATTATCGATAAACAAATGATCGATAATGTGATCGATAAACAATGATAGAATCAATAACCAAAATAGGTAGAGTGCCTTACCATTTATTGATGTCGTTATCGATAACGTATTTATCGATCACTTGATTGATAAAATCAGTTCAGATTCACTTCTTTTTATCTGTCACTTGTTCGATCATCTTGGATTATCGATCAATTTATCGATAATCGACAGTTACCTTATATGACTTTTACGTTAGCGATAATCGATCATTTTATCGATCAATGAATTATCGAACAGCTCATCGATTAAAATACTTAACATTAAACTGATTTACACTGAAGAGTTATCTGACAGCTTATCGATAATCATTTGATCGATCAGATGATCGATCAACACACTTAACCAATTCTAACTTTGTTATCATCAAAACCATAATCCTAACATTCTCCCCCTTTTTGATGATGACAAAACATAAGTGAAAGGTATAAACCAAACAATAGCATAAGCATAAAAAACTAAGCATTGAATCGGATAAGCAGACAGCCAATGTCAGTAAACCATATCAGTACATGGGTTCATGACAGAAAAAGATACTGAGGCAATACAAAATGACAGAAAACAAGCTAAAAAAAAAATAAACAAGCTAGAAATCTAATCAATGTCAACAACATCTACAACAGTGTGCTTCTCCCCCTTTTTGTCAGCATCAAATGAAGGGGAGGAAGTGGGAACAGTGGGAAATGGTAAAGGAATAGGGAGAGGAGGAAGACTAGAAATGAGATGAAGAGAAGGAAAAGGTAAGGTGGGAACAGGTTGAGGCACCGTGATGAGAGCGAGTGTGGTGGAGGTAGGGATAGTGGAAGAAGGGTCAGAAGTGATAATAGGAGAGGTGGGTAATGGTGAGGAAGGAGGGGCTAGCTCAGGATGAGGTGGAGATGGTGGATGAGAGAAGAGATCCTCATAACTGAAGCTGGTACTGGAGGTAGTGAAGTTGGTGCAGAGGGAAGTTACCAGCCCTTTGAGTTCTCTGAGTTCCTTGTCCACTGAATCAAATCTCTCTACCACTTCCTTTTCCAAGACTACCATGGCCTGTCGGTGAAGGTCTAGAATTTTGGAGATACCCTCAAACTTTCGGTCAGAGACTTCCCTATATTCTCTGGCAGTGATGTACACTCTATGCTTAAATGCTTGGAGCTCTACTTGAAACATCTCTCCATGAAAGATGGTCCAGGGGCATGAGATGGAGCTGCAGTAGATTCAGCTTCATCCTGAGTCCGAGATGTACTAGCAGCCGGTTGCTTCCCCTTATCTTTTTGAGATACCTTCTGTGATGGCTTGAAGGGGACAGGAATCCTCATTTTATTTAGCTACGTGAGACCAAAAGCAGGTACTTTGGTCTTGATTTCTCCAAGCTCAAGTGGATCAATATTGTGTGCCTGAAGAAGGTAAGTAGCCAGCTGAGGGTAGGGAATTAGGGTGAATTTAGACTTGTTGAGGACAAAGTCCTTCATCTCAGTATATATAAGATGCCCAATATTGATCTTTTCTCCACTAATAATTCTAGCTAGGAGCAAATAGTCATCCTGACTGAGGTGTGAGAAGCTTCCAGACTTATTTACCATACTCCTAGAGTAGATGTAATGTATAATCCGATAGTAATCACACATCTGCTTAGGAGGAAAACTCAGCTCACCAGGATAATCATCACTCTGCATCAGTATTCGGTAAGCCTTTACCTCATTCATTTCTCCCCCTCTCACAAACTCCTGGGTTCCCAGTAACTCATTGATTTTGGTACTTGTAATCTTAAATGATCTCCCTCTCAATGTAACCTTCAGATAATCTTCTATAAGATTGTCCTGATCGTCATACTCTTCTACTGACTCCATGTTACAGTAGAATCTCTTAATTACCTCAGGACAATATGCTCCACCAATGATTAACCAATTAGAATAGTGCTTTAAAGGGTCAGCTAGATCGAGGTTAATCTGTTGGTTTTTCTTTAGGCTTTCTAAGTCAACGAGACAACTGGACAGAACTTTCTATTGGCAAAATTAGACTTATATTTTGACATATTCACATCCATATCTAGATTGCCAACAAGTAGCTTAGAGAATTCAGTTGGGATACCTTCAGTGGAGGCTGGCCGTGAACTACCTTCCCTTGTTCTCTGCCTCTTTTGTCGTGCTTGCCTGGGTACAGAGACTCTTCGAGCTGATTCCACAGCTTTCTGAACTGAAGCCTCTTCATTGGACTCAGTCTCAGATCCTTCAGTAACAATGGGCAGCTTGGATTTAGCTCGGGGGGACTTTCTGGGTTGTTCTCTGGATTGGCTGTCTCGAATTTTTAGAACCCCCTTTTTCTTTGTTGATTCTTCTCGTACTTTCGGTCTGTAGCGTTTCTTGGTTCCCGATAGAGTAGTTTCGACCGATTGAGTTTGCTTTTCAGGACTCTCTTCCCTCTCCACATTGGGTTGTTTTACTCGAGCCATTGCTGGGTTACCGAAGGGCGACGGAGTGATTGATCGGTTTAAGTGTGATGTTTGGAGCTCGAGGTAGGTCGGAAATGCAGTAGGGATGTATTAGAGTAGAAGGGAGACAAGAAATTTAATAAAACAGTGATTTTGGACTGTTGCGAGAAACAGGGGACGGGAGTTTTTCCCAGTTAGGGTTCGATAACTGACGGTAGAGTTTCAAAAATTAACCGTTATAAGTTTTAGATTTATCAATCAAGTTATCGATCAACTCTTGCTTGATCACGTGTTCAATAAATATTAAGAACACACATGAACACAACATAATTATCGATCACGTTATCGATCAAGCAATTATCGAACATGTTATCGATAAAATCAGTAATAGAGAAGCGTACCTGGTCTAGTTTATCGATCATTTGATCGATAATCTATTTATCGATCAGCTTATCGATTAATGCTTACCAATTCTGAAAAAGAGATCTCAAAACCTTAAGGCTCCTGATCGATGTTCTGATCGATAAAGCATTTATCGATCAAGTCATCGATAATTGTTGTGTTGGAGTGCTTTCTTTTCTCACAAATTGAATTTATCGATCAGGTGATCGATAAATTACTTTCTTTTTGCCTTCATTTAATCGATAATTTCATACTCTGTTTACCTCTGTTTTCCTTTATCGAAATAGAGCTTCCTACAAAACAAATTTCTACATACTCCGATGCTTAAGTTAGTTATTTTATCATCAAAATATTGAATTTAAATAATTAAACTTGAGAGATAACATGATATTCCTTATAGTTCATTGGGATTTACCATTCCCAATTCTGTTCGAAAGAAGTTGAACTTCTGTTGATGTAGAGATTTCGTGAAGATGTCGGCTATTTGATATTCAGTGGGGATGAACTTAACCTTTACATCCTTCTTTTGAACATGGTCCCAAATGAAGTGATGTCGGACATCGATGTGTTTGGTTCGGGTATGATGGACTGGATTTTTGGACAGACTTATCGTGCTCGTATTATCACATAGGATTGGAATCTCACGTAAATTGATTCCTAAATCCTGTAGTTGTTGCTTTAACCATAAGATCTGAGCGCAACAACAGGCAGTGGCTACATATTCTGATTCAGTTGAGGAGATTGCCACGGTATTCTACTTTTTACTTGACCATGAGACGAGACATCCTCCAAAAAATTGACATTGTCCACTGGTGCTTTTTCTGTCCGTCTTATATCCACCATGATCTGTGTCTGAGTATCCTATTAGATATTCGGCTCCCCTTTTTGGATACCAGATTCCTAAATTTTGAGTTCCTATAAGATATCTAAGAATCCTCTTGACAGCTTCCTCATGTGACTCTTTTGGAGCTGATTGATATCTTGCTCACATTCCCACACTGAATTGAATATCTGGTCTACTAGCAGTGAGATATAATAATGAGCCGATCATTCCTCTGTATCTCGTTAGATTTATGTCTTTGCCATCTTCGTCTACATCAAGTGAACAAGTTGAGCTCATAGGAGTCTTTACACTTTTGGCATTCTCTATTCCAAATTTCTTCAGTAACTCCTTCAGGTATTTCGTCTGGGATATAAATATGTCGTTTTTCTTTTGTTTGATTTGTAATCCCAGAAAGAAATTTAGCTCTCCCATCATTAACATCTCGAATTCTCCCTGCATAAGCTTAGCAAATTCTTGACAAAGATCTTCGTTAGTAGCACCGAAAATAATATCATCCACATAAATTTGAACAATCAAAAGATCTTTCTTATTTCTTTTAATGAAAAGTGTGGCATCCACTTTACCTCTTTCAAATCCTTTTTCTATTAAGAAGTTGCTAAGTCATTCATACCAGGCTCTAGGAGCTTGCTTCAAACCGCATAAAGCCTATTTAAGTTTGTAAACGTGATTAGGAAAATTTGAGTTTTCAAAGCCGGGAGGTTGTTCGATAAAAACTTCTTCTAAGATATAACTGTTCAAAAATGCACTTTTAACATCCATTTGATATAGTTTGGAATCTTTGATGCAGCCAAATGCCAAAAATACTCGTATGGCTTCCAATCTGGCTACTGGAGCATACGTTTCTTCATAATCGATACCTTCTTCTTGATTATAGCCTTCAGCTACCAATCTGGCTTTGTTCCTGACGATTTGTGCAGATTCATCGAGCTTGTTTTTGAATACCCATTTGGTGCCAATGACCGGATGATCATCTGGTCTGGGTACCAATTCCCAAACTTGATTTCTCTCAAATTGGTTAAGCTCTTCTTGCATTGCAACTATCCATAATTCATCGGATAGTGCTTCGTCAATACTGGTGGGTTCAATCTGAGATATGAATGCAGAAAAATGAACTTCATTGAACACTTGTCTCCGGGTTTTGACCCCTTCATTGACTTTACCAATGACTTGTTCCAGTGGATGATCTCGGTTATGTCTCCATGCTTTTGGCTGTTCTAGATTTTCTTGTGAAGAAGGATCGTTTAAATCATCTCTGTTTTCTGAAATGGTTTCTGTGGGTAATTTGTTTGAAGTTTTGTTCAAATCCAGTTTTTGAAAGTTTTGAACGATCTCAGCATCATTATCTAGAGGTTTTGAAATTGGTTCAGTTTCAACAAACACAACATGAATTGATTCTTCTATTGTAAAAGTTTTTATTGAGGACTCTGTAAGCTTTACTACGATTAGAATAACCAAGAAACAAACCCTCATCAGCTTTAGGATCGAATTTACCCAAATTTTCTTTGTTGTTGTTGTGAATATAGCATCTACTCCCGAAGATCCTTAGATGAATCAGGTTAGGTTTTTGTTGGAAATTGTGCCCTAGGGGCCAATCATTATGTTTTGAACATTGTTCATTTATGAATTTATTAATTACGTTATCATATTATTTGCATGTTTACTATGATGACTATCCTTGGATAACTCATGGTTTATCCTAAATGTCCCTGGTCGGTCATCTATGTGGGAGCAAAAATGAAATAAGACCAGTATGACTTTAAAGATATATAGAGATATAAATTAAAGTCATAGGCACATGTAAGAGTACAAGGTGTTGGACCGACCCGCTATGAGAGAGCTGCATGGGTTAAGTCATAAACTTCTCTCATATACAAACCATGTCACTGTGCCCTTTGACCTGAGATCATCATGGATTCCTACATGAGAAACGCTTAGCTTTGACCTAGTCAAAAGTCACTTTTGACCGAGTGATCATAAAGACTATGTTCAGGCTTAGTGGTTTTTCATGTGGAGGAATGTGAATGGTCAAGATGGAATTTGTCCCTCACATTCGTAGAGAGACATTATTGGGCCCCTCGATGAGTGAGTCTGAGAAATGTATGGCCATACTATAATGGAAAGGTAGTTCCATTTCTATACTCAGACTACTCAGGGATCGAGAAAGTAACGGTCATGAATAGGAGGATGACGTTCTCCATGCCCCTCGTCCATGACCAAAATGTCGTGTGACAAAAGGGACGCGATATGGTTGTATGAAAGGTTACATCGTTCAACGATCCTCATATGATTTGGGTAGTCGTGATGTCTTGCTAGAGACCGCTTACGACTTATGAGTCATTATAGTTAATAGCCCACTGCCAACTTCATATGGGCCTACAGGGTCGCACACAAAATAGCCCAACACGAGTTATGATGTCCAGATTCATTGAATCTAAGATATGTCCAGATTCAATAAATAATATAGGGTGGATGTGTATATATATATAAATTCGTATATATATATATTATATAAATATAAGAGATATTAATTGTTAGATTTAATTTATAAGGATAAATTAAATATATAAATTAATTCCATCATCTCTTTACTAAATAAATAAGTGAATTAAATCTGTGAGACGGATTTAATTTAAACCATATTTATTTAATTGTTCTCTTATCTGATTAGGAAATATTTGATATTGTATTAATTTCGAAATTAATTTAGAGTTAATTTCGAAATTAAATATTATTCATTAAACTTATAGCATCCTATATATTTGATATGAGGAGCTAGGGTTTTAAGCGTGAGAGTACCAATAGATAAGAGACGGCCTAAGAGAGATAAGAGTGGACGGATTCTCTGAAAACCCTAGACGGACATAGACGCTAGCACGTCGTTCGAGGTTGAGGGCTACTCGTGTGGATACCGATAGAGGAAGCCGACCAGAGTTGTCGACTTCGAACGATAAAGGAGGCGAGCAGAGGCATCCTGAACGGCGGAATCACCAAGCCACTCGAAAACCGAACACCGAAGGTAATACTTCTTACTACCTGACTTAAACGCGATCGGTAGATCCGGGCAAGGATTGAAAGTTTTAAAATTTTGTGTTGTTTTCCGCTGCGCGTCGTCTTTCAATTCCCTTCAGTTTTCTCCCCTTGTACAATTCATATGGCGTCTTTCTGAGCAGTGTTCTGATGTAGGCTCTATTGGATATGTAGCAAGCTGTGCTCATTGCCTCTGCCCAGAATACTTGTGAAACTCCTTTCTTGTTCAACATTGCTCTAGCCATTTCCATGAGCACTCTATTCTTTTGTTCAACTACTCCGTTCTGTTGAGGAGTTCTTGGTGCAGAGAAGTTATGGTCAATTCCATGTTCATCACAGTAGTCTGCAAATTCGTTGTTTTCAAATTCTCCTCCGTGATCAGACCTGATTGACACAATAGATATACCTTTCTCATTTTGGACCTTTTTGGCAAAAACAATGAATGCATTAAACGTTTCATCTTTAGAGGAAAGAAACAAGGTCCAGGTAAATCTTGAATGGTTGTCAACTATCACAAGAGTGTACAGATTTCCACTGAAACTTTTTACTCTTGATGGACCAACCAAATCCATGTGAAGCATTTGGAGTGGTCTTTCAGTTGAGATTGTCTTCTTTGATTTAAATGAAGACTTTGTTTCTTTACCCTTTTGACATGCATCACAAATAATATCACGTTCATACTGAATTTTTGGTAAACCAACAACTAAATCCCTTTTTGTTAATTTTGAAAGTTGATTCATGTTAACATATGCAAGACGTTTGTGCTAAATCCAACTTTTCTCCTTTTTACTAATAAAACAATTTTTAGAGGTTTTAGAATCAATTTGAAGTGTATAACAGTTACCGTCCCTCAGAGCTCTCAGCTTTGTATTCAACTCTTCTTTCTTCAAAGATAGGTCATCTTTGCTTATGATTAAGCATTCTTCAGAATCAAAGATCACCTAATTGTTTTTGTCCGCACTTTGACTGACGCTGAGGAGATTATGACATAGACCTTCCACGTAGTATACATCTTCGACCTTCATGCCCATGTTACTTCCGATTTCTCCGATTCCAGCAATTCTTCCCGATTGGTTTCCTCTGAAACTTACTTTTCCTCCTTCTTTTGGTTTGAGTGATGTAAACTTCTCAGTGTCACCCGTCATGTGTCTAGAGCATCCACTGTTAATATACCATTTGTTTTTTCTGGATGCCTTGAGACATACCTGCAAAATCACAATCATGTTTTAGGTACCCATACCTTCTTGGGTCCTTTTTTGTTAGTATCAGTTGTCTTTGGTACATAAGTACCTTTGGGCACCCATTTTAATGTTCCATAGGTTCCTTTCTTCTTATGGTAACAAGAAGAAGTTGAATGGCCTTTACGGTTGTAGTAAGAACATAGTGCAAATGGATTGGAAGAATGCACAGTATTTCTAAAATATGTAAGATATGATCTACCACTACTCTTTTTCTTTCCCTTTAACTTATCTTGAGTTGGATCGTATCCTATACCGGTTTTATCCATCGAACATCGTTGAGCTCCTAGGATTACTTTAAGCATTTCGCTACCCTTAGTAAATTTTTCTAAAGATCTGGTAAGATCTTCAACCTTCTTTTTGTTCATTTCGCAATCTTTGCAAACTGGGAGCGAATCTACATTGTCTTCAAACTTTGATTGTTGTTCTTCTAAGAACTTTATTCTTTTCTTGGAGCTTACCAACTCCTTTGCAATTCTTACTAATTCTAAATGTAATGCATTGTATTCAGACTATAATTCATCATAAGATGGTTCAAAAATTATTACCTCATCTGTCTCTGATTCTTTGTTTTCCTGGGCCACTAGACAAATGTTAGCGGTTTCTTCATCATCACTTTCTTCTTCTTCCTCCTCTGAGCTATCTCCCCAGATTGATGTATCGAAGGCTTTCTTCTTTCTAAATCTTTCTTTCTTCTTTTCTTTATCCTTCATTTTGGATAGTTGGGGACACTCTGTCTTGATATGTCCTGGCTTCTTGCATTCGAAGCAGATGATTGGATTCGTTGATTCATTTTGAGATGTTGAGGTTCTGCATTTTGGCAGGAACTTCTTTCCAGTTCTGTTCTTGTAGAATTTCTTGAACCTTCTGACTATAAGGCCCATTTCGTCATCTTCAAGATCATCTTAATTGTCATCTTCACTTTCTTGAGTTTTAAGAGCGATGCTTTTCTAGTTCTTCTCGTTCATCTCCTTTTTGTATTTTTGCTTGCTCTCGTATTCAGCAAGGCTTCCGAACAGTGCTGCAACAGAGCCAATGGATTCTCCTTTGGTTTCTTCAATTGCTGTTACTTTCGGTTCCCATTCTTTTGTGAGACCGCTCAATATTTTCCTCACTTGATCTTCCTAACTGTACTTCTTTCCAAGTGCTGTGAGGTGGTTTATGAGATGTGAGAATTTGACCTCCATGTCTCGGATACTCTCTCCATTCTTCATTCTGAATAACTTGAATTCGGTGGTGAGAGTGTTGATTCTGCTTTGTTTTACACCGGTGGTTCCTTCGTGAGCTATCTCCAGGGCCTCCCACATTTCCTTTGCAGTCTCTAGACTAGAAACTCTAAAGTATTCCCTCTGGCTAAGTGCACATGTGAGTATGTTGATAGCTTTATCGTTTAGGGTCACCAGCTTCTTGTCTTCCTCATCGAACTCCCTGGGACTCTTGAACACTTGCTGTTCGTCTATTGTTTTCATTGGGACATAGTTGTCGTGCTCTGTTACGTGCCACAATCCATACTCTGTGGCCTTGATGAAGATTTTCATCCTCATTTTCCAGAAGGTGTAATTTTCTCCACTGAAGCCTGGCGGTTTGGACGTTGAGCATCCTTTCGGTAGCACACTGTCTCAGAATCCTGCCATTGGATCTCTCTTCAAACTGTTAAATCTTTAATGAAGAGACCTGCTCTGATACCAAATGTTAGTAGCAATCTCACCCAAGAGCGGGGTGAATTGGGTGAGTAAAAAAAATTTACAAAATTAAAACCAGTCAATATCAGAAACAGAGAGTTAGAGTTAGGAGGGATTTCACCGCAGAGAGGAAAACACAAGAGTTATACTGGTTTGGTCTTAACCACTTGACCTACTTCCAGTCCTCAGAACACTTCTGAGTATTTCACTATCTTCCAGGATTGATCGGGCTCTTGGTGCCTCAGTACAGTAATTGAATCACTCAATCACTCCCCTTTACTCCCGTAAGGATACAAACCCACTCAAGAGTCCACACTCTTGAGTATCACTCAGTGGTGATTAATAAAGGATAGATATCAACTCTCTTACAGAGTGAATTTAATGATGAACACTAACGCTCAGTAGTATTGAAGGAACAGAGTATTGAATGCTAGACTGAATAATCACAGATGGTAGTTTCGGTATTCAATCCTCTTCATTAATGCTTCTTCACGCCTTTTATAGTTGAGGTCGTTAAGTAACCGCTAGACGGAAGAGCTTCTAGCTGTTGTGACTCCGTTTGCATGTTTCTGCAGTTCCAACAGTTCCGCCATTAATGTGTCTGAGCTTCTGACACTGTAGGTTACAGGCTACGTAATCCCGTTGAAGAGTCGTTGTAATTTCTCTTTGTAATTTGCATCCATATTTTAAACTTCAACAAGTAAGAGTCTTGCAGTGTAAGCTTTAACATGAAACAGAAAGAATGATTATTTGATTGCTCAATGATTCTAGATGAAATGAATTTTTCGTCAGAAGTGCAGAAAGATATTCTGGACATGATTGATTGAAGTGGTGATCGATCACTGGTTAATCGATCAGGTTATCGATAAAATAGAGTGAGAGTTTTTGGATCAGTAAAAGAAGTTTATCGATCAGATGATGGAACAATGGTTTACGATCAAGTGATCAATAAAATGCAACACGAAATTTTAAGCTGATATGTAAACCAGAGTTCCTTTGAATATTAATCTCTTAGCAAAATAGTCATGAAGATTATGCAAACTAAAGATAGTTTGAAAGTAAGTAGACAGGTGAATATGAGAGATGTTATAGTTCACTGAAATTAAACTGACAGAAGTCAATGATTGATCAGTTTATCGAGTAAAGGTTGATCGATTAGCTTATCGATAATTCAAGTGTTACAGAAATGAAGCTTTAGTGCATTTTGCTCAAACACATTATCGATAAATTTGTGATCGATAATGTTATCGATAAAGGTCAAGTGTAAAACATTCAGTGAGAAACAAGGATAGCAAGAATTATCAAAAAGGTGATCGATCAATGCATGTTCGATTAGTTTATCGATAAATAGTGAAGCAAAGGGTTTGTTCTAAAGTTGTTTATCGATCATGTTATCTAAAAAAGTATTATGTAGGAGAGCTTAATTATCGATAAGGTTATCGATAATTTAGTTCTAGGAAAACTAAGTAGAAGCAACTGGAACATAAATTATCGATCATGTTATCGATATCTTGGTGATTGATAAAGTTATCGATCAATAGTCTATAATCAGTACCTGCATTCAGAAGGTTAGAACTCAATGTTTGATCATATTATCGATAAACAAATGATCGATAATGTGATCGATAAACAATGATAGAATCAATAAGCAAAATATGTAGAGTGCCTTACCATTTATCGATGTCGTTATCGATAACGTATTTATCAATCACTTGATCGATAAAATCAGTTCAGATTCACTTCTTTTTATCTGTCACTTGTTCGATCATCTTGGATTATCGATCAATTTATTGATAATCAACAGTTACCTTATATGACTTTTACGTTAGTGATAATCGATCATTTTATCGATCAATGAATTATCGAACAGCTCATCGATTAAAATACTTAACATTAAACTGATTTACACTGAAGAGTTATCTAACAGCTTATCGATAATCATTTGATCGATCAGATGATCGATCAACACACTTAACCAATTCTAACTTTGTTATCATCAAAACCATAATCCTAACATTAGCATCTAGCATTACAAAGTGAGAAAATCGATCGAGGAGGCAATGGTGAGTTAATTAGTTTTTATATCTTCCTCCTTTAATCATGATAGTTTCATCATGACATGAAGTTGTTAATTTAGAATTGAAAAGTGTTAATTAGGAAATGAAATATGTTAATTTTTTATTGTTGTATTGTGGCATAGTTTTATTCAATGACCTATTTATTACAAGTATGTTTATGGAGATAGAAAGTTGTTAACTTAGCATGGACACATGTTTAGCTGTAAAATGAAATATGTTGATTTTTAGGATTGCATAATTATCAACATTCATTTAAATACTTTTTGCAAGTGTGCTATGGAGACAAAAGATTGTGAATTTAAAAATGACACATATTAACTGTGAAATGAAATATGTTAATTTCAAGATTGTGTTGTGATCAAATTTTATTAAAAGACTTATTGCTAATGTGTTATGGATATAGAAATTTATTATTAATTTAAAATTAAAATGTGTTAACTATGAAATAAAGCATGTTAATTTACTAATTAGAATGACTTTCATCAAATATATAAAACACAAACAGATAATATAATATCAATAATATAATACTTATATAATTAAATTATATACATTATTGTCACATCCCAAAAATTTCCACCTAGCTTTAGGGAATCAAAAATTGGGATGAGGGTCAATACAAGAATCAGACGGGAAGATGAAACAGCTTTTAATGTGAAACTCCGATAAGTCCGAGTTGGCATTTTTGTGATGATCGGTCTAGGAAGGACAAAACAGAAAAATTTGAAAAAAATTCTAGAAAATCTTCTAAAAATGGGAAAAGTGTAGAGTAAAGGTTTTAGAAACTCAGTTGAGCCCCGAAAGGTGGAATATCGATGAAAAGGAATTATTACGGAATTTCCCGTAAACAGAGGTTTTTCGGGAAATTATTGGGAAATTGAGGAAAAATAATTATTTTAATTAGTTAGAGGCCTCAATAAATTTGGGAGATTGATGAAAATTTTATCTAAATATTTATTTGAATTTATAAAACTGGTTTTAAGTCTTGGACATTTAGAAATTTATTTTCCCTCAAAGCTACCGATAGAGGCCTAATCGGAGAAAATTCAAAATAAATACCTAGAGGTGAGAAAAAATTCTAAAAACTTCCAGATCATATTTTTACATTAAAAGGTGAATTTTCATAGAGAGAAATAAATTTTTGGAGATCTGAAAAAATTATGGAACGTTACTAGTAAATAGTAACCGATAAAGTTTCAAATTAGTTTGGGATAGTGATTTGGTTTGTGGGCCAGCTTTTTGGTTCAGCCCAAACGATTTGTAGAGCCCACGATAGACCCATTAAAGGCCCAATTTCATGCACTTTCTAGATTCCATTATTTTTATTAAATAAAAAGTGAAAATTCATGGAAAATGCTTTGAAATATTTAGCAAATATACACTTGTGCAAATCTGATCATTCCCACACTTGATGGCAGCCATCTACACCCTTGAGGTGTCCCTTAATTCAGCCAGATCAAGGGAGAGAGGGTAGACCACATTTTTCTATATCCCTTAAAAAATACATGAAAAATGTTAGAAAATTGAGAAAATAAAGGGAGACACTGCCATTGTTTATCTAGCACCCTTGTTTAAAACTTATGAGGTGGTTTTAGGCAAGGAATCATCCAACTTACTTCAAGAAAACATTAAGGCATGTATAAGCATCATTATCCCTAAGTTTTATATTAATTGAATTAAGATTTTGGCTTGAAAAAATGCTAGAAAAATACTGGAAATTCTGTCAAAATTCGGTTGGAATGTGTGATGCTTAGAAAAGGATAGAAACCTTAATAATCAAGTGGAATAAGTAAGATTAAGTGATGTATGGATTGATTTTTGGATGAAATCAAGGTTAGGGTTTAAGGGGAGAATTTCGGCCAGTACTGTTCATGCAAGAGCTGATTGTTTTGACTTGATTTGATGATTCCACTGGCTTTAAAACATATTTTTTTGTAGAGATATGTTGTTGGAAAGTATTTAAAATTATTGGAATCAAAAATCGAATTTTTCGAAACATATAACCCCTATTTGGCCAAACTAGGCTCACAGGGAAGGAGTTTGAATTTCAAAAATCTGATTGCATATTTGGATTACTCATAAAAAATTGTATAGG
This sequence comes from Neltuma alba, assembly GCF_004799145.2. Classification (NCBI taxonomy): domain Eukaryota; kingdom Viridiplantae; phylum Streptophyta; class Magnoliopsida; order Fabales; family Fabaceae; genus Neltuma; species Neltuma alba. The sequence continues at coordinate 815,575 of NW_021635235.1, forward strand.
ATAGTTATGAGATGATTGATTCTAAAGGAGGAATCAATTTGTTAAAAATCAAAGAAAAAGGGAGGGAAATTGTTAAGTTAATGTTAAAGTGTTGAAACCAAGCATGGAGTAAGAGAAAGAATTGGCCTTGGCATGAAATAGCTTTATGAATATTATGTTGTGTTAGAAAACTTTCATCAAGTGTATCAAGCTTTATATTGACTTCATGATACGTTATGGATGACCTGTTGATGTAAATTATATTGTGAATTTCATGTTCTAATATTGGAATTATACTTGATGCATTATGGAAAGAATGTGGATGAAGGAAAAAGAGGAAATAAATCAAGAAAATGGTAATTAGGAGATAGAAATTTCTTAAAAAGTGTCAAACTTGTGGTACATAAAATAATAAGGAATTGTTAGAGTTTGAATATAAGATTTTTCAGGATAAAAGATCTCATTTTTAGCCTTAAAACAAGTGGTGATTTATTAAATTTGGAGTTGTGTGCTAAGAGTTATACCCTTCCAAAGTTGGGCAAAAATACTGAAAATTCAAAAATTTACCAAATAAACAGTATACATTGACAAATTTTCTGAAATTATTCTGGATGGAATTGGACTAATGATTATTTTTCTTCCATAGAACTCTTAGCAAGCTTCGTTCGAAAATTAGAACTATATTGTTTTAATTTTTCTAGATTTAGTTATGAATTTTCACAATTGGCCTATTTTCAGATGAATAGCAAAATCCTGAATTTTAAATTTTTCATCTGGAAATGTTACAAAATGACTTATATTAGTTCCAATTAACATATAATGGGATATAAAGAGAGGTGTGACACTTTGTGGTATCAGAGCCAGGTTTCAATCCTGGAATCTATACTTACATAGCTTTCCCTTTCTTACTTTTCTGTCATTATACGAGCATGACCTTTGCTTTTACGTATCTTATCATTACAGCTTGCACTTTTCCTATACTCTAGGCCCATTTTTTCATAATAATGTCATAGCAGTATACTTGCCTTCATGGTCTTTCACTGTACCCTAGCATTCCAGGTTCCTCTAATATTGCTCTTATCTGTTCTTTTCGGCATACTCTGCCTTTCTCATCTTTATCTTAAGGGCTTATCTCCTTTTTTCACATTCTCATTTCGCATATAGTTTACCTGAATACGTAACCTTCAAGACTTACAGCCTGTAGTTCCCTTAATTTTTTACTTTCCTCATTTTTTTTGTTGACTAGAATAGAATTGAGCTTGGCCTATTATAGAAGATTGACTTGAGATCCAGGTATCATCAATTAAGAATCAAGGCAGAAGATGTTCCGAAGACTGTCTTTCGAACAAGGTATGGGCATTATGAATTTCTAGTGATACTGTTTGGATTGAGGAATGCACCTATTGTATTCATGGATTACATGAATAAGATCTTCTGTCCATACTTGGACCAATTCATGGTGGTATTCATCAATGACATCGTCGTGTCTTCTAAGCCACTAGAGGAACACAAACAACATCTGTGAATCGTATTGGGCACGTTACGGGAAAAGCAACTGTATGCCAAGTTGAGTAAGTCCAAATTTTGGCTAAATAAAGTGAAATCCTTGGGTCATGTGATAACCAGAGATGGAGTGGCTGTGGACCCAAGTAAGGTAGAGGTTGTATTGAATTGGGAGCCGCCCAAGATGGCAACTGAGGTGAGAAGTTTTCTGGGATTGGCAGGGTACTATAGAAGGTTTATAGAGATTTTTCATGAATTGCCCTACCGCTGACCAAGCTCACTCAGAAGAATCAACCGTTTAATTGGGATGCAAAGTGTGAGGCAAGCTTCCAGTAATTGAAACAAAAGCTAACATCGACTCCCGTGTTAATAATCCCTGATCCTACATTGCCATATGTGGTGTATACAGATGTGAGTAAGCAAGGATTAGGATGTGTGTTGATGTAGTAGGGTCAAGTGGTCACTTATGCCTCACAACAGTTAAAGACTCATGAGGAAAACTATCCCACTCATGATCTTGAGCTGGCAGTGATTTTGTATGCCTTGAAGATCTGGAGGCACTATTTATATGGAGCAACCATCGAATTATATTATGATCATAAGAGCCTCAAGTACCTATAAGACCAAAAAGAACTCAACATGAGACAGAGGAGATAGATGGAATTGCTCAAGGATTATGATTATCAAATCAAATACCATCCACAGAAAGCAAATGTAGTAGCAGATGCGTTAAGCTAAAAGATGATGCAAGTGGTCGATTAATGATAAAGGAACAAGAGTTGATTGACAATATTCGAGATTGGAACCTCACCGGTCAGATAAGACTGATGGCAGGCCAAATCAGTATTGTAAAAGCGGAAACACAAATCATTGAACAAATCAAGAAGGCCCAATAAAGAGATCAACTGGCCGACACGTTGAAAGCCAGAGTGCTAAGAAATGAGACGAAGGATTTCAAGATAACTCAGGAAAGGATCCTTAAATATAAGGGAAAAACTTATATTCCCCTGAACTCAGAGATTAAGGGGAAAATTCTGAAAGAGGCACACAAGAGTCAGTACACCATACATCCAAGCATGACTAAGATGTATCAAGACCTTAAAGAATTGTTCTGGAGGCCTAGCATGAAGAGAGATGTAATGGACTATGTGTCGAGGTGCCTCACTTGTCAGAAAGTAAAGACAGAACACCAAAAGCCGCCAGGATCCTTACAAATTCTGAGTATTCTAGAATGGAAATGGGAATGAATTTCTATAGATTTTGTAATAGGATTACCTTATACATCGTCAGGTTATAATGCAATATGGGTGGTTGTGGATTGTTTGACAAAGTTAGCTCATTTCTTGGCCATCAGGAAAGAATACCAATCGGAAAAGTTGGCACAGATGTACATCTGAGAAATTGTGAGGTTGCATGGAGTACTCGAGACAATTGTCTCTAATAGGGACCTGAGATTTCTCTCTAGATTTTGGAAAGCATTACAGGAAGCTATGGATACTAAGCTGAGTTTTAGTACAGCTTATCATCCTCAAATTGACAAGCAAACAGAGTGTACTATTCAAACATTAGAGGATATGCTAAGAGCTTGTATCCTAGATTTCAAAGGGAATTGGGATGAGTATTTGCCATTGGCAGAGTTTGCCTATAACAATAGTTACCATTCTAGTATCCAAATGGCTCCTTATGAAGCTTTGTACGGGAGGAAATATAGATCCTCATTATGTTGGACTGAGTTGAGAGAAAAGAAGGTGTTTGGTCTTGACTTGGTAGAGTAAACCTCAAAACAAATTAAGATGATTCGGCAGAGACTACTCACAATGCAAAGTAGACAGAAGAGTTATGATTGCTCAAAGTTGGACTAAAAATCTGAAATTTAACTAGTAAATAGTAACCCGAGAACCAATCACAAAGTTCAATTTACGGGCTTATTTTGTGAATTACTTGAATCATAACGCTTCCAAACACGTACTCTGAGGGGTTAAAAGTAGGATGTTTCAATTATCAATGGTAATTAAAAATAAAAATAAAATTTATTCCATATAAATAATTTATTCTATATAAAAATAAAATAATTTTTGAATAAATTCTTCTATAAAAAAATTAAGTGATTTGAATATATTATAATAAACACCCTTCTCCTACTTATGTGTGCATCCAGCATAATTTCTTTTCTAGAAAACCATTGCATGTAGCATTTGGATTAGCCTTGAAGACTGAAACTGATCTATATCATCAGTTATTAATTATATCATGATCAAATTTCATTGTTTCATTATCCAAATGCAAAATTCACTTCAACATTATTTTGATCTATAATAACAAATTGAGCTATTCATATAAATTCATTTGTTAGTTTTGAATTTCTATCATATATTATATATTTTAATATGTTGTATATGTAATAGAATTATTTCTTTCTTATATTAATTTGTATGAAAAATTTATTAATATTCTTATCATATTTGTTTAATTATTATTAATGATTAAGAGGAATTGATTTTAATGAAACATAAGACAACTTTTTTAAGAAATTGTGTTTCTATCTTAGCATGTATTTAATGATGAGATAAATGATTATGGTATCTTCTTTAACACCAACTCCACAAATACATCAATTTATTTTACAATTGAAAGCAATATTTTAAAAGTCAGATGGGTCGGACCGCTTGGTCGGACCGGTGATGTAATAATTAAGTAAAAACCAATAAAAATGATTATATGTACATAATATATATAACAAATTTATAATGAGTCTAATTATTAATTAAATATATATATAACAACATTACAATGTAAGAAAGTTTTAAAGTAAAAAATGAAAATAAAGATACATTAAAAATATTATAAACTTTTGATAGCTTTTTTTTTTCATTTTGTTATAATTTTTTAAAATATAAATTTTTGAATAAATTAATTTATAACAAAATATAAATAGCAAATAGTCAATAACTATAATAGAAATTAACTATATTCTTAAAAACTTATAATACCCGATTTGTTTGAAAACGGGTTGGGTATGACATTATGAGATCTAAATATACTCAATTAATGAGGTTTGAATAATATTTTAATTGTGATTTAGGTATATTGAATTAAATAAGTAGCATCATTATTAAGTTAGATTTCAATTGAAGGCTCAAATAAAGCAATTAATAATTAATTTTGAATTTGAATAATATTTTTTATTAGGATTTGCATATATTGAATTAAATAGAAAGCATCATAATTATATAGTACGTCAATTGGGAGCTTAAATGAAAAAAAAAATTTTAATTTTTATATGTTTTCCTAAATTCTGCATCTTTAATTCAAATCTTATTTGAATGAATAAAAGAAAATTCCTATAAGAGGTGAACCTTGAACTATCTTAGATAATACAATTTATTAGAATTTAAAATATAATCAAATATTCTCATCTGTGCATCGTATAGGATAGAAATTTCTAGTTTAAATGAAAAAACGTGCATGCATTTGTCAGTGCTTTGGTTGTAATCAATGACCTATTAACGAAACATCTATTAAAAAATAGATGTGTAAAATGAAAAAGAATACTTTATGCTTTATAGTTTCCAAGATGAATCTCTGTGCTCTTTATCATTTCACGATGCAAATGTTTTCGTATTCCAAACAAGGTATTAAAAACCGGACCAATCACCAAACCAATCGAGGTAATAGTTCAATAGTTGGTGGGTCAGACTAGGGTCAATTCAGAGTCAAACTAATAATAATTAATATATTATAATTTAATTAAAATGTATAAAAATATTTATATTTTAATTAAGGAAACATAATGTTCAATCGTTAAATAAATATCTAAATTACAAAACATTTATATGTATATAAAATTTTTTCTCCGTTATTTTTTCTTTCTTCTACGCATAACCTGAACTTTACTCTTGTTTTTTCTTATTTATTTTTCCTTTTATTCTCCTTCTTTCACATGATCACTTCCCTCTCTCCTCTCCTTATGCATCACGAGCCTCAGCAATTAGTATTGTCTTTTCATTTACCCTTCTTTCACACGCATCACCATTTAGAGCATGAAGAGCAGCTTTCTTTTACACTTTGTTCTCTCTTTATTCACTAGCTTCTCCACACAGATTTGCTGAGTTCTTAGTAAAGCATGGATAGCAACAATCTAATGAGTTATAGGGAGATCTTATCATCACAAACTGAGAAGAATGATGGTGAGGAGAGAGTCACAATAGTAATGGAGTTTAACCTTTAGAGCAGAATCTGGCGACGGTCTGTCTTTTTTTATTTTATTTTAAGTTTTTGAAAGAAAAAACCCAACTAGCCCACTTAAACCAAAGGGTTAACCAGTTAATCCCAATCTACTTCGACTTATGCCGAGTCACGCTGTTTTATTGTTATCTTGATTCTGTTAACCAATCGAACCAAACAAGTGACTGGTTTACCATTTTCGGTCTAAACTAGCTGGTCCAGTCTGGTTTTTCATACCATGATCCCAAGAAACCTTTTTTGTTTGTTGGATATTACCTCTCACATCATATCTTTCATCCATCAACACTATTTCACTCTTAACAATTTCAAACTCCCCTTACTTTTTGTTTTTTCAGCTTCATGTCTTGAACTTTGATGCTCTTACTGGATAATTTCCAGGTGACTACTTTTTATTTTCATTTTATTTTTTTCTTTCTTCTCTTCTCATTCCTATCTTTCCTTATTTAATTTCTTTCTTGCCTTTCCTTCTCTTTAGTTGCATCTCTCTTCTTTTGCCATCTCCTTTCTTTTCCTATCGTTAACCCACCCCTAACTTTAACCCGGTCGGCTCTTTAAAACTCACTACAGTTCTCGGCTCAACTCTGACTTCCAACTCAAAAGCCGATTCAAGACGGGTGAACTAGGCTTAACTCCTCAAACGGTCTAAACGTCTGAAACGAACCATAAAGTTTTTTTCTTTTGACTGTTTGACCTGTGCAACCGACAAGTCCAATCCAAGTTTTAAAATGCTGATTGAAACTATATTTAAATCATTATATTCTTGCTTATGTTATTATATCAATAGTTGTGGGATTATAATCTAAAATAATGAAATTTAAAATTAGTGACACAAATTTCTATGGAAAACAATTTAGTGATGGAATTAGCAACAGAATCTTTCCAACGCTTATTTCATCACTAAAAATTTTATAATTAAAATTAGTAACAAAAATTTTTGACAAAAAATTCCATCACTAAAATATAAATTTATCGACAGATTAGCGATGAGATGAAATTCTATCGTTAATCCGTTGCTAAATTTAGCAACAAAAGTTTTGTCAATAATTGTTAAAAATTAGCAACGAAATAATTTCCTATCAATAATTCTATCAGTAGCCAGTTGCTTTTTTTGTAATGAAAGAAATAACACTTGTAGAATTTATAGAACATCCATGAAGAAACACAAGATAACATTTGAGACATTCAATACCCAACAAAAAATAAATCAATTATATTCCAAGTATAAAAAAGGCGTAAATTGGAACTTTGTTTCATATATATTCACAAACCAAATGGGCAAAGAATTCAATAGTGGCTAAAGCAATTTGCGTATCCTTCAGAATTGTATTGAAACTCATTACATTCAAATCGACGACATAGTCGAATTAGGAATTATCTATAGCCCGAAAAAATTCATAAATTCATAAATTTAACTGCACAAAAAAAAAAAACCCAAGGTCCACAACTATCTGTAGCCCCGAGATTGAAGTGAAGATAATATGAGTACAGATGTAACATCTTAATTCTTCTGAGACCTTTAATGGTAACTTTGCCCCTGAAAAGGACATAGGACTAACCTTTAGGCCTAGGTATGTGTGGGTTTGTGTATACTCACAAATTAATTTGTGTGTAAAATATATATATATAAAATAAAAAATAAATAAAGTAAGGATAAAATATGAAAAATATTAATTTGGAAAAAAAGTACTTAAATTTAGGATACTTCAAGTATCCTAAAAAATTATTTTAAAAATTTGTTTTATTCAAATAATAATAATAATAATTTAAAGGGATCTGATTTAAAGTTTAAAACACTCCAAGGGATCTTAAAGATTTTAGCAGAATCAGGTTATGTTTAATCAAATTTAAAATATTAATAATAAAACAATGAAATAAGAGAATTGGATTTAAAACTTATAAATTTAAAAACTTTTGTAGGTATCATACTCTCTCGAAAATTCCCGAGTCAGCCGTCACTTTCCCAAGGTCCCCCAGCCTTACTTTTGTCCTTCTCCCTTCCCTTCCCACACATTCACATGTCCCTTCCATTTTTTTTTCCCGTCTCTCTCTTCCTTATTTCTCTTTTCTTTGTCTTTGGCACTTCTTTACCTCCTTCTTGTCTTTTATTGGTGCTATCTTCATTCCTCCACCTTGAAATTGACATCACGTGAGTTTTTCTCCAAATATGTGTAGTGAGTTTAATCTCAAATCAGTTATGAAGAAATAAAAGAAGAATCATACACACACATATATATGTATATATTATATGTACTCAAGTATAATTTTCTAATACTCTAGTTTGGTCAAGCAACAGGAATGGCAACTATTCTGTGAGGTCTGGATATGCTGAGTTGAAGAATCGCAAGTGTGTTTCTAGGAGAATGAGACCTGAAACTTCCTATGTGATACCGGGGGGACTTTGGAGTGAGATTTGGAAGGTTAAAGTTCCTCCAAAAATTCAACATTTTATTTGGAGAGCAGTACATGATGGTTTAGCTATAGCTAAGAATTTATTCAGGAGAAAGTGCTATAAAGACCCAGTTTGCAAAATTTATGGAAGATGTGATGAAATAGTGGAACATTGTCTTCTCCTCTGTGGGTAAAGAAGGCTTGGTATGGCTCGCCTATTGGAGTTATGGTGAATGAAAGGAAAATTTCCAGATTTGATAAGTGGTTTTGGCTGATGCTAGGTGAAGGCAGAAAAGGCAATGATTTCCAAAAGGCTTTGCTTCCTTCTATCTGCTAGCATGTGTGGAAGAGGAGATGTAGTGTTGTCTTCTAAGATGTTGAGATAGAACCAGGAAAAACTTTGAGGAATGCTATCTCTTTAATTAATGAGTTCTGGATAGCCAGAGGATGGTTGAGGGAGAACGAGCCAAATGCTGCTGTGAGAACTCTGGAAAAGTGGAATGCACCTAGCGCTGGAATTATTAAGGTAAATGTAGATGGCTCTTTCTTGGCTAAATCTGGAAAAGCAGGAATAGGAATAATTTTAAGGAACGAAAAATGGCAAGGTCTTGTAGGTTTTTACTGAACAAGTCTTGTAGGTTTTTACTGAACAAGTGCAAGCTTCCTCTACTTTTATTTCAGAAACTCTCGTTGTCAGGAAAGCATTGGACCTGATATAGCTGTGTGGCAGTGGCAATTTCCTCATTGAGACTGATTGTGAGGTCTTATTCAAGGCGGTGAAAAATGGTACTAGTGCATACTGTGAGTGGTAGTCACAAGTTGTAGTTGAAGATATTATTACACATTTGAGTTCTGATGCAGGTACTGGTTTTGATCTTATCTCTAGATCAAGAAATAAGGCTGCAAATTGGTTGGCAGTCTCAGTTCAAAGTGGGTGAGAATTGGAGGTTACTCTGTCCAACCTCCACCCCCTCTTACCAAACTCTTAGTGGATAAGGGGTCTTGGTTTGGCACTGTTTGCACTGTAAGATCATATCAGGTTGTTGATGAGGAAGTGGGCCGACGGAATGCTAGTGCATCTGTATGTCTTGGCAGTTTGGATAGATATAGTATTGGTTAAGGCTCTTTTTGCCTTAATTTGTATCTGGGTTTCTTTTTTCTTTCTTGTTTCTTTTGGCTCTTGTTATTGTTTTTTTTTTTTTTTCAGTTTTGTGTGTTAGGTTGTATTCCTAAGCTTTTGATGAGTGTTTTTTTATTTTTCAGGCCTTAAGTGGCTACTAGTGTGTGTACCTTGATTTTTTTTTAGTATTAATAAAATGGACTCTTGTTTTGGTCCAAAAAAAATTATAATTTTCTTACTCCCTTGGTGATTTTCACTTTTCTTTGTCCTTTTCTTGGTCACACACATATAGGTTTATATTAATAACTTTCAAGCTTAGGAAGGGTGAGAATTTTCTATATGTGTGATTCGGTGAAGTAGAATTATGAGACTTTTGTTAGATATTTAGTTTTCAATGTTCACATATAAACATTAAAAAAATATCCTACCATAAATGATACGATTATCTAATATAGTATGTTACTAGATGTTATACACACATGCATGTGCCGTTTACATATAAACACATATGTTTCATTTAGTTTTTGATTATATTTAATCACAATTTTTCTTCTCTACAGTATACACACATAAAAAAATATATATCCATAAAATGTGGATTCAGTTTTATCAACTAAAATTTGAGAAATTTTGTAAACTCAAGAAATTACATATAACTTATTATCATAGTAAACTGATTAAATTATAAATGAATATAGGTTTAAAAGAAAATTTTGGGACCTCTAGAGTAGCCTTTAGATTCTAGAATAGCTTTAGAGTGATTTTGAGTAATATAGTGATAGATGTTGTGTTGTGATTTTGTAAATGGTCATTGAAGATTTTGGAATAACTTCTATTTAAGCAATAGGTAACTCTCTTCTTATTTGCCTCACTTATTAGGACTATCTATGAGCTTTAAAAGTAAACACAGTGACAGAGAGAGAGAGAATGAAGTGAAAGAAGACAAATGAGAAAAGGGTGAATAGTATGATGCATTAATTCATCATAGTTGTATACAATTTATAAGCAGTTTGACACGTGCTTATTTACACAAGTAGTCAAGCAAGTGGTTTACAGATCTATTATAACTTAACTACATACTTAACTACACTATTATGCCCCCTCAATTTGACATACTCTACTAGCTTACGACTTTTCATAAAGTCAGCAAATGTGAACTAGAGAGAGGCATCTTAATTTTCAATTTAGAGAACAAAGACCTAAGCCATAAAACCTCCGCCACTGTTGAAGCCATGCATCGATACTCGGCCTTAGTACTTGATCAAGCAATTGTAGCTTGTTTCTTTAAAGACCAGGAAACAAGATTAGTACCAAACTATATATACAGTAGCTATTGGTACTCCTACGATCATTACAATCAATAGCCCAATCTGAATCACAATAGGCAACAAGTGATTGTTTGGGTAAAGGACAAAGGCACAGACCAAGAGTGACAGTGCCACCCAGATATCTTAGTATCCATTTGACTGCGACCCAATGCTCATACAAAGGTTACCGCATGAATTGACACACCTTGTTCACAAAGAAACTAATCTGTGGCCGTGTGATTATAGCATACTGAAGAGCACCAACAATGAACCTATATTAACTTAGGTTTATCAAAGGCCTTGGGTCCTTCATTGAAAAGTTTCAAATTAGAGACCATGGGAATAGCAACACCTTTAGCTTTCACCATACCAGCTTCTTGCAGAATATCCTTAATATATTTAGATTGAGACAAAAAACAAAAACCATTAGTAAACTGATGCATCTCAATTCCAAGAAAGTAACTCAAGTTGCCAAGATCTTTGAGTGCAAATTCATTATTCATGGCTATAATAAGCCCAGAAATTGTAGAAGAGGAAGTACTAGTTAATACATTATCATAAACATAAGCTAAGGCATATGTAATATCTAATCCTGTTGTGTGAATGAACAAAAACTGATCACATTTGCTATTGTGGAAGCCAAGCTTATGAAAAACACTAGACAATTTTTTAAAACCAAGCTCTAACAGCTTGTTTTAAGCCATACAAAGCTTTATCCAACTTACAAACTGAAGCTTGGTTACTATTTTCATACCTAGGAGGTTGTTGCATGTATACCTCTTTGTGAAGAGTGCAACTAAGAAAGGTAGTATTCACATCTACTTGACTTGTACAGTAGGTTGGAGAGATTATAATGGACAGAATAACTTGAATGGTTACTAGTTTAAATATAGGGATAAAAGTTACATTAAAATGAAAACCTTCTCTCTGATGAAATCTTTTACCAACAAGCCTTACTTTAAACTTAGCTATGCCACCATTTGGCTTAGTTTTCCTCATTCATACCCATTTGCATCCAGTAGCTCATCAGTTAGAGGGAAATTCAACTAGAAGTCATGTTTTATTCTTCAAAAGAGCATTATATTCTTCATCCATGGCCTTCTTCTATACAGAAGACTTAAGCACCTTTGTAACACTCATAGGTTCTATCTCAATAGTATACACTTTGGGCTTAACAATATCATTTATTGACTGTGTTATCATGCATTGTACACATGCTAGAGTTGCTACTTCTGGACTAGAAGAACTTGAGCTAGAGTTTGGAGACCTAGAAGAAGAAATAGGATCCCCAAGGGGGGGCCTGCACAAGTTGGCAGCTACAAGAGTAGGAGTATGAGTAATACTACACTGGTGAGACACAGGTTTAACAACAAGAGGAGAGGGGGAATGATACGAGTTACAAAAGAAGAACAAGACATAGAAGGAGGACACAAACTAGGATAAGGAAACTCAGATTCATCAAAGATAACATCCCTTAAGATAAAAATTCTTCTATTAGGATTCCAACACTTGTAACCTTTATGTGATACACTGTAGCCCAGAAAAATGCACTTTGTTGATTGATAATCCATTTTGTGCTTGTTATAAGGCCTTATAAAAGGAAAGCAAGCACATCCAAATGTTCAGAGATGATCATAGCTAGAAGCCTTTCCATATAGTTTTTCAAAAAGAGAAACTTCATTGAGAACTTTGTTGGGTTATCTATTAAACAGATACACAACAGTAGAAAATGCCACTACCCATAATGACAGAGGTAAAGAAACATTGACAAGTAGAGTTAATCTAGATTCAGTGATAGATCTATGTTTCCTCTTTAGAAGGCCATTATGCTTATTAGTATAAGGACAACAAAGTCTATGTGTAATAACATTCTCTTTTAGGAATATGCCAATTTTCAAGTATTCAGCACTAGAATCTGATTAGAATGCTCTTAGTTTGCAAGCAAATTGTAGTTCAGCCATCTTTTTAAATTCAAGAAAAATGTCATAAACCTTTGACTTTACATGCAATGGATAAAACTATGTGAATCTTAAGAAAGCATCAGTAAAATACACATAGTACTTAAAATCATCAAGGGGTGTATAAGGAGCAAGAACCTAAATATTTGAGTGCACAAGTTCAAGAGGACTAGAATACTGAGTTTGAGACAAAGAGTAAGGAAGTTTATGAGATCTACCAAGACAACAAGAATTGCAAAAATCAAAGAGAGACTTTTTATTACCAGTAGACAGATTACAAAGTTTTATAACATGAGTTATAATAGGAGATGATAGATATCCTAAACTATTGTGCTAAAGGCAAAAAGTAGTATGATTATTTGAAGTAGACAAAGGAAAATCATTATTTGAAGTAGAAACATAAGCAAAGTGTTGAAATGACTAGGAAGACTGAGATTTTGAAGGCTGAATAGCAAGAGAGACTCTATGAAGACTGGAACGTTGCCTTTTAAGACAACTTCCATAGATAATCTGATTAGTTTGTAGATCCTTGATGAAACCAACATTAGAGAAAAAGGTAATCAATATATCATTATCAAGACACAGTTGAGGAATGCGAAGTAAATTCTTAGAAATTTTTGGAACATGAAGGATATCTTTTAGTTTAAGAGTACACTAAGAATGAGGAATACCTGAATTAGAAGAACTAGTATAGTGAATAGAAAGACCTTTCCCATCTCCAACAAAAATCTTATCGATACATTTATCACTTGATTTATCAGTAATGTTCTTTTCTTCGTAAGTGACATGGCTAGTTGCTCTAGAATCTAGGTACCAATTTGGATTGCCAACACACTATGCAGTTGCAACTAAGGCATTTTGATCCTTCTTGGAATTCTTGTCATCAAGATTTAGTCCTTGAAAGGATTCATCAAAGCAATACCAATACTCCTTGGTATTATGGCTTTCTTTTCACAGATCTGACATTGTTTGAAAAAACCTATTACTATTTGACAAACAAGAAGAGGAAAATGCTCTAGTAGAGTGTGAACATCTTCTACCACGATTATTGTGACCTCCTCCTTAGGACCAACCACCTCCTCTGTTCGAAGGCTTGAATTAAGCAAGATTAGCTACAACTATTGTCACAAGCCTCTAATTTTTCTTGATCCTGGCTTCTTCAACCATGAGCAAGGATTCAATTTCATCAATTATATAAGGACTAGATCTCATGGTGATAACAGTGATCCACGGATCATATTCTTTAGTGAGACTTAAAAAATGACTCAATGTGATAAGCTCACTAATTAGATGACTGATTCTAGTAAGAGCATCTGTGATTCCCTTAATCTGTAATAGATACTCATTAGTAGGTAGATTGCCTTTCTTTATATCTTTTAGTTGCAATCTAAGTTGAGGCACCTTAGCACGGGTCTGTGACACAAAGTGGCTTTGAATTTTCTCCTAAATTTGAAGTGACGTTTCACAGCCTATAACTCGTGGAAGCATAGCGTTTGTCATCGAGTTTGTCATAGAGCATGACAACCCAGATGCAAGAAATTAATCTTGCTTATCCCACTCTTGATAGAGAGGATTGATATGAAACCTCTCAGGATCTTTCTTATTGGTGAGAAATTTCCGTAGTGGTTTGATAGATTTGTCAATAAAGCTCTGTAGTTCATGGCATCAAATTGCAGAGAGAACTTGATGCTTCTAGATCAGAAAGTTGTTTTCATCTAATTTCACTAAGATGAGATGAGAGAAAGTTACAACATCTTGTTTTGTTTAGGAGGAAAAAGAATGTAATGAAGTCATTGCCTCAGGATACTGAACGTGTAACATCCCAACTTTTAGGCCTAGAAGTACCAAAAATAGCCTGAATTGGATAGGCTACTAGACCCCTTTTGAGTAGAAGTTTCGAAGACGAGAAAGGAAGTCAAAGCAGTTTTAGGAACTAAACTGCAAAGTAAAAGTTTTTAGGGGCTCAAGTATAATCAAGGCTAGAGGCTCCGGTAAAGTCTTAAGGGCCCAGAAAGAGAAAAGATAGTAGAAATAGGCCAAGGGTTAAGTTAAAAAACTCAAAAAGAAGATTGTATGAAGTTAAGTCCAAGCAGGGACTAAACCGTAAATTCAGAAAGTTATGACTAACAGGGGTAAAAATGGAAGAGTATACAGAGAATTCCAAGAAAATCCCAAAAAATGGAAAATAATATTCTAAGGCTCTTCTGTGAAGAGAAAAGACAAAAATACCCCTGAGGTAGCTTAATTGGAATTTATGAGGTTATAGTCAGTAAAAAGTATACCGTTTGAGGTGATTATTTAAAATAGCAAGAGACCTCAAAAATGTATGTAAAAATGAGGTTAAATGGTTAAAAGGTTGTACTAATTTATAAAATTAGTCTCGCAACCAAAAGGCCAATGGAGTGGCTTTAATAAATAAAAAGCCGATTATGCCGATAATAGGGCATTTTAGTAAATGAATTTTTATGCAAGGCTTAAAGGAAGTTTTATGGCCTAAGAAAATTTATAGATACTCTCTAGAATTAAATAAAATTTATGAAGTAGATAGAAGAATTTTTTGAGCTTCGGAAAGCCATAAAGAAAGCCGGAGAAACGTGGGCCAAGTAAATTCGGAGGAAACTTAGGAAACAAGTTTGATCCAACGGCTAGGATCTAATCTTCCTTCTCCTCCACCACATTTGTGACACTTGGCATCTTCTAGAAGGATGAGGTAATGATGATGCAAGAAGATGATGCAATGATGATGTAAAAGTTAACTTAAAGTTTCAAGATTACCCTTACCCTTTCTATTAGCCACCACGGGCATTTTAGTCCATTCAAGCCAAATTTTTGGCTATAAATAGAGCCTCTCCCCCTTCATATTTTTGGCCAAGATGGAGTTTAAGATGGGAAACTCTGCCAAAATTTAGAGAAAAATATGTAGGGGTGAAAGCCAAGAAGAAGGAACAGGATTCAAACTTCAACATCAAGGTATGTGATTGTTATAGCATCTGATTTGATACCTATTTTGATTAAGTCACTCTTTGTATCTGATTCTAAAATTTAGTATGATTAAAGTACACTCTGTAAGCTTTAAATCCATTAGAACACTTCATTTGGATATGTATACGATTTATGGTGAGTTTTTGAAGTTAGAGTTTGAAATCTGGAAACAGTGTTTAACCTTTGGAAGAGTGTCAAATTCCGTACAATTCTGGTATTGTTCAGCATAGAATTGGTTCCTAAAACTATTTTTCCTTTAAAGAAAACTTAAGGAGCTTTTAGTGAGACTTAGAACCACTCAGTTTTGATTTTTCTAGAATTAATTATGAATTTTCAAAGTTGAGCAAAAATTCTGGAATTTCTGCGTGAACAGTACCTGCGAAGCAAAATTTTTAGATTTGATCTTCTTAAATCTAAGGCCATCTAAAGTGGTCCTAGCTGAGAAGAAATGGATCTTGAGGATGGAAAATGATGAGATTTAGGTTAGAAAAACTGGAAAGAAAACCCTAAAACCAAGGGAAAGAGGTTAAGTTTAAGAGAGCTAGTTTTGGACATTATGTAATCTCTTGGTCCTAATAAATTATATGATCATTATGACTATGTTTAGGACCTTGGAACATCCAAGAGGATGTTTGGTGATGTTGACCGAATGCCCATATGGTTGGAAAGTCAAGGCAGTCAAAGAAAAAGTAAGAGGAAAGCTTGAGGTGCAAGGTAGTGAACATGCCTATTATCATTGCTTGATGTTGTATGCTTGTGTGTTGCTGTACATGATATTTGAATGTTGTTGTGACATGTATTGGCTGCTATAAATGTTATTTATGATGAATAGACTATGTCTCCATGGCCATGCATCAAGAAGGTAGCTTTAAGCATGCTAATATGTTACTAACTAACAAAAGAACAAGCAAGTTGCATGTAGTGCATTAGTATCTATCTATCATGATTAATATGGTATTGTTTACTACTGAGATTCCTCCAAATCTCACCCCCTCCCTAACCAACCATTTAGGTCAATCATCAATGGGCAATAATGGCATGAGAAGCAAGGAGAAGAAAACGAAGAATTGTTCATATTAATTAATGATATTATTATTCAATGTGTAATTCTCCTATTATGTAATTTATGTTGTCGATGACAATGATACCATGTATTTAATTATAATGCTTATGGCATGTATAGAAATTTATGAGCATGAACGGGAAAGAGTAAGCCCATGTTATATATGCCAAAGAAATAAAAAGAATTAAAGTGAAGAGATGTTAAGGGATAAATATAGGCCATGGAGTAGTAAGTTTATAGCTCCAGTTTGACCTATCAAACAAATGAGTTAAGTCATAAAATTTGGTAAACTTGTAGTACACATCCCAAGCTTTAAAATAAGAGGTAGATCATCTCAATTAGATGTGTACACAAGGAGATACGAATTTCCAAAATTGAAGCATAGAATCTGGAAGTTCCAGATTTTATGAAATGAACAGTAATATTTATTGATTAAACTATATGAATTGGGAAAGGATAAGTCCAATTGGATATTTTTCCCTTAAAGAGCATCAAAATAGCTTTCTGTAGAATTTTAGAACACATCAATGTAATTTTTATGGAATTAGTTATGAATTTTTGAAGTTGGACCTGTAATCTGGAAATTAAACAATAAATAGTAACCCGAGTAATTATGTTGAAATTTTAAATTCGTGGGCTTGTGTCATGATATGCTTGAACCATAACACTTACGGATGCGTGCTCTAAGGGGTTAAAGGTAGGACGTTTCAGAATGCTCTAGTACCATAACATTAAGCACAGAGAGAGAGAGAGAGAGAATGAAGTGAAATAAGACAGATGAGAAAAGGGTGAAGAGTATGATGCATTAATTCATCACAACTGTACAATAATTATGAGCAGTCTAACATGTGCTTATTTACACAAGTAGTCAAACAAATGGTTTACAGATCTGTTATAACTTAACTACACACTTAACTACTTAACTACACTATCAAGCTTTGTGAAAATCCCAACATTAAAATTTAGTCAATGGTTGATATATTGGAATTTTGGCTTTTATGAAAACTGCTCGGTGGAACAATTATTTCTTTAAGATACCATATGATGTAAACTAAGTTGATCAACCTTTATTATGCTAATAGTTTAGTCTATGAATTGTGCGAGAACCGTTATACTGAGAAGTAGTTGTTTAGACTATTTAAATGTAATTAAGATTGACTAATTAATTGTTATTACGAGAGGAGGTTTGATAGCATACTAAGAAGTGTTCAATATAAAGGTTATGAAGCCTAAATATCATTCATTTAGTTAGAGGCCCAACAAGTGATTTGACCAAGTTTTACTGTAGTTATTCATGTTTAATTACATGTGTTTAGAAGAATTATTTGGTTTAAAATGCATGTTTTGATATGAACTATAGTAATTTATAACTGTGGGTTTGATTTCTTATGAAGCACTTTGTATGGGCAAAACTATCAAATTGTGCATCATTTTAATTAATCATCAATTATGAAATTGAAGTGGGTGTTATAAGTTCTTAAATTGATTTTTAGGTCAAGGGTCAAGCAAAATATATCTCCAAAGGACCTGAGTCCAAGGAAATTATAGTGAATGCCTAACAAATTAAAGGAATTCCAAAAAAGGGCCAACTAAATACAGTTATTCGTTTTGATCATTTAGTGGTGACGAATTGGAGGTTTCATCGTGACGAAAAGGACATTAACATAGAATCAGGTTTTAAACCTCAAATTGTGATTTTAGGAAATATACCATGCGAGCCAACTACCATTCACCATCCAGACACTCCCATTTTCATCTCCTAGGGTTCTTTAAGGGTTCTTGAGGTTCTCCTATTGATTTCCATCAATTTTCACCCCCTTTCCAACTTATTCTATCAGTGTTCTGCATCATCCATCATCCATCTTCATCTGCTATGACTGGTGCTATGATTTCAGAGCTTGAAGGAGTTGTTTTTGAGGTCATGAGAGGCTGGAACGTTTTACCTTGAGGAGTTTTGATAAGGGCCTAAGCTTGGGACTTAATTTGGGGAGTTGTACTTCATCTTTTCCATTACTTTGATAGTATTTTAGTTATTTTTGGTTAGAATTTTTGTGTTGTTGTCAAAGCTGAACTTCAGTATTATAATCTTTGCATTTTGGATTAGATGTTGAGAATTTATGCTTTGGTATTTGTTTTGTAATGAGAATCCTATATTTAGTCTTGTGAACATTGGTTGATGTTCAATCTAAATTCGGTTTCATTAAACATGGTGCCTTGCTAGCATAATTGGTTATTATGTTCAAGTTGTTGTTACCATTGCATTAATCTCACCAAGTGTTCATTCACGAGGGTGGTTAGTTTTGGTGAGTCTTTAGGTCAAAAGTTTCATTAATATACTAATTTACCTAAGTTTGGAAGGTTTTCTATACTAGCTAAGATTGGTTTTAAAGTAAATTCCCAATATATTTTGAAGTGACGAAGGCTTAATCAATTCTCCAAGAGGCATTTTATCAATTAAGTTTACAAACTATCCTTTTGATTGTTTTCTTACACTGTTATTTTAATTCGCTAAAAGAAAAAGACCAAAAAGACTTTTTTACTTCCTTTTTGATTTCATTGGAATTTAATTCAGTTTTAAAATCCCCCTAATTTTATCTTTCCGCACAATTTTGTTACTTAGATTGTATAGAAACAAGTCAGGCTCCTCAAAGTGAACATGACCCAGATTGTGCCTCTATAGTACATTCCTATCAAAAACTAATTATTTTTGAGAGCCCATAATGACTAAGGCTTCATCAAACTGCCGCCATTGCTGGGGAGCTATTGATTTGGTCCCTCGTGTAATTTTAGTGTCAACTTAAGTGTTGAGCTTGGGTTTGAACTGTGTGATCAAGGCTGTCTAGTAGTTGTATTTGCATTGTAGTTGTCTTAGTGTCCTTAGTGTTAAGCATAGTGTTTGTTTCTCTTGCATAGAAAATTTTTAGAAAACTCATAAATATCTTGATTTCTTTCAAGTTGTGCATTTGTGCTTCTTTTGTTAGCTCTTTTGATTTCTTGCATCAATACTATAGTTACTGGCTTGGTTACTGCAACTTTCTGATCCTTGTGTGGCATTAATACTTCTAGTGTTGTTAGTACTCTGTTTTTGCTGTTGCCCTATTCTGAAGTCAATTCTGTCATGATTTTTAGTTGCAACCAACAGTTGTTTTGCTATGATGAACTGCTATTCCTTTTTTTGGGTTTGCTTTGGTGAACTTTTTAGACCCAATTAACTCAATTTTAGCCGCGACGAAAAACCTTTTTGAGCTAAAAATTTGTTTCTGAGTCTTGGCTAATACATATTCACACTACATTTCATTTAAGTGTATAATTATATTCATTCATCATTCATTCATACCCTATACTCTTGCACTTCATTCATTCATGCATTTTATTTGACTTGCTTGTGTGCAAGTAATTTTTGCATCTCTTGACTGTGCATGTGAAGAAGGACTAAACCTTTGGTGCCTTATCAACTTGAGTTGGAGAGACATTTGCAAAGGTTGAGAAGAGAGCGTAGGTTAGTGAACATTAATTCCTATAATCCTGACCCACCCACTGGTAAAGAGGAGGAAAACCTAGTGGAGACACTCGTAGAGGTCTCGATCATGGAAGGTGTGGGTAGTAATGGAATGAACTTAAATGATGTTAGGCAAAATGAACCAACTAGGGGCAATGGGTTGAATGGTAATGGATATGAGGGAGTCAGTGAGAATATAGGATTTAATGGTACCAATGGGCCACAAAGAGGGAGAACCATTAAAGACCTTACTTAGTCTGATGCTAATTTTGAACCTTTGCTTGGTGTATTGCCTGGTTTTGAGAATGATTTTGAACTTAAAGGTCAATTAATACACTCGCTTCCTAAGTTCAATGGTTTGTCAGGTGAAAATCCTTACACTCATTTGAAGTATCTCCATATGCAATGCTTGTCTATGAAGCTAGTTGGGGCGAGAATCAAAGATGTGCTTTGGAAAGTTTTTCATCTATCTTTGGAGAGGAAAGCCAAGGAGTGGTATATGAATCTGCCATTATATGTGGACAACTCGTATGAATCTTGGACTACACTGAGGAGAGCTTTTCTTGACAAATACTTCCTGTCTACCAAGATCTCTGCTGCTAGGAAGGAGATATCTTCTACTAAGCAAGAGGAAGGGGAAACTTTCTTTCAATTTTGGAATCGATTCCAAGATATGCTTACCAAGTGGCCGAATCACCAGATTATTGAAGAGTATCTTGTTCAGGTTTTCTATAATGGGTTGTTGCCACATAATACTGAGGTATTAGATGTTGTACCTAATGGATTAGTTGAGTTAATGGAACCATAAGCTGCTTGGGCCTTAATTCGCACCTTTGCCTAGAATCGCCAACATGTGAGCCCTAGAGATGCTAGAGGCCACAAGGGAGACAGGGATCCACTTCTTGTCAAACTAGCCTAAGACATGGCTAAATTGGCTTCTACAGTCTAGAATCTAAGGAGTAATCAACCTTACATTGAGCTTCTACCCTTGGTCACTGCTTTTTATAGCATATGTGATTTCCTAATATATAGAACTGAAGATTGTATCGGTCTCACTGAAAATGCATCTGCCATGTATCAATAGAGGCCGAACCAATACCAAAAATGGGATCCATATTCTAATACTTACAACCCCCGGTGGAAGGATCATGCTAGCTTCAAGTAGAGGGGAGGCAACAATCAAGGTCAAGTTAGGAATTACTAAGGAAAAAACAACCAAGGTAGTTCCTCAGGTAACTATCAGAGACCCAATCCCTCTATTGGTGTAGTTCTAGTTAATCCTCCACAACAACCAAGTAGTGGAAGCAGTGAGTTGCAAATTATTTTGAAAGGGATTGAGAACTTGTCTAGCCAACTGTCCAATAGTGACAGCAAGATAGCTTCCCTAGATAATAAGATGAGCCAAGTGGAAGGGAAGATAGTGGCTATGGGAAGTCAGTTTGAGAACAACTTTGCCACTGTGTATTCAAAGACTGAACAGCTTGAATCTAGACATGAGAATCGAAAGGGGTTTGTCACTCAAATTTCCAATACCATGAATGATCAACAAGCTAAAGCTAGTGGTATAATGCCTTTAAACACTGTCATAAATCCTAAGTCTCTCAATGCCATTGAGCTTAGGAGTGGGAAGCAAGTTCAATTTGCTCAAGAGGAGGGCAACAATGATGAAGTAGAAAGCCTACCTTTTTCACCCATGAAGCTTTTTGAAAGCTCTAAAGAAAAAGCATTGCTCAAGAAATCTAAGGATCCATAAGGAGGTGATAAAGAGGGTGGTGACACCAATGAATGCCAAGAGGAGCAACCCAAGAAAGTGCAGGAGAGTCAAAGAAAAGCCACTGCAAAGAAAGGAGAAGCAAGCAATGAGGGAGCCTTAATACATAACGGTAAGGAGGTAAATTGTAAAGAACTCCCTTTTCCCAATTCATATCTTATGTCTAAAAGGGTTGTGGCATCTAAAACCTTGAAAGAGGTTGTGGATTTCTTTAGTAAGCTTGAAGTGAATTTACCTTTTATTGATTTGATTAAGAATTCCCCACCTTTTGCTAAATACCTAAAAAAATTTTACACTAATAAGAGAAGGTTTAAACCCAATTAGTTAGTTCAAGTTAGCCAAAATGTTTCAGCTTTTTTCAAACCCCAAATCCCAGTCAAATGCTAAGATCTCGATGCTTTCACTATTCCCTATATTGTAGGAAAACTTGCCATAGTAGGAGCCTTACTTGATCGAGCGGCAGCTATAAATGTTATGCCATTGTCGATGTATAGAGCTTTAGGAATCGGTATCTTGCAGACCACTACTGTTAGACTCTAATTAGCCGATAGAACAATGAGGAAGCTTGAGAGGATTCTAGAGGATATCCTAATTTAGGTCAAGGGTTTGCTTTTTCCTACTGACTTTTATGTGCTTGACATAGCTAATAAGTTGTCTCATGAATCCATACTCATTCT
Organism: Neltuma alba; assembly: GCF_004799145.2. NCBI lineage: Eukaryota > Viridiplantae > Streptophyta > Magnoliopsida > Fabales > Fabaceae > Neltuma > Neltuma alba. The sequence goes on from NW_021635235.1 coordinate 838,067, forward strand.
TGGTAGATCATTCTTGATGACTTCAAACATGATGATTTGACTGAAAGATGGTGTTATAACCATGGAGGTGGGAGAGCAAGTATATGTATGAGGCAATGAGGCATCCATACGAGGATTACTCCCTTTTGGGTTTATATGTTATTGATGTTGCTGCTGATGATGTTGTTTCTGAATTTGAATTGAGTGAGGTTATCTCTAATATTTTTGAATTTTATTCATAAGTCCTTACTTAATAAGGATGAAGCCCCCACTTCATTTTCTTCCCTCTATTCTTTTCCCTCTACATGTTCGTGTGGTGGCAGCGAGATGTGTCTTAACTGTGCAACAGTTAATTGTACACGACCGGGCTCACATCCACTTATATTGTCATCTTATGAATCTGAATCTTACATTAGCACCATACCTCCAATTATTAGTGACAACTCTCTTAGAGAGGAACTTTCTATTAGTATTGCAGGAGATTTAGATATGAAAGAGTGGCAAAGTATTGTAATTTCTGAACATGAAGCTTATTGTCTTCCATATTCGCCCTAACGAGAAAAGGGCTTGGTCACGACGAACAATTCCATCCCAAGAGGTGTCAGCTCTGCTCCTTCATATAGCCATAATGAAATGTACTAGTCACCATGACGAACACCTCACAGTGCTGCAAAGTTAGAGTGCCTATCCACTGTTGCTGTTCCACCTTTACACTTACTCCATAGAAAGAGCGTCAGTTTAAGGGCCATAGAAATTCCTACTTCACCTTGTGAACCAATCTCTTACACCATCCCTTCTCATACTTTGAAATATCTATTTGATAGCGCCCTAACTTATTATTCAAGTGATACAGATATGGTGTCCAAGGCCGTTGCTAACAATGATCAACGGCTGGTTGATTCAACCCTTAGAGAAATGGAGGGATCAGTGGCGAACTCAATCAACCTTGGGGTTCATTCCATGACAGAGAAGGGGGAGGGGAGTAATCTTGCACTTTCTTCTATTGATATTTCTCAATTAATTCCTTCTTTAGTCCAACCTCCTACTCTTTGAGCTTAAACCCTTGCTACCTAACCTTAAATATGCTTTCTTGGAATCTAATGAGCAACTCCCAATCATAATTGCTAACTACCTTTCCCTGGAAGAGGAAGGCATGTTGCTCAGTGTTTTGAAAAAGTGTAAGAAAGCCCTAGGATGGACTCTAGCTTATGTACCTGTATTTGCCCAACCGTCTACACTCATAGAATCCTTTTAGAGGAAGGAGCAAAACCAATAAAAGAAAACCAAAAAAGAGTCAATCCTTTGATTAAGGAGGTAGTTAAGAAGAAGATCTCAAAGCTTCTAAGTGTGGGAATTATTTATGCCATCTCGGATAGCAAATAGGTTAGCCCTGTTTAGGTGGTGCCCAAAAAGAGTGGGTTAACTATAGTGAAAAATGAAAAGAATAAACTCATACTCATTAGGAAACTTAATACTGCTACAAGCAAAGACCGCTTCCCCATTTCCTTTGTTGACCAAATGTTAGAAAGATTAGCAGGAAAATCCCATTATTGTTTCCTTAATAGTTTTTCCGGTTATTTTCAAGTACCCATTGCACCAGAGGACCAAGAGAAGACAACATTTACTTGTGATTTTGGGACTTAAGATTGCAGAAGAATGTCACTTGGACCTTGCAACACCCCTGGAACCTTCCGAAGATGCATGATGTCAATCTTTAATGATTTCTTGGGGGATTGCATGGAGGTATTCATAGATGACTTCAGTGTCTATGGTAACTCTTTCACTACCTATTTATCTAGCTTAGAAAATGTTTTACAAAGATGCATTGAAAAGAAGCTAGTGTTGAATTTAAAAAAATGCCATTTCATGGTCAATAAGGGCATAGTTTTGGGCCATTTGATTTCTTACAAAGGCATAGAAGTAGACAAGACAAAAATTAAAATTATCTCTTCCCTCCCATATCCTACTAATCTCAAAGAAATTTGATCCTTTTTTGGGCATACGGGATTCTATAGGAGATTTATAAAAGATTTTAGCAAAATTACCTTACCACTTTCAAACCTTTTGAAAAAGGATGCAGAGTTTGAATTTAATGAAAGCTGTAAAATTGCCTTTGATACCTTAAAAGCTAAACTAATTTCTCCACCCATCTTGTTGCTCCCAATTGGGACCTACATTTTGAGATTTCTTGTGATGCATCTAACTTTGTTGTCGGAGCCACATTAGGATAGAAAGAGCATAAACTTTCAAGGGTGATCGCTTACGCATCAAAGACCTTAGATGCTGTGTAAGTCAATTACACAACCACTGAGAAAGAGCTTTTTGCTGTAATTTTTGCTCTAGATAAATTCAGACCTTGTTTGATTAATTCCAAGGTTGTTGTATTCACTGACCATGCAACAGTGCAGTATCTTTTTAAAAAACCGCACTCAAAACCTCGGTTGCTTTATTGGGCTCTCCTCTTGCAAGAGTTTGATCTTGAGATCAAGGATCGAACTGGAGTCGAAAGTCATGTGGCCGATCATTTAAACTAGTTGCCAGTAAACACAAGGGGAGTTGCTAAATCTAACTTTATCTTTGATTCTTTTGCTAATGAGATATTATGTTCCATAGCTCTTAGGGAGCCTTGGTATGCTTATACTGTGAACTATCTCATGACCAGACTAACCCCACCTTCTATGTCTATCTATCAAATGCAAAAGCTCCAAGCTGAGTCTAAGTATTATATGTGGGATGAAACATTCCTCTAGAGGCTGTATGGGGACCAGATTATAAAATGGTGTGTGCCCCAAGAAGAGTAACAACAAATCATCATTGCTTGCCATACATTGTCTTGTGGGGGGCATTTTAGTTTAAAAAGGACAGCTAAGAAAATTTTAGAGAGTGGGTTTTACTAGCCTTTCTTATTTAAAGATTGCTATGAATTCTATAAATCTTGTGAGACTTGCCAAAAATTTGGGGGTGTTGAGTTAAAGGCATGAGATGCCTTAAAAGCCCATGTTATTTTATGAAATGTTTGATATTTGGCGTATTGACTTTATAGGTCCTTTTCCTCCTTCTAATGGCTTCAATTATATGCTTCTAGCAGTTGATTACCTTTCAAATGGATAGAAGCCATTGCCACCTAGAGAGATGATGCCAAAACCATAATCAAGTTTATCAAGTCTAACATTTTTAGTCAGTTTGGGATTCCTAGGGCCTTAGTAAGTGATCAAGGAACCCATTTCTGCAATAGGCTTCTCAATGGCCTATTTATTAAGTATGGGGTCACACATAAAACATCTACTGTCTATCACTCTCAAACAAATGGCCAAGCAGAGGTATCTAATCAAGAAATCAAGTGGATCTTGGAGAAGATGGTAAAACCTTCAAGAAAAGATTGGAGTTTGAAGCTTAATGATGCATTCTAGGCATACCAAACAGCATTCAAGAACTCTATAGGGATGTCTCCATACCGCTTTGTCTATGGGAAATCATGCCACTTACCAGTGGACTTGGAGCACAAAGCTTATTGGGCTGTTTCGACATGCAACAAGAAAATGGACAAAACTGGCGAGGAAAAGCTATTTCAGCTCCAAGAGATAGAAGAATTGAGACGTGAGGCCTACGACAACTCTTGGATATACAAGGAAAAGTGCAAGGCTATTCATGACCGTGGTATTTTAAGGAACAGTTTCAAGCTTAGGGACAAGGTCCTCAAATTCAAAGCCCGTTTCAAATTTAGAGACAGGAAGCTGAAAGAGAGATGGGACGAACCTTACACTATCACCAAGGTTCTTGGCTATGGAGCTTTTAAGCTCAAGGATGAAAAGGATGGCACTACATATCTAGCCAATGGACACCTTCTCAAGCTTTTCTATGACAAGCCTGTAAAAATGTAACCTTAAGTCATTTCTTTCCTCTCCTTATCCTCTATCATTTTGAGATTGCTTGTGATATCATTTGTTACTCAGATTGTTGGATTTGTGTGAGGGAGGAAACTCTCTAATAGTGTAGATATTCTTTGCTTTTGTAGTTTGTTTTGTTTGTGGCTCCTTGTTATTGTGTTTCCTTATTTTGTTCTATCTTCCTAAGTTTTGTTGCAAGCTCTGGCCTGCGTGATGCTTTGTGCTATTTTTCTGGTTGATAATTGTTGCATGGTGCTGTTTTGGGGGTAGTTCTGGTTTAATTTAGAGGTTTTTGCTAGCTGAGGCCTGTTTTGCTAAGGGTGTTGGGTCACTGGTTTGGTTTAGGAGCTTATAATTCAGTGTTTGTTGGATAAAAGGGTTGTTAGGAGTTCATTTTAAGGTTGCTCTTGATTTAAATTTTCATCATGACTAATATTTGGTTTGCCGTGACTAACTATGCCTTTCTTGACTTCCCGAATACCTCTAGACAATTTTTAATCACGACTATATTTCTGTTTGGTCATGATAAAAACACCTTATTTTTAGAAATTCCAGATTCTCGTTTTTACTGTTTCACCCTTATTTATTTAGTGGAATTTCTGCCCTTTGAATACTACCCCAAAACCATCCAGATTCCTTTAAACTTCCAAAAACCCTAAACCCTTTTGGTCTTTTCACCTCCCAAAACCCCTTTTTCTACAGTTCTCTCCTCCCCTAACTGTTTCAGACCCTTTCTCTCTTCTCCAAAGCCAGTTCCCTCCCCGCATCCTTCTTCTTCCTTCTAAAGCTCTAGTGATTTGCTCAACCGAGGGTCGTCTCCACTAATCTGACTTCATGCTCCACTCCTTCTTTAATCCATTGAAGGTATTTCACTCTTTCTCTCCCTCTTCTTTTCATTGTTCAGTTTTCTTTAGTTTTTAGAGGGAGGTCACCAAATCCTTGAGGTTTTAAATGGGGTAATGATTGTAAGATGGTGTCTTCGCTATTGTGGACTGTTTCTGGGCTTTTGTTCATTGATAAATTGAACTAGTTTGCAAGTTTTGTGCTTGGCATTACTGGATTTCTTGGTTACTCTATTTCAACTATGGTTTTTGCAAAAATCTATCATATTTCGTCACGGCAAGGTCTGTTGTTTCATCATGACCAACTGTCTCTGCAAAAGCTAGAACAGGGACCATTATGCACATTCACCACGACCAAGGTTCCTATTTAGTCATGACGAATGGGCTGAAACCTCTCTGTTCCAGATTTCGCTGACTAGTTTTAAACTTCACTTGTAATTGATTTCTCTTAATTCTTTTAAACCTTTCTTCAAACCAGTTCAGCTTACTCAGTTTTAGTTGGGTAGAGGAGTGCAGTGTCTTAGGATTTGTCTAGGTTAGTTTTTTTTCCTTCTTAGGAGTTTAGGAAGCTTGTTTTGGTGTGTTTTTTGTCATGTGTGCTTGTGTTCTGTGTGTGTTGTGTTTGCTCTTTTAGATGCCTCCTCACACTGCCCAAGCTGAAGCAAAAGAGCAGGCCTGAAACATCATCTATTACAGAAGCCTACTATGAGAAAGAGAATTTCCAGATACTACAGAATGTGAATTCTACCAATTGGCTATCCGAAGAGGGTTGGGGGAAATGATGAAGCAAAGAAAGAATGGTAATGAGTACTTGGTTAGGGAATTCTACACTACAATAAGATTTGAAGACACATTGATAATTAAGATGTGCTGAATAGGTGTGAAGTTCACAAAAGAAAATATGTGTCAGCATTATAACTTGCCAGTGGTGAAGAAGTGTAAATTCTAGCACTACAGAAAGAATCTAAAAGATGTTGACTGGGACAACGTCCTTAGTACTCTGTGTGTAGAGGGTGGAACTTGGGTTGAAAGGGGCAAAGATCATGTGTACCTCGAAAAGAAGGTTATGAATGATGAGGCCTGCATCTGGCAAAATTTTATGTGCCATAATGTTATGCCTAGTGCCCACATCTCTGACACCACTAAGGAAGGTGCCCTGCTACTATACCTATTAATGAAGAGGGAAGTAGTTGACATCCCTCTGATCGTTTGAGTCAATTTTGTAGTGTGCTCACTTGACTAGGGCCAATTTAGTGTTTCCTCATTTGATTTTTGAGCTGTGCATTAAAGCGGGAATATCAGTGAAGGACGATGATGCAGTATTTGAGGCAGTCCAGACTAAATACTACAAGCCCTTTAATAAGCAGGCTGCAGAGTTGCGTAGTAGAAAAAAGGGCACGAGAATTACTGAAGATGAGCTTGCTGACACTGCAGAAGCGGCTGAAGGGACTGGTAGCTCTAGTATCACCATGGAGAGTCTTAGCAAGCAAATTACACTTCTTTAAGACAGTTTTAATTAGAGGATGACAGCTCTGCAGAATTATGTCCTCACCAAAGAAGCCCGGTGACAACAATTCTTTGATCCTTTGATGTCAGCTTTGGCTACTCAGTTTGGGATTCCTCTGTCTCCTGGGTTTGAGGGAGCATTCAGTACTCATTGCCCTGGTTACAGAGGGCCATCTGAACTGCCTACTGGGTCCTCAGCTCTAGCTCATAACCGTTGAATATAGAGGCGCCTACAAAGGAGAGGAGGGTGGACGAGGAGGACTAGAGTCCAATTGGCCCCTGATTGTTTCCCTTTTGCTGTATCTCTTTTTCTGCCTGTGGTTCATGTTGGATGTTAACTGGATTCTATAATATTATGATACCTTGAATTTGAATTTGCTCATGATGTTGCTTATGACTTTAAATTGTGATGCTAATTGTATGACCTCCCTGTTGCTTTAAGTGCTCTCTACTATGTTTCACTCATTCTCATGTGTTTCATGGTGCTTCAAGTTTTTGTGGTGTTGTTTTTATAATGAGGACATTATAGCATTCGAGTGTAGGGGAGGAGAGTGTTTGTGCTCAATTGCGTCCAATTTTTCCTTTACCTTCATTTTTGTCACGGTGAGTAGTTACTTTGGTTGTGATAGAGTGTTGATTCTTATGAGTTTTACCCTCTACCTGCTTGCTTCATCACGACTAGTTTCTGCTTTAGTCACGATGAAGTTGCATTTTTGTGGCTCTTTGATTAATGTGGTCACAGCGAATGATTATTTCAGTCACAACAAGTATGCAATGTTTTCCATGAAAGCTATTGCGTATGCTGTGTAGAGGTATAACTGAAACTCGCCCACATTTGGACCTTGGATGCATGTTTTTTTTTTTTAAAAAAAATTTTACATTGAAACCTTTCCAGTTGTTAACTTACTCATGCACAGTTGAAACTTTTCAAATGGTTTTCATTCTTTGATTTGCAATTTCAATGGATTTATTCATGCATTGGAATTAATCTTGCATTCAATTGAGCATTGTGGATGAACATGAGAGATCTAACCTTGTTGGAAGTTATTTGTGGCCAAATTCCTTTCTAGTGTGATTTTTCCACTTGATCTTACATTCTCTAGAACTCGTACTGCTTCTTTGTCAAAGCTTCATATGCATTGGTGTTTTGAATAGGATAAAGCCATTCTTTTTTTTTTAAACCCTTTAACCAAACACAAGCTACTTTGTTTAACCCTTGTTTACCCCTTTGAGCCTTCTTCAAATTTAAATACCAACACATGTATTGTTTATTCAAGTCCCAACTATACTTTTTACTACTATATCTGTGATGTTGTACTTTATCTTCTTGGGTTTGGAATTGCCAAAATATTTAGTAAAAAAAAGAAAAAAATAATGGATCCTTAGAATAAAAATTTTGAATAAGGCAAATTCCTTGGTGGATTGAAGATTAAAGTTTTGTGCTTCAAGAATTTTAATGAAAAGCTAGTTGGAAATCAATTTTGGATATTGGTGCTTGTTTTATTTCATTCTATCATTCATTCCATTTAGCCCTCATTCATCATTACACCCCTTAAAGTTCTTTTGATCAAGTGCATCGTTGCATTCTTAGTAGAGATAGTAGAACCATTACAAGCTTATGGTAGTTGTTTTGATAAGTGGACTTGAGAGAAAACGACCCAATTAAGGTAAGTTGAGTAATACACTCTTACCTTTTGAGTGATCTCCAATACTTATTCACTTTGGTTAATTGATTGTTTTGGTTAATCTCTTCACATGGTTTTTCCTACTATTTTTGCTTGTTGGAGAATACTACCATTTGACTTGTCACATTTATCCCATGAGTAACTTGAATTGTCATTAGTCTTTGATGCATGCTTGATTAGTTGTGAGAAGCACTAGTTATCATTTGTGCCCAACTCTAGTCTTCTCATAACTCTAGCTATTTCTGTTTTTGATTTGCTCAAGAGTGCTGATAAGTCTCATTATTTGCATACATTTCTAGCCCTAAACACATACTTTTGCGATCTATATTTACATACTTTGGGCATAATTAGCTTCCATTGTGCATAAGAGTTGGTGAGAAGAATTATGAGATTTTGCAAGTGTTTTTACATGTTTTTAGGATTTTATTTGTGTGTACTTTTGATCCCTGCTTTGGTATGAATTTCAGAAAGTTTCAGTAGCATTTTCGCCATTCTGTCTGAGGCGCCACGGCTGATTTGGGAAGGCGCCACGACGGATTTCCAAGGTGCTCTCGGTGAAAGGCGCCGCGGCGGATAGAAGGAGGCACCACGGCGGATTGATGTTTACATGAAGCACAGATTCACTAATCAAAACGACGCCGTACAGGAAAGGCGCCGCGGCGAATAGAAGGAGGCGCCGCGGCGGATGACCGAAATTTCCAGATTTAAAACCAGAGTCGCGCGCTTCAGCGAGAATCAGATTTTCAGTTATCCATTCTCCCTCCAGACGCGAATTTCTTGCTCTCTCCGCCCTCTCTCATTTCTCTCTTCCATTTTCGTCCAATTCCATCAATTTCCACCGATCAACCATGGATCTTTCATCAATTCTTGCTGTTTCTACCCTAATCCAGAGTATGAGTAGCTGAATTTCCAAGTTCTTCTAGCAATGAAGCTGACCTGAGTTCATGGAGCTAAACAGGGAGTCATTTCAGATCTACTTTCTACCTTCTATTCTAAGAGTCATTTGTTTCAGTTGAACAATTGTGATTAGAATGAAGATTGAGTGATTAGATTTATGTTTCTTGGAATTTAGATCTGATTGAACATTCAGATGTGAGTTGTGTCCTTTAGTTCAGTTGAATAGAGGATTCTCTGTTGATTTGTAAATCTAATTCGTTTTACTTGGACTGTTGTTCTGTAAATCTGAATTTTGGTTGAATATATTGATGATTCACAGTTGTGGTCATTCTTAGAGAATTGCAACTTGCTTCTCAAGTGTTCTTGTCAATTGATTTTCCTTCTCATAGAATCAAAACAATGAATCTAGTAAGATAGTTGCTTTTGATCTATGTTAAGAGAGATTTGAGCAGTAGCTGAATCTATCCATTTAATTGACATTAAGAGACTCCAAATTATAAGATTGAACAAGGAAGGTTGGATAAATTGCTAGGGGAACTACTATCTCTCATCTGAATCTCATTTGCAATTTACCTTTCATTAGATTTGTTCTTGTTTTGATTCCTCTTTTTCTGCACTCAAGCTCTCATCTTGGTAATTTGATAATTAATAGTGAATTGTTAAGAATTGAAATACAACTTAAGGCTCCTTGTGAAGAATGACCTAGGTAGTGCCTCACTTGCTGCATTTTTCCTAGTAAAACTTTGATTACCTAGTGACAAGGTTTATCAAGTGTAAATGTCTAAGTGTGGGAGAGTTGATTTGACCAAGTTTTACTGTAGTTATTCATGTCTAATTACATGTTTTTGAAAGAATTATTTAGTTTAAAATGCATGTTTTGATATGAATTATAGTAATTTATAATTGTGGGTTTAATTTCTTATTAAGCACTTTGTAGGGGCAAAACTGCCAAATTGTGCATCATTTTAATTAATCATCAATTATGAAATTAAAGTGGATGTTACAAGTACTTAAATTGATTTTTAGGTCAAGGGTCAAGGAAAAAATATCTCAAGAGGACCTAAGTTCGAGGAAATTGCAGTTAAGGCCCAACAGATTGCAGGAATTCTAGAAAAGGGCCAACTAAATGCATCTATTCGTTTTGATCATTTAGTCGCGATGAATTGGGGGTTTTGTCATGATGAAAGGGACACTGACGCAGAATCAGGTTTTAAACCTCAGACTGCGATTTTGGGAAATATACCACGCAAGACCATCCAGACACTCCCATTTTCATCTCCTAGGGCTCTTTAAGGGTTCTTGAGGTTCTCCTATTGATTTCCATCAATTCTCACCCCCTTTCCACCTCATTCTATCAGTTTTCTGCATCATCCATCATCCACCTTCATCTGCTATGGTTGTTGCTGAGATTTCAGAGCTTGGAGGAGTTGTTTTTGAGGTTATGAGAGGCCAGAGCGTTTTATCCTGAGGAGTTTTGATAAGGGCCTGAGCTTGGGACTTAATTTGGGGAGGTTTACTTCATCTTTTCTATTACTTTGATAGTATTTTAATTATTCTTGGTTAGAATTTTTGTGTTGCTGTTAAAGCTGAACTTCAGTTTTGTGTTAAATCTCTACATTTTAGATTGGATGTTGAGAATTTATGCTTTGGTATTTTCTTTGTAATGAGAATCCTATGTTTAATCTTGTGAATATTGGTTGATGTTCAATCTAAATTCGGTTTGATTGAATATGGTGCCTTGCTAGCATAATTAGTTATTATGTTCAAGTTGTTGTTACCATTGCATCAATCTCACTAAGTGTTCATTCACGAGGGTGGTTAGTTTTGTTGTGAGTCTTTGGGTCAAAAGTTTCATTAATATACTAATTTACCTAAGTTTGGAAGGTTTTCTAAACTAGCTAAGATTGGTTTTAAAGTAAACTCCCAACATATTTTGAAGTAACGAAGGCTTAATCAATTCTGCAAGGGGCATTTTATCAATTAAGTTTACAAACCATCCTTTTGATTTTTTTTTGCATTGTTGTTTTAATTCACTAAAAGAAAAGGACCAAAAATACTTTTCTACTTCTTTTTTGATTTCATTGGAATTTAACTCAGTTTTAAAACCCCCTAATTTTATCTTTCCGCACGGTTTTGTCACTTAGATTGCATAGCAACAAGTTAGGCTCCTTGAAGTGGATACGACCCTAATCGTGCCTCTATAGTTCATTCCTATTCGGAACTAATCATTTTTGAGAGCCCATAACGACTAAGGCTTCATCAACAAGCACTCCAAAGTATTCAAGGAATTTGGAGCTTGAGAATGCTTACGTATAGGAAGATATGGATCATTCCTTGGATGATAACACAGACACATGCGGAGCTTGACTTAACATATAGAAGGCCACACTGAAAGCCATCATGGCATGAGAGTTACTGGAATATGAGCACTTGGACCTTGAGAAATATAAGAGCATGTTCTAAGAGCCCAAAAGGAGCATTTGAAGCCAATTACAATGTTACTAAAGGCCCAACACAATTTTATGTGCATAGAGGAGTTCATTAGAGTTATAATCTTTTAAATTGGGGCCCAAATGCATCGTGTTATGGACCATGGGAGTTTCAGAACGTGATTCAACCATATTCAAACCCAAATGGATGTCTAAAAGGCACATACATGCTTGTGAACGTGAATAGCATTTATAAAGATCTATTTGGAAGGTCTAAGAAGATTCAAGAAGCATCAAGAATGATCTTGTATGACATTAAATAAGATTCTGTTTGTTTTAATTAGTTTCCTATTTTATAGTTTCCTATTTTGTATTGATTGCTTCTTAAAGGTAAAGATTTATCTAATATGTATTTCATTAATTAGTAAAGTTAAATAAGATCCTTCTTATTAATGATGGGATCCTTTTAGGTAGTGAGTGATCTAGATTATTATATCTTGATTAGCAAGTTAGAGTATTCTAAAAGATATTTTGATTTTCTTATTTTTATTATATTTCACATCTATTTTTTGATGCGTTTATTTAGTTAGTGTTTTAGGCTCTAATAGATTATAACAGGCTTTTAGGGCTTAGGTTATCAATTAGGGTTTTCATTTTAGGGTTTTCAAGAGTCTTAGTTTATAAATAATTTAGTATGTACTTTTTTCAAACAGAGATAATTTGAATAATTAATAATATTAGAATTTTATTTCTCTTTGTGTGAGCCTTACCTGCATTCTTGTATTCTCATAAGAATACTCGACAATATTAAGGGAGTGATCAACCTTGTAGTATCTTCATAGATAAGATTGTAAGAGACAAGTTCTCTTAGGGCCCTACCTCAATCATCTATCTAATTTACCATGTTTGGGGTTACAAAAGGCAGGTTCTCTTAGGGTCTCATTCCACCTATACTTCTTTCTAGCCGATTTGTACAATCGTTTCATATCAAGGTTTGTGAGAGAGAAATAATATTTGTGACCACGTGGCACGACCGCCATATAGCGCTTTGTAGTTGGCCACTTTCTTTTATTGGGGTTATTTCGGTTTTTCTTAATTTGGGAGCCAACCATTATAAATATTAAATATAAATGAAACAAATAAAAAAATACAAGAATAATATCCTTCTTGATTCTTTCTTGGAAGCTAAGTTTGAGAAATCCATCATGTGGCAAAACGAAAGAGGAAAATTAAATAAGAATATCCCTCTTACAATAAATGGCAATAAAATAAAAGATAAGAATTAAAAGCCAATTGACCTCCAAATTAAGAAATACAGGCTGGAGTCTTTAAAAGAAAAAAAAGAAAATAAGAAAATTCAAAAATCAAAATCGAAATTTATCATTTAAGATGATTGACTCCTCAATTTAGAAATATCTTTTAGAATCATAATTGTGAAAATTTTAAAAAGCAAAAATAAAAATAAAAAACCACAATTTGATGATGATTTGGTGCTTAAATAGGGAGTTATATTATGAGTCATAATTGAGAAAATTTAAAAAACAAATTTAAAGAAAAATTGCAAAACCCTAGATAGAGCCTATAAATAGGAGAGTAAGGGTTGGAGGAAAACTCATGATTTTTTGGTGAAAAAGGAGGTAAGACAATTGATAAGTGGAGCATCAAGTATGGACTTCCATTCTTATCTATTGTGCTTAACTTGAATTTCATGATAAAGTGTTTTTGGGTGTCTTTTCTCTCTATTTTTAAAAACGCTTCTTTTTTTTTAAATCTGTATTATGTGAGGTTTTTATAACCTCTGCAAGTATCTAAATTCATTAGTAAACTGTGTGAGACTATGGGAGTCTCTGTAGAAATACCAATATGGTTGTGCAACAGTCTTTATGAAATAAAAAGAGAAAAAAATAATTTTAGCCCCATGTTTATAAATGAATAATGAAATAAAAAGTCTTTTTTAAATAGGCGTGTGTGTGTGTATAATCTCAAAATGTTTTTCAGAGCCGTGTGAGGTTTCTAGAACCTTCACAAGCTCAAAAGATTATTCTCCGGTGTGAGGTTATGGGAATCTCCATAGGGAGGGTAATCCAAAATTTCTTTCAAAAATATTTTCTAAATAAAAAGAAATTTTTTTCATATATTAAAAATTACAAACCCATAAAAAAAATCTTTTTAAATTAAATAAATATTTTCCAAAAAATACCAAGTGACATGCATTTTTACCCCTGAATTACGTGTGCTTTGATCTTTCTAAAGGATATGTAGGCCCTAGGTTTTTCATCCTAGGTCAAGTCTATCTTTTAAAAGAATTTATTTTTTCTTTTTGTAATTAAAAATTTTCCTTTGCTTCTATCTTTATTTTTTTAGAGTAATTAAAATATGATAAAATAGCCATATTAATTTTGAATAGTTGACTTAGGGTAACCGTTCTCTTGAATGAGTATTGTGGGGTGTCACACCTCTCTTTATAACCTATTATACGTCAATTGAAACCATTATAATGTGTTTTGTAGTGTTTCTAGATGAAAATTTTTAACTTTAAAATTTTCCTTTTCATTATGTTCGTACACTGTTCATCTGAAATTGGGCCAACTTTAAAAATTCATAACTAATTCTAGAAAAATTAAAACGAGGTGGTTTTAATTTTGACGCGAAGCTTGCTAAGATTTCTATAGAGAAAAAATATTCATTCGACTCGATTCCATTCATAACAGTATTAGAAAATTTGACAAAGTGCAATGTTCATATAGTCAATTTTCGAATTTTCAATGTTCTACCACTTGATTTAAAGCTAAAAATATAATCTATAAGTCTGTCAAATCTCAGGTCCAGACTCATAGAAATACTTATTATTTCATGTGTCCCAAGTTTGGCCCCTTTTTAGGGACATTTTATCCCCTAATTAAGTCTAACTTTATCTTTCCTTTACCTTTTATCCATCTTCAATTTTTTGGGACTTGTAATATACTTGTACATACATTCTAGAATACTTATACATATTTATACATGTTCGCACATGTTTATCTCCATAAAGGAGCTATTATCCAACAAATACAAAACATCCAAACATTACATAAACTAACATAATATCCATTAATAATGTTGCTAAGCCTTTACACCTTCATTCACTACTTCCTGGCCCTTGCCCTTGCTTGATCTTCCTCCTAGGGTTATTTTACACATAAGGGGAATCAGATTTCAAAGAAATCCCAGTAGCATAGAATCATAATTATCATACAAACATGCAAACATAATGTGACATGCTTTTGTGCACATAACTTTATGGTTCATGCATAGTGAAATGTCATGGAAAGTAAGCAGATTCATAGGTATTCACATAACATAATGCCAAGGCAAGCTCAACATGAACATTGTAATCATAATTCAGCAGCATAGCTTAGTCACATTATAGCATTCATAGCACATACACACATATACATAAATGTATGCAAGAAAGCACTTTAATCATAATTCAATGCTACCTTTTGTTACTTGTCCAATTTGATCACTTCAAGGGACAATGATCTTCCTTACTTTCTTCTCACAAAGCCTATTAAATCAAGCATAAAATAGGCCACATTACTAACTAAATAACTTATATACAATCCTTAAACTTTAACTTAACAAATTCCCTCCTTTTCCTTTGATTTTTAACAAAATGATTTCTTCTTTAGAACTAATTATCTCAGAACTCAATCCTACACAATTTTTTATGAGGAATACAATGATGCGATTAGATTTGTAAAATTCAAACTCCTCCCCCATGAGTAGTGACTGGCTGAATAGGGGTTATATATCTCCAAAAATTCCATTTTTAATTCCAATGATTTGAAACGCTTTCCAAGATCATATCCCTACACAAAAACATGTTTTAAAGCCATTAGAATCATAAAATTAAGCCAAAAAAATTTCCTTCAGCATGAATAGTAATTGGCCAAAAATGACATATAGGACCTTAGGTTGATTTTCTTTCAAAAATCAATCCATGCACTACTTAATCTTGCTTATTCCACTTGATTATTAAGGCTTCTATCCTTTCCTAAGCATCACACATCTCAACTAAAAATTTTAGAATTTTTCAGCATTTTCCCAAACAAAAATCCTTATTTAATCAATGTGAAACTTAGGGAGAATGATGCTTAGACATACCTTAATATTTTCTTAGTGTATGTTGGATGATTTCTTGCGTAAAGCATCTCAAGATTTTTGAACAAGGTGGTTGGATGAACAGTGACAGAGTCTCCCCTTATTTTCCTAATTTTCTAACATTTTTCATGTATTTTCTAAGGAGTATATATGGAAAATTCAAGTTTGCCCCTTCCCTCTTTAGTTGGCTGAAATTGGACACCTAATAAGGTGTATGTGACAGCCATCAAGTGTGAAAAATATTCAGATTTGAACAAGTGTCCCTTTACTGGATATTTCCAACCATTTATCCCTTATTTTCACTTTTTATTTAATAAAAATAGAGGAACCTGGAAGGTATACGAAATTGGGTTCTTATTGGGCTCAATTTGGGCCCCACAAATGGTTTAGGTTGGTCTAAAAAGATGGCCCACAAACTCAATCACTATCTTAAACCAATTTGGAATTTTATCGGTTACTATTTACTAGTAACCTTCTATAATTTTTTCAAACCTCCAAAAATTTATTTCTCTCCATGACATTTTGCCACCTCTAGGTATTTCTTTTGAATTTTCTCCGATTAGACCTTTATCGATATCATTGCAAGAAAATAAATCCCCTAAAATTAATTTCTGAACTTTCAAGGACCAAAACTAATTTTATAAATTCAAATAAATAGTTAGATGAATTTTCCATCAATCTACCAAATATATTGAGACCTTTAACTAAGTAAAATAATTATTTTCTTTCGATTTTCTAATATTTTCTCGAAAAACCGCTGTTTACGGGAAATTCCGTAATAAATCATTTTCACCGAAATTCTACTTTTTGGGCCTCAACCAAATTTTCAAAACCTTTACTCTACACTTTTCCCATTTTCCAGAGATTTTCTGGAATTTTTTTCAAATTTTCCTGTTTTGCCCTTCCTAGATCGATAGTTACAAAAATGCCAGCCCGGACCTTATCGGGGTTTCGCATCAAAAGTTGTTTTGTCTCCCTATTTAGTTCCTACCTTGACCCTCATCCTAATTTTTAATTCCCTATGTCCAGGTGAAATTTTTTGAGATGTGACATGGGATGCCTAACACCTTCTCCACACACAATCAACTCCTGAACCCTATTCGATTTTCATAAGCCACATTTTTTTAGGTTTCCAAAATTAACCTTTTAAAATTTTGGTGACGATTCCTCTTTCTTTCTTTTTTATGGGATAACCAGGATTCAGGCATGACACAAATCAACATCAATGATATTTGTTCTTTTTTCTTTTATTTCAAAGGAGATTTTCCCAAATAGTAAGAAAGAATTAAAAAGGATTTTTATCATTTTTATATATTTTCTATTTATGTGTTCATTATATTATGTGCGGGTTGGACAAAATGGAGTGTTCGCAACATATCATTGCTTGACAGTTTGCAACTGTCAAATATGGGGAAAAAATAACTATCAAATATCTACAGGCCATGGTTGTTCAGTCAACCAATATTGATTATTTAGTAAACATATCAATCAATGAAATGATACAAAAATACTCAAAGTTTTGAAACTGATGCAAAAATGTCATGGTCATTAAGTCAATCATAACATTGATCATTTATCAAACAGTCCCCATATGCACGTCATCTTCACTCCCAGTGGCCTTGTCAGCTACCGAACCTCAAGGGTGCCGGAGTTGTCATTCCCTCATCTGCCGCCTTATCCATTTTCCTTCCTTTGCTTTGGCTTCTTGCACTTCTGTGTGACTTCAAGTTTCCATCATGGGATATTCTGCTGCTAAACACACCCCGAAATTCAAACTAATAGGAAGGATCATCTTCCAATGGCACCATGAGAAATTCTACCATTTGGACCGCATCAAAATTTGCTTCCACGGAGAGAAGTTATAAAACTGCTCTCATCGATGTTTGAAACCTTCTTATATTACATCAACAGAATAAAAATATTTACAGAATTTTCTCAACATGAGGCGTTATTTTTCTCCAATAGCACTCTGTACACAATATATACTACACTTCTTGATAGATATGTGATAAAATGTGAAACATGTTATCACTGTATAATTCCTTTTTCATTATAAATATAAGATTTTGCGTTGAAGATGAATAAAATCATTCCCATCACACTAAGCCCAGCAAGTAACCAATAAAAGTAATCCATATGTGCTTGATTGAGATTGTCATCAAACCAGCCACTTTTTCCATCTTTCCTAGTTATTTCCTCTATCGTAGAGATCAAAAAGCTGCTTAAAAAGCTCCCCATGCCAATTACACTTAGGTAAAGGGCAAGACCCATGCTTCTTAGTTCATTTGGCATCTGATCATAGAAAAATTCTTGGAGACCAATCATGGTAAAAACCTCGGCAACCCCAAATAAGAAGTATTGGGGAATCAGCCACCACACGCTCATTGGTATAATTGCATTTGGTTTATCAACCAGGTCAAATCTAATAGCTGCTTCCAATCTTTTCATCTCTATAAGAGCTGCCATTACTACGGTAATTATAGACAGAAATATTCCAGTTCCAATCCTTTGTAGCATTGAGATTCCGGAGGGTTTCTTAGTGATGTCTCTTGCCATTGGTACAAATATTCGATCATAGGCGAAGCTGAAAATAACAATGGCCAAAGTGACAAGGGATTGTAAAGAAGCAGCAGGTATAACAAAACCTGGAAAGATGGTTCAATCCATATTAACCCCTTGTTTAGTGAAGAAAGTTCGAACTTGAGCATAAATAATACCAAACACCAAACTTGAAGCCCAAATAGGAAGAAGTCTAAGTACAACTCTTGTTTCTTCCACTTCACTAACGCTACATGCATCCTCTTCTTTAGATCCTTTGGGTGTAAACAGTGCTTTATCCAAGAACCTGCCATTATTAACAATGAAAAACTACTTAGTTAAATATGCCACAATCAATTGATACTGTAATTTTGCATGAATCTTTAAAGACTTAAGGTGCAAATTTATCCTAAAATTTTTCGCTCAAGAAAAGTATTAATATTGCCTGAAAGTTTTTTGGGGTTCAATGTCACTATAGGAATTTCAAAACATAATAATATTGTCTCACTCTAGTTTAAAAAAACTAATATTGACTGTTAAATCTTACCATTAACTTTTAATATTTTTAATAGTAAGGGGCAATATTTTTCTATTTTAAAACTTCCGAGGCAACATTCAACCCAAAAGAACTTCCAAGGTGCCATTACTGTCAAGTAAAAACTTTCAGAGTAAATTTATATCTTAACACATCTTTAAATGCCTTACTTGAATTGTTTGGAACATTGATGAGTGATGATGTCACAAGTTTCGTCGTCTTTGATCACAACGCCTGATAAGGTAACGGGTCGATTTCTTATAGCTGTAGCAAAAACTCGACCAATTCTAACAAAGGGACTCTTCTTATTCCCTTCATTTTGAAATCTGTAGGACTTAGTTCCAAACAAGAAAACAACCAAAGCAATGAGCATTACAACACAAGGGATTCCAAATCCAAGAAGCCAACCATGGTTTTCTTGTATGTAGTTCAAGAAAGAGAGAGTGAGCAAGCAGCCCGCAGACATTGTAAAATACCACCAATTGAAGAATGAGCTTCTGGCTTTGCTTTCTTTTGGATGATGATTATCAAATTGATCAGCTCCAAAAGCTTGAAGACAAGGCTTATGACCTCCTTGTCCAATGGCCACCAGGTAAAGTGAGAAGAATAATAATATCACTTGCAACTTATCTGGAGAACATGATGCCAACTTAGTTGCAAATTGCAACGTAGAAGTAGTACATGAAGGAAGCATGGTTGACAGCGTCAACATGCCTAGTCCCTGAAATTTAAAATATGCTAAAGTTAAGGGTAAGTAGCTATTAACACATACTAATACAAATCGATAAGCAAATATTGATTATGATATCATACCATGTACTATATACCATATGTTGTTAAAGAACTAACATTTACCATTAAAATAGTGATATTGACCGTTAATCATTTTAAGTAGGGGGCAAAATTGTTATGATTTTAAACTTCAATATAATATTGAATCCAAAAAAATTTTAAATACCCAGCGTTCCTAAATAAAAACTTGTTAGATAAATTTGCACTTTAACGCTTTCTTAATTAATATAGTATATTTTGTCTAAAGTATTAATTTTTTTTTTTTACTTACAATTTCTAACTAACTATAAACTGTACTAACTAATTAAACAAACTCCTCAAAGAAATAACCTTCATTGAGGGAAAATTTTTTATTTCACAAGAGATAACTAATTTTAGCTAACTTTATTCATTTACATAAAGTTGTTATTAGGTACTGTGAAAAAAAGACCAAAGGGAGTATAAGATAAGATCATTTTATGATTAGCAAGTAGAAATAAACTGGCTTTCCAATTATGTATGTATGTATGTATGCATGTAATAGATTACACCAAATAAACTGGCTTATAAGACCCAGGTCAACTAGTATAAGATAAGATTCCTTCGATAAATCTGAAGATATCTTCAAGTAACCTCAAGTTACACCAAGTTTTTTTTTTTTTGGACCAAATAGTTACGCCAAGTTAGAGTGGTCAACTAGAATCATCAACTCGGAGTTATGTTCTCTTGAGTATCAAAACTCTATATCAGATTTACTGAACCAACTGCACATGCTCCGTACTTATTCAAATCCTTTGAAACTTCACTATACTACAAAAAATCAACACTGACCAAACAGGTCACCACTGAAAGTATGCCCAACAGGGAACTTTTTTTTGTTGCCACTAAAAGTTGTTGCTAAATGTCTCTTTTAGGACAAAAAAAAAGTTAATGCTGAAAGTATGCTGATAAAGCCCAATTTTTATATATTTTATCCCACGATAATTTAGGATTTAAATGATAATTTTGAGCTTAAATGAACTTTTTATGCATTATCGGATTAATTGGTTGATTTTTGGATTTTGCATAAAAATTGAGATTTTGGATTAAAAATATAAATATTTTGTGATTTCTTATTTTTGACTTGGAATTAATTTTTCTTATTTCTTTGAAAACAAGTCTCATATTTTTAGAAAGATTATTTTTAGAAAGTTTTGCACTTTCTTGCCTAATTTTTGTGCAGATTTAATATTTAATTTTTGATTATATTTGGATATAATCTACATTAATGGATGCACTTAAATTCTTGTAGGTCAAGAAAGGGGCACATCGGGAATCCAATGGTGCAAGATTATTTCTTAGAATCTAAGAACATGAAGGAATTGAAAGACGATGCGCAGCAGAAACTAAATTTTAAAACTTTCAATCCCTTGCCCGGATCTACCGATCGTGTTTAAGTCAAGTAGTAAGAAGCATTACCTTCGGTGTTCGATTTCTTGGTGGCTCAGTGATTCCGCCGTTCAGGATGCCTCTGCTCGCCTCCTTTGTCGTTCGAAGTCGACAACTCCGGTTGGCTTCCTCTACCGGTATCCACATGAATAGCCCTCAATCTCGAACGACGTGCTAGCGTCTTTGTCCGTCTAGGGTTTTCAAAATCCGTCCTCCCTTCTCTCTTTTGGCCGTCTCTTATCTGCAAGTGCTTTCACTCTCACTCTTAAAACCCTAGCTCCTCATATCAAATATATAGGATGCTATAGATTTTATGAATGATATTTAATTTCAAAATTAATCCTAAATTAATTCCGAAATTAATACAATATCAAATATTGCCTAATCAGATAAGAGAACAATTAAATAAATATGGTTTATATTAAATCCGTCTCACAGATTTAATTCACTTATTTATTTAATTCAAAATAAAGATATGACGGAATTAATTTATATAGATTTAATTTATCCTTATAAATTAAATCTAACAATTAATATCTCTTATATTTATATAATATGTATATATATACGAATTTATATATATATACACGTCCACCCTATATTATTCATTGAATCTGGACATATCTTAGATTCAATGAATCTGGACATCATAACTCATATGGGGCTATTTTGTGTGCGACCCTGTAGGCCCATATGAAGTTGGCAGTGGGCCATTAACTATAATGACTCACAAGTCGTAAGCGGTCTCTAGCAAGACATCACGACTACCCAAATCATATGAGGATCGTTGAATGATGTAACCTTTCATACAACCATGTCGCGTCCCTTTTGTCACACGACATTTTGGTCATGGATGAGGCATGGAGAACGTCATCCTCCTATTCATGACCGTTACTTTCTCGATCCCTGAGTAGTCTGAGTATAGAAACGGAACTATCTTTCCATTATAGTATGGCCATACATTTCCCAGACTCACTCATCGAGGGGCCCAGTAATATCTCTCTACGAATGTGAGGGACAAATTCCATCTTGACCATTCACATTCCTCCGCATGAAAAACCACTAAGCCTGAACATAGTCTTTATGATTACTCGGTTAAAAGTGACTTTTGACTAGGTCAAAGCTAAGTGTTTCTCATGTAGGAATCCATGATGATCTCAGGTCAAAGGGCACAGTGACATGGTTTATATATGAGAGAAGCTTATGACTTAACCCATGCAGCTCTCTCATAGCGGGTCGGTCCAACACCTTGTACTCTTACATGTGCCTATGACTTTAATTTATATCTCTATATATCTTTAAAGTCATACTGGTCTTATTTCATCTCTGCTCCCACATAGATGACCGACCAGGGACATTTAGGATAACCATGAGTTATCTAAGGATAGTCATCACAGTAAACATGCAAATAATATGATAACGTAATTAATAAATTCATAAATCAACAATGTTCATAGCAAAATGATTGGCCCCTAGGGCACAATTTCCAACAGAACAATCCAATGGCTAATATCAAGTGGATCAATTAATTACTAATGAGCTTGAGCTTTGGATCCACAAAAATTTCCTTTTCCCTTGTTATACTATTTTCCTTATTTTTGGAGGAGGGAAGCACGCCTAAATATCATACTTTTCCATCTCCATAGGGACGCTCACTCTCTCACCATAGACGCAATCAAGAAAAGCTCTCTCTCAACAGTTTTCATCTTCAACGCCTACTCCATTGTCCGCTCATCAAATATCCATTATTCCCATCCCTCCAATCACGCCAATTGTTCTCAATCATCCACACCTCATCATCCATGGCTATGTTGTCTAACAACTTTGGAGGAGGAGATATGTTGATGGAAGCTTAAGCTTGTTAGGGAGGCAACTTGGGAGGAGCATGAAGGAGACTAGAGCCTTGGACTAGCACTTGAAGACCACAAGGGAGTGATGTTCCATTCATCTTTTTAATTCAAGGACTTGAGATTATTTAGTTTTAAATGATTTTAAGTTGTATTTTTGTTGAGACAATTTAGTTCTAGATTGTCATCTTTATTCTTGGATTGGATTGATATTTGGATCTTATTTGCGCCGAAACACTTGTTGGAATTTGTGTTTAGAACCTTTGCATTGTTAATTGAATTTATAATTGAGTTTTCATTATGAGTTTAATTATCAATGTGGTTTGAATTGCAAAATTTTGGTTCTTCTGCCTCTTAATTGTTTGATTAAGTTGGTTAATTGTCTAATTGTTTAATTGGATAATTTCAAACATAATTTTCAAAATTAATTGAGTTATTTTTCATTGGTTTTAATAAGCTTAATTAACCAACCTTACACTGTTATGAGTTCTCTAATAGTTTAAGGGTTTTTGAAATTGAGGGTTCCCTTTATTTCAAGTAGGTAATTAAGTTTATTAATTCCACTCTCTTATCACTTCCCTTTGGTCTAATTAATTGATTAAGGTTATGAAGGTTAAATCCATGCAAATCCTAAGTTGTCCCCTTTACCGTACCTGAAGAGAAATTTCTGAATTTTTACTTGCTAATTCTCTTTACTTTCTGATTAATTTTCTTTATTCATTATTTTTATTTTACTTCAAAAAAAACCCCCAAAAATTGCATTGCATTCATTTAGTTTAATTTAATTTTCATACATATTTTAGAACATTTGCATCTTGCATTTAGAGTTAAAATTTTGCATTTTAGTTTAGGTCCAATTTATTGCAGTTTTTATCATCTAAATTTTCACCTAAAGAAACCCACAACTTGCTCCTTGGAAGTAGTGACTTAGGTCGATCCTAAACTACAAATTAATTATGACCTAGTTTAATTGAGTGCTTTGACGACAAGAGGCATCATCAATTTTGGCGGTGATGATAAAAAAAAAAGTCATCGCTAAATGTCTCACATTCAGCACTAACTTTGTCTGTCATCAATGAAAGTCTTCAAATGGGTATATATTTAGCGGTGACATTCTAGAGTCATCGGTGAAGATCTCACTTTCAATGGTGACTAGTGGTGTACATTCAACCATAGCTATTGAGCAATGACTTTCTATAGTCGCTGCTGAAGTTTTCACTTTCAATGGCAACTATAACAAATCGATGCTAAAGGATAGAAGTCATCACTGAAAGGATAATTTAATAATATTATTTTATTTTGTAATAATAATTAGTATATTCAATCCAACTTATTGGCATGAAGATTGAACACAAAAAGATGTGATTACAAGTTCAAATCTTGAAAATGACCCATTTAAGATAAAAAATTTTGGATGATGATGCAGTGTATGGTGGTGACATAGTATGAGAGTGGTGGTGTGTCAAAAATGTGGTGGTCGGCTGATGATGAGACCTCCCCCCGGGCATCACTTTTAGTGGCAACTTCTTTGTGGCTGCTAAAAGACACTTTTGGTGGCAACAAATTGTCATTGCTAAAAGGCACTTTTGGCAGTGACTTCTTCATTGCCGCCAAAAGACCCTTTTTTTTTGGTAGCACTCTAAATGCTTAATCTCTTATTATTTTCCAAGAAAACAAGTCTGCATTGTAGGAAAGCAATGGATCTCAACATTCGAGTAATGTCTTTTACGACCAAATCATTGAGTCAAAAATATAATTGAGCTTCATTCATCTATAAATACAACTGTATTCAAGATGGAGAAGCAACTTTCTGAGTGACCAAGCTTGCTGATACTCTATTACTGCTATTCCGTATTTAATCTTTCGAGCAACCACGCTCTGTACTTCGGTGATAAAGAAAAGGGGATCATGGACAAAAATGTTGATATTCGATTAAGAGTGCAGCACATTTTACAGATCTTGAGAAAAATGTTTAAAATACTGAACAATAATAGACATGTATATCTTAAAAAAAATTATTTAAAACTATTTTTTCAAAAAAGTTCTCATAGGAAGTGAAATTGAATTCTAAATTTCACAAAATTAATTGTAAATTATTGGATTAATATCATATTTATAAAATGGGTACCGTTATAATTTAAAATTTTTCTTTCAAAATTTATAACTCAATTGTTCAGTATTTACATCTCATCATTTTCTAGTATTGATATAAGTTTTCTAAGCTACCATATAATTACGAACATTTTTGTTTATAAGTTTTTGTTTTTCTTATGTTTCAAGTTAAGAACCTTAGCCCTTATGTTTTATTTTGCTAATTCAAGAAACTTGTCTGTCATTAACTTCGTTACCAGGTACCTATCTATCATTTTTCCCATTATTTGAATGAAACAAAGATTTATTGAACCTTTAAGAATTAGACATCTTGAGGTATCGGGAGACTATTCAATATTAAGTGTGATTTTTCCATTTTCCAAAGATGGCATATAATTTTTGTAGTCACTGGAGTGATAGAAAATTAATTTTTAATATTGGCTCACGCATATGCTTCCTTGCAAATAATTTTCAAACATTTGTTGGCGTCATTAGCTAATTGATTAGTTATCGCAGTTTACTGATATTTTGTCATTTCTGTAATATTTATATTATTTTTATATAATTAACTATTAACTATTAAGAACATACGTTTTTGTCTTTAATATTTGTTGCATATGACGGAGATAATGATGGGGAATGGATTTAAATATTGATAATGAAGATTTATCAAATACTAAATTGTGCATCAATTTAAAATTTATTTTAATTGCTGATTTGGTAAAATGAGTTTTTTATTTTATGGTAAGCATGGATATCCTCCTATTAGAAGCAATCTTATTCAAGGTATTATGTGACATTAAATATGCAAATCTCTTCAACGAGAACTCAAACGTGGTAAACTGATCTTTTACTAGACTCAACTCTCATTAGTAAATGAGTTTTTTAATTTAATTATGATTTCATTTGAGGAATTGACATGGGATAAAGAATATATTTTAACAAACTTTTATCTATTAATTTTTAAAATACATGCTCAATGGCACCCATACATTTCACGCTCTATTTGAAATTTAGGACTTGTATTAGGAATTTTGTTGGATCAAGTAAAAATGATACAAACTATTTTTAAGAAAGGTAAAATATTTGAATTTCAGTGAATAGAAAAAAAATTACACTTAAACAATTGATATTAGATATTAGATAATTGGATTAAAAATAGTAGGACTTATAACTAGAGATTTGATTTCCTTTAACCTTGGAAAATATGCATTCTCTTTAATATATGTTTTCGTTAAATTTAATTCATAATTATTTTTCTTGAACATATTCAAAACTAAAAATTGACTTTT
The DNA here is from genome assembly GCF_004799145.2 of Neltuma alba. Taxonomy (NCBI): domain Eukaryota; kingdom Viridiplantae; phylum Streptophyta; class Magnoliopsida; order Fabales; family Fabaceae; genus Neltuma; species Neltuma alba. The sequence goes on from NW_021635235.1 coordinate 863,937, forward strand.
TATTTTTAATAATGTGTTCAGAAAATGAAACATATATATTTACAATTTGATTTAATTTCATTTGAAAACGATAAGCTAGACAAGGATGTACGTTTTAAACATGAAAAAAAAAATTATATTGTTGATAAGATTGAAAATGAAATATTTATAGTTTATCCAAAATTCACAAGAATATGCTAACTTATCCAAATACATGCTACTTTTGACCTTTTCAAGTTACGACAATTATGAAAAGAAGAAGAAAACGGCTCATGAAATTTAAATAGAGAAAAAGAAAACTGTGACAATGAAAAAGATAAAAATATCCATATTTATTGTTAGTTGCCAAAGGGGCATACAAAATTTGCGGAATGCCTTTTTTTTTTTTTTGGTTATCATACTTTAAATTCAAATATTATAAAGGACAATTAATACTAACGTCAAGTTCCTTGCATTCTTTTCATTGTTTCAAATTCTCCAGTGTTGCATACAGTTCAAGAAAATTTGCATTTGCTCAAATTTAGGTTTTTTAGACAATAAAATTTTCAAATAGTTTATCACCAATTTTCCTAAAAAATTTTGAAAAATAACAGAAAAATGATTGTTGAATTTGAAAATTCCCAAACAATTACCCAAATAAGAGAAATTCCCCTTTAGACACACATGACCAAATAGGGATTTTATAATTTGATAGAATGATCATATTGTCCTTGTGATCTTTTTTAAATTGATCTTAAGTTCCCCTCATCGGCTGGCCATGAGAGCCCTGACTTCAGCGACCCATGCCATAGTTTAGGTTGGCCACCATTCACCAAAGCTCTGGTGTTATAAGAGTTGCTAATATTATTACATGACTTGTTAACGGCATTATTAAAGTTGTAAAAATACCACTTTTTGAATTTTTTGAAAAATCTATAATTAACGGCAACGCTGAACTTGTTAATAGCATTAAAAAACTTATTAACTGGGTTATAGGACTTGAAAATTTTTCTATTTATTATGTCATGACTAATCTCTCAAAGTGTAAAAAGCTCTCAGATCATATGATTAATGCAATCATGAGAATTGTTAATGCGTTAATGAAATTGTTAATATCGTTATAATAGTGAGATTTTTAAATTGAGATTTTTTCAACATTGGTAATGTGATTAACAGCTCTTATCATGATATTTATAACTCCATAAATGCCATTAATCACATGTTTTTTCAGATTTTTTTAAACTAAGATTTTTTTTTTAACATTCATACATGATTAACAACTCTCATTATGCCAACCATATGAACTGAGAGCTATTTACTCATTTAGAGATTAGTCATATTATAATAAATGGGAAAATTTTCAAGTCTTGTAACACAGTTAACAAGTTTTTTAATATTATTAAACAGTTCAGTATCACTATTAGCAATAGGCTTTTCAAGATAAAGTCATATAACAATATTAATAACTCTTATGATGCAGGAGTTCCAATGACTAGCGGCCCACCTAAACTCTGGCATAACCACCGGTGCTATAGCTCTGGTGGCTAGCAAAAGAGGACTCAAGATTGTTTTTTGAAAAAAAAAAAAAAACATTAGAGTAATATGGTCATTCTATCAAATTATGAAATTCCCATTTGATAACATATATCTAAATAGAAATTTCTTTTATTCAAGTGACTATTTGGGGATTTTCAAATTCAACAATAATTTTTCTGTCATTTTCCCTAAAAATTTTCATAAATGATATTGAATTTTTCAATCTGCCCCCATAATGTAATTTAAATAGATCAGATAGGTGCCAACAAATATTAAATTAAAAACTAATAAATACAGTAAAAAATGTTAAATTTAAAGTCAAAATAAAATAAAACGTAGGTTAAAAATATTACTGATAAATATTTATGCTAAGCAAGCACATTTTAGTTAAGAAAAAGACAGACCAAGTTAAGTGACTGTGGATTAAAAGTTTTTATTTTGGGCCAGAGACTGGATTAAAAGTTAGGTGGATATAAAATTTTAAGAACATGGGGAATGCCTCCACGGTAGGACAGAGATAAGGAATTAAGGTAAAATTCCAGAAAGATCAGGTATGAAAAAAAAAATCAAGTGAGATCAAAACTTTTTAATCTAAATAATTCAATTAAATTTTATAAATATTTATTAATAATCATATATATATATAGAGAGAGAACAAAGTTTACACAAAAAATGAAAATAATCATCATATGTCGCACTATAAATAAAATATCGAGTCTAGAGGATAGGTGCAATCTTCACACTGGAGTCAGTATTGCTGTAATTTTTTCATTCGTTCCACATGTTTAAGACATTTTATTAAATCGTGTGCAGCTCTAATTTTATTCCTTAAATATTCTTAAGATGAGCAATTGAGCACGAAATGCTTATCTTAATATGGGCTATTCATATTAATTTTGAACGGTCAAAGTTCAATTTAAATTTATTCATGTTTTAAACAAAATTTTAAATATTAAATTTGAAATAAAAATAATTTTATAATTGGCATGTTTTTAAAATAATAAATTTAGTTCTGTAAAATTTGTATCGTCTAAACCCTAAATTTCATCACGGAGCGGTATTTGACGAAACCGAAATGAATTTTAGTGCTTGAGATTTGTACGATTCATTGAAATATAATTTCAATGGTCTGTGCCTAAAATTTTCAAATAAAAATCATTTTTCAAAAATCTGATAATTAAGAAATTATTTTTTTAAATAAAATATTGGATGGATATCATTCGAGTCAATCTCTAATCCTTAATATAAGAGTTAGCTACTAATTTGAGTATATTAAAAAAATTAGTTAAATTAATTATTTGTAATTAAATATGTGTTGTTTTTTCTAAAATATCCTTTGTTAATCATATGTATTAGCTAGAACTACCATTTAATGAAATTTTTATATATGCAACTACTATAAGAACAACTTTAAAAAAAATAAATATAAGAGATAAGGTGAATTATGGTTTTATATTTAGAAAGTAAATGTCAAACTAATTTTTATATTAAGAAACAGAGATAATACAAAATCGCTCATCAATCTCCTCTCGTTGCCTAACTAGGGCTGATCAAGAACCTAAAAATTGGCTGTTTGCATGTTATTGTGTTATGAGCCTTAAATTGGAAAATCTTATAAGTGTTGTAAAGTTTATAAGTTTAAGAGACTCTCTCTCCTAATATGCTAGTCTTTTGAAATAGACTCTTCCTTTGGGCTTATGTTCATCGCATTGGGGTATTTTTATTTTAGATTTTACAAACATCAAGATAATTTTAAAAAAAAAAAAAGATAAAAGCAAAAATAAATTTCAATTTCAACGATTCAAATTATATAGCAAAGCCCAAAGTAGGATTCAAAAACAAAAAAAGGAAAGTGAGAGAATGAACTGACCAAGATGTAGACAACAGAAGCTCCAATGATAGTGAGATAGCGTCCAACGTAGGAATCAGCAATGAAAGCACCCGACAGAGGAAGCAACGACGCCGTTCCTTGCCATATATTCACATTCTTCGCAGCTGTGGCAGTGGACTGTTGAAGCGGCCCCGTCAAGAACGTGATGAGGTTGGACCCTACACCGTAGTACGCAATCCTCTCTCCCATTTCCATACCTTCAATAATACACACAACAAATTAAATCAATCACTTAAACAGAGAAAAGGAGATATAAAGATCGAGTGCGAGAATACCTATTATGAACCACGCTGATCTCCAATAGCCAGACTTGGATCTGACCGCCGGCCGGCCTTTGTAGTCCACAGCGCCGTTCACCGTATCGTGGTGCAGAAGAGGAATTCCAAGTACAGAATCCTGCGAAACGACGTCGGATCCCAGGGCGACTGCCATTTCTAAGTTCCAGGTTTATGGAGGAACTATAAATGAAGGGGGGGTGAGGATGAGAGGAGGAACTAATGTATTACTAATGGAATCATTCCGTGGTGATACACAGAAAAGGAAGGAAAGTCCATCGCTTGCTTTTCCAAGGCCAAATGCAGAGAAGTCCATTTTGTTGAAATTTGGTGTTGCGTAAGTGACTTTTCTATCCCTAAAATAATCATTCAATTTTATAAAACGATACAAAATTATCTATCCATCATTCATCTTCAACCGAATAAAATAGATGAGTTGATTCCAAATTTCCGATATGGAGTATATAACTTAAACATATTTCATTGTATTATTTTTTTAATAAGAAACTGTCAGACACTAAATACATATTCTAGTGAGAATTTAAATATTGGTTCGTCATATTTTGAACAAAAAATTAACTTTTTTTGCTAAATCAAACTCTCTTAGTATTTCACAGTATGATTTATGCTTAACATTGATGGATAGGTTGAAGCAGGAAAGGCCCCACCACCCTCTCTTTTCTGTCAACCTAGGATTCTCCAAAATATTACAAGAGGATTAATTATACACACACTTTTTTAGTTCTAAATATAAGATTAGTGTAAACTGCATTACACCAAAGGGGTATTATAGACCAATAGACATCTAATATGGAGAAATAGAAAACCAAGTCAACAATAATTGACTGGTAGACCCTTCTATATATAGAGTAATCCAGGTTCAATGAAACATAATGATAAATACATGCGGGCCAAGGCCTAATACACGTATAGGCCCAATATGTCTAACACCCCCCTTTCAAGTTGGGGGTCAAATACATTTATGGTGTCCAACTTGCGCAACAATCTTTTATGATCTTCCCTACCAAGGGGTTTCGTAAATACATCTGCTAATTGCTCTTTAGAAGAGACATGACACAGATCAATAACACCTTGATGCAGCATTTTCCTAACAAAATGACAATCTATCTTGATGTGTTTAGTCCTCTCATGAAACACCGGGTTACTTGCAATATGTCTTGCTGCCTTGCTGTCGTAGAAGACTTTGACTAGTCCTGGATCTCCCATGTTCAAGTCTTTAAGCATTTTGGCTACCCAAACTAGTTTAGATGTTGCTGCACTCAGCACCCTGTATTCTACCTCAACGGATGACTTAGAGATTGTTTGCTATTTCTTTGATTTCCAACAAATCAATTATCCTCCACATTTGATTGCATACCTCGTCACTAATCATCTTGTGTCTTGGCAGCCGGCCCACTTTTGAATCAACGTAGCATTTCAGCTTGCTTGACTTTGTTGCATCCAAGAAAATGCCTAGGCCATGATTCCCTTTGAGATACCTTACGACCTGGACTACTGCTGCCATATAGGACTTTCTGGGTGCACTCATAAATTGACATAAGACTTGTACAGCAAAATTAATGTCAGGCCTGATGGTAGTTAGATAACATAACCTACTTACAAGTCTTTGATATGCAGCTGGTTCATGCATAAGAGGATCCTGTTGAGCAAATATCTTTTGCTTCTGCCACTTCTTTCTTTTCTTTGATTCATCTCCACCTATTCCTGCAAGAGTCACCTTAACATTGTTTTCCATAGGCACCTTCAAGGGTTTTGAACCACTCAAGCCTATATCAGATATAAGATCTAAGGTATACTTTCTTTAATTAAGAACAATCCCTTTCTTTGACCTTGCTAATTCTAGCCCTAAAAAATATTTTAGTTCCCCTAAATCCTTGATTTTGAATCTGTGATGCAAATGTTTTTTAAGTTCAATGATTCTTTGAATATTATTTCTAGTGATGACCAAATAATCTACATAGGCTAAAACAAGGGTGATCTCATTTGAATTTTATTTTATAAATAAGGAGTAGTCATATTTACTTTGCCTAAACCCCCCTTCAACAAGAGCATCTGTAAGCTTGACATTCCATTGCCAAGAGGCTTGTTTAAGACCATATAAGGATTTGTCCAGTTTATAAACCTTATCCTTTCCAAAGCAGTCAAATCCTTGTGGGATTTTCATATATACATCCTCCTCCAAATTCCCTTGTAGAAATGCATTGTTGACATCCATTTGAAAGAGATGCCAACTACGCATTACTGCAAGTGTGAGGATGGTTCTTACTGTTACCATTTTTACACCTGGAGAAAAAGTTTTAAGATAATCTACCCTTTCTTGTTGACTGTATTCCTTAGCTACTAGCCTAGCCTTGTATCTATCAACTTTACTATTAGAATAATATTTTACCTTAAACACCCATTTGCACCCAATAGCATGCTTACCCTTGGGAAGATCAACAACTTCCCATGCATGATTTTGTTCCAAGGCCCTCACTTCTTCTCTGCTAGCATCCATCCAATTCGGGTTCTTTGCTGCCTCTTGGAAGCTACAAGGCTTAGCAGTGGCATCGGTAGATAACAAATAATTTTTATAGTCATTAGAAACATTAGCATAAGTCATATACTCATAGACTGGATACTGCATTTTACCTTAAATGTTACATTCAGATATGTTGTAGTCATACAAATATAATCATTCAATCATGTGGGGGCTCTTTTGTCACCTGTGGGTTTATGTGATTCAGAGGTATGACGTCCCATATATATGGGTTTTTCATTTCCAGGATTGTCACCATCTACCAAATTGATCATTCATATGATTTGGTTCAGAACTAGATTGGTGTGACTGATGATGGTAATCATATGAAAAGAGGTCTAATTTAGGGAGGACTACCCCCTAGTGGTCAGTAGGCATGGAATCTTTAAAAGGAAATTGAGTTTCATGAAAAGTGACATGCCTACTAACCATCATAGCCTTAGTAGTGAGGTTATAGAGAAGAAAACCCTTTTGATTTGGAGGATAACCCATAAAGACATAAGGTTCAGATCTAGGCTAGAATTTATCATGAGAATTTTGGACAATGACAAAAGCCAGGCAACCAAAAACTTTAAGATGTTGTAAATCAGGTTGGTTGTGATATAATAGTTCATAAGGAGTGCGATGTTTCAAAATCTTGGAGGGAGTTCTATTAATTAAGAAAGCAGCAGTTTTTATACATTCCCCCCAAAATTTAATAGGAACTCCAGAATGAAGCACAAGACATCTACCAACATTCAATAGGTGCATATGCTTTCTTTCCACCACACCATTTTGTTGTGGTGTGTAGGGGCAAGTAGTCTCATGAAGAATGCCTTTGTTATTCAAATAAGTTTTAAGTTGATTGTTGACAAACTCAAGCCCATTATCACTTCGAATTTTCTTAACAGTAGCAGAGAATTGAGTGTGAACATAAGTAATAAAATCTTGCAAGCATTGAATACTATCATTTTTATTCAACATTGAGAATATCCAAGTACATTTAGAGAAATCATCGACAATAGTAAGAAAATATCGATGGCATTTATAAGTGGGTTCTTTATAAGGTCCCCAAGTATCAATATGAAGTAATTCAAAACAGTAAGAAGTACTAGACACACTACAAGAGAAGGGCAAATGAGTCTATTTGGCTTGAGAGCAAACTACACAGCCATCTTTAAAATCAAGGTGGATACCATCTTTAATAGCCTCTAAGTGCCTAAGAACATCTAAAGGAGCATGCCCAAATCGATTATGCCATAGATCAGAAAGACGACTGCTATGTTCATTATATGTATCATTCATAACAGCATCCAACTTAATTGCTTTTCCAATTAGGTACAACCTATCACAGAGTCTACCAATCACATGGGATTTCCCAGTCAAGATCTCCTGTAAAGTGCAGGAGTTTGGGTAAAAAGAAATAATGCATTTAACTTCTCTAGTCATCTAGAAATAGAAATCACATTGTAGCAGCATTCTGGAGCATAATAAAAATCATGCAGGATGATAGAATCAAACAGCTTAACAGTCCCTATACGGGTGACAGCTATTGGGGCATAATAAACATCATGCAGGATGATAGAATTGAACAGCTTAATAGTCCCTATATGAGTGATTTATCTCCATGAGGCATTTTTATTTTCCTAGGTGGTCTAACATAAATACTAACAGTATCAAGCATAGTCAAACTACTAACATGACAGGAAGCTCCAGAATCTAATATCCAATGATTTCTACTTAAAGAAACTGGAATAGCATTTAGCAAACCAGAGATATGTTCTTCAAGTAGTGGTGCAATACCGACTGCCACCTCCTCTGAATCCTTTTGCAAGAGTTTCAAAATTTGATTATATCGGTGTTGTGTAAGGACAAGATGAGAGCTTGGTATGGGTTAGTCACCGGTTGTTTGGTTGACTTGATGGTCTAAATCCTTTCTGCCTTCGAAGTTAGAAGGGTAACCAATAAGCTGATAACAATTATCCTGTTTATGTCCCTTCTTATGGTAATGAGAACACTCTTCTCCTTGAGAGCAACCTCTGCCTCTTCCGCGAGCTTGATGTCCCTCCCTTATTGCCATAGTGGCCCCATCCAGAGGATTCTGAGAAGAAATTGCATGTTGGTCTTCATCTTGGATAATCATGGAGTATGCTTGGTTTACTATTGGCAATGGCGACATAAGGAGAATCTAAGAGCGAACTTGTTGATATGAATCGTTGAGGGCTTGAGGCCCATGAGAAATTGGAATAATCATTGTTGTTGAACAATTTTAACAAAGGCCTAAGTGGTGTACTTGCATGATGGTAGAGGAATGATAAGAGAATATTCATCCCATAGTTCCTTAAGCTTAGTGAAATATGCTGCAACACTGAGAGTTCTTTGTTGGATGGTGGATATGGCTCTGTGTAAAGAATAGATTTTAGCCCCATCTATTCTCTGAAAACGTTCCTCTAAATCCTTCTAAACGAGATGTGCTATGTTAGAAAACACAATCCCATTAGCTATTGCTTTATCCACTGAATTGATTGTCCATGATAATACCACTGCGTTACATCTATCCCATTGATCACTCAACTTAGGCTCCTTAGTGCGACTATAAGTTCCGTCAATAAAACCTACTTTGTTCTTTCCTTTGAGGGCAAGGCGCATAGCACAGCTCCAAACAACATAATTGTTTGATCTAGTTAAGATTTGAGGGACAAGAGTCACCACTTGGGTGTGAGGAGGGTGAAGATACAATGGATGGCTCACATCTATTACTGATTTTGTGGTCAACATTGAGAGGGAAATTGTGCACAAAGAGAATTTGGAGAGAGAGGAGAGAAAATCTTAAAGAAAGGAGACAAATTTTAACCAAGAACCTAAAAAAAGGGATGCAATTTGAAGATTTCTTGTCTCAAGATTGCGATGAATGTTGAGAAATCACTCATTGAAGCATCTACATATAGCGAACATTAGCAAACAAAAAGAAAAGAAAAAGAAAAAGAAAAAGACGAACTGAACACGATCTATTTCTAGCTACTCGTGCACAACCTCAACTTCAAAATCTTATCAAATGTAAAACCCTTAACCTTAAAACATTATAACTCGTCATAAGACCACTACTATGGTAGAAAAAGAAAGATGTTACAACAACTACCATAGTAGAAAGAAATTGCGTAATTTTAGAAAAATTAACATTTAAAACTTGATTCCATCTCAAACACAGTTGCATGCAACTATTATCATTCAATCACAATCACTGGGCCTCCGAGCCTCCGGCTCGGGTAACAAAAGACAACAAAATTAGCCCATCCAAATGGTTTCCAACCATGTAAATCCAAGTTCCATAATCAGTAAAAGGGGCCTCCGGCCCAATTAAAATAAGAAGAAGATACACTTCCTCCAGTTTACAAATAAACCTGGCAATCAAAATAGTTTAAAAGGACCCTAAACGTGGCAATATACAACTAGCCATACATAAACAAAGGCTAGAGGCCTAAAGCTAACCAAGCTCAAGCCTCTGCGTCTCTTCCCGAAAGCGCACGCCTAGAACCTTCACCTGAAAATATTGTAAACCACGGGGTGAGACAAAGTCCCAGTAACCAACCTTTCCAATACTAGGTACTACTAAATAGGTGCTCGTGAGGTGTCAAGTGGGGCAGTTCACAAATCATATATATATATTGATAGCTACAACAATTCATGCAAGTGCAATGATGCAATCCCATCAATCAAATCCCTCACTTTTGGGGATTTTCAGGAGCCGAACCCGGCCTATCCCTCACTATGGGGGACGTAAGGAGCCATAAAAGGCCTATCCCTCACTCTGGGGGACGTAGGGAGCCAAAAGGCCTATCCCTCACTATGGGGGACGTACTAAGCCAACCATCATGCATTAATGGAGGCCTTACCACGTGGTAGTAACAGACAAGACTCTCACCAATTCCCAATTAATGCATCATGCTCAAATCATAAGCAAAGAGTAACAATCATTTCACAATTAACCTCATTCAGTGGCATATCTTTCACAATTCCAAGATTCATTCATCATAAATCAAAACCCCACAAGACGGTTTTCCCTTTTTATATACAACATATAGTTTGAACACAATTACTATTTGGAGCACAAAACACAAATCTACTCACAATACCATAGAAGCAAGTACTAAGGATTGGAAAGTGGTTACCTCTCGCCTGAGCAAGGAATAATAATCAACAATGTGGCCCCGTGCACCACCAAGACTCACAACCGGTCTACACAAGCACACAAACATACAACCAACATATATTAGCTTTCAAACTAATAATGTGGCCAAAACAATACTTGGGGACACAAAATTCCTATCTTCCATCAAAACTCTACCCAACTCAAAGGGTATAACTATCAAAACAACACTCCAAAGTCCTCAAAGTCTATTAAAACATCAAGTCTCCTTCCAAGCATCAATTAGAGTTCAAACCTCAAGGACCCACTATAGGAATTCAACCTCCAACATCTCATTTGAGCAATTAAGGTTCCAACAACAAATCTAAACCGATTAAACATCCAATTTAACCCTCCTTAACATAACCCGATTCACAAAACTCAAAATCAATCTCTACATTATCATCCTCAATCCCAAATCATCCAATTCCATAAACCCTAGCTCCAAAAATTCAAGATTCTTTAAATCCAAGGAAACTACACCGATTAAACACTTAAACTAACCCAATGCAATTAATTAAACTCAAAACAATCGGTCAAAAACCTCAGTTCCAACACAACCTAGAAAATCCTAGGGTTTCACCATAATTCCTTTTAGATTCCAAGAAATCCCAAGAAAGGAAGAAGATTAGAGGTTAAAATCACTTACTTGAGGTAATGGATCCTTAGAAATGCCTTTCCCAAGCCTCAACAACGAAACCCTAGCAGAGCTCCTCTCTTCTCCTCAGATTTTCTTATTTTTCGCACGCTGACTGCTCTCGCGAATATATAGATTCGCGACCTTTCACCGCGGCGAACTAATCCCGAGAGGAATTAGTCGCCTGAAAACCTGACTTCGTCGCGGCGAACCCCAATTTTCGCCGCGGCGAAAGCTTCCCGAGAGGAAACTCTCGCTCGCCCAGAAAACATTCGCTGCGGCATACCCCTACCTTCGCCGTGGCGAAACCTTCCCGAAAGGGAAGCCTCGCTCACCTGAACAACTTCGCCGCGGCCAAACCTTCCCGAGAAGACACCCCCCTCTGAAACTCCCGGTGCGCCGCCGCGAAGTATACTTCGCCGCGGCGAACATACCCTGAGAGGGGTACGTTCACCTATGCCTCCAACCAACCTCAAATCCAACCCAAACACCAAGATCAAGATTAAATCACTAATCTATCCTCAAAATCAACCCAAAAGAGGCTATTAAAACCCGATCAAACTTAGGATGTTACATCAAACACGCGGCCACTTGATCACCACGCGTTGTTGCATAGGGCGAGTATGCCACTCCTACAATTGGAAAAGAAACCAAGAACGAAAGTCTTTGTAAACGGCATCGTCGCTATGTTTTCTTTCTTAACGGACGAGCTCAATGGAAAGGCACTCTGAGCCTTTCACGAATCCCACGGACTTGGGCTTCCAGATTCACGAAACTGGCTGTCTGGTACCATGTAAACCAATAGAAACCTAATCTGGAAAAATAGAAAACCCAGTCAACAATAATTGACTGGTAGACCCTTCTATATATAGAGTAATTCAAGTTCAATAAAATACAATGGTAAACACATATGGGTCGAGGCCTAATACACTTATAGGCCCAATATGTCTAACAAGTATATTGGTTTCTTCTCTCCCTTTTTTTTTTGGCATTGTTTGGGATTTAATAATCAGCCTTTTCAGTCTTTTACTTTCAAACTTCTACCCCTCTCTTGTGCCAAAAAAAAAAAGAAGAAGACAAGAAGAAGAAGAAACCAGTGTAGTATACATAATTAATCCTCTAAGACTAGAGAATTCGATTTAATGGACACATACTTCATTGCAATTAGTGGACGGTAAATTAGGTTTGATGATTCGTATTTGACTATTTTGCATTGGCAAAAAAATATATTTGATTATTCTAAAAATTACTAATAAATATATTTAATTAAAAATTGATCCAAACTGTTTAATATTCAAGTGGGGATGATATTAAAAAGAAACCAAAGCAATAGGCCTTTTAAAAGAGAAATTATAAAAATACACTTTTAAGCAATTAATTTATATAATATTCTTAATTTAAAACATGAGCTTCTACTGTATTAATAGGGATATATCAATGGTGCTGCTCACCCAAACAATTTTGTTTTTGGCTAAGTATAAATATCCTCTTATTAAAAGTAATTCTAGTTAGAATACTGTTAGTCACTAATTCCCCATTGGAATAGACTATTAACGGGTCTATTTGAAGCATTGGGAGGCTTTGATCCACCTATATGTGCAACTTGGGTTGCTTTGCAATTTATTTTTCCAATCTTCGACCTTGAGGGCCAAGGTTCTTTTTAACGGAGGAGGTAATATCATGATACAAGGCTTTATTACGGACCAAGAAGAAATATGATCTGGGTAAGGAATGGGTCTAGACATATGCCATAACTAAATTTTTTAAGAGTTAAGGAACAAACATTGGACGCATATTGCGTCACAATGGTGAGCCGCCAAAGGGTCAGTATTTGGGGTTGACTTCAAATGTTAGCATTAACAAAGGATTGGAAATAACTTCAAATAAATAAAAAGAAAAAAGAAAATGACAATGAGAATTTTATATTGCTAGCAAATATTATTTTTTTCCCTCATTGTTTTAATTGAATTACATTTTCAATTATGTAAGGAACTGTGATTTGGTTTAATCTCAATATAAATTCATAACATATAAAATATTTCATTATAAATTATCATCAAGTGATATGATATGAACCAATGCAGTAAGTTAAAAATAAACCAACCTTTGGATGGATAGAAAATCAAAGAGGGAAGAAAAAAACTGGAGAGGAAAATGAGAACAAAATAAATTTTGTTCCTACATGGATGAGGAGAGAGAATGAAAAGAATAGAGTGGGAGAGAAAATGGGTGTAGAACCTGCCTCATTTTCTCCCTAACTTTTCTCTCTACACATGGAGAAAAAATAAGATTAAAAACTCATATTCTTCATATATCCTACCTCATGCCAAGTGAACAATGCATATTTTGCTTTTCATGCAAGTTTTTTAAGAATTTTATTCATGGCTATTTTGTAATTTAACAAAATTATCTCACTATGCAATAGCCAAATTTCAAACCAACAAATAAACTCTTTTTTCTCATTCAATGCAAAGCAGGAAATTCGTAGTAACTAACATATATATATTTCTCCATCTCATTCAACTTTTATAATAAACTTTTATTATTTGATAATAAAAATTTAAATAATGTATATTATTTATTTTTTAATTATATTTAATTTTAAAAAATCATCCACTTTTTATTTTTCTATTAAAAATAACATTTTTACTAAACTTTAATTTTTAATTTTTAAATATAAAATTTGATAATATATTTTTATTAATTAATTTTATTTTAAATTATTTGATTATATTAACGTTAATATAACTTTTTTATTGCCATATTTAATTTAATTTTAAACATAATATATTTTGACAAAGAGATAAAGGTATTTTAGCAACTCTCATATTTGCTTTTTTTCTTTTCTCCCTATTTTTTTCTCCTTAATTCATACAAACAAGATGAATAATAATATTTTCTTTCTAGTTCTCTCTCCTTTTCATTTTCTCTCATCCTTTCCATCCAAAGCAATATGCTTCAACCTAATCTTTGAAAGTTTATCAAAAAGTTTAGGCTCAAATTCATATCATGGTTAAAATAAATAAGTCATGTTTATTAAAAGAATAGGCTATTGGCCTATCACTTTTGATAATTTTTATTATTTATTGAATGTATAATATAATTTAAATTAATTCTATTTAATTTTTTTTTTTTTTTTTGTTGAGCCTAAGGTGCCAGTCCAGTAACTAATCCCCTCAGGCTTCTTAAAGGAGCTTTAATGCTCGCAATGAGACCCAATAATCAACTCCCTAGAACAATGAGACCCAGGAATTAAACTCCTGACTAACCCCTTAGCACGTGAACATAAATAAAATTTACAGCACTGTATCGTTTGCACGCTACGAACAGCGGGGCTTATTCTCTACTTTCCATTCAGTGACGAGATGACCTATCCATTTTTGCTTAACCACTAAATGTTCAATCTATTACCCAAGTATGGCAAAGTATCAAGTTTCCTTTGTCATATTTGCGTAATATGTTGAAGATGAATATATTACAATATCAAAATTTAGAGGTTTTGTCGCTTCACACAAAACCAACATACAAGTTATTCAAATTGATGATATTATTATTAAAAAAAAAAAAAAAGAACCCAACCCTCGTCAATTCATGCTTCTGAAATATGACTGATCATAATTCTTAACATTCACAAGTTTCACATAACAGAACAACTTATGCATGACAACATTAAAACAATCAGTATTCTCACAAATTAATGCAAGACTATGAAGCTAACTAGATGCAATTTACAACGGAATCCATTTTTCTCGGACACATTTATTTTATCTTAACTCTTACAATCTTACCTCGGGTGCCCGCGTTGGAGGGCAACGAAGCATTATTACTCTGATGAAGCCCAGTGCAATATACTACCTCCGATCCTTAATATAAAACCGTATTTGACTTTTATTTTGATTCTAAATATAAGATCCCCATTCACTCTGTCTCTCATACTTATACATTTTTTTTTCAAAGTAACCCTTCTAACAATGATAATTTAAGTCAATACACTTGATTAGTAAAAATATTTTAAGAAAAACAACACCTATTTAAGACAAATAACTAACTCAACTTACTTTCTTAAACTCCTCAAATTAGTTAACTGGCTCTTATAATTAGGACCGGAAGTAGTAATAAAAATGAAAGAATATAATAATAAGAGAACCCATTCAAAATAAGTTGTTACTTTTTCTGAGACGGTTACTCTGACGTCCAGTGCAATATTTCAAGCACCGACTACAAACAAAAATAATGTCTTCTGAAGTTGGGGCAGCACCCTTAGTCCATAAATTGGTTATTTGACCCCTGAACTTCATACCAAGTATTGGCGTCTGCCTGTCATGGTATTATCGAGTTCATGCGGAACTTCCTAAATAACAGTATCAAACAGTACCCATGGCCAGAATTATAAATTGACATTATATTTTTCGTTTGGCAACATGAAGATGATGGTAAAGCTAGGTTCAGCCGTTCAGATGCCACATAAAACTATTACCTAATGTCAGAAGTCAAGCAAGCTTTCAACGTTAAAATAAGTCTGCATATTCACTGATGAGAACAATGCGGAACAAGTCGATACTGATGACACGCATCAGCAAATGAACCATAGTGATGCTGTCGCTAAAGGTGGAGTTCTGCAACTTTCTGCTTCAGCCTGGCCACATCAGCCTCAGTGAGGGCAACCGCCTCCAGCTCAGCCCTTGTCTTTAAATAATTAGATTTTTTAAAATCATGGCCGCCACAAAATAGATTTTTTTTAAAGAACTGCAAAAATCTACTAAAATCAGGAAGAACCTGAGAATCCATGCCACGCGAACGGGAAAATTGTCCTGAAGACATGCTCAAACCAACTTCCAATGCGGCTCTAGGATCCCCCTCAGCTTGCAACTGCTCTTGCAATCTTAAAACCTATAAGGTTCAAAATCAATTAAATATCAAATATAAACAAAAGCAAGCAGCAACCAAGCAGTAGCAGACATGCATAAAAACTCTTAAAAAGGGAAAATCTTTAAGAAATTTGACACCATCGGGGAGGAAAAAGACAACAATTGCAACTAGGGAGGAAATCAGTATGTACTATAAGGGGATGAAAAGCATATATCTGATTCCATATAAAATAATAATGCATTTCATTGGGGGGGGGGGGGGGGGGACTATATAAAAGACAAAGCTGTATCAAAGAGCAAATAATATTCAGGTGGGATTCCAATTTATTAGAAGTGTGCAGTCCACTCTAGCAATTGTGTATACACAACTAAACGCATGGTGAGGAAGCAGCAAGTCACAATTTTAAGACATAAGTTCATGGCCACTACGTCTAGTATACTCACGAGTGACATTTCCAATCACTAGAATTATCAATGCTTTCAAGCATCCTTCCATCAATGCCCAACCAGTCACATCATGGTAATAACGAGCCATTAGTTCTTCTTTCAATAGAATGAGATATTGGATTTTGTAATCGGAAAGTACCAAATAAGGTCAAAGGAAAGTTTTATAGTACTACTATAAGACCGGCAATGTTATATGACAGCGAGAGTTGGGCTTTAAAGGGATAACATGAACATAAAGTGACAGTTGCTGAGATGAGAATGTTGAAATGGATGTGTGGTCATATAAAAAAAAGACAAAATTCGTAATGAACATATAAGAGGAAAAGTTGGAGTGACTGCTGTTGATGAGAAAATGGTAGAAAACCAATTGAGATGGTTTGGTCATATGCAAAGAAGGCCTTAGGACGTGCCGGTAAGAAGAGTTGAGCAAACAATATAGAGTCCTCCAAAAAGGAGTAGAGGAAGGCCGAAGACAACGCTTAATGAAATCATTGAGAGAGATCTCTCAATTAACAATCTATCTAACGATTTGGCGTTAGATAGGGCTCAACAGCATCATGCGATCCATGTAGCTGACTCCACCTAGTAGGATAAGGCTTTGTTGTTGTTGTAATTAACTAATAGCTTTGAATCTTAACACCATTGGTGGCATCATAAATCAGAACATACAGAACACATGCATACAAAATTCCAGTATGCAAACCAATTGTTTTAAGCATTTTAGTAAAGTGACATTAGGATTGTCAAACACATCAGCCAAACAATTACTACATTCTGGAAGCAAATGGCAAGGCAAAGGAAAAAACAGTGACTAAAATCAAATTATCACAAAAGGTAAAGTTAAAATTGCCAGGGATAGGAAAATAAGGAGAAAGATTATCTGAGCAAATTGCAGAGCCTGGAGTGTTTAAAATGACCCATCCACAGCAAAACAAAAAGATCTATCTAAGAATCACTCTAAAATACCTATAGTGCTTCCACAAAGCATTAATTACCATTTTTCACCAAGAACAAGAACTAAAATCATAATATGATATAGAACACTTTTTTTCCCACTAGCTAGATTATGTAGATTATGAGGGAGTTCGGAAAACTCAAAAAGCACCTGAAAAAAGTATTTTCACGTAAAGGGAGACAAAACTCTTCTCACATACTTACCTTGAGCACCGTAGAGTCACTTCCAAAAAGCTAACCCAAACATGCCGTGTATGAGAAGTGAGGAACCCATCATCTCTAAGTGTAAAGCATGAGGGGTGAGAGATAGAGATGAATGGAGGGCCCGTAGGCAGATCAACACATTAGTATTAGTTTTTGAAACAAAACATTAATAAAGTTGGATAGAATGTACATAATCAAATAATGTTGCCAATAAATAAATTCACTAAGTCTGATAGAATGAGTAGCATACACAATATCTTTTAATTGTTACAGTAGTCAATGAGACAGATGCCAGGCTTCACCAAAAGTATTTAGGCAGAAATGACAAAATGCATTAAGCAGAAGTACTACCAAAAAACAGTAACTCATATTATTCCTTCTTCAGAATGTTGACTGCTTAGAACTGATATTAGTGCTGCTAGCCTTATTGGCTTACTTTCTAGGGGCTGGCCCACCCCATGAGGCAATGCAATAACATGTGTAGAGACCAAGTGCAAAGTGGAGTCAGACATCTATCATACAAAATACGATTCCTACAACACAGTTTACTTAGTTAGAGTGCAAGCAACCAAGTCAGAGCAACTCAGGAATTGATCTTCTCTGCAATAATTAATGTCAGCCCAGCATCCAGACTGCCGCCTGGAAAAGGGGGGGTACGGAAGAGCAGTGACACACACACATTCAGTTTAAAAATTAGCTTGTTAAATGAAAAAAAATATATTCTGAAGAGATAGAAGTACAACTAGATGGAAGATAGGATATCCTCTAAGGCAGAAAACAAAGCAGTCCAATCTTCCATAGCAATTTGCCCTAAAGTCTTTACTAAGGCAAAAAAAGGCAGGTATTTTGAGGATGAGTTATTTCCACCACAGTGGCACAAGAAATGCAGCTCCTTAATAAAAGCTTGACATCCTTCGAGAAAAGAAGCATACATATAAGCTTGACATCCTTTGAGAAAAGAAGCATACATATAAATTATTTGAGAACCCCATGTTGTTAGAGATGGTTGTCCATCACAAACAACAGGAATTTTTCCCAAGCGTTGGCATGAAAATCCCTTGAATGTATTCCCATCACGAAACAAGCTACATAGGGCTGCGTAGGCCAACATTTTAGATGCATTCAGCAGACCAATGAGAAGATATTCGTTGCACAGTTAACTCATCTATGAATAGCAAAGAATGCCCCAAATAATGTAATTTACGATGATACTGCACACATTGGAAAATCAAATCCACGCTTGCACATTAGTCCCAATATTTTCATCACCTTGGATCTCTGATCACAGCTTACATAAGCATTATACAAAATCCATAATGTTTTCTTTGTCGAACTCATGTTGACACTTTCCATCTCATTCAGGACACTTTCCATTTCCTCAAAGCGTTGTTGTGATCCATACATCACCATCTTACAATGGTATAAGGAGCGGCAAATTCTCCAATCAGAATGTTCAGCACGCCTCACAAAATTTTCTAACTTGTCAACTAAGTTTTTCCTAAAATAAGTTGCAATGATGCATCGCATTATACCACTTGTTTTTACTGAGACTTTGTGCTGAAATGCCTCATTAATTGAGTTCTCCATTTCCTCTAAGGAGTTCTCCTGTGCATAAAGCCTAATTAACAACACATTTAGCCAAGGCCTATACTCGTTTTCTGGAATCAAGTTCAGTAATTCCTGTATCTTCTTCACTCTATCAGGCTCAGAACTTTTACAATATGCACATATCATACACCTGATCAAAGGAATTTCATTCTCATTTACATAATCCCTCACTAACTGATATGTCTCTTCCATATTCTTCAAATTACCTGAATAAGCATACCCACGTAGCATCAGCAGGTATGTGTCAGTGTCAGGTATAAAAGGGCTTGAATTCAGCATTCGAAAAGTTTGTTCCATTTTATCCCACTTCCAGGCTGTAACATACCCAGCAATCAAGTAATTATAAGTGCTTATATTCGGGGAGAGACCTGAATTATGTATCTCCTCAAATATTGCTTCCATACGATCTATTAGTACCAAGCGACCGTAAACAGAAATAAGGATATTGAAGGTTATAATGTTAGGGTGACAAGTTCCATCCTTCTTCATCTGCACAAACAATGCCTTGCATTTTGCAGGAAGCCCATTGAACATATAAGCAGCCATCAGTGAATTATAAATAGCTGTTGTTTTTATTTGCTTGGTTGTGGCATCATTAAATAGGTCAACTGCAAGATCAATATTTTTAGATCTACCAGCAACTTTGATAGCCTTAGAGTACTCTGCAGGAGCCATGGGAGCGCCAGCAAGAGAACTTTTTCTTCTCCAGTTTAAAACCTGAATGTTAAAAGAGATAAACAGAGGAAAAAGTCAGAAGAATTTTATACTTTTATTTGCAATAGGTTTAAAACACACTATTATACCATAGTCGTCAATTATCACTTATTACCAACTTGAAATGTCCTGATATACTTCAACACTTTACATTATCTCGCCAAATATCCGAGCCCATTTAACAGGTCTAAATGATATTAGTGGGCAGAACAGAAAACATGTAACAAGAAATAAAGAAAGCCCCACATTATGGTCAAATAGCCCTAATACTTTAACAATCAAAACTTATAGTTTCTCGAGTGTCCAAGCATACCAAGAGTATTCATTCATGAACATGCAAGTAAAAATACGTATTCCTTATGCAAATGCCCTACAATACTCCATGTATGTGTCCAAACTTTCAAGAGATATAGATGAAGTAAATTGTAAGACACACAATAATTCTACCCATCAAATTGGAGATGAAATCAGATCAATTAGCATCTATTCAAATGTACCATTAGAGACAAGTGAGGCCATGATTCCAATAGATCCAAAAGATCAACAAGGGCCGTCCCATCAGGACAACTCCAAAACCAAAAGTGAGAATTCTCCTCCAAAATATTAAGAACAGCATGAGGGTCATCGGCTACCCGAACCAATTCGCATCCCAAGTTCGCAACTGCCCTTTTAAAATCTTCTCGGCCTATCCAATTGAAGTAATAGGGGTTGCGGGAGAATAAGCCAACCATCCCTCGGAGCACGGAATGTTCGGAGGATCGAGTGTGGGCATTGACTTGGGGGGTGCATGCGTAATTCGCAGAGCTTAGGAGGAAGAAAGGAAAGGGGTCACGGGGTTTTGGCTTTGGTGACGTTTTGTGGAAGCAGAACAACTCTGCTTGTGCTGCATCAGAGAGTTTCCACGCCCGCTTCATTTTCCAGGGAGGGCGGTGCCTGGGAGATACGACGGTCGCCGCAAATAGCGAAGGAGGGGCTTCTCAGATTTGGATTCAGATGGAGCTTCCGCCGAAGGGAGACGACTGTTAAACTAGCGCCTTTGCTGCGGCTGAGACCAGGCTCAACAGAAGAGTGGAATGACGTAAGTGGGACGAACATTAATCAAAACTTGCCGTGAAATAACTCCACGATCAACAAAAATCCTGCTTACCATTTGTTGTTTGACGGTCTTCCCCAAGAGTAAATCAAATTCTCCTTCCCTTGATGAAATCAATCAAAATCATTATTCGAGATAAAACAATAACACCAAGCGACCCAGTGCAACCAGCTCCCCCTTTCACCCTGCAAACGACTTCTGATGGGCAGAGGTATCTCAAGACCCTAGTACTCTCGATGGAACTCAGGTTAGGCAGCAAATTAAACAGAACCAGAGGGAGCGATGCCAAAGTGGAGCGATCGAGAGGTGCCTATTTAAATGTACGTCTGGACGCAGCTGCAAAGCAAGTCTCTCACCAGAGGGAGCGACGCCAATGAAGAAGAAACGGTGGGAGCGAAGCGAAGGACAGAACCAGATGGAGCGGCGGTGGGCGATCGATGCAAGGCAACGGACTGACGGACTGAGGATGGAGTTGCTTGGGGCTAGGCTTAAGGGGTGTTTGGAAAACAACTCTTTTTCTACGTGCTTTACCGGCCAAAAACCCATCCGCTATACGGAAGAAAGCCCGGTTTATAAATTCCTCATAAATTAATAACAACACTGGATCTATTATCTTATAAAGTTTTTTATTTTTTATTTTTTGCCATCGATCTTATAAATTTTATACCATTCCATTTTCATGATCAATAATTGATTGATATATTAATTACGTATCAATTTTAGAAATATTATGAAATTATGAAAATATTTTAATAAAATTTCCTATGATATTTCACAACTGACAGCAACATGATAATTATGACCATAAAATTAATTAAATAAATAAAGTGTTATATCACCATCTTAAAATTATATTCTTTTTTTATAAGAATCTTAAAATTATATTCTGTACACATGTAACTATAAAAATTATGGTGGGTTAAGATTTATCAAGCAAACTGAAGTATTTTTCAAATATTTAATGGTTCATCCGACACTCTAAATTTTTTTTTTTTTAAGTGTATTTGGCACCCTAAAGTATTTTATGATAGCACTTTGAAGTATGTTTTCATGTGCATTGAGCATCCAATTTTAGGTTTACAATTAGGGTATTTAAGATGTTGGACGCATATAAAAAAATACTTTAAGATGCTGAAATAAACCATATAACACTTTAGAGTGATGTGTTAGTCCAAAATACATCTAAGAGTGGGGTGAATTAGGTGTTTATAAATCAAATAAAAACTTAACACTTAGTTAAGTAGATATTAAATTAATTAAACCAGGAGTACCGGAGTTGAATAAAGAGTTCAAGTCAGAGGAGGATATCACCTATATAAGTCTCATGTAGGAAAGACAAGAAGCAATCCATACAATAAGATTTATGCTAGTTCAACCCAATTTGCAGTGGCCTATGTCCAATCTCCAAGTTTTATGAGTATGTAAAAACCTTCACAGTCCCCTGAAGCTTCACATGTACTTGAGGACTTTACAAAACCCTCGAGTTTCTCAGACATTTAAGAACTTTTATAATTAAGGATTTAACTAGGTACCAAATAACCACTCCCTATTACTTCCATCCATGCAATGTTACAATATACTGATGAGTACAATGAACAATGCGAGAGCATATATAAAATGAAGCTCAAAGATGATCGCTATACTGCTGTAGCATTTCAGCATGTGCACTAGAGAGTTCTTAATTCCTTTGTTTGAAGTCTCTTCCTTTCATAGATGATGATTGGCAATGACTATTAGACCTCAAACTCTGCCGTTGAGAGATTTCATCTTCTCTTTGCTTTCTGTTAGTGTAGGATATTCTCAAGAGTGGGTGAATTATTTTATAATATATTATCAATATGAGACTCTACTTAATGAATTCATGGCATTTTGTTCATGACATGAAGCTATAATATTGTCTTTTTACCATTTTGTCACATTATTCTTATATTTAATATTTATCTATTTTAAAGTATAACTGCTTTACTTTTATGATTAATGAGAATTATTAATTTTGATATCAATTGATTGATATCTTAAAAAGCAAAATATTGAGATGGTTAGCACATTGATTTTTATGTTGTGACTAAGTGACAAGAAATTACATATTACTTTTAATTCGTTTACTTTGTAAAAGGTTACTTAGTGATCTTAATTAACAGCATGAGTTTGCAAAAGGACTCTTGACAAATTGATGGTTATAAATGGTATTTTTACCATGTCCTTAAGACTAATAACTAAAGAAAAATTTATCTAGGTCTTGAAGACTAAGTATTTATGATAGAACCCACTGTTAAAGAATTATTGATACAAGTTGGTTAATTTTGCCTATACGTGATGATTTGTAATCGTCATGTAAAGACGTGTCATTTATTCTCTAAATGATGAAGACATGGTAGCTTGAAACCATCATGTATTGAGTAAATAACTAACAGATTTTATACCATAACCTCCACACATATGAAATACTACCTCCATTCCTAAATAAAAGAATTAGTTTGTAATGTAAATTGCATTAAACAGTACAAACTAGCTCTTATATTTAGGACTACGGGTCATAATATGTGATAGCTCTATAATTGAGGACTGTTATTGTTGCCTCTTAATATCTAGCTTTTTTCCACTAGAACCATCATGTATTTGTGCATTTTTTTTAATTACAAGGTGCTTCTTTTTTAGCAGGCCCTGCATTAATTAGTTAGGTATAACCAATTAATTGACTAAAACAGTAGAAACTTGTATATGTACACAATATAATATTTACAATTATGTTCCTAACATATATATATATATATATATATATCAATACACATTTGTAAGAGAGTCTAATTTGTGTTTTGTGTGGATGTGTGATAAGAAAGTCATAAGCCAATTAATCATGAACTTCAACCCAACAAAAACCTTAGAGCTAGCATATGCAAATGAGTTAACATAGTGCACAATTAATAAAAAAGATGCACAAATGAGAACTCATTAGATTATTTTTCACTCAACTCGTAAATAGGAAAATTTTCGCTCGAGGCCATCTAAACTAAGCCCTGCTAATTTTAACCTCTCTATCACTATTTGGCACTTAAACTCTTAAATCAAGGGGACTTTTTAAGGTTGTAATGTTGGGAAATGTCTCATGGAATGAAAAGAATGCAACAAGCATTATGTATGCACAATTGAGATCAAATAATGTATACAATTTGAACTTAAGCTCAAAGCATATCACTATTTACAAGATTCTTTCAAGAATGCATTCTCTTGTATTTCTTTTCTTTGACTTTTCTTTTTTTCTTTTTTCCTTTATTTTCAATTATAAAAACTTTTCTTTTCTGTACATGGCATTCAACTTTTGTACATAGAATCAAGATCTTTCCATATGAATAGATGCTTTAAGAAATAATAATGATTCTTGCACAATAGCTTGGTAAAAAGAAAATGAACTTAAGGGAATATAGGCCCGATCAAGTTCACAATGGATAAAATAGTTAGGCTTGTGTTTGGAAAAAGGGGGTGATGAAATGAATGTTCCGATCATTTTCATTAATCTAAGTGCACTTAAGTGACTAAGAAGTAGGACTCAGACAAGTTCTTGAGAAACCTAGAGTAGGTGGTTAACATCATTTGGAAAATGAATCGTTATGCTTAGGAAATCCTTCTAAGTAAGTTAAGTCTCTAATACACATTACTCGGAGATGAAAAGGACACCAGATTAACCAAAATGCTTGAACTTGTTATGAATAAAGAAGAAATAGAGAAGAATCATACAAAGAAAGAAAGGATTGATAAAAGAGAGTCTTTGTCATTCCATTCAAGAGTACACAATACATTATACTTAGCCTCGATTTATAGGCACAGCTTTACATCTTTGATAGAATCTACAGATCACATGATAATATGAGATAATTGTGGGATATAGAGATAATGGGAGATCTTAGATATTATAGAAGATATAGGAGATAAAGGGAGATATATGGACATCCACAAAGATATTATTATATTCATAACACTCTCCCTTGGATGTCCAATATATATGAATGTGCCTCGTTAAAAAACTTCAACTAGGAAAAACCCTATGGGATAAAAACCTAGCGAAAGAAAAAGAGTACATCATTCATTGATACACTATGCAATGCTGCCTCATTAAAAACCTTGCTAGGAAAACCCAGTGGGACAAAACCATAGACAAGGAAAAAAGAGTACAGCGTGTATCAACTCCCCCTCTTGACAACATCAGTTGACATCTTGGAGTCTGCGAAGTCTAATATAACGAACAACCCTTCCAAATATTGTAATTAGATAAAAACGTCAAATATGAATAGTCCTTTTATAGTTTACCCACATGTAGATCATGCTGTGATCTCTTAACATGAGAATCAAACAGAAATACTTTATCTACATAGCCAATAAAATTAGCTGTGGGTACTTTCAGATATCCACGGTATCCTTTAAATGAAATTCTTAATTTCGCTCTATCGTCTTTATATTAGCGACAGACTATATCATGCTAACCAGCAAATGATATATTGAATTATGTGTGGCTAGATAGATACATATGTGCTCTAGTGACACTAAAGCATGGTACTTCTGGACCAAGTATTTGTTCATTACCTTCTAGAGGTCTAAATCGATCTTTAATCCATATCTAAAGATCTTGCAACTACCGAAACACATAATGGATGTTACTTATCTGCATAATGGATGTGATTTATCCATATGTATTCTTCCCAAAACTTTTATTTCAAACTTTTTCTTTAAGTAATTTGCATTTTTTGAAAACTCATCAGGAGTTCTGATACTATCATTATAAATAGTATTGATAACAGACTCATTTTGAATCTTTTCATAAACAGACAAGTTGGAATAAGTTTACAACATTCCTTCAATTGATATTAACCACATATGTCTCATATAGACTTACTTCAATGATGTTCTTGAGAACATAATTGTATGCTTCTAGAAACTTAAATCTTTGAAGAATTTTCATACATTATGATCCATATCTATTCATGTATTGGATCGTTTATATTTATACAAGAATTTGAATCCTTCTGGGATTCATATATAATTTCACTACATAGTGGGTCACTGTATTTCTAGACGCATATGAGATTTTATCAAACTGCCAGATTGATAAGATACATAAAAATTTTAATTCACCATAAGATTCTCTTTCTCTTTTCTTGTACAAATACCCCTTACACTTCAGGTGTTTGGGTTAGAGATACACAAATCTCCTATTATAATGTTGCGTCTTTTCTTTTCTGTTGGCCAATCATTTTTCTATCTGTATCTCATAACAGATTTATATATAAGATCCTCACTTGATCATGTGATATCATCTATCAAATTATTGTCGACAATTTTATTCCTTTGTCGGTCCCGTTTTCTTTTATGACATAATATATCGAGATCTCTTTATTGCTTTCAGACACTTAAACCTCTTCAGGGGTCAAAGAGTTATGTCTTAATCTCTTTTGCAATTCATGCCTCCTTAGTATGATCATCATTATCATTTGCTCCTTTTTCTTTTCTTTTGGAACCGATCATAATATCATGCTTTTAGCATGTCTTCAAGAATAGGAGCATTTTTAGCCGGAATATAAGAATTAAAAATTCTCATTTGGGTCAGTAATTGCATCTAGCAGACATTAGTAATGTTTTTCAAATGCAATACTTCATGAACTTCTAGTTCATACTACTATATTTGAGGATCTACATTTGATAATGAAAGTACATTCTATGCGTTCTTTTTTCCAGCTATACATTTTCTCCCCCTCATATTGGGAATATGCAATGTAGGTCTCCCAAATCCATAAATCTCTTTTAGAAACATTATTTTGTTTCATTTAGAGACAAACAAGAATAAGGAGGTTCTTATCCAACATTGATCCCAACTTACTTTTAATATCCACCTATGTCCATTATTACGATGGAATAATAAATATTGCATATTCTGAGATGAAAAATGTCTGACTCCTCACCAAAAGCCAAATATAATGGGAGAATTCACAATATATTGTTGGCTTGATGCTTTTATGTGCAAAAATATATAAAATCAATCATCCCAACACTCAAGTAGGAATTCATCATCCCAACACTCAAGTAGGAATTCTGTTCTCATAAACTCTGATCTAGCTACTTATGGAGGCTTTTACTAAGCATATAATTATCAGCAACATGAGGAACAATCACTAGCAATCTCAACAAGAATCGTATTGATTTCATAATCAAGAACTTATGTACTTAATGTAATTATCTGAACATATTTGCAAACTTCAGGTTGCAAGTTGATCATAAACACTTGTGACCATTTTATAGATGCATCTTTCACTTATAGAGTATTACTTTGGTCTACATGGTGTCTAAATGGGCCCATATATAAATCTGATACATTATAAATCTGTACGGATCCGATTTTGAGCATAGCTAGTGATGTTCTCTATGAGAACAAACAACACATAACAATTCTTGAATCACATATCATTTTAAAGAATCTTCTGGTTCTTTAATAAATGACAATGCACATTTTTTATGATATTTTGCATCATTATGATCCGGGATGATCTAACCGGTCATGCCAAACTATGAATGCATAAACTTCTGGTTTATTGTAAAATTATTCTCAATTATTGGTAAACTTCTTGTTACCATGTTATATTATTTATTTATTTTTCCTTAATATTCCATAAGGAATATGTTATCAATTATAGATTTTATCTTCAGGATAATAAATAATGATATAACTCTTCTAGAGCATTAGTTTTTATCTTATACCCAAATGGTAGAAACCTGTGCACTCATGGAAGGTTGAGCGCTATTGGCTCTTCTGGAGCTTTTTTCAAAAGGAACATGAGATATAAGGAATGAAATTAATATTAATAATAACAAATTCCATCTAACATGATTCACACTTGTTTTTCAACAATTTCAACAATCTCCCCCTTAAGTGTGAGTCATATAAATATATATTTCTTATTTCCGTATTTCAAATACAATGAATAATATATAGTAAGCTAATAACATATCTTTAACTTGAAAATCTAAATGCTTCCTGATTCATATATAATAATATATTTAAATCTAATTGAGCTATCACTTTAAAACCCTTTAATAAGCAAATATTCTAATATAAATGTTTGTGGGACATAATTTTTCATTATCAATTTCTTTTCTGCCCACAAAAATAATGGGGGGAACTAAATTAGTTATTCAAGAACTATATCAATTTTGTTACTAGTTCTTCATGAACTATATCAACATTTTGCTATTAGTTCTTCTGGAACTATATCAATCTTTTGTTATTAGTCCTTCTGGAACTATATCAATTTTTTTGATTACATATAGTTCTTCAAAAAAAAAAAAGCTATATATAGTTCTTCAGGAACTAAAATATATTATTATTTCACTATATGATATACTTCACTTTTTGTTATACCCCCTTTTTTTTTTTAAAATATGAAGCATATTTTTTTTTTGAACAAAATTTATATATTTTCTCGATATTTCGTTATTCAAAAACTTTATTTCCTTGTATATATTATGTAATGCTTCAAAACTTATTCATAAATTTATAAATTCAAAAAAAATCTATAAAGATTAAAAATCAAACTATATAGTTAGGAAGATTTGAATCATAAGCCTTCAGGGCTATTTATAAGCTATTAGTCTTCAAGACTCTATATAATGAATATTTATTTTAAAAATCATTTGTGCCCCTTAATATTTGAACCATAAGCCTTCAGGGCTTTAAAAATATCATAAGTTATTATTTTCATATTATTCAATAATATGAGTGTAATGGCTACTGGCCATTTAGTAATAGGAAATTATAATATTAATAAATATCAAAATGAATGCCAAGAATATATGAGAATAAAATAAGAATAAAAATTAAATTTTAAATTAATTAAATGTAACATGAAATAAAGAGAAAAGGCAAACTCTTTTACCAACACATTCTTTACTATATAGTTATTAGTTTTCTGGGCTACATTATTTATAATTCTAATTGTCATAATTTTTTTTTTAATAAACAAACCATGTAATGATCCTTCTCATAATTAAAACTATATGGCTTCAGGCCATTTAAAAAAAATTTGATGTTATATGGCTTCAGGCAATTAATAAAATAACAAAATTAAATATTTATGACTTCTAGTCATAAGATAGAAAATCAAAATTATATGAATGCGAACCATTTAATAAGATAAAAGAAAATTTAAATATATATAAATGGCTTCTGGCTATAAAATAGAAAATTCAACATGATATATATAAATAAAGAAAAATTATATATATATGGCTTATGGCCATAAAATAGAAAATACAAATTATATTGCTTCTAGCCTTTTAATGAAATAAAAAAAATTCAAATATCTATGGCTTCTGGCCGTAAGATAGAAAATCAAATTTATATGGCAACTAGTCATTTAATAAGATAAAACAAAATTATATATATATGGCTTCTGGCCATAAAATAGAAAATTCAAATTACATGGCTTCTAGCCATTTAATAAGATAACAGTAATCAAATATATATGACTTCTAGCCTAAGATAGAAAATTTATACGTAAATACTTCTAGTTATTTAATAAGATAAAATTTCAAATACATATGACTTCAAGTCATTTTAAAAAAAATAGAGAATTAACCCCATATATATATATATATATATATATAGCTTCTAGCCATAAGATAAAAAACTCAAAGTTGTATAGCTTTTGGCTATAATATAGAAAATCAAAATCATATGGTTTTAGCCATTTAATTTGAAAAGAATGAAAAATCTGAGTTATATGGCTTCTGGCCATTTAGTTACAATGAGATGAAAACTTAAAATTATATGGCTTCTGGCCATTTAACTTTAGATGGTAAATCTTTATGGATACTGCTAGTATCTATTGGAACTTCGGGTTCCATCGAAATAATGACGTCAAGTCAATAAGAAATATAACGGGAAAAAAAAAATCCCCAATCATAGCCATGGAACCCGATGTTTAAAACAACGGTAGATAATCCTTTTAATTCCATACAATGGCTTAGATTATCTTAGATAAATTGAATACGAATACGAATACTCTGAAACACCATATATATGATGCTCGAGGTATTTTTATTTGAATAGAGCAAATGATACTCTAGAAAAATAATAAAGATGATGCTCTAAAATTATGATGGGGTAGAAAAGTATATTATACGCACCTTGGTTAGAGCTTCGTGCTGATAACGTGTTATGAATAAAGAAGAAATAGAGAAGAATCATACAAAGAAAGAAAGGATTGATAAAAGAGAGTCTTTGTCATTCCATTCAAGAGTACACAATACATTATACTTGGCCTCTATTTATAGGCACAGCTTTACATCTTTGATAGAATCTACAGATCACATGATAATATGAGATAATTGTGGGATATAGAGATAATGGGAGATCTTAGATATTATAGAAGATATAGGAGATAAAGGGAGATATATGGACATCCACAAAGATATTATTATATTCATAACAGAACTAACCTAATCTTAATTCTAACTCTCAGAAAACAATCAATGTCTCTACTAATACTCTTCCAATAGCAGCTGATAATAAACATCAGCTTAAGGTTGGCTTCACACTCAGATCACTGTTCCTAAGGATGTTGTTGGCTCAAGTATGAAAAAGCAGTGTCATTTGGGGCTTCATGTTGGCTAATGGGTGTATGCATGGGTGTAATCCCATCCTCAAACCCAATATAAATTAGACTCCGCATCTATTTTCTCTAATCATCAATGTCTCTATTAATTCTCAAACCCATTCCCCCCTTCCCCAAAGCATCCCTCTTTCAACCACTATTAAACATGGATCCTTCCTTCAATAAAAGTGGGTTGATGGATGCCTCCTATAACATCCCAAATTTTGACTCATAGATATAAGTAATAGCACAAGAAAAGGATGATTACTAAGTCCAATGCAACAAAAGTCTCAGAGATCCCTCGGAAGGAAAAAGAGATTTTTCAAGGGCAAATGTGTAAAATAATAGTGTTCAAGGACTAAAGAATGACGAACTGGAAACAACTAAGAGCCAGAGGTTATGCCAGAAACTTGCTAGAGATGGTTCTGAAGGTTAGGCATAAGGAGGGACCAAATTGTAAAGAAAAGATTCCTAGGCCAAGTAGGGACCTAATTGTAAATAATAAAAGTTCTGGTCGGCCAATGCTCAGAGTTAGCAAAAAGGGCCCAAATGACTTAGAAAAATTCTAGAAAAATGGGAATAGGATCCCAGAGCCGATATAAGGCTAGAAATGATGGAAATGCCCTGAAGTCATTCCAGGGTTTCGAGCAATTTGAGATAGTAACTTAAATTGAATTATTTAAGCTACGAGACGGCCTCAAATAATCAGGAAAAACTAGGAGACAGTAGTTGAGGAATTTACACAGATTGTAAAATTAATTCCGTCCCTAGAAACTGACAAGGTTAGCTTTAATTAAATTTAAAGCCTATTTATACCCTATCCGGGAAAAGTCAAAGTAGCTGTCTAGAGTTTGACTTTTGACGCAAGAAAAATTAGAGGAATTTCCCGTGATGAAAGGAAAAAAATGAAACCCAAAGATATATCAGCAGAGTTACGAGCCGATAGAAAGAAATCGGAGAAGGTAATCCCGATTAAGTATTATTTAATAATACTTATGGGAAAAGGAGAAAGAAAATATCTAAAGACCATCATGATAGAGCTGAGTTAGCATGTTGAGTCACCAAATGTAATCATGACACTTACGAGTCATCATGCTGAGTCAGCAGAAGATATTTATGGACAGCATAAAAATCAGAATACAGTACGGGAATATTTTAGACAGTCCTTTGTCTACCCGTTGTAGTGAAATCTCTACTGCGTGACTCAATAAGATTAAGTAGCCTGTCAATAGAGCTAATTATTTTTATCTATGCTCCTCTAAGATGGCACCATATATGTATTTAATTAAGATGAGAAAATGGTGCTAGAACATGTCCTAGTGGTACCGGGTAAGTCAGGACTCAAAAAAGTACCCGATAAATGCATAATAGCAAAATAGGTAGAGGAATGCCTAAGGGCTATATTTTGGACGAATTTTATATTAATTTCCTCCATATTTTAATGCCAAAATGATGAAGGAATATGGAAGAGACAAGTGTACAGTTAGATGGGAAAAGAAGGTATTACATGTACTGTTGGATGCAAGACACGTGTACAGTTGGATACAAGACACGTGTACAGTTGGATGCAAGACAACGGTCCAGATCAAGCCACGTATTTTTAAGATCAACGGTCGATATTCAGTCTTATTTTCTATAAATACCCCTTCCCTCCCTCTCATTTCGTCCAAGCACCTTGAAACCTTGGGAAAGCTCTTGCAAAATGATTTCTAGAGAGAGAAAGAAGAGGGAGAAAGAAAGGCCAAATGATTCTAAGCCAGATCAAGCTCTAAAACAAGGTACATGTGCCGTTTTTGATGTAGTTTCCACCTCCCTTGTTATTCTTGATCCTGGTTGATGGTTTGATTGGATTTTTGATGACTGAAATCCTATGGGGAGGTGCTGCACGAAATTTATTGGAATAGGAGAAGATGGAATAGATGTTAGAAACATGTTTAAAGGCTTTGAAACAATAGGAATCAAGTGGTTCTGTATTGATTTTGTAAGAAATCCAACTTTCCTGTAGTTTATGATTCTGTTCGGCCTTGATTGGTCTGAATGGTTAGAATTGTATTTTGATTTTTTCGAACTTGAAAATGGATTCTATATGCAAAATTATGTGGGAATTGCATGTGGAAATAATTTTAGGAAAGTTGGACTTTTAACTCAAGAGTTAGGAGTTCAAGTATGTTCAAGAAAGGATTAAGTAGAGATAAGTTGATGACTTGATTCTAATAATTATTTTGCATCATGTATTGATGTGTTTAGGACCTTGAAACATCCAAGAGGATGTTTAATGGTGTTGACTGAAAATTCATAGGGTTGGAAAGACAAGAGAATCAAAGGAAAAGCAAGAGGAAAGCTATGTTACAAAGTAGTAAACTTACCTATATTGTGTGCTTGATATGTATGCTTGCATGATGTGGTTGTGTTGCCATGATGTGACTAAGCTATGATGAAATGCTTGCAAAGTTATGTTTGCAAGTTTATGTTATATTTTGCCTTGGCAATATGTTATGAAAGTATGAAATGCTTTAGCTTACTTTCCATGGCATCCATATGTTAATGTTATGATAAAATTTTAAATCCATGGGTTTGTATTTTGACATGCTCGAACCATAATGCTTACGAATGCACACTATGAGGGGTTAAAGGTAGGATGTTTCACCTCCCATTCTTCAACAGCTATTAAACATGGCTCCCTTGCAGGTTTATGTTGCGTTTGTC
This sequence comes from Neltuma alba, assembly GCF_004799145.2. Lineage (NCBI taxonomy): Eukaryota > Viridiplantae > Streptophyta > Magnoliopsida > Fabales > Fabaceae > Neltuma > Neltuma alba. The sequence continues at coordinate 897,170 of NW_021635235.1, forward strand.
AATATAAGTGGTAAGTTGCTTGATGCCATAGGGATGTTTCTTTCCTCCTCTTTACTATTAGCAATTGTTTAACCTCCACTTGATATATATGTTCTTCGTCTTAATGACTTATTGCGTTTATGTTTATGTTGTCCAGAAGATTAGAGTTTATGCTGGTTGATAGTGGAATGCAAGGAAGGATGTATTAATGCATATTGTCATGACCATATGAGGACATGTGGAGTCCTATGGTCAAAATACCCAAATATAACAGCTTCATGGTCTCACCAAAGAAGCATAACTTTTAGATGAGGTGATATATTCAGTACCGTAGATGTAAAGAAAAACATTATGTCTTCCTTGTTATGGTCCTATTTCTTAAGAGGCAGTAGGTGTTTGTTTTGATATTTTCTTATTCTTCGTTATACACCTTCCTGAGGAGCTTGCTGATGGTTTTATTAGTGCTTTTTTTGTTAATGTTTGTTTGTTACTTTGATTTAATTTTTAATTAAGCACTTTCTTTTAACTTTTGGTACTTACTCCTTATTGGCTTTTCTATATCCCATAATTCAGATTGACTTTACCTAAATGAGCCTATAGAATTCTATGGATCAAAATGAGACAATAAACTTGCTGGACCAAATTGAAGGCCCACAAATGATTGGCTTTATTTGGATATACAAATAGGCAGATTAGCCATGAACCCAAACTTTGTGAATTTATAATTGATTATTCATTATGGATTATTTTATTATGCGATTATTTGATTTGATTAAAGTGCTTAATTCAATAATGATAATGATAGGTTTATATTTGGTGGCTAATGATGATGATTTATTGACAATCTATGTTTATAAATTTATCATAACTGACAAATATGGATGACATAAACATAAATAGGCCCAGATGAAGAATTAGTAATTCAATCAACTCAAAGATATTGGGCTTCACATGGAGACGTTAATAATTATGAGCTAATGGGTCACACTTTAGGCAGAAAGATTGAAATTGAGGAAGAAAGGAATAAAGACTAAAACCCTAACAAAGACATCTGAACTGACGACAAATATCAGAATGAAAGAACTAAGAGGAGTATCATCCATGATATAAGATGGCTTTTGATCAAGAAATGCATTTTTTTAATACATTTGGGTGAGGCTTCAAAATAATTAACATCCACATTTAGAGAAGCTTCGGTTGTGGATGACTACAGGTTCTGCAATTGAATCCCTAATCACACCTCTAAGAAGAGCTTATTTATCTCATCGACAAGCAAGTTTGTTACTTGCTTCACGGGATATAGCATCTCTGAGTCATACTATTCATGTCATACCTCCTTTATTACCTCATTATACATTAATTGGAACTATTATAATACATTTCCCAAAGCTCTTGAGTGAGAAGTTTCAAGCCCAAAATTTTTCATTTTCGATTTGTCCCTACACTATTCACTGGATTTTAGGTCAACTTTGGAAATTCATAACTAATTTTAGCAAAACCAAAATGAGGTGGTTCTAATTTTTCCTTGAAGCTTGCTAAGAGTTCTTTAGAAAAAAAAATATTCATTAGACTCAATTCCATCCAGAGTAGCACTGGAAAATTCAACAAAGTGCACTGTTCATATGGTCAATTTTCAAATTTCTAGTATTTTAGCCCAACTTTGGAAGGGTATAACTCTTAGCCAATAACTCCACATTTAATGGTTTATCACTTGATTTAAATGTAAAAATGACAACTATGTGTTTGCAAAATTTCAAGTCCAAATTCCACCATTTGCTTATTATTTTATGTGGCAAAAAAATATCTTTTTTTAGGGCATTTTTATCCCCTAAATCATATTTTCTTCAATTTTCCTTCCTCCTTTTCAATTGTCATTCATTCTACCACATCATACCATGATTATAAACCACCATATAACATTATGCTTTACATAATGTTGAAGTATTCCATATCGATAATTCATTACAAACTTATAACAAAGTTTAACAAAATACAACATAATTTAATACATTGTCACAAAATTTCATGGCCTCTCTAGCTCATGCCAATTCTTTGCCTTTATCCATACTTGGTCCACTCCCTATTGATACATAATTTAACATAGGGGTTGAGATTTCACAGAAATCTCAATAGCAATGAACTATAATCATCATGTTAATCAAGCAATGCATAAGGTGATATGTCATAGACCTTCAAAACACCTTCAAATCACATAAAATCATATTTTTCATCAAATCAAGAGAGGAATCAACACTTTCATATTAACATGTTGTCACGCATTTAGCCAAAGCATATCAAATGTCATAAAGTCAACAATTTCCACAAGATAAATCCATTAAACCAAAACAATCCACATAGCACATCAAGCAAGCTAGACAAACAATCAAATTATAAGTTCAATGCTACCTTTCAAGCTTAATAGGTTGTGACCTCCTTGAAGTAATTATCCTCCTTTTGTATCCTCTTTCCAAAACCTATTGATTCATGCATAAATACAAGCTATATTAGCAACTAAACAATTCAAACACAACACTTTATCTTTAACATAACACTTCCCCCTTTTTCTTTGATTTTTAACAACATAGTTCCTACTTTAAAATTAATTATCTTTTGGCTCAATCCTATATAATTTTTCATAAGGAATCCAAATATCTAATTAGATCTTTAAAAATCAAACTCCTTCCTTCTCAAATCATAGTCGCCGAATAGGGGCTATATGACTTTTAAAAATTTCATTTTTGATTCCAATGATTTTACACACTTTCTCTCAATATATCCCTACACAAAAACACATTTTAAACCCATTGGAATCATCAAATCAATACAAAACAAATGAGGCCTTGCAGCTAGCCTCTGTATTGCCTTAGAAGGATTACCGTACTTTAACACTTTTTGCTTAAACCACTCTGCAAATGACTATTATGCTCATTAGCTAGTTGCATATTGTTCTTTGTTGGATTCAAGTTTTTCAGCATATTCTTATGAGCATCCAAGTAAGGCAAAAATTCATCTGTGTTGTTTGAAATATATAGATGTGCCTGTATTACAACTTCACAAGACATAGAGCACAGTATGACACCTCGTGTTCCCTTGCTTCTCCCTTGATCATGTCGAGATTGAGGAAGTCCAACTGCCTTTACCCTATCAACATTACAAAACTCAATTGCCTTCTCAGCTACATGTCTCTCAACAATTGATGCCTCAAGCCGATGAGGATTCTTAGAGTAACTTTTTAGGATTTTTATGTATCTCTTAAATGGGTACATCCACTTTAAACAGACAGGGCAGTAAAGTCTTATCTCTCGCACAAGGTGAGTTATCAAGTAGACCCTAATGTCAAAAAATAATGGAGGAAAGTGCATTTCTATTTGGGAGAAGATCACATAACCTTCATTTTCTAATTCTTCTAACTGAGCAGGATCAATGACTTTGCTACAAATAGCATTAAAAAACATACAAAGTCTTGTAATAGTGCTTCTCACATCATTTTTCATAATGTCTCGAATAGTAACTGGAAGTAATTGTTACATCAACACATGACAGAGACTTCATCCTCGTTATCTTCAAATCTTGCATTAAAACAAGTTTTCTCAAATTAGAAGAATAACCTTGTGGCACCTTAATGCTATTCAAGAAACCACAAAAACTTGTTTTCTCTTCCTTTGTATAATGTGTGAGCAGCTAGATGTAAAGAAGTCCTCTTACCCTCTCTTTCTTGTGGGTGGAGGAGTTTTCTTATTCCAATTTCAACTAATTCCCATCTTGCATTGATTCCATCCTTTATTTTTCCACTTATATGTAAAAGTGTACTAGCAAGGCCCTCACACATATTTTTCTCCACATGCATCACATCTAGACTATGCCTCATATTAAGACTTTACCAGTATAGAAGATCGAAAAAGATAGATCTTTTTCTTCCCCATATATTCCTCTCACCAGCAATCTTCTTCTTCTTTTTATTGAAGATCACATTTACTCCCTTCACCCATTGATAAATTTCTTCTCTACTTAATGGTATTGGAGCTATTTAATATTCTTGTGAGCCGTTAAATGCCTTCTTCAACCTACAGTAAGGGTGGTGCTGACTAAGAAACCTTTTGTGACCAAGGTAGATCGTCTTCCTTCTATGTTTAAGTTGTATGTAGTGAGTGCCTTCTTCATATATCAGAAATGCTTTATGTCCTTTAACACTATATCCTGACAAATTTTCATATGCCGAAAAGTCATTATCGTGGTGAAAATCATAGCATGTAAATTGAAGGTTTCTTGTTTATATGCATCAAACACATCAACACCTTCCTCCCATAATTTCTTCAAGTCCTCAATCATAGGTGCCAAATACACATCAATGTCATTTCTTGGTTGTTTTGGCCCTGATATCATCAAAGATAACATTATATACTTTCTTTTCATATATAACCAAGGAGGCAAGTTGTAAATTACGAGGAGCACTGACTAAGCACTGTGTGTGCTACTAAGATTACCATATGATTAATTCTGTCCGTATAAAGCCCTAGCTGAAGGTTTCTTGGTTCACTATCGAATTGAGGAAATTTTTGATTTATTGCTTTCTATTGAGGAGAATCTGCTAGGTGACGAAGTTTTCCATCATATATTTTCTCATCAAAATGCCATCTCAAGTTCTTTGCTTCTGTAGCATTAGTAAATAAACGCTTAAATTGTGGTATTATTGGAAGATACCACAGAACCTTCAAAGGAGGACCTTTGGTTATGTCATTGTTATTAGTGGCAGTCTTACCTAAGAGGGCGTGAATTGGGTGAGTTATAAAAAATTTAACTAGATTGGAACAATAAAATTAATAAACATAGAGAGCTTTTAGTAAGAAAGATTTCACCACAGATCAAAGACACCAGATTTATACTGGTTTGGTCTCAACCACTTAACCTACGTCTAGTCCTCAGATCACCTCTGAGATTTCCACTATGATCCTAGATTAATCAGGCTCTTGGCGCCTCAGTACTTCAATTGATTTTTTCAATCACTCCCCCTTACTACCTGTAAGGTTACAATCCCTCTCAAGAATCCACACTTTTGAGTTACTCTAAAAAAGTGAGTAAAGAAGGTGTATCAGTCTCTCTCACAAAGTAAATGAATATGAAACACTAAAGCTCGGTTAAAAGAACTAAGTATTGAATGCAACAGTAAATATTTCAGCAGAGGGGCTTGCGTATTCAATTCCTCATTCAATGCTTCTTCGTGCCTTTTATAGTTAGAGAAGTTTAATAGCCATTAGACCGAAGAGCTTCTACCTGTTAGGAGTTCGGTTGTGTGTTTTCCCAGTTGCAACTGTATTCACCATTAATGCTTCTGACATGGTAGGTTGCAGGCTACTAAATAATCATTGAGCTTACTTCGTATTCTGTAACAATACTTGAAACTAATAAGTTTTTCTTTTAGAATGAAACTCATGAAGATAACTAATCAAGTGATAATAATATTCATGTGGTAGTTGGAAATGGAATCAATCAATCACCAGGTACTTTAAACATAAACTGATCATCCTTAATCGAAGTCATGATCGATAACTGGTTGATTGATCATGTTATCGATTAAATAAAGTGAAAGAATTTGAAACTGATAACTATATTTATCAATCAAGTTATGGATTAACTAATGATCTATCAAGTGATTGGTAAATGAAGAGAGTGACTTCAGAAAGATTATGCAGAGAAAAGGCTCAAGTTCACCTATGATTTTGAGTCCCTTAAAATAGAGAATTAAGATAAACAGGCAGGGTAAGAAAAGCTTGAAGAGAAATATTCAGAAGTTTTTAAATCTCACCGTAGCTTCTTGTTATTGAAAGAACTGAATCATTGATCAAATAAGTGATCGAAAAATGTTTGATCGATCAGGTTATCGATAAAGCTAAGTTGAACAGAAGTTGATTTTCAAAGAATATTGATCGAATACTTTATCGATAAATGGATGATAGAGGATTTGATCAATAAAAAGGTTTAACAAAGATTTTCACAAAGGGCACAAAATATATGATGATCGAGTAAGTGATCGATTAAGGATTGATTGATCAAGTGATCGATAAAAATATAGTCGAGAGACTTAGTTCTGAAATGCCAGGAAAATGTTTGATTGATCACATTATGTGAAAACAGAATATTCAGAAGATTGGATGATCGATCATTTCATTAATAAATCAATGATCGATCAAGTAATCGAAGAAAAACTTAAAATAATTTAATCTAGTGCAAAGGTGATTATCTATCATTTGATCAATAAACCATTGATCGATCAAGTGATTAATAAAGAACTTGTCAATATACTTAAACACTAAGAAAATATCAATAAATAGGTAAGTTATTATGCAATGACAGAACAAGTTATTGATAAAGCTGTGATCGATAAAGTAATCGATAAGTGGTAATTAAAACATAATACAGCGTGAGTAGGAAGCTTTACCATTTATCTGTCTCCTCATCGATAACTTATTTATCGATCATGTGATCGATAAACACTTACCAAAATTATGTCTCTTTATCTATCAGTTGTTCGATCATTAGATTATCGATCAATTGATTGATAATTTTCTGCAGACTTCTATACAAAACAGTGTTAACAATGATCAATCAATTGATCAATTAACACATACAATTGAATTATCTGTCATGTTATCGATTAACATTTCTGCTAAGTTACTTGTTTACACAGGAATTTTATCTGTCATGTGATCAATAAACCCTTGATCAATCAGGTGATCGATCAACTTACTAAAACACAGATTACTTGATTTGTTATCATCAAAACCTTAAGTTTAACAATTATAATCACCATCGCCTTTCTTCATTTTGTATCTTAAAGTCCTACATTTAGGGCACTTATTTAACCCTTCATACTCATTTCTGAACAATATACAGTCATTAGGGCACGCATGTATCTTCTCATATTCCAAACCTATCAGAGACAAAATTTTCTTTGCCTCATATACTCGTTTTGGAAGTAAATTCCCTTTTGGAAGAATATCACTCAACAATTCAAGCAATTCTATGAAACTAGCATCAGTCCAACCATTTCTTGCCTTTAAATTTATTAGTTTTGACACGGTTGTCAACCTTGTGTAATCATTTTTACACCCTGGGTACAAAGGCATCTCTGCAACTACACAAGGTTTCACATATGGGAGAGAACTGTGTAAAAGACTTAGACCTTATGTCACAAAACATATTTGAAATTCTATCACCAAAGTCATCATTCACAACCTTCTCCTTTTCAGACAGTATAGTCTTTCTAATTTCTCCATGCCATATTCAATTTGTATATCTCAAATTTATCCCATCACAGATAAGATGCTCTCTTATCTCAGGAATACTCTGCCAACTATTGTTTAAGTATTTGACATAAGGATAATAATACAATCCATCTCTTTTACTAGGAGTGTTTCTCTGAGCAAACTCAAGAAACCTTTCAACTACATCCTCATATTTTTTTGCTAATGCTCTTAGCTTTCATCCAACTACGATCTATTGTTCTACAAAGTCAATGAGCATAGTTGTACTATCAAGCTTAATTCTAACTCCTTAGTTCAAATATTCAAATAAATAAAATAATTAAGTATTAGTCAATAAATTAAAATTAACTAACACTTAATTACAAATTAAAAAGAATGTCTTTTTTTATTTTATAGAAATTTAATAGAATTTCCCCTTAAATATAACAAATCCCAAATTATTTAAAAAAGGATAAATCAATCAATCAACGAAACCAACAATATAATAAACAAAGACAAGATAAATTTGAAGAAATATAACAAACAAAACAAATGTAACAATTCAACCTCAAACCAATTCAATGAATAAAGATTCTTAAAGCTAAAACTTCTGAATCCAAAATAGGAACACAGATGATATCCATTTGCTATGAAATTTTAAACAACACTTTATCATCAATCAAAGTTCATAATGGAAAAAAAAATTGACAAAACACTGAACAGATTATTTATTAGTAAATTCTCAAGTTTATTACAAAAATATAACAAAATTTTGAAATAAAATATCAAAAAATTATATAAAAAATAAAAAATTTAAAGCTAATCAAATTTGAATATTTAAACATATTTCTAATACTGTGTATAGAAAGGAATTGAGGTTTTCTAATTCCAAATACCACCAACCAACACCCCAAGCACATAAAAAACTCAAAATAAACAATGCAAAACATCCAAAATGTAAAACCAATCAACCCAATTGAAATACAATAGATTTCTATTATCAAAATATCCAAAAAACCAAGAAAAAAAATGAAAAGAATGAAAGAAAAGGAAACTCACTCAATGGAGACGATTCAAAGGTGATAAGATGTGATAGTGGCGGCGGAAGACGGTGGCAAACAACCACAAGTGAAATAGAGGACTTTTAATAGCAGGAAACAAGGGGGATTGGTTAGTATTATAGTTCAGTGGTGGTGGGACAGGGGGGATCACGGCGTATTAATGTGAAACTGTGAAAATGTGAAAAACAGAACACATGATAGGGTTAAGTTTAAATCTTTCCATGGCAATTATTAAGAAAGCTACTGTAGAAAGTACTTTTAACGGTGATTATTTATTTAACCACCATTAAAATTACTTTCCACAATGGTTTTCTCAATAACCGTTGTGGAAAGTTAATGGTCACAACACTTATTTATAAAAATGCCAGCGCTTTTTTTTTTTCATGATGTTTTTCAATTTAACTGTCATTCTTTTTTGTTGTTATATGTCTTTTTTGTAGTAGTGTAGTATTGAAGTTATGATTTAAATTGTACTATTATCACAAAATATTAAGTTATTAATATAAAAATTTAAAAATAATTTTTTTTTAGGTGAAGGTGGGTTTATCATACGATGATAAGTGAATGCGAATAGAATATATTATAGTCAATGTTTTCAACTTTGGCCACGCAAACAAGCTCAATTGATTCTAAACAATAGATAATGAATGTACAAGAAAACACTAAATTTGCAACTCTTTCAATGCTACTAGGGTTTTTTTTTTAAATCCCAATAACAAGGCTGTTAAGGAGTTCATTGAATGGTATTTACAAGTATACATGATGGTTATGATTTTCATTATATCATTTTATAATTATATATAATATAGATATATATTATATCGCTTCATATAATTCATTATGTGAATATAGAATACTATCTGGAGTGATTATGTTAATAGATGATTATGTGATTTATCTCTACATACCAATATATGATGTGTTGTATGATATGGATATAGTGCCAAAGAGATGTCTTCACCAATGATGTCATCAATTAGCCAACCCAGACCAAGTCAAAGTTCTCAACCCTCTGCTTTAAGCATGATAAAAAAGAATAAGAAAGCTCTGATATTTGAGATCCCACAGTAGAAAATTGTAAACCCATTGTTTATTCTACATTAATTATTCTTATTAGTTAAGTGGTTCCTTATTGAATACATGACATTTGTTATTGCAAGAGGAGCATTTCATAATTAATTGCACACTTATGAAATTAGAGACTGGGCATAAATAGGTCTATGATGGGTGCTCTAAATGTGCAACAAAACCCCAAGGATAAAAATGAGGCTCTTTATTACGGAACTTGTGAAAAAGCCCCTAGTGCTATGGTACCTAAGTATTACATATGTTAATCCAAATTGTGTTCTTTTTTCCACATCCACATTACCATGCACTAGACTCATTATTCCATTTTAATTTGTAGGCTGAAAGTTAATTATATTGTCTTTGATAATACTGGGAAAGTTTTAATTAACTTTTAGGATAAGCTAGCTGTGTAACTGTTTGGCAAGACTGCATAATCTACTATTTGTTTTAGTTAATTGATATCAACAATATTGTGTAATGTGTACATATAGGGTGATCACTTTAGATTCCTTGTAGAGGTGGACAATTTGCTTGGCAAAAAGCTCATCCTCAAGTTGAAACTGAATGAGTATAATAAAAAGTTTCCTTTCTAGCATTAATGTGCTGCAATTACTTATTATGAGGATTTGATGGACCCATTTGTAGAAGCTGCTAAAGAGGTATTTTAATATGGCCTCTCATTTAGAGTATGATAATATATGCAAAATGATTAACATTTCTCTTTTACAGGGGAATGAAGTGCATTAAAATGCATGTCATGGATGAGGTGCAGTCCTATCTCACTATGTATATGAAGATATGTAGATTATTTACTCAAAAAACTGTAAGTATTTAAAATCAGTGATTCCAATTATTTACTATGATTATTACCCTTTTCCAATACCTCTCTCAAATTGAGACCAATAGAGTAGATATTAACACATCTACAAAAATAGCCAACATTTTACCTGGGCTTGACCCATCACTTGAATAGAATGTGACACACCTTACTTATATAATATCTTAGAATCCATTTAGAATCCTTTTTTATCACATTGGATGGTCTTGAGCTTAAAATCTCCTTTAGGACGTTACTTTTCCGAAATTACTGTTCACTGTGCAAATTTCATATTACAGGTCCAACTTTGAAAAATCATAACTAATTCTACAAAGATCATATAGAGGTGTTCTAAAATTCTACGAAAAGCTATTTTAATGCTCTTTAAGGGAAAAATACCCAATTGCACTTATTCTTGCCCAATTCATACAGTTTATTGGATAACAATTACTGTTTATTTGGTAAAATCTGGACTTTCCAGATTCTGTGCCTAAACTTTGGAAATTCATATCTCCTTATGTACACATCCAAAAGAGGTGATTTACCTCTAAGTTTAAAGCTTGGGATGTGTACTATGAGTTTGCCAAATGTCTGACTTAACTCATTCATTTGATAGGTCAGACTGGAGCTACAAACTCACTGCTCCAAGACCTACGTTTTATCCCTTAACATCTCTTTACTTTAATTCTTTTTATTTCTTTGGCATACATAACATGGGCTTTCTCTTTCCCATTCATACTCATAAACTTTTATTCATGCCATAAACATTATAAACAAACACATTGAATTGATGGCATTCATAACATAAAATTATAACATAGGAGAATTATACATTGAACATAATCTCAATCATTAACGTCAATAATTGTCCGCTTTCTTCTCCTTGCTTCTCATGCCGTTAGTGCCCATTGATGATTGACCTAAATGGTTGGTTAGGGAGGGGTGAGATTCAGGGAAATCTCAGTAGCAAACAATACCACATAATCATGCTGGATGGATGCTAACGTACTACCCGTAACTTGTTTATTCTCTTGTCAATTAGTGACATATTAGCATGCTCAAAGCTAACTTCTTGATGCATGGCCATGAAGACATAGTCTACTCATCATAAATAGCAATTACAGCAGCTAAAACATGTCACAATAACATTCAATAACATGTACACAGCAACACACAAGCATACAACATCAAGCAATGACAATAGGTAAGTTCACTACCTTGCACCTCAAGCTTTCCTCTTACTTTTCCTTTGACTCCCTTGACTTTCCAACCATGTGGGTATTCGGTCAACATCACCAAACATCCTCTTGGATGTTCCAAAGGTTCTAAACATAGTCACATTGATCACACAATCCATTAGAACCTCTAGATTACATAAAGTTCAAGACTAGCTCTCTTGAACATCAGCCCTTTCTCTTGCTTTTAGGGTTTCTTTCTAGCTTTTCTAATATAAATCTCATCATTTCCCATCCTTAAGATCCATTTATTGTCAATTAGGACTACTTTAAATGGCCTTAGATTCAAGAATATCAAATCTGGAAATTTTGGTTTGCGAGTACTGTTCACGCAGCAATTCCAGAAATTTTGCTCAACTTCAAAAATTCATAATTAATTCTAGAAAAATCACAATTAAGTGGTTCTAAGTCTCACTAAAAGCTCCTTAAGTTAAATTTAAAGGAAAAATAGTTTCAGGAACCAATTCTATGCTGAATAGCATTGGAATTGTACGGAACTCGACACTCTTTCAAAAGTTCAACACTGTTTCCAGATTTCAATCTCTAACTTTGAAAAAGCACTATAAATCGTACACATATCCAAATGAAGTGTTCTATGCATGGATTTAAAGATTACAGAGTATACTTTAAGCATGCAAAATTTCAGAATTAGATATGAACAGTAACTAATTCAAAATAGGCATCAAATCAGATGCTATAACCATCACATACCTTGATCTTGAAGCTTGAACTTAGGTAGACTTTCTCTCACTAGAAAATAGCTCTTTCTCTCTCTAGATGTAAGAGCAGCAGAGTTTTCCCTATGGTTCCTTGCTTGGCCGAAATATGAGGGGAGGGAGTGCCTATTTATAGGCAAAAATTTGGTTTGAATGGACTAAAATGCTCTTGGTAGCTAGAAGAAGGAGTAAGGGCAATCTTGGAAGTTCAAGTGGACTTTTGTATCATCATTACATCACTTTCTTGCATCATGCTTGCCTCATTCTTCTAGAAGGTGCCAAGTGTAAAAAATGTGGTGGAAGAGAAAGGAGATTAGATCCTAGCCGTTAAATCAAACTTGATTCTTCTAAATTTACTTGGCCCACGTTTCTCTGGCTTTCTTTATGGCCTTCCGGAGCTCAGAAAATTCTTCTATCTGCTCCATAAATTCTCTTTAATTCTATAGAATATCTATGAATTTTCTTAGGTCATAACATTTCCTTTAAGCCTTGCATAAAAATTCATTTACTAAAACACCTTTTTATCGGCATAATCGTCTTTTTAATTTATTAAAGCCATTCCACTGACCTTTTGGTTGTGAAACTAATTTTATAAATTAGTACAACCTCTCAACCATCTAATCTCATTTTTGTGTACATTTTTGAGGTCTCTTGCTATTTCAAATAATTACCTCAAACGGTATACTTTTTACCGCATAACCTCATAAATTCCATTTAAGCTGCCTCAGGGGTATTTTCATCTTTTCTCTTCACAGAAGAGCCTTAGAATATTATTTTCCATTTTCTAGGATTTTCTTGGAATTCTCTGTGTACTCTTCTATTTTTATCCCTGTTGGTCATAACTTTTTGAATTTACGATTTAGTCTCTGCTTGGACTTAACTCCATGCAATCCTCTCTTTGAGGTTTCTAACTTAACCCTTAACCTGTATCTAGCCTCTTTTCTCTCTCTAGGTCTTCGAGACTTTACTGGAGCCTCTAACTTGATTATACTTAAGCCCCTGAAAACTTTCACTTTGCAGTTTAGTCCCTAAAACTGCTTTGACTTCCTTTCTCATCTTTGGGACTTCTGCTCAAAAGGAGTCTAGTAGCCTATCCAATTCAGGCTATTTCTGGTACTTCTAGGCCCAAAAGTTGGGATGTTACAGAATGAGGGTAATGAAACCATGACTCTTTTGAATTATGCCAAAAGGGTGACTCCTGTACCAGGCTAAGGGAAAAGAAAGATGCATGTAAAAAAGAATTAGCCTTGGATGACATAACTAATAATAGCAAAATTGGGTCATCTTCACTAGCTACACAACGTCTTAGCAAGATCAATAAGCAGGAAAAGTAGCTCTTGACCCATCTTGGTGGTTTAATTTGTAGTATTTTCCATGTAATTTCATCTAGTTCATGTGTTGCTTAATTTCGAATACTTTCATGTTATTAGCTGCTTAATTTAGTTTCTTTGTCTTCATGCTGTATATCTGGTGGTGTAAGTCATGTTGTGTTTCGGTATGTAAGGTTAATGTTATATTACTTATGTGGTATATCATCTAGCCCTATTTTCATATTTAATTATACCAAATTAACAAGTCAAGACTAAAAATCTGAAGACTATAGCTTAACTAAGTAATTGCGTCATACTTGCTTTTTGTTGCAATCCAAAGGTTACTTTTACAATTAACCAACTATTATTAAATCATACATAATTTTAGATATCTACCTAAAGAATTGATGTAATCTAGGCTACAGAAACTTGGATAGATTAGAAAAGATTAAATGGATCAAATACTTTTAACTATTGGATGTATATTAGAAGCGAATATGACCCACTTGTGAATTAAATATGGCAATATGTAAATATAATTAGTGGAGGCTCAAGCAAGTAAGACAATTTATGGTTCACAAGAGTTGATATCAAGTAGACATATTCTTTTTAATTTTAAATATGTAGTTCTCAAAGTATATATGACATTTAAGAAATGAAAATATATATTTTATTACAATTTGATTGTTTTCTAATTTCTTCAAACTTTTAATTTTGATGCGCAATATCTAGTGGATAGGTATCATCAATATATTTATAAAAATTAAAAAAAAAGTTATAGTGTTCACAAGTCAACTTTTATACTTCAACAAACAATACATAATTTTAGATAGGCTATAAATACCTTCATTTGATTAGAAAAAATTAAATAGATTGAATACCTTCATATCTTGGATGTATATTAGAAGCCAATATGAACCGCTTTTGAATTAAGTATAGGAATATGTAAATATAATTAAATTAAATTTATAATTTATATTTATAATGTTGCCTAAAAAAGGATGATGTATTGACTGATACGGGATGCTCTTTCCAATACATAAGATATATGTGAATTGCAATTAAAATAATAGCCTAAGTCACTATCAAAACCTACACATAGTACTATCCAGTGTGCTAACCTACTTGTCTTCAGCATGATGTGTCAATCTTGGTACACAACTTTTGAACGCTTTATCTAATAGAGCCTTCAACTTCTACTCAGTACGACATATTTGCTCAAATTATATGACTGAACTTTGGTTTCTATTTGACTCTGGTTCATCATCGAACTCGTAGCGAGTGGAAGGTAAGTTTGGTTCTACATGCATGAAATTTTACCTTAGGTCTAATACTATCGTCATTCTATGTTGGTGATATTATTTATTATTGGTTATTTCCTCCATATGTTCCTACTATTAAGAAACAGAAATTTAGTTCATTACAGAGACATTATTCGTCGATGTGAAATGAAGACAAAGAAAAAAAGTAAATGAAATGTATGCTCACAGGATGAGAACAAATGTGTTCATAGCATTGGTTACTTATCATCAGATCAACAAACTCAGCCTTCTGATGTCCTTAGTCAAAACATATTTTTTTCTTCACCTAAGCAATGAAGAAGAACATCTACCCTCTATGAATTAAGTAATGTGTCCTCTAACCTTCTTTGCCAATATGGAACTTACAGCAGCTTAGGTCAGTATCAATATAACTAATTACTTCTCTAACATAGGGTCAGTTGTAATTCTTGAGACCATATGGTTTACTAAACTTTGCAGTACAATATTATATGGTTAACTAAACTTTGCAATGTAATGTTATTTCCAAATTGCAAGATCAGATGTCCAAAAGTAAAAAATTACAAAAATAGTGGTTTCACAAAATATATCATCATCACGTTTAGATGAACCGTACCAACGCAAGAGCTCAAGGTTCAAATTCTTTGCAAACATGTAGAACAAGAAATCTACTGCTCCACGCATTCGGCCTTCACATGAAACTGTGCATGACAAAACAATTTGTAAGTACCATCTATTTTTCATACAAGACATAGCGAAGATAAACTAATTACTCTTTTTTATTGAAAACTCACCTCTAATCACATAAAATAGTTCCATATTATCGTCTACCAATACCAAGCCACATGTTATCTAAAATGCTTAAAGTGACCCAGTATCCTTCAGTAAACTCAACAATGAACATACAGAATAGAGTTGATGAAAATGTTCACACATCTGCCTACTCATCAAA
This sequence comes from Neltuma alba, assembly GCF_004799145.2. Classification (NCBI taxonomy): domain Eukaryota; kingdom Viridiplantae; phylum Streptophyta; class Magnoliopsida; order Fabales; family Fabaceae; genus Neltuma; species Neltuma alba. The sequence continues at coordinate 912,829 of NW_021635235.1, forward strand.
ACTTCAACCCAGCATTGGTCAAAGAATGCTTTGAATTCTTTTTGGCTGTTGAGTATAGTAACAGCTCTAAAAGGGAAGCAAATCACAATTCTTTGGTTGAAAGTAAGTAAATGGGTATCTTCAAAGATATTTTCCCTTCTACTATTTACATCACATTATTTTCAATTGCACCCTGTTAATCTAACCATTTTATTTAAATTACATTACATTCAGATAACAGACAACAAGGACCTCCTCTAAATCTTTGATATCGCAACAGTACCCGTAAAGATAGTGCCTTCTCCTGTTCAAGAAGGTATGGTTTATCTAATGAACAAACTCATAATTATGAAGCATAAACAATGATTTGACAAAAATTTTAATTCGAACAAAAATCCCTGTGTATTTAATATCAATATATCTTGACAAAGGATACCCAACATATCTATGCAAGCATTGTGGGGCATTACTTTGGTACAATGAAAGAGTCAAGAAAGACACAAAGAGGAATGCCAATATGTTCTCATTATGTTGCCTTGGGGGTAAGGTGCAGATCGCGTCATTGAAACTACCTCCTTTAGCATTATATAAATTTTTTTCCAAAAGGACACAGTTGAATCAAAGAACTTCTATGCTAACGTAAGACAATATAATATGTTTTCCTTCACTTCCATAGGAGGAAAAATTGGTCATTCAAAAAATTATGGGCACGGTCCATATTCATTTGTCATGTCTCGAATGAATTACCATGGCACTGGTAGTTTATTACCTGCACAAGGTGCTAAGCTAGTCTATTCTCAACTCTACATCTATGATACTAACAATGAGGTTGCAAATCATATTTCTGCTGTAAGTGAAGAAACATATGCTTAAATATTTTTTATATTACATTTATATTTAGATTTAGATTTAGATTTATTTTTTTGATATTGATTTTATTGATTGTTTTTTATTTTTATGTATCAACTAATTTTCACAGCAAGCACATAACTCAAGCTACAATGGACCCTTTATTGGTTTAAAGAATAAAAGAAGTTTTTAGATGAAGTAAATGCCTATGTTCATCAATATCATGCAACCACTTCAATGATTAACTGGTATGAACATATAGAGCTTAAGATGTAATTAGCTCGAGATCTCATGATGGTCGAATCTACAGCTTACCAATAGCTTCAAAAGTTGCTGCTTTAATAGTAGGGGATATCGATACGTCATTCAATGTTCAAGATGTGATAGTTGAGGAACTATCTAGATTTCCTAGATGAATCAGTGAACTTCATACAGCATATTTACCACTACAATATTTGTTGTTGTTCCCCTATGGTGAAGATGGATATAGAGATGATGTGGAGCATAAAGAAGAGACTTTATTAACAACTGTGAAGCGGAAGAGACTGTCACATCCCGCCAATTTTAACCTTGGGAATGTGAATAATAAATTAGATAGAGGGTGAAGCAATAAAGTAGACTCAGAGGTAAAACAATTTTTGTGTTGAGATCTGACTTTTGTTCGAACTGATATTTTTGAAATTATCGGTTTAGGAAGGGCAAAATGGAAGAATTGAAGAAAAATTCTAGAAAATTTCTGAAAAATGGTAAAAAGGTAAATTAGAGGTATTGGAACCTTATTTGAGACTTTGGAGGTAGAAATGGCATGAAAATAATTTATTACAGAATTTTCTATAAACAGAGGCTTTTTAGAAAAAAACAGTAAAAAATTAGTCTGAAAATTATTTTAAATATGTAGAGACCTCAATAATTCCATAAAAAATATGAAAAAATTATTTGAGGACTTATTTGATATAAAATTATTTCCAAGCCCTAGAAGTGAAAGAATTAATTTTAGAATATTCATTACCAAAATCTTATCAGTAAAGCCTAATTTCAGAGAAAATTCAAAATAAATAGTTAGAGGTAGAGATAAATTCTCAAAAAATTTAGGGGACCTTCTAATATTAAAATATGATTTTTGGTGCATAGAAATAAATTTTGAGGGTCCAGAAGTATTATTGGAAATTAGAAAAGAATTTTAGCAGATACGGCGAAATCGGGTAGAAAAATGTTTAGAGATGTAAGATGATGTTCCTTCGTTCTTTCTCCAGCCCATTGGGCTTGATTTTGGGCCAAAAATGATCAGTAATTTTGTAGCCCAAGTGGTGCACATGGTTATAGAATAAAATAATGCAAAATATCACATGATTTTATCCAAAACATTACCATTTAAGAGACACTTGTACACTCCCAAATTCTGCAACTTCTTAAGGTGTCCACATGGCCCTAATACTCTAAATTTTTAAGGGACACTTGGAAGGAAGAGGAGGCCAAATTGAAATCTATAAATACCCCCTCTTACACCTTAAATTTTGGTTATTTTGCCACTTGAAGGGGCAGATTTTGCTACAGAAAAAGGCTAAGTTGGGAGCCAATTTCATGTAGGTTTGAAGCCAAAAATTATCAAGCTTCAAGCAATAATTAGTCAAGGTATGTTAAAGCTTTAATTTAACTATGATTCTAGCTTGTTTCAAGTAGAATTTGGTGACAAAATTCCAAGGTGTTTTGCTGTTCAATTTTTGAAATAATAAAGAATGATTAGGGAAGGATAGAAACCATGATTTGAAGCTTGGAATAGTTTGCTTCATTGATGCTTGGATTGATTTTTAGAAGAAACTCCAAGTTCCTTAATTATTGTAGTTTTTCGACCATTATAGAAATTCTAACCCTAAATCACCTTTAATCTGGCCATTCCTTGGTCTTGATGTTAGAGATTATTTCAATGTGATTTGATGATTCAAATGAGTTTAAAAGTTATTTTTGTGTAGGGAAACACTAAGGAAAAGTGTTTAAAATCATTGGAATTAAAAATGAAAATTTTGGAATTCTAAAGTATACTATTCGGCCAAATCAAGTTGAAGGGGAAGAAGTGTGATTTTGTTAAATCTAATTTGATATTTGGATTCTTTATGAAAAGTTGGATAGGAATGGCCCAAGAAATTGATTGAAACAAAGATGGAAATTAAAGTCAAAAAGTCAAAGAAAAGAGGGTTATAGAGTTATCTTGATGCCTAATGGTATTTCATGTGTTATTGTTAAGAAATGGTGTTTATGCTTGGATTGATAAGCATTGTGCAAGAAAACAAAGTGAAGTACCAAAAACCTAAGGAGACTGAATTGCATACCTAATTAAGAGATAGCATTGAACTCATAATTTGATTGCTTTCTTGCTTGCTTAAATTTGTTTTTGTTACTTGATTTATGTTGCCATAATGTGATAGAGTAAGCTATGTGATTATGTGTGAATTTCTATCTCAAATGTGTCTTGGCAATATGTAATGTGAAATGGCATAATGGTTGAAGTATGGCTCTCTTTCCATGACAATTGAAATACACATAAAATGTTGTATGATAATTTTGGTTCTAATGTAACATGTCATATTTTTGCATAGCATGATAAGCATGATGATGATTCATTACTATTAAGATTTCCTATAAAATCCCATTCCTTTATGTTCAAATGTTCACCAACTAGGGGTAGGAACAAGCAAGGAGAAAAATAAGGAGACTATCTTAGGTGAGAATTAAGTTTATATATATTTGAAAAATATTTTGAAATTATGTATGAATTATTGTGGATTATAACTTTGATGACTTTAAGGGTTGTAACTTATGAAGAATTATTTGTTAAATATTGTAATATATGGCTGAACCATATTGGAATGGTTGTGATTTCATTTAGTTAAGTTTTGGCATGAAAAGGATAAAAGTTGACTTTTTAAGGGTAAAGTTTGACCATGCAAAATTTTGAGCAAATGTTGGAGTTTGGACCTAAAAGTTAACAGTTCAATAGATCATATTTTTAGCTTTAAAATGAGTGATATATCATAAAATTTAGAGTTTTGTACACATAGTGGTACCAAGCAACGTCACAGTAACTTTGCTACTAGGAAGTAGAATAACACACTCAAGGTTTGCAATTCCTATTCAAACTAATGAATTTTCTATGTGCGGCATAAAACAAAATTTTGCTCTTGCAAAACTTGTTGAATATACTAAATTGATTATATGGGATCAAGCTCCTATGGTATAAAGATATTGCATTGAAGCCATTGATCATTCATTTAGAGATGTCATGCATTCATATAAACAATTTGATGGCAAATGTGTTGTTACGGGGGGTGATTTTCGACAAATCTTACCTGTTATTCCAAAGAGCACAAGGGCTATCATTGTTAATGCATGCATAACATCATCACATTTATGGCCACATTGCACGGTATTCAAACTAACTAAGAACATGAGGCCAACTTCTACCTTGTTTGTCAAAGGATGCACTCAGATACAGAAGTTCTCAAAATGGTTGTTCGATATTGGTGATGGTAAAATAGGCCTTCCATATAATGGTACTGCACAAATTGATATACCTTTTAAGCTGTTGATCACTAACTATTCAAATGCAATCGAAACTACTATGTTAGCTACTTATAGTAACCTACAAAATAACATTAGAAATAGTGAATTATTAAATAGCAAAGCTATATTAGCACCAACTATTAAGCATGTCAATGAAATAAATGAATATATATGTGCACTTCTACCAGACAATTCATATGACTACTTCAACTGTGACATGGTTTGTCGCACAAGTGGTGTGGTGGCATAGTTCATTTGACAACTTGTGTACTACTAAATTTCTCAATACTATAACTAGCCCAGGATTGCTACCACATAAATTAATACTTAAGGTTGGTATACCTATCATGCTAATGAGGAATATTGACCAAGTAGCTAAGTTGTGCAATGGTACACGTTTGTAAGTGACACAATTAGAAAAAATAGTCATTGAAGCAGTCACCTTGAATGGTTCTAAACCCAATCAAAAGGTTTTGCTGCATAGAATGAATATGAACCCTTCAGAAAGCTAGTGGCCTTTCTGAATTGTAGAAGAAAATTCCCAATAACATTATCATTTGCCATGACAATCAACAAAAGCCAAGGTCAATCATTGAAAAATGTTGAATTGCATATGAAAAAGCTTATATTTACTAATGGGCAATTGTATGTTGCATTATTAAGGGTTAAGTCCATTGATGGTTTGAAAATCATTGTTGATGACAATAGTGGCAGCCCATGTCATTCCACTATTAATGTTGTGTACAAAGAAATATTTTCCAATTTGAATTGTTAGTCATATGTTTTAATTCCTCCTTCTTTGTTCTAATAGCCTGTATAATTCCACTACTAATGTTAATTACATTGAAATATCCACTATATTTCATGTAATTTTGTATAAACTAAACTCCCCATGCAACACACGGGATAGTAATATCTAGTTAATCAAACTATAATAACAGCTAAAAGCATGTAAAAATGCCTAAAAACATTTAGAAAAGCTTCTCAAACTAGAATAAATCAAAAAGCCAAAGTGTAAAGGCAGTTGCAAGGCATATTGAGGCTTCTAGTTGAAGAGATTTAAAACCTTCCAAGTGTAAAATTGCAGCATTCACTATGGTGAAACTGCTCATTTGACATTTTTACTGTATGGAACAGGTTTCAAAGTTAAATGAATACGAGACTCAGATAATTGATCAATAAAAATGTGGATAACTAAGGAGCAACATTTTTAGTAGGGGTGTGCTTGCTCACTATTTTAGGGCAAGAATAAATGGGGAAGACAAAGTAAACTATAAGAATGAAGTCACAATAAGTCAAACTATAGAGACTAAGTCACAAACTTGCTGAAAGTATAAGGATTAAATAGTTAATTTTTCCTATTATTTATTTCATAACAAACTTTTTGTTATTAATATTACTAATATTTTAATACTCATTTATATTGATTTGATTGAACAAACGTATCCTAATTTCCTAAGTATATAAAAACTAAATATATAAATCTTCTCCAATAGGTGGCAAAAAAAAAGTCTCCTCTGTGAAATGTCCATATGGTTATTAATACCACAATTATTTTTTGTTAGAAATAAAGCCCTTAATCCTCTCCTACCTGTCAACCTTGATTATAGTGAAATTTCAATAGATTCTTTCCTTTCTTATATTCCTAATTATCTTTTCTAATTCTAGCCTATTTATGATGCTTGTAATCACTGAATTATTCTCTTCTTTATGGAATAACTAGCTACTTATATATTATACCTATTCTTCATCAATAATATACAAGAGTGAATCATTCATCAATACAAACATGGTACCAGAGCTTTTAGCTTTGATCCAAACTCAAAAAAATAGGGTGAGAGTGAGAGAGAGATCACATCACAGAGACAGAGGGAGTAAGAGAGGTAGTACTAGATCTTCAGAAGAAGAAAGGGTTGGCTTACACCACCCCCTAGTCCTTCTCAAAGCCCTCTAATCAACACTTTCCTTAGCTCCTATGATGAACGAAGCTATGTGTGAAGCGCACACACTATTACACTACTCTGCATATGAGATTCATGCATCGTTACTATAGAAGAGAAAAATGCACAGCAATGATTTCCCCTCTCTTTTTAGGTCTGTTCAAAGTAGCCCAACAAGTATGAGGGACAATCCAACAGCTCTCATATGTGGCACTAACTCCCAGACTCAAAGTAGTATCTCTTCATCTTTTTCTACATATAAAACATCCAAAATAACTTCTGATTTTTCACTTGCCACTGAAAATCCGACTATGGTGATCAACCATAAACTCAGTGGTAGCAACCATCATCAATAGTCACAAAGTGTGTTGATGTATTTATAGGGAAGAAGTAAGGAAAAGTATATTAATGGATAGGCTCCTCAACCTCTTCTCAATGATCCTGCCTTTGACATGTGGTTTGTTGAAAATAATCAGGTAATGACTTGGTTATGTAATTCTATGATTGTTGAAATTACTGAAGGATGCTTTCTGGGTAGGACTACCAAGGAGATATAGGATGTAGCTAAATGCACATATTCCACTTTTGACAACACCGCAGCTTTGATTTAACTGGAAAAACAACTTAGAGATCTGAAATAAGGTAACTTAACTGTGACCCAATATTATAGTAATCCAATATAGATTTGGCAACAACTTGATCTCTTTGAAGTCTACCCATGGAAGAATGTCAAAGATGCTACTATAGGCAACTACTAGAAAAGGAACAAATAATTAAGTTCCTATTGGGACTTACTGATGCATTTAAGGAGGTAAGAGGAAGAATCATAGCATTGAAATCTTTACCCTCATTATTTGAAGTCTTCAATATGGTGAAATTTAAGGAGAACTAGAGACAGCTTACTCAAGGCAGTTAAATTCCTTGGGAAGGATCAGCTCTAGCCGTGAGAGGTCCTCCATCAATAGAACAGAATGAAAAGCAAGGCAATAAGTTGTGTAACTATTGTAACAAGAGAGGCCATACCAAAGATGAATGTTGAAAGTTGTATGGAAAACCATCTAATGGAAAACAAAAATAGCAACAAGTTAGAAAAAGCCATCAAGTCTCTTCTAAACGAAAAGAAGGAGAGGATGATCGCTTAAGCAAGGAAGAACTGCAAGCTCTACGCAGAATCCTTGAAAAGAATAATAAGTCAAAAGTGTTTTCCAATGTCAACTTGGTACAATCAGATAATTCTATTGTAGCCTTTAACACCATCATGACTAGTAAAGACACTTGGATTGTTAACTTTGAAGTTGTCATATCCTATTAATTTGAATATGAAAAATGAGAAATTTAGGATTAACCAAGAGCTAGATAGTGTAGTAGAAATATAGATAGAATAACTTTTGAAGTGAAACCTAGGAAAAGACCTAACCGTCATTTTGAAAAGTTTCGGTCAAGGAAGGGTAAAATTGAAAATTATGCCTAAAATTCCTGAAAATTTCTAAAAATTCATAAAAAAAATAGAATAAAAGGTCCAAGATAGTGTTTGAGGCTTAAAAGATAAAAATAGCATGAAAATAATTTATCTTGGAATTTTCTATAATTTTTATGGAATTTTGGCTAATTAAAAAAATTGTATAAATTGAATTATTTTAAATATGCAGAGGCCCCAAAAATTCATGGAAAAATAAGAAATCTTATTTGAGGGGTTATTATGACTTTTAAAATTACTCCTGGCCTCTAGAGATGTAGAGGTTAGCTTTAAAATATTTAAAGTCAAATTATATTGGTAAAAGACCGAATGAGAGAAAATTTTAATTAGAAAAGTTACAGATCTAAATAAAATCTAAGAAAATTAGAGGAACCTCTCTTATCAAAAGAAAGCTATTAACATGAGGAAATGAATTTTTGGAAGTGTTAGATTTAACAGGATTAAAAAAAAATTCAACCGATATTATGAGATTATACAGCGTAATAGTCACAAGCTTAGTGGGAAAAAGTTTTTTTCCTACTCTTTAAAATGGAACCAAATGAGGGGTGAGGATTTAGGCTGAATAACATACATTGTTGAAGGATAAGCTAGGAAGAATAGAATTAATGAATAAAAAATAATGATTTTTCCACATGTGTGATAGGTGGCATATGAGGTGTCTTATGAGATGGCATTTTCATTCAATAAGAAGGACGCCTAAAGGCCTCATGTGGCATGATCTTGAGGGGAGATGGAGCAAGATCTATATAAGTGTTGTATGGTGAAAGTAAGTGGTGAAATTGGAAGATTATCATAGGGTAATTTAGCTTGCATTATAAATACCCCATTCCCTCCTTCTAAAACATCCTTCCTTTAACCCCTTAGAGTATACATTTGGAAGCGTTATGGTTCAAGAAATTGGAGATTGAAAATTTGCAATTGGTTCAATTTGGAAAAGTCATAACTAATTCTAGAAAAATTGTATTAAGGAATTCTATTCGAAGCTCTTTCAATTCTCTATAGGAAGGAAATATGAGACTGGACTTATCCTTATCCAATTCATACAGTTTATTTATTAAACTTTACTTTTATTTAGTCAAAACTGTACATTCTAGTTTCTCTGTCCTAACTTTGACTAAGTATAACTCTTAGCACACACATCCATTTGAGGTGATTTACTACGTGTTTTAAAGCTCAGGATGTGTCCTTTAACTATACCAAATTTCATGGCTTAAATCATACATGTGATAGGTCAAACTGGAGCTAGAAGCTGACTGCTCTAGGACCTACGTTTTATCTATTAGACAATTCTTGCTTTAATTCTTTTTATTATTTTGGCATGCATAGGTTGGCTTTATTCTTTCCCATTCATTTTATATATTTCCATTCATGCCATAAACATTCTAAACAAGTACATCACATCATTGGCATTCATATACATAATTTACACAGTAGGAGAATCATACAATAACCAATAGCTTCATTCATTGACATGGATAATTCTCCACTTTCTTCTCCTTCCTTGTCATGCTCTCCTTCATGCAATCATTGTCTATCATACTTGACCTAAATAGTTGGTTAGGGAGGGGTGAGATTTAGGAGAATCTCAATAGCAAACAATAACCACCCAAACATACATGGCAAGCTTGGCATTTTTAACATGCTTGCAACTTAACACTTGTATAACATAATGACATGTTTGGAAATCATCATGCATTAACCATAAAACACCTAGGCCTATGACACATTTGAAACATATTCACAATCACAATGCATGAGTTTATAAAACCATCTAAACACAGAACATGTCATACATGTAAGTAAATACCAAGCACATAAGAGTAGGGTAAAGTTTGCTACCTTGTGTCCTTAAGCTTTCTTCTTACTCTCTTTTGCTTCCAACCATTAAGGTTGCTTGCTCAAACATATCCAAACCTTCTCTTGGATATTTCAAGGTCCTAATCACAGCCACAAGGGTCACACTATTCATTAGGACTAAGAATTACAAAATATGGAAGACTTATGTCCTTAAACTTAATCCCTTTTTTCTTAATTTATAATATAGTGTTTTAGCTTTGTAAAAATTGTTCCCTTAGGCCAATCCTGCACAATTTTGCCCAAAGAATCCAAATATGAGCTTAGATTCATCAAAATCTAGCTCCTTCCCCTAGTCCAAGGCCAAAACCAAAATCTCTACTTAATTTTCAGTTTTGATTCCAATGCTTCCAACTTCATTCTTTCATCTTATCTCTACACAAATTTTCATTTTAAACATATTGAAAGCATCAAAATCATCAAAATCATATCCTAGGAATAAGAACAAGGTTTGGGGGAAACATTTTCTCAAGTTACACAATCATAAAATTCAACCAATTTCAACATAAAACCACTTGATTCATGTTCCTTTCAAGCCTTTAAACATTATTATAACATCAATTTCATCTACCCCTACTCTTAAGAATTTTGTGCAGCATAACCCCCTAGGGTTTCAAGCTCCCAAAAATCATTAAAATCCATAACCAAGCTTAATAACAACAAGAGTAGTGAAAACTACATCAAAAACCATGAACATACCTTGTTTTGGAACTTGATCTTGCATATGACCACTTGGCCTTTCTTTCTCCCTCTTCTTTCTCTCTCTAAAAACCATTTTGCCAAAGCTTCCCTAAGGTTTCCTTTAGGTTGGATGAAAATGAGGGAGGGGAGGGGTTATTTATAGAAAACAAGACTAAATCTGGGCTGTTGATCTTAAAAATGTGTGACTTGATTTGGACCGTCCATTTTCTCTTTTAATATTATGGTGACAAGTGTCCCATGACATCATGATTACATCATCAATCCACATGCTTTTAATCCAACCGTATACGTGTCTTGCATTTGAATGTACACGTAATACCTTCTTTTTCTATCTAATCATACACTTGTCTCCTTTATATTCCTTCATTATTTTGAGATTAAAATAGGGAGGAAATTAATATAAAATTCGTGTAAAATACAACTCTTAGGTATTCCTCTGCCTATCTTGTCATTTTGCACCGTATAGGGTACTTTTTCGGGTCTTGACTTTCCCGGGACAATTGGGACATGTTATGTTATGGTGCCATTTTCCCACCTCAAATAAATTCACATGGCATTATACAAAATGCCCAAAGAGGGAGTAATGCTCTTCCCTTGTTCTTCTATTAAAATAATTAAAATAATTAATCATATTTATTTTGGACTGAACTTAACCGACTTCTTTCTACCGGTCTACGGCTCCGAGAACTTGTCTCCAGGTACCAATACTATCTACTCATTACAAGGAATTCCTCTAAATTTTCTTAATTCAAAAGTCAATCTCTAGACATTTGACTTTGACTTTCCTCGGATAGTGTATAAATAGGCTTTGAATTCTATTAAAGCCAACCTCTTTGCTTTTTAGGGATAGAATTATTTTTAAAACCTATGACTCTAGTATTTTTTTTTCCATTTTCTTCTAATTATCTGAGGCCTCCTTATACTTTAAATAATTTATTTTTGAAAATATTCCAAATCAGTTAAAACCCTAGGAATTCCACAATTTCCTTTTAGGGACATTTTCATCATTTTTAGCCTCATACAAGCCTCTAAACCTTATTCCCATTTTTCTAAATTTTTTTTGAATTTTTCAGGCCTTAACTGACCATTTCCCATTTTTGAGGATTTTTCTAGGATTTTCGGGCATAATTTCTATTTTTGCCCTTACCAGCTCGAAACTTTATAAAATTATGACTTTGCTCCTACTTTGGCTTAACCTCAAGATTTACGTCATTGAGGCCTCCAACATAACTATTGGCCTACATTCATCTCTATTTCTCATTCTTGAGTCTCGAGACTTCACTAAAATCTCTAACTTTCTCTTTTCTCAGTCCTAAAAAAATTTTGCTTTGCGATTTAGTCCCTAGGAATCCCTTTATCCTTTTAGGAAATCTCTAGGACCTTTGCTAAAAAGGGTTTAGTAGCCTGCCCATCTAAGGCTAATTCTAGTACTTCTAGGCCTAAAAGTTAGGATGTGACACCTTCATGGCCAAAGTTTTAGCCAGATCAAGAGTGAAAAGAGAGGAGAATATTTTGGCCAAGGAGGAAGAAGAGAAGTTAAAATCTAGGTCAAATTAATTGTTAAACTAAGGTAAGAGCTTGGATTTTCTTCTAGTTTGTGATGTTCTATGGTTTGATGGTTTTAAATATGGTTTTAATGGAAGTTAAAGGTTGGAAACCCTAGGGTTTGGTACTATTTAATTTGGTTCATAATGAGATATGGATGATTTAAAGGTTGCATATGGATAAGGAGATAGAAAATAGTCGAATGATAATGTGTCAACCTTGTTTTTAGAAGAATTTCAAGTTCTGAAATCCAGGGTTTCAATTTGACCAGACCTAGTTCTTGGAGCTAGGGTTTGATTTTTGATATTTTGATACTTCCAATGGGTTTAGAAGGTGAAATTATATGGGGATATGTGAAGAATTTATGCTTGGAAATATTAAAATTGAAGATGAAATTTTTGAATTCCAAGGGCATATCTTTGGGCCAAACTTGGTTATCAGGAAAGAGTTGGATTTTAATAAATCTAAGTTTATATATAGATTCTACATGAAAAATTATGTACGAAAAGCCTGTGAAAGTTAAGTTAAAGAAGACGACACTAAAACCCTAGAATAAAGGCTAAAGGGTTAGGGTTTTAGGTTAAAGTGTCAATAAAAATTATTAAGTTGATTGGAATGTCATTGTTGTTTGCTTGATAGGCATAGGCATTAGACAAGGAAAGGCTCAAGAATAAGAGGAAGAGATTAAGGAATCAAGTTTATCTAAAGGTAGCAAGAACTTACAATTTTAGTGGTGAATTGCATTGGTTGTTTATGTTATATGTATGTGCCATGATATGGTTGAATTTTGAATGTTGAAATGTAATTGAATCCTTGCATTGATGCCTTGAAAAATATGTTTAGTTGAGTTATTGAATGGTATGTTATGTGCTCCCTTTTCATGGCATATTAATGACATGATAGTGCTTAAGTCAAATGCTTACATATGACATGAACTAACCTTGCATTTTGATACTACGATTGATGTTCTTTGCTACTGGAATTTATTTAAAATCTCACCCCTATTATTTTTAAATCATAACCATTTAGGGTATAGAAGTAGTAAAAGGAAACGCAAAGAAGTAGCCATTGCCTGAAGATTCCTTATTATGGACTTTTTGAACTATGTTATGTAACTGTGTATTGAGTATAGTTAGTTGACTCTTTGATTTTATATGTTCTATGGTATGATTGGAGTATGGTTATATGTTTATTGGCATGATAAATAATATCCATGAAATGATATGGCATAATGGTACAAGAATGGAGATTAAAAGGGATAAAAATAACCTAATTTGTACCTATTTTAGAGTCCATGTGATTTTGAGTAAATGAGGGAATTTGATGATAAAATCTGGTAGTCTAGTAGTAATTCATTAAAATTAGAGTTTTGTGCAAAAAGTTATGCCTATCCAAAGTTAGGCATAAATTCTGAAAAATTAGAAATTTACCATATGAAGAGTGCACGTTGTTGTGAAAACTGGGCTCAAGCATTAAGGAATTCTAATTGAGAGTATTTTTCCTTTTAAGATCACTCTATAAGCTTCAAATAGAACTTACAAGCACTTCATTTTGATTTTTTTTAGGTTTAATTATGACTTTTCAAAGTTAGGCCAATTTTAGAGTTATAATGAATATAAACTTGAGAATAATTATTTTGAAGTTTAAATATTTCCAGCTTAAGAACTTAATGAGTGGTTCCAATTGCTCTTATTTGATGTGAAAAAGGACTAAAAACGAAGGTGTTACAGGAGCTACAGATCACATGTCTGGTAATAAGTCCTTATTCACATACATTAAATATTGCCATGAAAACATTAGGGTGAAAGTGGCCAATGGAATATTTACAAAAGTTGAGAGAATTAGAACTATTGCATTATCTGATAATTTGGAAATACACAATGTGTTGTTTGTTCCTTCTCACACATGTAATTTGATATCTATGAGCAAATTGACAAATTGTCATAATTGTCGAGCCATTTTTGATGTTGTTAATTGTATTTTTCAAGATTTGACATCGAGGAAGAGGATTGGGATCACTGCTTCACACACCGCACTTTATTACCCATTTTTACATCAAGTGGAGCAAATGGAACCATTTCACAAGACATTAAGTTGAAAAAAATTTGAATTTAATTTCTCAAGTCAGTATTCATTGTGACACTAATTTTGACCAAACTTTGAAAAATCATAACTAATTCTACAAAAATCAAAATGATATCATTCCAAGTCCTACTTAAAGCCTGCAATAAACTTTTTGGGGGAAAAAATACATCTAGAGTATGAACTGGCACATCCCAATTTTTCAGCCTAGAAGTCCAAAAAGTAGCCTAAAGATGGTAGGCTATCAAGCCTCTTTGAGTAGAAATCCCAAAGATACGAAAGGAAGTTAGAATGGAAATAGAGACTAAACTGCAAGGTGAGAAAATTTCTAGGGACAAAAGTGTAAATAAAGTCAGAGGCTCCAGGAGAGTCTCAAGAGCTCAAAAACAAAAACAAAAAAGGCCAAGTGTAGGTCTAAAGTTGAGGTGCAAGTCTCAAAGTGATGATTCATGAGGTTGAGTCCAAGTAAGGACAAAATCGTTGTTTCAGAAAGTTAAAGGCCACTAGGGGTAATTATGAAAAATATACAGAAAATTTCAGAAAATTTTCAAAAAATGGAAAATGGTGTATAAAGGCCTTTTGATGAAGATAAATGATAAAAATACCCCTATAGTAGCTTTAATAGAATTTTCAATAATTATGGAAGATTGACTAATTGAGAAAAATTAGTCAAAAATTAATTATTGAAAATATTTCAGAGCCTCAAAAAATAAAGGAAAAAATAGGGATAGTGTGCCTGGGAAATTATATGACATTGTAAAAGTAGTTTTATTGCCAAATTACCCCTGGTAAAAGTTTAAAGAAATTCAAGAGCTAATTAAGCTAATTGGGGTTTTTATTTGAAAATTTTCAAATAAATACTTTTAAGGTTAATTAAATCCCCAAAAAATTCACAAGGTACCTCTAGGAATAATAAGAGATTATGAAGTAGATAGAAGCCTTTTAAATATTCAAAAACTCTAGAAATGTCTTCCCATATGAAGAAATTACTATGGTAATTAAATTATTTTTCTTCTTTACCATTGATAGAAAATTATGATGGTAACAAAGGAGGGCTTTTTGGAAAGAGAAAAATAATCAAATGTATTATGGATCTGATAAAAAATAATTAAGGTGTCCAGATACTGTAATTGTGAAATAGGAATTTATTTCAGTGCAAAGTATACTGCTAGAGCACAAGGTACACTCTTGTCCTTTATTTGGCTAGAAATATGCCACTTGTCAAGCTAGAAATGAATAGGATTTTGGTACCACTTGTCAATCCAAGAATGGAGAGGATTTTGACCTTGGAAATTCAATTTAGTTTGGAATTAATTTAATGATGGTAATTAGGGTAAGAAGCCTTGAGAAGTGACACCTAAGCATGGTAATTAGCTTGAACTTGGATGGAAAACATTTAGAACATGGCTTACAAATAGCCATCTCCCTCCACACACACATATTTTGGGTTACCATAGGAGAAACTCTTGCCAATTTTTTTCTTAAAGATCAAGCAAGGAGAAACTATCTACTTTGGTTACACAAGCTTTGATACAAGATTAGTTTGAGGTTCTACCTCATATTATTCTATGATTTCTTAAGTTTTGTGGTTGAAAAATGTTGGTTTCTCTAAGTAGAGGTGCTGGCCAAATTTATTCATGAATAAGGGAGGATGATTTTGATGCTAAACCTAGTTTAAAGTCATTAATTATAGCTTGATTTAAGTGGTATTACATTGAAATTAGAAAAATTGTATGATATGGAATTTAAGTGCACTATTCAGCCAGGTCTAGAACTGTAGCCTAGGATGTGATTTTGTGAGTTTTGATACTTTCATTGGGTTTAAAATGAAAAATTGTGTAGGGTAAACTTAAAGGACAAGCTTTGGAAGCATTGGAATCAAAGTTGGAAAGTTAGGATTTTATAATCCTACCTTTCAGTCAAAACAGTTTGGAAGAGAAGGAATTTTATTTTCATAAATCCAAGCTCATATTTGGATTCTACATGAAAATTTGTGTAGGATTGACCAAAAGCTGTTAAGGTTGGTAAGTCAAAGGAGTCAAAGGAAAAGCAAGAGGAAAGCTTTTAGTACAAGGTAATGAACTTACTTATTTTATGTACTTGGTATTTATGCTTGTTGTATTGATTTGCACGTTTCTAATTGTGATGATATGAGCTATGCATGAATGATATATATTTTGTCTTGATGATTTAATGGCCATGCATATAGTAGGAGACATAAAGCATAAGGTCAGACCACCAAATTGGCATAAAGATAATCAAGGAAGCATATTATATGCTTGTATTCATTTTGCATATATTGATGGTATTGTTTGCCACTGAGATTTTTCTGAATCTCACCCTTTCTTAACCAACCATAGTAGGTCTAATGATAAGGAGAAAGCATGCATGAAGACGAGCAAGAAGATGGAAGCAAAGAAGGTGGAGAATTCCTATGTATTACAATGTGATGCTAGAATTCGCTAGTAATGTAATTATTTTGTAGACATGCCTAACATGAAATGTAATGTAATGTGATGATGTATGATGTTAATGCCATGTAATTTAAAGTATAAGAATAAATGGGAAACCATAAGACTAGTTTATGTATGCTTGAATTAAGGAAGAATCAAATGTAAGAAGCTAATGAAAGATAAAACATAGGTGCTAAAGTAGTGAGTTTCCAGCTCCAGTTTGACCTAGCAAATAGTTGAATCTGATCACAAAATTTGGTTATTATCTAGTACACATCCCAAGCTTTAAAATAATTGGTGGTTTCCTTAATTGAATGTGTACATTAGGAGATACGAATTTTAGAATTTGGGCCAGAGAATCTGAAAGTTCCAGAATTGACTAAATGAATAGTAAAGTTCAACGAATAAAATGTACAAATTGGCAAGGATTGAGTCTAGTGTCGTATTTTTTCCTAGTACAGCATTGAAAGAGCTTCGATTAGAAATTTGGAACAACCCCATACAACCTTTATAGAAGGGCGAAAGGGCAAATTTACCCATTGTAATATCAAAAAGGAGCACCAGACACCATAATAAAATATTAGGAGTAAAAATATACATGGACATTTCAAAACAGGACAAAAAAGCCATATCCGTTAATCCTCCCAAACATTAGTTACTTTTTTTTGTGGGTCCCACTTATTCCAATTGTCATCTACTGGTCCCATAAGTGTTATCTCTCCTCTGTTCATCCTTTCTTCCTCTCTCTTTCTTCTCTCTGTCCTCTCTTCCTCTCACTCGTCTTGCTCCACGCTTCAATTTCATATGCTTCACTATTGTCTCCAATTAAACAAATTTACAAAAAAATAAGTTTCATGTTTGCCTATATTCGTAAACTTCTCTCACGAATTAAAGTTGTATCCTTTAGTATTATATATATACCTACCAAGCAAGTTCTGTTTTTGGCCAGCTTTCTATGTTTGCACACTTTCTTATTATAATATTGAGAGTTTGTGTATTATTTCCTGCACTATGGCTCTAAGATTAAACTTTACCAAAAACAAAGCATATATTTCCTTCTTCTTTTTAATCTTCATCTCGTTTATTTCTATCTTTTGTTTTTGCATTATCATATATATGTAACTAAACATATTGCTTCATAGTCTATGATAATAATGATAGTCCTATATACTCTCTCTTTTGCTCATCCTCTTTTCCTCTCTTTCTTCTCTCTCTCCATCTCCCCCTCTCATCCTTCTTGCTCTGTGACAATAGTCCCATGCTCTCTCTCTCTCTCTCTCGCCACTAGACATTCTAGTCGACTTCAAAATAGGCCACGTTGTCAGCTCCTACAAATACCCCCAACCTAATTTCTCCCATCCAACTCCCTCGCTGGTCCTTTCCTATCTTATGTTGCTCCCTCCTTATCCTTAATCCTATCTTTGTATGTGCTCTCTTTTAGACATCCCCTCCCTCCCTCACTCACTCAAATCAGATCTTTTGTGTGCGTGTGTATGTGTGTATCTAATTATATATACAAATCTTATTTAAATACTAAAACAGGATCTCTCAGCCTCCAATAATGCGCTGAGTAAAATTCAGGTTGCGTGTGGAAGTTTAAAATTTAATACAAGCATGAAAAAGAGAATGGGTCAAGGTCAAAAAAATAAATAAATGTAAGATGAGAGAGACACATAAATTGAATGGAAAGTATTTGAAAGACTTTTAGAGAATGACCCCATCTCTCCTCTATCACTCTAGGAAAATATTTATAAACACATCCTCATCTTATCTCTCTCTCAAACCTGGCAGTGAGTTTGAGCCTGAAGTAACAGCCAATTACCGAGAATGCCAAAAGAACCATGCGATTAGCTTCGGTGCACACACGGTCAATCGAGAGAGAGAAAGAGAGAGAGAGAAGAAAATTGGATGAACAAAGAAGAGAGAGTGGATGGGACTTGGCATTTGGAATAAGTAGGACCCATAAAAAAAAGTAACTAATCTTTGAGAAAATTAACAGAGATGACATTTTTGCCCCATTTTGAAATATTAATATGTACTTTTGCACCCAACATTTTGTTACGGTGCCTAATGCTCTTTTTTAACATTACAGTAGGCAAATTTGCCCTTTCACCTTTTATAGAATTAGTTATTAATTTTCAAAATTGGACTTGTAATCTGAAATTTTTGCATGAATAGTACCTGAGGACCTTCATGAAAAGTTCTAAAATTTCCAAGTTTAAGCAATGATTCTACTTTTCCATTTTGCTTCTGAATGCATACTATGAGGAGTAAAAGTAAGGATGTTTCATGAACTCAGCTCATGTGTGCTCAGTTTTAATGGCAACTATTCATTTTGTAAGTTTTTTAATTTTTCAGAATTTATGCCTAACTTTGGAAAGACATAACTTCTTGTATAAAACTCCAAGTTTTATAAAATACTACTCATTTTAAAGCTAAAAATATAAACTATTGATTTGTTAAGTTTCATATCCAAACTCCTTCATTTGATCAAAATTTTGCATGGTCAAACTTTACTCATAATTAGATCAACTTTCATCCTTTTTATGCATAACTTGTCAAAATTTAACCATAGCCACTCAAACATGATTCAGCCACATATCATAGCATATAACAAGTAATTTCACATAACTTACAATCTCTATAGGTCATCCAAATATCAATCCACAAATATTACAAAACTTATACATAAAGTTCAATATAAATTTCATAACATTTTTCTTTATTGGGACAACACTTCCTTGCCTTTGGCCACACCACTTGCATGCCCTATTGGTGTTATTTAAACATAGAGAGGAATGAGATTTTATAAAAATCTCAGTAGCAAAGAAATTACAAAGCATGCAAGATATATTACAATCAATTCCAATATTTCTTTACCTCTATACCATGTAAAAATCATATCAAGTCATTCCAAATCAATACATTGATGCATCTTGCCAAGGCATACCATGCAAACAAATGAAGCATATCACCATCAAACAATTTCAAATGCCACATGGTATATATTCAAAGCATTATGTCATGTAATAATCAAATAAGTTAACATTAAAATCATAAATTCCATCTACCTCTTTGAGCTTAACCACACAGCCTCCTCTCTTAATCCTTCAGCCTTCACTTGCTCACTAAAATAACCTATCAAACAAGAAGAATAACAGTGTCTCAAGTTAATTATGTCATCCATTACATAATTCTTCCTAAAACCCTATCCCTTTTTCCATTAATTTAGGGTTCTAGTATAATCAATTTTTCTATAACTCCTATAGGTGTTTCTGATCGGACCCTAATGTCGCCTTCTGGGTCATCAAAATTATGCTTGCACCAGATAATATGGTATAGGGCACAACCAATTGTTCTTCTTGAGGAGCGCTTTATTGGAAAACAATCTAGTTTAAATTGGTAATAAAAAACATGATGATTTGGGTAAAAAAAAAAAAGGGTTTTAATTGTTTTAAAGGTGGTGCAATAAATGTAAAGTGCAAAGGAATAAATGTTTTTGGTATCTTAAATGAATGAGGAAATGTTTTGGATTTAAGGAAAGTTATGATGGAATAGTCTCTTGATGATGAAAAGTCAACTATCACTACACTTAAATTAATTGGGAGTTTTAGAAATCTCTAAGTCTGAAGAAAAACCCCAAGCAAACACTTGGGTCCAATGTTTTAGTTAATGAAAACTCACTTTAATCAAAGTTAATTAACATGTCTTAAAACATTGTTGAAAACTACTTAGAGTGTAAATGAATGAATGATGCCAATGCCCTTAGATTCTCAATCAACAACCCAGAAAACCAAGTAAACAATTCAAGTATCAATAATCACTGACAATAAATTGAACGCAAGGATTCCAAACTGAAATATTATATAGATAAATCAATACTAACAACATCCAATCCAAATACATTGTAGTAGCCTAAGCACAAGATTTACAATCATAAATCAAGTCTCACATAAGTGTAGAAAATTCCTAAATCCAGAAAGGTTCAACAAAACATTAAGCATAATATTAGACTATAGAAAAACTCCCCGATTAAGTCCTTGAGCTCAAGCTTTGTCTTTCATCACCAAGAGGCTAAAGATTTAGCCTCTCATGCCTTTAAACTAATCACAATCGCTCCAAGCATGAACAGCCATGAGTGATGCTAAAAATGGGGTTAGAAAAATAGAGAAGAAGATGATTGAAGTGGTTTAATCGGTTTAGAATTGCAGAAAATGGTGAAAAAGTGACGAAAAATAAAGGTTTGGGGTCTAAGATCAATAGAAGCTTGAGAGGATATGATGGAGGCTCAATTTTTTTTACAAATCTGTAGAATGGAGGAGTCCTCTTTCATAGTGGCTACCCCCCTTAGGTCTAGAAGTTGAGAAACCTATTCCAAAATGCACAGCTTTACTTAATGCACTTAGATCGTGACCTCAGAAGTGTCAGGTCACAACTTGGGGGACTAGGTCGTGACCTCAGAAGTGTTATGTCGTGATCTAGGGAGACAGAGAACATTCAATCTTGACCTAGCTCCAAAATGCATAGTTCCACTAAAAGGGCATCCAGGTCACAACTTCAGCAATTCATATCGTGACCTGGGGAGGCAGAACACTCCAAAACTTACATTTTGGTCCTTATAACTTTGTAGCTCCATCAATGCTCCATCTTGGGTCTTAAGTCCTTCTCCAATTGCTTGAAAAATACAACAAAAGGCTATGTAAAGACTAACTTATTACGGATCAAGCAATTACAAATAAGGAGGGAAAATTGACCCTTTTTACCCCTTAAATAACTAAATGCAATGCATGAATCAATGTAATCGAAAAGCTATAAATGCATGCATAATGAGGGTAAAGTGTTGTAAAACATCAAAAAACACTTGAGAAAACCATACAAAGATAGGGTTCTATCAGTTTCTTGCATAATTTTCCATGTAGAATCCATTTTTGAACTTAGATTCATCAAAATCCAATTCCTCCTATTACTTCTCTTCTTGGTTGAATAGGGTACCTTAGGGTTCAAAATTCCATTTTCAATTTTAATGCTTCCAAACACTTGTTCTTCGCATATCCCTACACAACAGCACCTTCTAAACCCATTGGAAACATCAAAACAACAAAAATCAAACCTTAGGGTATCCATTTTCATTTGGTCGAATAGTCTACCTTAATGACATAAGTTGTTATCTTTCAAATAACCAAGTTTAACCACTATCTATCAATCATTTCTAATCCTTTAAACCATATAATAACTCAATATCAACCATAAATCAACAAGTTCATTTCATGCAGTACCTATCCCTTAGGGTTTCAACCACTAAACTCCACCAAAACCAAGTTTAAAACCATCAAACCATAGAGAATTAAGTACTAGATAGGATAGTCAAGCTTTTACCTTAATTAAACACTTGATTCACCTTGGTTTTAGCTTATTCTTTCTCTCCTCTTCTTACTCCTGAAATGGCTAAACACTTTTTTGCCTCTAAAGCTCCAAATAGGCCCAAAAGAAAGGTGAAAGAAATAGGGAGAAAGTGATATATATAGACCTTGAATCAACTTACCGTGTGTCACAATCTTAACCCTTGATTTGTATCACATAACACGTACAAATCTCCTTCATCCTCTCTTGATTTGGCACCACATGTGAGCTGAAGTGTCCTTCACATGTAATTCAAATGGCCACCTCATAAGACACCTAATCATCCGCATGTGAAAATTCCACATATTTTATTCAAAAATCCATTCTTCCAACTCCAACCTCTAATTGGTATTATTCTATCTATCCTCAACCCTCAAATGGCACCACTCAAGTTTTTGAACCCCCACTAAGCTTAAGGTTAACACTTAAGGTTATTATATACTATCACGTAATTAGTTAAATTTTTCTCGTATCCTGTTAAGTTCACTATCTCCAAAAATTCATTTTCTTGTACCAATATCTTCCTCTCAATGAGAAATGACTCCCCAAATTTTGTCAAATTTTATTTTGGCTTATAACTCCTCTAGTTGAATTTTCTTTGAAATTGGCCCTTTACTGATAAAATTTTCAACTTTAAAGAATTTAAGTTAATGTCTATATCTCTAG
Organism: Neltuma alba; assembly: GCF_004799145.2. Lineage (NCBI taxonomy): Eukaryota > Viridiplantae > Streptophyta > Magnoliopsida > Fabales > Fabaceae > Neltuma > Neltuma alba. The sequence continues at coordinate 935,334 of NW_021635235.1, forward strand.
AGGTTGGAAACAATTTTAAAATTCATAATAATCCTTTAAGTAGTTTTTCTAATTTTTTTCATGAATTATTAAGGCCCCTATATATTTTAAATAATTCAATCTGGCTAATTTTCCTTTAATTAGCTAAAACTCTAAGAAAATACAAAAAATTCTAAAATAAATTATTTTCATCCCATTTTCATCTTTCAGGCCTCAAATACTATTTTATACCCTCTATTCTATTTTTCATAATTTTTGGAAAATTTTCTAGAATTTTTAATCCACATTCCTATTCTATTCAATATTGACAAGGTATTCTAGAAATAATATTCCAGTCCCAATCTGATCTCAATTCAAAAGTTGTGTTGTCCTTTTATTGGCTACCCTGCTTAACCCATAGCCTAATTTATAGTCCTCATTTTCAGAGTTAAAATTAACAAGATATGACACTACTAAAGAAGGGGATGCACTCTGTTACCTTGAAGGCATGAGCATCAAGTATAAAGGAGTAAGGGAGGCGCTAGTTAGCTCTAAATCAGATAATAACGATGTACTCTTGTGACATAATAGGTTAGGCCACCCTAGTTTTAATTACATAAAGCATGTGTTTTCTCATTTATTCAATAAAAGTTCTATTCCATTATAGTGTGAAACTTGCCAAATTGTAAAAGAAGCTCAATCCTCCTATCCTAAACAGACATACTAACTTATTGCTCCTTCACAATAATCCTCAGCGATAAATGGGGACAACAAAATAAAACCTTGAGTCATATAAGATAGGTTGTTACTTCATAGATGATCATACCCAGGTTACATGGGTCTACTTGATAAAAGAAAAATCCAAAGTCCTAAAAATATTCAAAAAATTTCCATTCCTTTATCAAAAATCAATTCCAAACCTCTATTAAAGTGTTACAAAGTGACAATACTAGAGAATACATAAGTAGACCATTCTAGGGATTCCTTGATCAGTAAGGGATTCACTACCAAAACTCCTGTGTTTATACACCATAGCAAAATAGAGTAGTTGAGAGGAAGAACTGACATTTATTGGAAGAAACCCTGCCCCTTATGATAGAAAGAGATGTTCCCAATGTGTTTTGGGGTGATGCTAACTGCAATATATTTTATCAATAGAATGCCATCTAAAATTCTTAACTTCCATACTCCTATCCAACAACTCCTTGAAATCTATCCCAACCCACCTCTCATAACTACCCTTCCATAGAAAGTTTTTGGATGTCTTGTCTTTATGTAGAAGCACGATAAAGGAAAACTCTGTACAAAGGTCAACAAGTGTGTCTTTCTAGGATACTCATCCACTTAAAAAGGGTATAAATGCTACAGTCTTACCACCAAGAAATCACCATCTCCAAAGATACTGTCTTTTATGAAGACAATGTTTATTACCCCAACTTACCCATTTAAGGAAGAACACTAGCATAGAATAGCTAATTGTGGATTCTACACCTAATACACCTGCAGGAACTACTTGTGGAACCATAAACACCACCTTAACTACTAGCCCAACTAGAAACCACCTGGACCAGACCTAAGATTTCAGAACTAGTAAATACAAATAGGGATTCATGAGTTAAGTGGCTACAAAAACATTATAAAATTAGTCTCATCCCCAAAAGGTCAGCATAATGGCTTTAAGAATATTTAAAAGCCAGTTATGCCATTTAGGGGTATTTTACAGGAAATTCAAAAAGAAATACTTACAAGTTGAGTTATGGTCCGAGAAAATTTACAAATTTTTTTCCAAAATTTAAAGAATTTTTATGGTATGAACAAATGAATTTTTGGAGCTCTGAATTGAATAAAATACTCCGGTCAAATATTAATAATTTTTGTCTCCTAAATAGGAGACAAAGAGATAAGATTGCATTTATTACAGTGTTGAGTCAGCATTTTGAGTCACCAAGTGTATTTATAACGCAATTATGACACCTCTAAGTTAGCATGTTGAGTCACCGGGAAATATTTATGGACAGTAGAAAAATCAAAATGCAATACGGATACATTTCAGACAGTCCTCTATCTACCCGATACAGCGAAATCTCTACTGTGTGACTCAATAAGGCTAAGTAGCCTGTTAATGGAACTAACTATTTTCTTCTATACTCCTCTAAGATAGCGCCATTAGTGGACTGATTTGAAATGAGAGAAGGGTCCCTGAACATGTCCTAGTAGTTTCGGATAAGTCAAAACCTGAAAAAGTACCCAATATGGTACAGAATGATAAGATAGATGAAGGAATACCTAGGGGCTGCATTTTGGACGAATTTCCTATTAATTTCCTTCCTATTTTAATGCTAAAATGATAAAGGGACATACAAGGGATCAGGTGTACGGTTGGATGAAAGACACATGGCTTGATGATGTAAGCATGATGTCATGAGGACACTTGTCAATCTTGATTATGCTTGGCAAAATCATAAGAAAAGATCAAATAAATAGCCAAGATTAAGCTAGATATACACAAGATTAAGGGCTAAGATTTAAGCTTGCTTATTATAAATACCCCTCCCTGCCCATTTATGCAAAGATTTCAGCCAAGACGAGAGTTTAGGGGGGAGCATGAAATTTCTCAAGGAAAATGAGTAAGAAGGAGCTCATGAAGTTCAAGGCAAATCCACGCTCCAAGATAAGGTAAGATCATAGTTTTTCATGTTGTTTATCTTACTACTTGTCTTGTTGAGTTTGATTATAGGTTTTGATGATTTTTAGAAGCTTGAAACCCTAGGGGGTGTGCTACACAAAATTTCTAAGTTCAAGGAAAGATGAAATTAATGTTAGAATAATGTCTAAAGGCTTAAAAGGAATAAAAATCAAGTGGTTTTTTTGTTAAAATTGGTTGAATTTCATGATTATGTAACTTAAAGGGACTGTTCGACTAAGGCTAGTTCTTGGTGCTAGGATTGGATTTTGATGATTTTAATGCTTCCAATGATTTTAGAATAAAAAATTATGTAGGGTAAAAGTGAGAAAACAAGTTTGGATGCATTAGAATTGAAAATGAAAATTTTAGACCCTAAAGGCATACCATTCGGCCAACTCAAGTAATGGGAGAAGGAGTTGGATTTTGTTAAAACCAAGCTCATATTTGGATTTCTCATGAAAAATTGAGTAGAAAATAAATAAGGGAATGATTTTAAATGCTATAGAAAAGAAAGTGAAATTTAAGGCTAAAGAGGAACAAGTTTAAGAGTTAAGATGGTTAATGATTTTTCATGATCATAATAGAATGGCTATTATTGTGTATTGTCAATTTAGAGCCATGAGACACCAAGAAAGAGGAATGGCAAGATTGTTTAAGCAATTTTAGTGGTTGGAAAGTAAAAAGAGCAAGAAGAAAGCTTAAGGATAAAAGGTAATGAACTTATCGTAATGTATGCTTGATATATATGCTTGTGTGTTGAAGTTGCTTGATGATAAATAAAAGCATGATTGATGAAATGTTGCTCTATTTCTTGTTAATTCATGGCCATGAGTGTTTGAAATATTGAGCATATGAATATGATATTTTAAAGCATGAAAGTATGTGATACCAAGCATGTCATACACTTGCATTTATCTTGCTTGCATAAACAGTAATATTTGCTACTGAGATTCTCCTGAATCTTACCCTCTCTTAGCCAATTATAATAGGTATAAAGAGCATAGGAGAAGAAACCAAGAAGTGGAAGTGCAAGAATAGAGAGAATAAGATAGAAATAGTTATTATAATACATTATGTAATTTGTTATGATGATATATTCATGAACATGTTGTGGATAGTATGCATTAATGTATGATGATATTGACATGTATTGACGGAATGAGACAATATATGGGAATAGTTAGTGCATGGATGTAATAATATTATGCCTGAAAAGGATTGATTATGAATTATTAATGTAAGAGGGATTAGTTTATCCCTAAAGGAAACATGATTCTGTTACAAAGTGAAAGTAAAGCAAATAGTTGAATCTGCCCGTGAAATTTGGCATGATTAAAGTACACATCCTAAGCTTTAAAACAAGTGGTAGATCACTTAAATTACATATATAGGATAAGAGTTATGAATGCTCAAATTTGGGGCTGAGAAACTAGGAAGTATAGTTTTTACCAAATGAACAGTAAAATTCATGCAATAAATTGTACGAATTGGCAAGGATTGAGTCCAAATTGATATTTTTCCCATATAGAGAATTGGAAGATCTTTAAATAGGATTGTGAGCCACCTCGATATAATTTTTTTATAATTAGTTATGAATTTTTAAAATTAGATAGAAAATCTGGAATTTCCCGTAAGAACAGTAACCCCAGAAGTAACTTTTAAATTTTCAACCTACAGGCTTGCCTCGCTAACTGCTTAAACCGTAATGCTTCAAACACACACTACAAGGGGTTTAAGGAAGTATGCTTCATCCAAATTTATAGCATTGATTATAAAGAAACCTTCACACCAATGGTAAAGTTCAATATCATCAAAGTGCTCCCGTCTATTACTGCCAACCTAGGTTAGTCACTGCATTAACTAGATATAAAGAGTGCATTCCTAAATAGAGACTTAGAGGAGGAACTATATATGTAAGTTCCAAATGGAGTATTAGCTCTACACAATTCACTTTGCAAACTCAATAAGTCTCTATATAGGTTGAAGCAATCTCCGCGAGCTTGGTTTGATAGATTTGCTAAAGCTATTAGGAAGTTTGGCTATACCCAGGGGCAAGCTAATCATACTCTATTTGTCAAGCATAATGATGGATGAATAACTATCCTAATTGTTTATGTGGATGATATAGACATATCAGGGAATGACGACAGCCTTGGCAAAAGAATTCCAAGCAAAGAACCTAGGGCAAATGACATATATCTTTGGAATGAAAGTAGCAAGAACCAGAAAAGTATTAATGTGTCTAAATGAAAGTATACATTAGATTTGCTCCAAGATAGGAATGCTTGGGGCAAAACCAAGTAAAACCCCCATAGAACACTTATGTAATCTTGAAGTCAAACCAAAAGGAAGGTCGGTCAATTCTGAAATACATAGAAGACTTGTGGGTAAGCTAATATACCTGACTCATGCTTGACTGAACATTAGTCATTCAGTTGGAGTAGTAAGCCAACTCATGCAATAGCCTCAGGAAGAACACATGGAGGCAGTATATAGAATCCTAAACTACCTCAAACTCAACCCTAGAAGAGGAATATATTTCAAAAAGGAAAGCTCAAGTAACATAGAAATCTACACAAATGCCAATCATCGATGAAGCATCAATCCATTTAGCCCCTTTAGTATGCATCCGGAAGTGTTTTAATTCAAGTGGATCATAAAATAAACCCATAGATTAAAATTTTTAAATTTACTTCTTAGGTTATAGTTCACTAGTAAATTTCAAATTTTTTTATTTAACTTGAAAATTTTATAACTAATTATAAAAAAAATTGATTTGAAGTGGCCCAAATCTCCATTTAAAGTTCTTTCAATTCTCTATAGGGAAAAAATATAAATCTGGACTTAACTTTCTCAATTCATATAGTTAATGCGTCAAATTCTACTGTTTATTTGGTCAAACAGTATATTTCCAAATTCTTTACCCTATTTTTGAGCAATCATATCTCTTAGTACACACTTCTATTTTAAGTGATCTACCACTTATTTTAAAGCTTAGGATGTATACTTTAGGCATACCAAATTTCATGGTCAGATTCAATCATTTGCCTTACTTTTACTATATCACTAACTCGTGGCTTATTTAGGGATAACTTATCCCTCTTACTTGCATTAATATTGCATAAATATTGTTTCTTTGCATGCAATCATTTCATCAATCTATTAATTGTTCTCATATATTACTTATTCAATTATACATGCCAATATCAACAATCTTTGCATCATAACATTAATGGCATGTTTAATCATACATTACCATAAAAAAGAACTCGTTATATAACATAATATCAAAGATTAATGGCATGTTTATTTTCTTGATCCACATCTTGCATTCTTCTTCCATGCTTAACATACCTATTATGGTTGGTTAAAGGAGGATGATATTTAGGAGAATCTCATTAGCAAACAATAACTACCCAAACATACTTGGCACTTGGCATTCATAACATGCTTGTAACTTAACATCTTATAACATAGTGGCATATTCAGAAATCATCACACATTTATCATAAAACACACAGGACCATGACATACTTTAAATATATTCACATTCAAAGTACATGAGTTCATAAAATCACATAAACATACAAACATGTCATACATGCAAGTAAATACTAAACACATAAAAGTATGGTAAAGTTTTCTACCTTTAGCCTTTTACATTCATTCATTCCTCCTTCTCCCTTTGCTTGCAACCATCAAGGTTGCTTAATCAACCTTTCCCTTTCATCTTTCTTGATGTCACATAGCCCTAATCACATTAACACATCATTATAATTCATTTATTAGAGCCATAGAATCAATGACATTCATACTTTGCTCTTTATCATACTTTGACCTCTAACTTTTGAGCTTGATTTCCAATCTTTTTAAAATTAATTCCACATGTTATTCTCCCATAATTTTGCATGTAGAATCTATTATAACCTTAAATTAAACAAAATCTAACTTCTTCCCTTTCAACTCAACTTGGTTGAATGCATAGTGTTTAGGGGTCAAAATTTCATTTTTAATTCCAATGCTCACAAACTTGCTTTCACACCTTTACCCCTGTACAATTTTTCATTTTAAACACATTGAAAGTATCATAATCATCAAAATTCAATCCTAACTCATAGCCCAGGTTTGGCCATAATATTACATACAAATAAGGGAAGTTAGATTCATTCCAATTTTATCACAAAACCACTTGATTCTTACTCATTTCTAACTTTTAGATGTGATTCTATCATCAATCAATCATTTCCATGGCTTAGTCAAATACTGGAAAGCACTTTTCCTTAGGGTTTCATGCTTCTAAAACCCATCAAAAACTATATTCAAGCTCAACAAGACAAAGAGCAATCTAAATTACATAAAAAACCATAAACTTACCTTGTCTTGAAACTTAGATTAACCCAAGACTTTATTCTCCTCTACTTCACCCTTTTTCACTTGATAATTCCATGCTCCCCTTGCTCTTCCTCTCTTGGCCATCTAAACAGATAAATGAGAGAAGAAGAAGGGTATTTATAATGCTAGAGTTACCACTTACCTTGGTTAATCTAATTTACCTTTACCATAACACGTCTTAATCTTACACTTGATCTCTTGTGATTTTGCCAAGTAAACTCCTTAAATGTCTTGCTCATTTACTCACTGCTTCTAGATAAGGCCACCTCATATAGCACCTAATCACGTATCTGTAAAAAACCTAATTTTTAATTAAATAATTTCATTTCTTCCAAACATACCCCTTAACAAATTGTTCTATCCATGTCCCCTCATCAAATTTGCATTAAAATAGGGAGGAAAATAGGAAAAAAAAATGTGTGCTCCCTCTCACTCTTGACTGTTCCATTACTTATTTTACAATTGTATACCTTATCAGTTACTTTTCTAGGTCCTGACTTACCCATAATCTTGGGACATGTTCTGGCACCTTTTTTTTATATCATAAATAACTTCACACGGTATTGTATGCCATGCATACAGAGGGAGCAATGCTTTTCTCATTGTTTTTTTATTATTTCAAAGTAAACTTGATTAAATTCTTTCTATTGATCTATGACTCTGAAAATCTGTCTCTAGGTACCAATATTATTGTTTCATTACAGAAAATTTCTCTAATTTTTCACAGGTCAGAAGTCAACCCGTAGATGGTTTATTCTGACTTTTCCCAAATAGTGTATAAATAGGCTTTAAATTCTATTAAAACCAATCTCTTAGCTTTCTAGGGATGATATCATTTTTAACACCTGTGATAATTCCTCAAATATTATTTTTCATTTTTTTCCAATTATTTGAGGCCTCCTCGTATTTTAAATAATTTAGTTTTGGCTAATATTCATAATAAGCAAAAATCCTAGAATTTTATCAATTGACTCCAGGGGTATTTTCATCATTTTTAGCCTCATCTCCCATTTTTATTAAATTTTTTGGAATTTTTCTATAACTTCTGGGCATACTTTTCACCATTGCCATTTCTAACCCAAAACTTTCTAAATTCACAGTTAGGTCCCTATTCAGGTTTACTCTCAGGAATCGTCTCATTAAGGTTTCCAGCACAACCTTTAGCCCTTAACCATCTCTAATTCCCATACTTGAGATCTTAAGACTTTATCTGAGTCTCTAACTTGCTTGTCTTGTGGTTCCAAAAAACCCTTACTTTGTAGTCCCTAGGAATCTTCCAGTCCTTCCAAAGGACTTCTGGAACTCCTGCCAAAAGATGTCTGGTAGTCAACTCATTTTAGGCTAATTCTAGCCCTTCTAGGCCCAAAATCTAGGATGTTACAATGAAAGGTCTATAGATAATAGAAGATCAATCACTAGGTATAGCACATATTTTTGGGGAAGCCTTGTCTCCCGGTAAAGCAAGAAATAAACAGTGGTGTCTAGAAGTAGTATTAAGGCAGAGTTAAGAGTCATGGCTCTTAGGGTGTGTAAGGTAGTCTATTTTTAATAATAAAAAAACTATATATAAAAACCTTAATACATGTCAAGTTTTAAAACACTTTTTAAGTTTTTTTTGCCATCAAAAAACACTTTCTAAATGTAGTTTAAATGAAAACATAAAGCTCAGATTGAAAACAAAAAAAAATCTTTAAAACCATATAAGTCACTATCAAATTCCTATTTTTGCAAAATTAAAAAGAATTTCCTTCTTCAATCCACCCTCATTCCACTCATTCCTTTTGAATAATTTCACTGACTCCTAAGCCCCTTAAGTCGCCGCCACTTTTCACCTCACCAACTCTAAGCTCGATTGCCTCACCTCTAGGTCCTTCTTCGCCGCTAAGCCCTGCCTAAAAATTTCCTTCCACATTTGCCATAAGGGCACATTTAAGCGTGAGAGAGGATAGCATCAAACTCTGTGCATAGCTTTAAGAGAGCTTTTAATTATGGTAGGATGGGAATAATCAAAGTTTGGGGGAGTTGGTGTCACATCCCAATTTTTAGGCCTAGAAGCCTAAAAAGTAGCCTAAAGAAGGTAGACTACCAAATCCCTTTAAGTAGAAGTCCCAAAGATGTGAAAGAAAGCTAGAATGGAAATAGGGACTAAACTGCTAAATGAGAAAGTTTCTAAGAGCAAAAGTGTAAGTAAAGTTAGGGGTTCCACGAGAGTCTCAAGAGCTCAGAAAGGAAAAATAGGTCAAGTGTAGGCCTAAGGTTGAGGTGTAGGCCTCAAAGTGATGATTCATGAGGTTGAGCCTAAGCAGGGGCAAAACCGTAATTTCAGAAAGTTACAAGCTAATAGAGGTAATTATGGAAAGCATATAGAAAATTTCATAAAAATCCCAGAAAATGAAAAATGGTGTGTAGAGGCCTTTTGATAAAAGTAAATGATGAAGATACCACTACAGTAGCTTTAACAAAATTTTCAATGTGATGGCTTAGTTTGAGATAATTATCTAGATGCAATTATTTGAGCCATGAGGAGGCCTCAAAATCATAAGCAAAAATGGGAAATAAATAGTTAAGAGACCAAAGAAGTTTATAAAATTAGTTCTATCCCCAAAAGGCTAGCAGAGTGGCTTTAATAAAATATAAGGTCCAGTTATGCCCCTAAGAGGCATTTTACGGGAAATTTAAAAAGAAATAGTTAAAGAAAGAGTTATGGCCCAAGAAAATTCATAAAATTTTCTTATAATTAAAGGAAGTTTGTGGATCAGATAGAAAAAATTTTTGAGCTCTAAAAGGCCATTAAGAAAGCTAGATAAATGTAAGCCAAGTAAATTAAGACGAAACTTGGAGTTCAAGTTCGATCCAGGGGTCAAGATATAATCTTCTCCTTTCTTTTCCTTGAGATTTCACCACATTGCATGGTGAGGCAAGAAAGAAGTCTGATGATGTCAAGGGTATGATATTATAGGGACACTTGGCAAGTTCTTGTGGAGGAAGACTTTAAGCTTAGACATGTAGCCTTTGGAATTGTCACATTTTATCAAGGGCAAAGTTAGCAACCCTTGTTATAATTTTGGCTATAAATATCCCCCCTTAAAAGAGCATTTTGGCAAGCATTTGTAGAGGGAAAACTCTACAAAAAATTAGAGATAAAAATGTAGGGGTGAATACCAAGAAGAATGAACAAGATTCAAGCTTCAAGGTCAACATATGTGATTATTCTAGCACCTGTCTTGATACTTATTTTGATTAAGTTCCTATTCATATCTGATTTTAAAATCAGCATGATTAAATGCACTCCCTAAGCTTTAAATCCATAAGTAGAACACTTTATTTGGATATGTGTATGATTTATGGTGATTTTTTAAAATTAGGGTTTAAAATCTGGAAACAATTTTTGACTATTAGAATAATAGAAAAGTCCATACAATTCTGGCACTGTTTCACACCTAATTGGTTCCTAAAACTATTTTTTCTTTAAAAAGAACTTAAGGAGCTTTCAATAAGACTTAAAATCACTTAGTTTTGATTTTTCTAGAATTAATTACGAATTTTCAAAGTTGAGCAAAAATTCTAGAAATACGAAATGAGCAATACCTGCAAAGCAAAAATTCCAGGTTTAATCTTCTTGAATCTAAAGTCATCCAAAGTACTGTTGCTAACTGAAAGGTTTGAGTATAGGAAATGATGAGATTTATGTGAGAAATATCGCTCAAGGATAGAAAAGCTAGAAAGAAAACCCAAAAATCAAGACAGAAGGTTAAGTTCAAGAGAGCTAGTCTTGAACATTATAAAATCTCTTAGTCCTAACAGATTGTATGATCAATATGGCCATGTTTAGGATCTTGAAACATCCAAGAGGATGTTTTGATGATGCTGACTAAAAGACCTCATGGTTGGGTAGTCACAGGAGTCAAAGGAAAAGTAAGAAGAAAGCTTATGGTATAAGGTAGTGAACTTACCTTTCTTATGTGCTTGATATTTATGCTTGTTGTGTTGATTTGCATGATGATAATTGTGATGATATAAGCTATGTATGAATAATGTATGTTTTGTCTCTTGATGATTTTATGGCCATATATGTAGTTGGAGATATTAAGCATAAATTTAGATCAATAAATTGGCATAAAGGTAATCAAGGAAGCATATCATACATTTGCATTCATCTTGCATATATTGATGGTATTGTTTGCTACTGATATTCTCCTGAATCTCACCCCTCCCTAACCAACCCTTTACGTTAATCAATAATGGGTAATGATTACATGAAGGAGAGCAAGAGAAGGAAGGAGAAGAAAGTGTAGAATTATTAATGTTAATGAACGAGACTAAGGATTAATATATAATTCTCCTATTATGTAAATTATATTTATGGATGCCAATGATGCAGTGTAATTGATTACAATATTTATGGCATAAATAGATATGTATGAGAATGAATAGGAAAGAATAAGGCCAAGTTATACATGCCAAAATAATAAAAAGAATTAAAGCAAGAAAAAGTAAAGAGAAAAACGTAGGTCCTGGAGCAATAAGTTTCGAGCTCCAGTTTGACCTATCAAATGCATGAGTTAATCCATGAATTTTGGCAGGCTTATTGTGCACATCTTAAGATTTAATTGCATATGTGTATACTAAGATATATGAATTTCTAAAATTAAGGCAAGAAATCTGGAAGTTCTAAAATTTACTAAATGAATAGTAATCTTTATAGATTAAACTGTATAAATTGACAAGAGATAAGTCCAGTTTGATTTTTTTTTTTTCTTAAAGAGCACTGAAAGAGCTTTGATTAGAAATTTGAAGCACCTCCATATAATTTTTGTAGAATTAGCTATGATTTTTTAGAGTTGGACTCGTAATCTAGAAATATGCATAATGAACAATAACCCTAGCACTTAAAGGAAAATTTTAATTTTTGGGCTTGAGTAAAGCTTTCGTATATCCAATTCGCTTCCGAACCATACTTTAAGAGGTAAAAGTAAGGATATTTCAATTAGCTGATGTATCTTGTTATATCTTCCCTCTTCTTTTCTTTCAATTTCTTGCTTTATTTTTTGGCCGTCTGATTTCCCTTAAATCGATTGAACTCATCAAAAAAGAAAGATGATATCTTTCACATACCAAAAAATACATCCTCAACTAGCATACATCTAACCAAAATACCATAGTGAAAAGAGAGAGTCAAAGGCTTTCTTATAAGTATCATCAAAAACAAATTCCACATATTTTTGCATAAGCCTAGACAAGGGATTTGCTAATTTGCTGAAATCTTTTATAAATCTTCTATAAGAACTAGCATGTCTAAGGAATGACCTAAGTTCCTTTAAGTTACTAGGATAAGGTAAAGAAGCAATAACTTCAATTTTGGCTTTGTCTACTTCACTTCCTTCCCTAGAAATGAAATGACCCAAAAAGATCCCATTAGCAACCATAAAATGGCATTTTTTAAAATTTGGGATTAAATTCCTATCAATACACCTAAACAAGACCTTATCTAGACTTTTTAAACAATCATCAAATGTGTCACCATACATAGTAAAATCATCGATGAATACTTTCATAGATGAGCCTAGAAATTTGCTAAAGATAGATATCATGGCCCTTTGAAAAGTACCAGAGGCATTACATAGCCCAGAAGGCATTCTCCTATAAGTAAATGTCCTAAATAGACAGGTGAAAGTGGTCTTGTCTTAGTCTTCAGGAGTAATAGGAATTTGGAAATAACCTGAAAAACCATATAGGAAGCAATAGTTAGCTTTACCAGCCAATCTCTTAAGCATTTGATCAATAAAAAGTAGAGGAAAGTGATCTTTGTGTGTGGCATCATTCAATTTTCGGTAATCAATGCATACCCTCTATGAGTTTTGGACTCTTGTTGGAATTAATTCATTCTTTTCATTCTTAACAACAGCGATACCATTTTTCTTTGGCACTACTTGCATAGGACTAACCCACTCACTATGTGAAGTTGGGTATATAATTCCAATATTCAAAAGTTTGGTAACTTCCTTTTTTACAACATCTAAAATGAGTGGATTAAGTCTACACTATGGTTGTCTCACTAGTTTTGCTCCTTCATGAAGTAAAATCTTATGTGTGCAAATAGAGGGAGCAATACCAAGAAGATCAACCATGGACCAACTATTACCTTCTTATTTCTTTTCAAAATAGTAAGCAATTTCTTCTCCTCAACATCAAATAAAGAGCTAGCTATGATCACAGGGAATTTATCATTTTCAACTAGATATGCATATTTTAAATGAGAAGGCAATGGTTTAAGTTCTAATTCTGGGGGTTTAATGACAAAAGGTACCAATTCCTTAAGTTCCAAAATAGCTAAATATGTTGAAGGTGTGTATGGAGAATATGTATGGTTATAGGATGAATCAAATGATGTATGCATCTTAGAGACAACATCAAATTCAGGAGAAATAAGGTCAAAAAACCCCCTATTTTGTACTGTAGACTTGAGCATATCCTTTCCCTTCATTGCTATAAATGAATCAAGTACTTGTTGTTCCTTATCTTGACTTCCCTTTCTTTAGTCTACTTTTGTAAAAGTCTTGAGAAAAAGTTAGCAAGGTATCGTAGGATGTGAAAAGAGTTGGCACAATTCAAATTGAGTGGGATAGAGGAAGTAACTATAGAATCTGGAACTAAAGTCATGTTTTTCTCCATTTCCTTGTTATCTTGAACTTGAGTGATTGTTCAAGTTGTGTTCTCTTGCCCCTTCTCATTTAATCCATCATTACCTTCTTCCTTTTCCTTTTTCAATATGTTTTGAGCCAACTTCTCTACCTCCACAAAATTAGAAACAAAATCCTTTCCAAGCTCTCAGCTTGACGCATGAGAGAATACATTATCATTAATAGAAGACAAATCAAAAGAAAAAGATGATAAAGTGGAAAGTGAGCTATCAACTATCAAAAAGTCAATACTACACACATTATTATTATCATCAAGAAATGAATCAAGGAAGAAAACAGAATTGACATCAAGAAAAGAGAAACCAGCATCTAAAGCTTCTTCCTCATTCAATTTATCCAAAAAGCACTCATATTCTTCTACAGCCTCATCAATTAATCAATAGCATTGACACCTAAAAGTGAATAGTCTTCAAAGGGATGTTTTATTGCTTCATAAACATCAAATTGAATTTTCTTATCACCCACCTCCATGGTTATGTATCCATCCTTCAAACTTACTACTATATTAGCAATTCTAAGAAATGGTCCACCCAAAATCAATGTCTCTTGAACATAGAGTGGTGTCCGTATCCAAAATATAAAAATCTGTAGAGTTAACCAAGTATTTTACTCTCACTAAGATATCTTCCAACAATTCTTTTAGCCTCTTAATGGTTCTATTAGCAACTTGAATTAACATGCTAGTGCTTTTAATGGTTTCAATGCCTAAAGATATGGATCAAGAAAGAGACATCACATTAATTGCAACACCTAAGTCCAAGAGAGCACTAGTAACATTTAATTGACCAATTATGCAAAGTATTGTGAAAGACCTAGGATCAACACAGTTAATGGGTAGTTGAGGTTTAAAATGGCAAAAACATTAGAACCAATTACACTTTCTTGTTAGGTTTACATTTCTTTTTATTAGTGCATAATTCTTTCAAAAACCTCATGTATTTGGGTGCTCCCTGTAGAAAATCAAGTAAAGGAACATTCACAGCAAGTTTTCCAAACAAATTCGTAACATCCTTCTCAAGTTGATTATTAGACAATTTTCTAGATACTAGAAATGAAATAGGGAATGGTAGATAAAAAAATTTTAACTCCTTCTCTTTTTGCTTGATCATTTGAGAATTGTGCACAGAGCTCCTATTACTTATGACTTCTAGGTTTTCTTCATGCAATTGGGAAGATTAAGCTCCTTACTTATCTCCAAAATGTGTATGAGATTCCCTCTTTTGTTGCAAAAGTTTCCTCTCCTTTCTACTTTCAGATTGCACAATAAGATTATTTAGAACCATTTCCCAAGTCATTAAGATGGAGAATTTTGAATTTTTTACTTTATTTTCTCGGGTTACTATAAATTGTAACCTTAAATTTCTCTAAACTTTCAAAAATCATACTAATTTTAGAAAATTGAAATGATATGGTTCTAAGTCATAGTTGAAGCTCGCTGATAAAGCCTTAATCGTTATGGGCTCTCAAAAACAATTTAGTTCCTGATAGGAAAGCAGTACAATGGCACAATCTGAGTCGTGCTCACTTCGAGAAGCTTGAATTGTTCCTATATAATTTAAGTGACAAAACCATGTGAAAGAAAGTAAAATTGGGGGGTTTGTGAAACTGAAATTAAGTCGCAACGAAATCAAAGTGTGAAAGAAGTAAAGTCTTTTTGGTCTTTTTAAGTGAATTAAGAAAGTAATGAAAGAAAATAATTAAATGGGTAGTTTGTAAACTTAATTGATAAAAATACCCCTTAGAGAATTGATTAAGCCTTCATCACTTTAAAATATGTTGGGAGTTTACTTGAAAACCAATGTTAGCTAGCTTGGAAAACCTTCCAAACTTAGGTAAATTAGTATGTTAATGAAACCTTTGACCCAAAGACTCACAACAAAACTAACCACCTTCATGAATGCACACTTGGTGAAATTAATGCAATGGTATTAACAACTTGAACACAATAACCAATTATGCTAGCAAGGCACCACATTTAATCAAAACCGAAATTAGATTGAACATCAACCAATATTCACATGACTAAATGTAAGATTCTTATTACAACACAGAGATTGAAATGACATGGTTCAAAGTTGTAGTTGAACCTTTCAATGGGCTCTTTAAAGGAAAAATACAATCATATTGTGAATCCAGCTCATGTGTGCCCAGTTTCAATGACAAGATGTGTTGTTCATTTGGTAATTTTTATAATTTTTCAGAATTTATGCCCAACATTGGAAGAGCATAACTTTTTGTACAAAACTCCAAATTTTATGAAATACCACTCATTTTAAAGCTAAAAATATGATCTATTAGACTGTTAAGTTTTAGATCCAAACTCTATCATTTGCTCAAAATTTCATGTGGTCTAACTTTACCTTCAATTTGGTCAACTTTCATCTTTTTTATGCAAAACTTGCCAAAATAAACCATAATCATTCCTTATATAATTCAGCCACATATCACAGCATTTAACAAGTAATTTTTTATCATTGACAACCCTTTAAGGTTATCCAATGTATAGCCATAAATATTACAAAACTTGTACATAGGGTTCTATATAAATTCAACATAATTCCATAACATATTTCCTTCATGGGAATACCATCTCCTTGCCTTTGGCCATACCACTCGAGGGTCCTATGGGTGTTGTTTAAACAAAGAGAGGAATGACATTTTATAAAAATCTCAATAGCAAAAAAATTACAACAATAATGTCAAACAAGCAAGGTATATTACAAACAAGTTCATAAACACTTATTCACTTTTATGCCATGCAAGTATCATTCCAATCCATTCAAAATCAACATGTTAATGCATATAGCCAAGGCATATAATGCAACCAACCAACATTTTATCCTCATCAAATAAATTCAAATACAACATGGCATATATTCAAGAAATCATATTAGGTAATAACCAAGCAAGTTAACATTAAAATTGTAAATTCCATGCTACCTCTTTCCAATTCAAGATTTTTAGCCTCCTTGATCTCTTTGGATTCTTCCTTATTCTTTTTCTCAATGCCTCTCAATCCATGCATAAATACATGCCATATTATCAACCATAACACATCAAATACCATTAGGCATCAAGATAACTCTATAACCCTCTTTTCTTTGACTTTTTGACTTTAATTTTCATCTTTGTTTTGACAAGTCCTAAGGACTATTCCTACACAATTTTTCATGTAGAATTCAAACATCAATTTGGTTTTATCAAAATCAAACTCCTCCTTGTCATAATGAGCTTGGCCAAATACAGTGTAATTTAGGGTTAGAATTTTCATTTTTGATTATAATGCTTTCAAACACTTTGCTTTAACATATTCCTATTAAAAAAAACCTTCTAAAACCACTGGAATAATCAAATTAAATTGAAACAACTTCCAACACCATGAATCAAGCTTGGCTGAATTGTCACACAATTAGGGAAAATAGAATTTCTTTCAAATATCAATCCAAACATCAACCAAAAAAGCCATTCCAAGCTCTAAATCATGGTTTCTATCTTTCCCAAATCATTCCTCATCAATTCAAAATTTTGGACAGCATGATATCTTGGAACTTTGTCACCAAATTCTACTTGAAACAAGCTAAAGACATAGTCAAATTAAAGCTTTGACATACCTTGATTAATCTTTAATTGTTGCTTGATAATTTTTGGCTAAAACCTATATGTTCTTAGCTCTCTAAACTCTTTTTTTTTTTGCAGCAAAACCTTCCCCCTTTAAGTGTCTAACAAACCAAAATTTCAAGGTCTAAGAAGGGGTATTTATCGAGTGAATTTCGGTCCCCATTAGCCTCCAAGTGTCCCTTAAAAAGGTATTTATCTTCCCAAAGAGGTACTGTATTCTTACTCTTATGGCTCAGCCACTTTCCCTTAGGCTTGATCTACTACGACCTCAGGAGCTATTGTGCTTTATCATAAGCCTCTTTAGGATCCACTGTGACCTTGGAGTATTATCACCTATTTAAGCCATGTTAAGATCTCTAGGAGGCTTTAGACCATAGGACTGAGTAATAAAATAAGTCACCTCTAATCAGTTGGTAACTTGACTGATCATTCCCCAAGACTGATCACATATACCAATATTGCCTTCTCAGGTCTTACTTAGCCCTGGAATCATTTATCTATCTATATTTCCTCTTCCCTTAGCTCTTGAGTTTTAGCTACCTCAGGCCACTATCCCTTCATTGTGCCTCTCGAATCTCTAGGCATCGACTCATCTTTAGAGCCTATTTACTTATCATTGTATCAATGCCAATCTGCCTTACCTTAGGATTCTGTAATCTATGCCACCTCTTATCAATTCAAAACAGCATCAGGGAGAGGATTTATATCATCATATTCTTGTTACCTTTTACTATACTGTAGTACCCTGTTAAGCTCAAGGAGTATCTGCCTTATATTATGCTTCCATTTTTCTTGACCAGTTTCGCTCTCTCAAGGTAAGGTCTATCATGTGCCTTGCCTCGACTACTTCTCTCTATCCTCATAGGAGGATTTGTTCTCGTCGAAGAGTGCATTACTCGTACCAGAACAACTGTCTACCCACCATTTCTAGTACTATCGATGAAGATGTATTACTTATTAACTCTGTTTGGCTATTTTTCTATACTTTTTGCAAATGATAGCTTGCTCCCTGTAGGAGTAGTATCAGCTCTATCTCATAGGACTATTTTCACTGTTGGAGAGGTATTTCATGGCCAAGACTTTCCTTGTACTCAATCTCTGTGAGGGTATATTCCTCAATTGCCATATCCCTATCAAAGGGAGCCTCTCTATCAAAATTACTTAATCCCATAGGCAGTGGCAATCATCTAAGGAATTTCATCCAATCTTAAGCATTGTTGAACATCTAAGCATCATTGGAAACATATTTATTTCTCTATTATGGTTGCTAATGTAACTATCATCTATAACGTTCTTATCCGTTCCTCATCTTCCTTATCCTCAAGAACATTGCTTGATTCTTATTCCCTTTATCCTCTCTTATTTCCTAACCAGTCACTCACATGGTTATGCATTGATTATCACATCACCTAGTAAGCATAATCTTTCAAATGTTTCTATTATATGGTATCTAGGTCAAGCATCTAACTCATTAGTAGTCTCCTCATTACAACTCTAGTTAAAAGACCTATATTGAGACCTCTAACTACGATGTCTAACTTTCAACCCATCACCTTTATTTAATTCTCAACAATCAATACACAATCTCAAACTCCCATCTTTCTTTTTAACGAATAACACAGGAGCACCCTATAGGGATATGTTAGGCCTAATAAAGCCTTTCTCCAATAATTCCTCTATCTGCTTTTTTAACTTTGCCATCTCATTAGGAGCTATTAGGTAAGGAGCCCTCAAAAGTGGTTTTGTCTCGACCATCAAATTAATCATAAATCCTACTTCCCTCTCAGGTGGAAGTCCACTAATCTCTTTTGGGAATACCTCTGAAAATTCCCTCACCATTGGTATTTCCTCTATTCCCTCACCATTGGTATTTCCTCTATTCCCTCTTCTATCTCTACCTGTACCAAGAAATACCATGTATCCTTGGCAACCCTACCTCAAATGTTTCTATGTCTGGGCCTCACTAATAAAACTCACTCTCACTTCTAGGCAATAGACAAGTTCCTTAGGAGGAAAGATTAAAGTTTTACTTTTGCAGTCGAGGAGAACACTATTAAAGCATAACCAATTCAGGCCAATTATCAAATCAATATCATGAAATGGCATACATACCAGGTCAAGGACAGCACAGCTATATCTATGCCGGACAATAAAATTCAAACACAATGGAGGTTACTATTCTAGTGGCGATAGGATTGAAAACACACAAATCATATAGCAACGTATCAATAATAAAACACAATTGCCTAGCATAATCATACGATATAAACGAATGGCTTGCACCTAGATCAAACATTACATCCCATGCAATTATTTATACTAATCATACCTTGGATCATCTAGGGCGACTTACGAGCCTCCTCCTGCATTATGGCAAGCACTCGGCGTTGAGTCTACGGCCGGGAACTGTCGATACCTTGTGGACACTCCCTCATAAAATGTTCAAATTGTCCACAACAATAGCACTAATTCTAACCAGCTGTATATGGCTGGTCTCCATGATTTTCGCCGCAAGTTTCACAAATCTTAGCCTGCCTAAAAGTGTCCAATCCTCCTCGACGCATGCCCTTCTTGGGCTTTTTGCCAAAATTGAATTTTCTCTTCCTATTGCTATAAGAAGCTCCCTCGGTCATCGTCCTTGCCTGAGGTTTATTAGCCCTTATTGTTACCTTGGTACAGCCATAGGGATTCTGACTACTCTCAGTGATTTGGTAGGCTTTCACGGCTTTGTTAAAGTTTTCAATCTGCCTCAAGACTACCTTTTCTCTCAGCTCTGGTCTTAAGGCCCTAATCATTTTCTTGGTGAACCACTATTTGTCATTCATGTGTTGTAGATAGGTGGAATATCGAGATAACTTAATATATCTCGCCAAGTACTCATCAAAGGATTTGCTCTCCACTTGCTTTGATGTGAGGAATTCGGTTTCTTTCTCATCTCTCGTCAATCTCTGAAAATACTTCAAATAGAACTGTTTCTTAAAAGATTCCCATGTAATCGGTGTCTCGCTAGCTTGGAGCACTAACTCCGTATTTTTCCACCACCTATCAGCTTCTCCCTCCAGCTTATAGGTTGCTATCTGTGCTTTGGTTTTTGATGAGCAATCTATAACTCTAAAGATTTTCTCTAGCCAAGTAATCTAGTTCTTGGCTATCTACACATCTAGTGTGCCTTCAAACGCTGGTGGATTGTGTTTGTAAAAGCGTGTCATTTATCACATCCCATAAAATTTAAACCTGATAATGGATATGAAAAATTAAATCAAAGGCCAATAGGGAAAGTAGATTGGCTGATGAAGCCAGGCATGACATAAAATCCCAGACAGGATCCAAACTAGTATTTTTGAAATTATTGATCCAATAAGGGCAAAATGGAAAATTTTAAGAAAAATTCCAAAAAAATTAAAAAATTAGAAAAAAAATGATGAATTAGAGGTTTTGGAACCCTATTTGAGGCCCTATAGGTGAAAATAACATGAAAATAACTCATTATAGAATTTCCTAAAAACATAGGCTTTTTGGAAAAAACAGTGAAAATTGAGTAGAAATAATTATTTTAAATATTTAAAGGCCTCAATAATTTCAAAAAAAATATGGAATAATTATTTAAACACTTATTTGAGTTTATAAAATTATTTTGAGGCCCTAAAAGTACAAGAATTAATTTTAGAATATTTATTACTAAAATCTTATCAGTAAAGCCCAATTTTGGAGAAAATTCAAAATAAATAGCAAGAGGTAGAGGTAAATTTAAAAAATTTTCAGAGGGCTTTCCTATATTAAAAGAGGATTTTTTTTATGAAGGGAAATAAATTTTTGAAGGCCTAGAACTATTTTTGAAAATAGTAACTAAAATAGTGAGTTTTGGTTAGAAATTGATATTTGTGATTAGGCCACACTTCTTTTTCCTTTCGGATCAGTTTTGGGCTTCATATTGGGCCAAGAAAATCCAAAAATTTTGTGCAGCCATCACCCATTATGTGAGGAGAGTTTAAGCCCAAATCCAAAAGAAAAATCAAAAAGAAGGGATACTTGGCATGAGCTGAAATGTGAGGCATATAAAGAGGGACATGACCCCTTAGGTGGTAGAAAATGGCACCATTTTAGAGGGCTTCGGATCAGATCTTGAGCTCTATAAATACCCCCTTAAAATAGAGAATTCAGCAAAAATTAGACAAAAGAGGAAAAATTCTATCCAACCAAAATCTCACCCCTAAACAGAACCTAAAACCTTCCAAAGAGGCCCAAGAGATTGATTGAAACAAAGACAAAATAATTATGTAAAGACAAAATAATTATGTCAAAAATCAAGAAAAAAAGGGGTTTAATTGAGTTCAATGTTGAGCATTAGTGTTTATGCTTGGATTATTGGTAATTTGGAATGTGTTTATGCTTAGATTGATAGGCATTTTGCAAGAAATTAAAGAGGATCACAAATTTTCCAAATAGGCCGAATTGAATAATTAATCAAGAAGTAGTATTGAACTCATAATTTGAATGCTTTCTTGCTTGTTTAAATGTATTTGTGTTATTTGATTTATGTTGCCATGATGTGATTGAGCAAATTGTGTGATTATGTATGGAATTCTATGTTGAATATACCTTGGCAATATATCATGAGGAATGGTATAATGGCTTGATTCATTGCTTTCTTTCCATGACAAATGATATGCACATGAAATATTGCATAATAATGTTATTTTCATGATAACATAGCACAATTAGCATGATAATTATAACTCATTGCTACTATGATTTCTATGAAATCTCATTCTTTTATGCTTAAATATTCATCAACTAGGGGTTGGACCAAGTAAAGACAAAGAAAAGGAGATCATTTTGGGAGATAATTGATTGTTATGCCTCTTGAAACAATGTTTGTAATTATTATGAATTGTTATGAATTATTGTGAATTATGTGGGATTAATGTATTAATGACCAAAGTTGATATGCATGTGATTATATCATCAAGAAATCATGTTTTGGCATGGTTTATGTGACTGGAATGATTATATGGAATGAAAAGAGAAAAATAACCGAGAATTGCATAAAAGGGGGATAAAGTTGACTTTTTAAGGGTAAAGTTTGACCATATGAAATTCTGTGCAAATGGATGAGAATTTGGCTGAAACAAGGCAGAATTATAGATAATATTTTAACTTTAAAGCAAGTAGAATTTCATCAAAATGGGAGTTTTGTACAAAGAGTTATGCCCTTCTAAAGTTGGACATAACTTCTAAAAAACTAAAAAAAAAAATGACCATATGAATAGCACCACTTTACGTGAAATCTAGGACTAATTGGTGAAGACTGAGCACTAGTGAGTATTTTTTCCTTAAAGATCATATTAAGAGCTTTAAATAGAACGTAGAACCACTTTATTTCAATTTTTTTAAAATTAGTTATGATTTTTCAAATTTTGACCTTGATTAGGGTTATAATGAATAGTAACCCAAATTTATAAAATTTCTAAGTTTCAAATTTTTCCAACTTAAAGCCATAAGAAATGGTTTCAAATGATTCCAATTGAGATAAAATATCATCTAAAAGTAATGTGTGATATAACCACTGTTGCAAACTATCTAGTTCCCCTACAGGCCTTGTATGCTCTACTACAGGTTCCTGGAATTAGGGTTGGACCAATTAAGGTTGGACTGGATGCGCTATCCTGGCTATTCCTTATACGAGTTGTTGTAACTGTGCTATGGCTGCTATTACTATTGCTACTATTGTAGCATCTCTTTTTTGTTCTTGACAAGCTTGGGTTGCTCATAACTCTTGCATCATTTTTTGTCATTCCTCTAATTGATTCATTATTATTTGAATTGGATCAATAGGGGGCCTATTTTTTTCTTTCCCTAGCTGTGCATTACGTCTTATTCTCTCCATCCTTCTTGTTTCTTCTTAACTACAAAAGGAACAACACTATTATATAACCTTTATTTACGTAAAAAAAACAGCAACATAGTTCAACTAGTTATAACCAGTCACACATAGGTAGTACAACTATCTAAAACTGGCCTGGAAAAGGAAAAGTAGAAGTAATAAAGTTCTCCAAAATATCTACCAATTGCTCAAAAGTACGTCCATCTATACTCTCACAAATGACCAGTATGGCATCCTTGTTAGATTTAAGGTTTTGATTATAACAAATTAAGGAATTTGTGTTTTAGTAAGTTGATTGATCACCTGATCGATCAAGGATTTATCGATCACATGATAGGTAAAGTTCCTGTGTAAACAAATAACTTAGCAGAAATGTTAATCGATAACTTGATAGGTAAATCAAATTGTATGTGTTGATCGATCAATTGATCCATCATTGTTGACACTATCTTGTCTAGAAGTCTGTAGAAAATTATCGATCAATTGATTGATAATCTAATAATCAAACAACCGACAGATAATGGGACACAATTTAGGGTAAGTATTTATCAATCACATAATCGATAAATAAGTCATCGATGAATAGACAAATAAATGGTAAAGCTTCCTTATCTCGTTGTATTTTGTTTTAATCATCATTTATTGATCACTTTATTGATCACAGCTTTATCGATAACTTGTTCTGTCATTGCATAATAACTTATCTGTTTATCGATATTTTCCTTCTGTTAAAGTGTTTTGAAAAATACTTTATTGATCACTTGATCAATCAATGGTTTATCGATCAAATGATCGATCATTACCCTTTTACTGAATTAAAATATGTTAAGCATTTTTTCGATCACTTGATTGAACATTGATTTATTGATGAAATGATCAATCATCTAACCTTCTGAATATTCTGTTTTCACATAATGTGATTGATCAAACATGTTCCTAGCATTTCAAAACTAAGCTTCTCGACTACAATTTTATCGATCACTTGATTGATCAATCTTTGACCAATCACTTACTCGATCATCTTAAGATTTGTGCTCTTTGTAAAAATCTTTGTTAAACCTCCTTTTATCGATCAAATTTTCTATCATCCATTTATCAATAAAGTATTTGATCAAAGTACCTTGAAAATCAAAAACTCTCTTGCTTAACTTTATCGATAAGCTAATCGATCAAACTTTTTTCAATCAATAGTCCAGCTCTTTCAATAACAAAAAGCTATGGTGAAATTCAAAAATCTTCTGAATATTTCTCTTTGAGCTTTTCTTAGCCTTACTGTTTATCTTAATCCTCTGTCTTAAGGCATTCAAAATCATAAGTGACCTTGAGCCTTTTTCTCTAAATGATCTTACTCAAGTCACTCTTCTTATTTATCGATCACTTGATTGATCATAAGTTAATCCATAACTTGATCGATAAATATAGTTATATGTTTTAAAATCTTTCATCTTAATTAATCGATAACATAATCGATAAACAAGTTATCAATCATGACTTCAATCAAGGATGTTCAGCTCATAGTTATTGGATCTGATGTTTGAATGATTCCCTTCTCATCTACCATATGAATATTATTATCATTTGATCAGTTATCTTCTTGAATCTCATTCTGAAGAAAAAACTCATTAGATTGAAGTATTGATATGGAATACAAAGCAAGCTCAACGGTTATTTAAGTAGCCTGTAACCTACCATGTCAAAAGCATTAATGGCGAATACCGTTACAATTGGAAAAACACACAACTGAACTCTCAACGGCTAGAAGCTCTTCTATCTAACGGTTATTAAACTTTTGCAACTATAAAAGGGGCGAAGAAGCATTGAATGTAGGATTGAATACCCAAGCTACCTTCTACAAAAACTCTTACTATTGCATTCAATACTTTGTTTTCTCCTTTACCGAGCTTCAGTGTTTCATGGTCATTTACTCTGTGAGAGAGACTAATACACCATCTTTAATCACTTTTTGAGTGTAACTCAAGAGTGTGGACTGTTGAGTGGGTTTGTAACCTTACAAGTAGTAAGGGGGAGTGATTAAGAAAATCAATTATTGTACTGAGGCACCAAGAGCTAGGTTAATCTTAGATCATAATGGAAATCTCAGAGGTGTTCTAAGAACTGCACGTAGGTCAAGTGGCTAAGACCAAACCAATATAAATTCAGTGTCTTTGATCTGATGTGAAATCTTTCTAATTCTAAGCTCTCTTTTTTTATTTCATTGTTTCAATTCGGTCAAAATTTTTATAACTCACCTAATTCACCCCACTCTTGGGTGAAACTGCAACTAACAATCCTACCAAATCCAGCTGTTTGACAGCAAAGCTAACAGTACTCCGCACCAAATATCAACGCCTAGTATTTGTCCCTCCTTATTGGCTACTATGTATAACAGTTAGACCTGATAGAGGAAATTAAGATAGACTGTGGCAGACTGATTCTCTTTCCTTTTGATATGTCTGCTCAGAAATATAACTCCTCATTCAGATCCTCTATTGAATTAAAATCTTTAGGCACTGATAATGATCTCTTCTTTTGAGTCAGTATTCCACTGGGGCCTGCTTCATCATCATTGTTCCTTGATCTAAGTACTAGCCGTGAACGTATGGTCAACTATGTACTTGGCACTGGCCATGTACCGGATCCTGTCTCATCCTCTTGTAACTCTATAATCTGATTAGAGTTTACTTTCAAATGTATATCTTCTATCTCACTAGGCAGCGGATAATACTCTAATGGAGGAGTAGGATCATTGGGATCTTCTACCCTAGGGTGATACCAATCTAGGTATAGATTCCCAAGCATCCTTTGATCAATAGTTTCCACGAAGAGATCACTCTCACAACATGCCATACTTCATAGTTTCTATTCTTTCCTCGTAATGCAGCAAACCAAACAAACAACTATAATACTAAGCACATAGTACAGTACAATGCTATACAGTACAACACTATGCAATATTATGCCAGCACAATAATCATTAGGCAATAGTTCAAAACCATTGTTCTGAACAACCTTAACACATAATTAAAGCATGCTACACATTGGCCAGAACCTTTGCTCTAATATCAAAAATTTTACACCTTAATTTACTACCCAATTTCATATCAAGTGGGAGCATTTGAAACCATATCCCAAGCCATTAAGTTGGAGAATTTTGAACTTTTAAATTTATTTTCTCAAGTTACTATTCATTATAACACTAAACTTCTTTAAATTTTGAAAAATCATAACTAATTCCAGAAAAATCAAAATGATATGGTTCTAAGTCCTACTTGAAACTTACAATAGGCTCTCTAAAAAAAAATACAATCATAGTATGAATGCAGCTCATGTGTGCCCAGTTTCAACGACAAGATGTACTATTCGTTTGGTAATTTTTGTCAGTTTTTCAAAATTTATGCCCAACTTTGGAATAGCATAATTTTTTGTACAAAACTCTAAATTTTACGAAATACCACTCATTTTAAAGTTAAAACTATGATCTATTAGATTGTTAACGTTTAGATCCAAACTCCATCATTTGCTCAAAATTTCATGTGATCAAACTTTGCCCTTAATTTGGTCAACTTTCATCCTTTTTATGCAAAACTTGCCAAACTAAACCATAATCATTCCTTATATAATTCAACCACATATCACAGCATTTAATAAGTAATTCTTCATAATTGACAACCCTTTAAGGTTATCCAACGCATAGCCATAAATATTACAAAACTTATACATAGGGTTCTATATAAATTCAATATAATTCCATAGCATATTTCCTTCATAGGAATACCATCTACTTGCCTTTGCCCATACCGCTTAAGGGTCCTATGGGTGTTGTTTAAACATAGAGAAGAATGAGATTTTATAGAAATCTCAGTAGAAAAGGAATTACAACAATAATATCAAACAAGCAAGATATATTACAAACAAGTTCATAAACACTTATTCACTTTTATACCATGCAAGTATCATTCCAATCCATTCAAAATCAACATGTTAATGCATATTGCCAAGGCATATAATGTAACCAACCAACATGTTATCCTCATCAAATATATTCAAATACAACATGGAATATATTCAAGAAATCATATTAGGTAATAACTAACTAAGCTAATATTAAAATTATAAATTCCATGCTACCTCTTTCCAATTCAAGATTTTTGGCCTCCTTGATCTCTCTGGATTCCTCCTTGTTCTCTTGCACAACGCCTATCAATCCATGTATAAATACATGCCATATTATCAACAATAACACATTAAATACTATTAGGCATCAAGATAACTCTATGACCCTCTTTTCTTTGACTTTTTGAATTTAATTTCCATCTTTGTTTTGACAAGTCCCAAGGGCTATTTCTGCACAATTTTTCATGTAGAATTCAAATATCAACTTGGTTTTATCAAAGTCAAACTCCTCCTTATCATAATGAGCTTGGCTAAATACGATGTAATTTATGGTTAGAATTTTCATTTTTAATTTCAATGCTTTCAAACACTTTTCTTTGACATATTTCCACACAAACACACCTTTTAAACTCATTAGAATCATCAAATTAAATTGAAACAACTTCTAAGCCCATGAACCAAGCTTGGCTAAATTGTCACATAATTAGGGAAAATGAAATTTCTTCAAAAAATCAATTCAAACATCAACCAAGAAAGCTATTCCAAGCTCTAAATCATGGTTTCTATCCTTCCCAAATCATTCCTCACCAATTCAAAATTTTGGACAGCATGATACCTTGGAATTTTGTCACCAAATTCTACTTGAAACAAGCTAGAAACATAGTCAAATGAAATCTTTAACATACCTTGATTAATCTTTGATTGTTGCTTGATAATTTTTGGCTAAAACTTGCATGTTCTTGGCTCTCCAAACTTAGTTTTTCTGCAGCAAAACCTTCCCCCTTTAAGGTCTAAGATGGGGTATTTATAGAGTGAATTTTGGTCCCCATCAGCCTCCAAGTGTCCTTTAAAAATTTAGGGAGAGAGGCCATATGTACACCTTAAAATGCTACAGAAATTTGGGAGTATACAAGTATCCCTTGTGTAATAATGTTTAGGATAAAATCATACGATATTTTGTATTATTTTGGCCCATAATGATGTGGACCACTTGGGTCACAAATTTACTATTCATTTTTGGCCTGAAATCATGCCCAATGGGCTAGAGAAAAAAGGAAGAAGTATCACCTTACCTCTCCAAACATTTTTCCACCCAATTTTGCCGCATCGGCTAAAATTCCTGTGTAGTTTCAATAATATTTTTGGACCTCCAAAAAATTTCTTCCCATCAAAAATCATATTTTAATATAGGAAGGTCCTGTTAATTTTTCTAGAATTTATCTCAACCCCTACCTATTTATTTTGAATGTTCTCTGAAATCAGGCTTTATCAATAAAATTTAATTAATAAATATTCTAAAATTAATCCTTTCACTTTCAAGACCTAAAAATAGTTTTATAAACTCAAATTTATCCTCAAATCATTTTCCCATATTGTTTCTGGAATTATTGAGTCCCCTACATATTCAAAGTTTCTGTATAATTTTTCACTGTTTTCCCGGAAAAACCTCTGTTTACAGAAATTTCTGTAATAATTTATTTTTATCCTATTTCCACCTGTAAGGCCTCAAATATGGTTCCAAATCCTATAATTTACCATTTCTACAATTTTTAGGAATTTTTTGGAATTATTCTCTAATTTTTTTCATTTTGCCCTTCCTAAACCAATAATTTCAAAAATATCAGTCCGAACAAGAGTCATATTTCAACTCAAAAGTTATTTCGTGAAATGTCTTTACTTTTACTCCTCATAGCTTGCATTCAGAAGCAAAATATTAGAACTTTTCATTAAGGTCCTTGGGTACTATTCATGCATAAATTCCAAATTACAGGTGCAACTTCAAAAATTCATAACTAATTATATAAAAATCATATGGGTTACTCCAAATTTCTAATCAAAGCTCTTTCAATCCTCTACTAGGAAAAAAATATGAAACTAGACTTATCCTCAACCAATTCATACGGTTGATTCATTGAACTTTATTGTTCATTTGTCAACTCTGGAACTTCCAGATTCTCTACCTTAACTTCTAAAATTTGTATCTCCCAATGTATATATCCAATTAAGTCAAACTACCCATAGTTTAAATATTGGAAAGTTTACTATAGGAGCACCGAATTTTGAGTTTTCCCATGGATTTACAGATGTTTTAAATGCATTATTACGGGGACCAATTAAGGAGTGTTGCTCCCATGAGGATGAATGTACAACTGCAATTTTTGGTGTTGAAGCTTTGAAGCAATCTGAAAATAATTGCACTACCTTAGAGCTCAAGAAACTAATACCCTCAGTAGTTTAACCTCCTGAATTGGAGCTTAAACCCCTGCCATCAACACTGAAATATGCATTTTTAGTTGAAAATGAAAGACTACCGGTGATAATTTCTAACTCTTTGACTGATCTTGAAGAGTCTCAGTTACTTACTGTTTTGAAGAGGTATAAAAGTGCAATTGGGTGGTCTCTAGCATATATTCCTGGTATTAATGCTTCAATTTGCACTCATAGAATCTTGTTAAATGAAAATGCAAAGCCCATAAGGCAACCTCAAAGAAGACTTAACCCACTCATACTTGATGTTGTTAAAAACGAAGTAATAAAGCTGCTTAGTGCTGGTATTATATACCCTATTTCAAATAGTGAATGAGTAAGTCCAATTCAGGTTGTTCCTAAGAAAAGTGGGATAAATGTGGTTAGAAATGAGAAAAATAAATTAATCCCCACTAGAATACAGAATTCTTGGCGTGTTTGCATTGATTATAGGAAGCTTAATGATTCTACAAGAAAATATCATTTTCCCCTACCCTTTATAGATCAAATGCTTGAAAGATTAGCTTGTAAATCTCAGTATTGTTTCCTTGATGGTTTTAGTGGCTATTTTCAGGTTCTCATTGCACCTCAAGATCAAGAGAAGACTACATTCACTTGTCCCTTTGGCACATTTGCATATAGAAGAATGCCATTTGGACTTTACAATGCACCGGGCACATTCCAAAGGTGTATGCTATCCATCTTTAGTGATTTGCTAGAGAATGGGATTGAGGTGTTTATGGATGACTTTACCATCTATGGAAATAATTTTGATGAATGCTTAGTGAACTTGGAAAAAGCTCTATCTAAATGTGTTGAAAAGGACCTTATCCTGAATTTTGAAAAATGTCACTTTATGGTTCAGTAAGGAATAGTTCTAGGTCACCTAATTTCTGAAAAGGGAATAGAGGTAGACAAGGCAAAAGTTGAAGTAATTTCATCTTTACCCTACCCAACAAATCTTAAGGAGCTTAGATCTTTCCTAGGCCATGCTGGATTTTATAGAAGGTTCATAAAAGATTTTAGTAAAGTGACTTTTCCAATATCCAAATTACTGCAAAAAGATGCTTCCTTTGATTTCACTGATGAGTGTAAAATGTCTTTTGATGAGATTAAATCCAGATTGACTTCTCCACCTATTTTGACTTGCCCTAATTGGAATTTACCATTTGAATTGTGTTGTGATGCCTCTAACAATGCAGTGGGTGCAGTTTTGGGACAAAAAGATGGTAAGGCTTTCAAAGTTATTGCTTATGCTTCAAAGACACTAGATAAGGCTCAAACTAATTATACAACTACTGAAAAGGAGCTCTTTTCTATTGTTTTTGCATTAGACAAGTTCAGACCTTACCTAATTAACTCTAAAGTTACTGTTTTCACTGATCATTCTGCTGTTAAGTATCTTTTCAGCAAGCCACAATCCAAACTGAGGCTCTTAAGGTGGATGTTGTTGATCCAAGAATTTGATATTGATATCAAAGACAAGCCTGGAGCAGAAAATATGGTGGCTGACCATCTAAATCGCTTACCAGAACCTACAAGGGGAGTGATTGATTCAAATTTTGTTTGCGACGAGTTTAAGGATTGTTCTGTTTATGCATTGTCTCTCATGGAACCTTGGTATTGTCACATTGTCAACTTTTTAGTTGCTGGTCTAATTCCTTCTTCATTGTCTCATTTTCATATGCAAAAGATTAAGAGTGAGTCTAAACACTATATTTGGGACCCTCCAATCCTTTGGAAGGTATGCAGCTACCAAATCATTCGAAGATGTGTGCCGAATGAAGAATTTCAAGACATCCTGCATGCTTGCCACTCTCAAACTTGTGGAGGTCATTTTAGTGCTAACAAGACTGCAAGAAAAATATTAGAAGCTGGTTTGTATTGGCCATCACTCTTTAAAGACTCTTATGAATATTGCAAGAATTGTGATATTTGCCAAAGATTTGGTAGCCTAACTAAGAAACATAAATTACCTCAACACCCAATGCTTTTCTGTGAGGTGTTTGAAGTATGGGGTATTGATTTCATGGGCCCCTTTCTTCCTTCTATGGGTTTTACATACATCCTTCTTGCAGTTGATTACCTTTCACGATGGGTAGAGGCCATAGCAACCAAAAAGAATGATGCTGCCACTGTTTCAAAATTTCTGAAAAATAACATCTTTTCTAGATTTGGCATTCCTAGAGCAGTAGTTAGTGATAATGGCACCCATTTCTGTAATAAATTGCTACAAGAGTTATTCACTAAGTATGGTGTGACACATAAGACATCCACACCTTATCATCCCCAAAGTAATGGGCAAGCTGAAAATGCAAATAGAGAAATCAAGAAGGTGTTGGAAAGAATAGTTAAACCATCTAGGAAGGATTGGAGTGCCAGATTAGATGATGCTTTGTGGGCATATAGAACTACATTTAAAACCCCCATAGGCATGTCTCCTTATAGGTTGGTTTATGGTAAGATGTGTCACCTACCGGTTGAGATTGAACATAAGTCTCTTTGGGCTGTAAAAGCATGTAACCTTGATTTTGATTCTACTGGCATGGAAAGATTATTGCAATTGCAAGAACTTGAAGAATTGAGACTTGAAGCATATGAGAATTCCAGGTTTTACAAGAAAAAGACGAAAATGATTCATGACAAGCAAATCCTAAGGAAGACTTTCAAGGTTGGAGATAAAGTGTTGCTGTACCAGGCACGATTCACATTTAAACCTGGAAAGTTGAGCACCAGATGGGAAGGACCATACTTGGTCACTAAAGTGCACAAGTTTGGCATGATAGAGTTGTTAGATGAGATGAGCGGTAAGACTTTCAAGGTCAATGGCCACCTCCTCAAAATTTACAAGGAGAATTTTGATCCACCATAATCTCAGGTTGTCCCCTTCCTTACCTCCCATACTTTAGTCTGTGTTTATTCGATTATTATCATTCTTGAACTCCATTTTTGAACAAGGGTAGGGGGCGGGCATAACTAGTAGCAAGTGTAGGATTGTTTTTAGTTTATTTTGAAATGTTCTGTTGTTTCTTTCCATTCCTTCCTTTACCATTTCTCCTTGCTATCTTTTGTTCAAATTTACACTGAGGGTAATGCAAGGATCAAGTGTGGGGGAGTGAATGTTGTGTTTTTGTGTGTTGTGTGTCTTCTGTAAAACCTTAGTTTTTCAGCAACTTTTTAAAGGTTTAAGCCTGCTTCAGGAATTCTAATGTTACATTTGTGATTGACTTTGAATTGGAAATTAATATCTTAAAGTGAAATTCTCTAATGCATAGAGATTAAGCATGATGGGTTCTTTAGCTGAAGTGAATGAATATGAAAGACAAAGCCTAGTTAGAAGGATCCTTTGAGCTCTTATATTCATTTCTGTTGTGTGCATTCACTTATTTCTTATGCTCTCTAGAACTTGTCTTAGTTCTTAATCAAGACCACATGCAACATTAGTACTCTTGAACATGATTGAGGCATTCATTCAAAGTAGCTACTTAGACCAAATGGCTAAACCCTACATGATTTATCCCTTGTTACCCATTTGAGCCTTTTAGCTGAATTTTTCCATTCATTTCACTCTCATTTATAAAACTTCTTTCCCACAAGGATGCATATTTTATTTCATTCATTCTTTTTAGAATTCACTAGCATTTTGATGGATTCAATTATGGATTGATATGAGGAGATGCATACTTGAGCTGGGGTGAAAAAAAACTGAAAAAGAAAAAGAAAAGAAGAAACATGCGAAATGTAAAAAGAAAAAAACAGAAAAAGAAAGAGAATAGAAAAGTTGAAAAGAAATGAAAAAACAAGAAAGGAAAAGAAAGTGGGAATAAAAGCACCTTTACAGCTTAAGAATTCAAGATCAAGAAATCAAACCTTAAATTGAACATTACTAATGCTATTGAATTCTACACGTTGATTAACATATTATCTCCATCCTCATATGCATTCTTGTGCATTTCTTCCCCACCCTTACATTACAAGCCACAAAAGTCCTCTTGATTCTTGAGTACTTATGTATTTAAGTGGTGGAAAGGTAGAGCTATTACAAGCATATGGTAGAGCATTTGAATAAGTGAATTGAGTGAAAGAACCTTTAATACTTGTGAGTTGAGTGATACACTAATTCCCTTGTGTGGTCTTCTATATCTTATTCACCTAGATTAAATTACATATCATTGCTTGATTTCTTTGCATTAGAATGTTCCATGGATGGATGTTGGTTGAAGAATCATTGTTGGCTGTAGTTGTAACCTGAACTTTCGAGCTTGCTTATTCCTTATCTCTCATCCTTCTCTTTCACATTATGTTTAGAACTGATTTCCCCAGGAGTGCAAAAGCCAAGTGTGGGGGAGTTGATAAGTCTCATTATTTGCATATATTTCTAGCCCTAAACTCATGCCTTTGCCATTTATATTTGCATACTTTGGGTATAATTAGCTTTCATTGTGCATAAGAGTTGGTGAAAGGAATTATGAGGTTTTGCAGGTGTTTTTGCATGTTTTTATATGATTTTATATGTGTGTACTTTTGATCCCTGTCTTGGTGTGAATTTCAGGGAGTTTCACTAGCATTTTTCGCCATTCTGTCTAAGGCGCCGTGGCGGATGGACGGATGCGCCACGGCAGACCGAAATTTTCATGAAGCTCAAGATCACTAATCAAAACAACACTGTACAGGCCAGGCACCGCGGCGGGTGACGGAAAATTCCAAATTTAAATACAAGAGTCGCACGCTACAACCGGGGGACCTAAGATTCAGGTCTTCATTCTCTCCAAACACCGATTTTCTTGTTTTCTCCGCCTTCTCTCAATTCTCTCTTCCAATTTCATCCAAATCCATCATTTTCCACCGATCATCTATGAATCTTTCATCAATTCTTGCTGTTTCTACTCCAATTCAAAGTATGAGTAGCTGAATTTCCAAGTTCTCCTAGCAATGAAGCTGACCTGAGTTCATAGGGCTGAACAGGGAGTCATTTCAGATCTATTTTTCACTTTCTATTCTAAGATTCATTTGTTTTAGTTGAACATTTGTGATTAGAATGAAGGTTGAGTGATTAGATTTATGTTTCTTGGAATTTAGATCTGATTGAACATTCAGATGTGAGTTGTGTCCTTGATTCAGTTGAATAGAGGATTCTATGTTGATTTGTAGATCTAATTCGTTTTTACTTGGACTATTGTTCTGTAATTCTGAATTTTGATTGAATGAATTGATGATTCACAGTTGTGATCATCCTTAGAGAATTGCAACTTGCTTCTCAAGTGTTCTTGTCAATTGATTTTCCTTCTCTACAGAACAAGACAATGAATCTAGTAAGATAGTTGTTTTTTATCTGTGTTTAGAGAGATTTGAGCAGTAGCTGAATCTAACTTTAAGAAACTCCAAATTATAAGATTGAACAAGGAAGGTTGGGTAAATTGCTAGGGGAACTACTATCTCTTATCTGAATCTCTTTTGCATTTTACCTTTCATTGGATTTGTATTTGTTTCTTGTTTCAATTTCTCTTTTCTGAAACTCAAGCTTTCATCTTGGTAATTTGATAATTGAAGTGAATTGTTAGGAATTGAATCACAACTTAAGGCTCCTTGAGAAGAATGACCTAGGTATTGCCTCACTTGCTGCATTTCCCTAGTAAAATTTTGATCACCTAGTGACAAGGTTTATCAGTAATTAATTTCAGAAAAATTCAAACTGAGTGGTTCCAAGTCCTCCTAAAATCTCCTTAAGTTATCTTTAAAATAAAAATAGTTTGAGAAACAATTTGGCATGAAACAGTGTCAAAATTATATGAAACTTTCTACTATTCCAATGGTCAAAAACCATTTCCATATTTTAAACCATAATTTTGAAAAATCACCATAAATCGTACACATATCCAAAATAAGTGTTCTACCTATAGATTTAAAGCTTAGGGAGTATAATTTAATCATACCAAATTCTAAAGTTAGATATGAATAGGAACTTGATCAAAATTGGTGCTAGAATCATCACATACCTTGATCTTAAAGCTTAAATTTTGTTCCTTTTTCTTGGTCTTCATCCCCATGTTTTTCTTTTCATTTTTCTCTCTAATTTTCTACAGAATTTTTCCTCTATAAATGTTTGCCAAAATGCTCTTCCAAGTGGGGTATTTATAACTAAATTATGACAAGGGTTGCCAACTTTGCCCTTGATAAAATGTGACAATTCCTAAGGCCACTTATCCAAGCTTCAAGTCTTCCTCCACAAGAACTTGCCAAGTGTCCTCATAACATCATACCCTTGACATCATCAAGCTTCTTTCTTGTCTCACCTTGCCATGTGGCGAAATCTCATGGAAGGAAAGGAGAAGATTAGATTTTAACCATTGTATCAAACTTGAACTCCAAGTTTCTTCCTAATTTACTTAGCTCACATTTGTTTAACTTTCTTAATGGTCTTCTAGAGCTCAAAACTTTTTTTTATCTACTCCATAAACTTCCTTTAATTATAGGATAATTCTACAAATTTGTTTGGGCCATAACTCTTCCTTTAACTATTTCTTTTTTAATTCCTATAAAATGCCTCTCAAGGACACAACTGGACTTTATATTTTATTAAAACCACTCTGCTAGCCTTCTAGGGATAAAACTAATTTTATAAACTTCGTTAACCTCTTAACTATTTGTTTCCTATTTTTACGTATATTTTTCACGCCTCTCATGGCTCAAATAATTACATTTACATAATTACCTCAAATTGAGCCACTATACTAAAAATTCCACTAAAGCTACTGTAGGGGTATTTTCATTATTTTTCTTTATCAAAAAGGCCTCTATACACCATTTCCCATTTTTTAGAATTTTTCTAGAATTTTCTATTTACTTTCCATAATTACCCCTATGGCCTATAACTTTCTAAAATTACGGTTTTACCCCTGCTTGGGCTAAACTTCATGAATCATCACTTTGAGGCTTGCATCTTAATCTTAGACCTATATCTAACATATTTTCCCTTTCTAAGCCTTTAAGACTCTTCTAGAGTGCCTAACTTTATTTACACTTTTGCCTCCAAAAACTTTCTCACTTTACAGTGAAGTCCTTATTCCTGCTTTAGCTTCCTTTCACATCTTTGGAACTTCTACTCAAAAGGACTTAATAGCCTACCTTCTTTAGGCTACTTTTTGGGCTTTTAGGCCTAAAAATTGGGATGTGACATTTTGCCTCTGAGTCTACTTTACCATTTGACCCTCTGTCTAATTTATTATTCACATCCCTAGGGTTAAAATTGGTAAGATATGACAATGAAACTCTCTAAGTGTGCAATTAATAGTTGAGTGATTTAGCTCCCTAATACTGCTATTATCGTTATTAGGATTCCTAGCGATATGGTATTGCATATTCTCAGCTTCTAGCTCATCTTGATGTTGCCTATTAGTGGGTCTTTATAAAGGTCTATGGCCTACATCATTTGGATTATTATTGACTTTATTTAGATCATTATTTTGACCTTCATTAAGAGCTTAATTCTCCTACCCTTCCATTACAAAATGATTATCACATAATTCACCCAAATCAGATTCAAAATCAAGTGCAAGTTCAATTGATCCACTAATACTAGATAAAGAAGATGAGTGAGGGTGTATGCTTATGCTTGTGTCTAAATTTTTATTCCTTTTCAAGAGCCTAAACATTTTATTTATCTCCCTATCTAATGGATAAAATGTTTTATCCCTGATCATGCACCAAAACTAACTAAAAGAATTGAAATCAAACAGCAAAATATGAATCAGATCCAGGCGCCACGGCCTTTAACATGAGACACGGCAGCCTCTGTGACCAAGAGTAACGAAGGACAAAACAAGACTAGGCACTGTGGCAGATTTTGCAAGGCACTGTAGCGCTTTACACCAAGACCAAAATAATCAAAGCATTCCTGCAATTTTTGAAGGTCACTGTGGCGAATGTGCAAATGCGCCGTGGCGGACATGACAGAACAACCAAAACCAGTACTGAATTACAATTTAGCTACACTGAAACCTAAAAGTACTCAAAAGCAATGGTTATAAAGCAATCGGAACAAACTTTGGAGCAAGAATGCTTACAAATTGAAGCAATTAGTGAGTCATACAATCAAACAAAAGTGTGATTAGCTAACAAATCGATGAATCAAACTTTCCAAAACAATGCAATTATGCAGCAACCAATGACAACCAAAAAATTTGTTTAAAATGCTAGCTAAACACTTGTTCAACGGCAATACCTAAAGTATAACAAATTGCCCTACTTCCAAGGACTTAAGCTCACAAAAAACCGAGCCTATGACAATTGTGAATTAATAAGCAATGCTGACAGAACATAAATGTCAGCAAAGAGGATCTATGATAGACCAAGCTAAATCAAATATAAACTATCTAATTCTATCCTAAATGCAACTAAACTACTCACTAATACAAAGAGACAAAGCTCCCTGGCAACAACACCAAAAATTTGATCTTATGTCACTTAAAACCAAATTTAATACTCTAAGGAATGCAGAAATGTGGCTTCTAATTAGAGGTCAGTCTCAATTTAAGATAGAATTTAGGTGGATATTCTAGCATTTGGGATGAAATCATTTTTATGAACTATTTCTGGAACTTTTAGAGAGATTAGAGGGGTTGGGACAGAGGATGATTATGATCTAAAATCAATGAGATAGATGATTCCTAGGAGATAAAACTTTGCCTTCACTACCTTTCTTGCATTAATTAGATTTTAAGAGCTTTAATTAAATTGATTTCTACAGAGATGAGATTGATTAAATGGAGATTCAGCCACTTCCAAAAGAAACATCAACCAATATTTCTGAAAAATTCAATCACAATGTGTGAATCTATAACTAAACCTAGCTAAAGAATCACACATCATTGGTCTAAATTAAGAAGATAACCTCTAAATGCAAGTAACCAGATCACAACTCTACAAAAATAGGCAAAAGAGGAGTCTGAATTCAGAAATGGAGATTGACAACACAATCAAAATTTTACTGGATCAAAACACATAAAAGCTCTAAAATCCCCCTATTAAGGTCATGGCTCAGGCTCTGTTATAGCTCCTAGAGATTCTTGAAGCTTAGCTGGACATGGAGGATAGCAGCTTCACACTGAAACTTGCAGAACTCATAGCAGCACAGAAGTTTTGATGCAAACGATGATTCTGGACCGGTCAAAAATAGGAACTGAATGAAGATGAAGACAGATGATGATAAAGATGCGATCTGAACTAATTCCCCTCCCAACTGAACTCTCTCTCTCCTCTCTTGTGTAATTAATGCCCCTTTTAACTAAATTCCAATCAGGATCCGCGTCTCCCACAATTGGACTCCAAGATCTGATTTCTGTCCTTGCTCCACCTGTTGTCCTTGCCTTCCTCTGGTTCAAAATTTCCATATTCCCAAGACTGTGCATTTTGAGGTAAGTGAGGTGGAATTTCAGTATTTGCATTTTGGTCCTTCTACCCATTTTTGCAACCAAGTCCCCATATGTTTGTTTCTTAATTTGTGGACCTAAATTTATATAAAATCACAAACACTCTTTCCAAACAATTATTAGTATTTTCTCACTATTAATTCTAGAATTAACCATATAACTCCATAAAAATCATGTTAGAATTAATGAAATATAAAGAAATATCATAGCCGGACTAATATTCTTAAATATCAGTTGAAGAAAGATATAATTAGGAAGTCAAGTTAAGAATTATCAAAAATTCTCATAAAATTATGAAAAATAGAAATGAGGGTCAAGGATCAATATTTACAAGAATTTTTAGTTACCCAAGTAATAGTAAACAAAATTAATTACAGAAAATATTTAAAGGCCTCAATACTTCTGGTAAAAATATGAAAAAATGCCTTGGAGGATTATAATAATTTATAAAATTATTCCTGACTTCAATTAATGAGGAGGTTAGCTTTAATAATATTTAAAGCAGAATTATCGTCGATCAAGTGCCAATTTGGAGAAAAATAGAATTTAGAGAATTCCTTAGAGAATTAAATTCTGAGAAAAATCATGGGATTTCCCTACACTAAGAGAAGGTTAACGATGCATTGAGATAAATTTTCTAAGATTGTAAAATAGACAGGATACAAAAAAAATTCATCCGGTACTGCATCGGTACTCAGTATAATGTAAGATAACCAGGGAAGTGAAAAATTTTGCAAAAATTCTCAGCCCATTAGGCCCAAGAATCATGCCTAATTAGGCCCAAAAAGGGGAAAATATTTAATTAGAAATGAAAAGAAAACAAAGTTTCTAGAAGGTAATTAATAAAAGTTAATCTTAGATTAAGGAAAGTTAACCAAGGTTAAAATGTGATAATCTTAGCATGACATAAGCAAAGTGACATCATCTTAATAACATCACATGGACAAGTGACAAGATCACAAGGTTCCTAACTTAGGATTTATCCATATGTGATGTAATAAAAATGAATAGCTAAGATCTTTCCACCTACCCCTTGTAATTTCTTCTAACTTCAAGGGCTAAGAGCTAAAGCAAAGCTCTATAAATATCCCCTCCCACCATCACATTTTTTGCCAAGAAGAGAAAGCAAGGGGGGACTTTGTTGCTCTTGAGTTTAGAGAGAGAAAATACTAATTCTAGAGAGAGAAAGTCCACCCAAGTTCAAGGAATCACTAAGGTAAGCTCCTAAGCCTTTTGTGATTTATAATGGACTATTTTTATGGCATTTTATGTTGATTTGGATGGCCATTTTCTAAGGAAAAATGCTACCAAAATGTTTAGGAAATTAGAAGAATTTAGCTAAGGATTTGAAACATTAATTAAACACATAAAAAGGGTAGAAGATTATTGGTTTTGATTGAGTTTTGGAAAGGAAATCCAAACTTACACCTAAATAAGTGTTTTGACCAAAGAAAGAAATTGGGGGTTAGGATTAGATTCAATTCAAT
The DNA here is from genome assembly GCF_004799145.2 of Neltuma alba. NCBI lineage: Eukaryota > Viridiplantae > Streptophyta > Magnoliopsida > Fabales > Fabaceae > Neltuma > Neltuma alba. The sequence continues at coordinate 975,848 of NW_021635235.1, forward strand.
TTGATGCTTCTAAAGTATTTAAATGATGAAATGGTGTAGCGAAATACCAAAAAAGGAAGCTTGGAAGCATTAATTGAAAACGAAAATTTTGGAAAAAAAATTTCCCTATGTTTCGGCCAAGTCAAGTTCTATAGGGAGGAATTGGATTTTTATAAATATAAGTGGATAGTTAAATCCTACGTGAAAAATTATGTAGGATTGGCCCAAGAGATTTAAAGAATCAAAGTTATAAGTAATAACCCAAAACTCAGAAAAAAGGATTAAGGGTTATTTATATAATGCATTGGATGAAATAATAATTTGTGATACCCTATTGTGCCATCAATAGGCCTAGCATCAAAAGAGAAGAAGAATTTCTTAAAGAGTGAAGAGCTTGAGGAAAAGGAAAAGCTTGAAAGAGGTAGCTAGCATTTACTATCTAAATGTTACATTGCATTGTACTTATTGCTATATGTTGTGCTATATTGTTATGCCATGATGTGGATGAGATGATGATATTATATGATGTATAAATCCATGCATGCAATGTTTTGGCTTGTGCAATGTTGAGTGCTATGAATGAGAAGTGTGTTATTCTCTTTCCATGGCATGTGCATGAAATGAAAGTATGTTATAGCTAGTTAATATGGCATGTAATACCTTGCTTGTGTGACGTTATGAACGTGATGCTATGCTATTAAGATTTCTATAAATCTTACCCCCTATGTTCAACAAAAACCTAGGGCCTTCGTCATCAAAAAGAAAGGGCAAGGAGGTGGACATTATGAATGTGATGCTATGCTACTAAGATTCCTATAAATCTTACCCCCTCCCCAATGTCCAACAAAAACCTAGGGCCTTCATCATCAAAAGGAAAGGGTAAGGAGGTAGCCACTACATGAGGAAGTAATGAAACTTTATGGTTTTGAACCTTTCAATCATTTATGTGGATAAATATAAATTAATATTTTGTGGATGACTTTATGTGACTACTTTATGCAATCACATGCTAAAGCATGCTGTTAAAATTGATTATGTGGTTGATTAATTGATATGCCAAGCTAGAAGATTAATTATGGAAAGGAAAGGTAGTTAGGGGTTAAAAGTCAACCTTTTGGGATGGAACTTAACCGAGGTGAATCTGAGCTATCAAGTGAGATAAATCACAAAACTTTCCATATCAATAGATCTTATTTTTCTCTTAAAAATGAGAGCTAATACGCCTCAAATAGATATTTGCGCAAGAAGTTATGTCTATCCAAAATTAAGCAAAAATACTAGAAAATTTGAAAAATGACCAAATGAACAGTATTTTTTTGAAAATAGAACTGGACTCGAATTTGAAGATAATTCAGCCAATGACTATTTTTTCTCAAAAGATAATCCAAAGAGCTTCCAATAGAACTTGGAATCACTCAATTTTGATTTTTTCAAAATTAGTTATAATTTTTCAAAGTTTGGCCAAATTATGAGTTGTTGTGAATACTAACCTGTGAATAAAATTTTTCAAAGTCAAAATTTTTCAAATTTTTAGCCATCAAATATGATTCCATTACCGCTAATTTGTTAGCTATTTGGTATAAATTTAAGGTGTTACAGGGACAAATCAAGTTAGAAATATTACTTTGATGCTTAGAAACTCAAAAACACTCTAGATGTTGAAAATATCAATCGCAACTCTTATACAAGTTTAGAGCCGTTCACCACGGCCAACGACATAGCAATAGTGACTCAATTTTAAAAATTTGTAATTAATTCCTCACACCTTCAAAAATTATAAATGAGAACTGTTTAAAGAGCTTGAGATGTATAGTTGCCAATGCAAAAAGAATCATTCAAAAATGTTATCATTTGTGCCCTCAAATGATTATTTACCAAAACTGCTTAAAATTTTATACGTAGTATGGTAGCTTAACTTCAAAAATTCAAAATTAATTCTTTGCCTTTTAAAAATGAATTTATTGGAAAGCTTAAAGTATATAGAGAGATATGGCCTCGAATCATCATTCTTAATGTTTCTAACCTTAAATCTCCAAATTAAAATACTTCAGTAATCATTTTATCAAAACAATCATCACTTAATCCATACTAAATCTTGGAATTAAAATCTAGGATTTTACAAAAACTATATTAAAAATTATTTTCATTTAAGAGAGCATTAAAAATAAATAACTAAGAACTTGTTGAGAAGCACAAGGAATATGCAAAAAGAAGTATAAGGACAACAAAAGCATAAGGGCAAAAATGTCTTTTGATTCCAAAAAGCTGCTTTTGCATAAACTATAAGCATGTTTCAGGTGCCTTTACAAGGGGTGTTTGAACTAACAGTGGCAAGGATAGCTTTTGTTTCATATGACTTTTACAAAAATAGTTAGAGTGAAAAGCAATTAGTGCAATGTGATTTATTTTTGGATTGATACTTATAAAAAAAAGTCAGTTTAACAAGTTAAAACCTGTTTGTATGATTAATAAGAAAGTAAGTTAAAATGTAAAATGACTGAAAAGAATATAACTTTATTGAATAGTATATATTTATATTATATGTTTATAACATAATAATTGTTAGAGAATAATTAAAATAAAAATTACAAAAGTAAGAATAATTATGATTGAAAATCATATGTACTTAAATTTTAGGGAAAACTAGGCAAAAGTCCTCCTATTGAAAATATAATTGGTGAGAAGGATCTAGATCAAAATACAAGTACCCTACATATATAAAATTTGCACTTGGCATATAAAATTTATTATTTACTTCTTACCAATTAAATTTTTAACAGCAACTTTTCTCAATTTTTCCTAAATTTTGTAAATATGATAGTAAATAATAAAGAATAATAGATTTATTTTTTTAAAAAATAATTTTATCATTCAACAAAAAAAAACTGTTTCATTAATATTAAAACAAACTCAAGGGGTTGGGGAAAAAAGAACTCAAGGGATCAATGACGGGTTAAAAGCATTCTCTCCCCGGCAAAAAGTTAAAAGTATTCTCGAACTCATATCATGTGAATCCCACTTTTCTGGTTGACGCGCAGTGCAAAAGACAAAAGCCACAAATGACATGTTAAATTTTCTTCTTTTTTTTTGGATTACTCCATCCTGTATCCCAGGAAATAGGCATCTTTCAGCCGTGACAACGTCCCCAGACTAATCCGGATTCGGGGCTTGTAAGGATCCATACGGACGGCGCCCCCTTGCCCTTTGGAGTGCTGCGTTCCCACGTCTCGAACCCAAGATCCGTGATTAAGCTAGGACGACCCCAGCCAGTCGACCTAACCCCGCGGGGTTAAATGACATGTTAACTTTGAAGCTACTTTAGAGCATAAGCCCATTTACTCCCAGCGTCTATCCAAACATGGATGTTAACTTTGAAGTTACTTTTTCTAACTTTTTGCGGTGGAAAAGTTAGTTTGGCAGTCACTACGGGTGTGTTTGGGATAGCGGTGGCAGAAGTAAATTTTTTTCAATCTAACTTTTACAGAAGTCAGATTGAGTAAAAGTCAGATAGTATAATGTGATTTATGTTTGGATTGACTTTGTAAAAAAGTCAGTTTGAGAAGCTAAAACTTGTTTGGATGATTAATAAAAAAGTAAGTTTAGATATAAAATGACTGAAAAAAATATTCCTTATTTGACATTTGCAAAAATTTAGTTTTTTTTTGTCATTGTCCCTAAATCATAATACAAATATTCTATATCTATAATATTTATACTTACTATATAAAAATTTATCAATTACTTCTTACTAATTATATTTATCATCAAAATAAAAATTAAATAAGGTCTTATATTAAGGATCGAAAATAGTATTAAGAACCACCTCAAGTGGTTAGGTTAAAAAAAGAAAAACACACATCATGCATAAAGTATTCTCTCTCCTCCCTTACTCATGGATCCCACCTATCCAAACTTACCGTGGAGAAGTCAGAAGCAATGAATTTGAGCTTTTGGAAAAAAGCTCTTTTCAGCCATAAGCCCATTTACTTCTACCGCCATTCCAAACATGACATTTAGACAAAAAGTTACTTTTTTCATCAATTGCCGGTGGAGAAGTCAGTTTAGAGGGTCTCCGTGATGCCAAACACACTTACCATGATTCCAAACACACCAGTAATCATGCTTGTGGACTCAAAAAACAGCTTAAAAGCACTTGAAATGTGATGCCAAACGGAGCCGAATAGGTGAAGAATATGGCATATGGGTTGGGAAACATATTCAGGTACACCTTATTTTAAGACGTATTCTGAATAGTTAAGATTGAATAGTCATGTTCTTCGCCTATAACAAATCCTCCCTCCCATTTATAATATAAAAGTTGGTTAACTTTTCTTATATACTAAGAAATAAAAGTTTAGTCATTAAATTTGTCCTATAATGATTAAGTTTTTCTATTTTATCCCTAAAAAATAATAAAATTGTATTTAATGTTGTACTTTTATTATCTCTTGTCTCTCTCCTCTCTCTTCTATATTTAATAGGGGCGTAAGTGAAAAAATCACATTAATTATCACAACAACGTCTTATATTATGATCCAGAGAAAGTAAAAATTCCATTGGTGAGGATGTTGTTTTCTTTATCATCATGTGGTGGGAATAATATTAATACTTTCCAGCCTCTTAGATGCTTTTTTTTTTGTGCCAATTCTCATTAGCATAAAATTCCTTGACTTATGACTTGGTATTATGTGGATCTCTTCAAACATCATTTAATTGCTACTCATTTATTTGTTTACATGAAAATTCTCCAATAAAAAATCCAAGTAATAAAATAATATAGGTTGAAAAATTTTGTTAGATAAAGCATTTTCCAGCAGAGGTAAAACCTTTTTGTATCTTTCGTAGACCAAAAGGATGTTGTTTTTGGCAAACAAATAGGGCTTAAGCCCAAAACAAAACAAGGAAAGCAATAAACAAGAGGAGACGGGGCAACCAAAGCCCAAATATCGCATTATCACATCCCCATGCAAGTGGCTCAAATGGGCTCTAGTGGAGACTGGAGACCAATGGAGCAGCAAGGCAAAAGATTCTTAAGAAAGCTTTCTTTTTCTTTTTTTTCCCGTCTCGACGAGAACATTGAGAAGACAGATACAGAACCATATACTCTGAGGAGGGCACACTCACATTGGCCTTCATCAACACCTAAAACATCATGATAGCCTCAAGTTAGAGACTTTTTTCCCCCAAAAATAAGTATCATCTTATTAGAAGTAATGATGTTCAAGACATTGTCGAGTATTCAATGTGGGCATTTCTTTTAGTTGAAATTTAAATCTTGATTCGCTACACTATGAGAAACAAGTCTCTTCTATTAGACTCAACTCTTATAATATAAAGGCTTCTTCTTCTTTTTTCAGTTACAAGAGAAGGTGATCACCGAGAAAATAAAAGCAAGTCAACTACTCACCACAAGCTGATGGGAGTTGTTCGGATATAGATGATCCATTCAGCTGCAATGGAGCAATGATTTTTAGTAGACTCATCCGAAATACAAATGGTAATTTGATCAAAGGTTTCACCCAAAAAAAAAACTGACCTTTTTTCAGCCACAAACTTGGATTATGACCTGAGTACTGCAGCTGAATTATTGGCTATCCTTAAAGGCATCAGGTTCTGCTCATGAGAAGTGTTGGGCCATATCTGATTAAGCTCACAAGGCTTGGGGTCCAGTTATATGTGGTATACCCAATTATATTATAACATTGGATTAATCATTCATAACGTAATAAACTAATATTTCAATCCTCATTAGATAGTTGTTCACATTTAATATTCCATAATACCTCAAATATAATTACTTCTATATATCTATACTTAGCAATATACTACCTCCGGTCTTTAATATAAGACCCCGTTTGACTTTTTGTTTGGTCTTAGTTATAAGACCCCAATCCATTTTGTCTCTCATATTTATACATTTTTTTTCAAAATAGTCCTTCTAATAATGATAGTTCTAACCAATACAATTAATTAGCAAGGATATTTTAGGAATGACAACACTTATTAATTACAAATAACTAACTTAACTTGCTTCCTTAATCTCCTCAAATAAGTCAACTGGGTCTTATAATTAGGACCGGAGGTAGTATATATATATATATATATATATATTGTGCAATGCATAGGCGTAAGGGAACAATTATCCATTACGAGAAGAAATATAGGAAATGTGGGAGCGGTTGTTTGGCAAGCTTTGTGACTCACTCTGCACAAAAAAGTATACTTTCTTCTCCTTCATTATAGTTAGTGCGATTTTAAACAACCATCCCCTGAAGCGTAGGAATTTATTTCCTTATGATTCGATTTAATCATTCTTTTTTCAGTGTTTGTCATAGGCTGATGGCCTTATGATTTCGGATGAAAAATTCAAAAAAAAAAAAAAAAGAATTGTTACCCTTGTCATTTTTTTATTATTGAATTAAATTAAATTAAATGGCAAACACTAACACGCTGAAATTATAAATAATGATTGAACCGAGTACCTCCCATTTACAAGACAATTGATTACCCTTGTCATCTTTATTCTCCACCCTTGCATCTTCAAGATACTGTACCATTTAATCCTCACCATTAAATCCTTAACGTCACCTCCCACAAGTTTTTTTCCGTTTGGACCAAATGTCCCCACGGCCTTTAATTACCTGCAAGCATACACGAAAGCAAGACAAAATCATTAGTTACGGGCATAGAAACTCTAATAACAGCCGCATTTAGAAATAAAATTCTAGAACTGTACAATTAAATTTTTATTGACTTGAAAACTTAGAAATATATATAATTCAGCTCAATTAACATCAAATTGAGATTAAAAAGTCAAAAAATATAGAAAATATATAATTTTTCATAATATTAATGAGACAACAGGCACGAAGGAAGCGAGCTTTTATCAATGAGTATAGTTTACTTTTGTTTTGCTCAAACGCTTAATAAGTTGATTAGATATATCTTTTTTAATACCAAATTACTTAGATGTATCTAACTTATAAATAATGTGGTATTAATTTTAGATTTTTTGCTTATAATTTATTTTTTCAAATTTTTTAATAAGTAACGTCGAGTACATGTGATTGATTAATTTTAAATATCCTGCAGGATGCATAAAAAAAATTTTCACTTTATTATACATATGTTTATATATATCTCCACCGTTAGTGCCAAATAATAATGGATCAATTTAAAAATATTACACCATTGCCGGTAATATTTTTTACTGATAATAACTTTTATAATGATGGTAAAAATAATTTCTTATTACCTTTTTTTTAATATAATATAGTTTTACAGAACTTATCGCCTATATAAGTTATGTAAAACTATATTATATTACATTTGTCCTGTAATAGTTTATACTGATAATGCAATATTACTATAAAATCCTTCTTATGTATATCCATTATCCATATCAAGACTAAAAAAAGCAAGAAGCTTCAAAACTTTAACTATGGATTATGTGACGTTGGATTTAAGAAATCCAAAGCTAGAAGTTATTGTTTCAATTATGTAATAAGTCTTTTTCTTTTAGCGAATTGTAATATGTCTTTTTAAATTTTAAATTCTTCACATCACCCAAAAAAAATTAAGAGGCTCCAAATATTTCACAAAATAAAAGTAACAAGGGATTTGGATTCTCTCGTAATTCTTCTCCCTCCTTATCCTTTAAGTAATTACTAAATAAAATGTAAATATCGATTCTATAATAAATCTATACCATGTGGATAATTTTTTCGAAAAGAAAATTTGTTTAACTTTAGTCAAAATCGAAGGCCTAATAACTTGTGATTATCCGAAGAAGTCAATTTCATTACCTATATGATATGGAAGCATGAAGTCGATTATAATAAATTAATAATAAAATAATGATAGTTGTAATGATATAATAATACTAATTTATATTTAATTCTTAATTGATAGGAACATGTTTTTGACATAGACAACTAGGTCTTGGAATTTACATGAAAAATCATTTTTGTTTCATTAAGTATTTGATATGTTTCACTGTCATCACCTAATAATAAGTATTTTTCATTTAAAAGTATACAAACATTTTGTATTTACACCATATGATTTGTATCTTATTTTAAGTCTTCAACAGGTGCAAAGTTATCTTTCGCTATCAGTGATATCCTATGGATATCAATTTGTTGTGTATATGAAAATCTTCTTAATAACTAAATTATGATAATAATATTTTATCATTTAATTTCAAAATTCTTTTAGTTATTAATGATAAAAGAAATATGAATTTCATTTAGAAATCATTTAATCTTTATAAATTAGATATCCAATCTTTCCATTATTCCTTATAAAATAAAATAAAGTGACAATTTCAATTAAGTACAACTGAAATGCCAAAATTCATATTTAGACCTAAACTTTTAACAAATTTTTAATTAGGTCATGAGGTCTAATTAAAATTTTTTTATATTTTTAAAAAATCAGAATACCCCTCTATAATTTAAAAATAAAAATTGAATGTAAATGTAAGTCTAACTTTGATTTTGATTATTTTTGCTCGATTTAATTGGAATTTAATTACAATTAACTGGGATTTAATTGATAAAATATATTACATCAAGTCTTAACCAAAAAGTACGACCTATTACAAAAGCAATCGAGTATGGTTCTAAACTCCTAATATTAGCAAGTAAAACTAAGCTTTTCGATAGACAAGGATTACAGCTCACAAGTATGAAAGTGAATATGTTCTTTAAATATGTAATTTTCAATTGTAGTGCGTAAAAAATTTCTCTTCATCCCTAACATACCAAGTAGCACCCCAGAATGTATATAGATAAAAAATTTTCATAGTGCAATGCATAAAAAGAGGAAAAAGAAAACAATTCGCCGCAGTTAACGCAGGTATGAGTTTATAGAAAATAATAACTTGTTTCACCAAAAAAAAATAATAATAACTTGTTTCACCAAAAAAATAATAATAATAACTTGTATAATCAAAATTCATCTTATTGATATCATTAATCATCAATTAATCTAATTGCTATAATTAGAATAATTTTAATATTTAAAATAAATAATTGATTCCTCCATTCCGATATAAAAGAAATATTCTAATTTATGACTGAAAATAGAAACACTAAAATAAATTATTTTAATATTTTTAATGAATTTTTTCATAAATGAAAATTTCAGGTGACATTTGTTTACTTAAGAAATGTTGGAAAATTCAACCCAGAAATATAAATTATAATAACTTAATATTGAATATTTCTTATAATTAAAATACTTTAACATCTAAAAAGAAATAGTTACAACTTGAAAATAAAATTTATTTATTCAATGGCTTCTTATATTGTAATTTAAAAGGTTTAATTAAGATATCTTTTAAGGTTTAAGTTATATATATAAATATATAAATTTTTAACATTGCAAAATTACTTATATGTTTTTTAGTCTAAAAAATAATCATTCAAGATGAGAGACCACTCAAAAAAGGCAAAATAATCGTTTTTCTTTTTTAAGTGAAAAGGGGTATTTTTATTTTTAACAATATCTGAAAATTTCTAATCATACCTCATGGTTTAATTACAAATTTATTAAAAGTGTAGGTTTAAATTTAGGTATTTCAACCAGATTTGATTGAGATTCCCTCTAAAATAAATATACCAACATTTAGATTAGCCAACAACCAATGTGGATTGGTCCAAGTGGTAAGCGGTAGAGCTGGTAATACGGGCTGGGCCCGCGGGCCCAGCCCGCCAGCCCGCCAAAAATGGCGGGCTCGGGTTGGCAAAATGCCAACCCGCCAAGGTGCGGGCTACTCCAGCCCGCACCGCTTTCAGCCCGCTCCGCCACGGGCTAGCCCGCCGGTTGGCGGGCTAGCCCGCTTTTTTTTTTTTTTTTTAAATTTTAATTTTATATAATTTCTAATATATTATACAACATAATTGGAGGATTTTAACCCCCAAATTTCATATTTACATCTTCTCATCCATGTAATTGCATATGTAATACATACATAAAAGATCTACTTAATTAATTTGGATAAGAAAAATAGTCAAATTAATTATTTAGAAAAAAAATGTGTTAGTTTTTCTAAAATATATTCTCAAATTATAAATTAATCCTCACATTATTTTATTATAACTCATTACTCAAGTTTAAAACTTCAAGTCCAATTTTAACATTACAAACTAAGCTCAAACTTATATAAATAATAATATTTTTTAAAAAAAAAAAACTTAGGCGGGCCGGCGGGCTAGCCCGCCAGCCCGCCTTGGCGGGCTCGGGCTGGCAAAATGCCAGCCCGCCAAAGTGCGGGCTACTTCAGCCCGCACCGCTTTCGGCCCGCACCGCTGCGGGCTGGCCCGTATCCGCACCGCCAGCCCGCATTCCCAACTCTAGTAAGCGGCTTAGTACCGCTTAAGCGAGGTCTCGAGTTTGAGCCTCAGCGTATGCAAAAATTCCCGTTGGGCTCCGGTAAACTGAGTGAGCAACAAAAAAAAAAGAGATCAGCCAACAATTTGTCACTTTTAAATTATTTGTTATTTTAAATTTCACAAAAGTAGTTTTGTTTTTCACTTTTCCTGAAACAAAAGACAATAAGATCATTTCACCTAAATTCTAAAATCTCCTTTTATTCTAAGAACTAATATGGAATTTGATGATTATAAGGGTTTGATTTGAATTTTGGCAATTTCGTTACTATTTCAATGTCTTTTTCCTAATAATTTTTCTATTATTAAAATATTTAAAATTAAAAATATACAAAAGCCAAAAAAACAATCAATGACTTACTCCATCATTCAATCAACTTTCCATTAAAAAAAAACAATGATTTGACGAGCACATGGCCTCGTAGCAATTAGGCTTCTCACTTCCAAATGCAAACCTGTCCACCAAACAAGCTTCCTTGACAATTGACATTAAGGTTTTTCTATTGGCCCAAAAAAAATAAAAAATACAAATGTAAAATCCTGCATTTTCCTGTAAAAATTTTCTTATAAAAAAATGAGCAAAAGTTCTGCCAGTAAAGGGGCATTGAGGTATTGTTCATAAGCATGTACCATCAAAAGAAGAAAGGATTATTTTTTTTATTTTATCCGAAAAACTGAAATATGTAATAATTATTACATTATTTTTTATTATTTAATAATAATTATTCTTTATCAATTTTCTAATTTTAAGAATAAAACATATTTTATATTTATTAAAAAGTAAAGTGCATCCAATATCTCGATATTATTTTTTTTTAGTTGCATTCAGCACTCTAAAACTAGATGCATTATAAATAAAATTAGAATATTTGATGTAGCTTTAAGCATTTAACCTTTATTAAATAACCTGTTGTTTATTTTTAACTTATTCTATGAATTTATTGGTGCTACTTAGCATCCTCAAAATGACTATGTATAAAAATCGGTATGTAGACTAATCTTCCAAAATTCCAAGTTCTTCTTAAGCGACATAAATAAGTTTTTGCGAAATCAATAAAATCCCAAAGATTATTAACAACATCAGAATTATTTCAATGGTTAAAATAAAATAATATTGGACTGGCTGGCCAAAAAAAAAATCTTGGACTGGCTACCTTATTCAAGGCTCTACCAGTATAAAACAACCAACTAAATCTTGGTCTGGTTTTGAACACTCATAAAATAAATAATAAATAAAAATCGAAAAATCGAAAAAGAATAATAAGCAATAAACTAAATTTTATGCGATATTTGTATATTTATTAAATCTAAATATAGGGCTGTGAAATCTAATTATTTCCTAATTCTTATGGCTGAATTTTATAGCATGGTTGTGTAGATTTATCACCATAAAAATAATGATTCAAAAATATTTTGAATTGCTGAACTGCATACAAATTATCAACAGTAAAGTTTTAATGTTTCATTTTAAATGTTTTTTAATTTACATATTTTAAATTAAAAATTAATATGTCAGTATTTAAATACTAAGTTATTCTTTTAAATTTAAAGTCATTCAATTGGAATTTTCTGTCAATGAGGTCAACAAGTTTAAATACATTTTTTAAACTTAAGAAATTAAACTAAAAATTAAAATAAATTCAAAGAACCAGATATTTTGATCACTTTAATTCCCTCTATCACGAAAGTTAAGAACGCATTACCATTTTAATTTTATATTTATAAGGAAAATAAAATAAAATATATTTTGAGTTAGAGAATTATAAGCTTTTATTAAAATCGGCTCATAGTAACGTCAGTGACAGCACTCATTTAAACTTCAAAGGACTCCTTCGCACGTAACCTCCTTGAAAAAAAAAAAAATTGTCTTTGTGGCCTTTTGTGTTTTGTCTTCAACGGTCAAACTATTAACATTAATATTATTCCAAAATGAATTTTTTGTTAAAAAAAATCTAATAAACAATAATAATCACACAGCCAAGAAGAGTCAGGCCGCAACGTTGGGTTGCTCTTAGGAGCAAGAAAGCGACAAGGTACTAGTTGGGCCCGCCAATTATGTAAAGACAAATTTACCCCTCATGTGTTCACAGGTTGGTGAGCCCCCCTTGCGTGCAAGAATGACCATAAATAAATAATAGCATTAATAACAATAATAATAAGTTTAACTTTATTTATGTATTTGTTTTTAGAGAAGTCTCTTTTAACTCTTATAAACTTGTTTAATTTTTATTTTATTTTAGAAATATAAATTTTAATTTAATTTTTACGATGAAAAAGCTTTGAAAAAATTGCTGAGATTGCAAAATTTATTACTCAAAGTACATAAAATTTGTTTGGGAGTTTAGATGCAACATATCTTTAGCAGAGCCAATTATTCTTCAGTTATGTAGAACTTATCTTCAACAATATGTAAAATGAAATAATTTTGCCCTTAATTAATAGAATATTTTAACTTAGTGCTAAAAAACATATAATCACCGTCATTATGCAAAGCCACAAAGCATAATGTGATTATATGTTTTCTATAACGTTTTATTTTTACGCCCTTCGTTCATTGGACGAAAATCTAGATAACTGGCTTAAATGGCAAGACAATGATGTGTAATAAAAAAAAATACTAAATTTTGCATACTTGCTCTAGTATATTCTCTCTTAAGTATTCTTCTGATTTTTTTTCAGTTTTGATACTGGATACACCAAAAAATATTTTAGAGTGTTAGACATATCTAAAAAAATACATTCAAGTACTAGATAAAACAAACAATACTTTAAGGTGTTGGGTGTATTTTCAAAAATATTTTAAAATAGTAGATGTATCTGAAAAAATACTTAATTGAATTGAGTAGCTAGAATACGGAACTTTTCAAGTTTTTAACTTTTTATACAGCTCATGATCAGATCTCATTAACTAAAGTTTCCTTCTTTTTTTTGGGTCAAAAACTAAAGTTTCCTTTTACAATTCCACCACCTAGTTGTCATCTCATACCATGTTTGGGTTGGGCCAAAAAAATTAATAATAATAATAATAATAATATAATCCCGTACCTTGTTTTTAAAAAAAATTCTGAGCATTTGATTAAAGTATTTCTAATTCTAGACCACGAACAATTAAAAATTAATATAATTTCTCATATTTGTTATATCGTAAGATGTAAGTATTACATTGAAAAGTTCTAAGTTGTCATTCTTAAAATGCTTCTGTTTTATTATTTAAAAAACTCTGTTCATATGCTTTTAATTTTTAAATTTTATAATGAATTCAAATTTGGTTCTCTTAACAAAGGTCTTATATTTGTTTTCCAATTTTTAAAATGTTGATACTCAAATCATCTGGTCATTCTAATATCTATCTCTAAACAGCCTATTTGTTTACGAAATAAGTAATTTTTAGATAGTTTGAAAGTTTTACAAAAAGTTATGAGTTAATACAATTTTTAATTCCTTAGATTTACTATTATTTTGATTTTGGTCCTTTAAGTCATTTTTCATTTAAAACATTGATCCTATAATTCAATAAACAATTAGATCATTTTGTTTCTTAAGGGACTAAAACCAAAATAAATGTAAATTTGGAGGACCAAAAATTATATTAACCAAAAAGTTACCCACAACATTATTTTTCATTTATGATTAGAGAATGTTTCAATAAAGGCCCACAGTAGAAACTTAGTATTAGTCAACCCCTTAAAAGATTTTAAAATTTCAACCCACCCCTTGGATCAAAATGAAATTGAAATTTCAAGATGAAAATACAGTAATACCCCTCTTTTTTATTTTTTTTAAATAAATATTAATTTTACTGGAGCCCTGGCCTTTGGTGCCATGAGTCATCAGCAATAAAAAAAATTTATAATGTCCTACTTTTTCTATGTTACTGACAATTAGTAATTTGTATTCTTCACGTTGATTTTGGGTTAAGCTAATGTGAAAATAAACAATTTTCATGTTAATTGACCGTGATGCAAAAAATTGCTGTGAGGAAATTGGGAAAAAAAATTGTCTAAATTTTATTTTCTTTGTTTGTTTTTTTTTTTACCAGCAAATTTTCTGTATTTGTTTTGTGATTATAACAAACATAGAATGGATATAGAATTGTTACTTTGTACACCAAGTAATTATAATGTAGCTGGCAAAAAAAACAATTTAATTCTTAATGCATGATCTAATTAACTAAATTAAATAGATTAAAAATATTAATTAAATTAGTTAATTATAAATGCTAAACAAGATAGTTGCTTCTAGTCATAAATATCTTAATCTATTTTATCTTTTAAATTTATAATTTTTTTAAAATATTGTTATTGATTATACGTACATAGTAAGCGAATTTCTATCAAGAGTAACTTTTTTTTTTTTTTGCCAACATTCTATTAAGAGTAATTGTGCCTTATAAATATATGATTAGAAAGGGATTCCATAAAAGTAACTAACTTAACTTTTTTTAAATAAAAAACAATTTTACTACTAACTAAATAAAACAAGAGATATACACTGTTACGAAAAATGAGAAAAGTACCAAGATTGAGATGAGGGAGATAGGGAAAATAATAGGAAATTAGAGGAGAAATTAAAGAGGAGTTCTCATTCACTTTATTATCTCAAATGTGTGTACATCATCTCCTATTTATAGAATCACAATATTGAAAACCAACCTAAAGAGTTACAAGTACATAAAGAAGGGAATTAACCAACATAATTGTACAATTAGGGGTTATAGGAAATAAATACTAGAAACTATTCAATTTGAGAGTTATAAGGTATAATGCTATTAACCATGAGAAGAAATCCCAACGTGCTAAGGAGTTATGAATATCTACACAACATAATATTTATAACACTCCTCCTTGGATGTTCATGAACAAATATTGTGCATCATTAAAACCTTACAAGGAAAACTCCAGCAGGACAAAAACCCAGTGAAAGAAAAAGAGTACATAATATACATTGAACTTATCTCATTAAAAACCTTCACGGAAAAACTCTGTGGGGCAAAATCTTGGTTAAGGAAAAGAGTGTAGCATGGTCTTTACTACCCTAATGATAATGTCACTTTTACTCTCCCTGATAATATTACTTTTTCTCAAGTGGATTATTTCTAATCCTTTTCACATTATATATTTCTTTTAATCGACCAAAATATGATGCATTGCCATATTAAGTTTAAATATATTCCCCCAACATATCTCCTGGATATGCTGGGTTATCAATATACACTCTACTTGTCTTATACATTGTGAAAATAACAACAGAAAAGTTATTATGAAAATCATTAGGATATATCTTGCATCTACATGTTTAATTGGTTTGAACACAATAATCTCATATAATAGTTTTATAGTACTACAATATTAAATATAAATTCTATTATTCACTTGTATACATGCTGGAACTTAATAATAAACAAAATCTTAATCAAAATCCATAACAAAAAATATATATTTTTGCGTACAAAATATATATTATTATAGAGTGAATAGATAGGACCATTAGTCCATTAAATTTAATATATTTTTGCAGTCAAAATTACCACAACAAAAATCCATCATTTTGTAACCATTGAAATATTCAATAACTTGATCTATAAGTCAAGTAAAATGTAAAATTATTTATTTTTCAATACTTTTTTCTGAATCAAATATATACACTCATGTTATTTTCTGGTATTTTTGAGTCCTTCATATGTTTTCATATAAATTTCACTATTTAGTGAGTCATATGCAAAGACTATAATAATATCTTATAGCCGCATATTTTATTTATACTACCAGACTAATAATGTATGCAAAATTTATTTATCCACCAAAAATTAATATGCCTTATCATAATCTTCATTAGACCTTTGTGAAAATCTTTATTTTTCACATAAATATTTATATATCACATAATAACTTTATATTTCATGTGTTTGGACTACAGGTCCTCAGTTTTCACATATTGAAATAATATTTCCATTGCATCTTTTTCTTTTTCTTTTTTCTTTGGCCAAATTTCTATCTACTTTGTATAACATATCTACATATAGGATCCTCATTTTAATCATGTGATCTCATCATAAAAAATGTTGTCAACAACTTTATCTTTTCAGTTTTATTTTTCTCTTGTAACATAACTTATTAAAATCTTTTTATTACTCTTTAGGGGCCTGAACCTATTCTGGGATTTTTTTTTTTAATTAGTCATGTCTTAGCACCCTTCTAGAATACATGCCTCCTTAATATAACTTTTAAATTTCATGCTCCTTTTTATCTGATATAATTATATTAGAACCGATTAATCTCTCATGCTTCAGGCAAGTTTCATTTTTATTTATACTAATTAGAACATTTTCAGCTGGAATATGAGATTTAATAATACTCATTTAGGTCAGTAATAGCATCTGATAGATATTTTGTAATATCTTATAAATGCATTCTTTGATGAACTTTTAGTTCATACTACCATATATTTGATAATCCACACTTGATAATAAGAATGCATTTTGTATGTTATCTTTTCCAACTACTCAATTTCTCCCCCTCATGATGGGAAAATTTTGTCGAATGACAATCAATTAATTATGCAGTATAAGTCTATTAAATCTATTTGTTTCATTTTTCATTTCATTTAGAGATCAGAAGGAAGTTCTTACTCAACATATATCCCAACTTTATTTAAATATCTATTTATGTGCATTGTGGTGGCTGATAGTAATAAATATTGCACATTTAAACTTCTAAGATAGAAATATTTGGCTAATGACAAAAACCAATTTTATTGGGAGAATTTGTTGGCTTGATATGTATAAGTGTTATAAAATATCAAACCAAATATGCCAACACATAAATGAAAAATCTTGTTCTCAAAAGTATTGATCTAACTACTCCTAGAGGCTTTAATAAATTATTCTGCTTGATCATTCTATTAAGCAGCCTTTTCAATAATTTTCCAAGGAACAAAAAATCGGACCAGAGACTAAACCGGTCGAGACAGTGGGTCAAGGGTCACTGGTTGGACCGGGGTCGGACCGGTCATATTAAAATAATATAATTTAATTTATAACATTAAAATAGAACAAAATTTATAAATAATAATTAGTTGAAAAAAGATAAAAAATTACAAAAGTAGTTTAAATATTTCATTGTACCAAGCAAACATTAATAAACTACATATCTTCATCGCTATGGAAAATCAAAATCATCATTAAGGTCATTGGCAATGGCATGGACCAAGACATCAACAGTTGGACAAGGAACAATAGGAGTGACAACATCATCATGCAAAGGTGGAGGATCAGCAATATCCATATCTTCATCACCTATGTAAGACAATAAGCAATATTAATGATTATGCAAATAATTATATTCATCTAAGAATAGAGTGTTAATTATATATATAAACCTTCGTTATCCCTCTCAAGAGTTGTTGAATTTGCAATGCTTTCATTGTTAATGACACTTTCAAGTGTAGCCACATCTCTATCATCAAACTCTGGAGTGGGATCTTCTTCAGCCACCCAAAAGTCCACCATGTCAATATTTTCATAGTCAATTGGATCATAACTTTTCTTCTTTTTCAATGTACTCCTTTAATGACAAGTAAAACTTCAATTAAACATAAATCAATTAAAATAAAAGACTAAAAGTATTCATTATTTTCAAGATTACCTATGCTTCAACCGCAGATTGTAGTTTGTGAACACCAAATCATTTAACCTCTTATGTTCCAATCTGTTTCTTCTTTTTGTGTGAATTCTTTCAAACAAACTCCAATTCCTCTCACAACCAGAAGAAGCAGAAGTTTGACTAAGAATACGCATTGCAACACGCTGCAATTCTGGAATTGAACAACCATAATATGTCCACCATTCATCTACATAATAAAATACATTTAGTATACAATAGTATAAGAATTAGTAAATAACTATGAATATACTATAAAGTATTAACACTTACAAGGGTCTAATTTTTGTGCAGCTTTTTGACATGAGGGTCTACTAAAAGATTCCTTGCTTTCACGATAAGTAGTTGCTTGTTTCATTACCAGAAAGCCATCAACATCTTCATTTGAGTAAGACTCCACCACATCAATCAACGCCATCATTAACTTTGACTTACTAGGACAGTCTGGATCATATGTGATTGCAGGATTCAACAAATATGATGCTGCATGAAGATTAGTCTTCAAATGCCTGTCCCATCGAGCTTGAATGATGCTTGTGTAGGGCTTATACAACTCCTTGTTCCTTTTAAACATCTCTTTAATCGCCACTTTTGCCCTTCGCATGCCTTCATGAACATAAGGCAATGAAGGCTTCTCATCTGAATCCACAATTCTCAACAACTTTATGAGAGGCGACACAATCTTCACAACTTGATAACAATCATTCCAAAACCGATTATCTAATATGAGGGCACTAAAAATTTTTCCTGCCTCAGTCTTGGATAATTTGTGATCCACAAAATGCTTATCAACAACTAGAGCTTGCAAGTCATTTTTGTGCATATATATACTATGCAACGTAATAAATGTAGTAGCAAATCTTGTGGCACCAGGACGTACAATTTCTTTCCAACTCGGTCTTTTCCTCAACCATGAGAGGAAAACCATATGGTTGTATGCAAAAATTGTTATCTTTGAGGCTTTTGATCAAGGAACAAAAAACCGGACCGGATATTAAACCGGTTGAGACAGTGGGTCAAGGGTTACTGGTCGAACCGAGGTTGAACTGGGGTCGGACCGGTCATATTAAAATAATATAATTTAATTCATAATATTAAAATAAAACAAAATTCATGAATAATAATCACTAAAAAAAATATAAGAAGCAACAAAAATAGTTTAAATATTTAATAGTAATAAGCAAACATTCATAATTTGAACTCTTCTTATGCGATTTGAATTTAAACTCGCAGATAACTATCTGTTGGGAATAGAAATGAAAAGGGAAAAAGGCAAAAGTGATCAATACGTGGAAGAATTGCACATAGAGACAGGATAAGCACCACTCTGTCAAATCTCTACAATGCTTGGTGTTTCGCAATTCTCAGAGGCGTTGAAACTTCCTTCCCTCCCTCTCTCTCTCTCTCTCTCTCTCTCACCAACCTACCTTCCCCATTCCAAATCATTCATGCTCGCTCTAGTTTCCTCAACTTCTTGTTCGCAATTTTTTTATTATTTTTTATTCCATTAATGTCCTTCCTCCTTCAATCTCCATGTTTCTCTGTGCATAGAAGGAAACAGAGTTGAGCTGTGATTTTTTTTTCTTTTTTTGTTCAATTTGCTGTTGAAATCACCAGAGGAGGGAGAAAATTTGTTCTCCTGAATGGCCGGCCAGAAATCCTACACATGAGAACATTTAGGTTTATGTACATTGTGACCTTCAATGTTCGTTGCAGGGATTTCTGGTCAAGGTTTTAGCATTTTTGAGGAGGCGATTTGGTTTTACTGTTTTAGGGAGGGAGGCGAGGCGCGAGCTGGAGGAACGAGGAGTCAGATTCACGGGAGGGTTTTTTTTTTTTTAACTCAACAACGTCGTTTTTGCGGTTTTGCCAGACAAAAACAAAAGAACCGACCAACCGGCTTTGCCCGGTTCTACACTGGTTTAACCGGTTCAACCAGTTTTTTACCGGTTTGTTTAGCTCCCGGTCCATTTATCGAACCAGATCGGACTGCAGACCGGTTCACCGGTTTTCCGGTCGAACCGGCCGGTCCGGTCCGGTTTTTTTTTCCTTGCTTTTGATGCAAGGTCTGACACATGAGGCATGCTGGAAAAGTCTTTCAATACAAGATTCAAACAATGAGCAGCACAAGGCGACCAATAAATATTTTTATACTTTTCCTTAATCAGCCTACCACATGCTACATAATTGGCTGCATTGTCAGTCACTACATAGACAATGTTCTTAGGACCAACCCACTCAATGACTTCACAGAATAGAGTAAATAGAGTTTTGGCATCTTTGACTAAATCTGATGCATCAACAGACTTCACAAACACCATACCATGTGTAGAATACACCAAAAAGTTTATCAAAGTCCGTTGTCTAATGTCAGTCCATCCATCAGCCATGAGTGTGCAACCGTTGTTTTTCCATTTAGCTCGATGGCTCTCAATGAGTAACTGACATTCTTTTCTCCAATCACTCAATAAATTAGTTTTGAAATCATAAGCACTAGGAGCTTTAAACCCAGGCCCAATTGAAGCAATACCATCCACAGCTTTTTGAAATAAAGGGCAATCAAATGCCTTGAATGGAATACAGTTTACAATGGCCCATTCAGCAATCAACATTTTCACATTGTGTTTTGCTTCTTTAGTTGCTAATGCACTTTTAATGCCTGGTTGGGAATCAGGAGCTGTCCTAGGAGCAAAGTAATTGTCCAAACTCCCAGGAGCTCTCCTCTTCGTCCCACTACTCATAGTAATTGGAGAATCAACGTGGGTTTCTTCTAGGTCCTCATCTATGTTTTCAACAGCCTTTTTCTTTGAACATTCTTTCAAAGACTCTATCATTCTATGACACACATCATGTGAAACTTTTTTGCATGAAGCTATTTGACCAGTAACACCAGCAAGATGTTGTTTCATTCTGTTTATCCCACCTCCTCTATAATTATTACCACAAAAAAGACATGTATATATAGTTTGTGTCCCCTCTTTTTTGTAGGCAACATGTGCCCATGCAGGATCAGATTTACCACGCAATGAAGAAGTCAGGGTGGGAGAAGAGGTTTCGTTATTAGGAGTGGAAGATTGAGTGACATTTTCATTTCCAGAACTTTGATTGTTTGGAATATCCATAACTGCTATTAAATAACAAATCAAAAATTAATAAAAATGATCAAACACAAACAATAGAGCCACAAGCTTCAGCCTTTCAGGAACCACTTCAAAACACAAATTTGGAATATGCAATGAAAGGCAGAACTAGAATTAGGAACACAAGTACACAACATCAATATTCAGTTAAAGGCAGAACCAGAATATCAACCAACACAACATCATTATTCAGTGAAACGCACAACCAGAATTAGGATCAGTCCACAATATTTCCAATCATCATATTAATCCATAGAATGGCAGAAGCAAAACTACCGGTCGGTCCACAACATTAAGATCAGCCAACATGCCAAAATACTTCTAACATTGTTTATTTGTTCTAATTTCACTTCTGTTCAGCAGAGCAATCAGTGAATAAAATCAATTAATGAATAGTTAAGTACCGGTATTTAATCGGAGGCAGCGGCGCAGAGCAACCCGTGACCACCAAACTCAACGAGCAGAGGCGCAGAGCAACCCACCGGCACCGCTTCTCCACTCTCCACGGCAAATCAACGGCGCAGGGACACCGGTCGACCACTCAATGAGCAGAATATGCCGAATACGGACACCGATCGACCACCAAACTCAACGAGCAGAGCAACCCACCGGCACCGCTTCTCCACTCTTCACGGCAAATCGGCGGCGCAGGGACATCGGTCGACCACCGAACCAATCTCAACGAAGAAGGAAATGCCGAATACGGACCCTAGACCACCGCGCCTCCACCTCCACCACAAGTCGACCAACCCACCGGCACCGCTGTCTCCACTCTCCACGGCAAGTCGACGGCGCTGCAAGGGAGAATGGCCAGACGCTCAAACTCAGATACTCAGCGAAATGATGGACGATGGGAATGGGGGAAGGGATCTGCGATGTGCGATTTGCTCACAGAGCCAGGACGAAGGAGGGAATGGGGGAAGGGAACCGGGCATTCGACCGATCGGTTGAGTACTTGAGTGTAGGATCGAAGTTTTTTTTTTTTAATATGATACGACGTCGTTTTGGGCAGTTTGAGGGGAAAAATATATAACCAGTCAACCCCCCAAACCGGGCGGTTGACCTGTTTACGACCGGTTTATTACCGGTTCACTTGGTGACCGGTTTTCTTGTTAAACCAGACCGGACTTTGGACCGGTTCACCGGTTCACCGGTTGAACCGGCCGGTCCGGTCCGGTTTTTTTTTCATTGTAATTTTCTAATAAATATATGATAATCATTCAAAAGTTAAGTTATAATCCTACTAATGTTTCCAATAGAAATTTTCTTGATCGCATTTTTCTGGAAATGTGAACTCAACATATATAATGATTTATTTAATTAGTCTCGTAAATATCAGGTTGCAACCTAATAATAACACATGTAACTATCTTATAGATACATTTATCAAATTTATTGAATACTTATATGGTTTACATGCTATTTGTATGGGCCCATATATCTTTATTTGATATATTTTTCAGAAATGTAGAGGTTCATTCCACATCATAACTAATGATATCAACATAATCAATTTTGAAACTATATGAACTCTTGAATCATATAATATGTTGTCTATTCATGAGGAATCTTCTAGTTCTTCAATGTATGTCAATAATAATCACCAATGATTTGTTACATCATATATATGATTCATGATGATAAAACAAGACACATCAACTATAAATCTAATTGGATAAGTAAACTTCTGATTTACTGTAACAAGTTTCTTATATAAGTAAAATTCTATCTAACTTCAACTCACACTAGTATTAATTCAATTGGGCTATTACTTTTTAGACCTTTTGGAGAATTAAAGTTTTGATGTAAATCAATGGGTTATATTTTTCACTATCAATTCTTAGTCTGTCCATAAAAAATTTGTATTAGTTCTTCAGAAACTATATTAATATTTTTTACACATAGTTCTTCAGGAATTATTTGATTTGAGAAGAATGAGGAGACAAATTCATCTTAATACCATTGTAATACATAATAATGAATAGTTATAAATATCATAAATTTAACTTGCAATGTAAACAGAGTTTACACATGCTATAAAAAATGATTTTGTCTAACAAATCAAGATCAATATCAACTATTTATAATAAATTTTTTCATAAAATTAAATAACTTTCTATTCTTTCAATTCAAATGCGACATAAATATATAATGTTTATTTTTCCTTCAAATGTTGTAGTAAGAATAATTTAATTTGAATATACAAAACCAATTATTCATCATTTAAAAAAAATTAAGGATTAACATACCTATTAACGTTAGAATAGAGAAATATAAATATTTAATTTTTTATTATGTTATTTCAAAATGTTCAAAACTCTAAATGATATTTGAACTAATCCAACATCCATAAAATTTTCTTAAAATTATAATTATCATTTGCACATGCTTAATTTTTTTCATAAGCAAACTCATATAATTGAAAAGAACATAAAATGTAAATGATCTTTTAAAATAAATTTTTTGAGAATAAAGTGTAAAATTGAATGTATTGTTCAAAATTTTTCAACAATAATCAAGATATCATACACCATTTATTTAATTTGCAATACTCAAAATATGTCATTTGGAAAAACACTTGCATGTTATATGAATTCTTAATTTTTCTTTCTCAACTAATTTCTTATTTAGTCAAACTTAAAATAACTTCAAATGCTTATAATAAAATGTATTGTGAAACTATAATAAATCATTCAAACTAAGATCATACGAATAGTATATAAATGAACAAAATATGAATAATATACCATGTCTTTAATTTACACATAAGTAGCACAATAAAATATCAATATCATAGTATGACCATTTTTTAGGCTATTCTATTAATATAAAAATTATATTCATATTTCTATTCTTAAGTATGCAAATAAATCAGCACAATTACCAATAATTACTTTTTTGGTATATTTTGTTTCATACCACTCTTGAAATATTTATCAATATCTTAATATCAAAGATTTATAATAATATGTTTTTACCAATCAATTACAAGAAATTTAAAGTAACATCTTATAGCCTTTTGGGCTTATGGTTATATTTTTCAACTCTTACTAATTTGAGCATATGTCTTCACAAGACATTGTTTTGGGCATAATAAATATGTTTAATACTTTTCATAATATCTTTTGATCTTTTTGTTTCACAACCAATTTTAACATTCACCTTCAGTGGATTGGTACATATATTTGTCCATGTGACTTCTGATCATAGTATAACATTTGCTCATAATTGTTTTTTACTATAAAGGTATCATTATCTTCTTAATTACAATTCAATAGTCAAGACCAAAGATTATTGCACTTTAATTATTAATTCCACCGATACAACGTGGTTATATTCTTTATCATTCTTATTAACATGTTCCTTTCTTTCAATAGTACACAATTAATTCTTCCAAACATCGGGTTTCAGGACTATAACAAAGATATTTCAAATAAAACTCTTTTATATCATTTGATGTTTGGACCATTAGCCTTTAGGACTTTGATATTTGTCACCATGTAACCTTTAGAGATTTGATATTTGTCACCATTATTAGACCATAAAAAATGGCATAGATTTCTCTTTTCATGCTATTTAAAGGCACCCATAGTATTCTTTGACAGAAGAACCATTACAAAAGTGATATGACTTCTGGTCATCTAATCACATGATCAAAAGCATTATTGCTTCTAGCCATTCAATAAAATGAAATTAAAATAATATTATAATGAAATAAATTAAATAAATTCAAATTCATAATCAAATAAATCCAAATGTAAATAACATTATATAATCATATATATAATACTGTGATAGATATAAAACGACATAATATAAACCAAACATATATATGTAAACAAACAATCGAACAAGAAATATTGAAAAAATAAATAAAATAAATAACACAATATCACAATGGGGAGATAGCAGAATTAAAATGTATGCTTTGAAGATTTGAGGTATAAGTCTGTTGTAAATCAATATATTCTTATAGTATATGATAATACTTTTTACTAACTTCTCTTTGCTCAATTATTCTTTTTATCTTATTATCATGTGTAATTTTAATTTTCTATATATTTGCTTTATATTATGTTATTTTTTATGTTATTTATTAATTTGTTATGAAAAATAAGAAAAGTACCAAGATTGAGATGAGGGAGATGGAGAAAATAAGAGGAAATTGGAGGAGAAATTAAAGAGGAGTTCTTATTCACTTTATTATCTCAAATGTGTGTACATCATCTCCTATTTATAAGATCCCAATATTGAAGACTAACCTAAAGAGTTACAAGTACATAAATAAGGGAATTAAGCAACATAATTGTACAATTGGAGGCTATAGGAAATAAATACAAGAACCCTTCAATTTGGGAGTTATAAGATATAATGCTATTAACCATGAGAAGGAATCCCAAAAAGCTAAGGAGTTATGAACATCCACACAACATAATATTTATAAAATACACCAAGTAATTTAAAAATAATCCATATTTAGGATAGGAGGTACGTATTTGGTCCTTAGCATATGATCCAATTAACTAATTTAAGTAGATAAAAGATGTTAATTAAATTAGTTAATTATAAATGTTAAACAAGATATTTGCTTCTGGTCATAAATCTCTTAACTCATTTTGTCTTTTAAAATTATAATTTTTTAAAATATCATTGCCGATTTTGCGTAAATAGTAAGCGAATTTCCATTAAGAATAATTTTTTTGGGCCAACATTCTATCAAAAGTAATTGTGCCTTATAAATACATGACTAGAAAGGTATTCTAAGAAAACAAAGCATATTTCTTAAAAATAATTAACTTAATTTTTTTAAAAATAAAAAACAATTTTACTACTAACCAATGAAAAAAAAAAATCAAACCAGACCGGTCAATTTAACTGGAAAACTGGTGAACCGATCTGTGGTCCAGTCTGGTTTAAGTCCTAAACTGGCCCAGAATCAAACCGGCATAAACCGGGTAACCTGCCGGTTGAAGTGGGTTACCCGGTTTAATTTTTTTAATCTTTCACATTACAAAAACGATGTCGTGTAATTAATTAAAAAAAGAAATAGTCGAAGTCGAATGAAAGCCTCTCCCCAGTCATTCATTCAGTCATTCGATGTGTTCTCTTTTCCTCCCCAAATCTGAAATCCCTAGCATCTTAGCGGCAGCTTGTCATCTTCAATTATCAATCTTCACTTCGTTGCCCCAATCCTTCAATCGCTGGCCGGATATTTTTGCTTTATCACTGGCAATCTTCAACCTTCAATCTTCACGGTTGCAACTCGCAAGTCGCCTGTTCTGTTCTTTAATCCTAGTCACAAGTCGTCTTATTCTTCACGGTCATAGACTCAAAGATTCCACTTTCTCCTTCTACCTGTGAGATAACAAATCATCTCTGTGATTTTGGCGCTTTCAGGTGCCATTTTTGTAAGATTCCGGCAATAAGTATATGTTCTCACTCATGAGAGAGAATAATAGGCTTTGTTCTATGGATATATGGATTAGGTGCAGAATAGAAGTAGAGATAAGTTCGAATGAAGCAATAATTAAAGGAAAAGCCAATGAAGAAAATTTTAAGAGGTTTTCGCCATTATCCTTCAATTGAACAAATTCTTCAAGCACAAAAGTATCAGACTAGTTAGCATATCAATTAGCATGATATTTCCGATCTTTATTTTTAACTTTTTGAAATAGAGAATGTTTGTAAAAACTTGTTGAAGAACACAATATAACTCTACTAATTTCATTTTCACAAACCTTTGAAAGTGCAGTCCGATTATGGAAAGGGAGAAAACGAAAAACTCTGATGTCTGAATATTAAAGCTATTAAATTATATTATTTTAATATGACTAGTCTGATCCCAATCTGATCATAGTCTGACCAGTAACCCTTGACCCAATGCCTCGACCGGTTTAATTCCCAGTCCATTTTTTTGTTCGTTGCTACTAACTAAATAAAACAATAGATATACGCTAAGTAATTTAAAAATAATCCATATTTAGAATAGGAGGTACTGATGTGATTCTTAATTTATGATCTAACTAACTAATTTAAGTAGATTAAGAACGTTAGTTAAATTAGTTAATTATAAATGCTAAACAAGATATTTGCTTCTGGTCATAAATATCTTAATTTATTTTATCTTTTAAATTTATAATTTTTTTAAAGCGAATTTCTATCAAGAGTAACTTCTTTTTTTTGCCAACATTCTATCGAGAGTAATTGTGCCTTATAAATATATGACTAGAAAGGTATTCTAAGAAAACAAAGCACATTCCTTAAAAGTAACTAACTTAAATTTTTTTAAATAAAAAAAAATTTCACCACTAACTAAATAAAATAATAGATAAAAAAAGTTTCAACAGCTAACCTACTTGTACAAACTTAAATTAATTTTTGTAATATTTATAAATTAGTAACTTTCACTACCTCATATTTTAAATATAAATTCTAATTTGTAGTTCTTAATATAAGGTGAGAGGGATTTCTATTATGTGCTAGTAGGTACATCGCGTTCTTTTTCTTTTTGTTTTTTTTTTCCCCTTCTGCCGCACCAATATGTTTAGCAAACAGGTTAGTATCATGTTCCTCCAAGCATACTGCAGGCTAAGGATTAATTAGCATTATTAATAATTCCAATGTTTTCATCGTAAGCAACTAGCAGCCTCTTGTGACCTTCGCAGCGTTCCCGCCTTCACTCCCAATTCCAAAGTAACACACTTATGTTTTTAAAGGGAGATTAGATAAGGCTATTCATATACTTTTCGTTGACTAATTTAAATAGATTAAGGTAATTGATTAAGTTAGTTATTTGTAATAAATAAATGTTATTTTTTAAAAATATTCTCACTAATCAAGTGTCATTTGATAAAATATTTAATATGTACAACTACTATAAAGACTATCTTGAAAAAATAGATAAAAAGTGGATTGGAGTTTTATACTTAAAACCAAATTAAAAGTCAAACTATCTCTTATATTAAGAACAAGAGTTAATATAATTTTATTTTATGATCTTAATTGGCTAAACTAAGGAGATTATTAAATGAAGGTGACAAATTAAATCAATATTGTATCTAATATCGAATCACATTTATCAACTTTGTTGTATATTTAATACCCGAGGAAATAATTGTTTAAAAAAGAAAAATTTTTAGTCAAGTTATTTATATTCAATATATTAAGTTTTCTGATAACATATAGTCAAAGTTGTCAAATTCACGAGTTTGAGCAAGCCTGTGATAAGAATATAAATTCATATTGTAAACTCCAATTATAAACTTATCAGAATTTATTTTTATTAATAAATTGATATTAAAAGTATACAATTAAATAATTAAAATATAAAAGATAATAACAATTTTTGTTAAATATATTTTAAATTCAAATACTTGAAATTAAATTCATTGACATTGACAATTTACCATATTCAATAAAGAAATTCCGATGAAATTCATATATAAAGTCAATAAATATAAATAAATTTAAAAATTTAGCACTAGTTTAAAAGTGAGTTGATACGATTTTGTAAGTTAAAAAATGTAAAAACAATAAACTCGATAAGTGAACTCGTAAGTGTAACAAGTTTACAACTAGCACGAGTCTAAAAGTGAGTCGATATGATTTTGTAAGTAGAAAACATTAAAACGTTAAACTCAGAATGTCAACTTATGAGTTTGACAAGAATGCATATAGCCATATGTTTTTTTTTTCCTGGTTTCATGTGAATTTATATTAGATATTATTAAGTGCTACTCCTCCGGTCTTTAATATAAGACCCATTTAACTAATTTGATTAGATTAAAGAAGTTAGGTAAGTTAGTTAATTATAAGAAAAGTGACACATTTTTCCTAAAACACCATAATTATTTTTCTTAATACCTCATCTCCCTCTTTTACTTGATTATGGTTGAGGGAGTATCCACAGAGGTAATTTAGAGAAAATTGATAAATATGAGAAATTGGTCTTATATTTAGGACCAAAACTAACTCAACAATTGGGTCATATATTAAGGATTGGAGGAGTAATAATTTGATGTACCATAAGTATTGTCCTCTAAAAAATTACCACGGAGACATACTATTTCTAATGATCACGCATATAACAAGAGCCCCGCCTTGCAATTAGTGATCTTTCACTTAAACAAAGCAATTTATTCATCTTAAAAAAAGATTGGGAAGACCGCAGGCCAATACCATCAAATAGAATGTCTTGCATGCACCATTCCTCGCCTATTCACTTTCTTACTCGTCTTTTCACTTCTCCATAATTTATATGATTGTTCTGCGTTTTTTTTTCTGGTCTGTTTTATAAAACCCCTATTTTATGTCTAAACTTGGATTTTATTTTGATTTTGGTCATTAAAATTTGAAATACTATTTTCAATACTTAATATAAAAACTAGTTTGATATTCAACTTGGTCCTAAATATAAGAATCCAATTTACTTTTTCTCTCATATTTATCTACTTTTTTAAATTAGTCCTTATAGTAAAATGATAGTTTTAACTAATACAGATGATTAGTAAGGGTATAATAGGAAAGACAATACCTATGTATTATTAATAACTAACTTAATTAATTTTTTTAATATCTTCAAATTAGTTAATTGGGTTTTATATTAAGGACTAGAGGTAATATGTGATTTTAGTTCTTGAAACCTTATTTCAACAAAAAAACAGTGTCCTGGTTTTAAAAAAAAAACCCAAACTAGTGTTGGAGTTAAAAAAATCTATAAGAGAATACTAAGCCTATTCGTATTATTGACTTTGTAACATCTTTTTCTTTTCATTATCAGAAAAAAAGAGAATTGTAAACCTATACTACCTCAGATTCTTATTAGAAGAGCTAGATAACTAATTTGTGATATTAAAAAAATTAGTTAAGTTAGTTATTTATAATAAACATATGTAACTTTTTCTAGAATATCCTAATTAATCATATGTGTTTGAATTAACCATTGATGATAACTTATTAATATGTGCAATCACCATAAAGATTACTTGAGGGCAAAATAAATAAATATTAGAAACAAAAGAGATTGAGGTACTCGCCCAATCATAAATACAAGACTAAGTACATTGCAAAACAGATCTTATATAATTGATTCTCTATCTAACTCTTATATTTAAGATAAGATATCGAAGAGATATCAATCACCTTGTGAAGGGTGTGGTGTTTTTACATTTTGATGGAAAAAAAATATATCACTTTTGATTCTTAATATAAGATATAATTGACTAATTTGAGTAGATTAAGAAAATTTATTGAGTTAGTTATTCGTAATAATTAAGTGTTGTTTTTCCTAAAATATCCTTGCTAATCATATATTACCTCCAGTCGTTTATATAAGAGCTAATTGACTAATTTGAGTAAATTAAGAAAGTTTGTTAAGTTAGTTACTTGTAATAAATATGGGTTATCTTTCTTAAAATACTCTTATTAATCGTATGTATTACTTTAAATTGCCATTTGACAAAACTTTTAACATGTGTAACTATTATAAGGACTACATTGAGAAAAATTGATAAATATAAAAGATAAAGTAAATTGGGATATTATATTTAAGATAAAATTGAAAGTCAAAATAGCTTTTATACTAAAGACCGGAGGTAACATTAACTAAAATTACCATTTGATTGAACATTTAATATATATAACTTCTATAAGGACTATTTTAAAATAAATAAATAAATATAAAAGATAAAATAAATTAGATCTTATATTTAAAATTAAATTAAAAGTCAAATTAATTTTTATATTAGAAACATAATTGACTGATGATTTTTAAACTGCGAAACAAGAAAAGGGAAATTGTGAGGTAATTGTATTACATAAATAATATCACTTTTCTCCATTCAGAAAAAATAATACCCCTGATCTGGTTTCTTACCATTTGCCGGTTGAGGGGTTACCGATACGGTCGAGAAGATTATGATCCCGTGACAGGCTGTGAGGGAAAGAAATAATTGTTAGGCAATATGCTTTCACATTAGCGACGTACGAGGTGGTCCACTACAAGTACCAACGGGTTCCTGTGATTTTATTCTCCGTGACAGCTCTGTCATCCGGAGACGTTGTTGTTGTTGGTGCTGATGGTGTTCACATCTAAGATTGTCAATCATTCGTTTATTCCTTTCTCGTTTTATTCCAATCTTAGCTTGCTTGACCGTTGTGTTTGTGAAAGCAAAGGCCGGCCAGAAATAATTATTAATCATTTGTTGGATTTGATTTGATTATCTCTTTTAATTAATCTATATTATATATTATTATTGTAACACACCATTTTATTTTCACTAAATTACTTAATCACTTTTATCAGATAAAACTAATCATTTCCTTGTCCAGCATGAGAATCCTATAAAAATATTAAAATAAAAGTAAATGTTAGTTATGTAAGATAATACTAGTGCCATATGTTATTTATAAATTATGAATAATACAGTTTACATTGACCTATATATTAGAAATGAGTTTTAGATGTAAATTTTTATCTGATTATTTTATCGAAAAATGGTTGATTCATAGGAGCCAATTTTTAATTTATACGATTAGAAAAAATATAGTATTATTTTTTTGTGATATAAACTTACGATTTATATTATTATTTTATTTTATTATTATAAAATTAGATCGTGGTCTAATGTTTTGCATTAAATCATTGATGAGTGATATCATGGAAGGCATATTAAAAAAGCAAAATACTTACACGAAATTTCTTATATCCCTTACCTCAAATTTTCTAATTATATATGACTATGTGTGATTGAAAAACTTAAAAATTTAATGTAATAGATAATTTGATATAAGAAACTTGGCCTAAGCATCTTCTTATTAAAAAACATATTTGTTTTTCAGAATAAAAATGCATTCAGTAGTGGAATCCTATTTTACAGATACATCTTGTATCTTGATCTTTTTTTTGGATATGATCATTACCCTGATGTTACTTTTTTTGTATGGTTATATCTAGCATTATAATCTTTATGGTGCTAGATACACCCCAAGAATATGATGCATTATAAAAAAGAACAGGGTCTTGCAAGCACTTATGCACCTTTACCCTTTTTGTGCTAACTAAAATTTTTTTTGTATCAATCAATTAATTAAGAATAATCAAACTTAACTAATCTTATCATTTACTTCTCATGAAACATTTTTAGAAGATGAACTAAAATTGATATTATTTTGAGAATAAATTAAAAAAATAGAATTTAATATAATAAGTTTATAAATACTAAAAGAGATTATTAATATTATACTCAAACATTACTCTAAAATCAATTTAGCAAGAAATGAAATTGTAACTAATATAGATTTCATGCATTACATGGAATATGTTATTTGACTCACGGAATACATTTTTCATGAATCTTTAATAATATAACTCATTAAAATTTTGATACCATAGACAGATACTTGTTATAGGAAAATAATTTAAATTTTAGATGCAAAATGCAGGATTTTGAACGAAGAAACATTGTTCTTTCTAGGCCAACAGATCAATTTGAACATATACATATATGTATAAAATTTCTCAAAAATTCTATTTTATAACACCTAATTTCATGAATAATATATTGTGCCTAATAACATAAAAATAAGAATTCAATTTATTACATTTTAAATAGGAGAAATAATGTAATAATAATAACAACATATTATAGATATTACAATTATATAAGTATTAATTAGAAATAAAATATTGAAGATATTAATGCGTTTAGTGGCGAATGAAAATGCAATAAATGACTTGATAATTTTAAATTCAAATTTGAACGTATATTTTATTCCAGGGGGAAAGAAGGGGCAGAAAAGGGTAATTATTCCAAGGGGATGTTTGGGTTGAGGTGGGGTGAGTCAGAATATATGAAAATCAAACAAAGGATAGCGGTTTAGAGGTAGAGTGGGTCCCACTAACAAAGTGTTTTTGTATATTACAGCTGGCATACCCGTCCTTACAGTCTGGTCCTTCTCATCATACACACCCACCCACCACCATCCCTTCCTATTCCCCTTCTCTCTGCCTGTCTCTCTCCTGAAACTCTTTTAAGCCCTTTTCTTCACTTTCTCTCACAAGAATCAACAATAAGCACGAAGGCTCAATCCTTCTCTCCCCCCCCCCCCCCTCTGTATCTTTCTATTTCTCTAACCAGTAATAACTTCCATCTGTTCTTCCTTTGATCATCTCTCTTCGACATGGCTGAAGAACCCCAGAAAGCAGCTGAGGAAGTGGCGGCGGCAGTGGCCGAGAAATCTGTTGTTGAAGAGAAAGGGAAAGAGAAAGAGCCCGAGAAGCCGGTCATCGAAGCGCTGCCTGAGAAGCCCATCGCTGAGAGCGAGAAAAAGGAGGAAGCGAAGCCTGCGGGCCCCACTGAGGAAGTTGTTGAGGAGAAGCCTAAGGCCCCGATAGAAGACCGCAAGATCACCCAGTCTGTTTCTTTCAAGGAGGAGACCTATGTGGTTGCCGACCTCCCTGATGCTCAGAAGAAGGCCCTTGATGAGCTGAAACAGCTTGTTCAAGAAGCACTGAACAAGCACGAGTTCACTGCTCCTCCTCCTCCGCCGGCAGCCAAGGAGGAGGAAGAGAAGAAGGCCCCGGAAGTGGTGGCTTCGACGGAGGAGAAGAAGGAGGAAGAGAAACCGGCGGCAGCTGAGGGAAAAGCTGAAGCAGAGCCTCCTAAGGACGTTGCTGCTGTTGAAGAGCCAGCCAAGGTTGAAGCTGAAACAGTTTCTGAAGAGAAAAAGGAAGAGCAGAAGCCTGCATCTGAAACTCCGGTGGTTGAAACTGTCACTGAAGAGAAAAAGGAGGAGGAGAAGCCTGCACCTGAAGCTGCTGTTGCCACGGAGGTGGTTGAGAAAGTTTCTACTGAAGTACAAGATGATTCTAAGACGGTGGAAACAATCAAAGAGACCATAGTTTCAGTCTCTGAGGAGGCAGCACCTGCAACTAAGGATGGTGAGGCCGCTGCTTCGGCATCCGATACGGCAGTGCCAGAAGCAAAAGTGGAGGAGGTCCCTGCGCCGCCTCCACCTCCACCGGAGGAGGTTTCCATCTGGGGAATTCCCCTGCTTGCCGATGAGAGGAGTGATGTGATACTCCTGAAATTCTTGAGAGCAAGGGATTTCAAGGTGAAGGATGCCTTCACGATGATCAAGAACACCGTTCGTTGGCGGAAGGAATTCGGGATCGATGCGCTTGTTGAGGAAGATCTCGGGAACGACTGGGACAAGGTGGTGTTCACTCATGGGTATGACAAAGAAGGCCATCCAGTTTGCTACAACGTGTTTGGTGAGTTCGAGAACAAGGAGTTGTATCAGAACACGTTTTCTGATGAGGAGAAGCGCCTGAAGTTCATCAGATGGAGGATTCAGTTCTTGGAGAAGAGCGTTAGAA
This sequence comes from Neltuma alba, assembly GCF_004799145.2. Taxonomy (NCBI): domain Eukaryota; kingdom Viridiplantae; phylum Streptophyta; class Magnoliopsida; order Fabales; family Fabaceae; genus Neltuma; species Neltuma alba. Next base: position 1,010,397 of record NW_021635235.1, read on the forward strand.
AATTTGACTTCGCTCCTACTGGTATTTCTACAATTGTCCAGGTCAATGATCTTAGGAATTCACCTGGCTTGGGTAAGAGGGACCTCCGGCAAGCAACCAATCAGGCCCTTCAATTACTTCAGGATAACTATCCTGAGTTCTTGGCCAAGCAGGTTCTTATTAAATCCCTACTGCATGCTGTTACCTTTAATTTTTCAAACACTCACACATACACACACGTGTATGTATATGTATATATTTGCGAGATGTTTGGTAGCTTTGACTTTATTTGATAGACGTCTGATCTCTGAGTTTTGATTTCTTTAGGTGTTTATCAATGTTCCATGGTGGTACCTGGCCTTTTCAAGGATGATAAGTCCATTCCTGACTCAGAGGACCAAAAGCAAATTTGTATTTGCTGGTCCGTCCAAATCTGCGGAAACCCTTTTCAAGTATGTGATTCCTTCTTTTCCTTTCCCTTTCCCTTTTCATTGTGTGATCATTTATTGGACCTTTCTTATGCTTGACCCTATTTATCTTTTGTTTGTTTGCCAGTCATTGGTCTATGCATTTCGGCCCTTTATTTCCCTTCTTATCTCTGTTATCAGGAATACTATTTTCTTTGGCTTATCGCTTAAATTCAAATGCATCAAAATCTGATGCCTGTTTGACCTTTTCTGTTAAATAGATATATAGCTCCTGAGCATGTGCCTGTCCAGTATGGTGGATTGAGCAGGGAGGGTGACTATGAATTCACGACTGCTGACTCTGTTACTGAGTTTACTATTAAACCATCAACAAAACATATTATTGAATTCCCAGCTTCTGAGGTGAGGAAGAGTGAATTGCTTTATGTATTTTATATTTAAGCTTATAAATGACAATTTTCCTTAGATTTCTTTCATATTGTGGTTTGTTCAATTGTCGTTTCATCATCCCAGGGCGTTTTACATATAACTTGATTGTAGGCTAGGTCACATTCTATGTAGCTTATGAAATTATTATTTAGATATGAATGTTAAAAACAATAGTTTATTTTAAGCTAAATGATACATGGCTTTCTTGATTTTTTGATTAGGCACATACACCGTCAACTTTTACACGTTGACACTAAATCCTGTTAAACTTATGAATATATCGAAACAACACATTATCATTAATTTGTTATTTCATTAACTGAATTGACATTTTTTCGGGTCGCTCTTGAAGTTTTAAAAGTTAAGTGGTGATTGCTAAAAGAGTCTATGAATTTGGTCATAATGTAAGTAAAACTTCTAATATTTAAATGCATAAAACATCACGTAATAGTTATGTGGAAATACAATAAGACCTTGGAACAATTTGAACGAGGTGCTTCAAATCAAAGGAAGACTAACTGAATTCAATCCCAAACTGAATCAGATGAAATATAATTTAGTCTCAGTATAGTTGTCTTAGAAAAATTTCCTCGTGTGCATATACTGGGTTTATGATTTGTAATTGTTGGATATGCAGCCGTGCCATCTGGTTTGGGAACTGAGAGTTGTGGGTTGGGATGTGAGCTATGGTGCTGAATTTGTGCCGAGTGCTGAAGATAGATACACTGTGATAGTACAGAAGAGCCGGAAAATTGGGGTTGTAGATGAAACCATAATCTCTAATGACTTTAAAGCGGGGGAACCTGGCAAGGTTGTGATCACCATTGATAACCAGACATCAAAGAAGAAGAAATTGCTGTACAGGTCCAAGACCAAACCCATCTCTGAGTAAAAAAGCCTTCATTGGAAGGAGAACCTGTAAGGTCTGTGAATTACTATTGATTATTATGGACTGTGTCAAGGGGAAGAAGAATAAGGGCTCTACTATGTATTTCATTTAACATGAAAATTGGGTAGATGGGGAAAGGGATTTATTCTTTTTCTTTTTTTATACAGGGTTATATTTGTTCGTTTGGCTGAAATTAATTTGTTTGGTGTCGGTGGTTGGCATATTTTATTTAGAGTAACTTGTTGTTTTTGCCCCTAGAAAATTTCCAACTTTTCATTTTGGTCCCCTACGATGTAACCATGGAAGACTAGACTTCCAGCCTGGTCTCCCAGAACATAAGATGGAAAACTTGATAGATTGAACTCACAGGGGTTACATTTTAGAGGATTGAATTGAAAAATTAGTCATTGTTCAAGGATAAAGATGACAATTTACTCTTCTATTTACAATTAATTGCTTATCCTAATGCCCTTGGTGGTTAGGGAGGGATAGACAATTGGGGTTTATTTGTATGTATTTGTTTCTGTGGAGTGTGGAGTGAGGAAGAAAGTCTATATTTGTAATATGATATACTCCAGTTCCTGCCTGTAAAGTTTGTATGATTGTGATGATGTATTACTTATTCACTTGGTAAATATTTAAAGCTCATTGTTTCACTTACTTCACGTTAGCCTGTGAATGACATTGAACTCATTAAATTTGCTTTAAATTGATAAAATTTTGGGAGTATTACAATGAGGTCAAGGAAAAAAATTACAAAACAAGTTCTAGAGGTTGTCATTCTTCACTCAGTTTTTTTAGTAATTATTTCTTTCTTGGGATTTGATTGTAATTCTTCTTAAAATTTCTGAACTGTACTTCTATTAATGAAGTTTTCAATGATAGGCAAAAAATAGAGATCCAAATTTAAGCATTAATTATCTTGACAAACTTGATAAATACGCATTAATTATCTTTTCAGAGTATTATGGGCTAAAAGAATTCTTTTAGAAAGTGTCTTGTGACAGAATCTAAAGGGGTACTACCTCCTGTCTTTAATATAAAATTTTATTTGATTTTTATTTTGGTTCTAAATATAAAATCATAATATATTTTGCCTATTATATTTAAATATTTTTTTTAAATTAATTTTTCTAACAATGGTGGTTCTTAACTAATATACTTGATTAGTAAATATATTTTAAAAAAAACGACACTTATTTTTGACAAATAATTAATTTAATTTTTTTTTTAATTTTTTTAAATTAGTCAATTAGTTCTTATAATTAAGATAGGAAACATTATTTATTTATTGATTATTGACTTCGTAGATATCAGCTTTGGGGCGTTAGGTTATAGGTGGTCTATTTGGTAATGCGAATTTGTTGAAAATTATGGGACTGTTATAAGTGCTACTTCCCACAAGATTTATTTCTTAATCGAGCCGTGTTGAGGCGTCTTTGTTGATGAGAGTGTGCTGGCAGCTGGAGAGTCTCCTTCTGCCCATAGTTTCTTGATTCACATTTCTCAAGCCACGTTCGAATCCCCTTTTTGGTGTGAGGAACAGTGGCTACCGAACGGTCAAACGACGTCGTGGCATCGTACGATTAAAGTGCACTATCACATGCAGTTGATGAAATTCTTGCAACTCATGAACTCAAGAAAAGACATTTTTCAGTTTATCAAAAAAGAGAGGACATTTTCCATTCTTGCAACTCATGAACTCAAGAAAAGACATTTTTCAGTTTATTAAAAAAGAGAGGACATTTTCCATTCTCCGGATGGCCTGTGCTTGAATGACAATATGTGACGGTTCTGCTAAACTATCTACTCAACTAGTCCTTGAAGGGATGTGAGTTTTGCTTCAGACTTCCTCTAATCCTTGTGGACGAATCGATGCCGTCGAAGGGATGAGTTATCACATCCTGCCATGACCTCAATGCAATCTGTGACCAACATTATGTTCTTAGAACCTTTTGAGCAGTACAAAAAAATCATATAATATATGCTATAATTAAATTACGTTTTTAACTTTTCTAATCTTTTTAATTATTCAATTGATTTTTATATTAAGAACTGAAAGTAATATAATATTAGATGATTGATTTCTCAAGCTTCATCTAACACCTAAACATTTGTTCAGTAAAATATAACTATATATTGTGTTTGTTGTATTATTATGGTATCATGTTGAAGTTTACATTCTTGAAAAGTTTACAGTATAAACTTTTCCTTCGGAGCAAATTACGCACATATCCGAATAAAATCAAAAGAGGCTAATTTGCGCAGGATTTGAAGCAATCAATGTTTAAATTCTTTCATACTAAAAGAAAATAATGATAAATGAGTAAGACTGTAAGAACAATCAAGCTGGAGACGGCAAAAAAAAAAGGAGACCTGATTTCCTGAGAATTTACTTACAAGTGAAAATATCTGAATTCAAAATTGAACAAAAAGTATCTCTATATTTACCTTAATTAATTGTCACAAAAAAATAAAAAAAATAAATAGCTCAAGTAGCAGAAGATCATGCTATTAATCTTGAGCATGTTGTTTAACACTAATAGCCCTTGTAGGACATGTCCTGATATTATGTCCCTTCTTGCGGCACAAACAACACTTGTATGGTCTTGGAGAAGCTGTCGTTTTGGATGTACCAACTAACTGAGGGCAGGTCCTGCGATTATGGCCATATCGACGACATATTTTACAGCGATGAAGTTTTACAGTTCTGCCGTTCCGATGGCCTATCCTTAACTTGCTGCATGTTCTTCTGTTATGGCCTTTTTCCCCACATAGCTGGCACGTGAATTGCCGATCCACCAAACTACCCTTCAGTTCTGGACAGTAGTGTCTCCTATGCCCTTCCCTTCCACAGTTTTGGCAGAAGAAATTCACTCCTGCTCCACACCAAGCAAGACCACTTATCATCTGCAACTTGCAACCACGAAACACACACACACACACAGTCATATTGTTCATAAACAGTGAACTAACGTGGATTTATCTAGTTAGTAGTTGGCAAAATCAGATTGACTTGGAGCACATTCCAAACATGGTTTGCCCAAAAGCGACACTGAGGGCAAATGTGGTCTGGGGTAATGTGAAACGTCACCCTAAACATGCTATTCATCATATTTCCAGTCTGGTTGACCTTGAAATCCATAAATATTCATTCTAAAAGGTCAAAGTCATAATAATTGATCAATTTGGAGCTAAATTTGTTCAAAAATCAGTTTTTGATTTTCTTTTCTTCCTCTACATTGGAGTTATATTGGGTTGACATATTTCATCATGGTGTGTATGTTGTGTCGGTGTGATGCTTCTTAACTGCTAACACAATGGCAAACTAGCAGGTGGGGTATCAAATTGACCTCTCATGGCAATGCTCCTTTTATGGCGATTTTCTGGGTTACTAAAGAAAGCTTTCATAGTTTCAGAGGTGCGCTTTCTAGCTGCATCAGTTCCCTTGGATTTCTGCAGTGATCACAGAGTAATGCATTATCATTTACCAATGTCAATGTAAATTATAAAATTTATAACAAGTCGCACTTTTCATAGGTAATGAACAGTGCAATTCATTCTTTAGACTCCATGTAATGTACGAGAGGAGAGACCCCCATCTAATAATGCAGAAACATTCAAATATGCCAAAGTTTTAATGCTTCCCAAGGCATAGGGTACACCAATGACATTTTGCTAATTTCTTAACGGAAGTTTTCATTTTGGTGCTAACAAGACAGGAATATGTGTTAAAAAAGTGTTAAAAAAGTTCAGAATTCTCATTGCCTAGCTTAGTTAAAAGTAGTTTCTGACATTCTTAAAGCAAATGAAAAGTTATCGCTTCATCATAACACTGCAAATTTATCATACAACAAAAGAGGCAAGCTGAAGATAGGCCTTTTAATACTCTTTGCTCAGATCCTTTACATTCACAAAAATGAATACATGCAACGTATTCAGAGAAAAATAGAGTAAAAAAAATTATGGATATAAAGATGAAATGAGGACCACATATACGTTTCACGTTTGTGTACTTTCTCTTTAGAGACATCTAAGTGACTAATTGTCAGTACGTTATATACATCTAGGAACCTACCCAAAACCAAATACTGAGCTAAACTTAGTAAAATCTAATCTTTTTATCTTTCCTTGCATATCTAGGTATAGTAAGTTACATATCAGCATATGTACGTTGATTGCTAATGGAGGGTATTTTAATTAAAAAATACAACTATGGACAAAAGACTATATTTTGGAAATAAATGGGTGACCTGTGTAATTCCTACACAATTCGAAGGTGATCCAAGTAGTTTGCTCAAGTCTTTTAATTATGATGGGAGAAATGAATGTATCATATTCAAACCTTAATTGCAGCCACTCTTTGTGCATGAAGCATGGGATCACGATGGATAATCTTCATTCTCTTGCTAAACAGACCAGTTTTTGCATTGAGATCCTGTGATCATCCCACGAAGTGAAGATAATTACTTTAAAAAAAAAAAACAAAGATAATTAAACTTATGTCCTAGTCAAACTATATCACCCCTGGGGCGTACATGTGGCATTCTAACACATGGAATGTCCATGTGCACCAATTACAAGGATGGTGGATCAAAACAAAATATATGCATGTAAACATAATCAAACAAATTTAAGCAGCCAACTAACTTTTAATGAGCGACTAATCTTTAATCCAACTTCAGGAGACGGTGATTGGTAAATCCGCTTTGATTTTTTCTTCACATCCAGCTTTATGTCTAAATTATCAACTTCATCATCTTCCTTTACTTTGAGTGGGGAACTGGGAGAAAAACAACCCACTTTAATAACCATCCCAAGTTAAAAGTCATAATCTTAAATATTGAAGCAAAATAAACAACATATTTGATCTGTTTTTCAAGCATGTTGACTAAATGTAACAATCATTATTCTCACCAAAAGGACTAAAAACTAGAGGAGTTATTATTTTTTGGTGCAACCATATTAAACATAATTATGTCCTACCTGAAATAATAGCCTTCTAGCTAAAACATCCTACCAAAAAGAAGAGCATAAAACTGAACAATTAACCAGCATGAGCTATAGCCATATCTTAAGCAAGATAAGTGATCGAGAGAGAAATAGCTAAAGCTATAATTGCATATAAGTGTTTACAAGAGGGGCTTAGCACAGCAGCCAAAAATATAATAGTAGCAAAACAGATAATTGTTCTTATGTTACATGGAACGTGCTCTTTCCCATGGTCTTTCATCAATTGACTCTTCCCAAGTAACACGAGCTCCAGAACACTGGTGGCAAGTAACAATACCCTGTAGACATGAAGGTCAAAGAAAAGTGGGAAATATATAATAAATCTAATGCAATGACAACTAGGTCTAAGGTCTTATAGCTTTGTAGTAAAAATATCATGAAAAACAATAAGCAATAGTCCAATGAAGAATTTATACAGAAGCCAACTCAAAGGGGTTAAAGAAGAACACTCTCCTTAACACTAATCACTTTGTGGGCATCATGGATTACAAGGTTACAAATATCATTAAGCTGGCACCTCATATCCCAAAGAAAGTAGCTGGATTAAATTATGATTGCTGGTCCTTTTAATTGCATGTTAAACTGCACGGCTGGAGCCGCAATTTCCAGCAACTTCAACCCTCCTTCTCTTCTCTTTCACTCTCCTCAATCCCTTCATACCGTAAAGGAGCAACTGTAAAAAGGCTTCTCTTTTAAAGCATAGAAAAGAAAGAGCTAGACACAAGGTGGCACATCCTCAATGGAGCTAAAGCCTTTACAGTTTGGTTCAAATCATTTGTGACTTGACTCAAGTATCTAGAACAGATATGTCTGAATAACAAATTTGCATAAATTGCATAACCCAACATCTACACAAACAATTGTTTATCCATAACAAATATCACTGTGATCTTATAACCTCCTAAAGCAATGTTGGCACATGTTACTCTGTTTACATAAAGACATGCATAATCATACCTTCCCACTACACTTTGGACAGTCTGATCTTGATCTTTCAATACCACACTCTGTACAAGGAGTATAGCCCCTTCCCCGGCAGCTTGGGCAAGGTAACTCTTTGATGTACTGTCCATTTGGACCAAACCATGACCTGGGCTCCGATATTTGAGAGCTGCCATTGCTGAAATGAAACATGAAGAATATAGAAGTTATTTTGTCTTCACAAATGAATCGCCACTTCATGAAATACAAAAAATGGAACAAACTAACTCCCCAATTTTATAGTTTATATTGAGCAATTGACACTATTGCATAAAGTTAGCATATAAATACATTATTTTTGTATGTCAATGTGACCAGCAAATTAAGTATGTTGGTTTACTATAATTTCAAAACCACTTTGAAGAGCATCAAATGACAATCGATACCAACAATCAAGCACAGAAAGTTTACTATCATTTCAAAACTACTTTCTTTGGCTATCGTCATTTGAAAACACTAAGCTATCCAATTTCATATGTAGCGGAAAGGGAAAGAGAAGAGAGGGAGGACGGTAGAAGAGCAATAATAAAAACTTGATTACTGCGGAACGATTACACGCCTAAATATAGGCATAATAGATGCTAAATCTTCTTATTTAAAAGAAAGAAGAAAAAAGTTCAAACCTCCGCTTGGGTTCCATATCGAGGCCGAACAAATCCTCAGGAGGGCCATAACCCAACTGCCACAAAATCACTACGTCAAGAACTGGAGGGAAACACACAAGTTGTGCCCCGCAACATAACATTCACAGGAGGGGGGGGGGGGACACCACCTGCTTTGGAGCTGGCAACGAAAAGGATTCATCGCTACAAGCGATGCACGGGAAGAAGCTCATCTTGGTCTTGAAAGGGAGAAAAATCAAGAACCGCGTGTTCGTTTGCCTCCATGTAGAGAACCTTAGGACATGAAATGTAGCCCGGGAGGAGTAAAATTCATAGGAAATCATGAAGAAAAGAATATTTGGTACTGGGGACTGAGAACAATATGTGATTCGCGAAGGGAAATTGAATGGTATGATATCAGCGTATTGCTGGTCTGTTCTTTTGATATTTGTGTATTGCGTGTGGCTTAGAAGGGTGACAAAAAGGCGCGCCTTTTTCCATGTATGGAAACGTGTCTGAATAAATTAACAATATGCAGCATTTTGATCCTTAAAAAAAATCCAGTAGAAAAAAATCTTCTTTGAATTTTTCTCTCAGGCCGGCTGAGAGCAAGCAAGCACTAAGAAATCGGAGGCCACAAATACAACAAAAGTTTTACTAGAAAATCCCCAATCAATATTTGCCTTCTTGAATAAACCAAATACAACAAAATAGTTCAAACTAAGGAAGAAATTTACTGTAAATTCAAGCTATTTTATCTAGCTAAAACTCAAAGGATGATGAAGAAGAAGAACCAGAGGGGAAGCGTCGCCGAGAGGGGAGCTGAAGAAGAAGAACCCGAGGGAGCGGAAGAAGAAGAACCTGAGACAGCAATATAACGCAGAGAAGAGCTGACGGCGAGGTCGCAAGCTATAGAGAATGAGAAAGAGAGCGATGAAATATGAGAGAGAGAGAGAGAGAGAGAGAGAGAGAGAGAGAGATGACGGGGTCGGGGAGAGTGAGCGAATTTAAGGAGGGAAGGAGACGGAGTAACGGGCTGAAGGATGGGTTGACGCCGAGGGGAGTCCGCGGAGACACTGGACCATGCGGATTAGATTATAAAAAGAAAAAAAGGGAGACAGACTGAAGGAATTATTGTTTTTGTTTTTTGGTTGAACTCAAACTATTTATTACCGGTAGCAATAACTAATCTGCTCATATCATATACTTCTAAAATTTTTTTTAATATTGGTCACGAGACTCTCTCCATACATACTGTTAGGATCAAACCCTTGATTAGGTGTTTAAAAAGCTCATCTATTTTAAAGATGCATAAGTTATATAAATCTTTTTCTTAAGACTTTTTTATTTATTTAACCATTAGCTAAATGGTAACTCTGACTTTTAAACCTTTACTTTGACAAAAATAGGTCACTTTAAATTTAATGTAAAAACTACTTAAAATTCATATTCACAAAATTTTTTTTATACAATAAAATATAATTTTAATGCATATATTTTCAAACTTTTTAGGATAGTGCTTGGTTGGCGGTTTCTTGAGGGGAGGGGAGGGCTGCAAATTCTGTCACTAAAATTAGTGCCAAAATTTTGCATCACTAAAATAGCAAAGGAATAGAATTATGTCGTTAAAGGATTAGTTGCAAAATTTACTATGAAATTTTTTCGTCGCTAATTTCTTTCATAGATCCAATGCAAAAGTTTTAGCAATAAGATGTTTTTGTGACTAAATTTGGTATGAGGAAAATAGATGGGAGGGTAGAAAATTTTTTAATGATCTCAATTTAAAAGAAAAAAAAGTGGGGTTTTAAATTTTTTTTTTTGGATGGAAAACGGGGCAAAACGCCCAAATTATTTATTCATCATTGAAACAAGTTTGGGACTAGAATAGCCCCTGCATATCTATATGCTTTGCCAAACACAATCCCTTAGGGCCTGTTTGGTTTGAGGGGAGGGGAGGGGAGGGGAGGGGAGGGGAGGTTTTAACCTCACTTTGTTTAGTTTGATTAAAAAGGAAGGGAGGAAGGGATATTTAATGATCCCTTGTTTGGTTCAAGAAGGCGAGAGGAGGAATAGTAATAATCAATTTACCATTTTACCCTTACATATTAGTTTATATTTTTTATGGATATATTATGTAAATTAATTTACATCTTAATTTAAATCATATAATTTAATAAAAATTCAGTCTTATCATGTTAATATGTGCATTAAAAAATTGGTACAGTATTTTTTTAATTCTAATTAATATAATAATACATTTGAAATAATCAAATTAACAAATTTTATATGCTCTAAAAAAATTGAAATTTTATTCTCTTTAGACTATACCTTTTTTCAGCTTTAAAATATATTTAATAAATAATATATTTATAAAAAACAATTAATTTTATAATATTATAAATTTTTATTTAAATAATGTTTTTTATTTTTATAATAATTTATATTAATTTTTATTATAATATATTTTTTAATTATAATAATTTATATTTTTTATTTTTTACTTAGGATAATATTATTTTTTATTTAAAATAAATATTATAATAACATATTTTATGGGTAGTTGTGGAATATCAAAAAAATCAAAAGGGTATAATGGTCCAAAAATTTAACTCTCCTCCAAAAACCCCCAATTTCGAACAAGACCACCACAACCTGCTATTCTTGGTTTTCCCTTAGCAGCACTATCTATTTTCACTTGAAACCAACCCACATCAGGAGGTTTCCAACCAATTTGGACCCATCTCTTTTCAATCGCTACTCTCATGGAGTTTGCACATTTAGCCTCCCTTACATGACGCCAGATAGCCTATGTATTGGCTTCCCTCTCATCAAAGTCCATTTCAAATATAGATATGTTCCTTCAAAACTAGAGGACTCAGCAAACAATACCAAAGAATAAACTCTATCCACCAGCATTATTTATAGAAGTAGAGGAGATTAGGTGACTTACAAATCAATCTTTTTATTGAAGCTAAAAAAAATTAGTTATGCACCTCTCAGCTCTTAACTTCCTCCAGATCGTCTTTATTACTACGTAGTCTCTTAGTGCACCCAGAATCGATTTAACCTTCCTTTGACCTCTACAGCAAATATGAGAGCCAACTCATGCCTTATGCCTCTGTTCAGATGTTAAAAACCCATCAATAGCAGCAGTCCACAAAAACAATTGGACATGATGATGGCCTGCCTATTTCTAGATTGTTTTCCAGGTTCTGTCAGCATCTAATAGATTATTGCCACTAAGTTGTTCATACATTCCAGCAACACTAAAACCCCTACTATTAGAGCTCTTCCCAGTCTATCATCACCATCTTCCTTGTCTAACGGTAAAAAAAGCAAGGATCATTTTCACAATTTTCTCTACTAAGAGAGAGATAAAATCTTGAACTAACCATGTACTACCATTAACATAGCTGCTAACATTTCGTTCAAGCTCTCTCTACTTAGGTTGTTGCACACATAATTCAATGAGAGACACATTATCAATCCATCTATTTTCCTAAAAATTAATCTTGTTGCCATGATGGACATCCCACTGTCAATTCTTCACAATCTCAGGCCATAAAGAACCTAACTTCTTTCAAAGCACAGAGTCAGTACTCTTAACAACACATTCAAGCGAGAGGTTCGCATTTTTTCCATACTTATTTCTCCAAACTGTTGAGCACAACTTTATTAGGTGTGCAATCACCTCCTATCCAACTTTACACGATAAGGCTTCATTATTTTTTGCCCCCAAATCTTTCAAACATAATCCGCTCAGCTGCTTTAGTTTACAAAAAAAATGTTATAGCTAATAGTGTGTGTTTTCCTTCTTCCCACCAGTCATCCCAAAATAAAATCACGCTCTATTTTCTCCAATTCCTTACACACACTAATTGAATATCATCATGAAGCATATTAAAGACAAGTACTTGTTATGTTATTGATTGCGCTAACGTTAGTCTCCCTGCAAAGGACAAGCAGTTTGCTTTTCATCTGCTCAATGTCTTTGAAACCTTATCAATTAAGAATTGAAACTTGATCTTCGTGTGTCTTTTCTGGAGAGCAAAGGAGCCCAAATATCTACCAAGCTCCTCCATTTACTGGAACCCACATCTTTTAATTAGCTCTTCTTTCTTTGTAGCACCCACATACATTCTTAGAAAACATGACTTTTTTTTGGATATTTATTTTCTGCCTTCAAAACTGGATTAAGACCAAGCAACTTTTATTGACTTCACTAATACTTCTTGGATTACTCTAAGCTTTCTTTACTAGCCGAGTTACGCTCTTTCCAACTATCTCCTAATTCTTATGATAAAAGATATCCAGAAAGTCGTCCTCACCTGAAGCTTTAAATACTCTAATATTAAAGATAGCCCTTCTCATTTCTTCATCCCTAATATCTACCTCCAATCTTCTTACACCAATCACGATGTAACAAGTCTTCTTTAAACAGGTTTCTATAAAAACACTAAAACCATGCCAATTAATTCCTTTTCATCATCTATCCGGTTCCCTCACTGTTTTTCAACATATGGATCTTGCTTTTCTTCCTTCTATTTATAGTTTTAAGGTGACAATATTTGGTTTTTCTATCAACATTTTTAAGCCATTCACTTCTTGACTTCTGGAACCAGTGTATCTCTTCATTTTTTCCATCAACTCAGCTACTAGCTTCATCTCTAGTTCTTCTAGGAAAACATTAAGGGACCTATTCAAACTTCTCTGTATACAAGTAATTCTTGCTATCAATTCCCACTTTCTATGATGAATAATATCGAAGACCTCTTCATTCCAAATCTGTAGAGATTCTTTAAGAGAACTTAAGCTATCACACACATCCAGATTGACATCCTAATTACTTCTCAAGAAGCCTTTAGACTTATGATGGGGTAGCCACATAGCCTTAAACCTAAAAGGCGTTCTTAGAGGCATTTTGGATCTGACATCAAGCTTAACAAATAATAGATGGTAGCCTGAGTAGACCCAAGCAAGCACTCTGGTCACCATATTGGGAAATCTTTGTAGCCTAGCTTTGTTACAGAGAATCTGTAACACCTTAGTTTCAAACCCATTTTCATATCAAATAGAAGCAAATGGAACCATTTATTAAGCCTTTAAGTTGGTAAATTTTAAATTTCAAAACATTTTTTCTCAGGTTACTATTCACATAACCCTAAAAATTCAACCATCTTTGAAAAATCATAACTAATTCTAAAAAAAATTGAAATGAAGTAGTTCCAAAGAAGCTTCAGATATTTAAGGAAAAAATACCTTCAAGTTATGATCCTCTCTTATACGCACCTAGTTTTCATGTAAAAGTACACTGTTCATTTGGTCATTTTTTCAAATTTTCTGAATTTGTGCCAAATTTTGGATATACATAGCTTTCATAACTTTTTGTACAAAACTCTAATTTTAATGAATTATCACTCATTTTAAAGCTAAAAATATGATTTATTAGACTGTCAAGTTTTAGATTCCAATTCATTCAATTGCTCAAAATTTTGTTGGTCAAAGTTTAGGTGCAATTAGGTCAAACTTCAACCACTCAACACCAAATCTTGCACCATAGCATTTTATCATCTTAAAACCATTAACTATCATACTAATCAACTTAAGATCATGCTTTAACCATAATGTGCAGCATATAATAATCAAAGAGCCAAACATTTATAATTACACAATATACATAACGAAGTTCCAAATATAATGGAATGAGATTCCAAAGAATCCCAATAGCAAAGAACATCAATTTAAGCATTAAAATGCAAGGTAAATTGATATTATATGCAAGCATTAACATATTATAAACATGCCATTAGTATGCCATGGAAAGGGAGCATATATCATACAATTCAACAACTCAACTAAACACATTTTTCAAGGCATCAATGCAAAGAGTTAATCACATTCCTATATACATAACTTAACTACATCATGACATATACACATAACACAAACAACTAAGACAATATAACACTAAAATTGAAAGTTCCTGTTACCTCTTAATTGCCTTGCTTTCTTGATTTACTTTTCTTGCTCTTGAACTCCTCTTTGCCCAATGTCAATGCCTATCAATCAAAAAACAATAATGGCATTCCAATTAACTTCAACAACACCATTAATGCATTAACCTAAACCCCTAACCCTTTAACTTTTATTTTAGGGTGTTAGCGTCATCTTTTTTTTTTTTTAATAAAAAAATTTAACTTCCATATGCTTTTCCTACATGATTTTTCATATAGAATCCAAATATGAACTTAGATTTATTAAAATTCAATCCATCCTATTATTTCTCCTCTTGGTTGAATGGGTATACCTTAGTGTTCAAAATTTTATTTTCAATTTTAATGCTTCTAAACATGTGTTCTTTACATATCCCTACACAATTTTACCTCCTAAACTCATTAGAAGTATCAAATTAACAAAAATCAAACCCTAGCTCAATGAACCCTAGTTGGCTGAATTAAACACCATAGTCCAAGTATTTTCTATCTTCTAATCCATAAACAAACATTAAATCATCCATAGATCAACATATACCAAATTGGATAGCACGAAACCTTAACCATTTCATGCTTCAAACTCTATCAAAACTACAATTTAAACCATCAAACTACTTGGCATCTTAAACTAGAAGGAAAATCCAAGCTTTGACCTAAAATCAACTTGATCTTCTTCTCCTCTTTCTTCTCCCTTGGTTGGCCGGAAGGTTTCCCTTCCTTTCTCACTTCAGTTGGCAAAAAACAGGCCCTTGAAAGGAGGTGTCTTCTATTTATAAAATGGCCAAAATTCACCTCTTAGTATTTCTCTTATTTACCACATGGTTTAACCTTTAACACATGGCATCATCTTGGTCCATCTTCCTTCATGATCATGCCATATACACCCTCTTATGTGTCCCTTAATTGAATGTAAGATGCCAAATCAATGGACACCTAATCCATCATATGCAAGAATTGCTATTTTTTATTCAATAATTTATTCTTCCAATTTTACCTTCAATAATTTATATTATTTCAATTAGGTCCTTCCCCCCTCAAATTGGCGCCATATCCACCAGAAAAATAACGAGAAATTTTGTCTCACCAAGCTTATACTCATTACACTATATAATCTTCCATTATCAGTTGAATTTTTCTTTGATCTTGTTAAATCTACTGCTCTCAAAACTTCATTTCTTTTTGCCAATAGCACCTTTAACTCTTTAAATTAAAATTTTCCCAAAATCGACCCTCTACTAATAGAAATCAAGACTTAAATATTTTTAAAGCTATCCTCTGCATTTTCATAGGTCAGGAACAATTTTAAAATTCATAATAACTCTTTAAAATTTTTTTCTAAATTTTTGGTGAATTATTAAGGCTTTTAAGTATTTTAAATAATTCAATTGGGCCAACTTTTCCTTAATTAGCAAAAATTTCAAGAAAATACTAAAAATTCGAAAATAAATCATTTTTATTCTGTTTTCATTCTTCAAGCCTTAAATACTATTCTATACCATTTATTTTATTTTTCATAATTTTCTAGAAATTTTTGGAAACTTCAGGTGTACCTTTATACTCCGATCAACATTGACTGAATATTTTGAAAATGACAGTTGGGTCCCTGATCTAATCTCAGTTCAAAAGTTATTCCATCTATTTTCCTACTACACTACCTGGCCATTGATCAATTCTAATTTCTTCATTTTCCTAGTTAAAATTAACAGGGTATGACAAGATCCTATCAATCCTTTTAAACACACGCTCCTTTCCCTCCCATTTCGGACTTCACCAAGTAAACAAAGGTCCCTTTACTTCTACATTAATCAATCCACACTCTTGAATTCAATCTCTTAACATGCTTCACCTTTGCATGTTGGGATCAGCTTCGCCTTTTTGCTCTAAAGGGTTCAATTTCATTGAAATTACCCCTTAAAAGCTAAGCTTCAGAAGCATTAGCAACAAACTGCTTTGAGTGATACCAAAGATCTTTGTTAATTCCTTGAGGATTAGCATAAATAATGGCGCACAACCAAGCATCAACACTAGCATTAACACAAACATGCAAATACTATTTAGATTTTTCAAGGACTTGAACTATATGGTTTTCAACTTCCTAACATAGCCATATACCACCTGTAAGGCCTCTAGCCTCTACTCTAATCGAGCCTTTAAATCCCAACTCCTTAATCACCTTATCCGTCTTTCCTCCACTTAATTCTAGAAGGGCAGTTAAAACTGAATTTTTTAACCACAGAATATTTTTACAAGTAAGGGTAAAATGCTTACTAACAGTGCATCTATAGTTCCAAAAGACAACAGACATTAAGCATTAGATGAAAATGATGGCCTTTGTAACATCCTGAATTTTGGGCCTAGAAGTACTGAAATTAGTCTAAAATGGTAAGGCTACTAGACTCTTTTTGGTAAGAGTTCCAGAAGTTCCCTGAAAGGGTAAGAGAATTTTCAGGGACCAAACTGTAAAATAAGATTTTTCAGGAACCACGAGACAAGTACGTTAAAGATACTAATGACGTTTTGAGGGCCCAAGCATGAGAATTAGAGATGATTAAGGGCCAAAGGTTATGCTAGAAACCTCAATGAGATGATTTCTGAAGCTAAATCCAAGTAGGGATCTAATAGTAAATTCAATAAGTTTTGAGTAGGAAAGGGCAATGATTGGAAGTACCCAAAAAATTCTAAAAAAATTTCAAAAAAATAGAAAATAAGGTTTTGAGGCCCGTATAGGTTTAAAAATGATAAAAATACCATGGGAAGAAATTGATAAAATTCCTAGGGTTTTGGCTAGCTATGAATATTAGTCAAAATTGAATTGTTTAAAAAACAAGAAGGCCTTAGATGATTGGAGATAAATGGAAAATAAATGATTGAAGAATTATCATAGGTTTTAAGAATAATTTCGCCCACAAAAAGTGAAGAGGTTGGTTTTAACATAATTTAAAACCTATTTATATGCTCTCTAGGGAAAGTTAAAATAAACAGTCTACGGGTTGACTTTTGATTTGAGAAAAATTAGAAAAATTTTTCATGTTAAAAAGATAGCATTGGTACCCAGAGACAGATTCTTAGAGTCATAAACCGATAGAAAGACTTCGATCAAGTTTACTCTAAAATAAATATTATTAAATGTTTTAATGAAAGAACAAAGGGAAGAGCACCACTCTGTTTTTTTTTGCATGTTATATACTATCATATGAGGTTAATTATGGTGAAAAAGGAGTGCCAAAACATGCCCTAGGTTTACTGTGTAAGTTAGGATTTGAAAAAGCATCCGATACGATGTAAAATTGTGAAATTGGTAGAGAAATAGTTAAGGGTAAGAGGGAGCATGAATTTCTCCCTATTTCCTCCCTATTTTAATGGAAATTTGATGAAGGGACATGAATGGAATAATACATTTTGTTAAGGCTTAATTGTGGAAGAATGGAATTATATAATAAAATATTATGTCTTTACACGCGTAATAGGTGGCATGTGAGATGTCCCTTGAGGTGGCATGGAAATTGAATGAGAAGGACATTTAAAAGGTTTAGGTGGCAAGAATCAAGAAGGAATGAGGTTTGATACAAAACAAGTGTCTAAGGGTAAAAGTGAATGGTGAAATTGAAAAATTACCATAAGATGAACTTGGCTTACATTATAAATACCCTTCCCTCCCGCAGAGCCAAGATTTTTGGCCAACACAAGATAAGAGGGAGGGAGGCTAAAAATATGAAGGGAGAAAGGAGAAGAGAAAAAGCAAGGGAAACCATGTAAGATCAAGCTCCAAGATAAGGCATGCTTATAGTTTTTGACGTAGTTTATCTTGCTATTTGTCTCATTAAGCTTAGCCATAGTTTTGATTGATTTTGAAAGCTTGAAACCCTAGGTTGAGATGCTATTCAATGATGTTTAAACCATTAAAGAGATTGATTGATGCTAGAATCATGTTTAAAGGTTTAAAAGGAATGAGAATCAAGTGATTTTGAGATGATTTGTGAAAGATTTCATGGTTGTATGCCTAGGGTCATACTTTGTCCAGGGTTGGTTCTTGAGGCTAGGGTTGGATTTTGATGATTTTGATAGTTTCAATGAATTTAGAATGAAAACTTGTGTAGGGTGCAAGTTTTCTTACTAACCTCTCAGCCAAGTGAGATTCAATATAAAGGAATTAGATTTTATTAAATCCAAGCTCATACTTGAACTCCTCATGAAAATTGAGTGGGAAATGATCAAGAGAATGATTTTAGACGTTAAGAATAAGGCAATGAAAAGTTAAGGTTAAAGAGGAATCAAGTTTGAAAGTAAGGGTTGTTAGTGATTTTCATGATGTTGATGGATTGGTTATTAATGTGCAATGTATATTTAGGGCCATGAGTCATTAAGAAAGAGAAATGAGAAGGTTGATCTAGCAACCTTAATAGTTGGAAGCAAATGGAGCACGAGGAAGCAAAGAGAAAGTCTAAAGACACAAGATATAGCAAACTTTACCCCATTCTTATGTGCTTGATATTTGTTTACATGTATGGTATGTTTATGTGTTTATGTGATTTTATGAACTCATGCATTGTGAATGTGAATATGTTTCAAGTATGCCATAGGCCTATATGTTTTATGATAAATACATGATGATTTTCAAACATATCATTATGTTATAAAGATGTTAAGTTGCAAGCATGTTATGAATGCCAAGTTTGCCATGTATGTTTGAGTCGTTATTATTTACTACTGAGATTTTTCTAAATCTCACCCTCTTTTAACCAACCCTACTATGTGCAAAGTGTCACACCTCCTTTATTGCCTTATTATATATCAATTGGAACCATTTAAAGTCATTACACAAGGCTGAAGGGTGGAAGAATTTCAACTTTAAAATTTCCAGATTTCCGTATACTATTTACAGCAATTTGAGCCAATTTTGAAAATTCATAAATAATTGTAAAAAAAATCAAAATAGAGTAGTTCTAAGTTCTATGGAAAGCTCTTGACATGCTCTTTAAAGAAAAAAATACTTGTTGGTATCCAAATCTCATGCATCATTCCCAGATTTCGTTCCAAGTGGTATTATTCATTTGGTCATTTTTTAATTTTTCAGGATTTATGCCCACCTTTGAAAGGGTATAACTTTTTGTACAAAACTTCAAATTTAACATTACCACTTGTTTTAAATCTGAAAATGAGATCTATAAGCATGCCAAGATTTAGATCTAGATTCATCCAATTGCTCAAAATCATATTGGTCAAATTTTGCTCTCAAAAAGTCAACCTTTATCTCTTTTTCATACCATTCTTGACTTTTCTTTTCCTTTTCCTTTCATCTAGCTTTTCTAATCATATGACACATACTTAATCATGATTCCTTAACCAATTATTCACATGTAAGGCACCCTTATCACTGATACAACAATTCGATATAATTTCATACATACACATAACAATGTATATAATTACATAGTATTATTTTAACAACAATAAACTTCATCCTCTTCCAAGTAAATCCCTTTTCTTTCTCCTTGCTCTCAGTGACACCACTTGGGATTCATACTACTATTTATACATTGAGGGGAGTGTGATTTTATTCAAATCTTAGTAGCCATGAATTACAATCTTCATGTAAATCAAGCAAGTATAATGTGACATGTTATAAAACTTCAAACATCATCAAGTCACATAAAATCATATTTTGCATCATACTAAAAGAGGAACATCAACAATTTCACATTGACATATTTCTATGTATTTGGCCAAAGCACAAACAAATGTCATAACATCAACCATTATCACCATATAAATTCTTCAATTCAAGCAATCAACCTAATCACATTAAACAAGCAAAATAAATAATCAAATACTTGATAGTTCCGGTCTCCTTAAGGGATAATGATTCTCTTTGATTCCTCCTCACAAAGCCTATTAATTTAGGCATAAATATAAGCTATATTAATAACCAAACAACTTAAACATAGTCCTTTATCTTTAACTTAACATTTCCCCCCTTTTTCTTTGATTTTTAACAAAATAATTCCTCCATTAGAATCAATAATCTCTTGGCTCAATCCTACACAATTTTTCATGAGGAATCCAAATACCCAATCAGTTTTTCAAAAATCAAACTCCTTTCCTATGAAATTATAGCAGTCGAATAGGGGTTTCAAGCTTCTAAAAATCCCATTTTTGATTCCAATGATTTTAAATACTTCCCAATAGCATATCCCTACACAAAAACACATTTTAAACCTATTGGAATTATTAAATCAATGCAAAACAAACTCCTCCAGCAAGAACACCTCTAGGCCGAAATGAACATATATAGCCTTAGGATGATTTTCTTCCAAAAACCACTTCATACACCACTTAAACAAGCTTGTTCCATATCATATTTAAGGTTTCTATCCTTCCCTAATAGCCAAGCATGTCAACCGAATTTGTGTATCATTTTCTCTTAATTTTTCAAGCAAAAACCCTAACTAACTAGCTTGAAACTTAGGGATAAGAAGGCTTAAACATACCTTGATGTTTCCTTGATATAAACTGAATGATTCCTTGCTCAAAACCCTCTCAAATTCTGTCTCCCTTGGTTTGGAATGAAAATGGCAGCACCTTCCCTTCTTTTTCTAATTTTCCAATATTTTTTTTGTATTTTAGGGAGGGGTATTTATAGACAAACGGACCTGCCATTTCTCTCTCAATTTAAAAATAAAAAATGGCAAAAAATAGGGTGATTTGGTAGCCATCAAGTGCATCATAGCTTTAGATTTAACCATGTGTCCAAACTCTAGAGTTTTCCAACAATTATCCCTTAATTTGCATTTTATTTTAATTAAAAATAGAGCTGTCCAGAAGCTGCACAAAATTATGCTTGAATTAGGCCTAATTTGGGCCCCACAAATGGTATAGGTTGGCCCAAAAAGATGGCCCACAATCCAAATCAAAATTCCAAACTAATTTGAAACTTTATCAGTTACTATTCACTAGTAACTTTTCATAATTTTTTAAGACCTCCAAAAATTCATTTCTCTCCATTATAATTACCTTTTAATATGAGAACATGATCTGAAAATTTTCAAAGTTTTTCACCACCTGTAGGTATTTATTTTGAATTTTCTCTGATTAGGCCTCTATCGGTATCACTGCAGGAAAATAAATTTTCTAAAATTAATTCCTGAGCGTCCAAGACCTAAAACCAATTTTATAAATTCAAATAAATATTTAGATAATTTTTTCATATTTTTTCATAAATATTGAGGCCTTTAACTAATTAAAATAATTATTTTCCTCTGATTTCCTACTAATTTCCTAAAAAACCTCAATTTACGGGAAATTCCGTAACAATTTATTTCCATAATAATTCCACCTTCCAGGCTTCAATTGAGTTTTCAAAACCTCTAATTTGCATTTTTTTCTATTTTTTTGGGGAATTTTCTAGAAATTTTCTCAAAATTTCACGTTTTACCCTTCTTGGACTAATAAATTTGAAAATGCTGGTCCAGACCCTTTTTGAGTTTCACACCATGCTTACTTTTCTTAGCCAATCTTCTTTTCCTATTGGCCTTTAACCGAATTTTTTTATCCCTTCTATCAATGCTAAATTTGGTGGGATGTGACACAAAAAGTGTGGGAGAGCAATGCAAGATGTGGAAATACAAGAATGAAGGGAAGAATTGAATAAAGTATTGTGATAATTCATTATTATAATCATTGTTTACATATGCCATTGATATTATGTAATGTGTAAGAATAACAATGGCATGCATAATTGGCTACAATGATGTATGGGAATGGTTAGTGAATTGACGTAATGATAATATGCATGAAAAGAATTAAATATAAATTATTAATGCAAGTTAGGGGAATAGTTTATTCTTAAATGAGCCACGAATTTTTGACATAGTGAAAGGGAGGCAAGTGATAGAATTTGCCCATGACATTTGATATGCTTAAAGTATACATCCTGGGATTTGAAGCAAGGGGTAAATTGCTTAAAATGGATGAGAGTGTTAGGAGTTATAACTGCTCAAACTCAAAGTAGAGAAACTAGAAAATACAGTTTTTACCAAATAAATAGTAAAATTTCATGAATTAACTATATGAATTGGTAAGGGTTAAGTCCATATTTGTATTTTTTTTCCTGTAGAGAATTGAATTAGCTTTAAATAGAGACTTAGATTACCTCAATATGATTTTTTTAGAATTAGTTATAAATTGTCAAAATTGGACAAAAAATCTAAAATTTACCCTTGAATAGTAACTCAAAAATTAAATTTTCAAATTTCAATTTATGGGCCTATTTCGTGATGTGCTTGCATCATAACGCTTCCAGACATATACTAAAAGGGGTAAATGAAAGGATTTCCATGTATATGATCGAGAATATGCCTACTCGAAGAAGTTGCTTTCTCTGGACATGGTGGTTTTTAATGAGGAAATTAGTAGAGTCTAGCATTTTTCTTTCTCTATCCTTTTTTTTTTATGGATCTATAAATTTTGTCTTCACAGAAGATGTAGAGAAGTTTGTTACCTGAACTATATGAAAGCAAGTTCCTTTATTTATGGTGTAGTTTTCTGATTAAATCGTTTAATTACATGTTACATAATATTATTTTTATAATATTAGAAGTAGGAAGGACATAGTTTGACATGTTAGAATGGTTGCTTGCAACTTTATGCAGCCTAAAAGTTTCAGTATTATTTGTTTGTTTGATCAAGATGGTCAATTTTATTGCAGCATGACTAAATAAAAAAAGTTTTGTTAAAACATTTCAGCATTGCAACATACGCATAGGGATGGTAGATGATACAGAATTTTAGCTTTATTGGTATAAATAAGTGATAAGTTTTTATAAACTTTAAGCAAAATATTCATTTTGTAAGATTGTCATGGTTAAAGGAAGTTGGTTGGCTTTTAGTGATAATGCGAGTTAGTATCGCTTCTGAAAAACTTTGAGGTGAAGGAAAAGTTTCACAATGCATGTTTATTATTACGGGTGTGCATACGAAGTTCTTGGCTAGTCAGATTTTTGTTAGAAAATTGGTGATATAACTAACAGTAAGCTACTAGTAATTCCTAGTTCGATAACTATTTTTTTTTTAAGTTTGTTAATCTTTTGTGAGTATGTGCTTAAATAGGTTGAAAAAACTTAAATTAGGGAAAACTAATTCCTCGGTCCTTATACTTTACCCCAATTTTGAATCAGGTCCCTATATTTTTTTTTATTAGGTCATTTAAGTTTACTTTGTCGGATCCGTTCGTCCTTCTTACCTAAAACTATTAAATAGGGATTAACAGTGTTAAAACTCTACTTAAATAAATATGAGGTGGCACAGATCTGAACATACTTTTACAACAAGATTTGACTAGGCAACTCGGCGGAAAACTAAAATCAAGAAACAAAAATGCACCGCAAAAGTTCGCTTCAACATTATAGGGCATGGGCGTCTTCATCTGTTTGAATCTCTTCACTCATAAATCACAATATCATCTCCTTCGTGCGGCAATTTTCATGTCTCTCTTTGGCCAAAGATTTTCATTTGTCTTTTCGGCTATCCACACACACAGGAAATTGAAGGTATTTGGTTATTTTCTTTCTTCCATCTTTTTGGGCAATTGTCATTTTTGAATTTGGTAATTTTCGTTTCTTGATTTCTCTTTTATGTGCGGTTTTCAAATTATTCTCCTTTAGTTTGTGACTTTGGTCTTGACAAGGCAATTGGGAGTGAAATCACTTTCTACACATGGGTGTTGGTGCTCGAGAGATGGGAATTTTTTTTCCCCCCTTGAGTTAAGTTTTATTGCTACGTGAGAAAGAAGTAGTAATATACCGGAGTTGAAGTTTCTATCGTCAAAAGAAAAATCTCTCTTAATAGTCCATTCCTTGACACAGTAACTTGTTCTTTTGTACATAAACTATATTTCTGGTTTATGTAAATATGAAGCGTCATTACTGAAGGCAGTGGCGTAAACTATCCTTGAAATTCTGGTTTATTTAAATATGAAGTTGCATTATATTTTTATCATCTAGATTTAATTTCTCTTTTGAAGTTGTTTAACATTGATTTTTTTTACTTAATTATTTTTTCCCTAGATGCGTTACTTATATATACAAGGAAGTTTCATGGGGCTAAGGATATTTTGATCTGACTTTAGTCTTCGAACTGACACAATGCATAATGTTGAAGTAGAAGAAGTCACTATGGATTTGCATGGGCAATATGCAAATATAGGAAACAAATTAAATATTGTTATTGTGTCATTAGTTTGGGTCATTTAGGATGCTAAATGTAAAGCTAAGCATTAGGATGCTGATTGTATTTTTGCCATTTTCTAAGATGCAAGTTTTGGCACTTGTACGTCAATGAGTGTTTTTGACAATTTGCTATGAGAAGTGTATGTTATAGTACTTGTTTGTTGTAATCTAAGTCACATTTGTTTAATGTACGCATTCTCCATTTTCAGATCCACCTTTTATGCTAAAGCATATGTCATGATTTATTACTAAAAGTTTATCTGTAACAGCATATGTGTGTGATAATACTAACATTAAAACAATTTAATTCATTGAGTACCCCTGCAGCATTTTGGATGGTCTTCATAAATCTGATTAAAATATTTAAAAATTATCATATTGAAAGCATTTAATTTTGGAATGAACCTTCATATTGCCACTGTGAGGAGCTACTCACATGCTCTTCATATACATACAATGCATCAATAATTATATATATAATCTTGTCATAGGAATCACAAATAGTAGAAAATTAATTTTCAATCCATACAGTAGCCACAACATATTGTCGTATAAAGACATCCAAAATAATACATGAAATTAGTTTCAACAAAAAAAATAGCAGAACCCATCATCATCAACAAATTGGCATATAAAGCCAAATCCAAAAAGATGTCATATTATAAGTTGAAAACATGTTAAATTCAACTACATTAAGGTTGATGCTTGGTGGATGTTATGCCTTCCTACTAGAATAACTTAGAGTTCAATTAGAACTATTTTAGACCATGTTGGATGGTCTTGGACTCAAAAATTCCATAAAAACACTGATTTTCAGATTTTTACTGCTTATTTGGTAAAAATCCAGTTTTCTGGTCCAATTTCGAAAAATCATCACTTAATCTAGAAAAATCAAAATAGAGTGCTTTAAAATTCTATGAAAAGCTCTTTGAATGATCTTTCAAAAAAAAAATCTTAGAAATTAATTCCTTATGAGAAAGTGCCAGATTTTTGTGAAAATCAACTCTATCATTTTGGTAAAAACTCTTTTTTCAGATTTTGGACCTTAACTTTAAAAAATCACCAAAAATTGTATTAGTTGTTCATTTTTAACGTGCTACTATTGATTTGAAGCTTATGACATAAACTTTAAGCATACCAAATTTCGTGAAGAAATTCGCTCGGAAACTTAATAAAAACGTAGCTCCAAGTTGGCATCCTGCTGGGAGTTACAACACCAAACACACATACTTATATATAACCAAAATGTAATTGTTTCCTTATGGTTCACCACCACAATTACCTTTGAATTGGTTGCTTCCTTTTTGATGATTCAGCCTCTAAAATGGTAGATTATATATGGGGGATGAGATTTCAATGAAATCCCAGTAGCAAGATCAATCAACCAAAACATCAACATGTATCAATTATAAGCATTCCAACTTTTTGCTATTAATAGAAAACTACTTTACCTCATACATGTAGCACTCTAACATGCAATAGTTAAGGCACTTAAAGCAAGGAATATGGCTACACAATCATTATCATCATCATCATCATTTTACTTAACCATATAATAGCACATGAAATTTCATAGTAATCAATACAACAATCAATATTAAGGTTAATTATATCTTACAACCTTGATCCAACAGCTTCTATGATTCTTTGTTCTTCTTTCTCTCCTCCATAATTAATAAACCTTAACTCCAAACTTACTTGATCCAAGATGGTTGTTTTCTCTTTGTTTCCACTTCAAACTCTCTCTCTCTCACTCTCTTCTTCCCTTGGCCGAACCATTACATCTGAAAAGGGGGGAGAAAGACTTCACTTAATACTCCAAAATATCTCAACTACCATCATTTAATGATATGCCAAGTGTCACTTCCTTACTCCTTCTTGAAACTTCTTTCTTAATTAAGTAAATCCAAATGTAATTAGTTTCCAAAGTCAAGATCCTCTCCTCTTAAGGCTTGACACTTGGCAACTTTAATTACTCTATAAGAGGGGCTTGACAAGCGGTAACTTGTGGGTTAAGTAAAATGCAAGACTCTAATCTATACTTTATCGATGCACTTTTACCCCAGGTTTAATTTCTTTTCTATAATTACAGTACTCTGGTCTATGTAATTATTTTCTGTCAGATCCATAATTTAGTCTCCTCAATTTTCTCTTCGCAAATTGCCCTCTGTAGCTCAAACTTGAATTTCTGTTAATTATATAAAAAGGAAAACTAATTTCCTTCTTATTATTGATTTTCCCACTCGTTTAAATAATTAAGAAAAATCTTGGATATCTGAGGGTCTCCTTTTAATTCCATAATTTCTTATAATTCTTTAGGACATCATAGGAATTTTCTTGAGATTTTATTCTTTTTCCAAATATTTATTTGGAATTTTCAAAATAAAAGGCCCCAATTTAGCCTAAATCACCCTTAAATTCCTTTATAACTTTTTCAAGAGTAATTTGATCATAAAACCAATTGTATAACCTCATATATTCTCAAGAAATATTATCCTTATTTTCCTTAATTTTCTAAGACTTGGAAATATTTTTTCATAATTATTTTGGACCAATTTTCTTTAATTAGCCAAACTTTACATAATTGACTTGGAAAATCATAATAATTATTTTTCACCATAAATCTTCTATTTCTCCTTATCATTTTTGGCTCTTGAATATTTAGAAATATTCTTATTCCTAATTATCATATTATTGGATGTGACATTTCTCTCGCCAAATAAATTTCGTCCTCGAAATTTAAAGCGTACCTTAATGGAAACGCTCGGGATACTTTTCCTTCATTTCAGTCTCCATCTCCCTTGTGACTTGTCCAGAGGAAAGACCTTTCCAAACTGCTTTGATTAGTAGAATCTGCTTGTTCCTCAGCTGTTTGACCTTCTGATCAATGGTTCGTTCTGGTTTGACCTCAAAAGACAGATTGTCTTAGGGCACAATGTCATCATAGTTTATGACATGTGTTAGGTCTGGGTGGTACTTCTTTAATTAGGAGGCATTGAAGACATCATGAATTTGACTTAAATTCAGGGGAAGGGTTAACTTTAAGCCACTAGTCCAGCTTTGGACAAAATTTGAAACGGTCGAACGTACTTTGGACTTAACTTCTTAATCTTTAGGGACCGACCGTCTCCCATCGTTGGTGAGAGATTAAGGAAATGTGATCACCAACTTTCAATTCTAACAGTCTTCTTTAGTATTACTTGGCTCTTCTGTCTACTTTAAACCTTTAGGAGTCTTTATTGAATCTTACTTGCTAGGAGGTTTGATCCATTATATCAAGACCATACATACTTCTTTCATTGAGCTCTGTCCAGCACAAGGGAGATCTACACTTCCTCTTATATAGTGCTTTGTATGATGCCATTTGAATTACTTGAATAGAAACTATTATCTTATATGAATTTGGCTAATGATAAGTGCATATCCTAGTTACTGCCAAAATCAAGCACATATGCACGTAGCATATCTTCTAACATCTGTATCGTTCCCTCTGTCTACCCATTCGTCTATGGATGGTGGGCTGTATTGAATCTGAGAGTAGTGTCCATTTCTTTCCACAAGGACCTCCAAAACTTTGAGTTAATCTCAGGTCTTGGTCCGAAACAATACTGCTTGGGACACTAAGTAGCCTAATAGCTTCCTTAACTTTATCTTGCATTTTCGCTGGACTTAGTGCATTTTTGCCACAAATGGCTAACATTTCTGGCTTTTGTACTTTCTTACCTTACTTCCCAAAGGCTACCTATCATCGGGCTACTCTTGCCTGAGCATGCTTGACTGAACAGTGCTAACAGGAATCTGAAGCATTGATGCTAATAGGCTTAAATGCTGGTACTTTACTGTCTTAGACCCTTTTTGTTCTGTCTTTAGTCAGGTCTTTTCAGTTTACATTCTTGTCTCTAGCCTTATCTTGAGGATTTGCCTGTCAATACTCAGTCTGTTGTTGTATCACAAGGGGTTCTTCCCATACCTGGGGCTAGCCTGAATACCTCTTGTTCAGGTTTTACGGCTCTAATGCCTCTAACTTTGGCTTTCCTCTATTAATCAGAAGGAAATTAAGCCTCGCCTAATCAATAATAAGGTTATCTGGAAGGAAGTCATGGGTACTCTCTCAGTACTGGTTTACAACTAAAGGAGGTTTCCATATCTCCAACTTATCCCTGGTCTTTGTCTTCCCAAAGAGGTAGTATACTCTTACTCCTATAGCTCAGCCACTTCCTTTAGGCTCGGTCTACCGTGACCTCGGGATCTACTACGCTCTACCATAAGCCTCTTCAAGATCTACTATAATCCTGAAATACCATCGTTAGTCTGATCTACATAAGGTCTCTGGGAGACTTTAGACCATAGGACTAAGTAAAGTCACCTCCACTCAGTTGATCACCTAACCAATAATTCCCCAAAACTATTCTAAGAACCAATACCATTCTCTTAGGTCTCATGTCAATTCCCCAGGCCACCTATTGTCTCTTTAGGTGCCTAAACCAATCTGCCTTAGGAGTTCTTTTACTCCTCCAGTTGCTCTTACTGTCTCTTACTATTTTAGAATGGTACAGAGAGAGGACTTATGCAACTTCTCTTTCTTCTACTTTACCTTTCAGTATGAGCTTACTTTAACATGCATAATGCCTAGCATTTCAATGCAAAGAGTACAAGCTCTTACTGGTTGCTATGTCTGTAGCGTGCCAAACAGATATCTCATCCCTACAAGGGGAGCCTCTCTTTCTGTTTGCAGCTGATTTTGGGAGTCATAGGGAGAGGACTTATGAGGTTCTTCTTCTTTCTGCTTGCTCTAGTACTCTGCTAAGCTCAGGTACATCCAAACCTAGCTTTGTTCTTGGTAAGTCATTCTTCTATTGGGTAACATCAACTTTGCTTGCCTTGCCTCAGCTGCTTCCCTTTCCCACTCGGATAAGGTATCTTGCTCTATCGAGAGCAACATCAATTCTGACTCAGAGGACCAATTCCCACTTTCTCTAGGAAGATTATTCCTAGCCAAGACCTTATCCCCTGACAAAGGGTGCCTCTCAACCTAACCCCAAGTGACTGAGTATTTCTTAATATCATCGGGGACATGCTAACTTCTTAAGGTAGTTCCCTGCACAGCTATCTGTCTCTTCTCTTCTTCTTGATCCTTAAGAAATTTCAATAGGGCTATCTATCTTGACTTCACTATCCCTAAGTTCCTATTTATCTATTCCAGGACTTGAGATAGCTACTCTATCATGATACCCCAATCCTAACGAGGCTGTAAGAGTTTGTTCAGCTTAGATGGCCACTACACCTTCTTAGTGGTGTATAGACTCAACTCCTAAACATCTTGTTCAACTCCTCATCATTACTCTGCCTTTTGAGGGGGAATCTAATAACCCTAAATAGTGGCTACCTCTCTCTTTCTGACCTTTACTAATCTTACTTCCTGTGACTTTTGAGAGTCGTTGTGTCTTGTTGAGATACCACCTCAACATTTGAGAGTTATTATGTCTGTTTGTCGTGACAGTATCTTTGTTTGCAATGATGAAAGTAACTACCTTCTCTGGTAATCACTTCTATATTTGTTCATTGCCACCAATTCCCTTGGATCATTATAACAAAAAACACTTTTTTCTTAACCTCTACTAGTCTTACTTAGCTTCATTCATCGTACCATTGCCCGTCTAGGCTTCCGTTACAAAGTTCAACTCAAACTTTCGAATTTAACTCCATTTCTCTTAGAGACAGGATCAGGTTTTGTCCTTGTTGTTATGGGATGACAACCAATTCAATCCAATTACCATATCAATTTCATGGAAGGCATATATATCAAATCTAAAACAGTGCACTATTATTCATAACGAACTATATAGTATAATCACATATCAAATGTACCATCCAGAGTATATTGGTGTGCATAAATGCATGTCATAAGGCAACGTGTTCATAACCAAGACAAGTCTTTTAGAATAATATACGAGAGAAGAAAATGACTAGTACTTGAATTAAACATTGCAATCACTAGGGAGTTGTTAATAATGATCGTACCTTAGATCATTTCAGGTAACTTCTGGGTTTCTTCCCCTGTGATGGCAAATACTCATCCTTGGGTGTGTGGCCTTGCCTTCTCTATATTCTGCGGGCATTCTCTTGAGAAGTGTTTGGGCTTACCGCAGGTATAGCAGATATCCTATCCAGCCCTACACGGTCTATTACTGTGATTCTTGCCATAATTGGGTATTCTTTGCCATTTGGGGGCTTGCCTTCCTTCTTATTCTTTCGGTTGTCCTATGGCCTCTTCTTCTTCCTATTGGCATTAGAAGAGGTGCTACCCTGATCTCCCTTCTCTGACTTGGGAGTAGACTTAACCATCAGATGATGGTTCAAGCTGTTCTCTATAATTCGCTAGGCTTCAACTATCTCATTGAAATGCTCAAACTGCCTAGGAGCAATCATCTCCCTTAAGGATTGCTTCAGTTCTCTAACCATTTTCTTGGTCGTCCACCTCTCATCATCTCAGTAATATAGGTAGCTGGAGTAGAAAGAGAGATAGATAAACTTAGTTAGGTACTTGTCAAACGGCTCGTTATTCTTTTGCTTTAGGGTCAGGAATTCTGCTTCCCTTTCGTCCCTAACTGACAGTGGGAGATACTTCTCCTAAATTGCTCCAGGAACACTTCCCATGTCACTCTTGTGTTCTGAGCATCAAGAATAAGTTCGGTGTTCTTCTACTGACGGTTGGTGTCCTTTTCTAGCTTGTAGATTGCCATTTGGACTTTCTACTCAATCGGACAGTCCAAAACTTTGAAAATCTTTTCCAACCGATTAATCCAGTCCTCTGCCACTTGGACGTCAAACACTCTATTAAAGGATGGCATATTGTACTTGCAAAAGCGAGTCATCCATTGCTGGATATTGTCGAGGTCTACTGTTGGCATTACCGGTATAGGCAGTTGTTTTGATGCTTAACCTATGAAAATTTCTTCTTTTGGCTGCCTCCTATTGAGGTTAGCCACTACTGCTGCTACCGCTGCTGCTATTGCGGTGTCTCTTTCTTGTTCTTGGCGAGCTTGTGTCACCCTCACCTCTTCAATAATCCTTTATTGCTGTTCTAAGCGATCCAAAATTAACCATAGCGGATTGGGAGGGACCCTTATATCATGTCCTGAGGGTCTCTTGGGCAAAGCATTTCTTCGAGTTCTAAATATTATGCTAACTAAATAGAACATATAACAAAGGAACAAGAAATAAACAATATGCTTGGATTTCACTTAAAGATATGCATACAACATACAATATTCATATATCAACCAACAACAACGAAGTTCAAAACATACATAACAATCAAGCATGCTAGACTAACCTACTACGGTTAGCTGTAACAAAATAAGTCTTGTGTTAGTGCTATGAAGGTCTAAATGACTACCTAAAATGGGAAATAGCAAAGCCCTTAAGGCTTTGGATCCACTCCTCAGCATCGGGTCCCAATAACTAATCCAGGCGATAGAACTCATTCTGCCATAAGGGTGTGATGGGAGCATGTCCGTTATTGTTAGGATCCAGTCCTCCGCGTTTAACTCAAGCAAATGTATTCCTCACAAAGATCTCAAGGGCATCTATGAGATTGTTGAACTAGCACTATCCATGTGATTACAAACGTCTCTTACACCATTTCTCCAAAGCCGAGTCCGAGGGAGTACTCTAAGCAATGCTAATATCTAGTCCATCATCTCTAGGGTAGCATCTTCCCTAGTCACATAATAGTAAAGCTTTCAGATATCCTCCAGATATCTCAGGTACACATAGGCATTTTGATTCTCATCGGGCTTAATGTACCAGCCTTTCTGTCTAAAGTCCTTGGCTAGGTCATTTATGGTGTGAAATTCCTTCATGATTAGAAGTAGTTTAACCTCACTTGGTCCAGCTCCATTGTCATTCTTCAAAGGTTTACCCTTGTAGGGTATCTCTCCCTGGTTCACTGAACCCTTAGTTTTAGCATCCCAATCCATAGTATTCTCCATCTTGTTTCTTGAAAAATATGTCAATTTTTCCATTAACTGACACATTATCTAAGTAGAGCGTTCTATCCTATGCCAGAACCTTTGCTCTAATACCAAAAATGTTACACTTTACTACTAGAACGACTTAGAGTTCAATTAGAACTGTTTTAAACTACATTGGATGGTCTTGGGCTCAAAAATTCCATAAAACATTGATTTTCGGATTTTTACTGGTCATTTGATAAAAATTTAGTTTTCTGGTCCAACTTCAAAAAATCATAACTTAATCTAGAAAAATCAAAATGTAGTGGCTTAAAATTCTGTGGAAAGATCTTTGAATTCCCTTTCAAGAAAAAATAATCTTAAAAATTAATTCCTTATGAGAAAGTGCCAGATTTTTGTGAAAGTCAATTCTCTCATTTTGGTAAAAATCCTTTTTCTAGATTCTGGACCTTAACTTTGAAAAATCACCAAAAATCGTATAGTTGTCTATTTTTAACATGCTACCTATTGATTTGAACCTTATGACGTGAAATTTATGCGTACCAAATTTTGTAAAGAAATTCGTTCGGGAACTTAATAAAAATGTAGCTCCAAGTTGGAGTCCTGCTTGGGGTTATAGCACCAAACACATATACATAACCAAAATATAATTGTTTCTTCATGGTTCACTACCACAATTACCCTTGAATTGGCAGCTTCTCTTTTGGTGATTCAACCTCTGAAATGTTAGGTTACATATGGGGGATGAGATTTCAATGAAATCCCAGTAGCAAGATCAATCAACCAAAACATCAACATGCATCAATTACAAGCATTCCAACCTTTCACTATTAATAGGGAACTACTTTATGTAACATCCAAAGTTTTAGGCCTAGAAGTACCAGTAATAGCCTGAATTAGATAGGTTATCAGACCTTTTTTTAGCAGAAGTCCCAAAGATGAGAAAGGAAGTCAAAGTAGTTTCAGGGACTAACTGCAAAGTAAAAGTTTTAAGGGGCTAAAGTGTAATAAAGTTAGAGGCTCCAGTAAAGTCTCGAAGGCCCAGAGAGAGAGAAAAGAGATTAGACACAGGCCAAAGGTTAAGTTAGAAACCTCAAAGAGAGGATTAATAAAGTTAAGTCCAAGCAGGGACTAAACTGTAAATTCCGAAAGTTATGACGAACAGGGGTAAAAGTGGAAGAGGGTACAGAATATTCTAAGAAAAATCCCAGAAAATGGGAAATAATATTCTAAGACTCTTCTATGAAGAGAAATGACAAAAATACCCCTGAGGCAGCTTAAATGGAATTTATGAGGTTGTGACCGGTAAAAAGTATACCGTTTGAGGTAATTATTTGAAATAGCAAGAGACCTCAAAAGTGTATACAAAAATGAGGTTAAATGGTTGAAAGGTTGTACTAATTTATAAAATTAGTCCCGCAACCAAAAGGCCAGTAGAGTGGCTTTAATAAATTAAAGAGCCGGTTTTGCCGATAAAAGGGTATTTTAGTAAATGAATTTTATGCAAGGCTTAAAGGAAGTGTTATGGCCTAAGAAAATTCATAGATACTCTCTAGAACTAAAGGGAATTTATGGATCTGACAAAAAATAATTACAGAGGCTAGAGCACTGTAATTACAGAAAAGAAGTTAAACTCGGAGTAAAAGTGCACCGATAAAGTGTTAATCAGAGTCTTGCACTTTGCTTGGACCACAAGTCGCCACTTGTCAAGCCTTTAATGGACGGTAATTAAAGCTTTCCAAGTGTTAAGCTACTAATGGAGAGGATCTTGACTTTGGAATTTAATTACATTATGATTTAAGTTAATTAAGAGAGAGGATTAAGATTAAGTAGGCTAATGACACTTGGCATAACATTAATGATGGTTGGTGGGATATTTTGTACACATTAATGAGCTTCTTCTCCCCCTAATTGCTGATGGAATTTCGTCCAAGTGAGAGGAAGAGGGAAAAGAGAGGGTTTTGAAGGAGAACCAAGGAAAAGCTATCAACTTTGGTCATCAATCAAGGATTCAAGGTGAGATCTTGGTTCTAGATGTGTTCTTGTCTTGTTTTCCTTCTCTTTTAAGGTTGAAAAATCTGTCTTCTCTCCCTTTTGATGGCTGGTCGAAATGGTTGATGAGTGGGGAAGGGAGTTTGGTTGTTAGATCTTGCTAGAACACCTCAAAGTATGGTAGATCCAAGTGGATCTATGTGAAAATTGGAAGAATTACGTGATGATTTGATGGCTTTTTCGAATTAGTTACTGTTCATATCTGGTTCTGAAATTTGGCATACTTAAAGTACACTCTGTGAGCTTTAAATCCATGGGTAGAATACTTCATTTGGATATGTGTACGATTTTTTTAGAATTAGTTATGATTTTTCAAAGTTGGACCTGTAATATGAAAACTGGACAGTGAACAGTAATTTTCCGAAAATTAACGTCCAAATTGAAATTCTTAAGTGTAAGACCATCCAACATGGTCTGGAATGGTTCTAAATGAATGCTAAGGTACTATATAAGTAAGGTGTGACATTTTTGGTATCAGAGCAGAGGTTTTGGCATAGGAAGAAGAGAACTATCTGCAAGAATTTAAAAGAGCCCAATTCAGGTTAGAGCTAGTAGTGGAATAGTAGCTAAGGTCCAACTAAGGTTATGGATTGGAGGTGAATGCTCTAGGGAAAATAAGTAATAAGGATCTTTAAATGAAGTTGGGATCCTCTGTTAGAAAGGTATAGATAAAATGATGATGAGAAGTTATACGCAGAGGAAGGTAGCCACTGTGTAAAGATAAAGAGACTTCCCTCTAAAGAAAAGGGGATAATGGCTCAT
Organism: Neltuma alba; assembly: GCF_004799145.2. NCBI lineage: Eukaryota > Viridiplantae > Streptophyta > Magnoliopsida > Fabales > Fabaceae > Neltuma > Neltuma alba. The sequence continues at coordinate 1,045,724 of NW_021635235.1, forward strand.
AAGTCAGATAGAGGTATGAGTCTAAACCCTAGAAGAAAAAGGGTCAAATGGCAACCTAAGTTAGATACAGTTACTGTAGCCTTGATACGAGGTTAAGGCAGAATGATCAAAATAATTATCTTTGATTCTTAAATAGATATAAAAAGGTCAGAAGAGCTAAAGATCACTTTCTGCCGCCGGTAATCCCCGAGGATAAGGGGAAGCAAAAGTGCTAATGGCCTAGAGTTGTGAGCCAGACCTTTCCTTCATTGCTTGAAAGGAAGTAGTTGACTTAGTTAGGGATTACAGTGAGGCTAGGACATGGAAGTCCTTCAGGTAGCAGTTAAGGTTACGATGAACAAAGCTAAGTAAAACTAGCAGAAGTAAGAGAAAGTATGTTTTGTCATGATGAACCAGAGAAAGTGGTGGCGAATAAGAATTCTGGTCATGACGAATAGAGATAGTAACTCTCAGATGCTGAGGTGGTATCTTGGCATGACTTGATGGACTATGAGGTCCCTGAGGTAAGACTGATAGAGCTCAGAGAGAGGGTAGTAGCCACTATTTAAAAGCTATCATATTCCCCCTCAAGAGGAAGAGTAATGGTGAGTTGAACAAGATAGTTAGGGGTTGAGTCGGTACACCGCTAAGAGGGTGTAGTGGCCACTTAAGCTGGGCAAACTCTTGAAGCCTCGTTAGAGATGGGGCACTATGATAGAGTAGCTATCTCAAGTTCCTGAATAGATAAATAGGAACATTGAGATAGTGAAGTCAAGGTAGATAACCCTAGTAGAATTCTTAGGATTTAAAAAGAAGAGAAAGAGGTGAGAATGAGACAGATAGCCATGCGGGGAGCTAGTATTATGAGATTGGCATGTTCCCGATGATGTTAAGAGATACTTAGTCACGTGGGGTTTAGGTTGAGAGGCACCCTTTCCAAGGGATAAGTTCTTGGCCAGGAATCTTCCTAAAGAAAATGGGAATTGGTCCTCCAAGTTAGAATTGATGTTGCTCAAGATGGAGCAAAATGCCCTATCCAAGTAGGAAAGGGGAGCAGCCGAGGCAAGGTAAGTGGAGTTGACCTTACCCAATGGAAGCATGACTAGGCAAGAATAAAGCTAGGGTTCAATGTCCCTGAGCTTAGCAAAGAAGGGCAAATAGAAAGAAAAAGAATCTCAAAAGTCCTCTCCCTATAACTTTCAGTAGCAGCTGCGAACAGAGAAAGAGGCTCCCTCTTGTAGGGATAAGATATTAGGCTAGCATGCTACGGACATAGCAACCAGTAAGAGCTTACACTCCTTGCATTAAAATGTCAGACATTATGCATGTTAGAGTATGCTCATACTGAAAAGTAAAGTAGAGGAAAGAGAAGTTGCATAAGTCCTCTCTCTGTACCGTTCTAAAGTAGTAAAAGACGGTAAGAACAGCTGGAAGAGTAAGAGAACTCCTAAGACGTACTTGGCTTAGGCCCCTAAAGAGGCAAATAGGTGGCCTGGGGAATTGACAGGAGGCTTAAGAAATGGTATTGGTTCTTGGAAAAGTTTTTGGGGAATTATTAGTATGGTGACCAACTGAGTGGAGATGACTTCACTTAGTCCTATGGTCTAAGTCTCCCAGAGATTGGTACCTATTTGGGAAGATAAGGACCAGGGATGAGTTGAGGATATAGAAACCTCCTTCAGTTGTAAACCAGTACTGAGAGAGTACCCATGATTTCCTTCCAGATAACCTTATCATTAATTAAGCTGGATTCAATTTCCTTCCGATTAATAGAGGAAAGCCAAAGTTAGAGGAGTTAGAGCCATAAGACCTGAAAATGAGACACTCAGGCTAGCTTTAAATACAGGAAGAACCCTTGTGATATAGAGACAGACTGAGTATTGATAGGTGAATCCTTAAGATAAGGAAAGAGATAAGAATGCAAGCTGAACAGACCTGACTAAAGGTAGAATAAGAAGGGCCTAAGATAGCAGGGTACTAGGGTTTGAGCCTATCAACACAATTTAGTTAAGTGTGCTTAGACAAAAGTAACCTAATGATAGGTAACCGTTGGGAAGTTCAGGTAGAAGTCCTGACTAAGGTATGAGTAGAGTATTGGTCCAATTGAGATTAAGATATTGAGGTGTTTTCTTTAAGGGAAATAGATATAGAAGAGAAGTAAGGAATGACAAAGAGTAACCTGAGAGATAGGTAGTCACTGCTAAGAGACTCCCTCTCAGGACAGGAATGGTTGGGCTAAGAGAGCTTGACTAGGGAATGAGTCAAAGTTGTAAGACGCCTCCTGAGGGTAATGACTAAGAATATGGTAAGCCAATAAGGAATGGGAGTCTAGACCCTAATAGGGAAGCAGGGTGACAACCTAAGCCTCGGGTAATTAGTTAAAGGTGCCTGACTGGAAGGTCACATAGCAGAGATGTTTTAATGATTAATGCCTGCTGTGTAGTATGGTCACTTTATGATTAGCATTTGACCATAGAAACAAATGGTTAAGGATACAATAAGCCAGTCAGAGGTATAAGTCAATGCCCTAGTAAGGGAACTGAATATCAACCTGTACCTTAAGTAATCAATATGACCTCGATAGAGGCATGGTAACAGAATGAGATGTTTAAGGCTTGTTCAAATCCCTGAATAGAGGTGCAAATTCCTAAGGGATAGTGAACCAAGAGGGACAGAGATTATATGACAACGAATGAAAGGTCAATGATGACATTGGTGCCAGACCTAGATACCGCACAGCAAGATGATTAAACATTTACTATTTGATGTGATGTGATGAGAATATGGTGATCAATACCTGACTAGAAGAATAATTGGTCAAGAGGTAAAGAAAGTCAGAAAGAGTAAAGTGAGGCAAGATCCCTCTTGAGGATAGAGATGAAAGGAAATGAATAAGAACATGATAGTGGATGGTTGCATTGGGAACTGATAAACAAAGAGAGATAAGTAAGTTCCTTGTGATACCTAGAGCTCGATGATGCTTAGATATATGATTATGTCAGGGACTAAAATAATATTCTTTTATGTCTCTCAGGTATCCAAGAGCATGCAACCATGGCAATTAGGCCATTAAGGAATCTAAGAAATGAGATTCCTATAGATAGATGCCACTGCTTATAAGATTGAGTAATCCAGTAGAGAGGCTCTCTTTGATAGAGATATGGTATTCGAGGAATGTACCCTAGCCGAGATTGCATGAGGAAAGTCTTGACCATGAAGTACCTCTCTAAGATTGGGAAGTGGTTCTCTGGATCAGAGTGACGCTGCTCTAGTAAGAGTAAGCTATCCTCTGAAGGAATGAAACAGAAAACAAGTGGTTGAGTTGACGATGCTCCAGTTAAAGCAATTTGTCCTCCCACAGGAAAAGCAGAAGTAGCCGAGATAAGGCACAGGAGGACCTTACCCTAGAGAGAGAGAGTGAAACTGGTTAAGACAACAGAAGTGTGATATGCAAACAGATGCTCCTCGAGCTTAGTAGGGTACTACGGAATACTGAAGGATAATGAGAATGTGATGATATAAGTCCTCTCTTGATGTTGTCCAAACTATTAAGAGATAGCGAAGACTACAGAGTCCTAAGACAAGGCAGGCTGGCATTGATATAATAGCAAGTTAATGGGCTCTAGAGATGAGCCAGTGCTTAGGGATTCGAAAGGCACAAAGAAAGGAAAGTGACTTCAGGAAGCTAAAATAAAGGGCTAAAGAAATAGGGAAAGGCTAAGAATTTCAGGAGTTGACAGAAAGGATTGAGCAATGCCTAAGAAGACAATACTGATATCTATAAGCAGTCTTGGGGAATAATCAGTCAAGTTACTAGCTGAGTGGAGGTGACTTATTTTATTGCTCAACTCTATGGTCTAGAGTCTCCTAGAGATCCTAAGATGGCTCAGATGGATGATAGTATTTCAGGGTCATAGTGGATCCTGAAGAGGCTTACGGTAGAGCGCAGTAGCTCCTAAGGTCATAGTAGACCAAGCCTAAGAGAAAGTAGTTGAGTCATTAAGGGTAAGAGTACAGTACCTCTTTGGGGAAGACAATGACCAGAGATGAGTTTATGATACTGAAATCTCCTTCAGCGGTGGACTAATATAGAGAGAGTACCCTTGACTTGTTCCAGACATGTCTATTATCGTTTAGACTAGGCTCAATTCTGTTCTAGTCAATGAAGGAAAGAAAGGAGATATGCCCTTAAAGTAAAGAGGAATGGCAGGGTATACAGCAAAGGATAGATAAAGGTTGTATTAAGAGAACCCAAAATGCCATGGTATAGTAAAATACCAAGAAGACAGGTACACTGTCGTGGTATTATAATGAAAGAATGAGCCTAAAGTATAGGAAGAATATGAGCAGTGGTGACAAAATACTTAAAAGCAAAGGCCATGCTCATATGAATGACAGAAAAGTTTAGAACGACGAGTTATGTAAGTATGAAGCCCAAGGTGAAAACTCGAAAATGAGGTATAATGAAAAGTTGAAAAGGCTAGAGTTAAGTATAAGTAGGGATACTCCCCTCAGGTAACCTCTCATTAAGGGTAAGAATAGAGGTTTGACCCGAAATTTTGAGGACGGAATTTTTTTTGAGAGGGGGAGAATTGTAACATCCAAAGTTTTGGACCTAGAAGTACCAGTAATAGCCTAAATTAGATAGGCTATCAGACCCTTTTTTAGCAGAAGTCCCAGAGATGAGAAAGGAAGTCAAACTAGTTTCAGGGACTAAACTGCAAAGTAAAAGTTTTAAGGGGCTAAAGTGTAATAAAGTTAGAGGCTCCAGTAAAGTCTCGAAGGCCCAGAGAGAGAGAAAAGAGACTAGACACAGGTCAAAGATTAAGTTAGAAACCTCAAAGAGAGGATTAATGAAGTTAAGTCCAAGTAGGGACTAAACTGTAAATTCCGAAAGTTATGACGAACAGGGGTAAAAGTGGAAGAGGGTACAAAAAATTCTAAGAAAAATCCCAGAAAATGAGAAATAATATTCTAAGACTCTTCTATGAAGAGAAATGACAAAAATACCCCTGAGGCAGCTTAAATGGAATTTATGAGGTTGTGACCGGTAAAAAGTATACCGTTTGAGGTAATTATTTGAAATAGCAAGAGACCTCAAAAGTGTATACAAAAATGAGGTTAAATGGTTGAAAGGTTGTACTAATTTATAAAATTAGTCCTGTAACCAAAAGGCCAGTAGAGTGGCTTTAATAAATTAAAGAGCCGGTTTTGCCGATAAAAGGGTATTTTAGTAAATGAATTTTATGCAAGGCTTAAAGGAAGTGTTATGGCCTAAGAAAATTCATAGATACTCTCTAGAACTAAAGGGAATTTATGGATCTGACAAAAAATAATTACAGAGGCTAGAGCACTGTAATTACAGAAAAGAAGTTAAACTCGGAGTAAAAGTGCACCGATAAAGTGTTAATCAGAGTCTTACACTTTGCTTGGGCCACAAGTCGCCACTTGTCAAGCCTTTAATGGACGGTAATTAAAGCTTTCCAAGTGTCAAGCTACTAATGGAGAGGATCTTGACTTTGGAATTTAATTACATTATGATTTAAGTTAATTAAGAGAGAGGATTAAGATTAAGTAGGCTAATGACACTTGGCATAACATTAATGATGGTTGGTGGGATATTTTGTACACATTAATGAGCTTCTTCTCCCCCTAATTGCTGATAGAATTTCGTCCAAGTGAGAGGAAGAGGGAAAAGAGAGGGTTTTGAAGGAGAACCAAGGAAAAGCTATCAACTTTGGTCATCAATCAAGGATTCAAGGTGAGATCTTGGTTCTAGATGTGTTCTTGTCTTGTTTTCCTTCTCTTTTAAGGTTGAAAAATCTATCTTCTCTTCCTTTTGATGGCTAGTCGAAATGGTTGATGAGTGGGGAAGGGAGTTTGGTTGTTAGATCTTGCTAGAACACCTCAAAGTATGGTAGATCCAAGTGGATCTATGTGAAAATTGGAAGAATTACGTGCTGATTTGATGGCTTTTTCGAATTAGTTACTGTTCATAGCTGGTTCTGAAATTTGGCATGCTTAAAGTACACTTTGTGAGCTTTAAATCCATGGGTAGAACACTTCATTTGGATATGTGTACGATTTTTCTAGAATTAGTTATGATTTTTCAAAGTTGGACCTGTAATATGAAAACTGGACAGTAAACAGTAATTTTCTGAAAATTAACGTCCAAATTGAAATTCTTAAGTGTAAGACCATCCAACATGATCTGGAATAGTTCTAAATGAATGCTAAGGTACTATATAAGTAAGGTGTGACACTTTACCTCATACATGTAGTACTCTAACATGTAATAGCCAAGGCACTTAAAGCAAGGAGTATAGCTACACAATCATTATCATCATCATCATTTAGCTCAACCACATAATAGCACATGAAATTGCATAGTAATCAATGCAACAATCAACATTAAAGTTAATTAAATCTTACAACCTTGATTCAAAAGCTTCTATGATTCTTTGTTCTTCTTCCTCTCCTCCACAATTAATAAACCTTAACTCTAAGCTTACTTGATCCAAGATTGTTGCTTTCTCCTTGTTTCCACTTTAAGCTTTCTCTTTTTCACTCTCTTCTTCCCTTGGTTGAACCATTAGATCTGAAAGGGGGGGGGGGAAGAGCTTAGTTAATGCTCTAAAATATCTCAAATACCATCATTTAATGATATGCCAAGTGTCACTTCCCTACTCCTTCTTGAAATTTCTTTCTTAATTAAGTAAATCCAAATGTAATTAGTTTTCAAAGTCAAGATCCTCTCCTCTTAAGGCTTGACACTTGGCAACTTTAATTACTCTCTAATAGGGGCTTGACAAGTGGCAACTTATGGGCCAAGTAAAGTGCAAGATTCTAATCTACATTTTATCGGTATATTTTTACTTCGGGTTTAATTTCTTTTCTATAATTACAGTACTATAGCCTATTTAATTATTTTTTGTGAGATCCATAATTTATTCTCCTAATTTTCTCTTCCCAAAATGCCCTCTTTAGCTCAAACTCGAATTCCCGTTAATTGTATAAAAAGGAAAACTAATTTCCTTCTTATTATTGATTTTCCTACTCGTTTAAATAATTAGAAAAAATCTTGGACATCTGAGGGTCTCTTTTTAATCCCATAATTTCTTATAATTCCTTAGGACATCATAGGAATTTTCTTGAGATTTTGTTCTCCTTCCAAATATTTATTTGGAATTTTCTAAATAAGAGGCCTCAATTTAGCCTAGATCATTTTTAAATTCCTTTATAACTTTTTCATGGGTAATTTGATCATAAAACCAATTGTATAACCTCATATAATTCTCAAGAAATATTATCCTTATTTTTTCTTAATTTTCTGACACTTGAAAATATTTTCTATAATTATTTTTGACCAATTTTCCTTAATTAGTCAAACTCTACATAATTGACTTGGAAAATCATAATAATTATTTTTCATCATAAACCTTCTATTTCTCCTTATCATTTTTGGCCCTTGAATATTTAGGAATATCCTTATTCCTAATTACCACATTACTGGAATAATTACCACATTACTGGATGTGACAGTGGAGGTGTCGTATTAATAATATCTTAAGGACATTGATTTCTACTTTGCTTGACTAGTTAAGGGCAAGTCCTTCGGTTGTGTCGATTTTACACTTTACACTTGAATTGAATCTTCTAACCTTGGTTTTAGGGGTTGGTTTATCAAACTCTCATTTTTGTTTCTTTTGTGGTTCACTTGTATGCTTATGATATTTTGGTGGATCTATTGGTTCTAATACTGTGTGTGCCTATAACTCCTTTCCCTTTATAGGGTGGATCACAAGAGCATAACAGTCAATATAAGCTTGGAGACTAAGTATTGAATCCACAACGTCAGTAGGGGTTAAGTCGACTAGCATAAATACAACGAACAATATGCCTATAACAAAGACAATAAGAATATTAAAAATGTGTTGCCAAATAAATTAAACTTTGAAAGTTAGCTATAAAAATACTTGCATAGTATTCCTGTAAATTACCACCCTCGACAAGTACCCCACTTAAATTTAAGATTGATTGTAAACCTTTGTGAGTTATGTAACACTTCAAATTCATCATTATCACCAAACCTGTATTCCTACTTCCTAGATTCTACTATTTCTTTGTCAAGCTGCTTATGAGATCAAGGGCACACAGTTCCCTTGTCAAGATTTTTTTTGTTGCTTTCACATAGCTTTGATGAAACCTACCTATCAAATAACTTTGGATCTAATCAAGAAGACCAATAATTAAGTGTTCTCTTACTTCTAATAGTCTTCCATTAAAAGACTCTGATATGTTATTCATAATCATATCAGACTTGCAGTAATAATCAGAATGTGCCTTTGTCCAACAAGATGGAGGAAGCCTCATTAAGTGATTATATGCTTCCTTTGAAACCCTTTTTAGCTCATTCATTATCCCTTCTCATGCCAGTGAGTAAGTTGCATTTGCAGATCGAATTATCAAATCTTTGACCAAAGTTCTACTACTGTACTTTGCCTTGATGTTGGCATACATGTGTCTTACACAATAATGATGTTATGCACTTTCAAGTAGTTTTTCAAAGGTTTGAACCAAACCCTACACATTAAAACACATAATTATTAGGTGAACAAATAAATAAAAATATAATAACCAAAAACCTAAAATATGAAAATTATAACCATAACATCCTACTGGTCTAAAATAAATACCCATCTTTTTTCTGCCTTAGACCTAATATCATTAAACAAATTCTTCAAGAACTATCTTGAAGAATCCCTATTTTCTGTCTTAACCACCACAACATCTAAAGGAAAATACTACTCATTAGGATCACGAGCTACCGCCACTAACAATATACCTCCATATGGGCTTGTGAGAAAGCACCCATCTAATCCAATAATTAACCTATATGATGCCTTGAAATCTCTTTTCACTGGTTCTAAGCACATATACAATCTCTTGAATACTCACAGGTGATCTACATATAGTTTCTCAGTGAAAAGACAAAATGTTAATCCTAGGTTTTTAGATTTAACTTCCATATAGTAGTCCCTCAAGTGAGAATTCTCTTCTTTATGATCTCCTTCAATCATATCCCTTGCTTTTTTCCTTGCCTAAAATACCTTGTTAAGAGAGGGTTTGGCCATATAATTTTTCATGATGGTTGCTTAAAGATTTGCCAACTTCATATTTTTGTTCATTCTCATACCATTTGTAATCTTCTTAGTAATCCACTTTGATAAAGCCCTTGTTGCATCAATGGTTACTCAACATAAATGCATTGGATTCAATGTCTTTAGTTGATAAGTTGATGAGTCACCTTCTTTCATCAACCAACTACATCTACTCTTGCATTTCACTTGGCATCTCTCCTTATCATTTTTCATATAGTCAAATGTATAACCATTCAGTTAAGAATGATCCTTCAAAGCGTCCTTAAATTGTTTGATTGAAGTAAAGTCCATCCTCAAACTAAATTTGAAATCCTTGCACATCTCTATTGGGTTGTACTTGTAGTAATTTTTTATTGACTTATCTTTATCTACATCAAATGTGTAGTCTTCATACAGTTCATCATCTTCTAATTCTGATAGCATCAGTGTTCTCATCCAATACCCTAGATAAATGAACAACTTATGAATCTACATTTCCTAACAAATCCAAATAGTTCCTACTACCTTGTCTCATATCCTTCACTATATCAACATTAATAAATTCATGAAAGTGATCATCTTCCATATTTGCTTCATCACTATCATCTTAGTATTCTAGCATTTCATCACCACTCACTTCTTGTACATGTTCCTCATGCCCCATGATGCACCAGAAACTACATACATTAAATTATAAAGGTTTAGAATATTATTAAGTCCAAACTTCAAATTTTGTACAATACAAGCACCAATTGATATATAATGATGATGACGACGACGACGACGTTGCAATTTAAACTACAATCATACAATGCATTAGGCAATAAGTGTCAAATTGAAATTAGTAAAAATCTCAACTTGCAATCTAAAAATACTTGCTCCCATCTTGTAACAATAGGTGCTATTTAGTTGTTGAGGAAATGAGTATGTACAATCAAAGTACATATTTAATAAACATAATTTTCTTTACCATTGTAATAGGTACAATAATAATAATAAAGAAATCATCAATGAGGAGGCTATGAAGGGCACTACTAAACCAAAAAGTAAGCAAAAGAAAAGGGGACTAAAGTCCCTTCAAGTCTGAGGAAAAGATAAGTAATACATATATACACACACATATATAATATGAAGTGTTCTCAAGTAATAGAAAATACCTGTAACACTTCAATTTACCACCCAATTTTATATCAAGTGGGAGCAACTGGAACTATTTAATAAGTCATTAAGTTAGAAAAATTTGAATTTTTAAATTTCTTTTCTCACATTACTATTCATGATAACCTTAATTTCAACCAAACTTTGAAAAATCATAACTAATTCTAAAAAAATTGAAATGACATGGTTCCAAGTCTTACTTGAAGCTTTTAATGAGAACTTTAAAGGAAAACTATTTTTAGAGTGTGAACTTAGCTCATGTGTGTTTAATTCCATCGTCAAAGTGTACTGTTCATTGGGTAAATTTTTTAATTTTTCAAAATTTATGCCTAATGTTGGAAAGGCATAACTTTTTATACATAAAAATAAGTCAAATTGAAATATGTATTCTACATTAAAAAAATCATATAGGAAAAGCCTAAGAGAAACACGTTAGAAAAGATTATGCAAAAACCCTAAAATCAAGATTAAGGGTTAAGGTTTTAAGTTAAGTGTTTGATGGAATTGTTTAAGTAATATGGAATGCCATTATTGTGTGATTGATAGGCATTGAATTTGAGCAAGAGGAGGCTCAAGAACAATCTTAGGTGATCATGGTGTTACACTTGATAAGAGGTAGCATGAACTTGCAATTTTAGTATTAAATTGTTTTGGTTGTTTTTGCTATGTATATTTTGCCATGATGTGGTTAAGTTATGTGTGATGAAATGTGCCTAACTCCCTGCATTTATATCTTGGCAATGTGTATAGTTGATTTGTTAATGAGATGATGTTATGCTTTCTTTCCATGGCATGCAAATGTGAACAGATGTATGAGGATAATTGATTATGTATAGCAAGAATAACCTTGCATTATTGATACTATGATTGTTGTTCTCTGCTATTAAGATTTTCTTGAAATCTCACCATCTTTATATATAATTGACACTACTAGGAGATGGCTCTTCAAAGGAGAAAAGAAAGAGTTTGGAAGCTTGAGAAGAAATTGCATGAAATGTTATGCAAATCTATATTTTGTATAACGAATTAAATGGATTATATAATGTACGTATATTGATGAATGTTTGTATGGATGGTTTCTCCCACTCCTTTGGAGGCATTATGTTATATTATCCATGATGGTATAAATGGCCTTTGATAAAAATGGAAGCTAGAAATTAAATTTCACGCGTTAGGGCAATTAAATGAGATAAAATTGCTTATAAAATCCTAACTTTGAGGCTATGACTTTTATGGCCAAATGATGAAAATTGGCCGTGAAATTTAGTGGACTTAGAGATCATATTTTGAGCTTCAAATAAAGTGGTAGATCACCTAAATTTGAGTTTCGTATGAAAAGATATAAATTTACGAAATTAAGGCAAAAAGCTGAGAAATAAAAATAAACCAAATGAATAGTAATTTTTGGGAAGACAATGGAGCTTAAATGGATTCAGTAATAGACCATTGAGATTTTTTCCTCCATAGAGAATTGAATGAGATTTAAATAGAACTTGGAACCATCTCATTTTGATTTTTCTAAAATTAGTTATGAGTTATCAAAGTTCATAATATTTTTAGGATTACCAAGTGAATAGTAACTTGAGAAAGCAATTTTTCAAAATATGGTTTTCGAAGCTTAATGCCATGTAATCCAATTAACATGTTTCGGCTCTATGTATGGTCTAAAGTTAAGGTGTTACTATGACCGAGGAAAGGTTATCACTGATTCAAATTGTATCCAAAGGTTATTTATATTTTAGAATAGTTGGTATAGGATGTTGTTTACTTAATTTTGTTAGACCATTGATTCTAAGTGATACTGTAAGTGTAAAGGTGTAAAAGGCTATCTGTATTGAAAAGTTTTCAAAATCAGAGTTGCTAGGATTATAGAGGAATAGTATGTGCTATGGCTTGTATCTTGCCAATTGATATGTGTTCTTGTTAATGATGATCTTCTGTTGCTTTTAATCTTTAGAAAGTCAACTACACATAATAAAGAAGTTGTCTCAACCCCCACCTCATCCTTAGCTTCTTCTAGTAAAATAAGATAGTGTCAATCTCTCACATAAGGGAGTGGAGAGACCTAGATTTTTGCTAATCAACAAGTTCGAATCAATTTGTTTAGTCCTTCTACCAACTTTAAACAAGGATTCATTTTTTGAAACTTTTTATTATATTAATTTGGATTATAATTAAACAAGTATAGTGTAACATTTCAAATTTTGGGCCTAGAAATACAAGAAATTGGCTAAAATAAGTAGGATACTAGACTCCTTTTGGGTAGAGTCCTAAAAATTCCTTGAAAGTATAGAAGGATTTTCAAAAACTAAATTGCAAAAGTGAAAGTTTTCTAGAGCCAAAGGACAAGGAAGTTAGAGGCTGTAATGAAATCTCATGGGCAAAGTAAGAGGAATGGAGATGATTATAGGCTAGATATCTCAATGGGATGATTCTTGAGGTTAAATTCTTACAGAGACTAAATCGTAATTTTGAAAAGTTTTGAGTAAAAAAGAGTAATGATGAATAATATGCCCGTAAACTCCAAAAAACTTCTAGAAAATAAAAATGATTTTTAAGGCATATTTGAGGTTTAAAATGATGAAAATACCTCAAAAAGTGAATTTATGATATTTTTAGAAATTTGGCTAATTAAGTGATATTTAGCCAAATTAAGTTATTTAAAATATGAGGAGATCTCAAATAATTATATAATTTGAAGATTTGTATGTTTTTATAAAATGATTTAATCCTTAGGAGATAAGAAAATTGGCTTCAAAAATATTTAAAGCCTATTTATGCTAAAAAGAGACAATTTTTGGGAAATTTAAGAAGAAGTACTTCTGAGACAAATTTTGGCTTGAGAAAAATTAAAGAATTTTTCTATGATAAGAAGGACATTTTGGGGGCAAGGGACAAATTTTAAGAGTTGGGGATCATTAAAGAGAGTTTAATCAAATCCCTCCTCTTCTATGTGCTCTAATTAATATCCATGTGATTTCATTATTAAACCTCACATGCTCTATTGAATGAGGTGAAGAGTTCCAGACAAGGAGATGTGAATGAAAATAACGAGATGATCAAATTCTTGGTTGATTTTTCAAATGGCATTGTGTTATAAGCTAAGAGATGATTTGAGCTCTTCTCTTCCATTTTCCTTTAACAAATGGCACCACTTAGATTATCTTTATTGGTGAAATTTTTCTAATCCCATGTGATGGAAATGAAGGAATTAAATAATGAGGTTTTTGGAAAATGAGGCAAGAGGCAAATTATGATTGGTGGATTCCAAAAGAGAATCCCTCTTAGTTAAATTCCACATGTAAAGTCCATGAGCTTGCCACCTCATACCTGTAATTTCATGTAAGTTTAAAGGCACAAGTTTAAAGGGTTAAATGGTAATTTCACATGGAATTCAAATTACATTTAAATGTAGTTAATTTTGAGATAATATAAAAGGGCTTCCTCTTAGTTTGAGGGGGAGAGTTTGATTTTGTTAATTTTGAGCTTAGAAATAAATTTTAAATCTAAATTATGTGGAAATAGTATATAGGAATAATTTTAGAAGGGATGATTAAGAAACCAAAAATTAGAGTTAAAATGTTAAGCTTGAGATTAAAAGAGCAAGTTATAATGGTGACTTGGTACCATGGCTCTAACAAGAGTATTGAGTGATGTGTGTAGGTATTTAAGGCCACAAAAGGTTAAGGAAGATAAATGAAAAGCTTGACCAAGAAACCTTGATGGTTGGGAGTAAAGAGAGCAAGAGGAAGACATAAAGTTACAAGGTAGTAAACTTACCTTTGTTGTATGTTTGATATATATTCTTGTGTGTTGATGTGTATGATGTTGTTTAATGATGGTATAAAGCATAAATGGTTGAGTGATGCCCTATTTCTTGTATGTTCCATGGACATATGTGTATGAAACATTAAGCATGTAACCATATCATTATATGAGTATTACATTATGTAAAGCAAGCGTGTCATGTACCAAACATCTATCTTACATTTGTAATAGGTAATATTTCCTACAGAGATTCTCTCTAGTCTCATCCTCTATTACCCAACCATAATAGATATAATGATCATGAAGGAAGAATGCATGAGGTAAAGCGAGAAGAATGATGAGAAAAATTGACTGAATTTATATGTCATTATGTTATGTAATAATTCTCCTTGTATAAGATGATTATATGAACATGCCATTTAAGTAATGTAAATATGTATGATGATATTGACATGTAAAGATGAGTATGATAAAGTATAAGAATGACTTATGAAATATTGAAATGAATATGCCCATGATATTTTATGAGCAATAAGAACACATCCTGAGGTTTAAAATGAGTGGTAGACTATCTAAAATGAATATGTATGCTAAGAGTTATGATTGTTCAAATTTATCATAGGAAAACTATAAAGTACTATTCAACTATATAAATAATACCATTTCTTGCATTTTTTGTATTAAATGAGCAAGTAAATAATCAAATAAGTATTTTTTATCTATAAAGAATTGAAAGAGCTTTAAATGAACACTTGAATCACCTTGATAAGATTTTTTTATATTTATTTATGAATTTTTAAAGTTGGACCATGTCACACCTTAATGTTTAACCTTATTTTATCTCAAGTAGAACCATTTTAGATCATTTCTTAAGGCTTTAAGTTAGAAAAATTTGAACTTAAAAATTTCTTAAATTTGGGTTACTATTTATTGTAACCCTTATAAAGGCTAAACTTTAAAAATTCATAACTAATTCTAGAAAAATCGAAATGAGATGGTTCTAAGTTCTATAGAAAGCTCTTAGCATGTTCTTTAAAGGAAAAATATCATTAGCATTCAGAACTCATCCATCAATCCCAGATTTAGTTTAAAGTGGTACTATTTATTTGGTTATTTTTCAATTTTTTAGTGTTTATACCTAACTTTGGAAGGGCATAACTTTCTGTACAAAACTTCAAATTCAATGAAATGTCACTTTTTTTAAAGCTAAAAATATGATCTACATGCTCAAAATTCAACTAATTGCACAAAATTTCATGAGTCAAATTTAACCCTAAAAAGTCAACTTTTATCGCTTTTTTGCAACTCTTGCCTTTTTCTTCTCTTTTCCTTTCACATACCCTTTCCAATCACATAACATATGCCTAAACATGATCCTTAATCATTACTCATATATAAAGCATCCTTAATCATTAATACAATATTCCAACACAATTCACAATAATACATAACAATGTATAATAATTACAAAATAGAACTTCAATAACATTAAGCTCAATTATCCTCCAAAGTGAATCCCTTTCCTTTCTCTTTACTTGATCCAACCCCTAATTGGTGAACATTGGAATATAAAAGAAGGAGATTTCATAGAAATCTTAGTAGCAAGAATTACAAGATAATGTCAAATATGCAAGGTAGGTTACATATAAATTCATGAATATTCTATGCCATGCAATTGTTACCACAATTTACTAATAAATAACATGTTAATGCATGTTTCCAAGGCATACGATGCAATCAACTAACACGTCATTTTCATCAAATAATCTCAAACATAACATAGCAATTATTCAAGTAATCATATTATGTAACAATCAAGCAAGTTAACATTATAAATTATGAATTCCATGCTACCTCCTTTTAGTCCAAGATTATTGGCCTCTTTGATTCTTTTGGGTTCCTCCTTGTTGCTTTGCAAAATGCCTACCAATTTATGCATAAACACATTTCAAGTTAACAATGATCCAAGCATAAACATTAATGCTCAACCCTGAATTCAATTAAAACTCTTTTTCCTTGATTTTTGACGTAATTATTTTATCTTTGTTTCCATCAATCTCTTGGACCATTCTTACATAATTTTTCATGTAGAGTCCAAATATCAAATTAGATTTTACAAAGTCACACTCCTTCCCTTCCATTTTGTCTTGGCTGAACAGGGGTAGTATAACTTTCAAAAATTTTATTTTTGATTCCGATGATTTTAAACACTTTTTCTTGGTGTTTTCCTACACAAAAAAAACCTTTTAAACTCATTAGAATCATCAAATCACATTGAAACAAACTCCTACTTGTCATATCCTGAAAAATTTCACCTGGATTTAGAGAATTAAAAATTGGGATGAGGGTCAATATAGGAACTAGACGGGGAGACAAAACAACTTTTGATGTGAAATCTTGATAAGGTCTAAGCTGGCATTTTCATAACTATCGGTTTAGGAAGAGCAAAACTGAAAAATTTGAGAAAAATTATAAAAAGTTTCTAAAAAATGGGAAAAGTATAAATTAGAGGTTTTGAAAAATCAGTTGAGGCCCAAAAGGTGAATTTATGGTGAAAGTAAATTGTTACGGAATTTCCCGTAAGCGGAGGTTTTTCAGAAAAATATTAGAAAATCAGAGAAAAATAATTATTTTATTTCATTAGAGGCCTCAATAAATTTGGACAAAAGATGAATAAATCATCTAAATATTTATTTGAATTTATAAAATTGGTTTTAGACTTTGGAAGCTTAGGAATAAATTTTAGGGAATCTATTTTCCCGTAGTAACACTGATAAAGGCCTAGTCGGAAAAAATTCAAAATAATACCTAGAGGTGAAAAAAAATTCTGAAAATTTTCAGAGCATATTCTCATATTAAAAGGTGAATTATCATGAAGAGAAATGAATTCTCGGAGGTCTGAAAAAATTATGGAAGGTTACTAGTGAATTGTAATCGATAAAGTTTCAAATTGGTTTAAGATAGTGATTTGGTTTGTGGGCCAGCTTTTGGACCAGCCCAAACCATTTATGGGGCCCACATAGAGCCCAATAAGGGCCCAATTTCATGCAGTTTCTAGGTTCCTCTATTTTTATTAAAATAAATGTGAAATTAAGGGATAATTGTGTGGAATAATCTAGATTATGGCTACTTGGGATGATTTGATTATTTTCGCACTTGATGACTGCCACATAACCCCCATGAGGTGTCCATTTTCAGCCAAACAAGGAGGGAGAAGGGCAGACCAAATTTTCTATATATCCCTTGGAAAATACAAATAAATACTGAAAAATTGGAAAAACAAGGGGAGACTCTGTCATTATAGCTCCAGCTCCATTTGGTTGAAAATCTTAAGGGTTTTGGACAAGGATCATTCAACTTACACCAAGAAAACATTAAGGTATGCTTATGCCTTCCTATTCCTAAGTTTCAAGCTTGGTTAGTTGAGGTTTTTAGCTTGAAAAATTAAGAAAAATGCTGCCAAAATTTCGTTGGACCTTGTGATGTTTGGAAAATGTTAGAAACCTTAAATGCCAAGTGGAATAGACAAGATTAAGTGGTGTATGGATTGGTGTATGGATTGGTTTTAGAAGAAATTGCACCTAGGGTTCTATATGTCATTTTTAGCCAAGCATTGTTCATGTTGAAGGAAACTTGATTTGATGATTCCAATAGTTTTAAAACATGTTTTTGTGCAGGGATATATGGTTGGGAAGTGTTTAAAATCATTGGAATCAAAAATAGAGTTTTTGGAGGTATATAACCCCCTATTCAGCCAAGGTAAATTCATAGGGAAGGAATGTGAATTTTAAAAATCTAATTGCACCATTGGATTCCCATGAAAATTGTGTAGGATTGAATTATGAGATGATTGATTCTAAAGAAGAAATCATTTTGTTAAAAATCAAAGAAAAAGGGGAGGGAAAATTGTTAAGTTAAAGTTAAAGTGCTATAATTAAGTTCGTTAGTGATTAATGTGGTCTATGTTTATGCTTGGTTTAATAGGCATTGTAAGGAGGAAGCAAGAGGAAGCTTTGTTCTTGAAGTAACTAATTGGACAAGTATTAAAAAGGTAGTTATGAATTAATTTGATTGTCTATCTTGCTTGTTTAATGTGATTTCTTGATTGCTTGGGTTGGAGGAATTGTGTTGTGCTTTTGGTTATTGAATGACATTGGTTTATGCTTTGGCCAAATGTGTTGTGATATGCCAATGTGGGAAATGTTAATGTTCCTCTCCTTGCATGTTATTGGATATGATTTCCTATGTTTGGGAATATTTTTAAATGGTATAACATGTCACATGTGAACTTGCTTGATTTATATGACAATTATAATTCATAAGCTACTGAGATTTCTTTGAAATCTCACTCCCCTATGTTAAATTATGTTTTAAATAGGGAATGATTCATTTGATGGCAAGGGTAAGAAAATGTTTTTGGGATGAAGGAGCAATAGGGAATTCATGACATTTTGGAAAGTTGTGTAATGTTTTAATGGGTTTGATGTTAATTTTTAATGGAGTATGAATGTCAATTTGATGTAAATTATGTTTATATGACATGACCTAATGTTGAAAATTTGAATGGTATAATACCAAAAGGATGTGGAAAGAAGAAAAGGGGAAAAGAATTTAAGAAAAAGGAGTTAGAGGATAAGAAATACCCTAAAAGAGGCTAAACTTGTGACACATAAAATAATAACTAATTGTTGGAATTTGAGCATGAAATTTTATAGGCTTATATGTTTCATTTTTATCTTTAAATCAAGTGGTAAATCATCAAATTTAGAGTTTTGTGCTAAGAATTATGCCCTTTTAAAGTTGGACAAAAATATTGAAAATTCAAAAATTGACCATATAAACAGCACACTTTGTCGAATTTTCTGGTGCTTTCTGAATGGAATTGAGTCCAATGAATATTTTTCTCCCGCAGAACTCTTAGCAAGCTTCGTGTGAAAATGGAATATCCTGTTTTGATTTTTTTTAGAATTAGTTATGAATTTTCAAAGTTGGCCCAATTTGGATGAACAATGTACGAACAGAATTAAAGGTGAAATTTTGAAATTGAAATTTTTCATCTAGAAAAGTTGGGAAATACGTTCTCATGGTTCCAATTGACATACAATGGGATATAAAAGGGGGTGTGACACTACCCTAAGAACTTCAAGTGGTCGAATGGTATGCTATAAAATCCAAACATTGATTTCTTCCAAAATTCAATTCAAACATCATTTAAACCTGTAATTCTAAGCTCATATTCAAGGTTTCTATCCTTTCCAAATCCATCCTTAAACTGGCCAAAAATCACAGCATAGAACCTTAGGATTTTTTCATGAAATTTCAACCAAAACGACTCTTAAATCCAACCAAAATCAAGCTCAAACTTACCTCAATTAATCCTTAATTAAAACTTGGTGTTTCTCCCTTCAAACATAAGGTTAAAAGCTCTTCCTCCAAGTCAAGAATTCTGTTTGGCAGTACCTCCCCTATGCTTCTCTATTTTGGCCAAAAATATTCAAATTGAGGGGGTATTTAGAGGTTTTTGGCTAGTCTTCCATCTGCATTTGTGGCCAAAAATTGGCCAACAAAATGGCCATGTGGTTTCCATCCAATGCTCCAATTTTTTGGTCTTACCAAGTGTCCAAATTTCAAGCATATTCCATTGATATTTTGCTTGTAATTGGGCTTAAACTTCTCTAATTATGGGCCCACTATTTTGCACAAAATTTTGGGCTTTCCTTGGCCCAAAATGAGGCCCAATTTGATTTGGAATGATCTAAGAAGGTGGCCCAAATGTAAAATATCAATTCTAAGCAATATTGAAGTTTATTAGTTACTATTCATTTACGAATTTTCATAATTTTTTTAGGCATTGAAAATCATATTTCTCTTCATGAAAAATTCTATTTTAATATAATAATGCATTTTGAAAAACTTTAAAATTTTTCTCTACCTCTAACTATTTATTTTGAATTTCCTCCTAATAAGGCTTTATTAGCATAACTTTTGGATATAAATTTTCTAAATTAATTCCTATACCTCCAGAGCCTGAAATCAATTTTATAAATTCAATAAAATATTTAGATAATATTTCACATTTTTTCTAGAATTATTAAGGTCTCTATATATTTAAAATAATTATTTTCACTCAATTTTTATTTCCAAAAAATCTCTGTTTTCAGGAAATTCTATAATAAGCTATTTTCATAATATTTCTGCTTTTGAGGCCTCAATTGAGGTTCCAAAACCTCTATTTTACCTTTTTACTATTTTTTAGAAATTTTCTAGAATTTTCATAAAAATTTCTCATTTTGCCCTTTTTAGACTGATAGTTTCAAAAATATCAGTTTGGACCTTATCCAGATTTTATGTCATGCCTGGCTTTATCAGCCAGTCTACCTTCCATATTGGCCCTCGACTTAATTTTTCATATCCATTGTCGAGGTTAATTTTTGCAGGATGTGACAGACCACAAAATTAGATTTTACCAAATGAATAGTGACTCGAGAATCAAAGTGCAAAATTTTAATCCATGGGCTTAATCTAGACTTGCCTAAGCCATAACAATTATGAATGTGTACTAAAAGGGGTAAAATGATGGATGTTACATATAGAGACTATCTGAATATTAGAAATAAAATCCCGATATATATATGGGATTATAATTAGATTGGTAAATTTAAATTTATATTATTCATTTCAAGGTGCTGATATCACACCTCGCTTTATAACCCAATTTTATATCAAGTGAGAGTAATTAGAACCATTTCACAAGACAGTAAGCTGGAAAAATTTGAATTTTTAAATTTAATTTTTTAGTTTACTATTCAGGGCTATGAACGTCCTTAAGAGGTTACCCTCTGATGGTACATTCAACCAAGAACGTCCTTTGTAACCCTAATTTTTGTCAAACTTTGAAAAATCATAACTAATTCTAGAAAAATCAAAATAACATGGTTCTAAGTACATCTAGAGTACAAACTCATATCACATATGCTCAGTTTTAATGTCAAAAAGTACTGCTCATTTGGTAACTTTTCTAATTTTCTAGAATTGGAAAGGCATAACTTCTTGAATAAAACTCCAAATTTTATGAAATACTACTCATTTTAAACATAAAAATGTGAACAATTAAACTACTAAGTTTTATATTCAAACTCTTTCATTTGCTTAAGATTTTGCATGGTCAAACTTTGCCCTTAATTAAGTCAACTTTTATCCTTTTTAAGCATAACATGTCAAAATAAAACCATAAACATTCAAACATGCCTTAGCCATATCTCACGGCATATAAAAAGTAATTTCACATAATTTACAACATCTCAAGATCATCCAAACCTATATCCATAATTATTACAAAACTTGTACATAAAGTTTGTTATAAATTCCATAACATTTTCTTCATGGAGACACCACTTCCTTACCCTTGACCATACCACTTGCTTGCCCTATTGGTGTTATTTAAAACGTAGAAAGGAATGAGATTTCATAAAAATCTTAGTAGCAAAGGAATTAGAATAATAATTTCAAACAAGCAAGGCATATTACTATCAAGTTCATATCCATTCACTTGTTCCTATGCCACGAAAGAACCATTTCAATCCATTCAAAATCAACATACTAATGCATTTTGCTAAGGCATACAATGCAATCAATCAACATATCATCATCATCATCATCATCATCATCATCATCACCAAACAAGTTCAAATATAACATGGCACATATTTCAAGAATCACCTTATGTAACAACCAAGCAAGTTAACATTAAAATTGTAAATTTCATGCTACCTCTTTAAGCTCAAGCACATGGCCTCCTCTCTAAATCCCTGAGCCCTCAATTTCTCACTAAAATGACCTATCAAACAACAAGAATAATGGTGTTCCAAATCAATCACACCATCCATCACATAATTCTTCCTAAAACCTTACCCTTTTTTTTCATTAATTTAGGGTTTTAGTATCATCAATTTTTCTATAACTCCCATGGGTGTTTCCTACACAATTTTTCATGTAGAATCTATTTTTGAACTTAGATTCATCAAAATCCAATTCCTCCTATCACTTTGCCTCTTGGCCAAATTCGGTACCTTAAGGGTTCAAAATTTCATTTTCAATTTTAGTGCTTCCAAACACATGTTCTCTGTATATCCCTACACAAAATCACACTCTAAATCTATTGAAAGCATCAAAACAACCAAAAAAAACCCTAGGATATCCATTTTCATTTGGCCGAATAGCCCCCTCTTTGTACACAAATTGATATCATTCAAATAACCAAGTTTAATCACTATCCAACAATCATTTCCAATTCTTTAAACCATATAACAACTCAATATCAACCATAAACTATCAAGTTCATTTCATGCAGCACCTATCCCTTAGGGTTTCAGCTACCAAACTTTCCCATAACCAAGTCTAAAATCATCAAATTATAGAGAATCAAGTACTGGATAGGATAGTCCAGCTTTTACCTTGATTAAACACTTGATTCACCTTGGTTTTGGTTTGTTCTTGCTCTCCTCTTCTTCCTCCTCAAATGATCGAATTCCTTCCGCCTCAAAAGAAGTAAAGAGAATGGGGAGGGAGTGGTATATATAGATACTAAAACAACTTGCCATGTGTTGTAATCTTAACCCTTGATTTTTATCAGATAACACACATATAAATCTCCTTCATTCTCCCTTGATTTGGTGCCACATGTAAGTTGAAGTTTCCTCCACATTTAATGCAAATTTCCACCTTATAGGACACCTAATCATCCACATGTGAAAATTCCACATATTTTATTCAAAAATCCATTTTTCCAAATATATCCTTCAACAAATTGTATTATTCTATCTAGGTCCTCCATCATCATAAATGGCGCCATTCAAGTTAGAAAAATGGGGGAAAATTTGTCCCTACCAAGCTTAAGGTTAACACTATGTAATTTTACATAATTGGTTAAAATTTTCTCGGATCCCGTTAAATTTAATGTCTTCAAAAATTTATTTCCTTGCACCAATAGCTTCTTATTAATGAGAAATTATTTCCCAAATTTTTTCAAATTTTATTTTGGCCTATAACTCCTCCAATTGAATTTTTTCCGAAATCAACTCTTTATTAATAAAATTTTTAGCTTTAAATAATTAAAAGCTAACCTCTAGATTTATAGAGGTTGAAAACAATTTTGAAGTTCATAATAATTATTCAAATAATTTTTTTAATTTTTCATGAATTATTGGCCCCCTATATATTTTAAATAATTCAATTTGACCAATTTTTCTTAATTAGCCAAAATTCCAGGAAAATATAGAAAATTCTAAAATAAATTATTTCCATCTTATTTGCCTCTTTTAGGCCCCAAATACTATTCTATACCTTTTTTGTTCTATTTTTTTAATGATTTTTAGAGAATTTTCTAGAAATTTCAATTTGTATTCATATTCTGTTCAATATTGACTGGGTATTCCAAAAGTAACAGTCTGGTCCTGATCTAATCTCAGTTCAAAAGTTGTGCACTTTCTTTGTTGGTTACCCTGCTTAACCCATGGCCTAATTTATATTCCTCATTTTCAGGGTTAAAATTAACAGGATATGATAGTCGATGATATCATCTAAACAAAACTAACATAAATATATACGAGCCAAAAGTAGATTTTGGAATATAGAGCCAAAATGTTAATACACCCCCACTCTAAAGTGGGAATAAATTTGGGGAAACTCTAATTGCATGATTTAAGAAGCTTCATAGGTCTAAATTATGCTCTCTTTTTTCCCTTAATGTCTAGAGGAGTCCAGTCTTTATAGAAACCGTTTTTTGCTTGTTTAATCAGTGGAAAATATACCATCTCACATAGCATGTTGATCTTATTCAAGTTAGTGCATTTTATTTTGTTTCCGAGAAGTTTAGCTGACTTATGGGAACTTTTTTTTTCCCTATACACCTTTGTATCTTGCTGTTAAGCATGATTATACTGCTATGGTGTAACTGCTTACTGGATTAGTTTTTCATTGATAAGATATGACAGTGAGTCTTGAGGCATACAAAATTAGGCCATGCATGAAATCTATAGGAGCAATTGAGAACATCTTTTAATAATGATTTGCTTACAACAGATAATAAAGCTCTTGTCAACATCCAATATAGATTTCAAAAAAAATTGTTCCCACTTTGTTTCGCTTCAAAAGTAGTACTAATAGGTGCAAAAATGGGAAAACAACCACCAATATTGTTTATAGAGAGGTGTTTCAAAATATTAGATGTATGAGTTTGAGAGGGACATTTTTTATTTTGTGAGTTGTTTGTAGTGGAACATTTTTTTTTTACTCGTGACAAACACTTTTTTATGGTAAATATTTTGCTCATCTTTGGATTGATTGTTTTTTTAAGGACTAAGATTGATTGTTTTTATATGCTAGAAGTATTAGTTATGTTGTGGCTAAATCTTAGAATTAGATAAGTGAAGTTAAAGCATTCCGTGCATTGCTTGGGGGAGCACACTAGTTTAATTTCAATTTTATTTTCCAACTAGCAATAAAAAATTGAAATCAAAAGGTCAATGTATGCAAATCAAAACATGTGTTCTTCTACATGTTTCTATTTAGAAAATCACCTCCACGTAGCGAGTATTTCTTCAAATACCAGTTTGACTCTGGCAATGGCTTTTCTCAATTTGAAAAATCAGTTTGGAAATAAAAAATCTACTATTTGAAAAACAATTAGTAGAAAACGAATTATTGGTTATCATATTCAAGAGATTTTCGTGATGCTTCCTTCTACTTTAACTTCTTCAGTCTCTCTCGTCTACAAGTTCCTTCGACTCTACCACCTCCAGTCTTAACCTATCGTTGACCTATCTCAATCCCTGGCAAGTTCGATCTCACCTATTCTCGTATCCTTCATCAAGTTCATTTTTAATATTTAGTTTGCAACATCCAACTCTCCCAAAGTCTCCAGTTCGCTTTCTTTAGCATTAAATACATTCAAATCAAGGAGAAAGGCACTGGTTTGGGACCTTCATCATTGAAGGTGAGAGAGAAGTTGCAGAGGGGACTTCAACTCCAGCCAAGTGATTGCTTGGTGGTTTTGGTTTTGTGAAAGTCACTTCTTAGCTTACACGAAGATGAAGATGGAGTTAAGGACTATGGTTTGCTTGTGGAAAATCTCGTCTAGGTGTTTTGTGAAACATCCTTCCTTTAACCCCTCAAAGTACGCATTTGGAAGTGTTACGATTCAAGTGATTCACGAAACAAGCCTGTAAACTGAAATTTGCAATTCGTTCTTGGGTTACTGTTCACTGGTTAAATTTCAGATTTTTGGTCCAACTTTGAAAAAGTATAACTAATTCTATAAACATTGTATTGAGGTGCTCCAAAATTATACTCAAAGCTCTTTCAATTCTCTATAAGAGAAAATATCAAAATAGACTTATCTCAAGCCAATTCATACAGTTTAATCCATGAAAATGACTGTTCATTTGGTAAATTCTAGAACTTCCAGTTTTCTTGGCTCAATTTTGGAAATTTGTATCTCTTAGTATACATATCCAATTGAGGTGATCTACCTATCATTTTAAAGCTTGGGATGTTCATAATATGTCTGCCAAGTTTCATGGCTTAATCCATACATTTGATAAGTCAAACTAGAGCTGGAAACTGACTGCTCTAGGACCTACGTTTTATCTATTAGACAATTCTTGCTTTAATTCTTTTTATTGTTTTGGCATGCATAGCTTGGCCCTATCCTTTCCTATTCATTCTTATACATTTCCATTCATGTCATGAACATTCTAAACAAATATATTGTATCATTGGCATTCATATACATAATTTACATAATAAGAGGATTATACATAAATCCTTAACTAATCATTAACATAAATAATTCTTTACTTTCTTCTCCTTCCTTCTCATGCTCTCATTCATGCAATCATTGTCCATCATTGATTGATCTAAAAAGTTGGTTCGGGAGGGGTGAGATTCGGGAGAATCTCAATAGCAAACAATAACCACCCAAACATAAATGACAAGTTTGACATTTATAACATGCTTGCAACTTAACATCCTTATAACATAATGACATGTTTGGAAATCATCATGCATTTATCATAAAACACATAGGCCTATGGCATATTTCAAACACATTCACAATCACAACACATGAATTCATAAAATCATATAACATAGAAACATGTCATACATGCAAGCAAACACCAAGCACATAAGGGTAAGGTCAAGTTTGTTACCTTGTGTCTTTAAACTTTCTCTTTACTTCCCCTTGCTCCCTTTGCTACTAACCATTAAGGTTGCTTGCTCAACCTTTTCCATTCATCTTCCTCAATGTCTCATAACCCTAAATGCATCAACAGATCATTTCCATTCATTCATTAGTCATGATAATCAACAATATCAACACTTTGTTTTCTTTAAACTATATTAACTTTTAACTTTTGAGCTTGATTTACAATCTTTCTAAAATTAATTCCACATGCTATTCCCACACAATTTTGTATGTAGAATCCATTTCCAAGCTCAAAATAATCAAAATAAAAAATCCTTCCCCATGAACCAGGCTTGACTGAAAAGTATGCACTTGGGGTCCAAAATTTTCATTTTCAATTCCAATGCTTCCAAACTTCTTTTCTCACCTTTATCCCACACAATTTTTCATTTTAAACATAGAAGCATCAAAATTATCAAAATCACATCCTAGGCACAAGAACCAGGTCTGGCCAAATTACTACTGAAGTTGCACAGTCATAAAATTCAACTAATTGCAACATAAAACCACTTGATTCTTGTTCCTCTCTGCCTTTAAAGATTATTCTAATGTCAATTTCATCTTCCCTTTAACTTAGAGATTTTTTGTAGCATACCCCCTTAGGATTTCAAGCTTCTAAAAATCATTAAAATTCATAACCAAGCTCAATAATAATAAGGGTAGTGAAAACTACATCAAAAACCATGAACATACCTTGTTTTAGAGCTTGATCTTGTATGGGATCACTTAGCCTTTATCTCTTCTTCTTCTTTCTCTCTCTAGAATTCATTTTGCAAGATCTTTCCTATGGTTTCTATGAGCTTGGATGAAATTAGGGGTGGGGAGGGGGTATTTATAGAAAACAAGACTGAATCTAGACCATTGATCTTAAAAATATGTGGCCTAATCTTGACCGTCCATTTTTTTTCATCTTGTGATGACAAGTGTCCTATGACATGATACTTACATCATCTTGATGATATCATGCTTACATCATCAAGCCACATGTCTTCAATCCAACCGTACATTTATCTTTTAACGAGAATATTCCAACATTATCCAAGAATTTTGAATTTTATTTAACTAATTTCTTTGAGTGGGTAACAAGCCATGAAATTGGGCTCTCTTCTAGGCCCAAGTGGGTCCCACACATGGTCTAGGATGGCCTAAAAATTTGGCCCATAAAGCAACTCACAATCACAAACCATTCCGACTCCTTTTCGGTTACTATTCAATTGTAACATTCCCTAATTTTTCTAGGCCTCCAAGAATTCATTTCTCACCATGATAAATCCCCTTTGTATATAAGAATATGATCTGGAAATTTTCAAAATTTTTCTCCACCTCTAGATATTTATTTTGAATTTTCCCCAGATTAGGCATTTATTGGTAAAACTACAGGAAATAAATTCCTGAAAATTAATTCTTGTACTTCCAAGGCCTAAAACTAATTTTATAAATTCATTCCCATATTTAGATAATTTATCCATATTTTTCCAAACTTATGAAAGCCTCTAACTATTTTAAATAATTTTTTTCCTCCAACTTTTTCACTATTTTTCTTGAAAACCTCCGTTTTCGGAAAATTCTGTAATAAGCTATTTTATATTATTTTCACCTTTTGAGCCTCAATTGATGTTCAAAAACCTCTAATTCACATATTACCATTTTTTTGGGAATTTTTTAGAATTTTCAGGCATAATTTCTATTTTTATCCTTAGAGGCCCGAAACTTTACAAAATTATGATTTTATCCCTGATTTGGCTTAACCTGAAATTCATCTCATTGGGGCCTCCAACATAATCTTTGTCCTATATTTTATATTTATCTCTATTTCTCATTCTTGGGTCCTGAGACTTTATCTAAGTCTCTAACTTCCTCTTTTCTCAGTCTTAGAAGACTTTCCTTTTGCAATTTAGTTCCTAGGAATCCCTCTGTCCTTCCAGGGAATCGCTGAGACCTCTGCAAAATAAATTTTGGTAGCCCGCCTATTTCAAGCTAATTCTGGTACTTCTAAGCCCAAAATTCAGGATGTGACAAGTCTCCTACTCTCAAAAAAAATTTCGTCCTCGAAATTTTCTGATCAAACCTTTATTCTTACCCTTAATGAAAGGTCAACTGAGGAGAATATCCCAACTCATACTCAACTTTTCCCTTTTCAACTTCTCATTATATCTCATTGCCAGGTTTTAATCCTGGAATTCATACTTACGTAGCTTTCCCTTTGTTACTTTTCTGTCATTTATACCAGCATGGCCTTTGCTTTTGCGTATTTTATCATCACTGCTCATATTCTTCCTATACTTTAGGCCCATTTTTTTCATAATAATGCCATGACAGTGTACCCTTCTTCATGGTATTTTACTATACTATCGCATTTTATGTTCCTTTAACGTTGCTTTTATCAGGTCTTTCAGCATACTCTGCCTTTTTCATCTTTATTTTAAGGGCCTATCTCCTTTCTTTTACATTCTCATTTCACATATAGCTTTTCTGAATGCATATTATTCAGGACTTATAGCTCTTAGTTCCTTCAACTCTTATTTTTCTCACTTTCCTTCATTAACAAGAATAGAATTAAGGTCGGTCTAATCAATAATAATGGTATCTGTGAAAAAGTCATGGGTACTCTCTCTGTACTAAGCAACCAACTTGAGGGGGTTTCCTCATCTTAGACTCATCCCTGGTACCCTTATGGCTCAATAACCTTCCTTTAGGCTTGGTCTACTGTGACCTTTAGAGCTATCACGATCTCCCGTAAACCTCTTTAGGATCTACCATGACCCTGGATTCTTTCACATTATACCGAGCCATGTTCTGTTCTTTGGAGCCTTTAGACCAGTGAACTAAGTTAAAGAATAAGTCATCTACCCTCAGCTGGTAACTTGACTGATTATTCCCCAAGAGTGATCACAAATGCTAGTATTGTCTTCTTAGGCCTTACTCAATCCTTTCTATCAACTCTGGAATCATTCATCTTTCCTGCCTTTCCTTTTCTCTTAACTTGTAGCTACCTCAGGCCATTTCCCTTTCATTATGCCCCTTTAATTTTCAAGGCCACTGGTTCGTATCCATGGCCTTCTGGGCTTGTCATCATATCCATGCAAGTCTACCATGTCTTACGATTTTCTTTCTCATCTTACAAGAAGAGGTCTTATAAAATTATCACTATCATTTTCTCAAGTATTCCATCTTGCCATCACTCTTAGCCAGTTTTGCTCTCATTAGGGTAAGGTTAACTCTACGAGCCTTGCCTCGGCTGCTGTTAATCTTTCCTGTGGGGATAGGAGAGAACGTATTGCTCATACCAGAGCAACATCACTCAATCACTTTTCCTGTCTTGAGGGAGGACATAACACTTTTATAGGTACGGCATCAACTCTACCGCTCCAGGAGGGCACGCTGTTACATTGTCAACCCCATCGTAACCATTTGCTTTCCTTTCCTTCAGAGAATAGCTTTCTCTCAGTAGAGCAGCGTCAACTCTGTGTCAGAGAACCACCTCCCAATTTGAGTGACATTCTATGGCCAAGACCTATCAGTTACTTAATCTCTATCTTGGCATATTGTTGCATGTCAAGTCCCCATTAGGGGAGCCTCTCATCTTGACTCATTCGGTCACCATAGCAGTGGCATCCGTTCATAAGAATCTCACCTCTTATATTCCTTATTGGCCTGAGTGCTATGGTTACACTTCTTATTGATGCCTTGGGGACATAAAGGGATACTCAGTAGTCTTGAATATTACCATATATCTAAACAACATCAGGCTCTAGGTATCATCAGGAACTTACTTGTCTCTTTCTATATGTCAGTTCCCAGTGCAACTATCAACTATCACATTCTCACCTATTCTCGTTCCACTCTATCCTCAAGAGGGATCTTGCCTGACTCTACTCTTTCTAACTTCCTTTACCTTCTGACCAATCATTCTTATAGTCAAGTATTGATCATTGTACACTGATCACATCACATAGTGAATATTTAATCACTTTGCTGTGTTGTGTCTAAGCCTGGCACCTAACTCATCATCAATTCTTTATTCAATATCATCAAATCTCTATCCCTCTTGGTTTACTATCCCTTAGGGGTTTCTAACTCTATTCATGGATTTGAGCAAGCCTTAAGCATCTTGTCCTATTATCTTGCCTTTATCGAGATCACATCAATTACTTAATGTTTAGGTTGCCACTTGGTTCCCCTACTGGGACGCTGAGTCATACCCTTGACTGGCCTTTTGTATTCTTAGCCACTACCCTTTGGGGTAGTCCTTTGACTTTGACTCAAACTGAGCTTTCCTTGATAGGGATTTCACTCATACACAGCTTTGCTTAAACCAGTACTCCATTTATACCTTTGTCAAAGCTTTTACCAAAACCTTTATTCTGTTTAAATAATTGCCAGAACCTTTGCTTTGGTACTAAAATGAAACATCCTTCCTTTAACCTCTCAGAGTACGTATTTGGAAGTGTTATGGTTTAAGCAATTCACGAAACAAGCCCGTAGATTGAAAATTTACAATTGGTTCTTGGGTTACTGTTCACTGGTTAAATTCCAGATTTTTTGTTCAACTTTGAAAAATAATAACTAATTCTATAAAAATTGTATTGAGGTACTCTAAAATTCTACTCGAGGCTCCTTCAATTATCTACAGAAGACAATATCAAACTAGACTTATCACAAGCAAATTAGTATAGTTTAATCCATGAAAATCACTGTTTCTTTGGTAAATTCTAGAGCTTCCAGTTTTCTTGGCTCAACTTTGGAAATTCGTATCTTTTAATATACACATCCAATTGAGGTGATCTACCTATCATTTTAAAACTTGGGATGTGTATAATTTGTTTGCCAAGTTTCATGGCTTAACCCATATATTTGGCAGGTCAAACTGGAGCTGGAAGCTGACTGCTCTAGGACATACGTTTTATCCATTAGACAATTCTTGTTTTAATTCTTTTTATTGTGTTTGGCATGCATAGCTTGGCCCTATCCTTTCCCCTTCATGCCATAAATATTCTAAACAAATATATTGCATCATTGGCATTCATTTACATAATTTACATAATAGGAAAATTATACATAAATCTTTAACCAATCATTAACATCAATAATTCTCTACATTCTTCTTCTTCCCTCTCATGCTCTCCTTCATGCAATCATTGTCCATCATTGGTTGACCTAAATAGTTGGTTAGGAAGGGGTGAGATTTGGGAGAATCTCAGTAGCAAGCAATAACCACCCAAACAAACATGGCTAGCTTGGCATTTATAACATGCTTGCAATTTAATATCTTTATACCATAATGACATGTTTGAAAATCATCATGCATTTATCATAAAACACATAGGCCTATGGAATATTTCAAACACATTCACAAACATAACACATGAGTTTATAAAATCATATAACGTAGAAACATGTCATACATGCAATCAAATACCATGCACATAAGAGTAAGGTCAAGTTTGCTACCTTGTGTCTTTAAACTTTCTCTTTACTTTTCCTTGCTCCCTTTGCTCCCAGCCATTAAGCTTACTTGCTCAACCTTTGTCATTCATTTTTCTGAATGTCTTATGACCCTAAATGCATCATGTAACATCCTTATTTTTAGATATAGAATTTAATTAAATTTATAAATAAATATATTTTAGTATTAAGTTGATAAAAATTCAGATATAGGCAAATTATTATGATTATTAATCATGTTATTTTATGTGTGTGTGAATGTGTATGTGTGAGTGATATTCTAGAAAAGTATAGCTTGGTATAGAAGTCCCACATCAACTAATCACTAGAGTAAAGGAGCTTGAAGAGCCTATA
Source organism: Neltuma alba (assembly GCF_004799145.2). Lineage (NCBI taxonomy): Eukaryota > Viridiplantae > Streptophyta > Magnoliopsida > Fabales > Fabaceae > Neltuma > Neltuma alba. The sequence goes on from NW_021635235.1 coordinate 1,077,812, forward strand.
TATAGGAGGTAGTGGGTGGAGCTTAGAGTGAGTAAACAATTTTCACACATATCTGAGATAGTCTCAGAAAAGTGCTAGTTTTGAGGTTATTAACCGGTGGATCAGCCTAAAATTTGGTCAAACCATTTGGGATATCCAAATCATTATTTTCAATGGTTGAATCATTATTTTGATCTCCAAGTTACAAGTTTTTAGTTATGTTTTCAACTTATTTTTTTAGATTTAACAGATAGAGTCCTGAATAGTAAATTAACATTTTAAAGTTTGTTCACCATTAGATTGAGCTATAATTTAGAGGATAGTATCATGATAGTTAGGAAATTAAATTCAACGGTCAGATTAAGGGTTTAACTTCTATAGTGAGAACAATTTGGCCTTTATTAAATCTATTTATCTAAGTTATTCGAAGATAGAATATAAGTTATAAATTACAGTTTGTCTATTTACGTTATGAATTTGATGATTCTAATAACCTAATCTAATAGTTAAAGGATATTTAAGTAAGAAAAATTTAGGAATCGAGGCTAAATCATATATATATGTTCTCATTCCAAACTTTAGAAAAAGGTCTTTTAGGCTAGAATTCTGAGTAAAAATTAAAACTTTTAGAGGAGGAGTTAGAGGCTAGAATTTTGTGACTAGCTTACTCTAATACTATAGAGATAACATTTTAATTTTGTTTGTAGATATAAACTCTATTATGGTATTTTCAAGGTTGGACTTTGGTTGTATTTGACTGTTAGTTAGGAGATTAGGTAACTAAATTTCTATCTGTTGCATGCTCTCGTATGAAGTTGATGAGTGGTTTTATAACTAATTCTACAAAAGTATATTATGTTTTGTATGAAATATCTTGTGGGATGCTATTTTAAAAAGGATTGACATCGTTTGTATTGCGAGAAATTTGCGATCATGATTATGATGTGTTATTATGAAATTCAGTTGATTATGCATGTAAATATGTTATTTTGAACCTTGTACATCTAGTTTGGGTAGGAAAAGGAGATAATTAGAGTTATTGAGATTTATGTATTTGCCACATGGTATTGGCCTCCATACGGAGCTCTATGGTTGGCCGCTATTATTGTCCCACTAGTTTTTCAAGAGACTGCAACACCCCACTAGTTCTTCAAGGGAGGACCCATGGTCCACCGAGTGCTATGTGGTCTTTGACCGGTTCATATCACTCATGTGGTGAGCTTGTTAGAGTTACTAGTCAAATGGAAAGAACTTAGGCCATAGGTCCAGTCAACAAAAATAAGAAAGATATAAGGATGGATTTGGGTTCAGGAATTGCATATGATATGGGATATTCATTGATATTTATATCTTTTAAATAAATAAAAATTATGTTATCTCTTTTGAAATGTATCAACTACATGAGATTGACAGAAATATTTGTCTTATATGATTATTATGAGTTTAAATGTTAAATAAATATCTATCAACTATTATTAACTCTGTATATCCCACTTGACACCTCACTAGCCCATGCTAGGGTGTGTGATAAGTAGGGATTTAGTTATTGAGACATTGTCTCACTCCTGTTGCTTTACCATTTTCAGGAAACAATATGTTAGCAGGACCTTCGCGGAAGACTCTTGAGGCTCAATAGTTGTAATTGACAATGTAGAGCTTCTGGACCTTGCAATACTTTCGTATATTGCCATGCATCAGGATTGCATTCATTTGGGATTTATTTTACCTTATATTTTTATGCCGTTTGTCTCAATGAACATATTATACCTTTTATTTTTGGGTTTATTTTGTCTGGACATTGGATTTGAGTGCTGGTAGTGGGCCTGAGGCCCTTAGGTTACATGTGATTGGATTATTATGGATCTATGATGTAATAATGGCAATTTCTGCAAGTTTAGTTGTTGTTAGTATTGACCGAAATAGTCAAACCTGAACTGCTATTATAATTTATCATCTGAGGGCATGTTATTTTATAACCATGTTAGCTATGACTCATCTCTCCTAACAATATTTGTGTGTGGACGTGCTATATGATAGTGTTTGTTGATTATTAATATAGGTTATTTCTTTTCTAACCATGATAGCCTTAATTGAGGCCGAATGCCTTTCTATCATGGTTAGCCCCTTATTGATGTGATTATTCCTAAATAACCATGATAGGGTATATTTACTAGTTTTAGTCCTTTCTATCATGGTTAGTTCTCGTTAGTACTTGGTAAGGTCACATATCAACACATCATTTCTGTTCATTCATTAGAGCTATAGTAATCAACGATATCAACACTTTGTTTTCTCTAAACTATATTAACTTCTAACTTTTGAGCTTGATTTACAATCTTTCTAAAATTAATTCCACATGCTATTCTCACATAATTTTGCATGTAGAATCCATTTCCAAGCTCAAAATAATCAAAATCAAATTCTTTCCCTATGAACCAGCCTTGACTGAAAAGTATGCACTTAGGGTCCAAAATTTTCATTTTCAATTCCAATGCTGCCAAATTTGTTTTCTCACCTTTAACCCATACAATTTTTCATTTTAAATACATTGGAAGTATTAAAATCATCAAAATCACATTATAGGTAGAAGAACTAGGTCTAGCCTAATTACTACTCAAGTTGCACAATCATAAAATTCAACCAATTTCAATATAAAACCACTTGATTTTTGTTCCTTTCAAGCCTTTAAACATTATTCTAAAGTCAATTACATCTTCCCTTTAACTTAGAGATTTCATGCAGCATACCTCCCTAAGGTTTCAAGCTCCCAAAAATCATTAAAATCTGTGACCAAGCTCAATAACAACAAGGGTAGTGGAAACTACATCAAAAATATGAATATACCTTGTTTTAGAGCTTGATCTTGCATAGGATCACTTGGCCTTTCTCTCTCCTTCTTCTTTCTCTCTCTAGAATTCATTTTGCAAGAGCTTTACCATGTTTTCCATGAGCTTGGACGAAATGAGGGGAGGGGATATTTATAGAAAATAAGACTGAATCTTGACCATTGATCTTAAAAATATATAGCTTAACCTTGACTGTCCATTTTTCCTTTTCATCTTGTGATGACAAGTGTCCTATGACATTATACTTACATCATCTTGATGACATCATGCTTATATCATTAAGCCACATGTCTTCAATCCAACCGTACACGTGTCCTTTAACTAGAAATTTCCAACATTATCCATGAATTTTGAATTTTATTTAATTAATTTCTTTGAGTGGGTAGCAAGTCATGAAATTGGGCTCTCTTCCAGGCCTAATGTGGGTCCCACACATGGTCTAGGATGGCCCAAAAATTTTCAAACTTATTGAGGCCTCTAGCTATTTTAAATAATTATTTTCCTCCAATTTTTTCACTATTTTTCCTGAAAACCTCTGTTTTCGGAAAATTTTGTAATAAGCTATTTTATAATTTTTTCTCTTTTTGGGCCTCAATTGAGGTTCCAAAACCTCTAATTCACACCTTACCTTTTTTTGGGAATTTTCTAGAATTTTTGGGCATAATTTCCATTTTTACCCTTAGTGGCCTGAAACTTTACAAAATTATGATTTTGCCCTTGGTTTGGCTTAGCCTGAATTCACCTCATTGGGGCCTCTAACATAACTTTTGGCCTATATTTATCTCTATTTCTCATTCTTGGGCCCCAGGACTTTATCCAAGTCTCTAACTTCCTCTTTTCTTAGTACCAGAAAACTTTTCCTTTGCAATTTAGTAACTAGGGATCCTTTTGTCTTTTCAGGGAATCTCTGGGACCTTTGCCAAAAAAGGTCTGGTAGCCTACCTATTTCAGGCTAATTCTGGTAATTCTAGGCCTAAAATTCAGGATGTGACATTTTGTGCCTCGTCCCCTTACTGACTTTCATCTTCTTGACTGATAGAAGGTGAAGGAGTCACTAGTTTTGGTTCGGCTAAATAGAAGAAGATAATCAGGTATAGGTTCTGTTTTTGCTAAATAGAAAAGGTGATACAATGATATGAGAAAGAGGGAGATAATGAGGTGTAGAGTGATATGGAAGAGAGGAGGAGAGAGATGATGAGGTGGTATGGCATATGGCACAACTTAAAAATAGCTTAGTTAAACTAATGGTCAAATTTAACTGAGTTAATAGCCAGGGCAAAATTGCTACATGTTTTACACTTTTAGGGTGACATTACTGTTAGTGGTAGTTTCATTCAAGAGGGGGGTAAATTCGGTGATTGTAAAAAAATGACTTTTTCAAAAGTTAAACCAAAAAGAAAACAGAAATAAGTTCAGAAGGATTTCACCAAAGAGTCGCATAAGAAGAATACGCAGGAATTTATATTGGTTTGGTCTCAACCACTTGACCTATATCCAGTTCTCAGAGTGTCTCTAAGTTTTCCATTAAACTCCAAGATTCAATGGGCTCTTAGCGCCACAGTACAGTAATTGAGCTCACTCTCAATTACTTCCCCTTACTTTCCATAAGGTTACAATCCCCTCAAGAGTCCCAGACTCTTGAATCACTTGTTAAAAGTAATAAATGATTTACAGACTCTCTCTTAAGAGTGTATAGGATAAGCATTGAAGCTCAAAAAGTAAAAATAAAGTAATGAATGCAGAAGATTAATTTTCACACTTGGTAGCTCGGTTCATTCACTTCTTTATTCAATGCTCTTCATGCCATTTATAGTTAGAGACTTCTAACTTTTCGTTAGACATAAAAGCTTGTAACTATTGAGATATCGCTTGAGTGTCTTGGCAGTTGCAATGGTTGTTCATAATAAATGCACTTTTGACACAAGTAGCTTGAGCCTATAATATAACTGTTATACCTCGTAACTTGTAAAAATGTCTTGGTAGAAAAATAAGTTTTCTTCATAAGAGAATATGAATGAATAATGGAAGAAATAATGATCTTTGAATTTAATACAAGAAGTTAAAATCATAAATCAAAGATTCGAGAATCAGAGAGTCAAATTATCGAAGATCTCATTGATAAACAGGTTAATCGATAAAGTTATGGATTAATTGGAAAAGAGGCAATTTGAAAACCAAACTCACTTATCGAAGTTATTATGGATCATACACTTTATAGAATAGGTTATTGATAAAGAGTGAATTGTAATTAAAATGATTTTATCAAGAAAATACTACTAAAGTCAATTGAAAAGCTTGTAACTTGAATTGAGTACCTTCTCTATTTTTATAAGAGTATAAGATGATTAATAAAGGCTAAGAAAAGCTTAAAGATAAGATAATATCATACTTTCTAAAAAATATCATGAAGAACATTTTCAAGAAATGTAGTTGAACTTTATGGAACAAGTTATCGATAATTCACTTTATCCATAAGCTTATCGATAATTGAAGTAACTGTATAAAACTGTTTTAAAACAAATTTATCTAAAACGTTATCAATAAGTGACTTGATCAAAAATGTTATCTGAGGTCAACTAAAACATTTAGTCAAAGATAGGAGAAATGTGACTTTAATTGATAAAATGACTTGATAAAAAATGTTATCTGAAAGGTCAACTAAAACATTCAGTCAAAGATAGGAGAAATATGACTTTAATTGATAAAGTTATCAATAAGTGCATTCATTGATTAGATTATCAATACTTGTAATTATCGATAAGATTATCCATAAATGTCTGAATAAAACTTGAAGTTTAGAGATACTAAGGGAAACTTGATTGAGTAGTTGATCGAACATCCAAAGAAGTTTAACAAATCAGACTTGTTTAGTTTTAGAATAGGTTATCGATAAGTATGAATATCGATAGGGTGATTGATAACTTATGAAGTGTTCTAAGCAGATATGGTTTGAAAGAGACTTACCGATTATCTGACACGTGATTGATAACCTTATTTATCCCTTAGGTTATTGATAAATACTTATAAACACAGAGAGAAACTTGTTATTTTACTCGACAGCTTATCGAACATCTTGTTTATCAATCAAGTGATCGATAATTGCTTAACAATAGTCATATTTGAATAAGTTTACCCATTGATCGATAAGGTGATCTGTCACATCCCAAAAATTTTCATCTGGTGATACTAGATCAAAAATTGGGATGAGAATCAATGTAGGAACTAGACGGGGAGATGAAACAACTTTTGATATGAAACCCCAAAAAGGTCCGAACTGGCATTTTTGTAATTATCGGTGTAGGAAGGGCAAAACGGAAAAATTCCAGAAAAATTCCAGAAAATCCTCGTAAAATGGGAAAAGTGTAGAGTAGAGGTTTTGGAAACTTAGTTGAGGCCCAAAAGGTAGAATTTCGGTGAAAATGAATTATTATGGAATTTCCCGCAAACAGAGGTTTTTCGGGAAATTATTGGAAAAATGAAGGAAAATAATTATTTTAATGAGTTAGAGGCCTCAATAAATTTGGGGGATTGATGGAAAATTCATCTAAATATTTATTTGAATTTATAAAATGGCCTTGGAAACTCAAGAATTAATTTTAGGGAATTTATTTTCTCTTAGATTTACTAATAAAGGCCTAATCAGAGAAAATTCAAAATAAATACCTAGAGGTGACGAAAAATTCTGAGAATTTCCAAATCATATTCCCATTTTAAAAGGTGAATTATCATGGAGAGAAATGAATTTTTGGAGGTCTAAAAAAATTTTGGAATGTTACTAGTAAATAGTAACCGATAAAATTTCTAATTGGTTTGAGATAGTGATTTGCTTTGTGGGCTATCTTTTTGGGCTAGTACAAACCTTTTGTGGGGCCAACATTGAGCCCAATAAAGACCCAATTTCGTGCACCTTCTAGGTTCCTTTATTTTTATTAAGTAAAATGCAAAATTAAAGGATATTTGTGTGAAAAAATCTAGAGAAATGTCACATGGTGAGATCTGAAGGTTTAAGACACTTGATGGCTGCCACATATACCTCCTTAGGTGTCTAATTTCGTCCAATTCATGGGGCAAGAGGGCAGATGGAATTTTTCTATAAATACCCCTTGAAAATACATGAAAAATGCTAGAAAATTGGGGAAAATAAGGGGAAACTCTGCAACTGTTCATCCAGCCATCTTGCATGAAATTCTTGAGGAGTTTTAGTCAAGAAATCATCCAACTTACTTCAAGGAAACACTAAGGTATGTCCAAGCATCAATATCTCTAAGTTTTACATTGATTAAACAAGGATTTTTGCTTGGAAAAATGCTGAAAAAATGCTGGAAAATTCTGAGAAATTCAGTTGAGATGTGTGATGCTTAGGAAAGGATAGAAACCTTAATAATCAAGTGTGTTGGAAATTGTGCCCTAAGGGCTAATCATTATGTTATGAACATTGTTGATTTATGAATTTATTAATTACGTTATCATATTATTTGCATGTTTACTGTTATGACTATCCTTGGATAACTCATGATTTATCCTAAATATCCCTGGTCGGTCATCTGTGTGGGAGCAGAGATGAAATAAGACCAGTATGACTTTAAAGATATATAGAGATATAAATTAAAGTCATAGGCACATGTAAGAGTACAAGGTGTTGGACCGACCCGCTATGAGAGAGCTGTATGGTTTAAGTCATAAGCTTCTCTCATATACAAACCATGTCACTGTGCCCTTTGACCTGAGATCATCATGGATTCCTATATGAGAAACGCTCAGCTTTAACCTAGTCAAAAGTCACTTTTGACCGAGTGATCATAAAGACTATGTTCAGGCTTAGTGGTTTTTCATGCGGAGGAATGTGAATGGTCAAGATGGAATTTGTCCCTCACATTCATAGAGAGACATTACTGGGCCCCTCGATGAGTGAGTCTGAGAAATGTATGGCCATACTATAATGGAAAGGTAGTTCTATTTCTATACTCAGACTACTCAGGGATCGAGAAAGTAACGGTCATGAATAGGAGGATGACGTTCTCCATGCCTCATCCATGACCAAAATGTGGTGTGACAAAAGGGACGTGATGTGGTTGTATGAAAGGTTACATCGTTCAACGATCCTCATATGATTTGGGTAGTCGTGATGTCTTGCTAGAGACCACTTACGACTTGTGAGTCATTATAGTTAATGGCCCATTGCCAACTTCATATGGGCCTACAAGGTCGCACGCAAAATAGCCCAACATGAGTTATGATGTCCAGATTCATTGAATCTAAGATATGTCCAGATTTAATGAATAATATAGGGTGGACGTGTATATATATATATATAATTGTTAGATTTAATTTATAAGGATAAATTAGATCTATGTAAATTAATTTCGTCATATCTTTATTTTGAATTAAATAAATAGGTGAATTAAATCTGTGAGACGGATTTAATATAAACCGTATTTATTTAGTTGTTCTCTTATCTGATTAGGCAATATTTGATATTGCATTAATTTCGGAATTAATTTAGGATTAATTTCAAAATTAAATATCATTCATAATACCTATAGCATCCTATATATTTGATATTAGGAGCTAGGGTTTTTGGGGTGAGAGGGCGATAGCTTGCAGATAAGAGACGGCCGAAAATAGAGAGAGGAGGACGGATTCTTCGAAAAACCCTAGACGGACAAAGAGGTGCTAGCACGCCGTTCGTGACTGGAGAGCTGTTCGTGTGGATACCGGTAGAGGAAGCCGACCGGAGTTGTCGACTTCGAGCGACAAAGGAGGCGAGCAGAGGCATCCTGAACGGTGGAATCACCGAGCCACCAAGAAATCGAACATCGAAGGTAATGCTTCTTACTACCTGACTTAAACGCGATCAGTAGATCCGGGCAAGGGATTGAAATCTTTAAAGTTTATTTTCTGTTACACGGTTTGCAATTCCCTTCAAAGTGGAATAAGGAAAATTAAATGGTGTATGTATTGATTTTTGGATGAAATCAAGGTTAGGGTTCAAAGGGAAATTTTTGTCCAGCACTGCTCATGCAGAACAATTTGATTTTGCTTGATTTGATGATTCCAATGGCTTTAAAACATGTTTTTGTGTAGGAATATGTTGTTGGAAAGTGTTTAAAATCATTGGAATAAAAAATGGAATTTTTAGAAGTTAAGAACCCCCTATTCGGCCAAGTGAATTTCATGGGGAAGGATTATGAATTTTTAAAATCTAATTGCACCATTGGATTCCTCATGAAAAATTGTGTAGGATTGAGCCATGAGATGATTGATTCTAAAAGAGGAATCATATTGCTAAAAATCAAGGAAAAAGGGGGGAAATTGTTCAGTTAATGTTAAAGTGTTGTAATCAAGTTGTTTTGTGGTTAATATGGCCTATGTTTATGCTTGGTTTAATAGCCATTGAGAGGAGGAATTAAGGAGAAGCATTGCTCCTTGGAGAAATTAATTGGACAAGCTTTACAAAGGTAGCTTTGAATTATAATTTGATTGTTTATCATGCTTGTTTAATGTGATGATGTTTGTTGCATGAATTAAGGAACTTATGTTGTGATCCTTGTGGATTGGATGACATTGGTTTATGCTTTGGCCAAATACATTGAATTGTGTTAATGTGGAGTGTTGAAGTTCCTCTCTTAGCATGATATTGGATATGAATTTATGTGGCTTGAGGATGTCTTGAAGTTATATAACATGCCACATTCTAACTTGCTTGATTTACATGATCATTATAATTCATATGCGATTGGGATTTCTTTAAAATCTCATTCCCCTTACGTTAAATTATGTCTCAAATAGGGAATGATTCATCCGATGGCAAGGGCAAGGAAATGATTTTGGAATAGAGGAGTATTATGGAAGTGATGCTATTATGTTATGTTGTATAATGTATTAATGAACTTTAAAATGTAATGGATTATGAATGATATGTGATGTAAATTATGTTTGTATGACATGCCCTTATGTTAAAATTATGAATGGTGCAATGTTAAAGGAGCATAGGAAAGAGGAAAATGGTAGATAAATTAAAGAAAGTGACATTAGGGGATAGAAATTCCCTAAAAAGTGCCAAACTTGTAGCACATAAAATAATGAGCATTTGTTGGATTTTGGGCATGAAAATTTACAGGCAAATAGATTTCAGTTTTATCTTTAAAACAAGTGGTAATTCATTAAATTTAGAATTGTGTGCTGAGAGTTATGCCCTTCCAAAGTTGAAAAAAAATACTGAAAATTTGAAAATTTACCAAATGAACAGTACACTTTGACGAATTTCCTGGAATTATTCTGGATGGAATTGGACCTAATGACTATTTTTCCTCCATAGAAATCTTAGCAAGCTTCACATGAAAATTGGAACCATATCATTTTGATTTTTTTAGATTTAGTTATGAATTTTCAAAATTAGCCCATTTTCGGATGAACAGTGTACAGACAAGATGAACAGTAAAATCCTGAATTTCAAAATTTTCATCTGAAAACGCAGCATAACACATTATAATGGTTCCAATTGACATATTATGGGTTATAAAGAGAGGTGTGACATGATTAAACATTGTATTTATCTAGTAGGTTATCGATAAATTCTTTAACAGAAATGTAGAGAAACTTAACTACTTATTTTGTTATCATCAAAACCTTAAATCTAACAATAACTCCTAAAAAAAAAACTTTCAGGCATCCATAGCTCTTAGTCATATACTTTTAGGGCAAAATCCTTTAAATAAAACTAAGCTAAATGCAATATAGTGGCACTAACTTGGATGTTAAACTCTTGAGTAAGGAACCTGTAGATGTCTTTGTAATCTAGTACAAATATCAAATTAACCAAGTATGATGTATGGAGTAATTATGCAACCAGCGACTATATCAAAAACTAAAGTAAAACTATCTAAATTCTTTATGGATTTTAGACTTAGTGAATAGAGATGAATGCAATGTTTGAATTATCCTTGATGGCTAAATCCACTAATCGTCCTAATTCCTCTTTTAGTGGAGTTCCAAATCCTTTATTAAACTCGTTTTGTGAAGACCTTCTCCAAACAATAAATTCAATAAGCTAGAACCCTAACTTATCAAACTCATCTTAATGTCTAACATGAATTATGCTCTGCAAGAGGTATTCTACCCTCTTAATTAACAACATTAGAACCCTAACTGGTTAATCAAGAGATTTAAATACTTTAGTAGAAAGAATTCATGCAACAGAAGGAAATACCAATCCAATCTAATCAATTGAAGTGCATAATACAATCCAAATCTCAGTTTCTACGTAAATCAACTGATTACATCTCAGTACAATCACAAATGACAAATATAAACCTTAGATATTACAATCTATGAATGTAGAGAGAGAAACTAAGATTAAAGGAGAAGAAACTCCAAATATAGCTCCAAGAACTCATATTGGCTTCATTATATTGAATATCAAGGAATCACGATCTAACCTCTCATGACTAAAATCACAGCTCCCCAAAGCTCAACAACTTCCATGCCTATGGCAACAATGATCTCCAGATGAATGGAGGAGAATAATCAGTGGAAAATAGAAGAAATTGAGTAGAAATGATGAATTTTTAATGGAGAATGGTAGAGAGGTAAAGAGAGATGAAATTGGGAGGATCTGGGCGAAGAAAACAAGTTGAGATAAGAAAATGACCAAATCCTATTTGTGGCGTGCATTCTAGAATTTAAAAGCAAAATTTCCAACCTTCCACCATAGCACTCCATTAAGTTCGGTACGGCACTCGCCAAAACAATGCATTTAGATTAGTGAATTTGCGCTCATGTATTAGACACGTTTGCTGTGACAAAGACAAGAGTGTGCTGTGGCAATTGAGACAGAATCATTCTTCCTTGATTTCTTCAACCTTTAATCACCTATAATAGTCAAATTGAGCTCATAGTCATATAATTCAGAGTGTATAGGATACATAAGAGCCAATAAATGAATAAAGTCCATGAATTGTCATATGAAAACACACAATTAACTCTTATACCTTTGATGCACAAAAACCTCTAACTTAACCCAAATTATACAATTAAAAGCTACGAAAGCATAAGTTTGGACTAGGAAATAAGGGTAAAATATGAGACTAATCAAATATAATATTTATCATACTTAGAATTTTTATTATTTAAAGTTCAAGTTTGATTTTTATACATGTTAGTAATAATTAATTGGATATTTATTGATTAATTTTATTAAAAGGCCAACAACCATAGCACTCTCAATTTTTTGATGAGAGGGCCAGAAGTCACATTATTTTTGATAATGATTCTTTGATAAAAGACCATCTTGTGGTTATAATAAATGGTATGACAAAATTGTGACAAGTTGATAATCCAGTGATCAAAAATATCAAAGTCTTAAAGGCTATACTCATGGTTCAAATATCAAATGACATAATAGAGATGGGTAGTTTTGAAAGAATTTTGATATGTTCTTGAACACTAATATTTTGAGAAATTTATAATATGCTATTGAAAGCAAGGAACATATCTATAATAGTGATAAAGAATATGACCATATTGTATTAGTGAAATGATAATTGAATGTAATAATCTTTGTTCATGGCTATTAAACAATAATAAAGGAAATAGTAATACCTCTATGATCAATAAAATTATGAGCAAGTGTTATAATATGACCAGAAGTCATATGGACAAATATGCATTAATTCATTGAAAACAAATGCAAAAAAATCTTTTGAGGCCAAAAAAGAGCACAAGATATTATGAAAAATATCAAAACTTAATTATGATGCGCAAGGCAATAAGTTGAAAAGAAAGATATCCAAGGTATTTATAAAGATAGAAGATATAACCATAAGCCCAGAAGGCTATATGATGTTTAATTTTTATCATTTTTTAAATTTATTGTAATTTGTAAGAGAAAAATTATTATAAAAATATGATATTGTGATCTTGATGAGTGCGTGATATGAAATCAAATAGACCAAAAAGTAACTATTGGCTATAATTTGTTTATTTATATCTTATTTCTATAATCTAATTTAGTATTAGTCTTGAATATTTTAAATGTTGCAAAAGATTAATAAATAACAAATTGATTAATGTTGAGAAGTTTCAAACGGTATGTTCAATTTACACTTTATTTTAAAAAGTTCATTTTAAAGAAATTTCTACATTTTTGTGTTTTCTATATATATATATATATATATATTATAAGTTAAATTTATGGTACTCATAATTATTCATTCTTATGTTAATGATACATTACAATGCATTTGTCCTCACATTTTTCTCAAATTATATAGTTCCTAAAGAATTATATGTAACGATATTAATACAGTTCCTAAGGAAATAGTACAAAAGTTTCTTTATGGCATAGGTAGATAAAGAATTGATAGTAAAAACTATGACTCATAGATCTATATCATAACTTTGATTTAAAAATGATAGCCCAATTGGATTAAAATTCATAATATATATGAAGTAGGACATACTTGAGCTAATAAGCGAAAGATAGGTTATTGACCTATTATATGCTAGTCATTATTTTTGAAATATATTGTTAGATTTAAGGTTTTGATGATGACAAAGTAAAATGTTAAATATCTCTGCATATCATTACTGATAGTTGTTTATCGATCATCTGTTGGATAAATGTGTTTTCGGATCACCTTTTAGATAAATAGCTAAGTTTCTTTGCGCATAGTTACCGTTAAGTCATTATCGATAACCTGTTGGATAAATGGAGTTTCGAATCACCTTGTGGATAAATGGTAAGTTTCTCTACATTTAACGTTTACTGATAAGCATTTATCAATGACCTTACCGATAAATGAGATTTTTAATAATCTTTTAGATAAATGGGTAAGTCTTGATGAACTATATCTTGGTAGAACACTTTATCAAAGCTTTTATTGATTTATATAATTCTCGATAATCAGATCTGAGATTGAGTAAGTATTGTTGTTCAATAAGTTGTTCGATAAATCCCTTCCTAATTTTCTAAAACTTTCAAGTCCTGTTCAAAACTTTTATTTATGTTTTCATGTCTTATTGTGACTCTGTCTAAGTTTTTCCTCAAAGAATTTTTCTAGCAGTTTTGCAATAAACTCAATTATCGATAACCTTTCAGATAAAAATGTTTAAAATAGTTTTCTAAGGTTACTTCAATTATCGATAAACTTTTGGATAAAGTGATTTATTGATAACATGTTTTGTAAAGCTCAATAACATTGCTCGAAATTGTTCTTCACACTATTTTTCAAAAAATATGATATTATTCTATCTTTAAGTTTTTCTCAACCTTCATTAATCATCTTATATTCTTATAAAAAGTAAAGATGGCACCTGATTCAAGAAACTAATATCTTCAATTAACTCCAGAAGGATTCTTATGATAAATCACTTTGCCTAACTTTCACTCTTTATCGATAACTTTTTCCATAATGTCCATGATCCATAATGACTTCGATAAATGATTTTGATTTTCAAGTTCTCTCATTTCCAATTAATCGATAAATTTATCGATTAAGCTACTTATCGATGAGATCTTCGACAAACTGATTTTATGATCCTCTGATCCTTGATTTGTGATCTTTACTTCACGTATTAAACTCCAAGGATAATCATTTTTTTGTTATTTTTTTATATTCTCTTGTGAAGTAACTTGTTACATTTTTTTGAGACATTTTTGTAGGTTATGAGGCTCAACGGATATGTTATAGGGTTAAGCTATCTATTAGAAGTGCATTTAATATGAAACATCCATTACAACTACCAACCTACGCAAACGATACTCCAACAGTTACAAGCTCTTGTGTCTAACAGAAAACTAGAATTCTCTAACTATAAAAACCACAAAGAGTATTGAATGAAGTAGTGAATAAACTTGAACTACCAACTGTCAAATTAATTTCTGCATTTAATACTCTATTCTTTATTCTGAGCGTTAGTGTTTATCATATATACTCTTAAAAGAGAGTTTTTGAAATCCTTTATTTTTTTTGAACAAGTGACTCAAGAGTGTGGGACTCTTGAGGAGATTGTATCATTACGGGAAGTAAGGAAGAGTGATTGAGAGAGAGCTCAATTACTGTACTGTGGTATCAAGAGCTTATTGAATCTTGGGGTATAGTAAAGAACTCAAGGTTGGTTTGAGAACTAGACATAGGTCAAGTGGTTGAGACTAAACCTGTATAAAATCCTGCGTGTACTCATCCTTCCACTATCCTTCGATGAAATCCCTCTGAAGTCATTTACTTTTATTAATTGTGTTATTTGATTTAAGAAGCATTTTTTTATCATCCAATTCACCCTCCTCTTGGGTGAAACTACCACTAACATACATGAATAAGTGAATCATGTTTGTATGACTTACACTTGAGAAGGAGACTGTTGGAATATAAGTGTTAGTTGATGTTGGATAGATTTCTCATGTGGCTCAATCAATCTCATAAATAGATATAATATAAAATCAATCATATGTTATAAAAATTGAAAATTTTATTGTTTGTTAAGAAACATGATATAATAAACCAATAGTTTACTGATCTAATTAGATTTATTGTTGGTATGACTTGTTTGATGATCTTGAATCATATGATGTAACAAATTATTGAGAATTATGTATTGATATTCATTGAAGAGCCAGAATGTTCTTCACGAATAGCCAACATATTATATATTTCATATGTTTTGGTTATTCTTAAAGAAAATTGATTATAAGAATATCACTAGTCATGTTTTGTTTTGGAATGGATTTGTATATTTCTGGAAATATGTCAAACTCATATATATGGGCCTATTTAGATAGCATGTAAACCATATAAGTATTCAATAAATTTGATAGATTTATCTATATACTGGTAACATGTATGATTGACATTAGTTTGCAACTTGAATTGGCAAAATTGTTTACATAAATCATTATGGGAGATTTTCACACTATGTGATCCTTAAAATTTGATCTTAAAGAGGCTAGTAAATTTATATATTAGGCTTCCAATGATTATCATATGCTTGATAGAAATGGTTGAAAAGCTTGCTTAACAAAATGACCTAGCAAAAAATAGTTTGTTAATACCTCCATGAGTAGATGGATCAATATTTATGAGAACAAGTTTTTCATCTCAGTGTTTGCATATTTAATTTGGTATATTGCAGCACTTATACACATCATATAATAACCATTCTTACAAAACCCGCTAAAAATTAAATCAAATAATTTAGTTGAAAGATTAACCATTATTAAAAAAAAAGAAACCTTAAAATCTTAAAATCACTATCATGGTTAAAAAAACACACTTATATCACAAGTAATATCAATCATTAATTTGGGTCTTAGACTTTTAAAGTTTAGAAATAAAAGTCAAGCATAAGCCTAAATGAAAATTCATACTTTCGAACATACAAACTCATAAATCATTCCAAAATAAGCTATAGAGCTCTATTAATCAAAAGTCAACATTTTCAAAAGACTATCACATACGAAGTCTTAGAGGCCTTCAACCTCCTAACAATACTCCCAACAAATACCAAAAATCAAAACTACTAGTTTATAAAATTAGAGTAAATGAGCCTTACGTGGCAACATGTACTAAATTAGCACATTAAACAACACTTCACCTCCAGAGTCTTTCCTAATTGACTAACACCTGAACTATCACCTAAAAACATTAGAAACCATATGGTGAGACAAAAGCATTAGTAACCAACTTTCCAATTCATCATACATACTAAAATGTATTCGTGAGGTGTCAAATAGGATAGTTATTAAATCTTAAAATATATAGATATATCAAAAGAATTATAAAGCATGTATGTAAAGATAATCTCAATCATACAAACTCTCACTATTGAGGCTAACACCCAAGCCACATAATTTTATCTCTCACTATAGGTGACAAATAAGATATGTGGGCTTATTTCTCACTCTAGGGGATGAATAAGGAGCCATAAGGGAATATCCCTCACTATGAGAGAAGAATGAAACCAACCAATGTACACCAATGGTGACCTTACAACATGGCAAAACAAGACTCAACTCAAAATCCAACAACGTCCAATCAATCACAATATAACTAGAATTAAAACCATCTTTTCTCAATATAATCCCTAAGATATAAATCACATAATATACATCTTTTCAAACTTTTCAACCACAGTTTCAAAATGTCCCACAAGGCAATTTTCATAGCTCAAAAAATATAACATAGCTCATCAAATTCCAAATATCATCTTATCGTTTCAAAACAACAAAAATACTCACAAACAACACGTTAGCACATATAAAAAGTGAAAAGTAGTTACCTCTTGCCAAAGAGATGAACAAGATTACCATAAGTTTAACCCCACACTCAAACCAATAATTCAATAGTTAATCTACATAATTAATATAATCACATATTAATATAAGCTAATTAATTAATTGATTAAGCTTATATATTTGTTAAAATTTCTAATTTTTCAACACTCTCATAACCCAAAGTCAAGTATTTTAGAACTAACTTATAATTTTCTAACAACCCAAATTACTCATTTACATCCTCCGGATTATTTACTTTAATAAATAAATTTGTTCCAAAATTCCTGAATGTGAAATTTTTATACTTTAAATTCCCAAAATCCCTTTTTAAATTCAAACCTCAAAACAAAACCATCAAAAATTTAATAGTACCTCAAATATACATAAATAAATAATTTCATGAGAAATCCCATTGTATAAATATCATATTTCTCACAAATAAAGAGCTTTTGAGCTAAAATAGTTATTTTAAAATCTTTAGTCAACCAATAAATAATATTAAATTGATAGAAATGATCTACTAAAATAGCTCTATAATACTATGGTCATCCATCATCAAAACTCAACACGTGCTCCAAATCCTAGACCTAAAAATTCTCTCTAAACAACACAAAATCACTATTATTAAATAGGTTTAAATGAGTAGGACAATTTTCATAAATAAAGTTTTATAATAAGAGGCATATCTGACCACTTAAATGAGCTTTAAAATTAAAACTTGCCTTAAAAGTAAGAAGCAGCTCACAGGAGAAAAAGAAGAGAAGAAGACGACCGGGGAAGTAAAGCGGAGGGTTATAAATAAATATTAGGGCAAACTACCCTAATGGGTCCAAGGCCTAATTTAAGATTTACCCTTTTTCTTTTTTCTCTTTTTTTCAATAAAATAAATAAATAAAACATTCCAATTCTAATTTTTCTTATACGTATTATTATTATCATCTTATAATCTCTTTTATTTTGATAAATTAATTTTTCGGGTAAGTTTTCCTTGCTCAAATAATTATAAGTTCGAATTGCATTTACCATAAAATAATTATTCTTTTTAAATATTTAAATCTTAGGAATAGAAATTAGAATGTTTCACATCAAGTTAACAAAATTCTCCTAATAAAATTGGCTTTTGGTTAGTAGCCAGATATTTTCCATATTACAAGTTTAAATATACATGTTCATTCCTATTGATTTACCATAATATATATCCTATTATTCCACTATAATGCATATAGATAGATATTTAAAAGAAAAAAGTTAGGATAAATGTTGCATAAAAAGAAGACTCTTCTTCTTGTTTGTCTCTAAATGAAACAAAATGATATTTCTAAAGAAAGCAAATGTATTTACGAGACTTATATTTCATAATTAGTTGATTGCCATTCGAAGTTTGCCCAACATGAGGGGAAAAATTGAGCAACTAGAAAATAGAACACATGGATTGCATTATTACTATCAAATGTGGGTCCTCGAATATATTAATAGGAACCAAAAGTTCATCAAACAATGCATTCATAAAATGTTACAAAATACCTGCTAGATGTAATTATTGACCTGAATGAGAATTTATAAATCTCTTATTCTAGCTGAAAACACTCCAATTAGTATAAATAAAAGGGAGACATGTCTAAGGTATAAATGGTTAATTGGTTCTAATATAAATATGTTAGATAAAGAGGAATATAAAATTCAGAAGCCATATTGAGGAAGCATGTACTCTAGAAGAGTGCTGAGACATAACTAATTGCAAAACTGTAGAAGAGGTTTAGGTACCTGAAATGTAAGGAAGAGATTTCAATAAGTTATGTCACACGAGGAAAAATAAAAACAAAATGACAAAGTTATTGACAACATTTTCCATGATGATATGTTGTGACTAAAAAGATCTTATATGTAGATTTATCATGCAAAACAGATAGACATTTAGCCAAAAGAAAAAGTGAAAGAGAAAAGAGACAATGAAATATGATTATATTCTTTCAATATGTGAAGATTATGGACCTGTAGTCCACACATAAAATATAAAGTTTTAGGATAAGATCTAATTTTGCCCTAAAAGTTTTCACTAAGGAGGTTTGAGTATCCAGAAATTTTTTTCATAGCAATGTCACCTTGAAAGTTACTAAAATGTAGCAATGTTGGCCCACTCATTAACAAAGTTAATTTTGACTGTTAGTTAACTCCATTATACTGAGGTGGCTTTGACACGTAAGATATTCTGCCATATAATAATCATCCTATTATGCTATGTAGGCATCATAATCTTCCCTTTACTCTTTCACCTATAGACTCCTAACCCACCCCTGCTTCCAAAACCTTCCCTTCACCCTTTCATCTACTTTCTTCCCTCTCATAGTTGATGCCTCCTTCTCCTTTCTCTCTTAGCTTGACCTTGCCAACAATACTAATACCAATGATCTCATTTCTCCAACACCTATGTTCAAATAAATAGATTGGGATTGTGTGCAATAATGTTGTTCTATAGTGAGCCTCTAAATCTATCATTACTAGTCGTTACTATTACTAGAATTGAGCACGACATCATTCTTGCAAGTATGTGGACTTATAATATGGCATCAATAGTGATCATGATGCTACCGGTGGCCACCACAGAATGTTGCTGAAGGAGAAGTAGTATTTTGCTATCAACAATTGGTTCTTCTTCAAATTCCTCATGGTTGTTCTCATCTTGTTTTCTTTCTGGTCAATCCTATTTTTGCTCTTTGTCTGAAGGTGTCACATCCTACAAAAATTAACCCTTGTAATGGATATAAAAAATTAAATCAAGGGCCAATATGAAAGGTAGACTGGCTGACAAAGCCAGGCATGACATAGAATCTGGATAGGGTTTGGACCGATATTTTTGAAATTATCAGTCCAGGAAGGGTAAAATGGAAAAATTTGGAAAAAATTCCAAAACATTCCTAAAAAATGGTTAAAAGATGAATTAGAGGTTTTGGAACTTCAATGGAGGCCCTAGAGTTAAAAATGGTGTGAAAATAGTTTATTACAAAATTTCCTGAAAACAGAGGGTTTTCAAGAAAAAATAGTGGATATTGAGTGAAAATAATTATTATAATTATTTAAAGGCCTCAATAATTGTGAAAAAAAATATGAAATAATTATCTAAATATTTGATAGAATTTATAAAATTTATTTCAAGCCTTGAAAGTACAGGAATTAATTTTTGAGAATTTATTTCCAAAAGTCTTACTGATAAACCCCTATTTGGAGAAAATTCAAAATAAATAGTTAGAGGTAGCGAAAAATTTTAGAATTTTCCAGAACGCATTAAAATAGGACTTTTCATTGAGAAAAATATGATTTTGGAGGCCTAGAATAATTATGAAAAGTTACAAGTGAATAGTAACTGATAAATTTTTTGATGAGGCATATTCTTGCATAATAGACATCTAAGGGGGAGTGTATGACTATTATAAGTTTTGATGTGCATTTCCATTTTTCTCTCTAACTTTATCAATTCCCACTACTCCTACTAGACATTACTTATGTACTACTTCATTACTCCTCCACTATGCCTTTAATCTTATAACTCACTTCCCACTCACATGATTTATTGTCCACTATCTATCATTTGAGTACAAATGTAACTTGTGTGGAAGACTATACCTATAAATAGGGCATGTCATTGTGTTGTGTGTAACCCCTTAGCTTAAGACCATATTTGAGTTCATTTTGCGTCAATTAGAACCACATTGGATGGAATTTTTGCTTTTTCGGGTATTGTTCATTTGGTAAATCTAGATTTTTCGGCCAACTTTGAAAATTAATAACTAATTCTAGAAAAATTAAAATGAGGTAGTTCCAAGTCCCACTGAAAGCTTTCAAAGAGATCTACATGAGAAAAATACTTTCAGGGGCTAACTCATTGTGAAACAGTGCTGGAATTGTACGGAATTTATACTATTTATATGGTCAAAACTGTTTTCTAGATTCAAAGTGCTAATTTTGAAAAATCACCATAATTCACACACATCTCCAATTCTAGTAAATTACCCATGGAATTAATGCTCAAGACGTTTACTTTAAGCATACAAAATCTCATGGTCAAGTTCGTACAGAAACTACTTCAAAATATTTATCAAAGTTTACAGCTCCATAGGCAACAATTTCCAGCATCATTACATACATATATGAAGTTCATGCCATGGAATGTAAAACTATGAAGCTATTCTTCCATTATGCTCTTCCCTCTTCGAAGTGCCTCTGCCCCTACTTGAATCATGGTAAATTTGGAAGGAATGAGGTTTCATAAAAATCCCAGTAGCAAAATAAAATCAACTAAGCATCAACAAGCATCATTATCACACAACTTTACTAAAAGCCATTGCTGGGGAACTAAAACTAACTCATACTTTGTGACACTGTAACATCCAATAGCCAAGGCATAACATTGCAAGGAGCAACCACAAGTCATACATAAACTTTCATATAGCTCAACCATCCAATGGCAATAACATAAGTATAACAACAATGCAATGTTAACAACAAAGTTAATTAAATCTTGCTACCTCAAGTGAAGTAAGCCTTAACTCTCTCTTCTTGTTCTTGGCTCCTTCCTTCACAAATATCAAAGCCTATCAACAAAGGGGCATAACCATTATATTCCATATCACAACAAAACTCAATGTTTAAATTGAATAGAGCGCTTAATCTCTTTTTCTTTAATTTTTGAGTTTTGTTTCCATCAACTCATAATTTATTCTCTTAGGCCAATCCTACATAATTTTTCATGTAGGATCCAAATATGAGCTCAAAATTATGAAATTTGTCTTCCTTTCTCTTCAACCCCTCAGGCCGAAAACTTCCTCTTTTTCACCCAAATTTCCAACAACAACAATGTCAACCATAATCTCATAATACCATTTGATTCAAGTCATAAACAACCTTTTAAACTAATTCCCATCATCAAAAACATCCTCCACCAATCCTATATAATTTTGGCCAACAAGAGGGGAAGGAAAAATCATGGATTTTCAACCATAAAACTCAAGATTTCTAAGCATTAAACCAACTAAGATTAACTACTAACCTTGGATCCAAGTTTGGTTAGTTGATTTTCTTGCCTTGTCCTCCTCTTTAAGCTTCAAGTTTTCAATCCTCAAGAGTTTTCCCTATGAAAACCGAAACTTGAAGGAGGTGGGAGAGGAAGATGGGGTTTTATAAAAGTCTTTGGACAATTTTACCCTTAACCTTTTTCAATTTGCCAAAATTATGTGATTGGTTGATAATTGATATATATGAGGTCATAATTCCTTAGAGCTTATGTCATGCACATCTTGAAACTTCACCTTGCTTCTTCCACTTTCCAAGTAGCACCAAGAATAGCTTAGTCAAGAAGAAAGAAGATTTTTCACAATATATCTTGTATAACTTTCTACCGGCTTAAGTAGCTTTTGTACTGGTAACACCATAATTGTCCTAGATATTTTTGATCACCTATCCTTATCTTTTACCTTTTACTTTTAAATCACCACTTTTTACTTTTGAGTCATCACCCCTGATAATGATTTTTTTCTCAAAAGAGTAGAAATCCTAGTCAAAAATAGTGGCTAAAATATTACTTTTCTTTCCGGAAATGCTTTCTAGAGTTCCAAGACTCAAAAAATTCCTCTGTTAGCTTTAAACTATCTCTTTAATTCCAAGGAAATTTGATGAATTTTTCTGGAATTTAACTCCCCCTCTAGATATTTCTTTTTGAATTTCCTTGATAAAACCTCTAATTGGCTTAAATAAGCTTTAAATATTTTTAAAGCTAATTTGGGGGTAACTTGGAAACAAAATCACCTCTACAATGTTCTAAAACTCTCAAGGTATTTTATACATATTTTCCCCAAATTTTATGAGGCCTTGAAGTACGTGAAATAATTAAATTTGACTAATTTTCCTTAATTAGTCAAATATTGCAAAAATTACTAGAAAATTAATATTAATTAATTTCCTTCATATTTTTTACTTGTGGGACCATCCTCCTATTCCAGAAAATTTTCTCTAATTTTTGGGGTTTTCTAGGAATTTTCAGAGCTTTTTGTCATATTTCTTTAATTTATACTGACTTATTCAAAATACTGAAAATTCCACTTTGGTCCTTATCCTGACTAGGGGTGTTCAAGGCCGGCCTGTCCCGGTCGACCCGTTCCGTTCCGGTCTTATTGGGACGGGATGGATCCATCTCGAAATTTTTCGGGACGGGACAGGACACGGGACGGGGTCGTCCCGTCCCGGTTCTTTTTTTTTTTTAATTTTTTTAATTTTTTATCCTATTTATATAATATCATTTTTTTTCGTATTGTTTTTAAGATTTGAGGCTATTGTATGGAACTATAGATATATTTATTTAGAGTTTTTATATTTGTTAATGATTTGAGATTATTGATTATTAGAATTTTTAGCAAGTTTTTATTGTGTTAAAAGCTTTTGTTTAGAGTTTTTAATGATTATTATATGTAATATTTTGAGCTTTTGTTTAAGAGTGCCCAAACAAATAAAAAAATAAAAAGATGTTTTTTATAAAGTTTAAGCCCAAAAAAATATAATTAAAAAATTCAGATTTTATTAAAAAAAATTTAAAAAAATTAAAAAAATTTAAAAAAAATGTTCGGGACGTCCCGATCCCGATCCGTCCCGTGAATAGCCCTAATCCTGACTTCACATAAAAAGTTGTGCAATTTACATTAACACTAATATTCTGGCCTTTAACCATCTTTAGGTTAAGTATACCTTAGTCACAAAATACTGGATGTGACATTGTGATATAAGTGAAGCCAAAGTGAGGGAATACAATATAGTTCTATCATTTTTTTTTTGGTTTTCATCTCTTCTCCACTTTAATTTTTTGGTGACTTATTTCATAACATTATATCATTTATATAATATCCTAAAAGATGTAACACAATATAGAAACATATAATCAACAAATGGATTTGTAGGTGTAGACTGAAGACCTTTATTTATAATTATTTACCAAAAAAATGTTAGAGAGAATTTGGAATTTGAATGATCAAGCAATGAAATTTGAGTTTGTTATATTAAATAATTAAATTTTATGATAGTTAATTTTTTGAACAATTACATTTTTCTAATTATATAATGTTGTTGAGACAAACCTTCACTTGTTTTTTGTTTCTTGTGTCTCGGTTGCCTTGGTACTGGGATGTTTAAGGCCGTGTCCATAGCTTTTTGAATTGAGACTTCCTCATCAGACTCTATCTTTGATTCCTCAATTACTACTGGCAGTTTGGATTTGGTCGTGGAGACCTCCTTTGTGGTGTGGGTTGTTCAATGCTCTCAGCTCGGCTCTCTCTGATTTTCAATATCCCTCTTTTCTTTAAAGATTCTTGTCTCACTTTAGGTCTATACCTCTTTTTCGTACTTGAAGGATTAATCTCCTTGGACTGTGCTTGCTTCTTAGTGCTTTTTTCTCGGTCACTTCCTGTTTGTTTGACTCTAGCCATTTGTCGCCGTAAGGAAGGATTCTGAGAGATTGTTCAGTGATTTGAGTGACATAAAAGCTTATAAGATCCTGATGCAGAGTGACAATTATCTAGGTGAGCTGAACTTCCCTCCGAAGCAAATGTGTGATTATTACAGAATAATCCATTACATTTACTCAAGGAGTATGGTCAAGAAGTTTGGCAGTTTCTCTCACCTGAACCAAGATGACTATCTCTTGTTGGCCAGAATCTTAAGTAGAGAAAAGATTAACATAGGAGCTTTAATTTACAGTGAGATGAAGGACTTTGTTCTCAACAAGTCTAAGTCTACACCCATTCCATATCCTTAACTAGCCACCTATCTACTTCAAGTGCATAACATTGCACTACTAAAACCTGGAGAAGTCAAACTGAAGGTACCCACTTTTGGCATCAATCAACTTAATAAGACAAGGATATCAGTGCCATTTAGACCCTTATAGAAACTGGCACAAAAGGAAAAAGGGAAACAACCAGTTGCTAGTACCTCTAGAGCCCAAGATGAGGTTGAGTCCACTGCAGCTCCCTCTCACACTTCTGGACCATTATTTTTGGGAAACACAATTAAGGAGATGGTCCAAGTAGAACTCCAAAACTTTGAGAGGAGTGTATGCCACTGCCAAGGACTATGGGAAAATATTAGATAGGAAATTTGAGGGTTTATATACTGTGTTGGATCTACACCACCAAGCCATGGCAGTCCTGGAAAGGGAAGTCTCCTAAAGATTTGACCTTATGGAGAAAGAGATTAAAGAGCTTAAGGGAATGGTTGCCTTTCTCTACACAAACTTCTCTACCCCTAGTACTTCATTTAGCTTCGAGGACCTTTTTTCTTATCCACCCTCTCCTCCTCATCTTGATCTTGAACCACCATCCTTTCCTATCCCTACATCTCCCATTTCTGTTTCTCCAACTCCTCCTTCTACCACTTTAGCCATTATTCCAATTCCTCAGCCTACCCCTTCCA
The DNA here is from genome assembly GCF_004799145.2 of Neltuma alba. Lineage (NCBI taxonomy): Eukaryota > Viridiplantae > Streptophyta > Magnoliopsida > Fabales > Fabaceae > Neltuma > Neltuma alba. The sequence goes on from NW_021635235.1 coordinate 1,103,357, forward strand.
CTTCTCTACCACCTATCTCTTAAGCTCTCTCTTTCATTTCTTAGCTTCCTCCTCTCCCTATTCCTCTCACCTTGCCTAGTTTTGCTTCTCCTTCCACTTCTTCTGATACTGACAAAAAGAGGGAGAAGAAAAATTCTAATTAGCTTTACTATTTATGTTTTAGATTTACTGTCTTGTTTATAAAAATGTGAAACTACTTATGTATTTTGACAGCTTGATGTGTTTCTAGATTTATTGAACTTTTGACGTGTTTCTGGGTTTATTGAACTTTGCTATGATCAATTTATCTTGCTTGTCATTCTTTTCTGACTTATGCATTTCTGTCAAATCTGGTTCTGACAATTTTGGTTCAATTGAAATTCTATCTGATGGAATATGTTGTTCTGTGTTATCTTTACACTTATGTTTTATCATCATCAAAAAGGAAGAAAATGTTAGATTTAAGGTTTTGATGACAATAAGTGTTTTCTGGATTTAGTAAGTTGATCGATGACTTGATCGATCAAAGGTTAATCAATCATATATTAGATAAACTGGATCAGTATGTTAGTAACTTAGCACTAAGTTTGATCAATAATATGCTAGATAAATCAAAATTTACGAGTTGATTGATCAATTGATTGATCATCGATAACACTGTTTAATCTAAAAGCTTACAAAAAATTATCGATCAATTGATTGATAATCTAGTGTTTGATCAACTGTCAGAAAAAGCCAAAGAATCTTGGTAAGCGTTTATTGATCAGCTGATTGATCAAATAGTTATTGATTTGAACATAGATAAATGATAAAGTCTTCCTACTTACTTTATGTTCTATTTAATTCACCATTTATCGATCACTTTTTTTTTTTAGACTTTTAATCGATAACTTGTTCAAACAATACATGATAACTTACTTCTACTTAATCGATAATGTGTTCTGTCTAAGTATTCTGTCAAGACTATAACAATGGCTGATCACCCAAGAGGGGCGGTGAATTGGGTGTTAATTAAAATTAAAAACCTTTTCGCAATGTAATGAAATTCATAAGAAATTTTGAGTATAAAAACAATGAATTGACATAAGCATAGTAAAATGGTTTAGCTGGAAATATAAAGAAGTAAGGGAAGAGAAGATGCAAACTGTGATTTATCTTAGTTCGGTCCTCACTGACCTACTTCCAGTCCCCAGGCTCCCCCTGAGATTTTCAATCCACTATCTCCCTCAAGTTTAACATGGGTACTTGAGAACCACTACAACCACAAGTTTGATCCAGGCACTTGTGACGCCACTTACAATCCTTAGACTAACCAGTCTATTCAACAGTAGCCTCACACTGAGGTAAATACTCCCCTTTACTCACCGTAAGGATACAATCTAATAATGATAATGAAGATTGAATATTTCTTCTCTCAAAGAAGTGATAGATGAATCTTAAGCACATTTAGGAAACTCTCCTCTCTATCTTACGAATACATATATTTTAGTCTATGAAGTACAGAGACAGGGAGTTTTCTCTCGGAGCTCTAAATGAGAATATGTTGATTTGACATTTTAGCATTTGATGTTGTAAGCTCAGACTCTTCTCTCTTTTTTTCTTGTTTTGAATGCTCTTCTATTTATAGATGATATTGGGCATTTGACCGTTGAGCATCTTTTTCCCATTAGGCTTGAAGAATATGACCGTTGAAACTAGCCGTTGGAAGCTTCTGACAAAGTTGATTCTTCACATCATAAATTCATTGTGGCTCTTTACCTGAAATAATCTTCCTCAAATCAAGTGATAAGTATTTGATAATCTTAGAAACAATAAGTTGGAAAACATAGAATCAATCATCAGATATTCAGATATTCTGAAAGTAAGATAAACTTACTTAATCGATGCCTTGATCAATAATCCTTTGATCGATCATATTATCGATTAATTATATAAAGAAAAGATATAGCAGATATATGTAATTATCAAATAGATTATGGATTATATGATGATCGAACAAATGATCAATAACTGATTAAACACGAATACAGTTAGCTTTAAATGGATTATGCAAGGATAATCTTTTTCAAGTTACGTTTGCCTTCGTATCCTTTCAACAGAGAGTTATGTGTAAAAGGAAGGCTGAGAAAAGGTTAAAGATTTTGAAATCATCGTGAAATGCTATTATGAAATAAACTGGTACAATGATCGAACAAGTGATCGAAAAATGTTTGATCGATCATATTATCGATAAAGCTAAATATAAGATAAATATATTTTCAAAGTGTGTTGATCGAATATTGTATCGATAAATAGTTGATAGGAAAACTGATCGATAAAAAGGTTTAACAAAGATTTTCATAGAGTAGTCATAGAATATATGATGATCAAGTAAGTAATCGATTAAACATTAATCGATTAAGTGATCGATAAAATACCATTAAAACTTATTTCAGAAATACTAGGAAAAACCTTGATCGATCACGTTATATGAAAACAAAAGTTTCAGAAGATTGGATGATCGATTATTTTATCGATAAATCAATGATCGATCAGGTGATCGAAAAAAGACTTAAAACAAGTAAGTGCAGTGAGATGGTGATGATCGATCATTTGATCGATAAACCATTGATTGATCAATTGATCGATTAAAGAATCTATCAGAAAAATTTAAATAGAATCTATTATCAAAAAAATAGTAAGCAAGCAAGGATAGTTATCGATTAACAATTATTCGATAAAGTGATCGATAAATAGTGAATAGAATAGAATACAACGTGAGTAGGAAACTTTACCATTTATCTGTCTTCTCATCGATAACTCATTTATCCATAACATTAACCTTGTTTATCGATCAAGTGATTGACAAATACATTTATCCATAACGTTATCTGACAACCATTTATCTAACAGGTTATTGATGAAACCTTAATAATACATATGAAGATAAAAGAGAAGAATTGAAGAGATAGTACCAGGAACTCGATAAAGTGATCCAGTATGTAGTTGCTTGATCATGCTCGAGTAACATCTGATAATGACTTTTCATTTCCTCATTTCTTCTAGTGCTTTTACTCAATAACATGTTTGAGCAGCATGTTGCTCGAGAACTTAATCAGTCAATGTAGAACTTCTAGTCTTTGCCTCAACAAATTTGAATTCTGATTCAAGCAAAACGAAGGTTAACTTTGAGTGATTATAAATCTTCCAATTCAACTCTAAATTTTTCAAGTGACCTATCCCCAGAAAGATGTTTGAGTCTACTTTCTAATGCATTAAGAACCACCCCAAAATTCATTGTGGTTACAAAGTTATCTTCATCACAATGACTGAAGGTCAGAATAAAGACGTTAAACCCAACTACAATGTTTCGAACAGCATATCTCCCTCATATGAAACTCTTTGAAGTTGATTTTAGTGTCCATGAACTATGTTCTGAGTCTAGTTTCATATGAATCAAGCTTCACCTCAAATAGATTTGTGGTTGAAGAGATATTAGAGAAATACCAAACCTATATCAGAGCTGAATGAAGAACAGGCATAACAGAGTATGTGTTTTATTGATAAATTGATCGATAAGTGGCTGATCGGTCAATTGATCAATAAATGCCCATGAAAATCACCTCTAAAGCTTATTTTCAATGTTTATATGAAGGGTGACTCAATATATGATTATATAACTTCCGGTTTGTGTATTTTAACTTCCGATTGAGCCATTCAAACTTCTGATTGAGCATAGCAACCTCCAATATCAAATCTATGAATTTGAATATTGATATTTCCATTTGATCTTGCAAGTTCTTCTTTTCTCAATCTCTCTTCTTCTTCTTCCTCTTGATCATTCTTCATAACTCAAAGTTCAACATAATAACTCCTTTCTTTTCTTGAGGAAACTACACAAGATATTAAGTATGATAGTTAGTCAAAATACGAGATAAATAATTTATGCAAACTTTTTGCTCTATTATTTGACATCATCAAAACTAATCATATCTAACAAAGACCTTTAATCGATCCATTGATCAATCAATCATTAATCGATAAAATGATTGATCATCTTGACCTTTTTCAGATCACCTAATCGGTCATTTATTTATCGATAAGTGATCGATCATCTTGACCTTTTTTCTGTTTTCACATAACATGATCGATTAAAGTTTTTTTCCTCATCCTTGTTGAAAACATCTTTCAACAATCATTTATTGATTACTTAATGGACTAATTATTAATTGATCATTTAATCGATCATTATCTATTCTATGACTTCTCTGTGAAAATTTCTTTGAAACCTTTTATCAATTTTTTTTCCTATCAGCCATTTATTGATGAAGTATTTGATCAACACATCTTGAAAATATATTTCTCTCATACTTTGCTTTATTGATAATATGATCAATCAAATAGTTTTCGATCAGTTGTTCAATCATTAAACCAATTCATTTCATAACAACTATTCATGATGAAATGGGTTTATAGTCAGAAGATTCAAAAAGTTCTATAGGAATAAAATCAGAAGAAGATTCCAATCAAAACACAAAGCCTCCACATCTCAAAACGAGCCCAAAGATTCGATCATCTGCTTCGAGTGCAAAAAGTCGGGACACATCAAAGCAAAGTGTCCTCAACTATCCAAGATGAAGGATAAAGACAAAAAGAAAGAAAAGTTTAGAATGAAGAAGGCCTTTATAACGTCAATTTAGGGAGACAGCTCTTCAGAAGAAGAAGACAGCGATGATGAAGAAATAGCTAACATTTGTCTTGTGGCACAAGAAGACGAAGATTCAGAGACAGATAAGGTAATCACTTTTGAACCCTCTTATGATGAATTATAATCTGAATATAATACATTACATTTAAAGCTAGTAAGAATCGTAAAGGAGTTGGTAAGATCCAAAGAGAAGATAAAACTTCTAGAGGAACAGTAAGCGAAGCAGATAGACACCACACCTTTAGTTTGCACAGAATGTAAGTAGACCAGAAAGAAAGCCGAGGAGCTCACTAAAACTCTGGAGAAATTTACTAGGGGCAGTGAAATACTCAAAGTGATTTTGGGAGTCAAACGATGCTTGATGGATAAATCAGGAATAAGATATGATCCCTCTCAAGATAAGAACAAAGGAAAGAACAAAAGTGGTGGTCGGTCGTATATGATATTCTTTAGAAATGTTGTTCATTCTTCTAATCCTTTTGCATTATGTTTATATTGCAACCATAAAGGTCATACAGCCTCTTTTTGTCATCACAAGAAGAAAAGGACTTACAGGACAATAAAATGGGTGCCCAAAGGTACTTATGTACCTAAGACAAACCATACTAACCAAAAAAGACCCAAGAAGGTATGGGTACCTAAAACGTGATTCTTTTGTTGCAAGTATGTCTTAAAGCATCTAGAACAAATAAGTGGTACATCGACAGTGGATGCTCCAGACACATGACAAGTAATACTGAGAAGTTCTCATCACTTAAACTAAAAGAAGGAGGCAAAGTGAGCTTTAGTAGAAGTCAATTTGGGAAAATTGCTAGAATTGGGGAATAGGAAGCGACAACAGAATGAAAGTTGAAGACGTCTACTAAGTTGAAGGACTATGTCACAACCTACTCAGTGTCAGTCAGAGCATCGACAAAAATAACTAGGTGATCTTTGATTTAGAGGAATGCCTAATCATCAGCAGAGATTATTTGCCACTAAAGAAGAAAGAGTTGAATGCAAAACTAAGAGCTCCAAGGGATAGTAACTGCTATACTTTTCAAATTAAATCTAAACTTTCTGAAAATTGCTTTGTTAGCAAAAATGAGGAAAGTTGGCTTTGGCATAAACGTCTTGCTCATGTTAATATGAATCACCTTTCAAAATTAACAAAAAGGGATTTAGTTATTAGTTTACCCAAAATTCAATTTGAACATGATATTGTTTGCGATGCTTGTTAGAAGGGTAAACAAACAAAGTTCTTATTTAAATCAAAGAAGACAGTCTCAACTGAAAGACCACTCCATATACTTCACATGGATTTGGTTGGTCCATTAGGAGTCAAAAGTTTTGGTGAAAACTTTTATACTCTTATGATAGTTGACAACTATTTGAGATTTACCTAGACTCTGTTTCTTTCCTCTAAAGATGAGACATTTAGTGCATTTATCATTTTTGCTAAAAAGGTCCAAAATAAGAAAGGTATTTCTATTGTATCAATCAGGACTGACCATGGAGAAGAATTCGAGAATAATGAATTTGCTGACTATTGTGACGAGCATGGGATTGACCACAATTTCACAATACCGAGAGCTCCTCAACAAATGAAGTTGTAGAAAGAAAGAACAGAGTACTCATGAAGATGGCCAGGGCAATGGTGAATGAAAAAGGAATCTCTTAAGTGTTCTGGGCAGAAGCTATGAGCACGACTTGTTATATCTCCAACAAAGCTTACATAAGAACATTGCTCGGGAAGACTCAATATGAGCTGTACAAGGGAAGAAGCCTAACCTAGCCCATCTAAAGATCTTCGGAAGCAAGTGCTACATTCATAACAACAAAGAAAATCTCGGTAAATTCGATCCTAAAGTTGATGAAGGATTATTTTTGGGTTATTCTAACCATAGTAAAGCCTATAAAGTTTACAACAAAAGAATTTTTACTATTGAAGAATCAATTCATGTTGTGTTTGCTAAAACTGAGTCAATTTCAAAACCCCTAGATGATGACACTGAGATCGTTTAAAGTTTTGAAAAACTAAATCTGAATAAATCTTCAAACAAAGTATCTTTAGAAGAAACCTTTGAAAATAAAGATAATTCAAATGAACCTCCTTCTCAAGAAAATCTAGAACAACTTAAGGCATGGAGGTATAATAGGAACCATCCTCTAAAACAAGTCATTGGTGAAGTCAATGAAGGGGTTAAAACCCAGAGACAAGTGTTCAATAAAGTACGTTTCTTTGTATTTATTTCACATATTGAACCAACCAATATTGACGAAGCTCTATCTGATGAATTATGGATAGCAGCAATACAGGAAGAGTTGAACCAATTTAAGAGGAATCAAGTTTGGGATTTGGTAACCCAACCTAATAACCATCTAGTCATAGGTACCAAATGGGTATTAAAAAATAAGCTCGATGAATCTGTGCCAATCGTAAAAATTAAAGCCAGATTAGTGGCTAAAGGCTATAATCAAGAAGAAGATATTGATTATGGGAAACATATACTCTAGTAGATAGATTAGAAGCCATGCAAGTACTTTTAGCCTTTGCCTACATAAAAGATTTTAAATTATATCAAATGGATGTTAAAAGTGCATTTTTAAACAGTTATATTATGGAAGAAGTTTTCATTAAACAACCTCTCAGTTTTGAAGACCCAAATTTCCCTGATCATGCTTACAAACTGAAAAAGGCTTTATATAGTTTAAAACAAGTATCCAGAGTATGGTATGAACGACTTAGCAATTTCTGATAGAAAAAAGTTTTGAAAGAGGCAAAGTGGATGCTACACTTTTTATCAAAAGAAATAGACAAGATTTTTTAATTGTTCAAATTTATGTGGATAATATTATATTTGGAGTTACTAATGAGGATCTTTGCCAAGAGTTTGACAAGATAATACAGGGTGAACTCGAGATGTCAATGATGGGGGAATTGAATTTCTTCCTGGGATTGCAAATCAAGGAGAAGAAAAACAGACTATTTATATCTCAGATGAAATATCTCAAGGAGCTACTAAAGAAATATGGTTTGGAAAATGCAAAAAGTGTAAAGACTCCCATGAGCTCAACCATCACAATGGACGCAGACGAGAAAGGCAAAGACATGAATTTGACCAAGTATAGAGGAATGATTGGATCACTACTCTACCTCATAACAAGCAAACTAGATATTCAATTTAGTGTGGGAATATGTGCAAGACACCAATCAACTCCCAAGGAATCACATGAAGAAGTCGTCAAGAGAATCCTTAGATATCTTGTCAGAATACAAATTTAGGAATTTAGTATCCAAAGAAAGGAGCAAAATATCTAATGGAATACTCAGATACTAATCATGGAGGCTATAAAACAGATAGGAAAAGTAAAAGTGGACAATGTCAATTTCTAGGAGGGATGCCTTGTCTCCTGGTCGAGGAAAAAGCAAAACATTGTGGCGATATCCTCGACAGAATCAGAATATGTTGCTATTGCCAGCTGTTGTGCTCAGATCTTATGGTTAAAGCAACAACTACAAGATTTGAGAATCAACTTAAAGGAAATCCCAATCTTGTGTGACAACACGAGCATAGTAAGTTTGCCTAAGAATCAAGTTCATCATGCCCAAACCAAGCACATTGATGTTTGACATCACTTCATTCGGGACCATGTTCAAAAGAAAGATGTGAAGGTAGAATTTATTCCCATTGAATATCAAATAGCAGACATATTCACAAAGCCTCTCAATCAACAGAAATTCAATTACTTCAGAAGAGAATTAGGAATAGTAAATCTTAATGAGTTGTAAGAAATCTCACATTACTTCTTTAGCTTGAGCATTTAGATCTAAAGTTTTGATGATTAGAAAACTAACTTAAGCATTAGAGTGGATAGAAATTTGTTTTACAGGAAACTCTGTTTGAATGCTAGAAAACATAGGTGAACAGAGTAGGGTATGATTGATGAAGGCATCGATAATTATGTCTTGAAGACAGCCTAATTTATCAATCACCTGATCGATAAACACAATTTATGGATCAGTTCATCGATAAACAAGGCATGTGGAACTATCCAGAGATGATGGGCAAAATTAACAATAAGCTTATCGATCACCCAATTACCGATCAATATATCAATCAACAGTAGAATAGAACTCTCAGTCAAATCAATCAAATGGGTAAGAATTATTGATAAGTTGATCGAATAACTATTAATCGATCAAATGATCAATAAACCAGTACAGGTATGACTTTTACTTAATATTTATTGATAAGATGATTGATTATTCATTGTTCAATAACTTAATCGATCATTGCACTTAGTGTTCTTGTTTCTTCTTCATATTTATCAAACACGTGATTGATCATGCATTGATCGATAACTTGATTGATTATTTTTGAGTTTATAATGTTTAGAATTTGAAAAACCCCGTCAGTTTTCAAAACCCCAACTCGATAAACCACTCTCCCCTGTTTAACGCAACGGTTAATAATCTACTGTTCCATTAAATTACCCACTCTACTTCACTCGAAATCACTTTTTAAGCCCTCTCGATCATTGCCAAACCCTTCAAACACTCTGATACTAAATGTTAGTGGCAGCTGCACCCCCTCTTGGGTGAAGCTGCCACTCACATCTAATGATATAATAATCTGGTAAAAAATAAAGGGAGTATTGAATTTCTCTCTAAAATATCATTGAGAAAAGTATAATATTTAAAAGTGTTAAGGTGAAAATCTACCAATAAAATATTTTCTCATGCACACTAACAACATAAAATTTTCTTAGATATAAAAGTATCCGTGAGGGTTCCAAAATTATGCAAAAATGTTGTGACTATTAAGTCAACCAGTATTGATCATTTAACAAACATATCAATCAAGAAAATGATACCAAAATACACGTAAAGTTTCTAAAATAGCATAAAAATATTATGTTTATTAACTCAACCAACATTGATTATCAAATAATTCCCTCAAGCATTACATAGCATTTTTGCTCTAGTAGCCTTATCTGCTACAACACCTTAATGCTTTTAGAGCTGTTGTCCCCCAATGACCTCATTCATCATCTTTTTTTTTCTTTTGTTTCTTTGGTGTTGTTGGTTGTACCTTGAAGCTAAGGAGTTTTGGATTAGGGGTAGTATTGTAACAAATCACCTATGTATTAGGAGAAGAAGAAGATGACGAGGAGGTCGTGGATGACTCGTCATTGTTGTGAAAATCAATATATCATAATCCTAATTTGCAAATTTTGGAAATGAGTAGAATTAATTATAAAATATTGAAGCTAAGCCCCTTACGACCTATAAACCTTTTTAGGAATATTGTTAAATTATCATTTCGAGGCCAAATCATACTCCTCCAGTCCTATTTATAGGGCAAGGAGAGAAACTTTTCATATAAATATATAATTTTACCCTTCATTTATTATTGCATTGATTTTATTCTCATGAGTTATAATACATATTAAATAAGGATCAAGTTGAAAAGTTGTTAAATTTTAAATGAGTTAATGGATTTTAAATTTTTTTCAGGTTTGTTTGAAACATATTAGAAGTGAGTTATAAATAAGATTGTAGGAGTAATATTTTTGAGTGATTCTTTTGCATTGGAAAATAAACATTCTATGATTTTTGAAGAGTGCAAATTTATACTTTTTGGAGACATGTAAAATTAATGATGAATTTTTAAAGTAGAGTCACCCTTGTTATGTCATTAGCCGTGGTGGACGACTCTTTTGGCCATGGCGAACATCACAAAATTTGTACATCAGTCATGATTTGGAGCTAAAAGACATAACTTTTGAAGAGGGGTTCATGGTGGATATTATTAACTTTGTTAGGGCTTGATATTTTCAACCTCTAAAGTGTTTTTTTTGCTTCTAAACATCAAAATATTTCTAACTTGATTTCTCTCTTTCTCTTATAGATTAGTCATTTGGGATTTAGGAAATCTAAAGTTCTTGTGGGTTTTTGTAATGATTGATCTTTTAACTGAATCTTTTGGATCTAATGAGGTATATGGGTTATATTAAAGGTGTAATTGATTTAGTTTCGTTGAATTTTGAGTTATATGAAAATTTGAGCTAGGGCCTGGTCGTAGAATTAAGAATTTATTGATATTTGATCTTATGATGATTCAAATTGTAGTTTAATACTTGGATTATGTCTAGATAAGTTAGGTTAGAGATTTAATCAGTTTTAGAATATTGATATTGATGATTTTATTCAAATGAGTATCTTGATGTTTGAAAATCATAAGTGTAAATTGGGGATTTAATTAAAACAGATGTTTTAAGGTTGATTAATAGTTTAATGGATTATTTGAGTTGAAAAATGTTTATTATAAATTGGGATTTAGGAATTTTACTTTAGTTGAAAGATTTTGAAATTCATGTTGAGCTAAAGTTGAGGGGTTGAGTTAGGGAGATTTATTCTGAAGGTTAAGTTAAAGGTTGTTTGATTTGTATTTACATTGTTGTGTAAATTAATTGTGATTCAAGGTTTGTGGACTAATGCCTTTATTACTCAAGCTTGCAAAGACTAAGCTCGTACTTAAAGTAACCAAGGTTAATTTATTTTGTATACATGCTTAAATTGTATTTATGAAAATAGAATATGTATTTCCATACATTGTGACTTTTGGGGAAGTGAAGGTTTGTGGACTAATGCCTTTATTACTCAAGCTTGCAAGACTAAGCTCGTACTTAAAGTAACCAAGGTTAATTTATTTTGTATACATGCTTTAAATTGTATTTATGAATAGAATATGTATTTCCATACATTGTGACTTTTGGGGAAGTGGGAAGTATGCTAAATTTGCATGAATATATTGAGCTATGCATTGAATTGAAAATGTGCTGTAGCATTATGATAGATATATATGTACTTATTATTATACTATGAACTGTTTTGGTTGTCATAGAGATGAGGGGAGCTGTTTTGATGTGGTTGATAAAAAGCCAATTTTTATACATTTTATCTCACATTAATTTAGGATTTAAATGATAATTTTGAGCTTAATTGGATTTTTATGTATTATTGAATTAATTGGTTGATTTTTGGATTTTGCATAAAAATTGAGATTTTGGATTAAAAACATAAATATTTGGTGATTTCCTATTTTTGACTTGGAATTAATTTTTTCTATTTCTTTAGAAACAAGTCTCATATTTTTAGAAAGATTATTTTTAGAAAGTTTTGCAATTTCTTGCCTAATTTTTGTGCATATCTGATATTTAATTTTTGATTATATTTGGATATAATCTACATTAATAGATGCACTTAAATTCTTATAGGTCAAGAAAGAGCATATAGGAAATCCAATGGTGCAAGATTGTTTCTTATGATTTAAACACAATCCAATGGCTAATATCAAGTGGGCCAATTAATTACTAATGGGCTTGAGCTTCGGATCTAAAAAAAATTCCTTTTCTCCCATTAAAATATTCCCCTCATTCCATATGGAAAATTCACGCCTAATATCCCATAATCATTGATCATGCTCACGCCTCTAGGTCAAGAGAATTATTCACTCCTCCATTCTTGCGTAGTGTCACATACCCCCTCACTCATGTCACATAGCCATCTTGAATTCCATTATTATTTCCCTCTCACATCCATCTCTTCCCTTGCGCAAGTCCACTTAATCTCACGGAATCATCATCTTCTCTTTTTCACCCCTCATGGCTCGGCATCTAATGACTTTGGAGGGAAGATAATTTTCATGGAGGCTTAAGCTTGTTAGGGAGACAACTTGGGAGAAGTATGGGGAAGACCTGAGCCTTGGACTAACACTTGAAGACCACAAGGGAGTGATATTCTATTTATCTTTTCAATTCAAGGACTTGAAATTATTTAGTTTTAATGAATTTTAAGTTGTATTTTTTTGTGAGATAATTTAGTTCTAAATTGTCATTTTTATTCTTGGATTGGATTGATATTTGGATTTTATTTATGTTGATACACTTGCTGGAATTTATATTTATGAATCTTTGTATTGTTAATTGAATTTATAATTGAGTTTTTATTATGAGTTTAATTATCAATGTGGTTTGAATTGCAAAATTTAGGTTTTTTTGCCTCTTAATTGTTTAATTAAGTTGGTTAATTGTCTAATTGTTTAATTGGATAATTTCAAACATAATTTTTAGAATTAATTTGAGTTATTTTTATTGGTTTTAATAAGCTTAATTAACCAACCTTACACTGTTATCAGTTCTCTAATGGTTAAGGGTTTTTGAAGTTGAGGGTTTCCTTTATTTTAAGTAGGTAATTAAGTTTATTAATTCCACTCTCTTATCACCTCCCTTTGGTCTAATTAACTGATTAAGGTTCATTTATCATTTTAATTTTGTTTTATAAAAAAAAATCCCCCTAAAAATTGCATTGCATTTATTTGGTTTAATTTTTAGGACATTTGCATCTTGCATTTAGAATTAGAATTTTGCATTTTAGTTTAGGTCCAATTTATTGCTTTTTTTTATCACCTAAATTTTTACCTAAAGAAATCCATAGCTTGTAAGGAATAACCTAGGTCGATCCTAAACTACAAATTAATTAGGACCTAGTTTAATTGAGTGCTTTAACGATAGAGGCATCATCAATTTTAGCGTCGTTGCTAGGGAGCAATGGTTAGACTTTAGGTTTGTGTTCTAGGTGATTTTGCATATTTTCTCTATGTTTTTTTTTTTTGGGTTTTGGTGTATTTTTTTTCTTTTCATTTCACTTTGATTTGTGATAGTTACTTAGTGCATGACTAGATCCTCTAGAAAAGAATTATTTGAATTTGATCTTGAGATTGAGAAGACTTTTTATCAAAGAAAGAGAACTCAAGCCAGTAATCTTATAGAAAGTGATTCTTCTGTTAAGTTAACTGTTGATTTCTCTAATTCTTCTAACTCTTCTGATTTTGATAGTAGTATGGCTAATCCTACTAGGACTATCAAGGAATTAGTTTCACCTGATTTGCATTTTCAAAATTGGTGCATTAATTATCCTGATATTGACACTGATTTTGAGTTAAAGTCTGGATTGATTCACTTACTTCCAAAATTTAATGGTCTTGCAGGCGAGGATCCATACAATCACTTGAAGACTTTTCATATGATCTATACTGCTATGAAGCCTATTGGTGTGCCTGAGGATCAAATTAAGATGCGTGCCTTTCCATTTTCTTTAGAAAGTTCTGCTAAGAATTGGCTTCTTTGGTTACCTCCCGGATTCATTACTTCATGGGACTAGCTGAAAGGTTGTTTTTTGGAAAAGTATTTCCCAGCTGCGTACTTCCTCCATCAGGAAGGATATCTGTGGTTGCTGACAAATGTCTGGGGAATCCTTATATGAGTATTATGAGTGCTTTTAGGCATTGTTATCCAGTTGTCCTCACACTGAATTTTAGATACATTGCTGATTCAATATTTTCATGAAGGGCTCTTGCCTCTTGAGAGAGATTTACTAGATTCTGCTATTGGAGGTGCTTTTCTTGATTTGACTGTTGAAGCTACTTGGAGATTAATTGAAAAAAAGCTGAAAATACCCAACAGTTTGGTACTAGGTGTCACACCCTGATAATTTTATTCTAATTGATGAATGATTTGAGACTGACTAGGTCAAGTAGTATAGTAGAGGTAGAGGATCCAGGCTATGAGGAAAAATAAGGATAGGGACATAACGGTCATTTTTGAAAAGATCGGTCAAGAAAGGCAGTATTGGAAATAATGTCTGAAATTCCTGAAAATTTCCAAAAAATCATGAAAAATAGAAAGGAGGGTACAAAATAATGTTTGAGGCTTAGAAGGTGAATATAGGATAAAAAATAATTTATTAGGGAATTATTTGTAATTATTGGAATTTTGGTTAATTAAGGAAAATTAGCCAATTTCCATTATTTAAAATATATGGAGGCCTCAAAAATTCAAGGAAAAATAGGGATAAATTATGTGACATATTATCCTAATTTATAAAATTATTTCCCACCTTTGGAAGTACAGAGGTTAGCTTAAAGAATATTTATTACCGAATTATTATCGGTAGAATATTGATTTTTGACGGAATAAAATTTAGAAAATTATAGAGCAAGGTAAAATTTGAGAAAAATCATGGAATATCCTTGGAATGAGAGGAATTTAAGTTTTTGAAATCAAAATTTTGTGATAGTAAATTGGACAGGATTGTTGGAAAATTGGACCGAAAATACACAAATAATCAGTGGATTGCACTGAATATTGGATGAGTCATTTTTCTCCCAATTTTTAGAGTAATAATTTGGCCAAAATAAGGGGGGAAGGACAAGGTTGAAATTTTCCAAATTGTTCAAGGGCATAAAGGGAAATAAGAGACAAAACATTAAAATAATATTTTTCTACCACATGAAAATCACATGGTGAATAGGTGTCCTTCATGTGTCATGATCTCACGGCTTGTGCTCTAAGATTTGTCCATGTGTAAAGTGAAAAAAAATGGACGGCCGAGATAGCAATTTTTTTTCCAAGGGCATTCTTGGTATTTTAAAAAATTCAAGCCTATAAATACCCCCTTCACCCTTCATAATTTCGGCCAAGATGGTTTCCTAGAGAGGGAATGTTTTGCTCTTAAGTTCTAGGAGAGAGAAAAAGAAAGAAGAGAGAGAAAGGGAGAAAGAAAGGTTAAACGCCTCTAATCGCCGATTAAGAGCTAATTAAGGAATGTTTACCTCCCTAAGTGTTAATTATTTTTAGTTAATGATTTATTTGAGGAAGATTAGGATTAATTACCTTGATTAATTATGGTTTAGTGATAGCTAAGATTAATCATGTTATTGATTAAAGATTAATAAGTAATTAAGTTAGTTACCTTGATTAATTAATGACTAGTGATTAGTTATGTTATTAAAGGATGATTAATTATGATTAATCATGTTGATTAAGGAATGATTAAGGGTTAATCATGTTGACTAGAGAATGATTAATGGTTAATCCATAAGGGATTAGTGACTTAATCTTAGAGGATTATGTTGTATTAATGACTATGTGACTTGAGGACCTTAATTAAATATTGGATTAAGGATTAAGGGTTAGTGATTAACCAAGAAAGCATGATTAATCATGGATTAAGGAAGAATTCCAAGACCTTAATTGAGGATTAAGGCTTGGTCAAACCAAAGTCAAAGGATTAGGAAAGGTATACAGAAGTTATAAATTGAAAGGCACAAGGATAGTATTATATTGAGAAAGAATTGTATACTGGATATGGAATTTACCATACCCTTATTGTATGGTTGATAGGCAATTTTTGAAACCTAGGAGGACCTCAAGCAAGGAAAACAAGGAGGAAACATTGAGCGTGGAACCGAGGTAGCATGAACTTACAATTAATTTGTTGACTTGCATTTGGTGTTTCTGCTATGTGTGTTTATGTGCCATGAGAATGTTTATGCACTGATGATGTGAACTTCTTGCAATGTATGCCTTGGCTCTTGCATGATTGAGTTTTGACCGGAATGATTATATGATCCATGATGATGACATGGATACGGAATGGTTATGCATGGCGTAATGACTAGCAATGTTATTTTACTACATATAGCATGACATCTTATGCATGTTAACTTGATGGTTGTATGTTCAATGCTACTAGGATTTCTATGAAATCTCATTCCTCCTATAACATGATATCCTAGGTGCCACTACCTCCAAGGAGAAGGGAAAAGAAGTAATCATAGCTTGAGGAAATTATGATCTATGTATTGTATTATATGGATTTAAACCTTTCTTTTCCAAGCCATGTAAGCATATTCTGAGCATGAACACATGACATGATAACCTTTTTGGATGTATATTAATGGTAGAGTAGCTTTATATGCGAGTATGGTCTGCTTATGGTGAAAAACGAAATGGTGCTAGAATTAGTGAAAAAGGGGAATAAAAAATGTCTAAATTTGACCAATTAAGACCCTAGTCAAATGGTTGACTTTTCCCCTGAACTTGGCATGCAAATAGATCTTATTTTTCCCTTTAAAATGAGTGGTAAAGCGTCAAAATCGGAGCTCTGTGCAAGAAGTTGTGCCTTTCCGAAGTTAGGCAAAAATCTTGGAAAATAGAAAATGACCAAATGAATAGTACTTTTTGAAATTAAAATTGGACGTGTTTCTGATTAAATTGGAACCTGAGGTCATTTTTCCTTAATAGATGACATTAGGAGCTTCGAGTGAGACTTGGAATGACCTTGTTTCAATTTTTCTAGAATTAGTTGTGATTTTTCAAAGTTATGTAAAGTTTAAGGTTACAGTGAATAGTAATGTGGGAGAAGAAATTTTCAAACTCAGATTTTTCAACCCAGTAACCTGTAAATGCGCTTCCAAATATCTTAACTTGGCATAATATAAGGATGCAAATGTAAGGTGTTACACTAGGCAGCAAGCTAGAGTAAATGAAGTTGGATTGCATTCATCTTATTTTGAGTCTCGCCTTAAGAGCAAAATTGATAAGTTATTATCTGCTATGGAGAAAATGGTTGTATTTCAAATGAAAAACTCCCAGAATATGGCTCCTTCTGTGGGATCTTCTTCCCCTTTCATCCCACAAGGTGACTCTACAGCTTTAATTGGGCCACTTTGCTGTATTTGCTTTTTAGCTACTCACACCACTGACTCTTGTCCTTACCTAAATGATGGAGTTGACTCTTGTAATGCAATATACCACACTAAGCCTATGACTCAAGGTGGCCAGAAATATGATCCTTACTCAAATACATATAACCCTGGATGGCGTGACCATCCAAATCTCAGATATGGGAGTAGCCAGCCTCAACAATCACAGTTCAATCAAGGTGTAAACTCTTCTGGTGGTAAAATGTTCCAACAAGTTAGGCAAACTATGCCAAATCAAGATGAGAGTTCAAAGTTAGAAGGCATGATGAAACTCTTGTTGGATAAGTTTGAACAAAGGGATTTGCAACATAGCCAAGAAATTCAGAATCTTCAAACTCAGATTGGGCAGTTATCTAATGCACTTAGTAACATACAAAGTCAAGACTCAGGGAAGATGCCATCTCAGGTAGTAGTTAACCCTAATATTGGCACCCAGCAGAATCCTAACATTGGTGGAGTTAATGCTATATCTCTTAGAAGTGGAAATTCAATTAACTCAATAGATCTTGTCACTACCTATGCTTCAACAGACGAGGAAGCTATCATTAAAGATTCTCCCCCTGCTTCCACATCGCATAATAAGTCCACTTTATCAAAACTACATGTGGCATTGCAAGAAGAGCAAAAAAAGATGGAGAAGGGAAGAAAGTGAGCGAGCAAGTCTTTCCTTTTCCCACAAGGGTGATTAGGGCTGAAAGGAGAAAGAAAGAAGCTGAGATGTTCAAAGAGGTTTATGATATCTTCAAAAAGGTGGTGATCAATATTCCATTAGTTGATCTTGTAAGGAATTGAAAGACACGTAGCAGAAAATAACTTTAAAATTTTCAATCCCTTGCCCGGATCTACCAATTGTGTTTAAGTCAAGTAGTAAGAGATGTTACCTGCGGTATTCGAATCGTTGGTGGCTCAGGGATTCTGATGTTCGGGATGCCTATGCTCTCCTTTTGTTCGTGAGAAGTCGACAACTCAGATCGGCTTCCTCTACCGGTATCCACACGAACAGCGTTCCAATCACGAATGACGTGCTAGCGCCTCTTGTCCTTCTAGGGTTTTTTTTCCCGATAAAATCCGTTCTCACCGTCTCTATTTTGGCCGTTTCTTATCTGCAAACCTTTTGCACTCTCACCCACACAAACCCTAGCTCCTAATATCAAATATATAGGATGCTATCAGTATTATGAAGGACATTGGATTTTGGAATTAATCCTAAATTAATTCTGAAATTAATACAATATCATATATTGCGTAATCTGATAAGAAATCAATTAAATAAATATGGTTTATATTAAATCCGTCTCACATATTTAATTTACCTATTCACTTAATTCAAAATAAAGATATGACGGAATTATATTTGATTTATTCTAATAAATCAAATTTGAGATATTATATTATACCATATCAATCTAAAACCGATATAGATTTAATTTATCCTTATAAATCAAATCTTATAAATATCTCTTATATCATATAATATATATACGCGAATTTATATATATACACGTCCACCCTAGATGATTCATTGAATCTTGACATATCTTAGATTCAATGAATCTAGACATCATAGCTCATGTTGGGCTATTTTGTGTGCAACCCTATAGGCCCATATGAAGTTGGCAGTGGGCCATTTACTATAATGACTCACAAGTCGTAAGCGGTCTCTAGCAAGACATCACGACTACCCAAATCATATGAGGATCGATGAACAATGTAACCTTTCATACAACCATATCACGTCCTTTTGTCACACGACATTTTGGTCATGGATGAGGCATGGAGAATGTCATCCTCCTATTTTTGACCGTTACTTTCTCGATCCCTGAGTAGTTTGAGTATAGAAATGGAACTACCTTTCCATTATAGTATGGCCATACATTTCTCATACTCACTCATTGAGGGGCCCAGTAATATCTCTCTACGAATGTGAGGGACAAATTCTATCTGGACCATTCACATTCCTCCATATGAAAAACCACTAAGCCTGAACATAGTCTTTATGATCACTCGGTCAAAAGTGACTTTTGACTAGGTCAAAGCTAAGCGTTTCTCATGTAGGAATCCATGATGATCTCAGGTCAAAGGGCATAGTGACATGGTTTGTATATGAGAGAAGCTTATAACTTAACCCATGCAGCTCTCTCATAGCGGGTCGGTCTAACACCTTGTACTCTTACATGTGCCTATGACTTTGATTTATATCTCTATACATCTTCAAAGTCATATTGGTCTTATTTCATCTTTGCTCCCACATAGATGACCGACCAGGGACATTTAGGATAAGATCATGAGTTATCCAAAGATAGTCATCACAGTAAACATGCAAATAATATGATAACATAATTAAGAAATTCATAAATCAACAATGTTCATAACACAATGATTGGCCCCTAGGGCACAATTTCTAATAGAACTAGTTACACAAGTGCCCAAGTATGCGAAGTTTTTGAAGGAGTTGTGTTCCACCAAGAGAAGGCTTAAGCATGATGGCAAAGTTGACCTAAGAGTGGTTGTCTCTTCTCTTTATCAGATGCCAATGCCAGTGAAGTGTAAGGATCCTGGTAGCTTTCTCATACCTTGCACCATTGGTAATATTGAGTTTTCAGATGCTTTAGCAGATCTAGGAGTGGCTATCAATGTCATGCCAAAATCAGTTTTTGCTCAACTTTAAGGTGTGGATCTTAAGCCTACAAATCTAATTGCTTCTCTTGCTAACAAACGCTGTGTAGTTCCAGAAGGAGTCTTGGAGGATGTCTTGGTTAAGGTAAAAGATCTCATATTTCCTGCAGACTTCTATGTTCTTGATATGGATGATGCTAGGTAAAAGGGACATTCATCTTTGATTTTGGGTAGACCATTTCTTAAGACTGCTAAGGCTATGATAGATGTGCATGTTGGTACTCTTACTATGGAATTTACTGGTAAAATCATTAGATTTGATGTGCTTGACTCTTTGAGACATCTACTAATAATTGCGCTGAGATTTATGTTAGTTTTATTGATGTTATCACTGATAATGCTATCATAGATTTTAGAGATAGTATGATAACTAGATCATGTGATATTGTTGGCTTAGATGATTCTATCTCTTGTTCATGTTCTGAAATTGGTAGTTGTGATACATGCACTGGTATAGATGCTGCTGATATTGATGTTTTCACTGATTTGATTGAGATTGTTAGACATTCTAGTTTTGATTCTTCTATGCCTGTCCATAGCCTTAGCACTTTCAATGATTCATCTAGTACTTCTGTTGATTTACATGGACTCTCTCAATTACTCAGTGTGATTGTTGCTATAGATGCAACTGATTCATCTTTATTACCTGATTCTGAGCTATTACTTAATATTGATCATGTCCTTAATATAGCGATGTTTGATTTTGACCCCGATGTTGCTTCTAACATGAGTGCTACTGATGGCGTTTCTTTTGTTAATTGCGGCATATTACCTAATTCTTCTGCTGTTACTGTTCCTGCTAATGATTCCCAAGTTAGGAAAGTCTACTCTTCTGCCTGTGAGTCTTCAGTGCAGGTTTCTAGTTTGACTAATATTTATCTAAAGCGCCTTATACCCTTAACTAAGCAAGCTCCCTCTTTAGAGCTAAAGCCACTTCCTGATTCACTGAAATATGCCTATTTGGGGAAAGATGAGACATTGCCAGTGATTGTAGCTAGCAACATAGCTGTTGATGAAGAAATTCACCTCTTGGAGGTGCTGAAAAGAAGGATGAAAGCTATTGGATGGACTCTTGTAGATATTCCTGAAATTAGCCTTAATGTGTGCATGCACCGGATTTTGTTAGAAGATAGTGCCAAAGCTGTACGCTAGCCACAGAGGCGACTTAACCCATTGATTCTTGATATGGTAAAGAAAGAGGTTTCTAAACTACTTTCTGCGGGTATAATCTATCCTACTTCTAATAGCCAGTAGGTTAGTCTGATTCAGGTAGTTCCAGTTATAGATCAAATGCTTGAAAGACTGACTAGTAGATCCCATTATTGCTTTTTGGATGGTTTTTCTGGATACTTTCAAATTTCTATTAGACCTGAGGATCAGGGTAAGACCATATTCACATGTCCATTTGGAACCTTTGCATATAGACGTATGCCGTTTGGCTTATGTAATGGACTTGGTACTTTTCATCTTTGCATGGTTTTCATATTTATGATTTTCTTAAGCATTGCATAGAAGTATTAATGGATGATTTCACTGTCTATGGTGATTCTTTTGATGCATGCTTAGCTAGTTTGGATAAGGTTTTGAAAAGATGCATTGAATATAATCTTGTGCTGAATTTTGAGAAATGCCATTTTACGGTTAAGAAAGGCATTGTTTTAGGACATGTTGTTTCACATGATGGCATTGAGGTTGACAAAGCCAAAATTGATATTATTTCATCTCTTCCATATCCCTCTTGTGTGAAAGATGTGTGCTCTTTTCTTGGACATGCTAGATTTTACAGGTGATTCATTTAGGACTTTAGTAAAATTGCATTACCATTATCTCGTTTATTGCAAAAAGAAGTGGGCTTTGTTTTTAATGATACTTGCAAGTGTGCTTGGGATGAGTTGAAAAGGCAACTCACTACACCTCCTATCATTCAGTCACCTAATTGGAGCCTTCCCTTTGAGCTCTTATGTGATGCTTCTGATTATGCATTGGGTGCAGTTCTCACTCAGAGAATAGAAAAGCGACAACATATCATAGCATATGCATCGCAAACACTGGATGCCACACAGGCTAATTACACAACTACGGAGAAAGAACTTTTTGCAATTGTGTTTCGGCTTGAGAAATTTCACTCTTACATACTCTACACAAAAGTAACTATCTTTATAGATCATTCAGCTATCAAGTACTTATTGAAGAAGTCGAACTCCAATCCCTACTTGATTAGATGGGTAATGCTGATACAAGAGTTTGATGTGGAGATCTGTGATAAGAGCGGTGTAGAGAATATGGTAGCTGTTCACTTGAGTAGGATTGAGGCCCCTGTGGTAACATCTTCTTTACCCTTAGATGATTTTCCTGATAATAGACTTTGTGGTGTTGATATAACTGTTCCATGGTATGCTGATGTTGCTAATTATCTGGTTGCATCTGTTTTACCAACTGATATGAATAAGCATATATTAAACAAGTTTAAGAGTGATGCTAGGTTCTATATATAGGATGATCCCTACTTGTGGCATATTTACAATGATCAGGTTGTTAGACGATTGATTTGACCAAGTTTTACTGCAGTATTTCATGCCCAATTGCATCTTTTTAGAGGAATTAATTGGTTTAAAATGCATGTTTTGATGTGAATTGTAGTACTATATAATTGCGGGTTTAAATTCTCATTAAGCACTTTGTAGGGGTAAAACTGTCAAATTGCGCATCATTTTAATTAATCATCATTTACAAATTGAATTGGATATTACAAGTGCTTAGATTGATTTTCAAGTCAAGGGTTAAGCGAAAAATATCTCCAAAGGACCTAAGTTTGAGAAAATTATAGCTAAGGCCTAATAGATTTCAGGAATTCCAGAAAAGGCCCAACTAAACGCAGCTGTTTGTTTTGACTATTTAGTCACGATGAACTGGATATTTAGTCATGACGAAAAGGACATTGACACAAAATCAAGTTTTAAATCTTAGATTGCGATTTTGAGAAAGATACCACGCGATCCACCCGCCTCTTACTGCCCTAACACCTCTATTTTCATCTCCTAGGGTTCTTCAAGGTTTCTTGAGGTTCTTCTATCAATTCCCACCTAATTCGATCCCTTTTCCATCTCATTCCATCAGTTTTCTACATCATTCATCATCCATCTTCATCTGTTATGGCTGGTGCTATGATTTCAGATCTTGAAGGAGATGTTTTTGAGGTCATGAGAGGCTAGGACGTTTTGCTCTAAGGAGTTTTTATGAGAGCCTGAGCTTGGGACTTAACTTGGGGAGTTTTACTTCATCTTTTCCATTACTTTAATAAAATTCCAGTTGTTCTTGGTTAGAAATTCTGTATCGTTGTTAAAGCTGAACTTCATTATTACTATCTTGAAATTTTGGACTGGATTCTGAGAATTTATGCTTTGGTATTCGTTTTGTAATGAGAATTCTACATTTAATCTTGTGAATTTGATTGGTTTCAATCCAAGTTCTGTTTTGATTAATTATAGTACCTTGATAGCATAATTGGTTATTGTGTTCAAGTTGTTGTTACCATTACATTAATCTCGCCAATTGTTCATTCATGAGAGTGCTTAGTTTTGTTGTGAGTTTTTGAGCCAAAGGTTTCATTAACATACTAAATTACCTAAGTTTGGAAGGTTTTCTAAACTAGCTAAGATTGGTTTTAAGTAAATTCCCTGTATATTTTGAAGTGATGAAGGCTTATCAATTCTCCAAGAGGCATTTTCATCAATTGAGTTTTTAAACTATCCATTTAATTGCTTTCTTCATTATTGTTTTAATTCATTTCAAAAAGAACGAAAAGACTTTACTTCTTTTAATTGCAACTCAATTGAGTTTTACAATCCCCTCGATTTTATCTTTTCACATGGATTTATCACCTAGATTACATGGGATGAAGTCATGCTCCTCGAAGTGAACACGACCTGGATCATACCACTATAGTGCATTCCTATCCGGAATTGAATTGTTTTTGAGAGCCTATAATGACTAAGGCTTCATCAAACCGGCACTGTCGCTGGGGAGCCATTGATTTGGTTCCTCATGTAATTTTGGTGTCACCTTAAGTGTTGAGCTTGGGTTTAAACCGTGTGATCAAGGTTGTCTAGTAGTTGCATTTGCATTTTAGTGTTTTCGAGTCTTTAGTGTTAAGCATAGTGTTTTTCTCTTTTGCATAGAAAATTTTCAAAAAACTCATAAAAATCTTGATTTTCTTTAAATGTTGCAGTTCTTTAGATTTCTTGCATCAATACTATGCTTACTGGTTGGTTTACTGTAATTTTCTGATCCTTGTATGGCTTGACTACCTCTGGTTTTGTGAGTGCTCTATTTTTGCTATTGCCCTGTTCTACAGTCGATTCTGTAAAGATTTTTAGTTATGACCAAAACTTGTTTTGCCATGACAAACTACTTTCCATTTTTCTGGGTTTGCTTCGGTGAACATTTTAGTCGCGACTAACTCAAGTTTAGCCGTGACAAAAACCCTTTTTGAGCTAAAAATTTGTTTCTGAGTCTTGACTGATACTTGCTCACTCCACATTTCATTTGAGTGTATAGACATATTCAGTCATCATTCATTCATATCTTATACTCTTACACTCCACTCATTCATCCATTTTAATTGAATTGCTTTGTATGCAAGGAATTTTTGCATCTCTTGATTGTGCATGCGAAGAAGGACTGAACCTTTAGTGCCTTATCAACCGGAGTTGGAGAGAGATTTGAGGAGGTTGAGGAGAGAGCATAGGTAAGCCACCATTAGTTCCTACAATTTTGACCCAACCATTGGTGAAGAGGAGGAAAACCCAGTAGATACACTTGTAGAGATCCCGATCATGAAAGGTGCAAGTGGTACTGGGATGAATCCTAATGACATTAGGCAGAATGAACCAACTTGGGGCAATGGATTGAATGGTAATGGACATGAGGGAACCAGTGAGAATATGGGTTTTAATGGTACTAATGGGCCACAAAGAGGGAGAACCATTAAAGACCTTACTCAGTCCGATACTAATTTTGAAACTTTTCCTGAGGCTTTGCCTATTTTTGAAAATGATTTTGAACTTAAAGGTCAATTAATACACTCACTTCCTAAGTTCAATGGTTTGTCAGGTAAAAATCAATATACTCATTTGAAGTATCTTCATATGTAATGCTTGTCTATGAAGCCAGCTGGAACAAGAATTGAAGATGTGTTGTGGAAAGTTTTTCACTTATCTCTGGAAGGGAAAGCCAAGGAGTGGTATATGAATCTGTCCTTGTATGTGGACAACCTGTATGAATCTTGGACTAAACTGAGGAGAGCTTTTCTTGACAAATACTTCCTATCTACTAAGATCTCTACTGCTATAAAGGAGATATCTTCTGCTAAGCAAGAGGAAGGAAAGACTTTCTTCCAATTCTGGAGCTGATTCTATGATATGCTGACTAAGTACCCGAACCGCTAGATTATTGAGGAGCACCTTGTTCAGTATTTCTATAATGGTCTGTTGCCACATGATGCTGAAGTGTTAGATGCTACAGCTAACAGATCAGTTGAGCTAATGGAGCCACAAGCTGCCTGGGCCTTAATTCACACTTTTGCCTTGAATCGCCAATATGTGAGCCCTAAAGATACTAGAGGGTACAAGGGAGACAGGGATCCACTTCTTGTCAAACTAGCCCAAGACATGGCTAAACTGACTTTTACAGTCCAGAATCTGAGGAGCAACCAACCTCCTGCTGAGCCTTTAGCCTTGGTCACTACTTCTTGCAGCATATGTGATTCCCCAATGCATAGAACTGAAGACTGTATTGGTCCCACTAAAAATGTATCTATTATGTACCAACAGTGGCCAAATCAATATCAAAAATGGGATCCATATTCTAATACTTACAACCCCAGGTGGAAGGATCACCCTAATTTCAAGTGGGGGGAGGCAACAATCAAGTTCAAACTGGGAATTTTCAAGGAAATAACTACCAAGGTGGTTCCTCAAGCAATTATCAAAGACCTAATCCCTCTTCTGCGGTAATTCCGGTTAATTCCCAACAACAACTAAGTGGTGGAAGCAATGAATTACAAATTATCTTGAAGGGGATTGAGAACTTGTCTAGCCAAATGTCCAAGAGTGATAGCAAGATAGCTTCCCTAGATAATAAGATGAGCCAAGTGGAAGGGAAGATGGGGGCTATGGGAAGTTAGTTTGAGAGCAATTTTTCTACTGTGTACTCAAAGATTGAATAGCTTGAAACTAAGCATGAGAATCTAAATGGGTTTGTTACTCAAATGTCCAATACCATGAATGATCAACAAGCCAAAGCTAGTGGTACAATGCCTTCAAACACTGTCATAAATCCTAAGTCTCTTAATGTTATTGAGCTTAGGAGTGGGAAGCGAGTTCAGTTCGTTCAAGAGGAGGGCAATGATGATAAAGATGAAAGCTGTAACATCCCAAATTTTGGCTCATAGATACAAGTAATAGCACAAGGAAAGGATGATTACTAAGTCCAATGCAACGAAAGTCCTAGAGATCCCTCGGAAGGAAAAAGAGATTTTCCTAGGGCAAATATGTAAAACAATAGTGTTCGGGAACTAAAGAATGACAAACTGGAAACAACTAAGGGCCAGAGGTTATGCCAGAAACTTGTAAGAGATGGTTCCGAAGGTTAGGCCTAAGGAGGGATCAAATTGCAAAGAAAAAACTTCTTGGGCCAAGTAGGGACCTAATTGTAAATAATAAAAGTTCTAGTCAGTCAATGCTCAAAGTTAGTAAAAAGGGCCCAAATGATTGATAAAAATTTTAGAAAAATAGGAATAGGATCCAAGACCCGATATAAGGCTAGAAATGACGAAAATGCCCTGAAGTCATTCTAGGGTTTTGGACAATTTGAGATAGTAACTTAAATTGAATTATTTAAGCTATGAGACGGCCTCAAATAATCAGGAAAAACTGGGGAACAGTAGTTGAGGAATTTACACAGATTGTAAAATTAATTCCATCCCTAGAAACTAACAAGATTAGCTTTAATAAATTTAAAGCCTATTTATACTCTATCCGAGGAAAGTCAAAATAGCTGTCTACAGTTTGACTTTTGACCCAAGAAAAATTAGAGGAATTTCCTGTGATGAAAGGGAAAGAATGAAACCTAGAGACAAATCAACAGATTTATGAGCCGATAGAAAGAATTCAGAGAAAGTAACCCTGATTAAGTATTATTTAATAATATTTCTGGGAAAAGGAGAAAGAAAATATCTAAAGACAATTATGACGCACTGAGTCAGCATGCTGAGTCACCAAATGCAATCATGACACCTATGAGTCATGACGCTGAGTCAGCAGAAGATATTTATGGACAGCATAAAAATCAGAATGCAGTACGAGTATATTTTAGACAGTCCTTTGTCTACTCGTTATAGTGAAATATCTACTACGTGACTCAGTAAGGTTAAATAGCCTATCAGTAGAGCTAATTATTTTTATCTATGCTCCTCTAAGATGGTGCCGTATATGTACTTAATTAAGATGAGAAAATGGTACCAGAACATGTCCCAGTGGTACCGTGTAAGTCAGGACTCAAAAAAAAAAAGTACTCTATACGGTGCAAAATGACAAAATAGGTAAAGGAATGTCTAAGGGCTATATTTTGCACAAATTTTATATTAATTTATTCCCTATTTTGATGCCAAAATGATGAAGAAATATGGAAGATACATAGGCAATGCTCAGAAACCCAGAAGGGAGCCAGACCGACAATGCCAGGTCCATTAAGGGTCAAAATGGTAAATTTATGAACAATTCTCAAAAATTCCCTTAAAATAGAAAAAGGGTAAATTAGTGGTTTTTGAGTCATATATGATGTTTTGGGAGTGCAAATAACCCAAAATAAATTATTGCGACATTTCCAAAAAAATAGCGATTTTTGAAGAAAATAGTGAAAATTGAGGAAATATAATTATTTTAATTGTATAAGGGCCTCAATAATTCAAAGAAAAATATGGGTAAGTTCCTTGGAAATATATTTGAATTTCTAAAATTATTTCCAAGTATTATAAATGAAGGAAATAATTTATGGGGAATTTACTTCCGAAATTCTATCGGTAAAAGCCCGTTTTGGAGGAAAAATGTGAAATAAATAGTTAGAGCTTATGAAAAATATCCAAAATTTTCATATCACACTTTTATATTAAATTTGGATTTTTTGTGGAAAGAAATAAATTTTTGGAGGCCCCGAGCTATTTTTCCTCATAAAGGCCCAAAAGGAGAAAATCGGGTAAAGGATTACGGTTGGGATTGAACTAGATTAATCCCATTGCTTCCAAACCAGATTTGGGGCACTTAGGTAGCCCAAAGAATCAGAGGATTTCGTGCTCCCTAAGCCCATGCACATGGTCTAGTTGGTTGGATAAGGTTTAATCATGACTTTGCAAAATATCTCAAGCAAGCTTGTGAAATAAGCTTGCATATGTGGCTGATTGTTTCCCTTCCATTTGGTACAAAATTTTGAATATATTTTGGGCAGGAAAATGCTGATTAATAGGAGAGAGAGAAGGCAACACATGTGGCAAATTTCTTGGAGAAGAAACAAAGATCAATGGCTAGGATTAAATCGGAACTGACGGCCAGGATTTGTTCTACTTTTCTATAAATACCCCTCCCCACCCCTCCATTTCGTCCAAGCACCTTGAACCCATGGGGAAGCTCTTGCAAAATGGTGTCTAGAGAGAGAGAAAGAAGCGGGTGAAAGAAAGGCCAAGTGATCCCAAGCCTAGTCAAGCTCTAAAACAAGGTACGAGTGCCGTTTTTGATGTAGTTTCTACCTCCCTTGTTATTTTTGAGCTGGTGGTTGGTTTGATTGGACTTTTGATGATGGAAATCCAATGGGGAGGTGCTGCATGAAATTTATTTGGAATAGGAGAAGATGATATAGATGTTAGAAGCATGTTTAAAGGCTTGGAAACAACAAGAATCAAGTGGTTTTGTGTTGATTTTGCAAAAAGTCCAACTTTCCCTTAGTTTGTGATTCTGTTCGGCCTTGACTATTCTGAATAGTTAGGATTAGATTTTGATTTTTTTGAGCTTAGAAATGGATTCTACATACAAAATTATGTGGGGATAGTATGTGGAAATAATTTTAGGAAGGTTGGAATTGAAACTCCAAAGTTAGAGTTCAAGTATGTTCAAGAAAGAATCAAGTAGAGATAAGTTGATGACTTGATTCTAATAATTGTTTTGCATCATGTATTGATGTGTTTAGGATCTTGTAACATCCAAGAGGATGTTTAATGGTGTTGACCGAAAATCCATAGGGTTGGAAACATAAGGGAATCAAAGAAAAAGCAAGAGGAAAGCTACGTTACAAGGTAGTGAACTTACCTATATTGTGTGCTTGATATGTATGCTTGCGTGATGTGGTTGTGCTGCCATGATGTGACTAATCTATGATAAAATGTTTGCAAAGTTATGTTTGCAAGTTTATGTTATGCTTTGCCTTGGCAATATGTATGAAAGTATGAAATGCTTTAGCTTACTTTCCATGGCATTCATGTGTTAATATTATAACATGTCATGCATGTGCATTATGTCTTGCATGCTTATAGGTAGTGTTTGCTACTGAGATTCTCCCGAATCTCACCCCTCCCTAACTAACTATTTAGGTCAATCAATGGTGGGCAATAATGGCATGAGAGGCAAGGAGAGGAAAGTGGAGAATTATTAATGTTAATAAATGATGTTATTATTCAATGTGTAATTCTCCTATTATGTAATTTATGTTATGGATACCAATAATGCCATGTATTTAATTACAATGTTTATGGGAGGAATAGAAATGTATGAGGATGATTGGGACAATTTATATATGCCAAAGAAATAGAAAGAATTAAAGTAAAAAGAGGTTAAGGGATAAAACGTAGGTCATGGAACAGTGAGTTTGTAGCTCCAGTTTGACCTACCAAATGAATGAGTTAAGCCATGAAATTTGACAGATTCATAGTACACATCCCAAGCTTTAAAAGGAGAGGTAGATCGCCTCAATCAAATTTGTACACAAAGAGACACAATTTTTACAGAATTAGTTATGATTTTTCAAAATTAGACCTAAAATCTGAATGTAAATATTGAACAGTAATCCGAGTAGTTATGTTGAAATTTTAAATCTACGGGCTCGTGTCATGACTTGCTTGAACCATAACGCTTACAAATGCGCACTCTGAGGGGTTAACTGTAGGATGTTTCAAAAGCCCACCTCTCTCACCCATGAAGCTTTCTGAAAGCTCTAAAGAGAAGGCATTGCTAAAGAAATCTAGGGAACCACAAGGTATTGATCAAGCGATTGGTGACCAAAATGAATGCCATGAGGAGCAACCAAAGGGAGTTCAGCAAAATCAGAGAAAAGGTACTGCAAAGAAAGGAGAAACGAGCAAAGAGGGAGCCTTAATGCATGATGGTAAGGAGGTAAATTTACCTTTCATTGATTTGATTGAGAATTCCCCTCCTTTTGCTAAATACCTAAAAGAGCTTTGCACAAATAAGAGAAGGTTTGAACCCAACGAATTAGTTCAAGTTAGTCTTAATGTTTCTACCCTATTCAAACTTCAAATCCCGGTTAAATGCCAAGACCCCGGTGCCTTCACTATTCCCTACACTGTAGGAAAGGTTGCCATAGCTGGGGCTTTACTTGATTTGGGGGTGGCCATAAATGTTTTGCCGCTATCGGTGTATCAAACTTTACGAGTAGGTATCTTATAGACCACTACTATTACACTCCAACTGGCTTATAGAACAACTAGGAAACCAGAGGGAATTCTAGAGGATATCCTAGTGCAAGTCAAGTGTTTACTTTTTCCCGCTGACTTTTATGTGCTTGATATGGCTAATGAGTTGTCTCATGAATCCACACTCATTCTAGGTAGACCATTCTTGAGGACTTCAAACATGATGATTTTAATGAAGGATGGTGTTATAACCATGGAGGTGGGAGAGCAAGTAGTCTCTTTCAATATGCATGAGGCAATGAGGCATCCATATGAGGATTACTCACTTTTGGGCTTAAATGTTATTGATGTTGCTGTTGAGGATGCTGTTTCTAAATTTGAATTAAGTGAGGTCATCTCTGATATCTCTAACTTTTATTCATGTGAGTCCTTACTTAATGAGGATGAGACCCCCACTTCATTTTCTTCCCTTTATTCTTTTCCCCTGCATGTTCATGTGGTGGCAGCGAGACGTGTCTTAACTGTGTAATAGTTAATTGTACACGACTGGCCCCACGTCCACTTTTATTGTCATCTTGCAAATTTGAATCTTCCATTAGCACTATACCTCCAATTATCAATGACAACTCTCTTGGAGAGGAGCTTTTTGTTAGTGTTGCAGGAGATTTAGAATTGGAAGAGGCAGAGCATTACAGTCTTTGAAAATAAAGCTTACTATCTTGCCAGTTCATTGCAACGAGAAGGAGTTTTGGCTGCGATGAACAACTCTATCCTGAGAGGTGTCAACTTTGCTCATTCATCTTGCTACAACGAAATGTACTGGTCATCGCGATGAACACCTTACAGTACTGCAAACTTAGAGTGCCCATCCACTGTTGCTGTTATGCCTTCGCACCTGCTTCATAGAAGGAGTCTTGGTTTAAGGGCCATAGAGATTCCTACTTCACCTTGTGAACAAATCTCTTACACCATTTCTTCTCATACTTTGAAGTATTTGTTTGATAGTGCCTTAACTTGTTGTTCAAGTGATACAGATATGGTGTCCAAGGCAATTGCTAACAATGATCAATAGCTAGTTGATTCAACCCTTAGAGAAATAGAGGGATCAGTGGTGGACTTAATCAACCTTGGGATTCATTCCACAGGCAAGAAGGGAGAGGGGAGTAATCTTATACTTTCTTCTATTGATATTTCTAAATTAATCCCTTCTCTAGTCCAACCACCCACTCTTGAGCTTAAACCCCTGCCACCTAATGTTAAATATGCTTTTTTGGAATCTAATAAGCAACTCCCAGTCATTATTGCAAACTACCTTTCCCTAGAAGAGGAGAACATATTGCTTAATGTTGTGAAAAAGTATAAGAAAGCCATAGGATGGACTCTAGTTGATATACCTGGTATTTGCCCAACCGTCTGTACTCATAGGATCCTTTTAGAGGAAGAGGCAAAACCAGTAAAACAAAATCAAAGAAGAGTAAATCCTTTGATTAAGGAGGTAGTTAAGAAGGAGATCTCAAAGCTCCTAAGTGCGGGAATCATTTATGCCATTTCGGATAGCAAATGGGTCAATCCTGTTCAGGTAGTGCCCAAAAAGAGTGGCTTGACTGTAGTGAAAAATGAAAAGAATGAACTCATACCCACTAGAGTCCAAAATGCTTGGCGTGTCTATATTGACTATAGGAAACTTAACGATGCTACACGCAAAGACCATTTCCCCATTCCCTTTGTTGACCAAATGTTAGAAAGATTAACAGGTAAATCCCATTATTATTTCCTTGATGGTTTTTTTGGTTATTTTCAGGTACCCATTGAATTGGAAGACCAGGATAAGACAACATTCACTTGTGATTTCAGGACCTACGCTTATAGAAGGATGCCATTCGGACTTTGTAATGCCCCAGGAACGTTCTAACGATGCATGATGTCAATCTTCAATGATTTCTTGGGAGAGTGCGTGGAGGTATTAATGAATGACTTTAGTGTGTATGGTAACTCCTTTACTGCCTGCCTATCTAGCTTAGAAAAGGTTTTACAAAGATGCATTGAAAAGAAGCTAGTCTTGAATTTTAAAAAATGCCACTTTATGGTTAATGAGGGCATAGTTTTGGGCCATTTGATCTCTTGCAAAGGCATAAAAGTGGATAAGGCAAAAATTGAAATTATCTCTTCTCTCCCATACCCTACTAATCTTAAAGAAATTCGATCTTTTTTGGGGCATGCGGGGTTCTATAGAAGATTTTATAAAAGATTTTAGTAATATCGCCTTACCACTTTCAAACCTCTTGAAAAGGGATGCGAAATTTGAATTTAATGAAACTTGTAAAATTCCCTTTGATACCTTGAATGCTAAACTGATTTCCCCTCCCATCCTAGTTGCTCCCAATTGAGACTTACACTTTGAGATTTCATGTGATGCCTCTAACTTTGCTATTGGAGCCATATTAGGACAGAAGGAGGATAAACTCTCAAGGGTGATCGTCTATGTATTGAAGACCTTGGATGCTACTCAAGTCAATTACACAACCACTGAGAAAGAGCTTTTTATTGTAATTTTTGCTCTAGATAAATTTAGACCATATTTTATTAATTCCAAGGTTGTTGTCTTTACTGATCATGCAGCGGTACGGTATCTTTTCAGGAAACCGTACTCAAAACCTTAGTTGCTTTGTTGGGCTCTCTTTTTACAAGAGTTTGATATTGAGATTAAGGATCGAGCCGGAGCTGAAAATCATGTGGCAGATCATTTCAGCCGATTGCTCGTGGACACAAGGGGAGTTGATAATTTTGACCTTATCCTTGATTCTTTCCCTGATGAGATATTATGTTCCACAGTTCTTAGGGAGCCTTGGCATGGTCACATTGTGAATTATCTTATGATTGGACTAACCCCACCTTCTATGTCTACTCATCAGGTGCAGAAGCTCTAAGCAGAGTCCAACTACTATGTGTGGGATGAACCATTCCTCTGGAGGCTATGTGGGGACCAGATCATAAGACGATGTGTGCCTCAAGAGGAGCAGCCACAAATTATCTCTGCTTGCCATACTTTGTCATATGGGGGGCTTTTAGCTCAAAGAGGACAGCTAGGAAAATTTTGGATAGTGGGTTCTACTAGCCTTCCTTGTTTAAAGACTGCTATGAGTTCTCTAAATCTTGTGAGACATGCCAAAATTTTGGGGGGAGTGAGTTGGAGGCATAAGATGCCTCAAGAGCCTATGTTATTTTGTGAAATGTTTGATGTTTGGGGTATCGACTTTATGGGGCCCTTTCCTTCTTCCAATGGCTTCAATTATATCCTCCTAGCATTTGATTATCTTTCCAAACGGATAGAAGCCATTCCCACCCGAAAAGATGATGCCAAAACTGTAGTTGAGTTTGTAAAGTCTAACATTTTCAGTCTGTTTGGGGTTCCTAGGGCTTTAGTAAGTGATCAAGGAACCCATTTCTGCAATAGACTTCTCAGTAGCCTACTTGTAAAATATGGGGTCACACATAAAACTTCTACTGCCTATCACCCTTAGACAAATGGCCAAGCAGAGGTGTCCAACTGGGAAATTAATCAGATCTTGGAAAAGATGGTAAAGCCTTTAAGAAAAGACTAGAGTTTGAAGCTTAATGATGCGCTGTAGGCTTATTGAACTGCATTCAAGAACCCTATCGAGATGTCTCCATACCGCTTTGTCTATGAAAAATCATGCCACTTACCAGTAGAACTGAAGCACAAAGCTTATTGGGCTATTTTGACATGCAACAAGGAAATGGACAAAGCTGGCAAGGAAAGGCTATTTTAGCTTCAAGAGATAGAAGAGCTGAGATGAGAGGCCTATGACAATTCCCGAATGTACAAAGAAAAGTGCAAGGCCATCAAAGACAGTGGTATATTGAGGAAGAGTTTCAAGCTTGGTGACAAGGTCCTTAAATTCAAAGCACGATTCAAGTTTGGAGATAGGAAGTTGAAAGAAAGATGGGATGGACCTTACATCATAACAAATGTCCTTGGCTATGGAGCTTTGGAGCTCAAAGATGAAAAGGATGGCACTACGCATCTAGCCAATGGATACCTCCTCAAGCTTTTCTATGGTAAGCCTACAGAAACATAACCCTAGGTTGTTTCTTTCCTCTCCTTATCCTCTATCAGTTTGAGATTGCTGGTGATATCATTTGTTGTTTGAATTGTTGGATTTGTGTGAGGGAGGAAACTCTCTAGTAGTGTAGCTGTTCTTTGCTTTTGTAGTTCATTTTGTTTGCTCTTTGTTTTTTGTTGTTAGTGTGTTCCCTTGTTTTGTTCTGTTCCTCCCCTGTTTTGCTGCAAGTTCTGGCCTGAGTGGTGTTGTTTGCTGTTTACTGGTTGATGATTGCTGCAGAGTGTTGGGGTGGTTTTGGTTTAATTTAGAGGGTTCTTGTTGCTAGGCCTTGTTTTGCTAAGGGTGTTGGGTCATTGGTTTGGTATAGGGGCTTAGAATTCAATGGTTTTTTGTTAGAAGGGTTGTTAGTGGTTTTTCTCAAGGTTGCTCTCAGTTTGATTTTTCGTCGTGACTAAATATGCCTTCCTGACTCCCCGAATGCCTCTATGAAATTTTTAGTCGCGACTAAAATACTTTTGTTCGCGATGAAACAGCTTCATTTCTAGAAACCCAGACTCGCATTTTCTCTGTTTTGCCTTTATTTGTTTAGTGAAATGCCCCCTTTGCCCTTCGAATCTTCCCCCAAAACTGTCCACTTTCACCTGGGCCTTCATTAACCCTAAGCCTTTTGGTCTTTTACCTCCCATAACTCCCAAAACCTCCCTCATCTCGGTAGTTTTCCATTTCGCCTTTCCAATTTGCCATTCCATACTTCTCTAGCTCCCTCGTTGTCTCAACATCCTTTACCAAAGCAACCATTCGTGCTTTACCCGTGCAACTCCTCATACATTCCCATGCTACTCTTTTCCTATTCCATTAAAGGTATTTCAGCCTTCCTTTCCCTGTTCTTCCCTTTGTCAATTCTTAGTTTTTAGTGGGAGGGTGGTCCAGTTTTTAGTGATTTGCGTGGGGTAGGGAGTAAAGAGTAGTATTTCTGATGTCTAAACTATTACTGGGCTGTTTTAAACTAAAAAATTGAACTGGTTTGCAATTTTTCTGCTATACATTGCTTGATTTCTTGATTACTCTGTTTCAAATTTGGGTTTCATAATTTTCTACTATATTTTGTCACGGCGAGATCTGTGTTTCGTCGTGACTAACTGTTTTTACAAAAGCTAGAACAGGGACCATTACGCATTTTAGTTGTGACCAAGGTTCTTGTTTGGTCACGATGAATGTGTTGAATCCTCTCTATTTCAGATTTCTCTGCTATTCTTGAAAATGGTTTTGAACTTTGTTTGCAATCAAATTCTTTTGAACCTCTCTTCAAAGCAGTTCAGTTTGCACAGTTTCAGTTGGGTAGCTTGTAGAGGAGTGCTGTGTCTTAGGATTTGTCTAGCTTAGTTTTTTTCCCTCTTAGGAGTTTGGGAAGTTTGTTTTGGTGTGTTGTTGTTTGTTCATGTGTGTTTTGTGTCTTGTGTGTGCTATCTTACTTTTGCATATGCATCCTCGTACTGCCCCAGCTGAAACCAAAGAGCAAGCCCGAACCATAATCTACTCCAGACCTCTTTCGCCAGAGTGAGAGTTCCTAAAAACTTCTGAATGTGAGTTTTATCAGTTGGTCATAAAAAGGGGTTTTGGAGAGATGATGAAGAAGCGCGAGTCTGGTAATGAGCATTTGGTTAGAGAGTTTTACACCACTATGAGTGTTGAGGATACTCCGATGATTAGGCTACGTCGAATGGGTATATAGTTTACAAACAAAGCTATTCGTCGATATTAACAACTGCCAGTGGTGAAGAAGTGTAAATTCCAGCACTATAGAAAGAATTTAATTGATGTCAACTGGGACGACGTCCTTGGGACTCTGTGTGTGGAGGGTAGAACTTAGGCATAAAGGGGCAAGGATCATGTATACCTCGAAAGGAAGGTTATGAATGATGAGGCCCATATTTGGCTAAACTTTATGTGCTACAATGTCTTGCCCAACGCCCATTTATTTGACGTCACCAAGAAAGGTGCCCTGCTGCTATACCTATTGATGAAGGGAAAAAAGGTTGACATCCCTCTAATTGTTATGGAGTCCCTTCTACAGTGTGCTCACTCCACCAGAGCCAATCTGGTGTTCCCCGACTTGATCTCTGAGCTTTGCATTAAAACGGGAATGCCAGTGGAGAATGATGATAACCTATTTGAGGGAGTCCAAATACAAGCCCTCCAATAAGTAGGTTGCAGAGATGCGTAACCGGAAGAAGGGCAAGTGAGTTGCTGAGGACGAGCCTGCTGACACTAAAGAGGCAGCTGAAGGGACTAGTGGCTCTAGAATCACCATGGAGAGTCTCAGCCAGCAAATTGCCTTGCTCTAGGACAGAGGATTACAACTCTGCAGAATTATATCCTCACTCAAGAAGCCCAACAACAGCAGTTCTTTGATCCTATGATGCCAGCTTTAGCTACATAGTTGGGGATTCCATTACCCCTGGGTTTGAGGAAGCATTCAGCACTAGTTGTCCCAGTTACAGAGGGCCATTTAAATCACCTGCTGGACCCTCTAGCTCCCAGCCATTGAATATGGAACCACCTGCAGAAGAGAGGAGGATGGATGAGGAAGACTAGAGCTTTGTTTTATCCCTGATTATTCCCCTTTTGCTGTATTTCTTTTTCTGCCTGTGATTGATTTTGGTTGATTACCTAGATTCTGTACTGTTGTTGAACCTTGACTTTGATTTTCCTCTTGATGCTGCTTGTGACTTTAAGCTGTGATGGAAATTGCATGACCTCCCTGTTGCTTTAACTGCTATCTGCTTTGCTTCACTCATTCTCGTTTGTTTCGTGATGCCTCAAGTTTTTGTGTGTTATCTGTTATAATGAGGACATTGTAGCATTTGAGTTTGGGGGAGGGGAGTGTTTGTGCTCTTTTGTCTCTGGTTTGCCTCTGCCTTCATTTTGGTCATGACAAGTAGCTATCTTTGTTACGACCAAGTTTTGTTTCTTGCGTATGAGTGCTCTCAGTTTGATTGATTCATCGTGATAAGTTCCAACGTTAGTCGCGATGAAGTTTCATTTATATGCTTTTGTGATTATCTTGGTCGCAGTGAATTACTATGTTAGTCGCGATGAACTGAGATTGTCTTCTATAAAAGCTGTTTTGTATGCTGAGTAGAGGTCTAGCTGAAACTCACCTACATTTGGACTTTGATTGCTTTTTTGTGCAAGAAAATTTTTCAAAACTCTCAAGTTGCATTGAAACTCCTTCAGTTCTTGATTTATTTATGGGTGTCTGAAATTTTTCAAATGGTTTTCATTCTTTGATTTGCAATTTTAGTGGTTTTATTCATGCATTGGAATTAATCTTCCATTCAATTGAGCATTGTGGATGAACATGAGAGATTTAACCTTGTTGGAAGTTATTTGAGGCCAAATTCCGTTCTAGTGTGATTTGTCTACTTGATTTTACATTCTCTAGAACTTGTCCTGGTTCTTTGTCAAAGCTTCATATGCATTGGTGTTTTGGAAAGGATAAAGGCATTCATTTTTAAACCCTTTACCCAAACACAAGCCACTTTATTTAACCCTTATTCACCCCTTTGAGCCTTTTTTGAATTTAAGTACCAAAACATGTTTGGTTTATTCAAGTTCCAGCTACACTTTTTACTACTACAATCATAATGTACTACTTTATCTTCTTGGGTTTGGAATTGCCAAAATGTGAAAAAAGAAAAAGAGAAAAAAATGGATCCACAGAATAAAGAAATTTTAATAAGGCAAATTCCTTGGTGGATTGAAGATTAAAGTTTCGTGCATCAAGCATTTCAATGTAAAGCTAGTTGGAAATCAATTTTGGATATTGGCACTTGTTTTATTTCATTCTATCATTCATCCCACTTAGCCTCCATTCATCATTACATCCCTTAAAGTCCTTTTGATCTAGCACATCATTGCATTCTTAGTGGAGATAGTAGAACCATTACAAGCTTATGGTAGATTGTCTTGTTAAGTGGATTTGAAAGAAAACGACCCAATGAAGGTGAGTTGAGCAATATACTTTTATCCTTTGAGTGATCTCCGATGCTTATTCCCTTTGGTTGATTGGTTGTTTTGGTTAATTGCTTTGCATGGTTTTTCCTACTATTTTTGCTTGTTGGAGAATACTACTATTTGACTTGTCGCTTTAATCCTTTGGGTTAGTTAATTGCTATTGGTCCTTGATGTATACTTGATTGGTTGTGAGGAGAACTTGTTATCGTTTATGCCTGATTCTAGTCTTTTCATAACTCTTGCTATTTCTGTTTTTAATTTGCTTAGGAGTGCAAATGTCTAAGTGTGGGGGAGTTGATTTGACCAAGTTTTGCTGCATTATTTCATGTCTAATTGCATGTTTTTAGAGGAATTAATTAGTTTAAAATGCATGTTTTGATGTGAATTGTAGTACTCTATAATTGTAGGTTTAAATTCTCATTAGCACTTTGTAGGGGTAAAACTGTCAAATTATGCATCATTTTAATTAATCATCATTTACAAAATTGAATTGGATATTACAAGTGCTTAAATTGATTTTCAAGTCAAGGGTCAAGCGAAAAATATCTCCAAAGGACCTAAGTTTGAGAAAATTACAACTAAGGCCCAACAGATGTTAGGAATTCCAGAAAAGGCTCAACTAAATGCAACTGCTTGTTTTGACCATTTAGTCGCGATGAATTGGATATTTAGTCATGATGAAAAGGACACTGACACAGAATCAAGTTTTGAACCTTAGATTGTGATTTTGGGAAAGATACCACGCGAGCCAGCCGCCTCTCACCGACCAGAAACCTCTATTTTCGTCTCCTAGTGTTCTTCAAGGGTTCTTGAGGTTCTCCTATTGATTCGCACCAATTTCTACCCCTTTTCCATCTCATTTTATTGGTTTTCTACATCATCCATCATCCATCATCCATCTTCATCTGTTATGGCTGGTGCTATGATTTCAAAGCTTGGAGGAGCTGTTTCTAAGGTTATGAGAGGCTAGGACGTTTTGCTCTGAGGAGTTTTGATAAGAGCCTAAGCTTGGAACTTAACTTGGGGATTTTTACTTCATCTTTTCCATTACTCTAATAACATTCCAGTTGTTCTTGGTTAGAAATTTTGTATCGTTGTTAAAGCTGAACTTCATTGTTACTATCTTGAAATTTTAGATTGGACTTTGAGAATTTAGTATTTGGTATTCATTTTGTAATGAGAATTCTGCATTTAATCTTGTGAATTTGATTGGTTTCAATCCAAGTTCAATTTTGATTAATTGTGGTACCTTGATAGCATAATTGGTTATTGTGTTCAAGTTGTTGTTACTATTGCATTAATCTCGCCAATTGTTTATTCATGAGGGTGGTTAGTTTTGTTGTAAGTCCTTGGGTCAAATGTTTCATTAACATATTAAATTACCTAAGTTTGGAAGGTTTTCTAAACTAGCTAAGATTGGTTTTAAGTAAATTCCCTGTATATTTTGAAGTGATGAAGGCTTAATCAATTCTCCAAGGGGCATTTTCATCAATTGAGTTTTCAAACTATCCATTTAATTCCTTTCTTCATTACTGTTTTAATTCATTTCAAAGAGACCAAAAAGACTTTACTTCTTTTAATTGCAACTCAATTCAGTTTTACAATCCTCCCGATTTTATCTTTTCGCATGGTTTGTCACCTAGATTACATAGGATCAAGTCAGGCTACTCAAAGTGAACACGACCCAGATCGTACCACTAAAGTGCATTCCTATCCGGAATTGAATTGTTTTTGAGAGCCCATAATGACTAAGGCTTCATCAAACTGACGATGCATTCCTGATAGTGAATTTGAATCTGTATTGACATTTTGTCACACTCTTGCTTGTGAAGGGCACATTAGTGCTAAGCGTATTGCTAGGAAGGTTTTAGAAAATGTGTTATTCTGGCCCACTCTATTCCATGATGCCCACGAGTTTTGTAAGAAGTGTTCCAGGTGCCAATTTGTTAGCAATGTCTCTGGGAAGCATGAGATGCCTCAACAACCTCTGTTGTTCTATGAAGTTTTTGATGTTTGGGGTATTGATTTCATAGGACCTTTTTCTACTTCGTTTGGTCATGTTTACATTTTGCTTCCTATGGATTATGTCTCTAAGTGGGTTGAGACAATCCACACTCGTACTAATGACTCTTCTTTAGTGGTTTCTTTTGCAGGTCTCACATTTTCTGTAGGTTCGGAATCCCGAGAGCTATCATTAGCGATCAAGGTATTCATTTTTACAACCAAAGTATGTAGAGCGTACTTAGCAAGTATGGTGTGATGCATAAGGTGGCTACTCCATACCACGCTCAAACAAACGGTCAAGCAGAACTCTCGAACAGAGAAATTAAGCTCATTCTTGAAAAGACAGTGCAACCTAACAGAAATGATTGGAGTAAGAGGCTGGATGATGCACTCTGGGCATATCGTACAGCATATAAAAGCCCAATTGGCATGATGTCTCCATATCGGATTGTTTTTGGTAAGGCTTGTCATCTACTAATAGAGGTAGAGCACAAGGCATATTAGGCCATCAAAAGTTGTAGTCTTGATCTTGCTAGTGCTGGCGCTGAAAGAAAGTTACAATTACAAGAACTTGAAGAGCTTAGGAGAGAAGCCTATGAGAATGCTCAAATCTACAAGAAAGGACCAAGGCTATCCATAATAAGCTCATCTTGAGAAGGGAGTTTCACATAAGCCAAAAAGTTCTACTTTATGTCTCTAGACTTAAAATCATGCCTGGTAAGCTCCGTTCTAGATGGGAGGGACCTTTCATTGTCACTAATGTTTTCCCCTATGGAGCTGTAGAGATTAAGAGAGAGCCAACTGGAAGATGCTTCACAGTCAATGGTCACACTTGAAGCCTTACTACGAGGGATTCTCTACCCAAAATGTAGAGGTCATCACACTACGAGACGTCACGTAACCCCATTTGTATTCCTTCCCTTCATTCTTTTTGCTTTGCATTGTCATATTATTAAGCTGGGCTGTGCTAGATACCACCTATTTTTGTGATTTGCCCCATGTGTTATGCATTGAGGACAATGCATTGTTTAAGTGTGGGGGAGGGATTTCATTCTTTTAGTTTTTTATTTTGGGGTGTTTTTACTTTTGTTTTAGTGTCCTCTTAAAAAAACTAGAAGAAAAAATATTTTGTTTTGTTTTGGATGTGAAGATTGCAAGTTTGAAGTGATTCAAGTATGATGCATTCTTGATTTGAAAAGTGATTGATCATGTCTTGAGTGGATAAACTGAGTGGCAATGGATTTGACTTAGGTGAATTTAAGCTAGTAATCATGTACTTAGTGATGTTTTGAGCCTGATGCATTTCTTCTTTTCATGTGTGTACATCCCTATCTCATTCCTTCATCTAGAACTTGATTTGAATCTTGTTTGAGACCACATTTGTGCATTTGCATTCATAAAGATGATAAAGGCATTCATTTCAATTTTTCTAGCCAAATAAGCCCACCCTTTTCATGTATTTATCCTTGGCTTAACCCCTTTGAGCCTTCATATTTTTTTTCTCTTAACCCATAAAAAAAATTCTATCCTTTTTTAATGTCTTAGGAGTTGAAGAGTGTTATATTATATGTGCTTGGGATGGAGGAACACATTTGAAGTTATGGTTTAGGTCAATTTGG
The DNA here is from genome assembly GCF_004799145.2 of Neltuma alba. NCBI lineage: Eukaryota > Viridiplantae > Streptophyta > Magnoliopsida > Fabales > Fabaceae > Neltuma > Neltuma alba. Next base: position 1,145,713 of record NW_021635235.1, read on the forward strand.
AAAAAAAACAAAAAAGAAAAAATATTGTAATAAGATTCTGCTCCTTTAGTTTAAGCTGTGCTTAATAACCGGGATCTTCATCACTAATGTCAATCTTCGTGTCAAACGGCTAGTAAGATCTATGAGCGTGCTAATAGCATCTTGGTACCAAGGAGTTATCCATGCTTGAGTAACCGGGCCTTTGTATCACCAATATGAAGGTTCGTGTCAAAAGAGCGTATACATAACGGCCTAAGAAAGTTTTTAAAAAAGTTGCTTGAAAAAAAAAAGGGAAGAAGAAGAAGAATGACCCAATTCAGTTTAATTTAGTTTCTTGCATTCCATTATATTTTTTTTTCTTGATTCTCTTCATTTCCTAAGATGTTCACCTTTGTTTTCGCAAACACTATATCCTTCCTTTCTTTGCCTTAGCCCCATTATAACCTAATAGAAGTCCTTTTGATTTATGTTTGTAATTGCTTTATGATTGGTGAATTTAGATTCTTGTCAAGCCTATGGAAAGAGGATTGGATAGGATGGTTTTGAGTGCAAACACAAACCGATACACTTTTGAGTGATGAGTGACATACACATTAACCTTGGTGAGGGATTTCTGACTTAGATTTCCTTTTGTCAAGTAAATTGCCATGATGTTTGTTTTCTTACTTCATGAGAAGATTGCTTGGATAAGAGAGATGTTGAATGCTTTGACTTGTTTTTTGCTTGTGATTGGAAAATTCACTTTTGTTTGATTTTCTTTTGTTTTTCTTACTGCTTTTTGGTCTTCATTTGCTTTGCCCAGGAGTGCAAAGGCTAAGTATGGGGAATTGATAAAGCCCAATTTTTATACATTTTATCCCACATTAATTTAGCATTTAAATGATAATTTTGAGCTTAATTGGATTTTTATGTATTATTGGATTAATTGGTTGATTTTTGGATTTTGCACAAAAATTGAGATTTTGGATTAAAAACATAAATATTTGGTGATTTCCTATTTTTGACTTGGAATTAATTTTTTCTATTTCTTTGGAAGCAAGTCTCGTATTTTTAGAAAGATTATTTTTAGAAAGTTTTGTAATTTCTTACCTAATTTTTGTGCATATCTGATATTTAATTTATGATTATATTTGGATATAATCTATATTAATAGATGCACTTAAATTCTTATAGGTCAAGAAAGAGCATATAGGAAATCTAATGGTGCAAGATTGTTTCTTGGGATTTAAACACAATCCAATATCAAGTGGGCCAATTAATTACTAATGGGTTTGAGTTTTGGATCCACAAAAAAATTTCCTCTTCTCCCATTAAAATATTCCCCTCATTCCATATAGAAAATTCACGCCTAATATCCCATAATCACTGATCACACTCACGCCTCTCGATCAAGAGAATTATTCACTCATCCATTCTTGCACAATGTCACATACCCCGTCACTCAGGTCACATAGCCATCTTGAATTCCATCATTATTTCCCTTTCACATCCATCTCTTCCCTTGCGCAAGGATCCACTTCATCTCCACGGAATCATCTTCTTCTCTTCTTCACTCCTCATGGCTGCGGCATCTAATGACTTTGGAGGGAAGATAATTTTCATGGAGGCTTAAACTTGTTAGGGAGACAACTTGGGAGAAGCATGGAGGAGGCTTGAGCCTTGGACTAGCACTTGAAAACCACAAGGGAGTGATATTCCATTTGTTTTTCAATTCAAGGACTTGAAATTATTTAGTTTTAAATAATTTTTAGTTGTATTTTTTTGTGAGACAATTTAGTTCTAGATTGCCATTTTTATTCTTGGATTGGACTGATATTTGGATTTTATTTATGTTGAGATACTTGCTGGAATTTATGTTTATGAACCTTTGCATTGTTAATTGAATTTATAATTGAGTTTTCATTATGAGTTTAATTATCAATGTGGTTTGAATTGTAAAATTTAGGTTCTTTTGCCTCTTAATTGTTTAATTAAGTTGGTTAATTGTCTAATTGTTTAATTGGATAATTTCAAACATAATTTTTAGAATTAATTTGAATTATTTTCATTGGTTTTAATAAGCTTAATTAACCAACTTTATACTGTTATGAGTTCTCTAATGATTTAAGGGTTTTTGAAATTGAGGGTTTCCTTTAGCACAATTAATTGATTAAGGTTATGAAGGTTAAATCCATGCGAATCCTAAGTTGTCCCCTCTACCTTACCTAAAGAGAACTTCTCCATTTTTACTTGTTAATTTTCTTTGCTTCTTGATGAATTTTCTTCATTTATCATTTTAATTTTTTTTCTTAAAAAAAATCCCCCCAAAAATTGCATTGCATTTATTTAGTTTAATTTAATTTTCATATAGATTTTAGGACATTTGCATCTTGCAGTTAGAATTAGAATTTTGCATTTTAATTTAGGTCCAATTTATTACATTTTTTTTATCGCCTAAATTTTTACCTAAAGAAACCCATAACTTGCTCCTTGGAAGTAATGACGTAGGTCGATCCTAAACTACAAATTAATTAGGACCTAGTTTAATTGAGTGCTTTAACAACAGAGACATCATTAGGGGTCCTCCATGGCAACTGTCACTACTGATCATAGTGTTTGACACTTTATTAGATCCTTTAAGCTCTCTCTTTTCCTTGGCTTGGATTTGAGATGGAGTTGTTGGGTAGAAACCTCTTGAATCCTATTTTAGTAATGGGCGATACAGGTGCAATAGGGGACTTGTTGACCTGAAGTGAGTGGGGTTTGTTTTATGTTTAGCGATTATACTGCAAACATGTTTAGTTATTATACTGCGAACTATTATATGTTGTTTTAGTATTTTGCTATTATGTTATTCTTACATATGTTTAAATTAATTTTTGGTTACTGAGATTTTATGTTTCATCTTATGGTTAATTAATATTTTCAGGTGAGCTTTTTAGCTTTTGGTGTCTTGAGAAGAAGCAACCTGAGGCATAGGCATCCATTGCCTTTGTAAGCCTCTTTTTGTGTGGGTATTGCAAAGAGTTATATATTACCATCTAAGGCTACTGCATATTACATTTTGTTATGATATTTGTTTGTCTATATTTATCTCTTTTGGATTATTATGTGATTGGGATATGTGCTGTTAGATTGTTCAGAGGTCATAGGACATTGGCATGTAACTTATGGCTCTAGTATGTTTTTTTTTTTTTTTACCTGAAACTTATGGCTCTAGTATTGAACCTTCGTTAGAAAATATCTACGATATTGCTCCAAGATTCCTTTGAGAAGACCCGTCGTGGGCTTAGCTTCCAACCCTTAATCTTGTCACGCCTTGGGTCTTGTGATCTGGTTATCGTAGCAGGTTTGTGACAGGTTTTGTACCCTAGACCCCGATGAGCCTTATTGTTATTGATGTTGGACTTGTGGGTTATTCTATTGTGCCTCAAGTCGTACGTTGATATCTATCCTGTCACAGTTGAATGGTTATTTTGTGAAAAAGAAAATTTCGAGGTTAAATGCTTTCTAATATGATGGCATTTTTGCGTTAGTTCTAACCTTAATTCTTCACGGATAGCCTTTTTGTTCAGTGATTTAATCCTTGGGAAATCACAAGTAAAGACCATGGAATTTAAAAAATTACAGACAAAGACCTGTTCATAAAAATTATTGTCAAAACCTACAATATTATTGTCAAAATCCATTGTAATATTATAATGGGTCCCTATTTGTAATTTTTCATATTCTACAGTCTTTATTTGCAATAATCCTTTCTAGCCATCGTAGTATTTATGAGAGTAATTTGTGCCCTCTCTATTGTGGTGTTTCATGACAATCAGATCAAGTTTTGGTTGATGTAGTTAAATTTTCTAAGATTTTATAAAATCTTTTAAATGATTTTTCTCCTTTTCTACTATGTTAGTGTTTAAATGAATTAATCAGCAAGGTGTTACTATTATAAGGAAGGCGATTTCAGAACTTCTTAATCAGGTCGCAAAATGGTCTTCCCCCCCTCAAAAAAGCCCAATTGAAAGAATCAGAAAGACTTTATCATTTTTGAAAAAGACACAAGATATTAAAAATTGGGTGGGTCATTAAATCGAATGAAACATTAATTCTAGGTAAAATATTCTAACCGTGGGCAAGCTACGGTTGAACTAGTATGAAGTAAATTAACACAACTTTAATTTTAGAAACAATTAATTTGGAAGCACTTACAATTCCAATTGATTTTTAATCAGGTTCTCATAGTGTTTTTCCTTATTAACAGGTCCTCATCCTCTCACTTGTTTTAATTGGACCCATGCAGTTTTCTAATTTTAGTTATTAATTTAATTTAAAATTCAAGAAATAATATTGAAATATATTAATCATAAAATTAAATCAATAATTATATACTTAAGAAAAATAATTAATCTAATAAATGAGTAGTTATTAATTAATTAGAATAATTAACTATAAATTAATAATGTTTTATTTTTAGAAAATCTGAATAAGATAATTTGAATTTTACAATTACAACGATAAAATTTTTTGGCCAAATGAAAAATAAATAGTATAATAAAATATAATTAAGTAAAAGCCCCACAACGGGAAGTTCAGCATTAATTTTACCGGCACAATGTACTAGGAATTTTGTTTCAAATACTAGCATTAATTAAATGTGAATATTTCTTGTAATCAAATATTGATTCATTTGACTAACCCCGTTGGCATAAAATACTAGGATTTTATTTCAAGGCTTTGATAAAAGACAAAGGAAAGAAGAATGAAGTTACTGATCGAAAAATTAACTTTGCAGCAGTACCGAGATTTTAAGAAATATCTTGAGAAACGGAAATGTTCTACGAGGCAGAGCACAAAGACTAGCTTGTGAATAGCAATGTCGTTATCTCCTTTGACGTATGCTTGTAAGTATGGTGTTAGGTTTTCATTTATGAAATCATGGAAGAACAACGTTTTACAAATTCGGGTAAAACTCACCAATGCCCAGAAAATTCTGTTTCAACAACAACCAGGAAACAAGGATCCAACATCATAGCAGCGACTATTCAAGAGTCCTGCACATCCTACAAATAAAAGCAAATTAAATTCCTGAACCTATTCATGAATAGATGTTTGCTGCAAGATAAACAACCACCCAAACAATAGGAACACCACCCATCATGTCTTTCACCTAGTCTGATCTCTGTAAAAAAGAAAAATTTAAAATCTAGCCTACTTTTATAACACATTCATGCCCTATATCACTGTAACATAAGCAAAGACAACCACAACTTGGAAAGTCAAGAACAGAGAGGTGGCCAACAAAATAACTGGCGAGAGAGAAAAGCATGCACAATTTTTTTTTTTTTTTTTCGGTGACAAAAGCATGCACAATTGAAATGCCTAAAATTGACAATAAACATAACTTCACAAATATAAGTCACCATGAAGCAATGGATACACCAACTAGACCAACCTTAAATAAGAACACAAATCACTAGATCCAGAAGAATATGGGTTCGGTTGAATCCAACATACTAAAGAACTTTTCCAATAGCACTTGAGTCCTAAAAAAGTAATTTTTAATATATTTAGCACCTTAAAAATATTTTTCCAGTAACACTTAGTATCTTAAAGTAACTTCTGATGTAATTTTGCCCTCAAAGTACTTATTCAGAAGCACATGGGAGGGCTCCAAAATTGATGGAGCTATCAAGACAACTAACATAATATCTGAGGTCGTTGGAAGAAAGAAAGACGGTGTTAAAAGTCCAAGAATCGTAGAAGGGCCACCATTGATAAAGCAAACCTAATCTCGCCAATAAACACCATTTACCCAAGGACTCTCTTATCAATGCCTACATATTGAGGCTTAAGGAAGAGCTTACAGAGTTTGTGAGATCATTTCAGTGCTGAAAATACCAATAGGAAGGACAACACTCCCAAAATGCTGGAAATTACCTTTTTAGTGCCTACCCCTTTCCTTTGGCTAACAAACCCTCCAACGTGCCAGCCAAGAATTTACATGAATATCATTTACTCATAACTTCCTTTCACCATAAATTTCTTCTACTAGTTTTTATCAGGCATCAATTCTGAATGCTAGAATTTAATTCAAAGCACTCTTAGAAACTTCTAAAAACATCTCAAAATTATATGAGCTAGTGGAATTAAGCTTTTCATGTAGCATTTTTTTTAGCAATATCTTCCAAAGATGCAACATTGAATAAACGGTCAACATTTTACAATTACTAGCAGTGACAAAAGGAAAAGAAAGGAGATAAAAAGAAACATCAAACTTGCACTTTTACAAGAATATCAAAATGGCCACTGCCGTAGAACTTTTAAATAAGTTGGTCAAAGTATACTTAGATCATTAAAAAAAATAAATCCTACCTGTGCAGAAGTCTCTAATATCTTAGGTGATTCTGACTTTGTTGATGATCCATCAAATAGACGAGAACACTCTGCATATGCAGATCCAATTCCCACTCCAGCGCCAAAAGCTACTGATGCCCAGCGTGTCACTGGACTCCCTGGTCCAATCATTAGAGAAAACAGATGATATTAATTTCAGTAGTTTGTTGTGGTCAATCCAGGACAGACCATGCCTTCAGTTGTAATCCATGCAAAATTGGCTCATTTTATTTGGAACAAAATCAATTTACAACTTTTAGCGCTTTCGAAATTATCATAAAATAGAGAACAATTTGATGGCTATTACGAAAAATATTATACCATACATAGACCCATGCTTTTCTAGTTGAAGAGACAGCAACACAAACCAATCAGAGATGGTTTATATTCAGCATGCGCTTCCAACCCCTTATTACAGAAAGTCAATAATCCATAAGAGACTGTACAGGTGATTATTTTCAAAATATGAACTAGTCCAAAATTGCATGTGGGGTGATATAAATCTTACGGAAAACAAGAAAACTTGAAAATGGTGAAATTTGATTGCTGATATCGAAGTGGTACCATGGCGAATACTTTCGTTCTTTAATTTATTCAAATCTTCTTACATTCGTTGGTGAATGTGTCCACATAGAGATATGGCAACTTGCTCGCATTATCTTGCAATATACACAACATATCATGCTAACTGGCTTATTAATTTATGATAAGAAGAGTTAACAAAAACAGAAGTACCAAAATCCTAATATAGTCTGTATATTTCATTGTAGGTTTTGATTCAGTCCACGTTTCTCTCCGGCACCATGAGAAGAGATTAATTCTAAATTGGAGTTATAGGGAAGGACCTTGGAGTTGAAAGGTTTTTGCTTGAACAGGAGCAAAATAAAATATATGTATTGCAATTTTGGGAAGAGACAAGTCAATGGTGATTTGGAGGTGAAGATGGGAGATTAAATCATTCCTCAAGTGTCAAAGTTCAAATATCTAAGATCTATTGTACATGAGGATAGTGAAATTGATGGAGATGTTTCTTATAGAATATAAGCTGGATGGTTAAAGTGGAGGAAGGCTGCCGGCGTTATTTGTGATAAGAAGGTGCCTGAGAAACTTAAAGGAAAATTCTATTGAAATGCTATTAGACCATATGTGTTATATGGTAGTGAGTGTTGGGCGATAAAAGGAAAACAAGAGATAAAGTTGGGTTAGCAAAAATAAGGATGTTGGGATGAATGTATCATCATACAAGAAAAGATAAGATTTGAAATGAAAATATTAAAACAAGAGTAGGTGTGATACCTATCGAAGAGAAAATAATTAAACAAGATAAGATAATTTGGAATCCTAACAAAAGAGGCACAGAAGACTGGGGAGAACGCTTAATGAGGTCATTGAATAAGACTTTCTGGTCAATAACATATCCAAAGACTTAATTATTGATAGAGCATAATGACGTCATGCGATCTATATCGCCAACCCCACCTAGTGGAATAAGACTTGTTGTTGTTGTTCTAGTAGAGCATAATCCCCATTTTTGTGTTCTAGCCCTAGTTTCATCCAAATATACATTGCCACTTACAAAATACTGCTAACTAATGGCGTTACAATTGTGTCATTTTAGAAGATATAAACTTTCATGGAAGAAATTTCATCATCTTTGAATGTTGGGGTCCATGTTGGCAAAGCACAAATCATTTTCTCTGATTTACTCCATCTGTCTGCATATACTGACTCTGGTAACACGTGAGCTACATTTCTATCTAACATATCTTTCCTTTATTCATGATGTGCAGTTTTTCAGCACCTTCAAGCCAGACCAAACACAAACTTCTCTCTGTTATTATTTTTTCACAAACTATTGAGCTTATTACACAGACATAGAATGCATGACGCAAATAAAACAACTAATCGTTTTGTATAAGTACTTTCAATTTTGTTGTCCCAAACAGTTAAAAAATTAATCCTTTCATAAAAGATGATCATGTTTAATAATCATCTAGTTCATATACTTTCTAGTTATTGTCCAAACAAGAAACATAAATTCTAATACTAAATAATTTTATCCACCATTGATAAGCAATAATATTTTGAATTGTCACTATATAAAAATCATAACATTTAGAGCTAAAATGTTCAGGCACACATAGGATTCATTTCAATCTTCTGCAATGCATGAGAATAAATCCACATCACACACACCCCATGTACCTAATCTTCTTGACCAGAATTCCCATTAATGCTTATTTTTCCCTAACATGGAATGAATGCGAAGGACTTCTTTGCATTTGAAGCTCAATGAGCAAGATCAAATATCTAGAAGGGCCTCCTGTAGAAAACATAGAAAACTGGTGGATTCCATCTTGACTGTATGGTTTCCTTCAATAATCAGATCCTCCTCTTCCACGTATTCTTCCATATAATTTTGGTGAATTTCAAAATGGGATCATTTTTCCATATAATCGAGGAAATTACTAGCTAAAAAAAGAGATATTGTTCTTATATTTGATTCTAGGAAGATTCTACGAAAGAAAGGTGCAATCAGACCAAGCTAAATTTAAACACAATTTCTTCAAAAATCAAGCATGTCCTTAGATCATATACCGACGTTTCTTGTAAGAAATGAATCCGACTCTAACATCAAGTTTGCGAAGGGGGAAAATCATCAAAGGGAGGCATTAAAGAACCAAGTTACTGTTTTCTTCTCAGCTTCTACCGGCTAGCTTTATAAATGAACGAAGAGAAACTAAAACAGAGAAAATAATAGTCCAAAAAGCAAAGAAGACAAATTCTAAAAACCTACTTCAAATATAAGACAAACCACGTTGAAAATTCAGAAAGCGAATGACCTAAAAGTAATTAGGAGAGAAGGCAAATTTCAAACACAAAGCTGCTACATTTCATCGCCTAAGAACACCCAAACTCATCTTCGAAAATCGCAAAACATGGTTAATTTTTATTACACCAATTCGACAACCACTGGCAGGTTCAGAATATCCAATAACAAACCAAGTTCTGGTTAATCTTCACACCACATTCCCCAAAGGGAAACGAAGAACAAAAAGAATAACCAAATCAGAGATAAGGAGTGGAACTGACTGAAAAATAGGAGACCACCAAATGCACCGCCTAATGAAGAATAGACGAAACGACGGATGGTGAGATCAAGGCAAGCGTCCCATTTGGCATTGAGGTCGTGTGACGGAGGAATGGTTTCACTGTTATCTGCCATTGGAGTAGAAGCAGTTTTCGCTTTTCTTACCTCTCTTGCAAATCGTCAAATTTTCTCCGATTCCTTCCTGTCTGTTCTCCGAGAGTCGCGATGCCGAGAAAGGTGTGTCTGACTCTCTACTCAAGCACAGTTGGCCACTCTTGCTTCTTTTCCTGGACAGACTCCGGACGGACGAAGGGCTGCGCGTTTTACGATTTGGGCTACATTAGACCTGGCCCCAAGTGAACAAAATATTTTCGTCCGCTAGCCCATATATTGTGTATGCCTGGATGTGATGCAATATGCATCCGAAAAAAGTGCAAGGGTTATTACCCTCCCCCACTCGTTGAGGGAAAAACACATATAAAAGAACCTCTTATATAAAACAATGAACCAAGACAGTGAAAGAAACTAATCTCTCATAAAATAATGAACTAAAATTTAAATCCTCACTGAAAGAGGTGTCTATATTTAATACCTAACATTACTTCAAATAAGAATGCTTCTAATAGGAGATACTTGTACCTTTTTTTTTTTTTTAAAAAAAACTTTTGAAACATGAATTCTAGAATCAAACAATGACCTTCATGTGCTATGCGAAAAACAATTTTCACTTAAAGAAATGACAATAACCAGAGACAAGTTATTTATGCTGGATCCTATGTTTTAATAATAACAAAACGGTAAAAAAAAAAAATTATTTTGTAAGATAGCAAATTATATAAAGAAGAGATACATTAAAATGTAATGTCTTGTCAAAGTGTGACAATAATCGAGTTATCTCTTCTCATAATTCGAGTTATGTATCTATCATGTGACAATTGAAAGTTAACCTAAAGCTTTTGTGGTTTCTTCATCGTCAAGTTTCACATGTAAACTTCTAGATGCTTCCTAAAATGCTCAAGTCTTGCTATTATTGTAATGCTTGTTCACATTCACCTGAGTTTATTCTATGAAAACCTTTTCAGTTTGCGTTGACATCAAAGGTAACTCAAGTCAAGCATCAAATAACTTGAGTCGTATGCCTCTAAATGCATAACAACATTTTGGACTTTCTCAAATGATCTCTAATCCTTTACAAAGTTGTTCAAATTCTTCAAGTGACAGCATATATAAACATTAAAAAAAATCACTTTGCAAGTAAAGAAGCAATGGATTAAAGATCAATAGATACATTATGTAACAAAATTGCTTTATGTCATGCATTTGAAATTACTCAACGTTCAAATGCTTTAGCTCGAACGGGAAAAAGAATGTCAACTTGCAACAACAATTCTTCTAAATCCACATTAATAAATTAAACACTTTATTTTCAAATCACAAAATATAATCGAAAAAAGATAAACCTTAAATGTACAAAACTATTATCATGGTTAAAAGAATTGTACTCATCAATATATAATCAATAACTTTTCTGGCAATTTGCATCCTTAAATGACTTATCATAAGCTCTAGAGATACTCCTCTGGTCCTATTTATAAGGCACTTCTAGCATGCTTCACACAGACCAAGAAAAACCTTAAACTTCATTAACTCTCATTTAAAATTTAATGACTTTCCAACGTTATCCCTATTTAACATATATTATACCTCATAGAAATAAAGTCTATACAATAATAAATGAAAGGTAAGATTGTACATCCATACAAAAAATTTCTCTCAACGCCCTATAAATAGGATCAAAAAATACATTCTCTCTCTGTCTTATAAATAGGACCAGAGGAGTATTTTATTTTTCACAGGCCACAATTAATAAAAAAAAGCCCTCGAGCTTCTTTCAAGCCATTTGAGTCATTATTATGCATTTGGTTTCATGTTGGCTAATGGTTACATTAATTTTCTGTCCACTGTTGAAGTCTTACCATTAAAAAAGCCCTCTCCTCTTAAGTGTCTTTATCTCTTTTGTTTCCCTCATCCTCACCTCTTACCTCATAATCAAAGTTAAAAAATCCCCTCATCTCATCGCTCTCAACCTTCATCCTTCAATCTCTTCTCCCTTCACTCTTTCTTTTTCATTGCTTTCTTCTTCTTCTTTTTCACAGTCTCCAACATCTTTGCGGATGGACTAGTCTTCTTCATCTTCTTCCACTTTCGATCAATGATTCCACGATTTCTTACACGTCGTAGTGGCAGAAAGGGAGCAAAGAGAGGAAAAACTACCACCAAAGAAGAGTATAAGGATAGCCAGCAATCCCTTTTCCTTTTCCTTTTCCTTTATTAGAAGCTAGTGTCAATGGGAGTATTTTGTACAAACCATCTTTTTTTGTTAGTTGTCATTGTAACAAGTTTATTAGTATAGCTACTCACTTCTTCATTCCTCTCCTTTATCCTTTATGCTAATGTGTAGGTATGCTCGAATCTTCTCCTTTCTCCTGTTGTTTCACTATTTGTGGGATGTCCAAGCTTCCACCCTTTCTCTTGTATGGGTGTGATGTTTGGCAGTAGCTGGCTCTAAACGTCTTTTTTTTTTTTTAATATTGACTTTTAGGGCTTTCTTTTAGATTATATCATAACAATGATTCAATTCAAGAACCATGGTGACTATCTAGCCATTGGAGGCCACAGAAGACGCATTTTGACATTTGAAGGAGATGAGAGAAAGATTGTGAATATCATCTTTCATTCCATTGAGTTAACTGCATATGAATTAGAATGTTTTTTTTTTTTTGCTTGCTGTCAATTTCTTAGGCTTTCAATTAGGAACTGTTAATGGCAGTCTCACCTAAGAGGGGGCTGAATTGGGTGAGTTATAAAAATTTTATGAAATTAAAACAATGAACTAACGGAAACAAGAGTATGAGTTAGAGAGATTTCACTGTAGAAAAGTGGACACAGAATTTATACTGGTTCGGTCTCAACCACTTGACCTACGTCCAGTCCTCAGAACACCTCTGAGTATTCCACTATGTTCCAAGATTGATCGGGCTCTTGGTGCCGCAGTACAGTAATTGATACTCTCAATCACTCCCCCTTACTACCCGTAAGGTTACAATCCCTCAAGAGTCCACACTCTTGAGTTTCACACAAGACGTGATTAATGATGAAAAATATAAACTCTCTTACAGAGTGAATAAATGATAATCACTGAAGCTCGGTGTATGGAAGAACAGAATATTGAATGTAACAGTAAATGATCAACAGAGGGTAGCTTGCGTATTCAATCTATTCATTTAATGCTTCTTCACGCCTTTTATAGTTGAGGTAGTTTAGTAACCGTTAAACAGAAGAGCTTATAGCCGTTGAGAGTCAGGTTGCGTGTTTTCCTAGTTGCAATGGTTTTCGCCATTAATGCTTTTGACAAGGTAGGTTACAGGCTACTTAGATAACCGTTGGAGAGCAGTTGGGCTTTTCTTCATAATCTGCAATAATACATTAATTCAATAAGTTTTTCTTTGCAAAGTAAGATCAAAAGCAGAACCGAACAAATGATAAAATGAACATTCATAGTTTATAAGTAGAATCAATCAGTTGTTAAATGTGCTGAGCAATAACTAGACATGCTTGATTGAAGTACTGATCGATTACTGGTTGATCGATCAGGTTATCGATTATTTAGAGTAAGAGCTTTTGAAACAGATAACTAAGTTTATCGATCAAGTGATAGATTAATGATTTATCGATCAAGTGATCGATAAAATGAAACAGTGACTTTATATTGATATGTAGAGAAAAAGAAGATCAAGGTCGCTTTTAATTTTGAATCTCTTTAAATAGAGAATTAAGACAAACATGAAGGCTGAAAAAAGCTCGAATAAAATAGATGATAAATTTTGAGAAACATCGTGACTGGTTGAAGTTTAGACTGAAATTGCTCCATGATCGAACAAGTGATCGAACACTTGTTGATCGATCAGGTTATCGATAAACAAAGTGTTATAGAATAGAATTTAAAGCAATAATTTTTGAACACATTATCGATAAATAGATGATGGATAACCTTATCGATAAACAATAAGCAAAAGTATATTCAGTGAAAACATAGGTTATATAGGTTAATCGAATAGGTGATCGATTAATGAATGATTGATCAAGTGATCGATAAAAAGGTTTAATCCTGTAAAGTCAAAGAACTGATTTATCGATCACGCTATGTGAAAAACAAGGTAGACATGTAAGTGCGATGATCGATCATATTATCAATAATCTGATTATCGATCCGGTGATTGAAGAACCATGATTTAAGAGCGATGTACCGATGATCGATCATATGATCGATAATTTACTGATCAATCAGGTGATTGATAAGCTACTTGGATAAGTACCTGCAAGTAGAGAGGGTTATGAAGCAATGTTCGATCATGTTATCGATAAGTCATTGATCGATAAAGTGATCGATAAATGGTGGCTAAAGCAAAACATAGAATGAGTAGAGTGCATTACCATTTATCTGTCTTCTTATCAATAATCTGTTTATCAATCATGTTATCGATAAATACCTATCAGATTTATGTCCCTTTATCTGACTGATGTTCGATCATTCTTGATTATCGATCAAGTGATCGATAATTTACTACATACTTTTATACACAACTAAGTTAACAATGATCGATCAACACATTATCTAACAAGTTATCGATCAAGGTTTCTACTAAATTACTTGATTGTACAGAGATATTATCTATCAACTTATCGATAAGTCCTTGATCGATTAGATGATCGATCAACATACTGAAACCTAAATTTCTTACTTTGTTATCATCAAAACCTTAATCCTAACATTCTCCCCCTTTTTGATGATGACAAAACATAGGTGAGGGATATTAACTAAGTAGCATCAAATAATAGTGAAATCAAATCAACAGAGATACTTGTCAGATCAAAGTGAGACAGAAAGGCAGCATAAAAGAAACTTTAACTGATAAACGTGAGCTGTCAACAAATTACACAACTGTGAGAAACTAACATACATAACAGAAACTGAATAAAAGAGACTTAAACAACAGAATTAAACAGCAAAATCCTTCTCCCCCTTTTTGTCAGCATCAGATGAAGAAGGGGAAGGAGTAGAGATAGTAGGCATGGACAGTGGAATAAGAAGAGGTGGAAGGTGAGAAAGTGGAGAGAATGGTGGAAAATGCAGAGAAGGGATTGGCTGGGGAACAGTGATAAGGGCTAAAGTGGTAAAAGGAGTAGGAGAGGTAGGGGGTACAGATGGTGAAGTGGAAATCGGAGAAGTGGGTATAGGAGAGGTAGATGGTGCAGGCTCATAGTGAGGAGGAGATGGTGGATGAGAGAGTAAGTCTTCAAAGCTAAAAGTAGTGCTGGGAGCAGAGAAGTTGTTGTAGAGAGAGGCTACCATCCCTTTAAGCTCTCGGATCTCTCTGTCAACATAGTCGAATCTCTGAGAAACCTCCTTTTCCAAGATCATCATTGCTTGTCGGTGAAGATCTAGGATTTTGGAAATGCCCTCAAATTTTTTGTCTAAGACTTCTCCATAGTCTTTGATCGTGGTGTATCCTCTCAAATTCTTGGAGTTCTGCTTGGAACACCTCCTTGATGGATCTCTCCAGAAATGATGGTCCAAGGGTATGAGAGGGAGCTGCAGTGGATTCAGCCTCATCCTGAGTTCTAGAAGTACTAACAGCCGGTTGCTTCCCCTTAACTTTCTGAATCTTCTTCTGTGAAGGTTTGAAGGGTACAAGGATCCTCATCTTGTTCAACTGGGTGATACCAAAGGCAGGAACTTTGGTCTTGAGTTCTCCCAGCTCAAAAGGGGCAATGTTGTTTGTTTGTAGGATGTAGGTGGCCAACTGAGAGTAAGGGATCGGTGTAGACTTAGATTTATTAAGAACAAAATCCTTCATCTCATTATAGATGAAATCCCCAATGTTGATCTTATCCCCACTGATAATCCTAGCCAGTAGCAAATAATCATCCTGAGTTAAATGTGAAAAGCTCCCAGATTTGTTGATCATGCTCCTCGAATAGATATAGTGGATTATTCTATAATAATCACACATCTACTTAGGTGGAAAGTTTAGCTCTCCGGGGTAGTTGTCACTCTGTATCAAATCTTATAAGCTTTTATATCATTCAGATCTCCCCCTCTTACAGATTCTTAGGTTCCCAGCCACTCATTCAGCTTAGCACCAGTAATGTGGAAGGTTCGGCCTCTAAGTTTGACCCTTAAATAATCTTCTATAAGATTGTCCTGCTTATCATATTTTTCTACTGATTCCATATTACAGTAGAATCTCTTAATTACTTCAAGACAATATTCTCCGTCAATAATCAAGCAATTCGAATAGTATTCCAGGGGGTCACTCAAGTCCAAATTAATTTGTTTATTTTTCTTTAAACTCTCAATATCCACAAACACAACAGGATAGAATCTTTGATTTGCAAAATCTGTCTTAAACTTAGCCGAATTCACATCTTTGTCTAGGTTTCCAATCAACAGCTCAGAAAAATCAGATGGAATACCTTCGGTAAGAATTTGTCGTGACACACCTTCATTGGCTCTCTGCTTTTTCTGTCTTGGTTGTTTAGGAATGGGAACTCTCAAGGCAATCTCCACAGCTTTTTGAAGTGAGACTCTTTCATCTGACTCAATTTCTGATTCCTCAGTGACTACTGGTGGCTTGGATTTGGACCGGGGAGATTTTCTTTGAGGAGTGGGTTGCTCTTCGGCCTGACTCTCTCGGATTTTAAGGACTCCTCTCTTCTTTGATGATTCTTCACTCACTTTCGGTCTATACCTTTTCTGAGTACCTGAGGGAGCAGTGTCCCTTGGTTGAGTTCGTTTCTCAAAGCTTTCTTCCCTCTTAACGTTTGACTGCTTCACTCTCGCCATTTATGAGGTACAAAAGGATTTCTGAGGAATTAATCAGTTGAAGGAGTGTATTTCGAGTTCGGTGGAGGTCGAGTAAGTGGCAGAGATGGATTCGAGTGGAAGGGAGTTGGAAATTTAATAGAATAGTGATTTCAGACCGTTACGTGAAATAGGGGATTAGTTTTGTTTGAGCTAAGGTTCGATAACTGACGGGGGGTTTTCAAATATTGAACGTTATAAACTTTAGAATTATCGATCATGTTATTGATCAACGGATGACCGATCACGTGTTCGATAAATATGAAGAACACACAAGAACACTGAAGACAATTATCGATCAAGTTATCGAACAAGCAATTATCAAACATGTTATCAATAAAATTGATAAAGGAAATACATACCTGGTCTGTTTTATCGATCATTTAATCGATTAACAGGTTATCAATTAGCTTATTGATTAATGCTTACCAAAATTGAACGAAGTGTCTCAAAAACCTGTCGCTCCAGATCGATGTTCTGATCGATAATCCACTTATCGATCAGCTTATCGATAATCGTCATTCTGAATTTCTTCTTTCTCCTCACATGCTACATTTATTGATCAGGTGATCGATAACTTTTCCCTTTATGGCATCATGATTATCGATGTCTTGTTCAATTATTCCATACTCTGTTTACCTCTGTTTTTCTTTGACAAAACAGAGCTTCCTGCAAAACAAATTTGTATCCAATATGATGCTTAAGTTAGTCATTTAATCATCAAAACATTAAATCTAAAGATTCAAATTTGAGAGATAATATAAGATTTCTTACAACTCATTGGGATTTACCATTCCCAATTCTCTTCTAAAGTAGTTAAATTTCTGTTGATCTAGAGGCTTTGTGAAAATGTCTTCTATTTGATATTCGGTGGGAATGAATTCTACTTTTATATCTTTTTTTTGAACATGATCCTGAATGAAATGATGTCCAACGTCGATATGCTTAGTTCGGGCATGATGAACTGGATTCTTGGACAGGCTTATCATACTCGTGTTATTACATAGGATTAGAATCTTTCTCAAGTTGATTCCTAGATCCTGTAGTTGTTGTCTTAACCATAGAATCTGAGCACAACAGCTGGCAGTGGCAACATATTCTGATTCTGTTGAGGAAATTACCACAGTATTCTGTTTTTTGCTTGGCCACGAGACAAGGCACCCTCTGAAGATTTGACATTGTCTACTGATGCTCTTTCTGTCCGTCTTATATCCTCTATGATATGCATCTGAGTATCCCATTAGATATTATACTCCCTTCTTTGGATACCAAATTCCCAAATTCTGAGATCTGACAAGGTATCTGAGAATTCTCTTGACGGCTTCTTCATGTGATTCTTTTAGGGCTGATTGATATCTTGTACACATTCCCATACTAAATTAAATATCTAGCCTGCTAGCAGTAAGATAGAGTAATAAACCGATCATTCCTCTGTATCTGGTCAGATTTATGTCCTTGCCCTTTTCGTCTGCATCTAGCGAGATGGTTGAGCTCATAAGAGTTTTTACACTTTTGGCATTTTCTAATCCATATTTCTTTAGTAACTCTTTCAAATACTTTATCTAGGATATAAATAAACCATTTTTCTTCTGCTTGATTTGTAATCCCAGAAAGAAATTCAGTTCTCCCATCATTGACATTTCGAACTCTCCCTGCATTAGTTTAGCAAACTCTTGACAAAGATCTTCGTTAGTAGCTCCGAAAATAATATCACCTCTTACATTCCTTACTGGCCAAAGTGCTATCGTCGTACTTCTTATTGATGTCTTAGGGACATAAAGGATTACTCACTAGTCCCAAACATTACCGTACATCTAAGCATCATCAGGCTCTAGGTATCATCGGGAACTTACTTATCTCTTTCTATATATCAGTTCCCAGTGCAACCATTAACTATCACATTCTTATCTATTTCCATTCAATTTATCCTTAAGAGGGATCTTGCCTAACTCTACTCTTTCTAACTTTCTTTACCTTTTGACCAATCATTCCTATGGTCAAATATTGATCATCATACACTAATCATATCACACAATGAATATTTAATCACCTTGCTGTGTTATGTCTAGGTCAAACACCTAACTTATCATCAATTCTTTATTCAATATCATCAAATCTCTATCCCCTTGGTTTACTATCCCTTAGGGGTTTTTACCTCTATTCAGAGATTTGAACAAACCTCAATCATCTTGTCTTGTTACCTTGCCTCTATCAAGGTCACATTAATTACCTAAGGTTTAGGTTGCTACTTGGTTCACCTACTAGGGCATTGACTCATACCCCTGATTGGTTCACTATACTCTCAACCACTACCTTCTAGGGGAGTCTTTTAGCTTTGACTCATATCCTGGTCAAGCTCTCATAGCTCAACCATTCCTTTCCTGAGGGGGAGTCTATTAGGAGTGACTACCTATCTCTTAGGTATTCTCTACCATTCCTTAATTCTTCTCTATGTCCATTTTCCCTAGAGAAATCACCTCAATTACTTAACCTTAGTTGGACTAATTCTAGTAATCCATCGCTTTCTAGGTAAGGTTTTCTCTCATACCGGGCTTCGCTTGAACCAGTGCTTTATATTAAACCCTTGTCACAACATTTACCAAAGCCATCGCTCTGTTTAAACAATTGCCAAAACCTTTACTCTGATACTAAAATGAAACATCCTTCCTTTAGTCCCTCAAAGTATGCATTTAAAAGTGTTATGATTCAAGTGATTCACAAAACAAGCCATAGATTGAAAATTTGCAATTGGTTCTCAGGTTACAGTTCATTGGTTAAACTCCAGATTTTTAGTCCAAATTTGAAAAAATCATAACTAATTATAAAAAAATTGTATTAAGGTGGTTCAAAATTCTATTTGAAGCTCTTTCATTTCTCTACAGGGAAAAAATATAAAACTGGATTTAACCCTTGCCAATTCGTATAGTTTATCTGTTGAAATTTACTTTTCATTTGGTCAAAATTGTATGTTGCAGTTTCTCTACCCTAACTTTGATCAAGCATAACTCTTAGCACACACATCTATTTTAAGTGATCTACCACTTATTTTAAAGCTCAAGATGTTTACTTTAACTATACTAAATTTCAAGAGCAGAATCAATCATTTGCCTAACCTTTACTATTTCACTAACTCATGGCTCCTTTAGGGATGCTTTATTCCCCTAATTTGCGTTAATAATTGATAATTAATTCTATCCTTGCATAATGCCTTTCCATTCAATCCATAAGCTATTTTCATGTAGAATTATAGCAAAGCATACATACCATCAAAATCATTTATCATCACATAGCATAATGATATGTTTTTATCATAGATTAACATATAAATTATACAATGTAATCCAATGAATTTCCTCAATTCTTTTCCACTTTCCTTGCTTCCACTTCATGCATGTTTTACTTGATTATTATCATCTATTATGGTTGGTTAAGGGAGAGTAAGATTTAGGAGAATCTCAGTAGCAAACATTACCACTTATGCATGCAAGATGGATGTAAGTGTATGACATGCTTACCTGACCTAACTCATACTTACTTATAACATATTCTCATGCTCAGTGTTTCATACTAACATGCATGGCTATGGAAAACATCATTGAAATAAAGCATCATGCTAACATTACCATCTCCTAATATCATCCAATCACATAATGCATATCAATACACAAACATGCACATCAAGCATACAAGAAAGGTAAGTTTACTACCTTGTATCCTTAAGTTTTCTTCTTGCTCCTTTTTACTTCCAACCATTAAGGTTGCTTGCCCAACCTTTACCATTCATTTTCCTTGATGTCTCATGACCCTAAATGCATCAACATATCATTCCATTCATTCATTAGAGCCATGGTAATCAACAACATCAATACTTTGTTTTCTTTGAGCTATGTTAGCTTCTAGCTTCTGAGCTTGATTTTCAACATTTCTAAAATTAATTCCATATGCTATTCCCACACAATTTTGTATGTAGAATCCATTTCCAAGCTCAAAATAATCAAATCAAACTCCTTCCTCATGAACTAGCCTTGACTGAAATATTACTCAAGTTACATAACCATGAAATCCAACCAATTTCAACATAAAACCACTTGACTCTTGTTCCTTTCAAGCCTTTAAATATTATTCTAACATCAATTTCATCTTCTCCTATTCTTAAGTATTTCATGTAGCATATCCCTCAAGGGTTTCAAGCTCCCAAAAATCATTAAAATCTATAACCAAGCTCAATAACAATAGGGGTAGTGAAAACCACATCAAAAACCATGAATGTACCTTGTTTTAGAACTTGATCTTGTGTGGGGTCACTTGGCCTTTCTCTCTCTAAAATTCATTTTGCAAGAGTTTTCCCATAGTTCCCTTGAGCTTGGACAAAATGAGGGGGAGGGAAGGGGGTATTTGTAGAGTTTAAGAACAAATCCTAGCCATTGATCTTAAAATTACAAGATTAAATCTTGGCCATCCATTTTTCCCTCTTTGCCTTGTAGTGACAAGTGTTCTCATGACATCATGCTTACCTTATCATTCTTACATCATCAACCCATATGCCTTTAATCCGACCGTACACATGTCTTGCATCTAGCCGTTCATGTGTCTCTTCCATCTAACCATACACTTGTCTCTTCTATATCCCTTCATCACTTTGGCATTAAAATAGGGATGAAATTAACATAAAATTCATGCAAAATACAGCCTTTAGGCATTCCTCCATCTCCACCTATCTTGTCATTCTGTACCGTATTGGGTACTTTTCAAGTCCTAACTTGCTCAGGACCACTGAGACATGTTATGTGTCACACCTTATTATCGGATCCACTTAGGGTTTAATAAAAACCATTTTAGACCACATTGGATGGTCTTGTGCTTAAAAATTCATGAAAAACGCTGATTTTCGGATTTTTACTGTTCATCGGGTAAAAATCTAGTTTTCTGGCCCAACTTCAAAAATTCATAACTTATTCCATAAAAATTGAAATGAGGTGGTTCAAAATTCTATTTAAAGCTCTTTAAGTCCTCTTTCAAGGAAAAATAATATCGTTATCCAATTCCTTATGAAAAAGTGTCAGGTTTTTGTGAAAGGTAACATTATCCATTTGCCAAAAACTCTTTTTTCAGATTCTGAACCTTAACTTTGAAAAATCATTAAAAATCGTATACTTGGCCATTTTTAACGTGCTGCCTATCAATCTAAATTTAAGGACGTCAACTATATGCATACCAAATTTCGTGCTGAAATTCGTTCAGTAACTAAATAAACCGTGGCTCTAAACTAACGTCCTGCTTAAGGGTTACAGCACCAACCATTGATAATTATACATAACCAAATGTCCACGAAAATTTTATGGTATGACACCATAATTAGCCTCCATTCTGCAGCTTGCTCTTAAGAAGTTCAGGCCCTAAAATGTTACATTATTTTTGGGGGATGAGATTTTTGAAAATCCCAGTAGCAAGATCAATCAACCAAAACATTACATGCATCAATTACAAGCATTTCAACCTTTTGCTATTAATAGGGAACTACTTTACCTCATACATGTAGTACTCTAACATGCAATAGCCAAGGCATATAAAGCAAGGAGTATAGCTACACAATCATCATCATCATCATCATTTAGTTCAACCACATAATAGCACATGAAATTGCATAGCAATCAATGCAACATTCAACATTAAGGCTAATTAAATCTTACTACCTTAATCCAATGCTCTTTGATTTTTCTTGTTCTTCTTTCTTGCTTCCACAAATGCCAAACCCTAACATGGCAATCCCCAAAAAGGGCAGCAAGTATTATTAAACATTCCACATAAAAATCAATCACATAACTCAAGAAGCTCCTAAACCCCTTAAAGCCTCTATCTTTGTTTCTTGAATTTTTAAGTTGTTTTCCATAAACCCTAAAAATTCCCTCTTGACCCTTTCCTACATGGTTTTTCATGTAGATTCCAAATATCTACTTAGATTTAACAAAATAAATTTTCCTCTTCCAGTTTCAGCTTGACCGAACCCTTAGGGTTTAAAACTCAAAAATTGTAACTTTGCTTCTATGGCTTCCAACACTTGTTCTTTAGGTTTACCCTACACCATTTTTCATTTTGAACACAATGGAAGCCTCAAAACTTTGAAAAACACATCCTAGGGTTCAGATCTTATCTTGGCCGAAAATGGCACTCAAGGAAGTAACCATGAAAAATGCTTCAAAACCAACTATAATCACTTGCAAACACTAGGATCTAGCTTGTGTTGTAGTATTTTAACAAGTGTGATGAGCAAAACTCCCTTTCCCCTTAAACAACCAGTTCGACCAGCATCAAAAGAGGGAGAGAAGACATATTTTCAACCATAAAAGAGAAAGAAAACAAGGCAAGAACACATCTAGAGCCAAGAACTCACCTTGAACCTTGATTGTATGACCAAAGTTGATGCCTTTCTCTTGGTTTTCCCTCAAAACTCTCTCTTTTTCCCTCTCTTCATGCCTTGCATGAAATTCCCATCTGATTTAGGGGAGAGATGAGCTCATCAATGCTATCAAAATATCCCATCTACCACAATTAATGAAGAGCCAAGTGTCATAAGCCTACTTAGTCTTGCATTTTCTCTTTAATTAACTTAATTCACATTGTAATTAAATTCCAAAGTCAAGATCCTCTCCATTGGTAGCTTGACACTTGGAAAGCTCTAATTATCATCCATTAAAGGCTTGACAAGTGGTAGCTTATGGGCCAAGTAAAGTGCAAGGCTCCGATCAACACTTTATCGGTGCACTTTTACTCTGGGTTTAACTTCTTTTCTATAATTACAGTGCTCTGACCTCTGTAATTATTTTCTCTCAGATCCATAAATTATTCTCCTTATTTTTATCTTCCCAAATTGCCCTCTTTATCTCAAATTTAATTTCCCAATAATTAAATAAAAAGGAAAACTATTTTCCTTCTCTTTAGTGATTTTTCCACTTTTCCAAAGAATTGGAAAAAATCCTGGATACTTGAGGGTCTTCTTTTAATTTCATAATCTCTTATAATTCCTTGGGATTTCATAGAAATTTTCTTGGGATTTTATCCTTCTTAAATATATTTATTTGGAATTTTCCAAATAAGGACCTTAAATTAGCTTAAATTGCCCTTAAATTCCTTTGTAATTTCTCTAAGGGCAAATTGGTCATAAAACCAATTTTATAATTCCATATAATTCTCAAGGAACTTTGTCCTTATTTTTCCTTAATTTTCTGAGACTTGGAATTATTTTTCCCCTATTTACTCTTGACCAATTTTCCTTAATTAGTCAAACTTTTCATAATTGGCTTGGAAAATTATAATAATTATTTTCCACCCAAAATTCTTCTATTACTCCTTGTCATTTTTTACTCTTAATTATTTATGAATATTCTTATTTCCCAAATACCATATTTCTGGATGTGACATTATGGCACCATTTTCTCACCTCAAATAAGTCCACATGGCATTATATAACATCACCAAAGAGAAAATGATGCTCTTTCCTTGTTCTTCCATTAAAATAAAATAATTAATAATATTTATTTTGAAGTAGATTTGACCGAATTCTTTCTACTGATTCATAATTCTGAGAATCTGTCTCTAGGTACCAATACTATTTATTCATCACGGGGAACTTTTCTAATTTTTCTTAAGTCAAAAGTCAACCTCTAGACATTTGACTTTGACTTTCCACGGATAATGTGTAAATAGGCTTTAAATTCTATTAAAACCAACCTCTTCACTTTCTTGGGGCGAAATTATTTTTAAAACCTGTGATAATTCCTCAAATATTTTTTCTCATTTTCTTCCAATTATATGTGGCCTCCCTATACTTTAAATAATTCATTTTCAATAATATTTAGAATTAGTCAAAACCCTAGAAATTCCACAAATTCCTTTCGAAGGTATTTTTGTCATTTTTAGCCTTATACGGGTCTCTGGACCCTATTCCTATTTTTTGGAATTTTTCTAAGGTATTCAGGCCTTAACCTACCATTTTTTATTTTCTAGGATTTTTCTGGGATTTTCAAGCATAATTTCCATTTTTGCCCTCACTACCCCGAAACTTTGTAAAATTACGATTTTGCCCTTGATTTGGTTTAACTTCACAATTTATCTCATTGAGGCTTCTAATTTTGGCCTATATTTATCTTTATCTCCCATTCTTGAGACCCGAGACTTCATCCAAGTCTCTAACATCCCTTTTTTCTCAGTCCCAAAAGACTTTCCCTTTGTCATTTTGTCCCTAGGAATCCCTCTATCCTTCTAGGGAATCTCTGGGACTTCTGCCAAAAAGAGTCTAGTAGCCTGCTCATTTCAGGCTAATTTTGGTACTTCTAGGCCCAAAATTCGGGATGTGACATATTCAAATCCTATTAAGGTATACTCAATTTCATATCTCTATTGGAAATGAGCCTCTCCTTTAGGATTATGTGGTTCCATAGGCAGTGGTATTCCTTACAGGGAACTTCGTCTCCCAAATTTCACATTAGCCTCGGTGCTGTAGTGATATACTCTTAATCGTTTTAGGAAACCATAAGGGTACTATATGGTCCCTAAAATTTTTAGCTATCTAAGCATCCTCTGATTTTAGGCACCATCGAGAACTTGTTTACCTCTTATTAAGTGTCAGTTCCTAGCATAACCATTAACTATCATACACTTATCTATTTTTGTCTAACTTTATTCTCAAGAGGGATCTTGCCTGATACTACTTTTCTAACTTCTTTCTCTTTTTGACTAATTGTCCCTGTGGTTAGTTATTAATTACCACATGCTAATCGTATTACATAACAATAATCTAGCCACCTTGTTATGTCATATCTAGTCAGAATCTAGCTCACCATCCATCCTTCATTTAATATTGTCCAATTTCTATCCCTCTTGGTTTACTAGTTCTGCCTATCCTTTATAGGGAATTTCTCTAACCTTTCTCAGGTCAAGAGTCGACCTCTAAATAGTTTATTTTGGCTTTCCTCAGATAATATATAAACAAACTTTAAATTCTATCAAACCAATCTCAAACCTCACATGGGCATTCATAAAACACAATTTCAACATTAATTCCTAGTCTATCAAACTTATTTAGCATGCAGTACAAAGTATAGTGCAAGCACATATTGATAAAGATAACATACTAGGAATATTCAATTCCTACAATGATACATCAATACTCGGTTCTTATTTGATAAAGATAACATACTAGGAATATTCAATTCCTACAATGATACATCAATACTCGGTTCTTATTGCCCAATACTGGGTAATATGAATAAATAATTCATTTTTAATTTAAAGACTGTATCCAAGGAATAACCATCACTTGATTCGTACCTTGAGACGGTTCTTGGATCTCATGTTGTGGAAGGGCAACAGTTCTTTCTTCATCATGAAGTATCAAGGCATCTGTTGTTCGATGACAATGCCTTATATAGTGTCCCGTTTCACCATTCTTGTAGCAAACATTTGATGTTGCTAAGCAAGGCTTGCTCCCATGCTGCTTTCCATATAGGTTACACCCTTTTGTCCTTTTTGGTAAATCGAACCTTATTTGAATATTTACTACTACCACCAAGATCTCCACCCGATGCCTTACAAGGGGTGTTGGGGGACCCTAAAGAGTGCCTCGTGCTCCACCGAGCCTTCATTGGTTGTGTGGGATATGTGGCCATACTATGCTCTTAGACCCAGTGCATGCCGTGGATAAGGGGCGAACGCCTTTCTTAGTCCTATGTTGGAAGCTTTGATGTCTAGAACAACGGCCACGTTTGCTTCATGACTACCTCAACGGTTCGCTGGCAATGTCGCCGGTCTTTGAAGGATTGCTACCAAGTTGATCCTGCCAGTAGTCATATGCTTGTCTTAAAGATTATGCCTACATGTATAAGTATGAAATAATTCAGACTGTGAAACTGTGAATGGCTCATTAAATCAATTATAGTTTGTTTGATAGTAACTTCTACTCAGATAACTGTAGTAATTCTAGAGCTAATACGTGGAACAAACTCTGCCTCATAGAAGAGACGCGAGCTCTGCCCATTGCTCTGATAATTCATGATTGTAGGATAGTGGCCTACCATGGTGGTGACAGGTGACAGAGAATTAGGGTTCAATTCTGGAGAGGGATCCTGAGAAATGGATACCACATCCAAGGAAGGCAACAGGCACGCAAATTACCCAATCCTGACATGAGGAGGTAGTGAAAATAAATAAAAATACCAAGCTCATCAAGTCTGGCAATTGGAATGAGTACATTCTAAATCCCTTAACGAGGATCCATTGGAGGACAAGTTTGGTGCCAGTAGCCATAGCAATTCCAGCTCCAATAGCATATATTTAAGTTGTTGCAGTTAAAAAGCTCGTAGTTGGACCTTGGGCTGGGTCGATCAGTTTGCCTCTGGTATGCACCGGTTGGCTCATTTGTTCTGCCAGTGCTACGCTCCTTAACTAGCCAGGTTATGCCTCCGGTGCTGTTACTTTGAAGAAATTAAAGTGCTCAAAGCAAGCCTATGCTCTGGATATATTAGCATGGGATAACATTATAGGATTCTGATCCTATTATGTTGGCCTTCGGGATCAGAGTAATGATTAACAGGGACAATCAGAAGGGAAGTGGATGGGGGCAGACAATGTGTCCTGGTCAGATATGGAACAACATCTTCCAGTCTACTGATCGACTTAGGACGTGAACCGACACGGATTGTGGCGGCAGCCTAAGCATGGGCTATGGAAATACTCGTGGAGACATCATCCTCGTGATTGTGGATGGCAGCGCGCACCGTCACAGCATGCCTCGGTACCTGCACGCTCCTGGCATCAGCCTATGAGCTCTCTATTCGGCTCATCTTGAAACACAGACTAAGGAGTCTGACATGTGTGCTAGTCAACAGGTAAGTAAACCTGTAAGGCACAAGAAAGCTGATTAGTAGGATCCTCTCATAGGTTGCATTGCCGACCAACCTTCATCTTCTATAAAGGGTTCGAGTGAGAGCATACTTGTTAAGACTTAAAAGATGGTGAACTATACCTGAGCGGGGTGAAGCCAGAGAAAACTTTGGTGGAGGCCTGCAGTGATACTAATGTACAAATCATTTGTCTGGCTTAGGTATAGGGACAAAAGACTAATCAAACTATCTAGCAGCTAGTTCCCTCTGAAGTTTCCCTTAGGACAGCTAAAGCTCAAGTGCGAGTTCTATCAGGTAAAGCCAATGATTAGAGGCATCAGGGGTGCAACACCCTCAACCTATTCTTAAACTTTAAATAGGTAGGACAGCGTGACTGCTCTGTTGAGCCGTGCCACAGAATTAAGAATTCTAAGTGGGCTATTTTCACTAAGCAAAACTGGTGATACAGAATGAATCGGAAGCCGGGTTACGATGACCAACTACGCGCTAACCTAGATCCCACAATAAAGGAAATACGAGTGGAAATAGAGGAAGTACTATTGGTATGGGAGTATTCAAGGAAGGTCCCAAAGGAGGCTAATGAACCTCTACCAGAACAAAAGAAGTAGAAGCTGTGATTGAGAGGATGTCAGAAAAGGTTTGATTTTCAAAGATTCCTCTCTGCATAACTCCTAATAGAATGGCTGGGAATATAGTAGGCCTGAAGAAGATAGGAGCCTATACACTGATAAGGAATTAGAATGACAATTCAAACCTTAAGTAATTGATGTAACCTGGCAAGGTAACAGGGCAAAATGTTTGAGGTTTTTTTTTTTAAATCCTGAATAGCGGTAAAAATTTCTAAGAAATAGTAAACCAAGAGGGATAGAAATTGGATAATATTAAACGAAGGATGGATGGTAAGCTAGATGCCTGACTAGATATGACATGGCAAGGTGGCTAAATTATTGTTATGTAATACGACTAGCATATGGTAATTATTAACTAACCATGGGAATAATTGGCCAAAAAGAGAAAAAAGTTAGAAAAGTTGTATCAAGCAAGATCCCTCTTGCGAATAAAGTTGGATGAAAATAGATAAGTGTATGATAGTTAATGGTTACGCTTGGAACTGACACTTAATAAAAGGTAAACAAGTTCTCGATGATGCCTAAAATCAAAGGATGCTTAGGTAGCTGGAAATGTTAGGGACTATATACTACCTTTGTGGTGTTTCTAAAACGATTAAGAGTATATCACTACGACATCAAAGCTAATGTAAAATTTGAGAGACAAAGTTCCCTATAAGGAATGCTATTGCCTACAAAACCACATAATCCTAAAGGAGAAGCTCATTTCCAATGGAGATATGAAATTGAGGAGTATACCCTAATAGGATTTGAACACAAGTAAGGTCCTGGCCATGAAGTACCTCTCCGAAAGTGGGTATAGTCCTCCATCACAGAAGTTATATTATATTGGCAAGAGCAAGCCATTCTCAACAAGGATTGTGGTAACAGCTCGAGTGGAGTGGTAGTGATATATCCCCTATCGGTGGTATTGGAAATAGTGAACAGCTAATTGCTTTGGCATGAACAATGCATTCACCCATGAGGGCCGATTCTCTAATAAAGATAACAGAAAGTTGCCAAACCAAAGTGTGGAGTGAATCTTACCCTAAGGGGAGCAAAACTGGCCAAGCGTATTGGAAGGGTATTATGAGGCAGATATGTATGACTCCTCGAACTTAACAAGCACTGTAGCATTGTCATGGGCAATGGGAATGTGATAATATAAACCCTTCCTGATATTGTCTAAGTTGAGAAGAAGCAGCAAGGACTGAGGAATCCTAGAACAAGGCAGATTGGCACTAACATGATGACGAGCTAATAGACTTTAGATGAGAGACAGTGCCTAGGGACTCACAAGTGTAAAACCCTTAACCTCAAAACATTATAAACTCGTCATAAAATCACTACTATGGTAGAAAAGGAAAGCTGTTAAAATGAACTACTATAGTAGAAAAAACTTTGTATATTTTTAGAAATTAACATTCAAACTCGAGTCAAACCCAAACTCTGTTGCATGCAACTAGAAATCATTCATTAACATTCACGGGGCCTCCGAGCCTCCGGCTCGGGTAACAACAGACATCACATCAGCCCATCCAAATGGTTTCCAACAAAATAAAATTAGAGTTTCATAAGACACTAGAAATGGCCTCTGACCAACCAAAATAAGGAGATAACATTCTCTCCAGTTTACAACAAGGCCGGGTAATCAAAATATTTCAAAAGGGATCCTAAATGTGGCAATATACAGATAGCCATACATATACAAGGGCTAGAGGCCTAAAGCTAACCAAGCTCAAGCCTCTGCGTCTCTTCCCAACGGCACTCGCCTAGAACCTTCACCTGAAAACATTGTAAACCACGGGGTGAGACAAACGTCCCAGTAACCAACCTTTTCAATTCAAGGTACTACTAAATAAGTGCTCGTGAGGTGTCAAGTGGGGCAGTTCACAAGTAATATTATAAATGATAGCCACAACAAGAAATGCAAGTGCAATGATGCAATCCCATCAACCATATCCCTCACTTTGGGGGATTTTCAAGAGCCGAAACCCAGCCTATCCCTCACTATGGGGGACGTAAGGAGCCATAAAAGGCCTATCCTTCACTCTGAGGGACGTAAAGAGCCAACCATCATGCATTAATAGAGGCCTTACCACATGGTAGTAACAATCAAAACTCTCACCAATTCCCAATTCATGCATCATGCTCAAACCATAATCAAAGAGTAAATAATCATTTCACAATTAACTTCTTTCAGTGGCCTATCTTTCACAAGTTACTGATTCAATCAATATCAATTTAAACCCCACAAGACGGTTTTCCTTTTCAATATACAACATACACTTTGAACACAGTTGCTACTCGAAGCATAAAGCATAAATCCACTCACAGTACCACAAAAGCATGTACAAAGAATTGGAAAGTGGTTACCTCTCGCTTGAGCAAGGAATAACAAACCGACAATATGGCCCCGTGCACCAACAAGGCTCACAACCGGTCTACACAAGCACACAAACACACACAACCACCATGTATTAGCTTTCAACTAATAATGTGGCCAAAACAACAATTGGGGACACAAAATTCCTATCTCCAACCAAAACTCTACCCAACTCAAAAGGGTTTAACCACCAAGGCAATACTTCAAGGTCAAAAATCCATTAAAACCTTAATTCCTCTCCAAATATCAATTTAGGATTCAAACCTCAAGGACCCACTATAAGAATTCAACACCCCAAACATCCCATTAGAACAATTGAAGTCCTAATAATATTCTAAATTGATTAAACATCCAATTTAACCCTCCTTAACATAACCCAAATCACAAAACTCAAAATCAACCTCTACATTATCATCCTCAATCATAAACCTCCTATTTCCATAAACCCTAATTTCAAAAACTCAAAGTTCTTCAAATCCAAGAAAACTACACCGATTAAATATTTAGACTAACCCAAAGCAATCAATTAAACTCAAAACAATTGGTCAAAAACCTCAATTCCATAACAACCTAGAAAACTCTAGGGTTTCACCATAAATCCTCAGAAATTCCAAGAAAGAAAGTATATTAGAGATTAAAATCACTTACTTGAGGTAATGGATCCTTAGAAATGCCTTTCCCAAGTCACAACACCGAAACCCTAGCAGAGCTTCTCTCTCCTCCTTTAGATTTTCTAATTTTCGCACATCTAACCCCTCCAGCGACTATATAAATTCGATACCTTTCACCGCAGCGAACCCATAACTTCGCCGCGGTGAACTAATCCCGAGAGGGATTACTTGCCTGAAAACCTGACTTCGCCACGGCGAAAGCTTCCCGAGAGAAAACTCTCGCCTGCCTAGAAAACATTCACCGCGGCATAGCCCTACCTTCGCCGCGACAAAACCTTCCCGAGAAGGAAACCCTGCTCACCTGAACAACTTCGCCGCGGCATCCCTATGACTTCACCGCGGCCAAACCTTCCCGAGAAGACACTCCCCCCTGGAACTCCTGGTTACTTCACCGCGGCGAACATACCTTGAGAGGGGTCTGTTCACCTATTCCTCCAACATACCTCAAATCCAACCCAAACACCAAGATCAACATTAAACCACTAATCTTTCCTCAAAATCAACAAAAAGAGGCTATTAAAACCCGATAAAACTCAGGATGTTACAACAAGGCACTATCAAAAGAAAGTGACCTAAAGTAGCTACCTCCACGGTTAAGGGAAAATGAAAGGCCTAAGCACAATTGACAAGAAGTATTTAATAAGGTCCAAGAAGATAATATTGGTATCTATAATCAATCTTAGGGAATAATCAGTCAAGTTACCAACAGAGTGGAGGCGGCCTATTTTTTTACTCAGTCCTGTGGTCTGAGATCTTCTAAAGATCTTAACATGGCAAGTTGGCAATGGTAATATTTCAGGGTCACAGTAGATCCTAAAGAGACTTATGATGGAGCACAGTGGTTCCTAAGGTCGTGATAGACCAAGCCTCGAGGGAAGGTACTAAACCAAGAGGATGATACATCTCGAAGCATGAGAAAGGGGTTACACGTTAAGCTGAGAGAATAATGCTTGTCGAGGTATAAGCATAGAATGACACATTAAGCCGTGAGGGTGATTCCTCATAAGGCATAAGAAGGAGATGACCAGGGATGAGTTTAAAATATAGAAACCTGCTCCAGTGGTTAACTAGTACCAAGAGAGTACTCTGGATTTTCCACAGATACCATTGTTGTCAATTAGGCCAAAGCTATGAGTCCTGAATATCATGTATTCAAGCGAGTTAATGGTGAAATAGAAAGATAATATAAGTAGTATCGACCTTCAAGGGAAAGAGAAGGATGGTTGAAGGTGCTGACACACCTGCTAAAGGCAGACATTGCCTGTGATAATAGCTACAATTCTACCATGTAAATGGTTTTGTGCAAAACCTTATATGACCAAAAGTACAGATCATCACTACAAGGGACTAAATTAAGTATAAGAAGAGTTTACAGTCCAAAAATGATAATCAAGTTTAAGAATAAACAAAGATGATTAACAAGAATTGTCAACTGCATAAAGTAGGCGAAAGGGTATGCGGACATAAAAAAGAGACTAATAGAAATTGTGGTTGGGGGAATGAACCACAGGAATGGGTCAAACCCTAAAAAATAGAATACGTAAAGCCAATGACCCTTCCAAATTTTATTAGGAGTTGGCTCGGTAATGTACAAGTTGGCCCTACCCCCTAATCTTAACCAGATTTAAGACGTCTTCCATGTCCCTCAACTGAAAAAGTATCAGTCGGGCTACTCTCATGTCCTAAAATATGAAGATATACAGCTGCAAGATAACCTCACCTTTGAGGTGAAGCCGGTGAAAGTAATAGATTGACAGATTAAGCAGCAGTGAAATAAGACTATTTTGAAGGTTAAAGTTATCTGAAGGGATCTAACTCAGGAAGAGGCTATGTGGGAGAATGAAGACGACATAAAGGCCAAATACCCAAAGTTATTTAATTAAAGTATGTCACTAAATTTCAAGGACGAAATTTATTTAAAAAAGGGAGGAATTGTCACATCTCGAGAAATTTGACCTGGACATAGAAAGTTAAAAATTGGGATGAGGGCTAATGTAAGAATTAGACGGGGAGATGAAACAACTTTTGATGTTAAACCCTGATAAGGTATAGGCTGACATTTTCATAATTATCAGTCTAATAGGGGCAAAACAGAAAAATTTGAGAAAAATTCCTGAAAATTCCTGAAAATTGGAGGTTTTGGAATCTCGATAGAGCCCCTAAAGGTGAAAAATATGGAAAAAGGGATTATTGCGGAATTTCTCGATTACAGAGGTTTTTCAGGAAAATACTAGAAAATCAAAGGAAAATAATTATTTTAATTAGTTAGAGGCATCAATGATTTTGGGAAAAATATGAAAAAATTATATAAATATTTTTTAGGGAGTTTATTTTTCACAGTGACCCCGATAGAGGCCTAATCAGGAAAAATTCAAAATAAATACCTAGAGATGGCAAAAAATTCTAAAACTTTTCAGATCATGTTCTTATATTAAAAGATGAATTATCATGGAGATAAATGAATTTTTGGAGGTCTAGAAAAATTATGAAATGTTACTAGTGAATAGTAATCGATAAATTTCAAAATAGGTTGGCATTGTGATTTGCTTTGTGGGCCATCTTTTTGGGCCAGCCTAAACAATTTATGGGGTCCATATTAAGCCTGGAATGAAGCCCAATTTTGTGATAATTCGGGACACTTCAAAATTAATAAAATAAAATGCAAAATTAAGGGATAATTGTTGGAAAACTCTAGAAATAGACACTTGGTTAAATCAGAAGCTATCTTCCATTTGATGGCTACTAACTCATCCTATTATGTGGCAATTTGGGTGTCCAGATTGGGCAGGGAACAACAGATTCATTTGTCCATAAATACCCCTCCCTAAAATACAAGAAAAATGTTAGAAAATTAGAAAAAGAGGGGGAGGTGCTGCCACTTTTATTCCAAACCAAGGAGACCGAATTTGAGAGGGAGTTTAAGCAAAGAATCATTTAGTTTTTACCAAGGAAGCATCAAGGTATGCTTAAACTTTCCTATCCCTAAGTTTCAAGCTAGTTTAGTTAGGGTTTTAGCTTGAAATTCCTTGGTGACATTCTACTCAAATTCGGATTGATTATGCAACCATTAGGAAAGGATAGAAACCTTAAATATCAAGGAGAATAAGCATGGTTAAATGATGTATGGATTGATTTTTGGAAAAAAAACCAAGTTAGGGTTTTGTAGTATTCAATTTGGCCAAGCACCGTTCATGGGGCAGGAGCTTGATTCACTTTGATTTGATGATTTCAATGGGTTTAGCATGTGTTTTTATGTAGGGATATGCTAAAAGGAAGTGTATAAAATCACTGGAATCGAAAATGGAATTTTTGAAAACATATACCCCTATTCAGCCAAGACAATTTAAAGGGGGAGGAGTTTGATTTTTGAAAATGTGATTGGAGATTTGAATTCCTCATGAAAAATTGTGTAGGAATGAACTAAAAGATTATTGATTCTAAAGGAGAAACAATTTTGTTCAAAATCAAAGAAAAGAGGGAAAGTGTGTAGGTTAAAGTTAAAGCATTGTGTTTAAGTTGCATAGTTGTTAATATGGCTTGCAATTATACTTGAATTGATAGGTTTTATGGAGAAGAATCAAGGAGAACCAAAATTCCTTAAAGAGGCTGAATTGGTTTAAGTTTAAGACGTGGCATTGAACTTATAATTTGATTGTTTTTCTAGCTTGCTTGATGTGTTATGTGGATTGCTTTGATTTAATAGTTGTGGAAGCTGTTGATTTTATGACATTTGATATGCTTTGGCCAAATGCATGATAATATCTTAATGTAAAAGTGTGTTTGATTCCTCTTGATTTGATGAAAAATGTGATTTTATATAACTTGAGGATATCTTGAAGTTTTATGACATATCACATTATGCATTGCTTGATTAACATGATGATTATAGTTCATTGGTACTGAGATTACTATGAAATCTCATTCCCTCCTATGTTAAATTATACATCAATAAGGAGTAGATTAAGTATGGATAAGGGCAAAGAAGTGGTATGAGCTAGGGAGGCCATGGAGATTTTGTGACAATATATTAAGTTATGTTATATTTTGTTGAACTTTGCTATAAGTTTGTAATGAATTATGGATATGGAATACTTTGACATCATGTAAATTATAATGCTACATAATGGTTTATAATCATGGTATGATGTGTTGGAATGGGTGGCAATTGAAAAAGAGGAAGGAAAATTAAAGAAAATATGGTTTAGGGGATAAAACTGCCCTAAAAAGAGGCAATTTTGTGCCACATAAAATACTAAGCAAATGATGGAATCTGGACCTGAGATTTTATAGGCAAATAGATCTCATTTTTAGCTTTAAATCAAAAGGTAGATTATTAAATTTGGATTGTGTGCTAAGAGTTACGCCCTTCCAAAGTTGGGCTAAAATACTAAAAATTCAAAAATTGATCATATGAACAGTGCACTTTATTGAATTTTCTGGTGCTGTTGTAGATGGAATTGAGTCTAATGAATATTTTTCCTCTAAAGAACTCTTAGCAAGCTTTAACGAGAAATTAGAACCACCTCATTTTGATTTTTTCAGAATTAGTTATGAATTTTCAAAGTCGACTTAAAATTCAGTTAATAATGTACAGACAAATCGAAAATGAAAAATTTTAAGGATGGAATTTTTTCCACCCTTAAGCTTGAGGAAATACATTATAATGGTTCCAATTAATGTATAATGAGGCAATAAAGGAGGTGTGATATTTTTGGTATTAGAGACAGGTTTTGATCTTAGGACTTGTGGGTTGTGGGCCCACTAGGCTTTGATACCAAAAAGTGTCACACTTCCTTTATTGCCTCATTATACATTAATTGGAATAATTATAATGCATTTTCTAAATCTCCTTAGTGAGAAATTTTATGTTCAAAAATTCTCATTTTCAGTCTATCCATACAATATTCATTGGATTTTAGGTCAAATTTGAAAATTCATAACTAATTCTAAAAAAATCAAAATGAGGTGGTTCCAATTTTTCCTTGAAGCATGCTAAGAGTTCTTTAGAGGAAAAACATTCATTGGACTCAATTCCATCCAAAAAAACCCCAGAAAATTCGACAAAGTGCACTGTTTATATAGTCAATTTTCAAATTTCTAGTATTTTAGCCTAACTTCGAGAGGACATAACTCTTAGTACACAACTCCAAATTTAATGATCTACTACTTGATTTAAAGCTAAAAATGAGATCTATTTGGTTGAAAAATCTTAGGTCCAAATTCTATCATTTGCTTATTATTTTATGTGCCCCAAGATTTATTTAGGGTACTTTTATCACCTAATCCCTATTTTCTTGAATTTTATTTCCTTTTTCCATATCCGTTGGACATTCCACCATGCATAATTTCAGCATTAGGGCACATCATACACATATAATTGCATCATAATACCATCTGTAAGTCATTACAATATTGTCATAGAGTTCAACATAATATTATAAAGCATTTCATAATGTATTGGAAACTATAAAACTTTTCTAATCCAACACCATTGCCTTGCCTTGATCCTTGCATGAGCCATCCCCTATTTGATACATGAATTGACATAGGAGGAATGAGATTTTATAGAAATCTAAGTAGCAATTGAACTAAAATCCTCATGTAAATCAAGCAATGTATAATGTGGTATGTCATAATACCTCAAGGCATTCTTAAATCACATAAAGTCATGTTATGCATCATGCCACGAGAGGAAACCATCATAATTTCATAATGATGTATTATTATGCATTTGGCCAAAGCATATCAAGTGTCATAAAATCAATAAACTCCCACAATATCAAAGCAATCAACATAACACATCAAGCAAGTTAGATAAACAATCAAATTATAAGTTCAATGCTACCTATTCAACTTAAACCAATTCAGCCTATTCAACAAATTTGAGTTCTCCTTGATTCTTATCCACAAAACCTATCAATTCAAGTATAATTACAAGCCATATTAATAATTATGCAACTTAAACACAATACTTTAACTTTAACTACACACTTTCCCTCTTTTCTTTGATTTTTAACAAAATTGTTCCTCCTTTAGAATAAATAATCTCTTAGTTCATTTCTATATAATTTTTCATTAGAAATTCAAATATCTAATCATATTTTTAAAAATCAAACTCCTCCCTCTTCAAACTGTCTTGGCCGAATAGGGGTATATGTTTTCCAAAAATTTCACTTTTGATTCTAATGATTTTATACACTTCCTTTTAGTATATCCCTACACAAAAACATATTTTAAAACCGTTGGAATCATCAAATCAAGGTGAATCAAGGTCCTGCCCCATGAACAATGCTTGGCTGAATTGAATACCACAAAACCCTAAGTTGGATTTCTTCCAAAAATCAATCCATACACCACTTAACCATGCTTATTCCACTTGATATTTAAGGTTTCTATCCTTCCCTAAACAAATATGTTCAACCAAAAAATTGAGCAGCAACTCACCTTGGAATTTCAAGCCAAAATCCTAACTAAACTAGCCTTAAACTTAGGGATAGGAAGACTTAAATAGACCTTGATGCTTCCTTGATAAACTGAATGATTCCTTGCTTAAACTCTCTCTCAAATTTGGTCTCCTTGGTTTGGAATAAAAGTGGCAACACTTTCCCCTCTTTTTCTAATTTTCTAACATTTTTCTTGTATTTTAGGGAGGGGTATTTATAGGCAAATGAATCTGCCATGTCCTCCCCAATTTGGATGCCCAAAATGCCACATAATAGGGTGAGTTGGCATCTATCAAATGCAAGATAGCTTCTGATTTAACCAAGTGTCCATTTCTAGAGTTTTCCAACAATTGTCCCTTAATTTTACATTTTATTTTAATTAAAATGGTATGGTCCAGAACTTGTATGAATTTAGGCCTTAATTGGACTCAATATAGACCCCATAAGTGGTTTAGGCTGGCCCAAAAGATGGCCCACAAAGCAAATCATAATCCCAAACTATTTTGAAACTTTATTAGTTATTATTCACTAGTAACATTTTATAATTTTTCTAGACCTCTAAAAATTCATTTCTCTTCATGATAATTCACCTTTTAATATAAATGATCTGGAAATTTTCAGAATTTTTTGCCACATCTAGGTATTTATTCTGAATTTGCCCTGATTAGTCCTCTATCAGGGTCATTGCAGAAAAATAAATTCTCTAAAATTAATTTCTAAGCTTCCATGGCCTAAAATCAATTTTATAAATTCAAAAAAAAAATATTTAGATGATTTCTTGATATTTTTTTCCAAATTTATTAGGGCTTCTAACCAATTAAAATAATTATTTTCCTTTGATTTTCTAACATTTTCCCAAAAAACCTTTATAATCAGGAAATTCCGCAATAATCCCTTTTTTTTTTCATAATTTTCACCTTTAGGGCCTCCAGCAAAATTATAAAACCTCCAATTTACATTTTTTTCATTTTTCAGGAATTTTCTAGAATTTTCTTCAAATTTTCCCATTTTACCCTTACTAGATCGATAATTCTGAAAATGTCAGCCTGCACCTTATTAGAGTTTTACATCAAAAGTTGTTTGATCTCCTTGTTTAGTTTCTACATTGGCCCTCATCCCAATTTTTAACTTTTTATATCCAGGTGAAATTTCTCAGGATGAGACAATTCATACTCTGTTAAGTTCAAGGAGTTTCATGTATCTACCTCATAATACCTTTCCCATTATTCTTGACCAGTTTTGCTCTCCTCAGGATAAGATTCCTTCTCCATTTTGGCTCGACAGTCTTCCTTATCCCCATTAGAGGATCTACCCTCGTGGTGAATGTATTGCTCATACCAGGTAATTAGTAGTCCCCTACTTTCAATACCACCGATAGAGGGCATATCATTGTTAACTCCATCATAACTATTTCCTTCCTTTTGCTCTAAAGAACAGCTCGCTCTCAGTAGAGCAGCGTCAACTTTGTGTTGGGAAATCGTATCCACTTTTAAAGAGGTGCTTCATGGCCAAGGCTTTCCTTATATTCAGGGTACACTTCTCAATGCCATATCCCTATCAAAGGGAGCCTCTCCACTAACATTATATAACTCCACAGGAGCCGTGGTTGCATACTCGTACTTGTTTAGGGATACCAGGGAGTATCATATGGTCCCTAACATTATTGATATTCAAGTATCTTCAGGTTGTAGGCACCATTGAGAACTCGTTCGTTTTTCATTACATATTAGTTCCCAATGCAACTGTTAATAATCACATTCTCATCTATTTCTATTCAACTTTATCCTCAAGAGGGATCTTGCTTGATACAACCTTGCTAACTTCTTTATTCTCCGACTAAACATGCCCATGGTCAGATATTGATTATCATATGATAATTACATTACATAGCAATGGTTTATTCACTTTACTGTGTCGTATCTAGTCTGGCATCTAGCTTATCATTAATTCTTTATTCAACATCATTCAATTTCTATCTCCCTTGGTTTATTATCCCTTAGGAATTCCTACCACTATTCAAGGATTCATCAAACCTCAAACATTCCATCCTATTACCTTGCCTCTTTAGAGGTTACAATGATTACTTGAGGTTTAAATTATCATTCTACTTCCTCACCAAAATATAGACTGCTATTTCGGTTAGGTTTACTATGTTCTAAGTCATTTCATCATGAGTCATGCAGTGGGGAGCCTTTAAGATCAATCCCATCCTATGCATCTCCTCAATCATAAATTCTACTCCTCTTTTCTGGTAGAGGTTCATCAATCTCTTTGGGAATTTTCTCAGACATCCCCTTAACATTAGCATTTCCTCGACTTCCACTTTCTATTTTTGCTTACACTGAAGAGTTATCATGTACCTTTAGCAATACTACCTCATACCTTTCTTTATCAAGGTTACCCCAGTGAAATTCAATCTTACCTCTAGGTAAGAGACAACTTTCTTAGAAGGAAAGATTTAAGTTTCAAATCTTTTGTAGTCAAGGAGAACACTATGAAATGAAAATCAATTCAGGTCAGTTTTCAATCAATATCATGAGATGGTATACATATCGGATCAGAGATAGCACGACGATGTATATACTGGACAATATACTTTAAACATACTAGAGGTCACTACTCTAGTGCTACTAAAATCACATTATAATATTTCCAGTAAAGTTCATTTGCTAATCATAAGCATACAATATAAATAAATACCTTGTGCCCAATCCGATATTGTACCCTGTGTAATTAATCATATGAATTATATCTCAAGTCATCTCGGGCTACTTACTAGCTTTCATTTGCCCTAAGGGCAAAATCTTAGGTCCAGATTTCATCATTTTCTTATTATTTTATGTGCCCCAAGATTGGCATTATTTAGGGTACTTTTATCACCTAATCCCCATTTTCTTGAATTTTATTTCCTTTTTTCATATCCATTAGACATTCCACCATGCATAATTTCAGCATTAGGGCACATCATACACATATAATTGCATCATAATACCATCCGCAAGTCATTACAATATTGTCATAGAGTTCAACATAATATTACAAAGTATTTAATAATGTATTGGAAACAATAAAACTTTTCTAATCCAACACTATTGCCTTACCTTGATCCGTGCATGAGCCAACCCTTATTTCATACATGAATTGACATAGGAGGAATGAGATTTCAAGAAATCTTAGTAGTAATTGAACTATAATCCTCATGTAAATCAAGCAATGTATAATTTGATATGTCATAAAACCTCAAGACATTCTTAAGTTACATAAAATCATGTTGTGCATCATACCACGAGAGGAAACCATCATAATTTCACAATGATGTATTATTATGCATTTGGCCAAAACATATCAAGTGTCATAAAATCAATAAAATTCCATAATATCAAAGTAATCAACAGAGCACATCAAGCAAGCTAGATAAACAATCAAATTATAAGTTCAATGCTACCTCTTCAACTTAAACCAATTCGGCCTATTCAACGAATTTGGGTTCTCCTTGATTCTTCTCCATAAAACCTATCAATTCAAGTATAATTGGGAGTCATATTAAAAAAATTATGCAACTTAAACACGATGCTCTAATTTTAACCGACACATTTCCCCTCTTTTCTTTGATTTTTAACAAAATTATTCCTCCTTTAGAATCAATAATCTCTTAGCTCATTCCTATACAATTTTTCATGAGAAATTCAAATATCTAATCAGATTTTTAAAAATCAAACTCTTCCCCCTTCAAAAACTATCTTGGCCTTATAGGGGTATATGTTTTCCAAAAATTCTATTTTTGATTCCAATGATTTTATACACTTCCTTTTAGTATATTCCTACACAAAAACACATTTTAAACCCATTGGAATCATCAAATCAAGGTGAATCAAGCTTCTACCCCATGAATAGTGCTTGGTTGAATTAAACACCACAAAACCCTAACTTGGATTTCTTCTAAAAATCAATCCATACACCACTTAACCATGCTTATTCTTATTGGAAAAATCTAGAATTGGACACATGGATAGATCTGGACCTTCTTGCTATTGATGGCTGCCGTTGAAGGTATGTCATGGTAGATTCCTATTGAAGGTATTCCATTTGATTTTTTTGAGCTGTTGATTGGAAACCTAGGTAAAGATGTGAATTCGGCTAAGTTTAAGACAGATTATGCAAATCGAAGATTCTATCTTGTTGTGTTTGTGGATATTAAGAGTTTAAAGAAAAATAAACAAATTAATTTGGACTAGTGACCCCCTGGAATACTATTCGAATTGGTTGATTATCGGCGGAGAATATTATCCTGAAGTAATTAAGAGATTCTACTGTAATATGGAATCAGTAGAAGAATATGATAAGCAGGACAATCTTATAGAAGATTATTTAAGGGTCAAACTTAGAGGCCGAACCTTCCACATTACTGGTGCTAAGCTGAATGAGTGGCTGGGAACCTAAGAATCTGTAAGAGGGGGAGATCTAAATGATATAAAAGCTTTTAAGATTTTGATGCAGAGTGATGCCTACCTCGGAGAGCTAAACTTTCCACCTAAGCAGATGTGTGATTATTATAGAATAATCCACTATATCTATTCGAGGAGCATGATCAACAAATCCGGGAGCTTTTCACATTTAACTCAGGATGATTATTTATTGTTGGCTAGGATTATTAGCGGGGATCAGATCAACATTGGGGATTTCATCTATAATGAGATGAAGATTTTGTTCTTAACAAATCTAAGTCTACACTATCCCCTACTCTCAGTTGGCCACCTACATCCTACAAGCAAACAACATTGGCCCTTTTGAGCTGGGAGAACTCAAGACCAAAGTTCCTGCCTTTGGTATCACCCAGCTGAACAAGATGAGGATCCCTGTACCCTTCAAACCTTCACAGAAGAAGACTCAGAAACATAAGGGGAAGCAACCGGCTACCAACACTTCTAGAACTCAGGATGATGCCGAATCCACTGCAGCTCCCTCTCATACCCCTAGACCATCATTTCTGGAGAGATCCATCAAGGAGATGTTCCAAGAAGAACTCCAAGAATTTGAGAGGAGAGTTTATACCATGGCCAAAGACTATGGAGAAGTCTCAGACAGAAAATTTGAGGGCATTTCCAAAATCCTAGATCTTCACTGACAAGCAATAATGGTTTTGTAAAAGGAGGTTTCTCAAAGATTTGACCATATTGACAGAGAGATCCGAGAACTTAAAGGGACGGTGGCCTCTCTCTGCAACAACTTCTCTACCCCCAACACTACTTTTAGCTTTGAGGACTTACTCTCTCATCCACCATTTCCTCCTCACCATGAGCCTGTACCATCTACCTCTCCTATACCTACTTCTCTGATTTCCACTTCACCATCTGTACCCCCTACCTCTCCTACTCCTTCTACCACTTTAGCCCTTATCACTGTTCCCCAGCCAATCCCTTCTCTGCATTTTCCACCATTCTCTTCACTTTCTCACCTTCCACCTCTTCCTATTCCACTGCCCATGCCTACTGTCTCTACTCTTTCCCCTTCTTCATCTGATGCTGACAAAAAGGGGGAGAAGGATTTTGCTGTTTAATTATGTTGTTTAAGTCTCTTTTATTCATTTTCTGTTATATATGTTAGTTTCTCACAGTTGTGTAATTTGTTGACAGCTCACGTTTATCAGTTAAAGTTTCTTTTATGCTGCCTTTCTGTCTCACTTTGATCTGTCAAGTATCTTTGCTAATTTGATTTCACTATTATCTGATGCTACTTAGTTAATATCCCTCACCTATGTTTTGTCATCATCAAAAAGGGGGAGAATGTTAGGATTAAGGTTTTGATGATAACAAAGTAAGAAATTTGTGTTTCAATATGTTGATCGATCAAGGACTTATCGATAAGCTGATAGATAATATCTCTGTACAATCAAGTAATTTAGCAGATACCTTGATCGATAACTTGTTAGATAATGTGTTGATCAATTGATTGATCATTGTTAACTTAGTTATGTGTAAAAGTCTGCAGTAAATTATCGATCACTTGATCGATAATCAACAAAGATCAAACATTAGTCAGATAAAGGGACATAAATCTGATAGGTATTTATCGATAACATGATCGATAAACAGATTACTGATGAGAAGACAGATAAATGGTAATGCGCTCTACTCATTCTATGTTTTTCCTTAGTCACCATTTATCGATCACTTTATCGATCAGTCATTTATCAATAATATGATCGAACATTGCTTCATAACACTCTGCATGCAGGTACTTATTTCAGTAGCTTATCGATCAGCAAATTATCGATCATATGATCGATCATCGGTACATCGCTCTTAAATCATGCTTATTCGATCATTAGATCGATAATCAGATTATCGATAATATGATCGATCATCGCACTTACATGTCTACCTTGTTTTTCACCTAACGTAATCGATAAATCAGTTCTTTGACTTTACAAGATTAAACCTTTTCATCGATCACTTGATCGATCATTCATTAATCGATCATCTATTCGATTAACCTACATAGCCTGTGTTTTCACTGAATATACTTTTGCTTATTGTTTATCGATAAGGTTATCCATCATCTATTGATCGATAATGTGTTCAAAAATTATTGCTTTAAATTCTGTTTTATAACACTTTGTTTATCGATAACCTGATTGATCAACAAGTGTTCGATCACTTGTTCGATCATGAAGCGATTTCAATCTAAACTTCAACCAGTCACGATGTTTCTCAAAATTTATCATCTATTTCATTCGAGCTTTTCTCAGCCTTCATGTTTGTCTTAATTCTCTATCTAAAGAGATTCAAAATCAAAAGCGACCCTGATCCTCTTTTTCTCTGCATTTCAATATAAAGTCACTGTTTCATTTTATCAATCGCTTGATCGATAAACTTAGTTATCTGTTTCAAAAGCTCTTACTCTGATAATCGATAACCTAATCGATCAACCAGTAATCGATCAGTACTTCGATCAAACATGTCTAGTTATTGCTCAATGCATTTAACAATTGATTGATTCTACTTATAAACTATGAATGTTCATTTTGTCATTTGTTCGGTTCTGCTTTTGATCTTACTCTACAAAGAAAAACTTATTGAATTAATGTATTATTACAAATTATGAAGAAAAACCCAACGACTCTCTAACGGTTATCTAAGTAGCCTGTAACCTACCTTGTCAGAAGCATTAATGGTAGAAACCGTTGCAACTAGGAAAACACACAACCGGACTCTCAACGGCTAGAAGCTCTTCCGTCTAACGGTTACTAAACTACCTCAACTATAAAAGGCGTGAAGAATCATTAAATGAATAGATTGAATACGCAAGCTACCCTTTGTTGATCATTTATTGTTACATTCAATA
This sequence comes from Neltuma alba, assembly GCF_004799145.2. Taxonomy (NCBI): domain Eukaryota; kingdom Viridiplantae; phylum Streptophyta; class Magnoliopsida; order Fabales; family Fabaceae; genus Neltuma; species Neltuma alba. Next base: position 1,190,424 of record NW_021635235.1, read on the forward strand.
CTCTGTTCTTCCATACACTGAGCTTCAGTGATTATCATTTATTCACTCTGTAAGAGAGTTTATATTTTTCGTCATTAATCACGTCTTGTGTGAAACTCAAGAGTGTGGACTCTTGAGTAGGATTGTAACCTTACGGATAGTAAGGGGAGTGATTGAGAGTATCAATTACTGTACTGCGGCACCAATAGCTCGATCAATCTTGGAACATAGTGGAATACTCAGAGGTGTTCTGAGGATTGGACGTAGGTCAAGTGGTTGAGACTGAACCAGTATAAATTCTGTGTCCACTTTTCTCTGGTGAAATCTCTCTAACTCACACTCTCTGTTTAGGTTAGTTTATTGTTTTAATTTCGCAAAATTTTTATAACTCACCCAATTCACCCCCTTTTGGGTGAGACTGCCACTAATATTTGGTATCAGAGCAGGTCTCTTCAGTAAAGACTTAACAGTCCAAAGAGAGATCCCATGGCAGGATTTGGAGATAGCGTGCTACTCGAAGGGTGTTCAACGTCCAAACCGCCTGGCTTTAACGGAGAAAACTATACCTTCTAGAAGATGAGGATAAAGATCTTTATCAAGGCGACCGAGTATAGATTATTGGACATGATCAAGCATGGTAACTACGTTCCTATGAAAATCGTAGACGGACAGCAAGTACGTAAGAGTCCTAGCAAGTTTGATGAAGAAGACAAAAAGTTGGTGACTCTAAACGACAAAGCCATCAACATACTTACCTGTGCACTGAGTCAAAGAGAATACTTCCGAGTTTCTAGTCTGGAAACTACGAAAGAAATGTGGGAAGCACTGGAGATAGCTCATGAAAGGACCACCGGTGTAAAACAGAGCAGAATCAACACTCTCACGACAGAATTCGAGTTATTCAAAATGAAGGATGGAGAGAGTATCCGAGACATGGAGGTTAGATTCTTACATCTCATAAACCACCTCACAGCACTTAGGAAGAAGTATACTCAGGAAGACCAAGTGAGAAAAATCTTAAGCGGTCTTACAAAAGAATGGGAACCGAAAGTAACAGTCATTGAGGAAACGAAAGGAGAATCATTTGGCTCGGTTGTGCACTATTTGGAAGCCTTGCAGAATATGAGAGCAAGCAAAGATGTAAAAAGGAGATGAATGAGAAAAACCACAAAAGTATTGCTCTGAGAACTCAAGAGAGTAAAGATGACAATGAAGAAGACCTGGAGGATGACGAAATGGGTCTTATTGTCAGAAGATTCAAGAAATTCTACAAGAGCAAAGCCGGAAGGAAGTTTCAGTCAAAACACAGAGTCTCCATATCTCAAAATGAGCCAAAAGAACCAATTATCTGCTTTGAGTGCAAAAAGCCAGGACACATCAAAGCAGAGTGTCCCCAGCTATCCAAGATGAAGGACAAAGAAAAGAAGAAAGAAAGATTCAGAAAGAAGAAAGCCTTCGTCACGTCGATCTGGGGAGATAGTTCTTCAGAAGAAGAAGAAGAAAGTGACAAAAAAACTGCCAACATCTGTCTTGTGGCTTAGGAAGATGTAGAATTAGAGACAGATGAGGTAATGACTTCTAAACCCTCCTATGATGAATTATAATCTGAATACAAAATGCATTACATTTAGAATTAGTAAGAATTGCAAAGGAGTTGGTAAGCTCCAAGAAAAGAATAAAATTTCTAGAGGAACAGCAAAAAAAGTCAAAAGACAACGAAGTTCCACCTCCAGTATGTACGGAATGTGAACAGAACAAAAAGAAAGCCGAGGATCTCACAAAAAACTTAGAGAAATTCACTAAGGGTAGTGAAATGCTCAAAGTGATTTGGGAGCTCAACGATGTTCAATGGATAAAACTGGAATAGGATATGACCTTGTTCAAGATAAGACGAAGGGAAAGAAGAAGAGTAGTGGTAGATCGTATCTTACCTTCTTTAGAAATACTATTCATTCCTCTAATCCTTTAGCATTATGCTCTTATTGCAACCGTAAAGGTCATACAACCTCTTCTTGTTATCACAGGAAGAAAGGAATTTACGGGACATTAAAATAAGTGCCCAAAGGTACTTATGTGCCTAGGACAACTCATACTAACCAAAAAGGACCCAAGAAGGTATGGGTACCTAAAACATGATTGTGTTGTTGCAGGTATGCCTTAAAGCATCCAGAACGAACAAATGGTACATCGACAGTGGATGCTCCAGACATATGACGGGTGATACTGAGAAGTTCACATCACTCAAACCAAAAGACGGAGGCAAAGTAAGTTCGGTGGCAATCAATCTAGAAGAATTGTTGGAATCAGAGAGATAGGAAGTAACAAAGGAATGAAGGTTGAAGACTATACTACGTAGAAGGTTTGTGTCACAATCTGCTCAGTGTCAGTCAGAGTACTGACAAAAACAACTGGGTGATCTTCAATTAAGAAGAATGCTTAGTCATAAGCAAAGATGACTTGCCATTGAAGAAGGAAGAGTTGAATATAAAGCTGAGAGCTCCAAGGGACGGTAACTGTTATACACTCCAAATTGACTCAAAATCTTCTGAAAATTGTTTTATTAGCAAAAAGGAGGAAAGTTGGGTTTGGCATAAACGTCTTGCACATGTTAACATGAATCAACTTTCAAAATTAACAAAAAGGGATTTGGTTCTTGGTTTACCAAAAATTCAATACGAACATGATATTATTTGTGATGCTTGTTAGAAGGGTAAACAAACAAAGTCTTCGTTTAAATCAAAGAAGACAGTCTCAACCGAAAGGCCACTCCAAATACTTCATATGGATTTGGTTGTCCATCAAGAGTGAAAAGTTTCAGTGGAAATCTATACACTCTTGTGATAGTTGATGACTATTCGAGATTCACTTGGACTTTATTTCTTTCCTCTAAAGATGAAACTTTTAATGCATTCATTGTTTTTACCAAAAAGGTCCAAAATGAGAAAGGTATTTCCATTGTGTCAATTAGGTCTGATCATGGAGGAGAATTTGAAAACAACGAATTCGCAGACTACTGTGACGAGCATGGAATTGATCATAACTTTTCAGCACCAAGAACTTCTCAACAAAACGGTGTTGTTAAACAAAAAAATAGAGTGCTCACAGAAATGGCAAGGGCAATGCTGAATGAGAAAGGAATTTCACAAGTGTTCTGGGCAGAAGCAATGAGCACGGCTTGTTACATCTCCAATAAAGCTTACATCAGAACACTGCTCGGGAAAACACCATATGAGCTATACAAAGGAAGAAAGCCTAACCTGGCTCATCTAAAGATCTTCAGGAGTAAGTAGTACATTCACAACAACAACAAAGAGAATCTTGGTAAATTCGATCCTAAAGCTGATCAAGGTTTATTTCTTGGTTACTATAATCGTAGTAAAGCTTATAGGGTTTTCAACAAATGTACTTTTACAATTGAAGAATCAATACATGTTGTGTTTGCTGAAACTGAGCCGATTTCAAAACCTCTAGATGATGATGCTGAGATCGTTTAAAATTTTCAAAAACTGGATTTAAACAAATTTTTAAAAAAATTACCTTCAGAAGAATGTTTAGAAAACAAAAATGATTTAAATGAACTTTCTTCACAAGAAAATTTAGAGCAGCCTAAGGGTTGGAGACATAATCAAGACCATCCTCTGGAACAAGTTATTGGTAAAGTCAATGAAGGGGTTAAAACCCGGAGACAAGTGTTCAATGAAGTGTGCTTCTCTACATTCATCTCGCATATTGAACCTACCAATGTTGATGAGGCCCTATCCGATGAATTCTGGATAGTTGCAATGCAAGAAGAGCTTAACCAATTTGAGAGAAATCAAATTTGGGAATTGGTACCCAGACCTAATAATCATCCGGTCATAGGCACCAAATGGGTATTCAAAAATAAGCTCAATGAATCTACGCAAATCATCATAAACAAAGCCAGATTAGTAGCTAAAGGATATAATCAGGAAGAAGGCATTCATTATGAGGAAACTTATGCTCTAGTGGCTAGATTGGAGGCCATACAAGTACTCTCGGCCTTTGCTTGCATAAAACATTTCAAATTATATCAAATGGATGTTAAAAGTGAATTTTTGAATGGCTATATTTTAGAAGAAGTTTTTATCGAACAACCTCCTGGTTTTGAAGACTCAAACTTTCCTGATCACGTTTATAAACTGAAAAAGGCTTTATATGGTTTAAAACAAGCTCCTAGAGCTTGGTACGAACGACTTAGCAATTTTCTGATAGAAAAAAGGATTTGAAAGAGGCAAAGTGGATGCTACTCTTTTCATTAAAAGAAGTAGGAAAGATCTTTTGATTGTTCAAATTTACGTGGATGATATTATTTTTAGAGCTACTAATGAAGATCTTTGTTAAGAGTTTGCTAAGCCAATACAGGGAGAGTTCGAAATGTCGATGATAGGAGAACTGAATTTCTTTCTGGGATTACAAATCAAGCAGAAGAAAAATGGCATGTTTATATCTCAGACAAAGTATCTGAAGGAGTTACTAAAGAAATATGGATCAGAAAATGCCAAAAGTGTAAAAAATCCTATGAGTTCAACCATCTGGCTAGATGCAGACAAAAAGGGCAAGGACGTGAATCTGACCAGATGTAGAGGAATGATTGGTTCATTACTCTATCTCACTGCTAGCAGGCCAGATATTCAATTTAGTGTGGGAATGTGCGCAAGATATGAATCAGCCCTAAAAGAATCACATGAAGAAGCCGTCAAGAGAAGTCTCAGATACCTTGTCGGAACTCAGAATTTGGGAATATGGTATCCAAAGAAGGGAGAAAAATATCTAATAGGATACTCAGATGCAGACCATGGAGGATATAAGATCGACAGAAAGAGCACCAGTGGACAATGTCAATTCTTCGAAGGGTGCCTTGCCTCGTGGTCAAGCAAAAAGCAGAATACTGTGGCAATTTCCTCAATAGAATCAGAATATGTTGCCACTGCCAGCTGTTGTGCTCATATTCTATGGTTAAGACAACAACTACAGGATCTAGGAATCAACTTGAGAGAGATTCCAATCCTATGTGATAACACGAGTACGATAAGCCTGTCCAAGAATCCAGTCCATCATGCCCGAACTAAGCATATCGACATTCAACATCATTTCATTTGGGATCATGTTCAAAAGAAAGATGTAAAAGTAGAATTCATTCCCACCGAATATCAAATAGCAGATATTTTCACGAAGCCTCTAGATCAACAGAAATTCAACTACTTTAGAAGAGAATTAGGAATGGTAAATCCTAATGAGTTGTAAGAAATCTCATATTATCTCTCAAATTTGAATCTTTAGATTTAATGTTTTGATGATTAAATGACTAACTTAAGCATCGGAGTGGATAGAAATTTGTTTTGCAGAAAGCTCTGTTTTGTCGAAGAAAAACAAAGATAAACAGAGTATGGAATAATCAAACAAGACATTGATAATCATGATGCCATAAAGGGAAAATTTATCGATCACCTGATCGATAAATGCAGCTTGTGAGGAGAAAGAAGAAATTCAGAACGACGATTATCAATAAGCTGATCGATAAGTGGATCATTGATTAGAACATCAATCAGGAGCAACAAGTTTTTGAGACACTTCGTTCAATTTTGGTTAGCATTAATCGATAAGCTGATCGATAACTTGTTAATCGATCAAATGATCGATAAAACAGACCAAGTACGCATTTATCAAACACATGATCAATCATCCATTGATCGATAAGATGATTGATAATTCTGAAGTTTATAACATTCAATTTTTGAAAACCCCCCGTCAGTTATCGAACCCTAGCTCGAACAAAACTGATCCCCTGTTTCATGCAACGGTCTGAAATCACTATTCCATTAAATTTCCGGCTCCCTTCCACTCGAATCCATCTCTGCCACTTACTCGACCTCCACCGAACTCAAAATACACTCTTTCAACCAATTAATTCCTCAAAAATCCATCGATACCTAAAAAATGGCAAGAGTGAAGCAGCCGAATGTTGACAGGGAAGAAAGCACTGAGAAATGAACTCAACCAAGTAACACTTCTCCCTCGGGTACTAAGAAGAGGTATAGACCAAAAGTGAGGGAAGAATCATCAAAGAAGAGAGGAGTCCTTAAAATCCGAGAGAGTCGGGCCGAAGAGCAACCCACTCCTCAAAGAAAATCTCCCAGGTCTAAATCCAAGCTACTAATAGTCACTAAGGAATCGAAAACTGAGTCAGATGAAGGAGCCTTAGTTCAGAAAGCTGTGGAGACCTCCTTGAGAGTTCCCATCCCTAGGCAACCTAGACAGAGAAAACAGAGAGCCAGTGAAGGTATGTCACGGTAGATTCCTACTGAAGGTATTCCATTTGACTTTTTTGAGCTATTGATTGGAAACCTAGATAAAGATGTGAATTCGGCTAAGTTTAAGACAGATTATGCAAATCGAAGATTCTATCTTGTTGTGTCTGTGGATATTAAGAGTTTAAAGAAAAATAAACAAATTAATTTGGACTTGAGTGACCCCCTGGAATACTATTTGAATTGGTTGATTATCGGCAGAGAATATTGTCCTGAAGTAATTAAGAGATTCTACTGTAATATGGAATCAGTAGAAGAATATGATAAGCAGGACAATCTTATAGAAGATTATTTAAGGGTCAAACTTAGAGGCCGAACCTTCCACATTACTGGTGCTAAGCTGAATAAGTGGCTGGGAACCTAAGAATCTATAAGAGGGGGAGATCTAAATGATATAAAAGCTTTTAAGATTTTGATGCAGAGTGATGCCTACCTCGGAGAGCTAAACTTTCCACCTAAGCAGATGTGTGATTATTATAGAATAATCTACTATATCTATTCGAGGAGCATGATCAACAAATCCGGGAGCTTTTCACATTTAACTCAGGATGATTATTTATTGTTGGCTAGGATTATCAGCGGGGATCAGATCAACATTGGGGATTTCATCTATAATGAGATGAAGAATTTTGTTCTTAACAAATCTAAGTCTACACCGATCCCCTACTCTCAGTTGGCCACCTACATCCTACAAGCAAACAACATTGGCCCTTTTGAGCTGGGAGAACTCAAGACCAAAGTTCCTGCCTTTGGTATCACCCAGCTGAACAAGATGAGGATCCCTGTACCCTACAAACCTTCACAGAAGAAGACTCAGAAACATAAGGGGAAGCAACCGGCTACCAACACTTCTAGAACTCAGGATGATGCCGAATCCACTGCAGCTCCCTCTCATACCCCTAGACCATCATTTTTGGAGAGATCCATCAAGGAGATGTTCCAAGAAGAACTCCAAGAACTTGAGAGGAGAGTTTATACCACGGCCAAAGACTATGGAGAAGTCTCAGACAGAAAATTTGAGGGCATTTCCAAAATCCTAGATCTTCACTAACAAGCAATGATGGTTTTGGAAAAGGAGGTTTCTTAGAGATTTGACCATGTTGACAGAGAGATCCGAGAACTTAAAGGGACGGTGGCCTCTCTCTGCAACAACTTCTCTACCCCCAACACTACTTTTAGCTTTGAGGACTTACTCTCTCATCCACCATTTCCTCCTCACTATGAGCCTGCACCATCTACCTCTCCTATACCCACTTCTCTGATTTCCACTTCACCATCTGTACCCCCTACCTCTCCTACTCCTTTTACCACTTTAGCCCTTATCACTGTTCCCTAGCCAAACTCTTCTCTGTATTTTCCACCATTCTCTTCACTTTCTCACCTTCCACCTCTTCCTATTCCACTGCCCATGCCTACTGTCTCTACTCTTTCCCCTTCTTCATCTGATGCTGACAAAAAGGGGGAGAAGGATTTTGCTGTTTAATTATGTTGTTTAAGTCTCTTTTATTCATTTTCTGTTATATATGTTAGTTTCTCACAGTTGTGTAATTTCTTGACAGCTCACGTTTATCAGTTAAAGTTTCTTTTATGCTGCCTTTCTGTCTCACTTTGATCTGTCAAGTATCTTTGCTAATTTGATTTCACTGTTATCTGATGCTACTTAGTTAATATCCCTCACCTATGTTTTGTCATCATCAAAAAGGGGGAGAATGTTAGGATTAAGGTTTTGATGATAACAAAGTAAGAAATTTGTGTTTCAATATGTTGATCGATCAAGGACTTATCGATAAGCTGACAGATAATATCTCTGTACAATCAAGTAATTTAGCAGACACCTTGATCAATAACTTGTTAGATAATGTGTTGATCAATTGATTGATCATTGTTAACTTAGTTATGTGTAAAAGTCTGCAGTAAATTATCGATCACTTGATCGATAATCAACAAAGATCAAACATTAGTCAGATAAAGGGACATAAATCTAATAGGTATTTATCGATAATATGATCGATAAACAGATTACCGATGAGAAGACAAATAAATGATAATTAGATTATCGATAATATGATCGATCATCGTACTTACATGTCTACCTTGTTTTTCACATAACGTGATCGATAAATCAGTTCTTTGACTTTACAAGATTAAACCTTTTCATCGATCACTTGATCGATCATTCATTAATCAATCACCTATTCGATTAACCTACATAGCCTGTGTTTTCACTGAATATACTTTTGCTTATTGTTTATTGATAAGGTTATCCATCATCTATTGATCGATAATGTGTTCAAAAATTATTGCTTTAAATTCTGTTTTATAACACTTTGTTTATCGATAACCTGATTGATCAACAAGTGTTCGATCACTTGTCCGATCATGAAGCGATTTCAATCTAAACTTCAACCAGTCACGATTTTCTCAAAATTTATCATCTATTTCATTCGAGCTTTTCTCAGCCTTCATGTTTGTCTTAATTCTCTATAAAGAGATTCAAAATCAAAAGCGACCCTGATCCTCTTTTTCTCTGCATTTCAATATAAAGTCACTGTTTCATTTTATCAATCGCTTGATCGATAAATCATTAATCCATCACTTGATCGATAAACTTAGTTATCTGTTTCGAAAGCTCTTACTCTGATAATCGATAACCTAATCGATCAACCAGTAATCGATCAGTACTTCGATCAAACATGTCTAGTTATTGTCAACGCATTTAACAACTAATTGATTCTACTTATAAACTATGAATGTTCATTTTATCATTTGTTCGGTTATGCTTTTGATCTTACTCTACAAAGAAAAACTTATTGAATTAATGTATTATTGCAGATTATGAAGAAAAACCCAACGACTCTGCAATGGTTATCTAAGTAGCCTGTAACCTACCTTGTCAGAAGCATTAATGGCAGAAACCGTTGCAACTAGGAAAAACACACAACCGGACTCTCAACGGCTAGAAGCTCTTCTATCTAACGGTTACTAAACTACCTCAACTATAAAAGGCGTGAAGAATCATTAAATGAATAGATTGAATACGCAAGCTACCCTCTGTTGATCATTTACTGTTACATTCAATACTTTGTTCTTCCATACATCGAGCTTCAGTGATTGTCATTTATTCACTCTGTAAAAGAGTTTATATTTTTCGTCATTAATCACGTCTTGTGTGAAACTCAAGAGTGTGGACTCTTGAGTGGGATTGTGACCTTACGGGTAGTAAGGGGGAGTGATTGAGAGTATCAATTACTGTACTGCGGCACTAAGAGCCCGATCAATCTTGGAACATAGTGAAATACTCAGAGGTGTTCTGAGGACTGGACGTAGGTCAAGTGGTTGAGACCGAACCAGTATAAATTCTGTGTCCACTTTTCTATGGTGAAATCTTTCTAACTCACACTCTCTGTTTCCGTTAGTTCATTGTTTTAATTTCGCAAAATTTTTATAATTCACCCAATTCACCCCCTTCTTGGGTGAGACTGCCACTAACAATTATGTCATATCTAGTTAGGCATCTAGCTCACCATCTATCCTTTATTTAATATTCTCCAATTTCTATCCCTCTTAGTTTACTATCTCTTAGAAATTTTTACCACTATTAAGGGATTTAAAAAACCTCAAACATTTTGTCTTGTTACCTTGCCTCTTTTGAGGCTATATTGATTACTCAAGGTTTGAATTGTCATTCAACTTCCTTATTATGGTATAGGCTCCTACCTTCTTCGAGCCTGCTAAGTTCCCAGTTGTTCTATTAGGAGCCATGTAGAGAGGAATCTTTAAAAATCAAACTTGTTTCGGCATCCTCTTAGTCATAGCTTCTGCTTCCTTTGCTCCGATGGAGGTTCATTATCCTTCTTTGGGAACTTCCTCGAGTATTCCCTTATCAATAGTTTTTTCTCTATTTCCACTCCTATTTTCACCTACACTAAGGGGTTCTCATAATAGCTGTCACATCTCAAAAATTTTCATCTGGCGATACTGGATCAAAAATTGGGATGGGGGTCAATGTAGGAACTTAATAGGAGATGAAACAACTTTTGATATGAAACCCTAAAAAGGTTAGATTGGCATTTTCGTAATTATCAGCGTAGGAAGGGCAAAACAGGAAAATTTGAGAAAAATTCCAAAAAATCCTGAAAAATGGGAAAACTATAGACTAGAGGTTTTGGAAATGAGGCTCAAAGGTAGAATTTCGGTGAAAAAGAATTATTACGGAATTTCCTAAAAACAGAGGTTTTTCGGGAAATTATTGGGAAAATGAAAGAAAACAATTATTTTAATGAGTTAGAGGCCTCAATAAATTTGGAAGATTGATGGAAAATTCATCTAAATGTGTGTTTGAATTTATAAAATTTATTTTAGGCCTTGAAAGCTCAAGAATTAATTTTAGGAAATTTATTTTCCCTCAAATTTACCGATAAAGGTCTAATCGGAGAAAATTCAAAATAAATACCTAGAGGTGACAAAAAATTCAAAAATTTCCATATCATATTACCATATTAAAAGATGAATTATCATGGAGAGAAATGAATTTTGGGAGGTCTAGAAAAATTATGGAATGTTACTAGTGAATAGTAACCGATTAAGTTTCTGATTGGTTTGAGATAGTGATTTGGTTTGTGGGCCATCTTTTTGGACCAGCCCAAACCATTGGTAGGGCCCAAATTGATCCCAATAAGGACCCAATTTCGTGCACCTTCCAGGTTCCTCTATTTCTATTAAATAAAATGCAAAATTAAAGGATATTTGTGTGGAAAAATCTAGAGAAATGTCACATGGTGATATCTGAAGGTTTGAGACACTTGATGGCTACCACATACACCTCTTTAGGTGTCTAATTTTGTCCAAATCAGGGGCAAGAGGGAAGATGGAATTTTTCTATAAAAACCCCGTAAAAATACAAAGAAAATGTTAGAAAATTGGGAAAAATAAGGGGAAACTCTTCCACTGTTCATCCAGCCATCTTGCACGAAATTCAGGAGTTTTAGGCAAGAAATTATCCAACTTACTTCAAATAAACATTAAGGTATGTCCAAGCATCAATAACTCTAAGTTTTACATTGATTAAACAAGGATTTTTGCTTGGGAAAATGCTAAAAAATTCTGAGAAATTCAGTTGAGATGTGTGATGCTTGGGGAAGGATAGAAACCTTAATAATCAAGTGGAATGAGGAAGATTAAGTGGTGTATGTATTGATTTTTGGATGAAGTCAAGGTTAGGGTTCCAAGGGAAATTTTCGTCCAGCACTGTTCATGCAGAACCAATAGGATTTTGCTTGATTTGATGATTCCAATGGCTTTAAAACATGTTTTTGTGTAGGGATATGTTGTTGGAAAGCGTTTAAAATCATTGGAATCAAAAATAGAATTTTTGAAAGTTAAAAACCCCCTATTCAGCCAATTGAATTTCATGGGGAAGGAGTATGGATTTTTAAAATCTGATTGCACCATTGGATTCCTCATGAAAAATTGTGTAGGATTGAGCTATGAGATGATTGATTCTAAAGGAGGAATCATATTGTTAAAAATCAAGGAAAAATGGGAGAATTATTGAGTTAATGTTCAAGTATAGGAATTAAGTTGTTTTGTGATTAATATGGCCTATGTTTATGCTTGGTTTAATAGGCATTGAGAGGAGGAATTAAGGAGAAGCATTGCTTTTTGGAGGAATTAATTGGACAAGCTTTACAAAGGTAGCTTTGAATTATAATTTGATTGTTTATCTTACTTGTTTAATGTGATAATGTTTGCTGCATGAATTAAGGAACTTGTGTTGTGATCCTTGTAGATTGGATGACATTGGTTTATGCTTTGGCCAAATACATTGAATTGTGTTAATGTGAAGTGTTGAGGTTCCTCTCTTAGCATGATATTGGATATGATTTTATGTGGCTTGAGGATGTCTTAAAGTTATACAACATGTCACATTTTAACTTGCTTGATTTACATGATCATTATAATTCATATGCTACTAGGATTTCTTTGAAATCTCATTCCCCCAATGTTAAATTATGTCTCAAATAGGGAATCATTCATCCGATGGCAAGGGCAAGGAAATGATTTTGGAATAGAGGAGCATTATGGAAGTGATGCTATTATGTTATGTTGTGTAATGTATTAATGAACTTTATGTTGAAAATGAAATAGATTATGAATGATATGTGATGTAAATTATGTTTGTATGACATGCCCTTATGCTAAAATTATGAATGGTGCAATGTTAAAGGAGTGTAGGAAAGAGGAAATTGGGAGATAAACTAAAGAAAGTGATATTGGGGGATAGAAATTTACTAAAAAGTGCCAAAATTGTGGCACATAAAATCATAGGCAATTGTTGGATTTTGGGCATGAAATTTTATAGACAAACAGATCTCATTTTTATCTTTAAAACAAGTGGTAATTCGTTAAATTTGGAGTTGTGTGCTAAGAGTTATGCCCTTCCAAAGTTGGGCAAAAATACTGAAAATTCAAAAATTTACCAAATGAACAATACACTTTGACAAATTTCCTGGAATTATTCTAGATGGAATTAGACCTAATAAATATTTTTTCTCCATAGAACTCTTAGCAAGCTTCACATGAAAATCAGAACCACATCGTTTTGATTTTTTTTCTAAATTTAGTTATGAATTCTCAAAATTAGCCCATTTTCGGATGAACAGCGTACGAACAGGATGAACAGTAAAATCCTGAATTTCAAATTTTTCATCCAGAAATGTTACCAAGCGACTTATATTGGTTCCAATTAATGTATATTGGGTTATAAAGAGAGGTGTGATAGTAGCATACTTACATCACCTTACTTACCTCATCATAGTATATATTCTCAATCTAACTATGCCCATGTCCTTCATCGAATTATACACATGTCACTCATCTATTAAAACAATCAGTAATACTTACTTCAAAGTAGGCTTGACCGAGTTCTCGTTACTGGTCCATGATTCAGAGAATCTATCTCTGGTTACTAGTTGTGTATCCTTCATAGGGAATTTCTCTAACCTTTCTCAAGTCAAGAGTCGATCTCTAAATAGTTTATTTTGGCTTTTCTTATATAGTATATAAACAGACTTTAAATTCTATCAAAACCAATCTCAAACCTCACATGGGCATTCATAAAACACAATTTCAACATTAATTCCTAGTCTATCAAACTTATTTAGCATGCAGTATAAAGTATAGTGCAAGCACATATTGATAAAGATAACATAGTAGGAATACTCAATTCTTGTAATGATGCATCAATACTTAGTTCCTATTGCCCAATACTGGGTAATATGAATAAATAATTCATTTCTAATTTAAAGACTGTATCCAAGGAATAACCATCACTTGATTCGTACCTCGACTTAAATGAGATTGTTCTTGGATCTCATGTTGTGGAAGGGTAGGAGTTCTTTCTTCATCATGAAGTATCAAGGCATTTGTCGTCTGATGACAGTGCCTCATATAGTGCCCTATTTCACCATACTTATGGCAGACATCTGACCTTGCTAAGCAAGGCTTGCTCCTGTGCTTTTTCTAACATTGGTTATATCTTTCGACCCTTCTTGGTAAATCAAACCTCATTCGTTTATGGCTTCTCCTAGTTCACCTATTCCTTCAGGCTCTCTTCCTTTTAGAAGTATTTCCTGGTTCGAATCTCCTGTTTCCGATAGCGTGTCCTATTATGACTTGCTGGTCTTGACCATTTTCTATTACTATGCAGACTTCTACTACCGTGTTGATGTTCATCAATTGCATGGGGGGCTATGTATTCTCTGAGACAAGGCTTAAGACCTTTAATTAACTTTTTTGTATTCCACTTTGCGGCTTGCTGTAAGTAAGTGAAATAATGTAACAGATACATATGTCTAGCCACATAGTCATTAATGGACTCATCTTCGGCTTGTCTTAGAATAAGGAATTCCATTTCATTTTTATCTCTTTCAGCTTGAGGAACATACCTTACATAAAATTGTTCCTTAAATACTTCCTAAGTAATTGGGATGTTCCTTGCCTGTAAGGTTGCTTTTAAGTCCCGCCACCATCATGCAGTATCTCCTTTTAGTAACAAAGCAATTAGTGGTACTTTTTGCTTATCAAGACAATTCATATTTTGAAAATTTGTCTTTAAGTTCCTAATCCTTTCCTCCACAATATGCATATCATTGCTTCCTTCAAATATTAGAGGATTATATCCATAGAATTTTGAAATCCATGGTTGCCTTCCATCCTGTTCTGCAGTTATTCAAGGAGTCCTATGATCCTTAGTTATAGGTGCAATGGATGAGTACTAACCGCCCCTGCCGCTATTGCAGTTTCCTTATCTTGTCCAGCCTGGATTGCCATTAATTGTGCCATCATCTTTTGCTGTTCCCCTAGACAATTTACTAGGGCCTCTAGCAGATTCACAGAGGATCTGGCCTGCTCATCTTGTTGCATTCCCATCTGAACATTAGTGTTGACTCTATATATCTTGGTATCTCTCTTAGCATTGAAAGAAATATAGAGATCATATGTTTAACATTATATACCTTTCCATTTATTATCATCATAGCATAGCAATCATAAGGGTTTCACCTTTATATCAACATAGCTAGTCAATATCTTGGTACTATTGGTGCCTCAAATATATTTCTGACTATTCTTTCAAAGTTTGAAATAATCTTGTTTCCCATTGCTTTACTGTTAGTGGCAGTCTCACCCAAGAGGGGGTGAATTGGGTAAGTTATAAAAATTTTAACCGAATTGAAATAATGAAATTAATAAAACAGAGGGCTTTAGAGTGAGAAGGATTTCACCGCAGATCAAAGACACCAAATTTATACTAGTTCAGTCTTAACCACTTGACCTACATCCAGTCCTCAGAACACCTTTGAGATTTCCATTATGATCCAAGATTAACCGAGCTCTTGGTGCCTCAGTATAGCAATTGATCTTCTCAATCACTCCCCCTTCTACTCGTAAGGTTACAAACTCACTCAAGAGTCCACACTCTTGAGTTTCACTCAGAAAGTGATTAAAGATGATATGTTAGTCTCTCTCACAGAGTAAATGAATGAGAAACACTGAAACTCAGTAAAGATGAAAATGGAGTATTGAATGCAATAGTAAAATATTTGCAGAAGGTAGCTTGCGTATTCAATATCTGCATTCAATACTTCTTCGCACGTTTTATAGTTACGGAAGTTTAATAACCGTTAGACGGAAGAGCTTCTAGCTGTTGAGAGTTTGGTTACGTGTTTTCCAATTGCAACGGTATTCGCCATTTAATGCTTCCGACATGGTAGGTTACATACTACTGAATAACCGTTGGATAACCATTGAACTTTCTTCGTAATCTGTAATAATATTTCAATCTAATAAATTTTTCCTTCAAAATGAAATTCAAGAAGATAACTAATAAAATGATAGTAATATTCTTATGATAGTATAGAAGTAAATCAATTAAACATTAGATCCAATAACTATGAACTGATCAACCTTGATCGAAGACATGATCGATAACTGGTTTATCGATTACATTATCGATTAATAAAGATGAAAGATTTTGAAACAGATAACTATATTTATCGATCAAGTTATGGATTAACACATGATCGGTCAAGTGATCGATAAATGAAAAGAATGGCTTCAGAAAGATTATGTAGAGAAAAGGTTCAAGGTCAACTATGATTTTGAAACCCTTAAAATAGAGAATTAAGATGATCAATAAGGGTGAGAAAAGCTCAAAGCAAAATATTCAGAAGATTCTTAAATCTCATCGTAGCTTTTGGTATTAAAAGAGCTGGATCATTGATCGAATAAGTTATCAAAAAATGCTTGATCGATCAATTTATCGATTAAGATAAGCAAGAGAGAATTTGATTTTCAAGGTACATTGATCGAATACTTTATTGATAAACGGTTGACAGAAAATCTGATTAATAAAATGAAGTTTAACAAAGATTTTCATAAAGAGCACAAATCCTAAGATGATCGAGTAAGTGATCGATCAGAGACTTATCGATCAAGTGATCAATAACAATGTAGTCGAGAAGCTCAGTTCTGAAATGCCAGGAGCATGTATGATTGATCACATTATGTGAAAACAGAATATTCAGAAGATTGGATGATCGATCACTTTATCAATAAATTGATGATCAATCAAGTGATCGAAGAAAGACTTATACAGTTTAAATCAGTGAAAAGGTGATGATCGATCATTTGATTGATAAACCGTTGATCGATCAAGTGATCAATAAAGTAATTTTCAAAAGCACTTAAACGAAAGAAAAAATATCAATAAGCAGGTGAGATATTATGCAATGATAGAACATGCTATCAATAAAGCTGTGATCGATAAAGTGATCGATAAATGGTGTTTAAAACAAAATACAACGAGAGTAGGAAGTATTACCATTTATCTGTCTTCTCATCGATTACTCTTTTACTGATCAAGTGATCGATAAACACTTACCAAAACTTGTGTCCTATTATCTGTTAGTTGTTCGATCACTAGATTATCGATCAATTGATCGATAATTTTCTGCAAACTTCTATACAAAACAGTGTTAACGATGATTGATCAACATATACAAATTTGATTTATCTATCGGGTTATCGATTAACATTTCTGCTAAGCTTTTTGTTAACACATGAACTTTATCTATTAAGTGATCAATAAACCCTGGATCGATCAGGTGATCGATCAACTTACTAAAACACAAATTCCTTAATTTGTGATCATTAAAACCTTAAATCTAACATTTACCTCTATCAAGGTTTCATTACTCTGTTAACATATCAAAGTGCAGACTAATATTCCTTGTACTTGTTTTGCTCTACTAATGCCATTTCCTATTGGGGAAATTTTCTTGACTTTGCTTATATCCTATTCAAGCTTTTCAATTTAATCATTGTTTTTCTAGGGGAAGTTTCTCAGATAATGACTACCTATGTTACAATTATCCTCTGTTATCCCTTACTTCCTCTCTGTGTCTACCTTCCCTGGAGTAATACCTCAACCTCTCAACCTTAATTAGACCAATCAAGGTAGTCCATTGCTTTCAGCCTCTACACTTCTTCATAATGTATCAACCAAATATAAAGCCAGTCACACAATAATCCATCATCAAACAGACACCATCCAATTCCCAAACCATAACAACAACCAACCAATCACATTTGATACCAAAAAGTGTCACACCTTCTTTATTACTCCATTATACATCAATTGGAACCATTATAATGCATTTCCCAACGTTTCCGAGTGAGAAATTTCAATTCCAAAATTTTTCTTTTTAGTCTGTATGCATACTGTTCATCAGAATTTAGGTTAATTTTGAAAATTCATAACTAATTCTAAAAAAATCAAAATGAGGTGGTTCCAATTTTTCCTTGAAGCTTGCTAAGAGTTCTTTAGAGAGAAAATATTTATTAAACTCAATTCCATCCAGAACAGCACCAGAAAATTTGACAAACTGCATTATTTATATGGTCAATTTTTGAATTTTCAATATTTTAGCCTAACTTTGGGAGGGCATAACTCTTAGCACACAACTCTAAATTTAATGATCTACTAATTGATTTAAAGATAAAAATGAGATCTATTTGCATCCAAAATCTTAAGTCCAGATCCCATCATTTGCTTATTATTTTATGTGCTCCAAGATTGGCCTTAATTAGAGTACTTTATCCCTAATCCCTATTTTCTTGAATTTTACTTCCTTTTTCCTTTTCAATTGCCATCCATTCCAACATATCATATCATGATTATAAACCATCATACAACATTATAATTTACACACTGTCATAGTATTCCATATCCATAATTCATTACAACTTATAACAAAGTTCAACAAAATACAACATAACTTGATATATTGTCACATAATCTCCATGGCCTCCCTAGCTCACACCAACTCCTCGCCCTTATCCACACTTGGTCCACTTCCTATTGATGCATGATTTAATATAGGAGAGAATGAGATTTCATAGAAATCTTGGTAGCAGTGATCTATAATCATCATGTTGATCAAGCAGTGTATAATGTAATATGTTGTAAAACCTCAAGACATCCTCAAGTCACATAAAATCATTCTATGCATCATATCAAGAGAGGAAACAATCACACTTTTACATTGGCATATTATTATGCATTTTGTCAAAGCATATCAAGTGTCATAAAGTCTACAAATTTCCATAAGATAAATTCATCAAATCAAAGTAATCAGCATAACACATTAAACAATCAAGATAAACAATCAAATTATAATTCAATGCTACCTCTTCAACTTAAACCGATTCGGCCTCTTCAAGGAATTTGGGTTCTCCTTGATTCTTCTTCACAAAACCTATCAATTCAAGTATAATTGCAAGCCATATTAACAATTATGCAACTTAAATACAATACTTTAACTTTAACCTACATACTTTCCCTCTTTCCTTTGATTTTTAACAAAATTGTTCCTCTTTCAGAATCAATAATCTCTTGGCTCATTCCTATACAATTTTTCACGAGGAATTTAAATATCCAATCAGATTTTTAAAAATCAAACTTCTCCCCCTTCAAACTGTCTTGGCCGAATAGGGGTATATGCTTTTCAAAAATTCTATTTTTGATTTCACTGATTTTATACACTTCCTTTTAATATATCCCTACACAAAAACACATTTTAAACCTATTGGAATAATCAAATCAAGATGAATCAAGATCCTGCCCCATGAACAGTGCTTGGCCGAATTAAACACCACAAAACCCTAACTTGGATTTCTTCCAAAAATCAATCCATACACCACTTAACCATGCCTATTCCACTTAATATTTAAGGTTTCTATCATTCCCTAAACAACACATATTCAAGCGAAAAATTGAGTAGCAACTCATCTTGGAATTTGAAGCCAAAACCTTAATTAAACTAGTTTAAAACTTAGGGATAGGAAGGCTTGAACATACCTTGATGTTGCCTTGATAAAAACTAAATGATTCCTTGCTCAAACTCTCTCTCAAATTCAATCTCCTTGGTCTGGAATAAAAGTGGCAGCATCTCCTGCTCTTTTTCTAATTTTCTAACATTTTTCTTATATTTTTCCATTTTGCCCTTACTAGACTAATAATTCTAAAAACATCAGCCCTGACCTTATCAAGGTTTCACATCAAAAGTTGTTTCATCTCCCCGTCTAGTTTCTACATTGGCCCTCGTCCCAATTTTTAACTTTCTATGTCCAGGTGAAATTTCTCGAGATATGGTACATGGGACTCTTTTTTTAACACACCCACATAAATATCATGACAAATACCACCTTATTTTCATTATCTACTTAAAACTCCTAATATCCACGACATTGTCATCTTCAACCTTCTAAACCTAGTTCATCCATCCCCATGAAAACACCATCATCCTCTTATCCTTACTATCATTCATTGATTCAATGTTTATACCTTCATTCAAATTCAAAACATTATCTATATCCACAATCATATGAATGCAAAGTTCTCATATTTATCTCCAAAGAGGATCGCAACACTTGTTATAAGCAAGATAAAGTTCTATCTTTTGTTCAAGATATGATAAATCAATTCCTCTAGCTTCTTTAAAGGCGAAAGATCAAACGAGATTACAAGATAAAAGAAGATAGAAGATTAAGCTAGAATGAACACACCATCTTGAAGGGTTTCCTACTTCAAGTAGGGCAAGCTTAAGTGGTTTGATTCCTAATATTTCCAAGTACACAAAGTACAATAGCGTGTTGTAAATTGTTAATCTGAAATGGTAATAATCAATTCAGGAGTTGTAATTTCTTCTGAAGTTTACAAGCTTTGGAATTGCAACTCCAAGTTTGATTATTATTTTTCCAAGTATGCCATGTACAAAAACAAGTTGTAAAAATTTCATCCGACATGGTTAAAATTCAAACAAAAATAATAAATTAATAGTCAAGTGTGAATGGCTAATAGGAGACTAAAAACCTACAACTAATTTATGTACATGAACGTCACAGGCATTTTTATAGTGAAGCCAATAGTCAAATTTTATCACAAAAGTTCAACTTTTAGCCACCTAGGTAGCTATTAAAACAAACATCATCTTTTGCTCATTATGGTTTTCTGCTGGGATGAAAATAGCCTCAAAGCAACTTCACAACTTGAGTTGAGATGATGATTGACTAACCACCAACAAGGTCGTGCTTAAAAGCAGCAACTTATTCCCGCAAAGAAGTAAAACCTTATAAACAAGCCAGCAAATAAAAAATCAAAATGCTTTAAGTAGACATTATTGTGATCAAGCATTACGTCTAGGTCTCATTTGCTCAACCATATCATGACTTGAATACCACAGTCCTTCCTGTATACACAATGACAACAATAATTTTAGGTACTTAAAAGAATAGCCTTAAATAGCGTAATAACATAAAGACTTTATTACACACATTCTTTTACTATTGTGCGGGAAGCTTAATAATTCTACTCTTTGACCTCCTCCCAATGTGTTCCGATTTCACTAGTTTAATTATATCATAAAATTGATCCCTTTGAACAAAGAACATACTGATCAATAAGAGTCTGAATAAAAAATCACCGAATAATAAAAAATATGCAAAAAATATTTCTTACACATTGGTTGACTACTATATTGTCGTTAGATCTTTCATGGCAGCCTTCTTATTCGGCTTCTTAATGTCAATATGTGGCTTCAACAATTTTAGGACATAGATACCCGGCTTCTCAATGTCGTTCATTCCACACGTTCCCCAAACACATATTCTCTTCCATATAATCATTACCTAATCCATTATACTCATTTCCCAAACATATCTGTCATAACCCTTTAACAGACTTTCCCCGCAAACACATTTTAACACCCACCATTATCCTATACTAAATCATCCATCCCCCCACTAATGAACTTTATTTCCTATAACGCTAATTTCAATCAAACACCGTTCATAATACAAATAGGGTTCCAATCAATCACTTAGGGATTCTTGCCATTATTTTCCAAACTAAAATAGTAATAATGGCAGCCCAAAAATGGTAGCCGATCGTAGGGAGTCAAAGGGTAAAAATGGCACCTGGCACCTCCCTTCTCTGTGCTTTAAAACTCCCCGATGGGCATTTCCGTCTGTCTCCAAATTTCAAAACCAGATTTTAGGTTTTCACACTTAAATGCGATAATCAATATTCAGAGCATCAATGTGTCATTTTGCATTTTTCAGGTTCTTCTCATGTCATTTTCCCTTTATTAATCTACATCAAAATTTGCATTTATTTTTAGTGTTTTGTTTCTTGGAGAGCTTGGGTTTTGGTTTATGGTTTTTAATTTAATTTTTTTTAAAAAAAAAGACAGAGATCTGTTTCTTTCACATGGTGGAGCTTTCTTAGGATTCCATCAACGCCAAATAGGACAAATTTAACATTGTTAATGCCATGGAATCATGGAGTAAGATAGCAGCATTAGAAAATTATTAGCAATCTTGACATGTTTGAAAAGTACACTAATATTCTTTTAAAAAATTTAGAACCAAAACAAAAATTAATATAAATTATAATGATTAAAATAATTAAAAATTTATATTATATATTAGCATAATAATTCAATGAATGTCTATCCATAAAGAATCATAAAACAGGGAATTAATGGATAAAAAAAGAAAATTAAAATCATAAGGTAGTAGAACATGTCCACCGTTCTGTTTTTGGTGGAGAAGGATCATAATTCGTGTCTATCTTCTTGTTGTTGACAGGACAAAATGCTCCAATTATGGATTTTTTTTATTGTTTTATCATGACAAAATATTTATGTCAATTTTTCTGATTGAAAATTAAAGTACTACAAGAAAAAGTAATGTCAAAAGGCTTGAGGTTAATGGTGGAAACATTTTCCTGTGCATGGACATTTCAAAATATCAATATATGAAGAAAATTGAGTATTTTAACTCAAGTTTTGCTATATGAAAGAAAAAAACTAGTTTTAATTTATCTTAAACTAGAGTGAGTTTTCGATGCCAAAAAAAAGCTAGATTGAATTTTTTTAAAATAAATTATATGTTCGTTAAGGAATTTTAACAATCATAAGAGGAAATTGTAAGTAAAATTAATTAAAAAATGCTAAACTCCATTCCATACTTTTTTAATCAAAGTACCTAAAATATTGCCTCCTCCTCGCCTGCTCCCCCTTGCCCTCTTATTATAGCTTAACTGCATGGATCTTTCCTATATTTTGATTTTTGAAAACATACACTTAGGTTCAAATAGTTAATACTGTTAGGGATATTCTGAAAAAATTCTAAATATATATTTTTAATTAAACTTTATATTAAAATAAATTTTATTTACTAATTTACCCTATATACTAAATCCCTAATTTACTTAACAGTTTGCAAATATTGGGGGGGGGGGGAGCAAGTCGCAAGAACCACTATGGAGAAGACAAATGCAGCTATGGAGAATCATGAAAGCAAAAACTTATGAAACTTATCAAGAATCTATTTGTTTTTTTCTCCTCAATCCATTGAACAAAGTATTTCACATATACAATTGTTTTTTCCTTCCAAAAAACGAAGCTCTGTGTGCAGCAACTGCGTGATGACATGAATATCTACCGTGTGTAAGAAAAGAGTATTTATTCGCGCCTACCATCACCTTTTAAAAACTTTCTTTCATCGTCATTAATGGTTTAAAGAAATACTACTTTTGGTCCTAATTATAAGATATCACTATAAATAAAGTCTTATAATTAGGACCGAAGGTTATCATAATAGAAGAAAGAAGAACTGTCGTGAGTTGTTTTGATATATATATATATATATATTGTGTATATGTTAGCCATTTGAGAAACTAAAATAAATAAATTTTAATAAGTATGTTGAAAAATTAAGATTATTTTTTGGTTTTATAAATTTGTTTTTGAAATATAAATATTTAAATAATTATTATGTTAAACAGTGTCATTTTTGTCCAAAAAATTGAGAACTCAAACTTGACAATCAACTAACAGTTTTGATTGATAGAAATAAAATCTCAAATTACGAGGATTTGTGTAATACATATTTTAATTTTAAGTAGATTTATATAGATTTTCAAAATAGATAGGACGTACGGGTAATTAAGGCACAATTGAGAAAAAGTTTGAATGTCTGGGTTAATGGAAATAGAATCTCAAATTAGGAAGATTTGTGTTACACATATTTTAATTTTAAAGAAGTTTCGTATAGATTTTCAAACTAGATAGGATGTATGGGTAATTAAGGCAAAATTGAGAAAAAGTTTGAATGATTGGATTAATGGAAATAGAATCTCAAATTACGAAGATGTGTGTAGCATATATTTTAATGTTAAAGTAGGTTTATATAGATTTTCAAAATAGATAGAATGTGTGAGTAATTAAGGCTCAATTGAGAACAAGTTTGAATGTTTTACTTTAGAAGGCTGATTTGAGTTTCATTTCATCCTTGTACTTGTACGGTCTATAAGAAATTTTACTTTACGAGAGTTTTTTTAGCGAAAATTTATTGCTGGGCCCTCATAGTTTTTCCAAATTTTAAATAAGGTCCCTCGATTTTTCTCCTTTTTTTATTAAACACTTTAAGTTTATTTCGTTAGATTCGTTAATCGTTTATTTACAAAATTGTTATTTTTAGTGTTAATAAATCTATTAGACATTAATGATGTGGTAGACAAATGGGTATAAACAAGTTAGATTTTTTTATGCTATGCATAGGTATCCTCTTATTAAAGACAATTGCATTCAAGGTACTGTCAGGCACTAACTGTAAGTACCTCTTCTAGTAAGAATTTGAATATTAGTTTACCATATTGCAGAGACTATCCTCTTCTGCTAGACACAACCCTTGTTAGTTAAACAAATTGGATTTGACTAGGGCACAAATGACTCCACATCACTTATGATGGGACTATTGAGAGATGTTTGGATAGTAAGTAAAACTATGGTTTAGGATAAAACCTTGGTTTTTTGGATCCCACCATCCAAACATCCCCATTTTTTGCAAAATCAGTTTTTGATTGAAAATCATGGTTCAGAAAAAGTAGCCAAACACCATATTTTTTAGCAAAATCACTATTGCATTGAAAACCATGATTTGGGGTATAAAACTAAGGTTTAAGATATAAAAATATATTTTATAATGGGGGTGTTTAGATAAAACAAAACCATAGCTTAGAGAATAGCTTTTGAGAAAAAAGTTATTTTTGAGAATAGATTTTGAAAGAATAGATTTTGTGAAAAAATGATTATGATAAAATGAAAGTATTTAAACAGTTGTTGTTAGAAGCACTTTTTATATGTAGAAATTACTAAAAAGAACATAAGTTTATATAATAATTACATAAAAGATATATTTTATAATATATGTTTATTTGAAGTAATAAATTTGTTAATAATATATATTTTGCCAACATAATAAATAATATAAATAATAAATAATTAATATGTATATGTATTTATAAAATAATTAAATATGTTTTTAGAAAAAAGATTTTCAAAAGGAGTGACTGTGAGGGAACGGGAGAACAAGCAAAGCTTGTGATAATTGTCATGAGTGTTTTTGTCTAATACATTGTTGCTAGCTTCTAATAAGAGTAATTATTACTCTAACAACTAATATTTCACTTCCAAAAGCAAAAAATTCTGGCTTCTTTACAAACCAAGGTTTTAGCAGGCCAAACCTTGATTTTGACCCAAACTAAGGTTTTGGGGGGAAATAAACTGGTGTTTGGATATCAGCTAGCCCAAACCATGGTTTAAGGCCTAGAATTACTTTTCTCCAGATTGCCAAACACTCATATTTTTTCAAACGTATATACACGTATTAGTTATTACTTATGATCGTTAATATAAAAGCTAAATAACTAGTTTGTCTATATTAAGAAAAATAGTAACAAGAAAATAGCATGCGAACCAACTCTGCTAGGGCCCTACATCGCCCTGCATCCTTTTAAGAGTGATCCTTGACTTCGTGCCTTGCGAATCGAGGAAGCTGTGAGGTTTGGGTGGAGAAATAGAGGAGGGCAAGGAGGATCCGGATCGTAGGAAGAAGAAGTTTAAGATGGGTGGGAGGGAGTTTACTGGTGTTGAATCTTTACCGAGCAGAGAAAGAAGACTGGATGGTGCTAAAACAGAGTTCAAGATTCTCCAAAATCCTATAGAGAGTCATTGATGCAGAATGTGAGTAGAAGAATTTGTCGGTGGCAATGGGCAAATAGTGAAGAGGAGGAAGGAGGAAACGGGTACAATGGGAGTACGAACTTTGATGAAGTGCTAAATCCAAATGAGGGAATTGAAGTGGATATTTCAAACCCACTGAGGCTGAATTTTCGTATTAACGAAGAGGAAAAGGAACACCTATTTCGTCCGTTTTAGAAGACCTTGATCGTGAAATTAATGGGAAGACAGCTGAATTATGTTTCATGGTGACAAAGTTGAAGCAAATATGGGCAAAGAAGGGTGATATTGTGATATTTGATTTGGAAAACGATTTCTTCCTGGTTAGTTTTTAGCTTATGGATGACTACATGGAAGCTCTAATTGGAGGTCCGTGGGTCATTATGGATGCTTATTTGAGTATTGCACGATGGAGACCAGATTTTAATCCAATGATTGAAAAGATTGATTCAATGGTGGCTTGGGTAAGAATTCCAGAACTACCAGCTCCTTTATTTGATAAAAAAATTCTTGTTGAATTTGGGTAATGCCATTGGTAAAACTATTAGATTGGATATACATACTGCTCAAAGAACCAGAGGTAAATTTGCAATAATGTGTGTGGAATTGGATTTAACTAAACAACTTGAAGGTATGGAACAAGGAAGTTTTTGGAAGGATTGAAGGGAGAAAGAGAAGGCTGTTAAGTAGGCTTTATAGGGTGCAGAATAGTATTGATAGGAGAATAAATCCTTTTCTGTTGCAACTTGAAAGGGATTTAGAGAGGGAGCTAGTAGAGACCTTGAAACAAGAAGAGTGTTATGGTTCCAAAAATCAAGAGGGAAATGGATTGAGCAAGGTGATAGGAATACAAAATACTATCATACCAAAACATTGATAAGAAGAAGAAAAAACAGAATTAGAATGTTGAAGAATAGTGATGATGTTTGGATAGAAGACGAAAGAGAAATAGTAGGATTGTTTCAAGAGTTCTTTATGAAGCTTTTTGCAGAAGAAA
Organism: Neltuma alba; assembly: GCF_004799145.2. Lineage (NCBI taxonomy): Eukaryota > Viridiplantae > Streptophyta > Magnoliopsida > Fabales > Fabaceae > Neltuma > Neltuma alba. Next base: position 1,216,874 of record NW_021635235.1, read on the forward strand.
GGTGCAGCAGACACTGGGGTAATGTTGACAAAGAAGAAATGGCCCGTGTGAGCAAGAACTTAATTAGTGAAGAGGTTAAAAATGCTTTTGTCCAGATGGGAAGCTTTAAGGCTCCGAGAGAAGATGGTTTTCCAGCTTTTTTCTATCAACAAAACTGGAATGTTGTGGGGAGCTCAGTGATAAATCTGATGAATGAGCGATAGGAGAAGCCTGAGAGAATTCAAGAAATCAATAGCACGCTACTTGTCTTGATTCCAAAAGTTGACAAGCTAGAAAAGGTAAGCCAATTTAGACCAATCTCTTTATGTAATGTGTTGTATAAGGGGTTAACTAAGTTGATTGTTAATAGATTAAAGCCTCTTATGGACAAACTTGTTTCTCCTCACCAAACAAGCTTTGTACCAAAGAGGAACATTCATGATAATATTGTAATTGCAAAAGAGATGGTGCATTCCATGAATAGAATGAATGGAAAGAAAGGATTTATGGCTGTAAAAATTGACTTAGAAAAGGCTTATAATAGAATGTCATGGGATTTTATTGAGAAAGTGTTAAAGGAAGTTGGTTTAGATGAACATGTGATAAAGTTGATTATGTGTTGTATTAGAACTTCAATGATGGCCATAAAGTCGAATGGAGAGAAAAGGGAGACTTTTAAACCTTCAAGACACTTAAGACAGGTTTGTGTTGGGAATGGAAAAATTAACACACATAATTTTGGATAGTGTTGAGATGGGAGCTTGGCGAGCTGTAAAGGTTAGTAGAAGAGGAATTGATATATCTCACCTCTTATTTGCTGATGATTTACTTCTTTTCTATGAGGCAAGTATAGATCAAGCTTGTAACTTGTTAAATATTCTTGAAACTTTTGGTGAAGTTTCAGGACAAAAATTGAATCTTCAGAAAACTAGCATTTTCTTCTCGAAAAATACAGGAAAATGCTTATAGAAAGAAATTTGTAGTTTAACGAGTTTCAAAGTAGTTGATGATCTGGGAAGATATCTGGGAGCTTATATCACTAAAGGAAGAACTACTAGATAGAAATTTTAGTTCCTTATAGATAGAATGCAAAGCAAGCTTAGTGGATGGAAGAAACAGAATCTTTCCTTAGCCGGCAGACTTACTTTGGTGCAATCTGTCACTAATCAAATGGCTGTTTTTCATATGCAACATTCCCACATTCTAGTGTGTGTGAAGCAAAAATTAGAGAAGATCCAAAGAGATTTTATATGGAACAATAATGAGAACAAAAAGAAATTACATGCAGTGAGTTGGGATGTTTTATGCACTTCAAAGGAGAAAGGAGGTTATGGATTGAAATATATGACAGTAATGAATGATGCGCTCTTAGGAAGGATTGGGTGGAATCTAATTGCAAAACCAGATAATCTGTGCTCAAAGGTTTTAAGTGGAAAATATGGTAGGAGTGTGAATTTAAGAAGGCAATGTGTTGTAAAGACTATAGATTCTGAAATCTGGAAAAATCTTGCTCGCTTATGGCCTTAGTTAACTAGTAGTGTGGTGTGGGAAATAAATAATGGAAGGGAAGTGCATTTTTGGAAGGATTGTTGGGTTGAGGAGGGCAGAAGACTAATAGACAGATGTAATATGCAATTAAGTGAGGAGCTTTCAAATTGTAAGGCTTGTGAAATGGTTAATGTTGATGGAAATTAGGATTTCTTGAAGCTGGAAGGTATGTTGTCTGAGGAGGATATGAGATTAATTCTTGCTGTACCACCACCAAAGAATATATATGGTAGTGACATTGTTAAATGGGGTTCATCACTCCAAAATAAATATGTTGTTGCTGATATGTATAACAAACTAAAACAGGAAGGAGGAGTGAAGGATATATTGTGGAACTGAATTTGGCATTGGAAGGGACCTAGAAGAGTGCAAGTTTTGTTATGGCTAGCAGCTCAGAATCAGTTACTCACAGCAGAAAGAAGAAGTAGAATATTGGGAGAAATGCTAGTTGTTTTAGATGTAGTGAAGAAGAAGAATCTCTTATGCATGTTATGAGGGATTGCTATGTTGCAAGGATGATTTAGGAACGGCTAGGAGAAGAAAACCTTAATTTAGAATTTTACTTACTACAGAACCGTGATTGGTTTAGATGGAATCTTGGGAGGAGGAATAAGAAAGAAGTTATTACTTTTGGGATCACTTGTTGGATGCTATGGAACTGGAGAAATAGATGCTTGTTTAAAGAGGGATTTGTCATGCCAGATTGTCTAGAAATGATGATTGAGCATTATGTTAACGAGATTTTGCTGACAGTTGGGAGGTATGGAGGAATAGGGGAAAGAAGGTAGGAGGTGAATATTAGTTGGGTGACACCAAGAATGGGTTGGATGAAACTTAATACTGATGGGGCAGCTAGGGGTCAAAACATGTTTTGCAAGGAAACTAGGATCACGTTTTGCCATCAAAGCTGAGATTTGGGGCATCATTACTGGGTTACAAATGGCTAGGAATGCTGGTATTAAACATTTAATTGTTGAATGTGACTATACTACTGTTGTTAATGTTTTAAATAGAATTACAGATGATATAGATTTAGATTCTATTCTGTTAAAAGAGGTACAGTTAGCCTTAGAAAGCTTTGATCAAGTTTATTTTAAGCATGTATATAGGGAAGGAAATGCTTGTGCTGATTGCCTTGCAAATCTTAGCTTTGATTTAGGGGAGTTGTTTACTGTTTTTAAGAACCCTCCTCAAAAAGTAAAAGAATATTTGTATAGGGATATGGTGGGAATTGCCTTCCCACGAAGGATGTTGAAGTAATAAGATGGGCTGATGCCCCTTGTTTTCACCCAAAAAAAAAAAGAAAAATAGTTAAATTAGTTATTTATAATAAATATATGTTTCATTTTCTAAAATGCTTGTTAATCATGTACATTGAGACTACTATTTTATAGAACCTTTAACATGTACAAATTAGCATGAGAACTACTTTGAAAAAATACATAAATGTGTTAGATAAAGAAAATTGGACTCTCATATTCAGAATCAAATTAAATATCTAATTAGGTCTCATATTAAGAATGGAAGGTAATATTAATTAATTATATTTTTTCATATATCATTTATTATTTACAAATTTATTATTCAAACAAAAATATAAATCAAAATATACTTTTATGTAACTATCATGTTAACTTATGTTCTTCTTAGTAATTTGCATATAAAAAAATGACTTTGATAATAATCATCCAAATATTCTCACTTTATCAAAATTAATGTTTTCTCAAATCTATTAACAAAATCTATTCTTCTAGGTAAAACCAAACCATAGTTTAAAGAATAGCTTCTGGAGAATACATTTTGAAAGAATAGATTTTGTGAATAGATTTTTAGAATAGATTTTGGAAGAATAGATTTTGTTAAAAAAATAATTTTGATAAATTGAAAATATTTGAGTGGCTATCATCATAATCATTTTTTTCATCTGTAAATTACTAAAAAGGATATAAGTTAATATGATAATTATGAAAAAAATTTAATTTATATTTTTGTTTGAAATAATAAGTTTTTAAACAATAAATTGTACATAAAAAAATATAATTAATTACTATTATCTTTCGTCCTTAATATAAGAGCTAAGTGGATATTCAATTTGATTCTGAATATAAGATCACAATCTACTTTATCTCTCATATTTATCTATTTTTTATATCTGAAACCATGGTTTATACCTTCAAAGGCCCAAAAAAAAATCACTTTATGAAAAACCATGGTTTTCAATTCAAAAGTGATTTTGCAAAAAAATCATAGTGTTTTGCTACTTTTTTTAAACAATGGTTTTCAATCAAAAAGTGATTTTACAAAAAATTAACATGTTTGGACAGTTAGATTCCCAAACTATGGTTTTGTTTGTTACCCAAACACCTCCTAAAATCTATTCTTCAGAGGTTATTTTACAAACCACAGTTTGGTTTCATTTAAACATCCCCTAAGCCTACACTAGTAGTGGACTTATAACAAATGAACAATCAACAATGTCAAAACTTAATAGACCTTATGAATGATGGAACAAAGACTTATCAAATATTAGGAATGGAGATCGACCGTTTCATTTTCTCTGAATAAATATCACAACACAAACCATACAAGTTAAACAATAAATAACACAGTTATCAACTTAATCTTGGGTCGAAGGTTCAAGCATAGACACAAGAAGGTAATTTCAAGAATTCCAACTTATAAAGGAAAAATGTCCATTTTGCCCTGAAAGTATTCACTAAGGAGCTATAAGTATTCAAAAGTATTTTTTGGAGCAATGTCACCTCAGAAATTACTAAAACGTAGCAATATCATCCTAGTTGTTACTCCTGTTAAATTTTGCCATTTAAAAACACCTGGCACTCCTATGTGGCAGTTAATATGCCAACTCATTATCTCCTCATCTCACATGCTTCTGCTCCCTATCTACTTCATCATCTTCTCCTTCCTCTCTTTTGGTAGGAATAGTTCTCTGAAGAGTACAAGAACAAGAGATGTAGAAGAAAGTGATCCACGATGTCTTTATGATGTGAACAGTACCTTCCTTTAAGCTTAATTTGCCTCCATCTATTCCTATCTTATATGATGCAAGTTGGGTTAACTAGCAAATTTCCTTTAGGATACAATAAAGAGCCTTGAATATAGATTGTACTTCCAAGATTCAAGCGAAGACAACAATGGCCTTTACAAAGTGGTAATTTACCTCTATTTCTGCGTGCACTCAAAGACAAAGGCAATGAGTTTGATCTTTGTGTTTGTGTTGTGTTGTGTCCAAATGAAGTGATGGTGAGGGGTTTATATAGATCATGAAATAATTTCTTAAAGAGATAACTTTTGGAATGATACTTTATTACATAAAAAGTCACAACTATATGTTAGTTCATAAATCAACATAATTTAAATAATAAAATGTATTTAATATGTAGGGTCTTTTAATATTGTAACTTCCTACATAAACCTTCATATACATATATTAATTTATATGAAAATACAACCTTTCATATAAATATATTAATCTATATGAGAATACAATCCTTCAAATAAATTTATTAATTTATGCGAAGACATAACCCCTCATATAAATTTATTAATTGAATAAATTTACATGAGCACGTGACTTTTTAAAAACATATATCTTCTTTTTAAAATATTCCAACAATCCCCCACTATTTTTAAAATGAACCCAAACTCTTATCACTTCGAAAATCTCATGTTTTTACATAAGCAAGGCATGGCTTCACCTATCTAAAATAATATGGTAGACTAAACTTTGAACCAATTATCCTATATGAACAAGTATGCATGACTCACCTATGGGATCTTGGATCACTGTATGTCACTTAAAACGACTCGTTTATGGCCTTGTGTTAGTATTCTTTTCACGAAGAGTTTTCACATTCAAGCCCTTATACTCCTAAAAGTAGCCCTACTTCACTATCATATAGGTAGACTATGTCAAGAGCACCACTATGATTAATGCTCTAGCAAATATATGCTTACAGGTCCATTAAGAGCCAAATTAAAGCTCAAACCTTCCCTTTTAAATCTCATGGTTACCAAGTACTTTTCAATCTTAGGATGTATAAACATGTCAAGTACTTTCAATCACTCTAATAGCTTACTTTCGCCACTGAACTCAAGACTTGATATGATAGTCAAGTGTGAGTTGCGTTTCCACTATTGGTGATTAAGGTTTATAGGGCTTCAATCCCATCCCTTTTGATGTTTTCAACATCATTTCCCTTGCTAGACCTTTCATCAAAGGATCTGTAAGATTTAATTCAGATCTTATATAACTCATGGAGATTACTCCATTCATAATCAAATCCTTCACAGAATTATGTCTCAATATAATATGTTGTGATTTCCCATTATAAACTTGGCTATAAGCCCTTGAATAAGTAGACTGACTATCACAATGGATAGATATTAGTGCCATTGGCTTGGGCCATATAGGAATTTCAAGTATCAAATTTCTAAGCCACTCCGCTTCCTTACTACTTGCAACCAATGCTATAAACTCAAAATACGAGATGGAGTTTGCAATATAGGGTTGTTTCTTAGATCCCCAAGAAACACACCCACCTAAAGTAAAGACCCATCCACTTGTCAAAACATGATCCTCTGAAGAACTTATCCAATTAACATATGTATATCCTTACAAAATTGAAGGATTACCACTATAGGTCAAACTATAGTTGAATGTTCCTTTCAAGTACCTTACTACTCTATCCACAGTATGCCAGTGATTTTGACTTGAATCGCTTGTATATCTACTTAACCTTCCCATAGCACATGTTATATCTGGTCTTGTACATGTCATAGCATATATCAAGTATCCAATTACCTTTGAATAATCATGTTGTCTCATAAGACAATCTTTGTTTGGTACTAATTTCATACTATAATTAAATGGGGTAGAAACAAGACAATAATCACGATAATTAAACTTCTTTAATATTTTCTCAATGTAATGAGATTGTGTCACACCTCCTTTAATATCCCATTATATTTCAATTGGAACCATTAGAACATGTTTTGCAACATTTCCGGATAAAAAATTTCAGTATCAAAAATTTCACCTTTAATTCTGTCCGTACACTGTTCATCCAAATTTGGGCCAATTTTAAAAATTCATAACTAATTCTAGAAAAATTGAAACAAGATGGTTCCAATTTTCATACGAAGCTTGCTAAGAGTTCTATGGGAAAAAAGTATTCATTGGACTCAATTCCATTCAGAAAAGCACCGGAAAATTCGACAAAGTGCACTGTTCACATGGTCAATTTTTGAATTTTCAGTATTTTTGCCCCATTTTGGAATGGAATAACTCTTAGCACAAAAATCCAATTTTAATGGTTTATCACTTGATTTAAAGCTAAAAATGAAATATATAAGCCTGTAAAATTTCATGCTCAAATTCCAACAATTACTCATTATTTTATGTGTCACAAAAATCAGTCACTTTTTGGGTATTTTTATCCCCTAATTCCACTTTCTTTAATTTTTATGCCCCTTTTTCCTTGTCCTTAACCTTGTGTCATGATACCCTTCAATATTTCAATATTAGGGCATGTCATATAAACATAATTTTCATCATAGTATCATTCATAATCCATTACAAATTAACATCAAACTCATTGAAACATTACACAACTTTCTAAAATGTCATAAACTCCCTATTGCTCCTTCATCCCAAAACCATTTCCTTGCCCTTGCCATCAGATAAACTATTTCCTATTTGGGACATAATTTGATATAGAATTAATGAGATTTCATGGCAATCTTAGAAGCATTTGAATTACAATTATCATGCAAATCAAGCAAGTTACAATGTGACATGTTATCACATCTCAAGACACAATCAAGCCACATAAAAACGTGCTTAATGTCATGTTAAAGGAGGAACATCAACACTTCCATAATGGCATAATTCGATGCATGTGGCCAAAGCATAAACCAAGGTTATTCAACCAATCCTTGCCACAACACAAGTTCTTCCATCCAAGCAAACAACAAATCAAATTAAACAAGCAAGATTAACAATCAAATTATAATTCAAAGCTACCTTTTTAACACTTGTCCACTAGGTTACCTCAAGGGGCAAAGCTTCTCCTTAGTTCCTCCTCACAATGCCTATTAAACTAAGTATAAACATAGACCACATTAATCACTAACCAACTTAATTACAACACTTTAACTTTAACTTAACAATTTCTCCCTTTTTCTTTGATTTTTAACAAAATGATTCCTTCTTTAGAATCAATCATCTCATGATTCCATCCTACACAATGTTCATGAGGAATCCAATGGTGCAATCATATGTTTGAAATTCACACTCCTTCCCCATAAATTTACCTTGGCCGAATAGGAGGTTATATCCCTCCAAAAATTCTATTTTTGATTCCAATGATTTTAAACACTTCCCAGCCATATATCCCTAGACAAAAACATGTTTTAAAGCCATTGGAATCATCAAATCAAGCAAAACAATTTTCTTCAGTATGAACAATGCCAGGCCGAAAATGACATATAGAACCCTAGGTACAATTTCTTCTAAAAAACCCAACCATACACCACTTAATCTTACTTATTCCACTTGATTATTAAGGTTTCTATCCTTCCCTAAGCATCACATGGCTGGACCAAATTTAACAGCGTTTTCTCATAATTTTCTAAGCCAAAATCCAAATCTTATCAATGTAAAACTTAAGGATAATGATACTTAGACATACCTTATTGTTTCCTTGCTATAAGTTGGATGATTCCTTGCCTAAAACACTTGAAAATTTTAAAGGAATGGGGCTAGAGCTATAGTGACAGAGTTTCCCCTTATGTTTTCCAATTTTCCTAACAATTATTTGTATTTTCCAAGGGGTATTTATAGAGAAAAACAATTTGCCCCTCTCCCTCCTCATTTGGCCAAAAATGGACACCTCAAGCAGTGTATGTGGCAATCATCAAGTGCCAAAATAATCAGATCATCACAAGTGGCTTTTCTCTAGATTTTTTCACACAATTATCCCTTAATTTCACATTTTATTTACTAAAAATAGTGAGACCTGGAAGATGCATGAAATTGGGCCCTTATTGGGCTCAATATGGGCCCCAAAAATAGTTTGTGCTCGTCCAAAAAATTGGCCCACAAACCAAATCACTATCTCAAACCAATTTGAAACTTTATCGGTTACTATTCACTAGTAACATTCCATAATTTTTTCAAACCTCCAAAAATTTATTTCTCTCCATGATAATTCACCTTCTAATATGAGAGTATGATCTGAAAATTTTCAGAATTTTCACCATCTCTAAGTATTTATTTTGAATTTTCTCCGATTAGGCCTTCATCGGTGTCACTGCGGGAAAATAAATTTTTTAAAATTTATTCCTGAGCTTCCAAGGCCTAAAACCAATTTTATAAATTCAAATCAATATTTAAATGAATTATCCCTTTTTCTCTCAAATTTATTGAGGTCTCCAACTACTTAAATTAATTATTTTCCTTCAATTCCCTAATAATTTCCCGAAAAACCTCTGTTTACCGAAAATTCCGTAATGATTTGCTTTCACCTTAATTTCACCTTTCAGGCCTCAACCGAGTTTTCAAAACTTCCAATTTATACTTTTCCCATTTTTCAAGAATTTTCTAGGATTTTCTCAAATTTTTTCATTTTGCCCTTCCTAGACCGATAATTATGAAAATGTTAGCTCAGACCTTATCGGGGTTTCAAATCAAAAGTTGTTTTATCTCTCCATCTAATTTCTACATTAACCCTCATCCTAATTTTTAATTCTCTATATCTAGGTAAAATTTTTCGAGATGTGACAAATGGGGAAAGACCAAGACAATTGTTATCCCTAATAATTTTGATTCCTAGTATGACATCTGCTTCTCCCATATATTTCATGTCAAAATTTTTAGACAAGAATTTCTTTGTTTTATTTACTTTATTCAAAGCAGTGCCAAAAATTAACATGTCATCTACATACAAACAAATTATGACACCTTTCCCATTATGAAACTTACTAAAAACACATTTTTCAGATTTATTGATTTTATATCTATTTGCTAGAACCACCTCATTAAATTTTTTATGTCATTGCTTAGGGGCTTGGCTAAGTCCATAAAGAGACTTAATTAACTTACACACCTTGAGTTCATGACCAAGAACTACAAATCTTTCTGATTGTGTCACATACACCTCTTCTTCCAACTTTTCATTAAGAAAAGCTATTTTAACATCCACTTAATGGATAATAAGAGTGTATGTGGAAGCAAGTACTATTAGCACTATGATTATGGAAATCCATACAACTAGTGCATATGTATCAAAATAATCTATTCCTTCCTTTTATGTAAAGCCCTTGGCAACCAACCGAGCTTTAAACTTATCTATAGATTCATCTACTTTTAATTTCTTTTTGAAAATCCATTAACAACCAATGGGTTTAGAACTAGGGAGGAGCTCTACTAATTTCCAAGTTTTATTTTGTATTATTGAATCCAATTCAACTTGCATAGCCTCTTTCCAAAAAAAAAAACTACATCTTAGGATTTCATAGCCTCCTCAAATGTTTCAGGATCATTTTCTAAATTAAAACAAACAAATGAATAATTTTTAATTTCTTCCCTTGACCCCTCAACAAGAAACATGAAGAAATTTGAACTGTAAGTTTTTACTTTTCTACCCGTTTTACGTCTTCTAAGTTTTATTTCTTCTAAGTTATCACCACTAGATACATTCTCCTCTTGATTTATTTTCTCATTAGAATGAGAAATACCATTAGGTTTAAGGATTGAGTTGAACCTTTCTTCTTAAAACATTGCATCCCTTGATTCAATGACTTTATTAATATGATATGAATCATTTGGTTCAATAACCAAGAACTGATATGCCTTACTATTTTTAGCATATCAGATACATTCAACTCATCTTTCACCCAATTTCTTCCTTTTGGGTTTTGGAACTTTAACTAGTGCTCTGCATCCCAGAACTCTAAAATAATTGAGATTGAGCTTTCTTTTCTTCCATAATTCATACGGGATTATCTTGTTCCTTTTATTAAGAACCCTATTTAATACATAACATGTAGGTAGCAATACTTTACCCCAATATTATTAGATAGTCCAAAGTAAGATAACCTGGCATTCACCATTTCAACTAAAATCCTATTTTTTCTTTCAACTTACCATTTTGTTGTAGGGAATAACAGGCAGTTACTTGATGTATTATCCCAACAGACTCAAAATATTTTGGATCAAAATATTCTTCCCATCTATCAATCCTTAAACATTTAATAAAGGTTTCACATTGCAGTTCTACTTCAGTTTTAAAGATCTTAAATTTGTCCAAGACTTCATCTTTTGAGTCAATAAATAGACATAACAGTATCTAGTGCAATCATCAATGAAAGTCACAAAATACTTTTTACTACCCAAAGTAGGCAACTATGCAAATCACAAATATCAGAATGAATCAGCTCTAATATTTTAGAACTTCTTTTTACTCTAGGAAAAGGTTTCCTTGTTATTTTAATCAACACTAAAGAGTCATATCATTCATTTTGCCAAAATTAACATGACCCAACCAATAATGTCATAAATCACAATAGTCAACAACATAAGCAAAACTATAAATACTATTATTAACCTTAGCAACATTACATTTAAATATGTTGTCACAGAAATAACCCTGGCCCATAAATTTTCTATCCTTAGTAAGAACAAACTTGTCTCCCTCAAATACAGAATTAAAGCCAAAGTTATTAAGTAAAGGTATAGAAATTAAATTCTTCCTAACTTTCAGTACATAATAAACATCTCTTAAAGTAAGAGTTTTCCTAGAAGTAAATCCAATTTCCATGGTCCTTTTGCCCTTGACTTGGACAATTGATGCATTTCCTATACAAAGTACATCCCCATCTTCATCCTTCAATGTTTTGAAAAATTTCTTGTTTTTGCACACATGACGTGTGGCACCAGAGTCCACCCACTATGATTCATCACTATCAACTAAGTAGATCTCAAAAATTACTGCTACAAAATTGTCTTCTGTTGCAGATAACTTGCTTTTTTTCTCTTTCTTCTTTTTGAAGAAATGACAATCTTTCTTGAAATAACCACCTTTTCCACAAAAGAAGCAATTACCTTTCTTTTTCTTATTCCTGTGACCATAATGTGCTTAGGGTTTGTCTTTATCCTTTCCTCTTTTTTTTAAAGTCTTGTTGGACTGTCCTTTCTCCACCACATACACCTTCTCTTGAGCATTGGCTTCCTTTTTAGCGTCTTGCTTTCTATATTTCTCTTCTAAACGAAGATAATTTCCCAATTATTCAAGAGAGATATATTCTTTTTTATGTTTAAGACTCTTTTTGATGTCTTTCCATGAAGGAGGAAGTTTGTCTATGATTGAAGAGACAATAATGGACTCATCCATATGCATTTTATGTTGATTGAAATTATTTAAAATATGTTTAATTTCATGAATTTGCCCATGATAGACTTTCCATCAACCATCTTATAACTATTGAAATGAGTGACAAAAAATTTCTCACTTGTAGCATCCTCTTGCATGTTCCTTGCCTCAAGTTTGTCCCAAAGATCCTTTATAGAGGTTGTATCTTGATAAACATCAAAGAGAGCCTCATAGAGGCCGTTGAGGATATGTCCAGTGCAGATATAGTCATTATTCTCCCATTTCTGTCTCTCTCTAATTTCAGCAATGGTTCCATCCTCTTTTTCTTGAGGCTTGGGAGTGGTAAGAACATAAGTCACGTTCAAAGTTATGATAAGAAATTTCTTCTTCCTCTACCATCTTAGAAAATTACCTTCTTCAAATCTCTCTAATTTCACAAAATTTATACTCAACTCCTTCAAAGAAACCGTTTGTACTTTCGGGTTTAAGCCTAAAGATTTTTGGCGGGAATGGTTCTCTGAAGAGTACAAGAGGCAGAGATATAGAAGAAAGTGGTGTATGATATTTTCAAGATGTAGGCAGCACTTTCCTTTAGGTTTAATTTGCCCCCACCTATTCCTATCCATAGAGTACAAGTTGGGTTGATCGGCAAATTTCCTTTAAACTACAATGAAGACTCTTAAATATGGATTGCACTTTCAAGATTCAAGGAAAGATAATAACGGCCTTTACAAAGTGATAATTTAACTCTATCTCTGCATGCACTCAAAGACAAAGGCAATGAGTTTGATCTTTGTGTTTCTATTGTGTTGTGTCTAAATAAAGTGATGATGAGGGGATTATATAGATCATAGAATGATACCTTGAAGAGATACCTTTTGGAATAATACTTTATTAAATAAAAAGTCACAATCATATATTGGTTCATAGACCAACATAATTTAAATAAATAAAATGTATTTAATATGTAGGATATTTTAGTCTTGTAACTTCTTACATAACCCTTCATATAAATATATTAATTTATATGAAAGCATAACCCCTCATATAAATATATTAATTTATAAGAGAATATAGCCCTTCAAATAAATTTATTAATTTATGTGAAGACATAACCCCTTATATAAATTTATTAATTGAATAAATTTACACAAAGACATGACTTTTCAAAAACACATCTCTTCATTTTAAAAATATTTGAATACTCTTCATTTTTCACTCCCAACATCGCCGACCATTAGCTCCCACTTCCTCTCTCCCTCCTTTACTCTCATGCTCATCGCCGATAGTTATCTCCCTTTTCCTCTCTAGCATCCTATATGACCAAATCCGAAAGGCCCTCCTTAGGCTTGGATCTCTGTAACATGAGAGATGCACGGAACTCAAAAGGGCATCACAGAGTACCACCTACTACTATACAATATCCAATGTAATGAATGACAGGTAAGAACTAATTGTGGGAAGCTTCTCGAACTTCCTATTTCCCTTCTGACACTGATATTCTTATTTTCATCTCCAAATTCATTTCAAATTTGCGGTCTTTTTTTTTTTTTTTTTTGGTGCCACTGTTAGGATGAGAAGATGAAGAAAGGGGTATTATCTATAAGAAAAAAATGCAAGATATGGGAAAACTACAAAGTCTCACTACTCATAGATTACCACTTACAAGCTACCAGCCGCAAATCCCACTAACCCATCGCCACTACTACGCATATCCTCCCAATCCTTGCTAAAAAACAAGGCTTCTTGGATTCGAGTTCGAGGAGGGCCTTTTAGGTTCATATGGGATGGTAGAGAGGAAGGGGGAGATGATTGTTAAAAATGAGCATGAGAGTGAAGGAGGGAGAGAGGAAGTAGAGACTAACGGTCGGCAATGTTGGGAGTAAAGAAGGAAGAGAGGAAGCAGAAGATGATGAATTGGAGAGGGAGCAGAAGCATGTGCAATGAGGTGGTTGTGAGTTGGCATATTGACTGCCACATGGGAGTGCCAAGCATCTTTTAACGATGATATTTAACCTGGGTAACAACCAAGGCGATATGGCTAGGTTTTGATCACTTGTATGGTAACATTGCTCCAAAAAAAATACTTCTGGATATCCACCACTCCTCAATAAAATACTTTCAGAGTAAAAAGACCTTATCCCATTTACAGACCACAAAATCCAATCATCCTATAGTGGTTTCGAATCACTTGATTATGTGAAGGGGAAAGAAAAGCCCAAATAAAATCCCACGTCACAAAATCGGGGAAAATATAAAGACCTAGGGATTCATTTGCCCAAGAAAGTTTTTGAAATAAGGTACGTTTTAAAATATTAGTAACCATGGAAATATATATATATATATTTCTTTCTTAATATATAAAGTTTTTGAAATAAGGTACGTTTTAAAATATTAGTAACCATGGAAATATATATATATTTCTTTCTTAATATATATGATTAAACTATCTATAAAAAATTACCATATTAATGAAAGTTTTATCCTTCAAGGCAACGTTCTAAAGTTTTAAAATGAAAAACATTAGGTAAACAGAGAATAGTCCAAAGTACTAATTCTATACAATTTTTTAAAAAATAAAAATTATATAAATACATTTGTCTGTTCCATTTTTTATTTTGTCCATAGAAATTATAATAAATAAATTTCAAATTTCAAATTCAATAATTTTATTGAGTTTAAAAACGTTGTATTAGTAATGCTTTTACACTTGTTAAAAGGCTCCCTAACGTCAATTTCACAATTGGTGTGGATATTTATAACCAATGTAAAAAATGTCATTTCTATCCTAGTTCGAAAAGAAAACAGCGTAAAAAGTTATTAGTTTTGAACAAATTAAATTATTTAAATTACTATCTATACAGGTTGTCTTTGTTAACCAGTGTACTGTGTATTCTTACACATGTTGCTTTATGCTCCCGTTATTCACTCAGGTAGAAAGTCAAAAGTCATAAACCTTTTTAATGAAAATGCCATTAATCTCAACTTTCACGCTAACTCTGCTACAATTACTAGAAAAGGATGTCATGAAAATGATATCACGTAGTAGTGTGTTTGAATAAATAATACTACTTCTAGTTCTTAATATAAAATCTAGATAACTAATTTAAAAAAATTAGTTAAGTTAGTTATTTGTCATAAATATATGTTGGGCTTCCTAAATTATCCTTTTTAATAATGTGCATTAGAACTATATCTTTGTAGGAACTCTTTACATATTAATAGGGATATTTTGAGAAAAATAAAAAACAAAGTAGATTGAGGTATTATATTTAGAATCAAAGTTAATCCATCAACTATCTCTTATATTAAAGACTAGAAATAGTAATTAAAAATGAAAAAAGAATAGAGAGAGAGAGAGAGAGCATAGAGAATACCGACCATTTTAGCTGGATTAATTACATTAAATTTAACTTGTTCATGATCAAGACAATGACCATATACGCAGCGTATAAATTGGTTATTGAATGGCGCGAAAGAGATTTGCAACTTCAAAAGATATTTTTATCACAGTCCTAAAGACTAATAGTATGTGGAGGTTCATGTCATGGATAAACTAATGGAAATTATCCAAGACTTAGAATGTCTGCTTGTGCCATGATGATAGGTAGACAATGCCCAAATTATGAAATAAATTAAAGGCAATAATGTTTTGCCATGCATATTAAAATAGTAAGTATTGCTTACAATATGGCTTTAAGTCATTCAATAAAACGGCTATGAATTTATTAAAAACAAATGACAAAATTTATTGTAGAGCTAAAAAGTTACAAGACCTGGAGGACAACTCTTAAAAAGCCAAAATGCTGTCAATTATCATAAATGTAATAAGAGCCCATTTAGTTGGATTCCATGAGAAAGAGTTACATGTAATCCTTGTGTAATGGGCTGATTCATTCATTTAGTTGGCCTTATGTAATATAAAAGAGATTACATTTTGTAATCCTAATTACATCAAATGAATGCATCTAGATTCCACTACTAAGACTGATGAATGGAGATGCAGACTTCTTGTAATCGGGCTAAAACGACAATATTGCCATTATAATTTTTTAAATTGACCAACGTGCCCACAGATAAACATTATTGCTGCTACTCCTACCGTCTTTTTCTTGCTACTATCACCCCAGAATAGAAGTCATCGCTACCTGGTCATCTCCGTTGCTGCTGTTATCATCTCCGTCAACAACCATTTTGTTGCTGCTATTATTATTTCTGTTGCCAGAATAATATTTCATTCATTAACCCTGCTATATTTCTTTTACATTGAAGTTCACATCTTTTTCTTTCTTAAAATTCTAGTTTTTGGAGGTCTTGTTGTTTTGCTTTCATGGAAGTTTTGATCTATTATTGGGAATCGCAGACACTGCTACATAATATTATTAAACTTTAGTTGAATGGTTGATACATATTTGGTGATATATATATATATGTATATATTTAACTAGTTGCAAGGGAGAATCTGATAATGGGAAAGCATGCATATATATATTATTATGTTTGTTTGTGTATTATGTACTCTTTTTTTTTTTGGCTTCAACTTATTATTATATATGTGGATAGGGTTATCATATATATTTGGGGAAAAAATAGAGAACTTTAAATCATTATATATACATTTCTATATGTAAATAAAGGTAATTTCGTCTTCTGATACATTATTCCTACCTGTTCTCATGTTCTTTATAATCCAACCAAACGTTTTGATGTCTATGTATTATCTTTCTTTAATTGTATGTAATCATCATTACATTACATTTTATTGCATTGAATTACATTCCATTTCATTCTCAAGGATTCAGCGAACCAAACGGGTACTAAGTATCTATAAGTCTAGAAGGCTACATGATATTTAATTGTTATTAGTGAAAGTAATTTACTTTGTTATGATATTTACGTGCATATTTAAGTATATAAATTGCAATTTATTTTTATATGACTTTTAACATTAATCATGATTGTATTATTGATGTGCAATTTATTATATCAATCTATTCAAAGTAATTGATGCATATATTTATATTTATATTTCTTATTACTTGCAATAGTAATGCTGAAGCATAATGGTTTGTGTGAATATATTATATGTTCACTACTACAACATGGACTTTTTACTTCTGTTCTGGGGTGACATAAAAAGAAGAGAAGTAAAAAGTATCCCCTTTTTACTTTTGTTTCTGAACAAAGGAGAGAAGTGCCCTTATTCTCATCTATTACAAACAGAAGTAAAAAGTCCCATTATTACTTCTGTTTTGGTAAAATTCTGTTTTACTAAAACAAAAGTAAACAGCAGGACTTCTTACTTCTGTTTTTCAAAAACACAGGTAAATAGTATGACTTTTACTTCTTTTTTCTAGGACCAGAAGTAAAAAGTCATAGTTTTCACTTCCTTTTTCTAGCAACAGACATGAATGAGCATTTTTGGGAAAAAAAAATTTCTTGAGCAGTTTTCTTGCCATAACTTGCACTTTCAACATACTACTATAACAACAACAGCCACTCTCCAGCAATTTATCCAGCAAATTATATCCAGCCACCATATTAAGACAAGTCATATTAACTAGTCAAAAACCACAAAGTGCAAAAGTTAAAATTGATAACCTAAACAACCCAAGTTATCTATAAACACAAACTTCTATATCACTTCCTAGACCACCATTCACGAAGAAGTTGTTGTGCCAAATGTCTCAGATGAAATCAATATCATCATTGGTGTATGAGGAGTCATTATAAAACATCTGCATATTGAGAAATGAAATGCCTTGCCTTTAACCCCTCAGTGCACGCATTCGTAAGCGTTACGGTTCAAGCAGATCATGACACAAGTCCGTGGATTTAAAATTTCAACATAATTACTCGGGTTACTATTTACTGTTTAATTTCCATATTACAGGTCTAACTTCAAAAGTTCATAACTAATTCCATAAAAATCGTATTGGGGTGTTCTAAAATTTTACAGAAAGCTATTTCGATGCTCTTTAACGAAAAAGTATCCAATTGGACTTATCTTTGTCCAATTCGTATAGTTTAATCAATAAATATTACTGTTCATTTCAAAAAATGTGGAACTTCCAGATTCTGTACCTCAATTTTAGAAAGTCGTATCTCCTTGTGTACATGTCCAATTGAGGTGATCTACTTCTCATTTTAAAGCTTGGGATGTATACTATAAGTTTGCCAAATCTTGTAACTTTACTCATTCGTTTGTTAGGTCAAACTGGAGCTACAAACTCACTGCTCTAGGACTTACGTTTTATCCCTTAACATCTCTTTACTTTAATTCTTTTTATTTCTTTGGCATACATAACATGATCTTACTCTTTCCCATTTATGCTCATACACTTTCATTCATACCATAAACATTATAATTAATTACATGACATCATACTCTTTACTTTAATTCTTTTTATTTCTTTGGCATACATAACATGATCTTACTCTTTCCCATTTATGCTCATACACTTTCATTCATACCATAAACATTATAATTAATTACATGACATCATAGGAATCCACAAGATAAATTACATAATAGGAGAATTACACATTGAATAATAATATCATTCATTAACATGAATAATTCTCCACTTTCTTCTCCTTGCTTCTCATGCCATTATTGCCCATTATTGATTGACCTAAATGGTTGATTAGAGAGGGGTGAGATTCGGGAGAATCTCAGTAGCAAACAATACCATATTAATCATGTTAGATGGATGCTAATGCACTACACGTAACTTGTTTATTCTCTTATTAATTAGTGACATATTAGCATGCCCAAAGCTAACTTCTTGATGTATGGCCATGGAGACATAATCTACTCATCATGAATAGCAATTACAGCAGCTAAAACATGTCACATTAACATTCAAATAACATGTACACAGCAACATACAAGCATACAACATCAAGCAATAACAATAGGTAAGTTCACTACCTTGCACCTCAACCTTTCCTCTTACTTTTCCTTTGACTCCCTTGACTTTCCAACCATGTGGGCATTCAGTTAACATCACCAAACATCCTCTTGGATGTTCCAAGGTCCTGAATAGAGTCACAATGATCATACAATCTATTAGGATCAAGAGACTACATAATATTCAAGACTAGCTCTCTTGAACCTCAACCCTTTCTCTTGGTTTTAGGATTTTTTTCTAGCTTTTCTAACATAAATCTCATCATTTTCCATCCTTAAGATCCATGTCTTGTCAATTAAGACCACTTTAGATGGCCTTAGATTCAAGAAGATCAAAGCTGAAAATTTTGCTTTGTGGGTACTGTTCACACAGAAATTCTAGAATTTTTGCTCAATTTTGAAAACTCATAATTAATTCTAGAAAAATAAAAACTGAGTGGTTCCAAGTCTCACTAAAAGATCCTTAATTTCTCTTTAAAGGAAAAATAGTTTCACGAGCCAATTCTATGCTGAACAATACCAGAATTGTACGGAATTCAACACTCTTCCAAAGGTTAAACACTGTTTCTAGATTTCAAACCCTAACTTTGAAAAATCACCATAAATCAATCGTACACATATCCAAATGAAGTGTTCTACCCATGGATTCAAAGCTTACAGAGTGTACTTTAATTATGCTGAATTTCAGAATCAGATACAAAGATTAACTTATTTGAAATAGGCATCAAATCAGATACTACAACCATCACATACTTTGATCTTGAAGCTTGAATCTTGTTCCTTCTTCTTGGCCTTCACCCCTACGTTTTTCTCTCTAAATTTTGGCAAAGTTTTCCCTCTTAAACTCATGTTGGCCAAAAATATAAAAGGGGAGAGGCTCTATTTATAGCCAAAAATTTGGCTTGAATGGACTAAAATACCCTTGGTAGCTAATAGAAAGGTAAGGGCAATTTTAGAACTTTAAGTTGACTTTTATATCATCATTGCATCATCTTCTTGCATCATCGTTATCTCATTCTTCTAGAAGACGCCAAGTGTCACAAAAGTGGTGGAGGAGAAGGGAGATTAGATCCTAGCCATTGGATCAAAACTTAATCCTTAAGTTTCTTCTGAATTTACTTGGCCCACGTTTCTCCGACTTTCTTTATGGCCTTCCGGAGCTTAGAAAATTCTTCTGTCTAGTCCATAAATTCCCTTTAATTCTAGAGAGTATCTATGAATTTTCTTAAGCCATAACACTTCCTTTAAGCCTTGCATAAAAATTCATTTACTAAAATACCCTTTTATCATCATAACCGGCTTTTTATTTATTAAAGCCACTCCACTGGCCTTTTGGTTGCGGAACTAATTTATAAATTAGCACAACCTTTCAACCATTTAACCTTATTTTTGTATACATTTTTGAGGTCTCTTGCTATTTCAAATAATTACCTTAAACGGTATACTTTTTATCGGCCATAACCTCATAAATTCCATTTAAGCTGTCTCAAGGGTATTTTCATCATTTCTTTTCATAGAAGAGCCTTAGAATATTATTTCACATTTTCTGGGATTTTCTCAGAATTCTCTGTATACTCTTCCATTTTTACTCCTGTTGGTCATAACTTTCTGAATTTACGGTTTAGTCCCTACTTGGACTTAGCTTTATATAGTCCTCTCTTTGAGGTTTCTAACTTTACCTTTGGCCTGTATCTAGCCTCTTTTCTCTCTCTGAGCCTTCGAGACTTTACTGGAGCCTCTAACTTGATTACACTTCAGCCCCTTAAAACTTATACTTTGCAGTTTAGTCCTAAAACTGCTTTGACTTTCTTTTTCATCTTTGGGACTTCTGCTCAAAAGGGGTCTAGCAACCTATCTAATTCAGGCTATTTCTAGTACTTCTAGACCCAAAAGTTGGGATGTTACAAGAAATGAATAAATTCAAATGTATGAAGAAATATAAATAAGCAACAATTCAATTTAAAAATTCCACAACTATGACAAAACTAAAATTATTTTATAAACAAGCAACTATTCAATTTAAAAATTCAACAACTATGACAACTAAAATTATTTTCACTTACCCCTTCGAATTTTTTAGTACATCTACTCTCACTAATTTCAAACATAAAACTAATAATATAGTATCCGCACTCTGTTGACACATGTTGCTTTGGACACTGCAAATCAAAAAGAAAACGGTACAATGTAAATGCGTATATGAAGTGATTGTAATCAATGAAAGGACTTGAGTTCAAACTACTTACATTGGGATATATCCAAGTAGTTGGGCCATTTTTGTAACACCTTAACTTCAAACCCTTTCTATAGGAAACAGAAGCAAATTAAACCATTCATTAAGCTTTTGATTTCATAAATTTTAATTTTTAAAACTTTTCTTCTCAGATTACTATTCACATAACCCTAAAATTTAGAGATTCCAAGTTTCATCTGAAGGTTTCAGCGAGACCTTTGAGGAAAAAATAATTCCAAGTTATGATTCCTCTCATGCATCCCAAATTTTCACGAAAAGGTGTACTATTCATTTGGTTATTTTTTTAATTTTTTAAAATTTATGCCTAATTTTGGGAAGACATAACTTTTTATACAAAATCCCAAATTTAATGAATTACAACTCATTTCAAAGTTAAAAATGAGATCTATTAGAATGTTACGTTTCAAATTCTAGCTCAACCACTTGCTCAAAATCTTGCAAGTCAAAGTTTAGGCTCCAATTGGTCAAACTTTATCCATTTAATGCCAATTCTTATATCATATCATTTGACCAACTCAAGGACATTATCCAGCATACTAATCAACTAAAATTCATACTTAACCAAGTTATACAGCACATAATTGTCAAAAAGCCAACCATCCCATATTACAAGTTATACAAACAAAGTTTCCAAAATACTAAATAAATTCAAAGTCTTCCAATTTAGGCCACCTCCTTGCTTTTTCCCTTGGAGCTTCCATTTCCTAATGATTATAATTCAAATATCATGGGGTGAGATTCTAAAGAATCCCAGTAGCAAAGAACATCAATTTAAGTATTAAAATACAAGATAAATTCATGTTATATGTAAGCATTAACCAAGCCATAAACATACCATCAATATGTAATGGAAAGGGAGCATAAATCATACCAATCAACAAAGCAACTAAACACATTTGCCAAGGCATCAATGCAAGGAGTTATTCATATTTCCATATACATAACTCAACCATATCATGGCCCGCAATTTAACATTAAAATTGGAAGTTCTTGCTATATTTTGCTAACTTTGATCCTAGGCTTCTTTCTCTTGCTCTTGAACTCCTATTTTCCTAATATAAAAACCTAACAACCAAGCAACACAATAGCATTGTCATTAACTTCAACAATCCTCATTAAGAATCTTAACCTAAAATCCTAACTTTTTAACCTTAATTTTAGGGTTTTGGCATTATCCTTTTTAATTTAACTTCCACATGCTTTTGCTCTTGATTTTTCCCATGTATAATCCAAATATGAACTTCAATTTATCAAAATCCATTTATCCCTTATTTCTCCACTTGGCCGAATATGGTGCTTAGGGTTCCAAAATTTTCATTTTCAATTTTAATGCTTCCAAACACACTCTTCATGTATTCCTACACAATTTTACCTCCTAAACTCATTGGAAGTATCAAATTAACAAAATCAAAAATCCTAGTTGGCCAAAACTCCCCCCTTGATTCCATAAGTTAGAATTCTTTACAAAACAAAGTTTAAATACCATAATCCATGCATTTTTTACCTCCTAAATCATGAACAACCTTCAAATCATCCATAGCTCAACATATCTTAAATTGGACACCACCAAACCCTAATCAATTCATGCTTTAAACTACATCAAAACTACAATTTAAACTATCAAACTACTAGGCAACTTCAATTAGAAGAGAAATCCAAGCTTTTGTCTTAATTTGGCACTTGATTTGACTTAAGTATAGCTTGATCCTCTTCTTCTCTTCTTCCTCCCTTGTTGGCCAAAATGTTCTCTCCCTCTCACTATTGGATTTGGCCAAAAATGTATTATGAAGGGACGGGGATCATATTTATAGGAGGGCTTCATTTCACCTCTTGGTAGATATCTCTTTTACCTTATGATTTCACCTTAACACATGGCAAGATCTTAGCTCCTCTTCCTCCATGATTTAGCCACATAACCCTCCTTATTTGTCCCTTAATTAAATGCAAGAAGACACCTCACATCGACACCTAATCTCATACAAACAAAAATTGTTATCATTTTTTCAAGCTTACCCTTTAACAATTTGTATTATTCTACTTAGGTTCTTTCTGTCACATCCCAAGAAATTTCACCTGGACATAGAGAATTAAAAATTAGGATCAGGGCCAATGTAGAGACTAGATAGGGAGATGAAACAACTTTTGATGTGAAACCCCGATAAGGTCCGAGCTGGCTTTTTTGTAATTATCGATCTAAGAAGGGCAAAATGGAAAAATTTGAGAAAAATTCTAGAAAAATTCCTAAAAAATAGGAAAAATACAAATTAGAGGTTTTGGAAACTCGGTTGAAGCTCAAAAAGTGAAATTACAGTGAAAAAAATTATTACAAAATTTCCCATAAACAAAGGTTTGTCGGGAAAATATTGGAAAATTGAAGGAAAATAATTATTTTAAGTAGTTGGAGGCCTCAATAAATTTGGAAAAAAGATGAATAATTTATCTAAATATTTATTTGAATTTATAAAAATGGTTTTAGGCCTTGGAAGTCAGGGAATTTATTTTAGAAAATTTATTTTCCCTCAAATTTACCGATAGAAGCCTAATCGGAGAAAATTCAAAATAAATACCTAGAAGTGGCAAAAAATTATGAAAATTTTTAGATCATATTCTCATATTAAAATGTGAATTATGATGAAGAGAAATAAATTTTTGGAGGTCTAGAAAAATTATAAAATGTTACTAATGAATAGTAACTGATAAAATCTCAAATTGATTTGGGATTTTGATTTGGATTGTGGGTCTTTTTTTTGGACCAGCCCAAAACATTGGTGGGACCCAAATTGAGCCCAATAAGGGCCTAATTTCATGCAGGATCTGGAGGCTTCAAATGAATTAAAGAAAAATGCAAAAATTAAAGGATAATTGTTGGAATAATCTAGAGCTTGGACACTTGTTCAAATCTGAACTTTCCTTGCACTTGATGGCTGCCAACACACCCTCTTATCTGTCATTTTAGGCATCCAAATCAGGGGGAGAAGGGCAGACCAATTTTTCTATAGATACCTACTTGGAAAATACAAGAAAATGTTGGGAAAATTGGGAAAAAGAGCGGAGGTGCTGCCATTTTCATTTTTGACCAAGGGACATTGAATTTGTAGAGGTTTTAAGCAAGGAATCATTTAGTTTATATTAGGAAAACATCAAGGTATTCTTAAGCCTCCTTATCCCTAAGTTTTACACTAATTTAATTAGGGTTTTGAGTTGAAAATTTAAGTATACATGCTGCCAAAATTTTGATCTGATTATGTGATGATTTGGGAAGGATAGAGACCTTAAATATCAATTGGAATAAGCATGAATAAGCGGTGTATGGATAGATTTTTGAAAGAAAACCAAGTTAGGGTTTTAGAGGAGCAATTCGATCAAGCACTACTCATGGGGTAGGAAATTGTTTTAACTTGATTTGATGATTCCAATGGCTTTAAAATATGTTTTTATGTAGGGATATACTATTGGGAAGTGTTTAAAATCATTGAAATCAAAAATAAAATTTTTAGAAAATTATACCCCCTATTCGGCCAACTCAACTTGAAGGGGAAGGAGTTTGATTTTTAAAAAAGGGAGAATTACAATGAGGTCCCAAACAAGAAAAACAATTAAAAAACAAGTCCCAGAGGTTGTCATTCTTACTATAGGACTTGTTATTATAAGCTGTTGAGGTTGTTATTGGGACTTTTCAGTAATTATTTCTCTTCTGTGGGACTTGGTTGTAATTCTCCCTTTAAAAAAAATCTGATTTCATATTTGGATTCCTCATGAAAAATTGTATAGAAATGAGTCATGAGGTTATTGATTCTAAAAGAGGAATCATTTTGATAAAAATCAATGAAAAACGGGGAAATTGTTAAGTTAAAGATTAAAGTGTTATATTTTAGTGGCTTGACTATTACTGTGGCCTATATTTATGCTTGATTTAATAGGCTTTGGGAGGAAGAGTCAAGGAAGATCCTTGTCCCTTGAGGTGATTGAATTGGACAAGTAGTAAAAGGTAGCATTGAATTGTAATTTGATTGTTTATCTTGCTTGTGTAATGTGCTTATATGGATTACTTGAAGTAAGGAATTTATTTTGCGGCATTGTTGATTTTATGACATTTGATATGCTTTGGCCAAATGCATGATAATATGTTAATGTGAAAATGTGTTTGATTCCTCTCTTGATTTGATGAAAAATGTGATTTTATGTGACTTGAGAATGTCTGAAGTTTTATGACATATCACATTATGCATTGCTTGAGTAACATGATGATTATAGTTCATTGCTACTGAGATTTTGATGAAATCCCATTCCCCCTTATGTTAAATTATGCAACAATAGGGAGTGAATAAAGTTTGGATAAGAACAAAGAATTGGCGTGAGCTAGAGAGGCCATGGAGATTTTGTGACAATGTATTAAGTTGTGTATTTTGTTGAACTTCATTATCAGTTTATAATGAGTTATGGATATGGAATATTTCGACAATATGTAAAGTATAGTGTTGTATGGTGATTTATAATCATGGTATGATGTGTTAGAATAAATGGCAATTGGAAAAGAGGAAGGAAAATTGAAGAAAATATGGTTTAGGAGATAAAAATGCCCTAAAAAGAAGTATTTTTGTGCCATATAAAATAAGAAGCAAATGGTGGAATCTGGACTTGAAATTTTGCAGACACATAGATTTCATTTTTACCTTTAAAACAAGTGGTAAACCATTAGATTTGGAGTTTTGTGCTAAGAGTTACGCCCTTCCAAATTTGGGCTAAAATCCTGGAAATTCAAAAATTTACCATATGAACAGTGCACTTTGTCAAATTTTCTGGTACTGTTCTAGATGGAATTGAGTCCAATGAATATTTTTCCTCTATAGAAATCTTAGCAAACTTCATGTAAAAATTAGAACCACCTTGTTTTGATTTTTTCATAATCAGTTATGAATTTTCAAAGTTGACCCAAATTCGGATGAACAGTGTACGGACAGAATTAAAGATGAAATTTTGAAACTGAAAATTTTCATCCAGAAACATTGCAAAACACGTTCTAATGATTCCAATGGATGTATAATAGGATATTAAAGGAATTGTGACACTTTCCTTCTCTATTTGGTGCCAATTTCTCTAGAAAATCAGGAAGAAATTTTGTTTTACCAAGGTCATACTCACCACACTATATAATCTCCTGTTATCGGTTGAATTTTTCTTAGATCCTATTAATTCCACTGCTTTCAAAACTTCATTTCATTATGTCAATAGCTTCCTTTTAATGAGGAGAGATTTTTTAAACTTTTGCAAAAATTTATTTCAACCTCTAACTCTTTAAACTAAAATTTTCCCAAAATCGGCCTTCTATTGATAGAAATTAAACTTCAAATATTTTTAAACCTATCCTTTATGCCTCCTGAGACTAGAAATAATTTTAAAATTCATGATAATTTTCCAAGAAATTTATATAAATTTTTCATGAATTGTTGAGGCTCCCAAGTATTTTAAATAATTCAATTTGACTGATTCTTTCTTAATTAGACAAAATTCCAAGAAAATACTGAAAATTCCAAAATAATTTATTTTTATTCTGTTTTCATCTTTCAAGCCTCAAATACTATTCCTTGCCCTTTATTCTATTTTTTATGATTTTTTGAGATTTTTTGGGAATTCTATATGCACCTTCTTGCTTCGATCAATATTAATCGGATATTTTAAAATGACAGTCCGATCCTATATTTGAACTCAGTTCAAAAGTTATTCTGTCTAAATTTTCACCACACTTCTTGGCCCTTGATTAATGCTAATTTCCTCATTTTCCTAGTTAAAATTAACAAGGTATGGCATTTTTTACCTTCATGCTGCTTACTAGTTATATAATAAGTCTTGAAAGCCCTACAAGTAAATAAAAATCATAAGTTGTTAAAGCAATTTGAAGTGAAAATCAATTTATTTAACTTTAAACTACTTTCCTGTTGAAGACGCCTTTCATCTCAATGCTTAGACCGTGACGTAAAGGATCAAACCAGTAGATGGTGTTCTCAATGGGGCAAGGAACACAAACTCCAAGGACAACTGCAACATAAAGAGGAATTTATATAGTAATAGATGTTACAATAATTCTTAGACATTGGAACATGCATAAATATATATATAATTAAGTTACTTACCCTTCAATAATTGGTGCTAGATAACAAGGTAATTTTGTATCTCCAATTGTATTGCCCACATATCTCATTCTCTTATCTAGTGGGTTGTATTTTTTCTGCACAGCTACAGGGTGTAAAAATCCATATAAATGTCTTTTCTCCATTGATGATGTGCATTTGTTATGGAAGTAGCTATTATTAAATTGAAATAACATAATTATTAGTAAATATATGAAAGATAAAAATTAGAATTTTAAGATAAAAATGAAAAAAAAAAACTTACATTGCTAATTGAACCCATGTTATGTCCAACTCCTTCAAAGATAGGAACTCCCTAATATCTTTATTGTCAAATCTAAAGGAATATGATTTTTCTTCACCAACAATCCCTACAAGCATCTCCACATCGATCTTGTTAATTGTTTTATGATCCTCATATAATTGTGCCGAGAAGGGAAAATTTTTAGCAGTTTTATTGTCCTAATGAAACAAAAAATAAAGAAAGTGTTATAAGCACTTTGTTAAAATTTAAATATTATAGCAAGGCATTTTCTACTATCGCGGGTATTATCTTCTCACCAACAAGTCTTCTGGGCCAAAGAATGAAAGTTCCTATTGTCTGGCCTAATTTCACAACTTTAGTAGTGGGGAACAACACATTTGCACCTACTTCCCCCTCTCAAACATCCATTACTGCAACCCTCACTTAATCCTCTTGAATTTGTTGATGATGAATGGTGCTCCCTTGAGTGTAGACAAGAGCATTTGCAACAACACACATCCTTGGGACCTCCAAATGGAGACAACAAGGTTGTCCAATCTTTGGTGTAGGACTGCTAGGATCATACATTCCCAATGCTCTCGTTGGATTACAACTGTCTTTGGTGCTTTAAAAGTTGGGGGAATCCTAAATGAAAGGAGTGCAAGGATTAAATTCAATAGAAAAAACATTGACAAAACTCAATATTAGTTCAAGTGAAATTAATTACGAACCAGAGGTGTGCATTCTTGTTATAAGTGTCCTAATTTGAATGCTAGAGACCATAGATTTCATCTCATCACGAAGCTCAACTAGAAGCTCTTGTCGGAGTCATTGGCATAGCTGGACCTTGATCTTCACCTCAAGTTGGGATTTGAACTCTTCACGAACTTGGTCTCAAAGTTTGGCAATTATCTTATCACTGGGTTGATTTTGTTGAGAAATTTGTCTAAAATATTAGGTGAGACCAACTATCCTCCTTTCTCCTATAACAAGACTGGGGTGATCAGGCTTCCTAATCACTATGGCCAAGATGTCTATCATTCCACTCTGACTAAATGAACCTTCACTACTTTGCTCTTCAAGTACCTCCTATAACATTTAAGTAATAAATGAAAATTACTTACAAAGTATAAGGAACATAAGCATAACTTAAAGTTACTTGAATTTTACAACTTATAATTTTTTTAGCAATCTTAGGAATTGCTGGATTGACATACTTACCCTTTTTTAACCTTGCTTCCTTCCATTTTCTATGACATAGCGGAGGAGGTAGAGCTTGAACAACAATGTTAGGATCTGATTTCACAGCCTCCTACATTGCCAACAAATCATTCTACATGATCTTCTCCTCCAGCATCTTATAACCTTCAGAGACATGTAGTGCTGATATAAATTTTTAGCTTGCCTTTCTTTATTCATAGCACTTAGTTTCTATAAACATAAACAAATAAAGTAAATTGAGTAATAAGTAAATTAAATCAAAACAAAATATTTTATACTAAGTTAATGATTGAAGTAGTGTACCTTGAATTTAAGATCTTGTCATGATGCCACAAACCTTTTCCAATCGTCTTGATCAAGGAAGGAGTATTCTGAACATGGATCTTCATCCTTCTTCGGTCCTTGAATGTACTAACTAGCGAGTATGTGCTTCAATGCTTTTTCATTTGTTTAGTTAGAGGGACATCATATGTTTGTTGTAAAGAAGAATATGTATTTAAGTTAAAAAGGTCAATTATAACTATATATACAAATCAAACAAAGATAGCAAGTTGTATACCAAAATATCTTCCGAAATCCTATCCTTTATTTTCTGTGGTATTGACTTCCAATTAGATGATAGAATGCTAACTTTTCTTGGAGCCACAAACCCTATATAACTAATGAATCTATCTTTCTCTTCACCAATTGGATTCATATTGACATCAAAATTCACATACTTTTTCACAATATGACCCTGGCAAATTGCTAGCTTCGGTAGCCTTGTAGTGCCTCTACCCTTTCTTTGAATAGGTGGCTCATTTGTGTGATCGTCACCAAAATCCTTTATATTCCTATTAGAATCCTCCTCCATGTGCTTGTTAAGAAAACAAAATAAGATAGATAAGTAAAATGCAATGAAATGAAGTTGTCATTAAAACTAAATAACAAAGTACATTGCAATGAAATGAATAAAACAAAATAATTTAACAATTCATGTGTTATCCCATATGCCTTCATAATGAACATATCTAGCAGCATATTTGTCATCATCTATCAATTCTTTTGCACTCAGTCTAGATTGATTTGTAGTAAAAGATGGTTCAAGATTTATAGTTTGATCACTGTCCTTCTGCTTTTTACCTTGGAGTACAATAGAAAATTTTTTGTTTGCTGGATCAGTAACATCAAAAACTTGTTTCGCTTGGCTTGCTAAAATGAACGCTTCATATTTATAACCAACTTGGGCAAGATCAACTAATGTGAATCGAAATTGTTGATCTATTTCAACACTATTGTTATTGACCCATTTACATTTGAAGACAAGAACTTTAAACTTAATGTAATTTACCTCCCATATCTCTTCAATAACTCCATAGTAAAGCATAGATGCCAATTTGGGGTTTTTATCTTTTGAACTAGAAAAATGCATCGCTTTAGCTATCACCATTACCCCATTGTTTTGCATAGTGCTTTTTTCATCTTGAGCTTTTGTGTAGAAAGAATATCCATTTATGTCATGTCCACTCCAAGCGATGACTTCAAAATAAGGCCCTCAAGCTAATTATTTTGTTGTATCAGACAAATTGGCCTCTCTTAAAACCTTTTTCTTAAACCACGCTATAACTGTTTTATTGTGCTCATTAGCTATCTGCATATCGCTTTTCCTTGGATACTTTTCCTTTAAACTTTTTTTATGATCATCTAAGTACAATTGAACTTCTTCCATATTATTCAATATGTATAAGTGCACTTGTAGCACTTCTTCATGTCCCATACTTTTCACTTTAAGCCCCCTTACTTCTTTACTTATCCCATCTTCATGCCGAGACAATGCCTCCACCCTAGAGAGATATGCTTTACAAAATTCCATAGCCTCTTCTGCTACATATTTTTCAATAATTGATGCTTCAGATCGATAAGGATTCTTAGAATAACCTTTTAATACCTTCATATATCTCTCAAATGGATATATCCATGTTAGAGAAATAAGGTCACAAAGCCTTATCTCCCTCACTAAATGAATGACCAAATGCACCATGATACCAAAAAATGCTAGAGGAAAGTGCATCTCTAGCTGAGACAGAATAACATAACCCTCATTCTGCAATTCATCTAACTTTTCTATGCCAATGACTTTACTGCAAATTGTATTGAAGAAAATATAGTGCTTTTCACATCATCCTTCATTATACCTTGAATAACCACTGGTAATAGTTGTTGCATTAATACATGGTAATCATGAGACCTCATTCCTACTAACTTCAAATCATCCATCAAGACAAGCCTTCTCACATTAGAAGAATACCCCTAGGGCAAATTGATGCCATGCAAAAAACCAACACAAACTTGTTTTTTCTACTTTAGACAATATGTGGGCCACTGGTTCCATATAAACCTGCTTACCACCCTCTCTCAGTTGTGAATATAAGCATTCTCGTATTTCCATTTTAGCCAAATCAAGTCTTGCATTAATTCTATCTTTACTTGTCCCAGGTATGTGCAAAAGAGTATCAATAAGACTATCACATTGATGTTTTTCTACATGCATCACATCAATACTGTGTCATACATCAAGACTGAGCCAATATAGGAGATCAAAGAAAATAGACCTCTTCTTCCATATGTTCTCCTCACTTGCAACCTTTTGATTTTTACCGAAGATGACATTGATCTTTCTACTTGTCGATAAACTTCCTCTCCAGTTAATGTCTTTAAAGCCATTTCATGCTCCGGTAAGCTATTAAAAACCTTTTTTAATCTTTGATATGGGTAGAACCGATCAAGAAACCTTCTATGATTAAGGTAAACTATCTTCCTTCTGTCCTTAAGTTAGTGGAAGTGTGTGTCTACTTCACATATAGAACATGCTTTACGCCCATTCACACTGTATCTTGGTAGGTTTCTATATGCAAGAAAGTCATCTATCATTGTGAAGATCATTACACACAGCTTAAAGGACTCTTGCTTATCTACATCAAACACATCCACGCCTTCTTCCCACAACATCTTCAAGTCCTCAATTAAAGGTGTCAAGTAGATATTGATATTGTTTCCCGATTGTTTCATTCCTAAAATCATCATAGAAAGCATCATGTGCTTATGCTTCATACATAACCAGGGAGATAGGTTGTAAATCACCAAGAGTATTGGTCATGTACTCTGTGTGCTATTAAGAGCACTATAAGGGTTAATTCCATCTATACAAAGCTTAAGGCGAAAGTTTCTTGGTTCATGACCAAATTCTGAAAACCTTTCATCTATTTTCTTCCATTGAGGAGAATCAGCAGGGTGCCAAAGATATTTTCCATTAAATGTTCTCTCATCAAAATGCCATCTTAATTCTTCGCTTTTGTTACATTAGCAAATAAATGCTTAAATTGTGCTACTACCGAAAGATACCATAACACCTTCAAATGTTACCCTTTACTCATCTCATCACCATCACAATTACCAGCATAACCCATATTCTTCTTCATTTTATATCTTGAAGTTTTACATTTTGGACACTCACTTACACCAACATACTCTTTTTTGTACAATATATACTTATTAGGACAAACATGTATCTTTTCATAGCCCATACCCCTCTGAGATAAGATTTTCTTTGCCTTATACACACAATTTGGAAGAACATTATCATTTGGAAGTATATCATTGATCAATTGAAATAACTCTGTGAAACTTTTATCAGTCCACCCATTGTTTGCTTTGAAATTGAACAATTTCAACACGACTGTCAACCGTGTATACTTAGAACACCCAGGGTATAAAGGTATTTTTGCAAATCATATCACTCATTCTATTATTTACATTATCAATAACTTTCTCTTCTTCGAGCACTTGTTCTTGCTTCGCCATACCATATCCATCTTGTGTATCGAATATTTATACCCTCACATAGTAGGTGATCCCTAATATCATCAATACTTAGTCGACTCTCATTTAAACACTTGACATAGTGGCAAAAATACATTCCATTTTTGCTAGGAGCATTTCTTTTAGCAAATTCAATAAATTGTTCTACTTTATTCTCATATTCATCACTCGTTCTTAAGACACTCATCCAACTATGATCCATAATGTTACTACCTAATGAATTTTGAACAATTCAAGATTATATTGAACAAGAAATTTTGAACAATTTAAGACTAATTCAACTCAATAAAAATAAAGCAATTCAAGACTAATGATAGCAAATCCAATTCAATCTAGTTCTAACAAAATCAAACCAATTCAACACAAATTTTAGCAATTTAATCTAATTCAAACTAATTCCAACAAAACTAAAGTAATTTAAAACTAGTGATTAGTTCTAATAAAATCGAACCACTTCAAGACTAATTTTACCAATTTAAATCTAACTCAAGTCAATTCCAACAAAATTAATTGGATAACAATTTTATCAAATTAATTAAGCTAAATCATTTAATCTAACAATTTAAAGCAATCCAACAGATAAAAAACATACTAAAGTTTTTAATTTCACAATCCTAACAGCAATTTTCAGGATTACTCGTTTTGAAAAAACTTTTTTTGCCAAAGCTTCCTCTTGAGATAACACATCCAAAACAATATCAACTTGCTATTAAATAAACCTTTCAAGATCATAATAACTATATTACCATTCTAATGCAATACCAATATATGAAAATTCTCTCTTACATTGTGTTTGGCTCGACGGAGGGAAGGGGAGGGGATGGATTTCAATAGAGGGGAGGGGAGGGGAGGGTAGGGGAAGGGAGGAGAGATATAGAGGGGAGGGGAAGGAAGGGGAAGAGAGGTGTAACATCCTAATTTTCATATATCTAATATTTAAACAAAGTTTTATAGAATAAGTAGAGGTTAAATATACATATATATAATTAAAATAATTCTGATTTTATGTGTGTGTGTGTGTGTAAGAAAATGAATAAAATAGCAATGTTAAGAAGTCCCGTATTGATTAAATGATAGGAAGATGGATAAAATAGTAATGTTAAGAAGTCCCACATCGACTAAATGATGGGAAGAGGAAGCTCTAAGAGCCTATATATAGGTGGTAGTAGGGGAGAGTTAAAAGATGAACCAAATAATTTTCGCACAAAACTAAGACAGTCTCAGTAAAGTGCTGTTTACGGGCTTGTAAACCGTTGGATCGGGCTGCAATTTGGTCAGTTGATCCTAAACTTCAAACATGTTAGTTTCAATGGTTGGATCGTCAATTCAATGTCTGAGTTACAAGTTATTAGGTACGTTATTTATTTATTTTTTATAGTTGGTTGATAGAATACTAGATAGTAAATTAGTGTTTTTAAATTTGTTCACCATTGGATTAACTCGAAATTTAGAGAGTAGTCTTGTGACATGTAAGACATTCAATTCAATGGTTGGATTAATAATTAGACTTCTACAGTAAGAATAAATTAACTCATATTGAGGTTACCCATCTAAATTCTTTAAAGATAGAACATAAGTTATAAATTGAGGGTTTTCTATCCAGGTTGTGAATTTGGTGCTTCAAATGATATGATTTAATAATTAAGGATAACATAAGTTAAGGGAGCCTAGGAATTGAATATAAATCATCATATATATGTTCTTACCCCAAACCTTAGAAAAAACCTTTCGAGTTAGAATTTCGAATAACAGCTGAATGTATTAGAGGGAGCGTTAAATGTTAGAGATTTGTTAGTAGTTTACTCTAATACTGTGGAAATAATGTTTTAATTTCAATTGTAGATATAAACCCTATTGTGGCATTTTCGAGTACGGGCCTCGTTTGTGCTTGATTGTTAGCTAGGAGACCAGGTAACTAAATTTCTATCTGTTACAGGCATTGGTATGAGGTTGGTAAGTGATTTTATAACCAAGTTTTGTATACATATATTATGTTTTGTATGAACTGTCTTGTGGGATATTGTTTTGAAAATGATTGAAATTGTTTGTATTGTTAGAAATTAATGATTATGACTATGAGGTGTTATTCTAGAATTCAGTTAATTGTGCATATAAATGTGTTATTTTGAACCCTGTGCATCTAGTTTAGGTGGGGGAAGGAGATGATTGGAGTTATTGAGATGCATATACTTACCACATGGTGTCAGCCTCCATACGGAGCTTTATGGTTGACCATTATTATTGTCCCATTAGTTCTTCGAGGGACTGCGACACCCCACTAGTTCTTCGAGGGGGCACCCATGGTCCACCGAGTGCTCTGTGGTCTTTGGCCGGTCTATATCACTCGAGTGGTGAGCTTGTCAGAGCAGCTAGTCAAATGGAAAGAACTTAGCCTATGGGTCCAGTCGGTGGACATAAGGAGGATATAAGGATGAATTTGGGTTCATGGATTTCATATGACATGGTATCTTCATTGATATTTATATCTTTTGAATAAATGAAAAGTATGTTATCTCTTTTGAAATCATCAGTTGCCTGAGATTGGCAGATATATTTGACCTATATGGTTATTGTGAGTTCAACTATTAGATAAGTGTCTATTGACTATTATTAACTTTGTGTATCCCACCTAACACCTCGCTAGCCCATGCTAGTGTGTGTGATAGGTAGGGATTTAGTTACTGAGACATTGTCTCATCCCTATTGTTTAACATTTTTCAGGTAAAAGCTTTAAAGGAGAGACGTCAGGGAAGGCTCAGGAAGAGTAAAGCTACATTAGCAACTTGTAGCGTCGCCTTGATTTATGAGTTATGTTGTATCTTGTATATTGACACCTTAGGATAAATTGTTTTTAATTGGTTCATGCATTATTATTTCTTATGTCCTTTGAGTGTAGTATCGTGGTATATGTGCTGATAGGTGGCCAGAGGCCTAAGCTCGCATATTTGCATATGATTTGTTTATGAATTTATTATAAAGTATGAATTAAGATTTAATTCTTAATATTTTGATTTATGAGATATATTATATGTTGTTTTGTAACAATATTAGATAAGATTGATCATTGCTTACATAGGTTGTATTTGAATGAGTTAAGAAAAGTTCTTTTATCCATGATAGGATGTATGACTGGGTTCTGCTCTTTTCTATCACGGATAACAATATTATATAATTAGTTAGTGTAGATGATTGTGATATAATTTGAGTTTGTATTTAGAATGGTTCGGTTATAAAAATTTATTTCCTAAAGTTACTATGAAAAAGTTAAGTTTATCTGTTTATTTAGGAAGGTTGTTTCAAGAGGTGAGGAGTTTTAATAATTCTTTGTTTAGATTGATCGGAGGGAAAGGAAAAGAAGGCATTTTAAGAATACCTTGTTTGACATAAGAGGGGAAGAGACAGGAAATATTCAAAAATTAACTATTTTACTCTTATAAAATTTAAATAAATTTTTTTTATTTTTCATTTTATCAATATGTATGAGGTAATTTATCAACTTGAAAAAAAACACTAGGTTGTGCTTTTGCTACAAGAACAACTCATTGAGAAACAAAAAACAAAAAAATTGAAATCCAATTTCTTTCCATAATGTTATTCGCCGGTTCTATTGGCTTTAAAAGAAAAATTACATTTTTACCATTTTTTAATCTTTTATTTCCTTATTTTTTTTAATTTTTAACTAATTAAAAGATTAAAAGATGCTTATTATCTAGCTTAAGTTAATATTATTCTATATTGAGTTTTTCAAAAATATCATAATTCTTCATCGTTTCTTTTTCTGTCCCAATAATTTTTATCATTTCATATTTTTTTAGCAAAATTTTATGTAGTTTGATTTTCTAGTTGAATTGTTGAATATAAGAGGAGGATGAAGTTGAGTTGATTAGAGTTATTAAAATTATAAGATTGAGAGAAAAGTATAGAATGAAAGGGCCAAAGAGACGATAAAAGAGAAATTATGTTATTTTACTACGACTACTTGTGAAATTAAAAATATTTTCTCTCTCATCTCCCCTCCGAAAAACTCCACTTTTGGAAGGAAGGCCAAGAGGGACAAAAGAGGGAATAGGAGCTATTAGAATCAATCTCACCCAAGAGGGGGGGTGAATTGGGTGAGTTACAAAAATTTAGAATTAAAAGCGAGATAGTATTGAAAAGCAGAGAGTCAGAGTCAGGAGAAATTTCACCGCAGAGGGAAGACACAAGATTTATACTGGTTCGGTCTTAACCACTTGACCTACGTCCAGTCCTCAGAACACCTCTGAGTATTTCACTATCTTCCAAGATCGACAGGGCTCTTGGTGCCTCGGTACAGTAATTGAATCGCTCAATCACTCCCCCTTACTCCCGTAAGGATACAAGCCCTCTCAAGAGTCCACACTCTTGAGTATCGCTCAAGTATTTAATAAAGAGTAGTTATTGGCTCTCTTACAGAGTGAATTTAATGATGAACACTAATGCTTAGTAGTATTGCGGAAAACAGAGTATTGAATGCTAGACTTAATAATCACAAGTGGTAGTTCCGGTATATCCTTTTCTTCATTAATGCTTCTTCGCGCCTTTTATAGTTGAGGTCGTTAATTAGCCGTTAGACGGAAGAGCTTCTAGCCGTTGTGACTCAGTTTGCGTGTTTCGCTGGTTTCAACGGTTCCGCCATTAATGCGTCTGAGCTTCTGACACTGTAGATTGCAGTTTACGTAATCCCGTTGAAGAGTCGTTGTATTCTTTCTTGGTAATCTGCACATTTTAAAACTTTAAGCAACAAGGAGTCTTGTGATGTAGGTTTTAATTAAGAACAAGTAGAAACACGAATTTATCATTCAAAGATCTTGGTTGGAATGATTTGTCTGCAGAAAGAGCAGAAAGACTTTCTGGGTATGTTGATCGAAGTGGTGATCGATTAATTGTTGTTCGATCAGGTTATCGATAAACTGAATGATAGCTTCTCGAATTAGTTCAATGAAATTATCGATCAAGTGTTGGATCATTGATTTTAAGAAATATTATAGTAAACGGAAATCATTCCATGATCGAATAAGTGATCGAACACTTTTTGATCGAACAGATTATCGATAATTCAAATGTTATTGAAATGAAGCTTTAGTCACAGATTATCGAACATCTTTTCGATAAAAGGGTGATGGATAAGGTTATCGATAAACCATGAGTAAGAATATTCATTGAAAGACACATACTTATCTGGAATGATCGAACAGGTGATCGATCAATGAATATTCGAACAAGTGATCGATTAAAGTGAGAAACGAAATTTAATCCTGTAAGGTAAAGAAACTGATTATCGATCACGTTTTGTGAAAACATGAGTTTTAGGAAATTGGATGATCGATCATATTATCGAAAAGTCAATGATCGATTAGGTGATCGAAAAATGGTTCAACATAGGTTAATGCGAATATAGCAATCCTTAGACTCTTTATCGATCATGTTATGTGAAAAGATAATATGCAAACAAGTTAAATTATCATTAAAGTTATCGATAATGTGGTTGCCGAAAAACTAAATATGAGTAGATAACAACATTGATTATCGATCATGTGATCGATAATTTTATGATCGATAAGGCTATCGATCCAGCAGTTAAGATGATTACCTGCATTCAGAGTTAGAGCATAATGATCGATAAGCCAGTGATCGAAAATATGATCGATAAATGATAAACAGAGTAAATGTGCAGAACGAATAGAGTGTGTTACCTCTTATCGAAGTTGTTATTGATAATTTATTTATCGATCATGTGATTGATAAATGCACTTCAGATTTGGTTCTCTTTATCAGTAACTCGATTGTTTATCTGATGTTATCGATCAGGTGATCGATAATTAGACGTAATCTTGTGTGATTTCTATGTTAGCGATAATCGAACATTTTATCGATTAACCACTTATCGAATGGTTCTTGGATCAAGATACCTACTATAAAACTGCTTTAAACTTGAACAATTATCTGTAACCTTAGCGATAACCGATTTATCGATCAGTTGATCGATAAACATACTTAACCCAAATTATCTGACTTTGTTATCATCAAAACTATAATCCTAACATTCTCCCCCTTTTTGATGATGACAAAACATAAGTTATAAATCAACTATCAAAGAAAACATCAACCAGTTTCATAGCCTCAAGGTACGTGAAAAAGCAAATAAATATCAGGAAAATATTATCGATAGAATCACTAACCAGTCATAAATAAAGCCATAGAAAGTCATAGAACCATAAAGCAACTCATAAAACCATAAATAAACTACGAGACATCATCAGTTTTCTTCTCCCCCTTTTTGTCAGCATCAGATGAGGGGGAAGAGGTATGAACCGAAGGAATGGTCAGGGGAATAGGGAGAGGAGGGAGGTGAAAAAGTGGAGAAAAAGATGGAAAATGAAAGGAGGGAACAGGTTGGGGTACAGTGATAAGAGCAAGAGTAGTAGGGACAGAAGTAGATGGAACAGAAGGAGAGGTGGGGGAAATAGGAGAGGTGGGTAAGGGAGAGGAGGGAGGTGCAGGCTCAGGATGAGGTGGAGAGGGTGGATGAAAGAGGAGATCCTCATAGCTGAAGCTTGTGCTAGGTGCAGTGAAATGGTGGCAAAGAGAAGTAACCAATCCTTTAAGCTCTTGAAGTTCCTTGTCCACTGAATTAAATCTCTCTGTAACTTCTTTTTCCAAAACCACCATAGCTTGTTGGTGAAGATCCAGAATCTTAGAAATGCCCTCAAACTTCCGATCAGAGATTTCCCCATAGTCTCTGGCAGTGGAGTAGACTCTGGTCTCAAAGGCGCGAAGCTCAGCCTGAAACATTTCCCTGAGGGATCTCTCCATAAAAGATGGACCAGGAGTATGAGATGGAGCGGCAGTGGATTCAGCTTCATCCTGGGTCCGAGATGTACTAGCCGCAGGTTTCTTTCCCTTATCCTTTTGAGATACCTTCTGTGATGGTGTGAAGGGAACAGGGATCCTCATCTTGTGAAGCTGAGTGAGGCCAAAACCAGGAACCTTGGTCTTGAGTTCCCCAGGCTCAAATGGAGCAATGTTATGTGCCTGAAGGAGGTAGGTGGCCAGCTGAGGATAGGGAATTGGGGTTGATCTGGACTTGTTAAGAACAAAATCCTTCATCTCAGAATAGATAAGATCCCCAATATTAATCTTCTCCCCACTAATAATCCGGGCTAGAAGAAGATAATCATCCTGAGTGAGATGTGAGAAACTGCCGGATTTGTTTACCATGCTCCTAGAATAGATGTAATGGATGATCCTATAGAAATCACACATCTGCTTAGGAGGGAAATTCAGCTCTCCAGGGTAGTCATCACTCTGCATTAAGATTTTGTAGGCTTTTACTTCATTCATATTGCCACCTCTCACAAACTCTTGGGTCCCGAGTAACTCATTTAATTTGTCACTTGTGAGTTTGAAAGATCTGCCCCTCAGTGAGATCTTTAAGTAGTTTTCTTGTAGATTGTCCTGATCATCATACTCTTCTATGGATTCCATATTACAGTAGAACCTTTTAACTACTTCAGGACAGTATTCACCACCAATGATTAACCAATTTGAATAATGCTGCAGTAGGGTCACTTAAGTCAAGAGCAATCTGTTCATTTTCCTCAGACCCTCTAAGTTCACAGATACCACGGGACAGAATTTTCTATTGGCAAAATCAGCTTTAAACTTTGCTACATTAACTTCACTATCGAGATTGCCAATTAATAACTCAGAAAATTCAGTGGATGTACCTTCAGGAGGAATTCTTCGTGCGACCCCTTCACTTGCCCTTTGTTTTTTCTTTCTCGATTGCTTGGGGATAGAATGTTCAAGGCAGTTTCCACAGCTTTCTGAACTGAGGCACCATCATCCGACTCGGTCTCTATTCTTCAGTCACTATCAGTAATTCATTTGGAACGGGGAGACTTTCTGAGAGAGGTCGGTTGCTCTTCTACCCGACTTTCACGAATCTTCAGAGTAGCCTTCTTCTTCGTTGGTTCCTCCCTTACCTTTGGTCTATATCTTTTTCGAGTGCCAGAAGGAGTAGTGTCACTTGCTTGAGGTTGTTTCTCTGGCCCTTCTTCCCTTTCCACATTTGGTTGTTTTACCCGAGCCATTTCGGAAGTACGAGTGGTTTCTGACAAATTAATCGGTTGAAAACGGCGATTTTGAGCTGGGTGAAGGTTGGAAATGTAGCAGAGATGGATTCGAGTGGAGGAAAGGTTGAAGGATTTAAGAGAGTGGTGATTCCTGACCGTTGCGCGAAACAGGGGACCGGTATTTTTCGAGTTAGGGTTCGAAAACTGACAATGGGGTTTCAAAACAGTACCGTTAAGTCTTCGGAATTATCGATCAAGTTATCGATCAACACTTGATCGATCACGTGTTCGATAATTATGAAGAACACACTTGAACAAGAGCAAAGTTATCGATTACGTTATCGATCATGCATTTATCGAACATATTATCGATAAAATCAGTAAAAGAGATGCGTACCTGGTCTAGTTTATCGATCATCTGTTCGATAATTAAACTTATCGGTCAGCTTATCGATTAATGCTTACCAATTCCAAAGGATGGGTCTCGAATCCTTGAGGCTCTTGATCGATGTTCTGATCGATGGGGCGTTTATCGATCATATTATCGATAATTGTTGTGTTGGAGCGGTTCCCTTTCTTTACAAAGTGGATTTATCGATCAGGTGATCGATAAATTACCTTCTTCTTGCCTTCAGGATTATCGATCATTTGATCGATAATCTTATACTCTGTTTACCTCTGTTTTTCTTCATCGAAACAGAGCTTCCTGCAAAACAAATTTCTACATGCTCCGATGCTTAAGTTAGTTATTTTATCATCAAAACAATAAATTTAAACAATTAATCTTGAGAGATAGCATGAGATTTCTTACAGTTCATTGGGATTTACCATTCCCAATTCTCTTCTGAAGAAGTTAAACTTCTGTTGATCTAGAGGTTTCGTGAAGATGTCGGCTATCTAATATTCAGTGGGGATGAACTCAACCTTTACATCTTTCTTTTGAACATGGTCCCGAATGAAGTGGTGTCGGACATCAATGTGTTTGGTTCGAGCATGATGGACTGGATTTTTGGACAGACTTATCGTGCTCGTATTATCACATAAGATTGGAATCTCGCGTAAGTTGATTCCTAGATCTTGTATTTGTTGCTTTAGCCATAAGATCTGAGCACAACAGCAGGCAGTGGCTACATATTCTGATTCCGTTGAGGAGATTGCCACAGTGTTTTGCTTTTTACTTGACCATGAGACAAGACATCCTCCGAAGAATTGACATTGTCCACTGGTGCTTTTTCTGTCTGTTTTATATCCACCGTGATCTGCGTCTGAGTATCCCATTAGATATTCGGTTCCTCTTTTTGGATACCAGATTCCTAAATTTTGAGTTCCTACAAGATATCTGAGTATCCTCTTGACAGCTTCTTCATGTGACTCTTTTGGAGCTGACTGATATCTTGCACACATTCCCACACTGAATTGAATATCTGGTCTACTTGCAGTGAGGTATAGTAAAGAACCGATCATCCCTCTATATCTTGTTAGATTTATGTCTTTCCCGTCTTCGTCCACATCAAGCGAACAGGTTGAGCTCATAGGAGTCTTTACACTTTTGGCATTCTCCATTCCAAATTTCTTCAGTAACTCCTTCACATATTTCGTCTGGGATATAAATATACCGTTTTTCTTTTGTTTGATTTGTAATCCCAGAAAGAAGTTTAGTTCTCCCATCATGGACATCTCGAATTCTCCCTGCTTAAGCTTAGCAAATTCTTGACAGAGATCTTCGTTAGTAGCACCGAAAATAATATCATCTACATATATTTGAACAATCAAAAGATCTTTCTTACTTCTTTTAATGAAAAGTGTGGCATCCACTTTACCTCTTTCAAAACCTTTTTCTATCAGGAAGTTGCTAAGTCGTTCATACCAAGCTCTAGGAGCTTGTTTCAAACCGTACAAAGCCTTTTTAAGTTTGTAAACATGATTAGGAAAATTTGAATTTTCAAAACCGGGAGGTTGTTCGATAAACACTTCTTCTGATATGTAACCGTTCAGAAATGCACTTTTAACATCCATTTGAAATAGTTTGAAATCTTTGATGCAAGCAAATGCCAAAAGAACTCGTATGGCTTCTAATCTGGCTACAGGAGCATACGTTTCTTCATAATCGATTCCCTCTTCTTGATTATAGCCTTTGGCTACCAATCTGGCTTTGTTCCTGACGATCTGTGCGGATTCATCGAGCTTGTTTTTGAATACCCATTTGGTGCCAATGACCGGATGGTCTTCTGGTCTGGGTACCAATTCCCAAACTTGATTTCTCTCAAATTGGTTAAGCTCTTCCTGCATTGCAACTATCCAGAATTCATCTGATAGTGCTTCGTCAATACTAGAGGGTTCAATGTGAGATATGAATGCAGAAAAAAGAACTTCATTGACTATTTGTCTCCGGGTTTTGACCCCTTCATTGACTTTACCAATGACTTGTTCCAGAGGATGATCTCGGTTATGTCTCCATGCCTTTGGCTGTTCTAGATTTTCTTGTAAAGAGGGATCGTTTAAATCATCCCTGTTTTCTGAAACGGTTTCTGAAAATAATTTGTTCGAATTTTTGTTCAAATCCAGTTTTTGAAAATTTTGAACGATTTCAGCATCATCATCTACAGGTTTCGAAATTGCTTCAGTTTCAGCAAACACTACATGAATTGATTCTTCTATTGTAAAAGTTCGTTTATTGAAAATTCTGTATGCTTTACTACGATTAGAGTAGCCAAGAAACAAACCCTCATCAGCTTTAGGATCGAATTTACCCAAGTTTTCTTTGTTGTTGTTGTGGATATAGCATCTGCTCCCAAAGATCCTTAGATGTGTCAGATTGGGTTTTCTCCCCTTGTACAATTCATATGGCGTCTTTCCGAGCAGTGTTCTGATGTAGGCTCTATTAGATATATAGCAAGCTGTGCTCATTGCTTCTGCCCAGAATACTTGTGAGACCCCTTTCTCATTTAGCATTGCTCTAGCCATTTCCGTGAGTACTCTATTCTTTCGTTCAACTACTCCGTTCTGTTGAGGAGTCCTTGGTGCAGAAAAGTTGTGGTCAATTCCATGTTCCTCACAATAGTCTGCAAATTCGTTGTTTTCAAATTCTCCTCCGTGATCAGACCTGATTGACACAATAGATATACCTTTCTCATTTTGAACCTTTTTGGCAAAAACAATGAAAGCATTAAATGTTTCATCTTTAGAGGAAAGAAACAAAGTCCAGGTAAACCTCGAATAGTCATCAACTATTACAAGAGTATACAGATTTCCTCCAAAGCTTTTTACTCTTGATGGACCGACCAAGTCCATGTGAATCATTTGGAGTGGTCTTTCAGTTGAAACTGTCTTCTTTGATTTAAACGAAGACTTTGTTTGTTTACCTTTTTGACATGCATCACAGATAACATTACGTTCATACTGAATTTTTGTTAAACCAACAACTAAATCCCTCTTTATTAATTTTGAAAGTTGATTCATGTTAACATGTGCAAGTCGTTTGTGCCAAATCCAACTTTCCTCCTTTTTACTAATAAAACAGTTTTCAGAGGTTTTAGAATCAATTTGAAGTGTA
This sequence comes from Neltuma alba, assembly GCF_004799145.2. Classification (NCBI taxonomy): domain Eukaryota; kingdom Viridiplantae; phylum Streptophyta; class Magnoliopsida; order Fabales; family Fabaceae; genus Neltuma; species Neltuma alba. The sequence continues at coordinate 1,261,062 of NW_021635235.1, forward strand.
TAGCAGTTACCGTCCCTCGGAGCTCTCAGCTTTGTATTCAATTCTTCTTTCTTCAAGGGTAGGTCATCTTTGCTTATGATTAAGCATTCTTCAGAGTCAAAGATCACCCAGTTGTTTTTGTCCGCACTCTGACTGACACTGAGGAGATTATGACATAGACCTTCGACGTAGTACACGTCTTCGACCTTCATGCCTATGCTACTTCCAGCAATTTTTCCCGATTGGTTTCCTCCGAAGCTTACTTTTCCTCCTTCTTTTGGTTTGAGTGATGTAAACTTCTCAGTGTCACCCGTCATGTGTCTGGAGCATCCGCTGTCTATATACCATTTATTTGTTCTGGATGCCTTGAGACATACCTGCAAAATCACAATCATGTTTTAGGTACCCATACCTTCTTGGGTCCTTTTTGGTTAGTATGAGTTATCTTTGGCACATAAGTACCTTTGGGCACCCATTTAAATGTTCCGTAGGCTCCTTTCTTCTTATAGTAACAAGAAGAAGTTGAATGGCCTTTACGGTTGCAGTGAGAGCAAAGTGCAAATGGATTTGAAGAATGCACAGAATTTCTAAAATATGTAAGATATGATCTACCACTACTCTTTTTCTTTCCTTTTGACTTATCCTGAGTTGGATCGTATCCTATACCAGTTTTGTCCATAGAACATCGTTGAGCTCCTAGGATCACTTTAAGCATTTCGCTACCTTTAGTGAATTTTTCTAAGGTTCTGGTAAGATCTTTAATCTTCCTTTCGTTCATTTCACAACCTTTGCAAGTTGAAGTCGAATCTATATTGACTTCAACCTTTGATTGTTGTTCTTCTAAAAACTTTATCCTTTTCTTAGAACTTACTAACTCCTTTGCAATTCTTATCAATTCTAAATGTAATGCATTGTATTCGGACTGTAATTCATCATAAGATGGTTCAGAAATTATTACCTCGTCTGTCTCTGATTCCTCGTTTTCTTGGGCCACTAGACAGATGTTAGCGGTTTCTTCATCATCACTTCCTTCTTCTTCATCCAAAGAACTGTCTCCCCAGATTGATGTGACGAAGGCTTTCTTCTTCCTAAATCTTTCTTTCTTCTTTTCTTTGTCCTTCGTTCTGGAAAGTTGGGGACATTCCGCCTTGATATGTCCTGGCTTCTTACATTCGAAGCAAATGATTGGATCCTTTGGTTCGTTCGGATATGATGAAATTCTGCGTTTCGGCTGGAACTTCTTTCCGGTTCTGTTTTTGTAGAATTTCTTGAACCTTCTGACTATAAGGCCCATTTCATCATCCTCTAGATCATCTTCATTATCATCTTCGCTCTCTTGAGTTTTAAGAGCGATGCTTTTCCGGTTCTTCTCATTCATCTCCTTTTTGTACTTTTGCTTGCTCTCATATTCAGCGAGACTTCCGAACAGCGCTGCAACCGAACCAATGGATTCTCCTTTGGTTTCTTCAATAGCTGTTACTTTCGGTTCCCATTCTTTTGTGAGACCGCTCAGTATTTTCCTCACTTGATCTTCTTGACTATATTTCTTCCCAAGTGCAGTGAGGTGGTTTATGAGATGTGAGAATCTGACTTCCATGTCTCGGATACTCTCTCCTTCCTTCATTCTGAATAACTCGAATTCGGTGGTGAGAGTGTTGATTCTACTCTGTTTTACACCGGTGGTTCCTTCATGAGCTATCTCCAGAGCCTCCCACATTTCCTTCGCGGTTTCCAGACTTGAGACTCTGAAATATTCCCTCTGGCTAAGTGCACACGTGAGTATGTTGATAGCTTTGTCATTTAGAGTCACCAGCTTCTTATCTTCCTCATCGAACTCCCTGGGACTCTTGCGTACTTGCTGGCCATCTATTGTTTTCATTGGGACATAATTGCCGTGTTCTATTACGTCCCACAAACCATACTCTGTGGCCTTGATGAAGATTTTCATCCTCATTTTCCAGAAGGTATAGTTTTCTCCACTGAAGCCTGGCGGTTTGGATGTTGAACATCCTTCCGTAGCACGCTATCTCCGAATCCTGCCATTAGATCTCTCTTCGGACTGTTAAATCCTTAATGAAGAGACCTGCTCTGATACCAAATGTTAGAATCAATCTCACCCAAGAGGGGGTGAATTGGGTGAGTTACAAAAATTTAGAATTAAAGCGAGACAGTATTGAAAAACAGAGAGTCAGAGTCAGGAGAAATTTCACCGCAGAGGGAAGACACAAGATTTATACTGGTTCGGTCTTAACCACTTGACCTACGTCCAGTCCTCAGAACACCTCTGAGTATTTCACTATCTTCCAAGATCGACAGGGCTCTTGGTGCCTCGGTACAGTAATTGAATCGCTCAATCACTCCCCCTTACTCCCGTAAGGATACAAGCCCTCTCAAGAGTCCACACTCTTGAGTATCACTCAAGTATTTAATAAAGAGTAGTTATCGGCTCTCTTACAGAGTGAATTTAATGATGAACACTGATGCTCAGTAGTATTGCGGAAAACAGAGTATTGAATGCTAGACTTAATAATCACAGGTGGTAGTTCCGGTATTCAATTCTTCATTAATGCTTCTTCGCGCCTTTTATAGTTGAGGTCGTTAATTAGCCGTTAGACGGAAGAGCTTCTAGCCGTTGTGACTCAGTTTGCGTGTTTCGCTGGTTTCAACGGTTCCGCCATTAATGCGTCTGAGCTTCTGACACTGTAGATTGCAGTTTACGTAATCCCGTTGAAGAGCCGTTGTATTCTTTCTTGGTAATCTGCATATTTTAAAACTTTAAGCAACAAGGAGTCTTGTGGTGTAGGTTTTAATTAAGAACAAGAAGAAACACGAATTTATCATTCAAAGATCTTGGTCGAATGATTTGTCTGTAGAAAGAGCAGAAAGACTTCTGGGTATGTTGATCGAAGTGGTGATCGATTACTTGTTGTTCGATCAGGTTATCGATAAACTGAATGAAGCTTCTTCGAATTAGTTCAACAAATTATCGATCAAGTGTTGGATCATTGACTTTAAGAATATCATAGTAAACGGAAATCGTTCCATGATCGAACAAGTGATCGAACACTTTTGATCGAACAGATTATCGATAATTCAAATGTTATTGAAATGAAACTTTAGTCACAGATGATCGAACAACTTATCGATAAAAGGGTGATGGATAAGGTTATCGATAAACCATGAGTAAGAATATTCATTGAAAGACACATACTATCTGGAATGATCGAACAGGTGATCGATCAATGAATATTCGAACAAGTGATCGATAAAGTGAGAAAAGAAATTTAATCCTGTAAGGTAAAGAAACTGATTATCGATCACGTTTTGTGAAAACATGAGTTTCAGGAAATTGGATGATCGATCATATTATCGAAAAGTCAATGATCGATTAGGTGATCGAAAAATGGTTCAACATAAGTTAATGCGAATATAGCAATCCTTAGACTCTTTATCGATCATGTTATGTGAAAAGATAATATGCAAACAAGTTAAATTATCGATAATGTTATCGATAATTGGTTGCAGAAAAACTAAATATGAGTAGATAACAACATTGATTATCGATCATGTGATCGATAATTTTATGATCGATAAGGTTATCGATCCAGCAGTTAAGATGATTACCTGCATTCAGAGTTAGAGCATAATGATCGATCATGTGATCGATAAGCCAGTGATCGAAAATATGATCGATAAATGATAAACAGAGTAAATGTGCAGAACGAATAGAGTGTGTTACCTCTTATCGAAGTCGTTATTGATAATTTATTTATCGATCATGTGATCGATAAATGCACTTCAGATTTGGTTCTCTTTATCAGTAACTCGATTGTTTATCTGATGTTATCGATCAGTGATCGATAATTAACGTAATCTTGTGTGATTTCCATGTTAGCGATAATCGATCATTTTATCGATTAACCACTTATCGAATAGTTCTTCGATCAAGATACCTACTATAAAACTGATTTAAACTTGAACAATTATCTGTAACCTTAGCGATAACCGATTTATCGATCAGTTGATCGATAAACATACTTAACCCAAATTATCTGACTTTGTTATCATCAAAACTATAATCCTAACAGGAGCCCCTTCCCCTCCTTAAAAATTATTCCAGCCAAACGAGGGAGGGGAGCAACTCCCTTCTATCTATTAAAAAATATTCCAAATAAACACACCCCTCCCCTCTAAAAACCCTGTACTAAGCATAATGTTAGACATTTTGACAAACACCTTGTGTGCATTAATATTCAAATAAATTTAACAAATTTCTTAATCATCAAATCTATTACCCATTCAATGTATACAAGTTTAAAACTTTGTAAATGCAATTCAAGATTTAGCAGCAATTTACAACAACCCACATTCTATTTGTAGCACATATAAATAAACAAAAGGAGGAAAATTGCTCTTGAACTTACTTTATTCAGGGGGGCCATCAAAGGGAGAGTGGCTTCAACGGCGAGCTTCTTTCTTTAGTGGAGACATCGACTTGGAGAGGGAGAATGATGACGAGCCTGTGTTTATATCGTTGACTTGGAGAGGAGAGAAACACTGGACTTCGAGACGTGAGCATGCTTGCGAGCTTCGTCAAGCTGTGTGAGCCTTGTGGCCGCGAGGGGAGCAGTAGAGAGGAAGGGAAGGAGATGTTTGTCCGGCTTGCAGGTTAACTAGGGTAATTTTTTTAAAATTCAAGCCTTCTCCTCTGTTTTAATAAAACAGACAAGAACGGACATGTTCTCATCTGTTTTACCAATAACAGATGCGAACTCTCATCTGTTCTCTCTAAAAGACAAGAAACTTCTTGTCCATTATTGATAAAATAGATAAGAACCTCCATGTTGTCGTCTGTTTTACACAACAAATGAGAACATGGATGTTATTCTTGTCTGTTTTACTTAAGCAAACAAGAATATTCACTTTTCTCCTCTGTTTTCGTAAACAGACATGAATGGAGGGTAAAAAGTATATTTTCTTGTAGTGGTTAGTTCTTGAAAATTATAAATTTAATTAGTTCATACAAAACCAATAATGTAAATATTTTTCATCATTTATATATGCGAGAAAAATAATAGTAAAAATCACATATTGATAAATGTTTAATCAGAGCTATATCATGATTTATTATCTGTAAAATAAAATATATTTTTGATAACATATTTCATATGATCATTAAGGCAAAAAGTGAATAATATGAGATGATAATAAGAAGTTTACAAATGATACAATAAATCTAAAATTTATTTAACCAAGTACATGCATTATTTGCCATGACTAGTTAGATCATACTATAAGGAAGCAAAATATTATGAAGAATCTACATTGAAATTCATTAGAGAACCAGAAGATTCTTCAAGGTTTTTTTATGTGCTTATTGTTATAAAAATTAAATACAAGAATGTCGCTAACTATGATTGAGATATGAACTATGTAAATCTAGAACATTGAGTCTATGCAGATAATATGTGGAACAAGTAAGTACTTTATGAATGAGAGATACATCTAGCATTTTTTTTTTGACTTAGTAATTGTTTTTAACTTATATATTATATAGGGTATTTCTTTTGACTTAGTAATTGTTTTTTGAACTCCTCATGCTTTTTATCTATGATAGCTACACATCAACATCCTTGAGAAGTGCATCATTCAGATAAGGTTTCTGTCCAGTTTTTGCTTTCTTTTAATTATTGTTATCTTTTTCAATTTATTTTCCAAAATAGAATCAATCAATTTTTTATTCTTCTTCTATTTCTTTTAATCACATATTTTTATTAAAAATGTTTTTAGACTTTTAACGAAACTCCTCATAGAGACAAAAAAATCTATGTTGACCTCTATACTATATAGAGTTAATTTAGATAATTAATTTGAGAGCTTACATGACAGGGCAATTACAAGGACTTAGAAAGAACAAAATTTTGTTTTGGATTACAAAATGAATATTTGAAAAATGGAATTTTAATGCACCGATAAACTTACAAAAGAAACATTTTGAAGTTTTTTGTATTGATAAATCACATATGTTATGTACTATGATGATTGTAAGATCCTTGGAGGAGGGTACCATTTCTTAATGTGATTGAAACATTTATGTACCTTGCTAGCCATACATAACTTGATATATCATTTGTCGTTAACTTATTGATAAGATATAGTTCTTCACCAATGTGAATATATTAGAATAAAATGATGGATTCTTGTTTGATTCACATGTTGGTAGATCATAAATAGTTTATTTGTTTACATGTGGTAGTATAGCTATTTCATATTAGTATATTTGTTCACCAAGTCACTTCTTGTTATAATATTTGAAAAGGTTATCTATGATATCGAATTTTTCTAAATTAGAGATATTAACTAATGCTACTAAGAAGAAAGGTTGATGCATGCTGTACTCTTTTTTCTTTGTATATGATTTTATCTCATTGGATTTTTTGAAAAGGGGTTTTACTATGGCATTACTATAGTAAGGTTTTTCTTAATTGAAGTTTTTTAATAAGGCACATTCTCATATAATTAGATCCAAGAAAGTTGGCTACCCCTGTCGGCCTGGCCCATTTAAAACAAGGATTAGGCTTGTGATTTGAGATTTGCAAAGGTAAGTTGGACTTAAAAGGCCCAGTCTTGTAAGGGCAAAATTTAAATGGGCCAGTCTTTTTTTTTTTTTTTTGCTTTTAGAACTTTGAACTAATATAATAATATGAATATTACGATTTTAAATTTTTCTTATTATGGGAATTATGTAATTATGTAAGTTATTATTTAATTATATATTATGTAAGTTATTATTTATAAAAAAATTATTATACATGAAAAATTAATATAAATGTAAAATGGAACCACTATAATCTATTAATCTTATTGTAAAATTTACCATTCTGAATAAAAATGAATATTACCTTAGTGAACATGGTTTACATGCTTTACAATAAGTTTCAAGAGTTTTTTTTTTCCTTGATTGGTATTCTTTGATTTTAGTATAAATAAAATTTGAAATTTGAAATTTCAAAAATAATTTACATCTTCAAACTAAAAAAACCAAAAATAATTTACATATTCAAATAAAAGAAGTAACATGTGACATAGCAAATAACAAATTATCCTTAGAAATTACATTTTTAATCAAAAAGTTAAAAAGAACATTAAAAAAAATCAGAGAAAATTAACTTTAAAAAATTTTATTATGATAAAATAAACTCGAAGTGACTCATAAATCTCAAAAGCTAGCAACCATGATACTGGGTCCGTTTGGATCAGCGATTGGAAAAGTAGCTTATTGAAAAAGTAGCTTATGGAGAAGTGAAGTTGGTAAAAGCTAAATTGGATAAGCTGAATTGTGTTTGGATTGAAGCTCAGAAAAGCTAGTTTGCAAAAGTAAGATTGGTAAAAGTTTGTTTGGATTATGATTAAGTAAAAGTAAGTTTGGTTATAAAATGACCAAAATAGATATGAATTTTAATAAATAATGAAACATGATTAAAAAAATAATTTCACATAATACAATGAAATTAAAATAATTTAATATGAAGAAGTCATAAAAATATTTTAAATATAAAGTGAAACATGAAAAAATAAAAGTATATTTTTAGGAGCATATTTAAAAGTAAAAATATATTTCTAACTTATTCATTACTTTCAACTAATTTTAACTGATTTTTTATTATCTACAAATTAGTTATTTGAGGCTTATAATAAGAACCAAAAGAGGTAATAAATTTCTTAACTTTTTCTCTCTCCATATTTCAAAGCCATAAGCCATAAGCTATAAGTCATAAGCTGTTAATTTTAGCTTATAGCTTATTGTAGCTTTTCAGACAAAAGCCCGATTGCAGAAAAGCTGATCCAAACAGACCCACTAATTTTTTTCTTAAACAAAATGTCTTTGATAAGTAACTTTATCATTTTATTTTTTAAAAATATGTAATAAATAATTATTTTTGTTAAATAGGTCAAAAACCCGTTGGCCAGCCTAAGCCCACGAGTTTAAAGACTAGGCTTGGTAAGAATATCCCTTTTTAGAACACGGGTCTAAACAGGTCGGCTTGTTTAAACTCACGGCCTGTGAAGGGCCCAACCCCCTACAGGACTAGGTTGGCCTGTTTTCCTAACTTGACATTTAAGAGGGTTGTGTTACAAATATTAAGGTGTTACGGATGTTCATCTCTCTCTCTCTCTTCATTTTTACCAAGCAACTCCTATTACTGCTTTACTATTTCATTAATTGTAACTCACTTTACACTCTAATTTTAAAATTTATATCTTCTTCATGTTCTGCTACTTCAATATAACATAATAAGGTTTTTGAGTTGCAAATTTGGGCCTATGAATAAATTATATGTAACATATACTTGGTATCTTGAAAGTAAATGAGAAATATTCTCTCGTCTCTCTTTTTTTTGACCAGATATTCTCTTGTCTCTCTTCTCTACAATTCCTCACCCATCTCTATATATCTTTCTTTCTTTGGTTGGATATCTCTGTTTTTTTTTTTAAAATTATTACTAAGGAAAAACAAGTTAGGGAAATTGCAAATAAAGAACGCCGAATATGTAAAATTGTGATTTGGAACTCTTAATTTGAAAAATAGCAAATAAAGACTCGGTCTCACTTTTGCAAATATGAAATCGTGGTGAAATGTTTGAAATGCCCCTCAATCAAATGACAAGTTGACTATGAGAAATGACAAGTTGACTTTAACGAATGATAACTTTAGTAGATCAAATTACAACTTGGTTGAGGGCATGCCAAATGACGAGTTGACTATGGAAAATGACAAATTCACTTTAGGGAATGACAACTTCAGTAGACCAAATCATAATTTGACTGAGGGGTATTTCAAACATTTTACCATGATTTCATATTTGTAAAAATGGGACTGTGTCACATCCTGATAATTTTATCCTAATTGATGAATGATTTGAGACTGACTAAGGCCAAATAGTATAGTAGACTAGTAGAGGATCCAGGCTATGAGGAAAAATCAGGATAGGGACATAACGGTCATTTTTGAAAAGATCAGTCAAGAAAGGATAGTATTGGAAATAATGTCTGAAATTCCTGAAAATTTCCAGAAAATCATGAAAAATAGAAAGGAGGGTACAGAATAATGTTTGAGGCTTAGAAGGTGAATATAGGATTAAAAATAATTTATTAGACAATTATTTGTAATTATCGGAATTTTTGGTTAATTAAGGAAAATTAGCCAATTTCCATTATTTAAAATATATAAGGCCTCAAAAATTCAAGGAAAAATAGGGATAAATTATGTGACATATTATCCTAATTTATAAAATTACTTCCCACCTTTGGATGTACAGAGGTTAGCTTAAAGAATATTTATTACCGAATTATTATCGGTAGAATGTTGATTTTTGAGACGAATAAAATTTAGAAAATTATAGAGGGAGGTAAAACTTGAGAAAAATCATGGAATACCCTTGGAATGAGGGGAATTTAAGGAGGTGTTGAAATTAAAATTTTGTGACAGTAAATTGGACAGGATTGTTGGAAAATGGACCGAAAATACACAAATAATCAGTGGATTGCACTGAATATTGGATGAGTCATTTTTTCCCCAATATTTAGAGTAATATTTCGGCCAAAAATAAGGGGGAGGACAAAGTTGGAATTTTTCAAATTGTTTAAGGGCATAAAGGGAAATAAGAGACAAACAATAAAATAATATTTATTATCACATGAAAATCACATGGTGAATAGGTGTCCATCCATGTGTCAACTTCTTGTGGTGTGTGCTCTAGGATTTGTCCATGTGTAAAGTGGAAAAAAAATGGACGGCCGAGATCGCATCTTTTTCCCAAAGGGCATTCTTGGAATTTTGAAAAATCAAAGCCTATAAATACCCCCCTCTCATGAACAATTCGGCCAAAGAGGTTGCTTGGTGAGGGAATGTTGTGTTCTTGAGTTTAGGAGAGAGAAAGGAAGAAAGAAGAGAGAGAAAGGGAGAAAGCAAAGTTAGACACCTCTAATCGCCGATTAAGAGCTAATTAAGGTATGTTTACCTCCCTAAGTGTTAATTATTTTTAGTTAATTATTTATTTGAGGAAGATTAGGATTAATTACCTTGATTAATTATGGTTTAGTGATAGCTAAGATTAATCATGCTATTTGATTAAAGATTAGTAAGTAATTAAGGTTAGCTACCTGATTAATTAGTAATTAGTGATTAGTTATGCTAATTGAAGGATGATTAATTATGATTAATCATGTTGATTAAGGAATGATTAAAGGTTAATCATGTTGATTAGAGAATGATAAGTGGTTAATCCATAAGGGATTAGTGACTTAATCTTAGAGGATTATGTGGTATTAATGACTATGTGACTTGAGGACCTTAATTAAATATTGGATTAAGGATTAAGGGTTAATGATTAACCAAGAAAACATGATTAATCATGGATTAAGGAAGAATTCCAAGACCTTAACTGAGGATTAAGGCTTGGTCAAACCAAAGTCAAAGGATTAGGAAAGGTATACAGAAATTATAAATTGAAAGGCACAAGGGTAGTATTATATTGAGAAAGAATTGTATACTGGATATGGAATTTACCATACCCTTACTGTATGGTTGATAGGCAATTTTCTGGAAACCTAGGAGGACCTTAAGCAAGGAAACAAGGAGGAAACAGTAAGCGTGGAACCGAGGTAGCGTGAACTTGCAATTATTTTGTTGACCTGCATATGGTGTTTCTGCTATGTGTGTTTATGTGCCATGAGAATGTTTATGCCCAGATGATGTGAACTCCTTGCAATGTATGCCTTGGCTCTTGCATGATTGAGTTTTGACTAGAATGATTATATGCTCCATGATATGATGACATGGATACAGAATGGTTATGCATGGCATAAAGACTAGCAATGTTATTTTACTGCATATAGCATGACATCTTATGCATGTTGACTTGATGGTTGTATGTTCAATGCTACTGGGATTTCTATGAAATCTCATTCCTCCTATAACATGATATCCTAGGTGCCACTACTTCCAAGGAGAAGGGAAAGAAAGTCATGGCTTGAGGAAGTTATGAGTTATGTATTGTATTATATGGTTTTAAACCTTTTTCTTTCAAGCATGTAAGCATATTCTGATCTTGAATACATGATATGATAACCTTTTTGAATGTATATTAATGGTAGAGCACCTTTATATGTGATTATGGTATGCTTATAGTTGAAAAACGAAATGGTGCTAGAATTAGTGAAAAAGGGGGATAAAAATGGTCTAGATTTGACCAAACTTTGACCAACAAAGACCCTGGTCAAATGGTTGACTTTTTCCCTGAAATTTGGTATGCAAATAGATCTTATTTTTCCCTTTAAAATGAGTGGTAAAGCGTCACAATCAGAGCTCTGTGTAAGAAGTTATGCCTTTCCGAAGTTAGGCAAAAATCCTGAAAATAGAAAAATGACCAAATGAACAGTACTTTTTGAAATTAAAATCGGATGCGTTTCTGATTAAATTGGAATCTGAGGTCATTTTTCCTTGATAGATAATGTTAAGAGCTTCGAGTGAGACTTGGAACGACCTTGTTTCGATTTTTCTAGAATTAGTTATGATTTTCCAAAGTTATGCCAATTTTAAGGTTACAATAAATAGTAATGCAGGAAAGGAAATTTTTAACTCAGGTTTTTCAACCCGGTAACCTTAAATTGCGCTTCCGAATATCTTAACTTGGCATAATATAAGGTCACAGATGTAAGGTGTTACAGACTGCATTTGCTATTTTCTAAATTAAAGGTTCCAAATCGCAATTGTACATATTTGACAGTCTTTGTTTGTAATTTTCCCAAACAAGTTTTAGAATTAAATTTTTATTTATGAAACTCTGTTTCGTTTTTTTTTTTTTTTACGTTTCTTTTGTTTCCGGACACCACAACAAATGCATTTCGAAGCAGAATATGTTGCCCGCATCTTATTTCTTGGGCCGTGATGCGGTTGGTTACTATTTGCTTAACGCAATTCGCCATTCTCTTCTATTTCACTGTTTTTCGGTCCCTGTTCTTGTCTCAGGCAAAAGCAAGACATTCCTCTCTTTAGTCTTTCTCGCTCCGTCTTCCTTGCTGGAAAGGTTTGTCTCTTTCTCTTGCTCTGTCTTTTACCATGGCCGATGAGGATTCAAAGGCAGCCCTTTCTGTCACCGAGAAGAATGAATTGGAGCCGCCGAAGGTTACGACGGAGTCTGATTCAGCCAATATAGCATCTGCCTCAGCTGTCGAATCTGATTCTGCGACGGCTAATACTGAAAACACAGACCTGCCTACTCCCCCGCTGTCGGAGTCACTGGCAGCAGAAGCTACTTCGGTGGTAGAGACAAAGCCGCCGCCGCCGCCGCCACCAACCAGTGATGACAACGATTTAAAAGCTGAAAGTTCAGATTCTAAAGAGGATGCTGTTGGGGCTCAGGACGAGAGATCGAAAAAGTTGCCTCAGAATCTGGTCTCGTTCAAGGAAGAGAGCAACTTAGTGGGTGATCTCTCGGATTCTCAGAGAAATGCTCTTGAAGAGTTGAAGAAGCTGGTTCGAGAGGCACTAAATACTCATCAGTTCACTTCTTCGGGGCCCACCAAAACGATGCCGGCGCCCACTGAAACCACTACAGCAGCTAAGGAAGCTGCAAAAGTTGAGGGAGCCACTTCGGAATCAGATGCCAGCATGGAGGTACATCCACCGCCTGAAACGAAAATTGAAGAAAATCCAGTTAGGGAAGCAGAAGAAGTAGCGAAAGAAACATCCGAGGAACATGTTTTCATATGGGGAGTTCCTCTGCTCAAGGATGACAGGAGTGATGTGATTCTGCTCAAGTTTCTCAGAGCCCGAGATTTCAAAGTTAAGGATGCGTTTGTCATGATTAAGAACACAATAAGCTGGAGGAAAGAGTTCAACATTGATGCACTTGTGGATGAAGATCTTGGAGATGATCTAGAGAAAGTGGTATTCATGCACGGTTATGATAGGGAAGGGCATCCCGTTTGTTATAATGTCTATGGAGAATTCCAGAACAAGGAGTTGTACCAGAAAACATTCTCAGATGAAGAGAAACGAGCCAAGTTCCTCCGATGGCGGATACAATTTTTGGAGAGGAGTATAAGGAAGCTTGATTTTACTCCTGGTGGTGTCAATACCATTTTTCAAGTTAACGACCTTAAAAATTCTCCTGGGCCTGGCAAGCGGGAGCTTCGAATCGCCACCAAACAAGCTTTGCAATTGCTTCAGGACAATTATCCCGAGTTTGTTGCCAAACAGGTTACAATGCACATTTGGATTGCCAGTTTATCATGATTTCAGTTATGCTATACTATGATAGAGGTACTGACGTTTTCTTTTCCAACTTTATAGGTTTTTATCAATGTGCCATGGTGGTATCTTGCATTCTATACTATGATCAGTCCATTCATGACCCAGAGGACCAAAAGCAAATTTGTTTTTGCAGGCCCATCAAAGTCCGCTGAAACACTTTTCAAGTTAGTGAATGAAAACATGATATTCCTCTTTGTTTTGGTTTCTCGGTTTTGGACCTTACATTTCAATTGGTAAAATAGGTACTCTTCTCCTGAGCAAGTGCCCATTCAATATGGTGGCCTAAGTGTTGATTTATGTGAGTGCAACCCAGAATTCAGCATGTCTGATCCAGTCACGGAGATACCTATAAAACCAACCACAAAGCAAACTGTAGAAATCATTATTTATGAGGTGGGGTGACAATGGTCTATTTGTCTATTAGGATACTTACTTTCTGCTTTTTCCTATATTCTATAATGTGCTATTGGAGACGAATGATTTGCAGAAGTGCATTATTGTGTGGGAGCTGCGAGTAGTGGGCTGGGAGGTCAGCTATAGTGCGGAATTTAAACCTGATGCAAAAGATGGATATACTGTTATCATACAGAAGGCCACAAAGATGTCCCCAACTGATGAGCCAGTGGTTTCCAATAGCTATAAAGTTGGTGAACTTGGCAAGATATTGCTTACCATTGACAATTCCACTTTGAAAAAGAAAAGGCTCCTGTACAGGTTCAAGATCAAACCTCTCGGTGATTGAGGGAAAATGATCGGTAGACTGAAGTTAATTGAGGAGTAAGAAAATGCTGTTGTCATCATTCATTGAATCCATAATCCATAGTTTTTCAATAATTTTGGTCATGATCATTTTGTTTGTGGATTGGCCTACTATTTTGATTGTACTTAATATGTATTATCTAGGTAAACATTTACTATTTTGATTGTGAAGAGTAATGCTAGGGGAGAGTGTAGCACTTGGATTTGGATTTAGAGTTGATTTGTGAGATGCTATGTGTTACCTGAAACATCTTTTACTTTGGTGTGGAAGTGTGGATGTAAATTTTTGTCCTCATGTTGTCCTTATCCAGTTTGATCTTGGTCAGTCTTTTGCCTTTTACTTTGATATCTGTATTTAAGCCTCCTGAATCTCATAAATATGTAATATAAGAGGTGTAAATGAGAAATATGCATCATGTTTTTTTAACCCAAATATTTATTTCCGTTCCTTGTAGTTCATTTTATATCTAACTGAATTGGCAATTGATCAATTTCTATCAGACAATGCAGACTGTGAGTGTCTATATCCTTGCGTGTACTTGGCTGTAATTTCAATTTTTCCCCCTCTTAGTTTTGAAGGTGATATATGTATATTTATGAATTTTCTGTATATTTGTATATATATGTTTGGATTTCTGGTTAGAACTGCCTTGTTAGTGGTACGTCCGGGGGCATGGGATAAGGAACTTAATCTAGCTTGTCACATTTTTTGACCCAAAAGTTCTGCTTGTAGCTTCTTCTAAAACAATTAACTTTTTATCTCTAGGTATCCAGTGTTTATTAACCTTCAACTGTATGGTTTTCCATTTTATACGTGTGGAAGGGAAAGTAATTTGGGAAGCTCTGAATATTTTAGTCTAATCTAGTAATGATATTTACACTCACTTGAAGAGGGGATTTTGAATGTGGGACAACCCTCTCCCTAATCCATTATCCATTATTCATGTAAAAAGAAAAATATTGCTGTTGATAAGTGTTGGGTTATGCCTAGTCCACCCTTGGTGGATTAAGGTGCTAGCCCAATGCAAGTGGAGTTACTATGTGAATAAGAAGAAAGATGGGTCTAAAGAGGGAATTTTACCTTTATGTTTTAAAAGCTAAATTCCAGTAACTGCACATACGTGAGATATGGTATAGACGGAGTCAGTTTTGATGGATCGAATGATAACTTTCAGAAAACTTTGCTCTCCCCTTTGGAAAGTTATCTTCCTCTCTCGATGTTATCCGCTGTATATCTCATAGCATCCAACATGTGATGCTAGATTGCGTGGGCATGCCTTATATTCCAAGTACGCCCCAAATCCTTCAATGAGGAATAACATCATTCTTATGGATGCAATATTCCTTTGATCTAGAGCCTCAACAGGCTTGTAGTTTCATAGAAAGATCATAATTGCCAACATGGTTGATTTAGTTTGTAAGTACTCAACAAAGGTGTTTAAATCTTGGCCTTGATGTGAAAACTCTTCTAAGTGGCACTTGTAACAGCCCCTCCCCCCCCGGGGGGAGAAACATGAGGCCTTGACTTTTCTTGAGACCAACTCAACTAAACATTTTGGAGTTTTTTTTCTTTTTAAAAGAAAAGCTCAACATTTGGATTTTGTAATTTCTTAGGTTGGGGAATTGAAATACTTAGTGGCCTTAAATTTAATGTTTTATTTGATGTATTTTTTAAATATCATTATCTAATTATTCTGTGCTGTGTAAAGTTACTATCTATGCAGCACTGATGCCTAGGAAGGAAGCTATATCAAACCCAATACTTGTTTGGAACTTATCATGCGTGACCCAATACAAAATTGTATGGTGATCATGCTTTGGCATTTCATGTCTTGTATTCACGTCAGTGCCTGTGCTTTTTAGGTTATGCTCAATGAACAATTAAAGATGATCCTTTGAGAATGCTATCATGCATTAATGAAATTAGACGAGGCTGAAGCCTTCAAAGAAACTAAAACTATTAGCAGTTCATGCTTTGCATGGTGTTTGAAGTCAAATTGTTTGTATCTTATGAATAGTGGAGATTTCTGTAGGTTTTATGTACATAGATATGTAGACATATAACAAGTAAAGGATCTCGGGAGTGCCAAGGTCAACTCTTTGGAAATTTTGCAAAATTTTCAAGCTAGTAGCTTCTTTTTCTATTTGATTCTTTTTTGCCCCTTCCTTCGAAATCAGCAAGTCTCATTTTTCATTTCACGCCTTTTTTTCTCATGTCACTTGGTATTCTGAAGCTTAAAGTGTGTTCTCCCGCTTGATAATCAATATTCATTGCCAATACTCTTGTAGCATAGTGGCATGGAACCTATTTTATAAGTAGTTTCCATAAGTGGGAGGATGTGAGTTTGATTCTACATGTAATCTTAAATTGTTAGTGCTTACTCTTTTCACTGAGAAAATTGTTGTTGTTTCAGAATCAAGAAGAGAGAACTGCTCTGTTATTCACTGGTGCGACTAGCGCACATATACAAGGAATTGAGCACAATCTGTAATCCCAAGAAATCAGGAAAAGATATTGCAAATAATAATGAGAATAATTACTAAATCTGACTTTATTCTAATTAGGTCTAAGCTAGGTTAACTTAAGCCCAACATGTCTTTCAACACTCCCTCTCAAGCTGGCGAATAGATATCAAGCACTCCCAGCTTGCCAACTAGTTCATCGAACCTCATTTTGTCCAGCGGCTTAGTTAGGAGATCAGCAACTTGTTGATGAGAACTAACATATGTCATGTCAACTATCCCTGCTTGTATCTTCTCCCTTGTAAAGTGTCTATCTATCTCAATGTGTTTAGTGTCACTAGATTACCCCGTAGGAAGGTAAGGTATCCTATAGTTGATCTCCTTTCATTAACAGATCTTCCCCAATCAACATTCGTATAGAGTGCTAGGCCTCTTGAGTCACTCTTTCTAAAATAAATCCCTTTTCCTGGAGTCATCTTCAAGTATCTTAGAATTTCAAATACAGCTTCCATATGCTCCTCTTGTGGACTGCTTGAGAATTGACTTACCACACTGATATGTGATGTCGGGTTTCATAGTAGTAAGGTAAATTAGTTTCCCAACCAAATGTTGATAGCGCTCTTTGTTCATCGGAACACCATTCTTCTTTACTTCCAGATTAGTTTCTATGAGCATTAGAGTACCCGAGGGACTTGCCCCTAACATACTAGTCTCTTTTAGTAGATCCAATGTGTACTTTATTTGTGAAACTACAATACCTTCGTTAGATCTTGCTACCTCCATTCCCAAGAAGTATTTTAGGCTACCCAAATCCTTCACCTCAAATTCTTGTGCAAGTGATTGCTTTAAGTTTGATATGACTCCATGTCATTCGCTATCAAAATTATGTCATCTACATATACAATCAATACTGTCATTTTATCTCTGTCATTTTTAACAAATAGGATATGATCAGTCTGACATTGCATGAAACCAAGTCTAATTACAAAATCGGTAAATCTTTCAAACCATGCAAGTGGAGATTGTTTCAAGCCATATAGTGACTTATAGAGCTTGCAAACAACACTAGGTTCACTCGGTCTCTTCACTCCTTCTAGAATAGCCATGTATACCTCTTTCAAATCACCATTGAGGAAAGCATTTTTAACATCAAGCTGATGTAGTGGCCAATCTAAATTTGTGGCAATAGATAGCAGTACCTTAATAGTGTTGAGCTTTGCCACCGATGCAAATGTTTCCTCATAGTCTATCCCTTGGGTTTGAGTGAAGCCTCGAGCTATTAATCTGCTGGCCTTGTACTTGTTTATGCTGCCATCTGGGTTGTATTTTATAGTGAATACCCACTTAGATGTCACAACAGATTTCCCTTTAAGTAGCTTCAGGAATTTCTAGGTCTAGTTTTTATCCAGTACTTTAAGTTCTGCTTTAATTGCCTCCTTCCATCTTGGGTCAGCTGCAGCTTCTTGGTAAGTGGTTGGTAATGCCTCACTATTGATATGAGCAGTAAATGATTTATAGGTAGAAGATAAGTTTCCATACAACACAAACCTCTAAATCGGATGTTGTGTGCATGTTCGTTTTCCTTTTTGAAGTGTAATAGGCCAGCCCAAATCGTTGAAAAGTAGATCCAAATCTGACTCTTCGCATTGCTGTAGAGTGTTAGGAGTTACATTACCTTCTCCTTCAGTTGTTTGTTGCTGTTCAGATTTTTTTGTCGTCAGTTTCATAGTTGATTTCTGATTGCTGCTGTGATCCTTGACCAGTGGATGATTCAGTTCTGGTCTAGAGGGTGATTCAGGTTTAGGTTCAAGAGTAGTTCTAAGGTCTTGTTCAAGTGTGTTTGGACTATTTTGTACGCCCGGTTCGATCTGTTCCACTTGTATGAGTTTCAGTGAGGGTGACACATTAGCATATGTTTCCAAAAAGGCCAACTCTTTCCCATAACCCTCTCCCTGAAGTGGACTTTTGGGATAATAAGGTTGGTCCTCAACAAATGTAATGTCCATAGACACAAATGTTTTCTTTAGGCTAGGTGAAAAACATTTATATCCCTTTTGAGTAGATGAGTATCCAAGAAAAAGGCATTTGAAAAACCTGGGTGCAAATTTATCCCCATGGTGATTGTGGACATGGGTGACAGAGCCGAAAACGTTTTGTGGGATTGATGGAATTAAATGGCTATTTGGATAAGTGTGAGAGATTGTATGGATTGGAGAATGATAGTTAAGTGTTTTGAATGGTAATCTGTAGGTTAGTATCAATGTTTTGGCAATCTCAAGAGGTTTTGTTTGTTTTTCTTTTAGCAATTCCAATCTGTTGTGTTGTGTAAACATAGCTTGTTTGATGTACAATTCCTTCTTCGTTTAGGAAAAGTAAAGTGCGAGCTGAGAACTTAGGTACTCTTGGCCATTATCACTCCTAAGGATTTGGATGGATGTTTGAAACAGAGTCTTGATCACTTGATGAAACTATTTGAAGATGTGAAACAGGTCAAATTTTTTCTTTAATGAAGTATTCGTGTGTGGTCATCAATAAATGTGATGAACCATCTATTTTTGGACGGAGTTAGGACTTTGGCAGGACCGCATATGTCACTGTTTATTAGGGAGAATGGAGATGAAGGTTTATAAGTGTGAGGTGGATAAGTTTTTCTAGTATGCTTGACAAGTTGACAAGAATCACAATGAAAAGAAATATCTTTTTTATTCATAATATTCAGAAACAAATTCAACATATAACTGAAAATTGGATGTCCTAGTCTATAATGCAAAAGCATCATTTCTTAATTGGAAATAGAATTACCTGCAGAAAATGCCATCTTCTTGTTGATCTTGCCATCAAGGTAATATACCCTTCACACTCCATAGCTTTGCCAATCATCTTCCTAGAGTCCAGTTCCCGGAAAACATGAGAGGAAAACATTTAACATTGCAATTGTTGTCTTTCGTAGTCTTGGTGACAAATAGCAGATTACACTTAACACTAAGAGCATATAAAACATCATACAAACTTATTTCAGGAGTAACATGTATATTACCAACCCTAAGAGCTCTAGTTCTATTTCCATATGCTATTTTAATATTTATTCCACTGCAAGGTTTAATTTCACTAACTAGAGACAAGTCATCGATCATATGGCTCGTGGCACCTGAATCTACAATCCAAGCATCGGATTTTATCTATTTTAACCTTCATTGCTTGAACATATTTACCTGTCTGGGCTGAATTACCCATAGAAACTATTCTTTCAGGTAAGATATCACCTCTGCTATGTTTCTCAATCAATTTTCGCAGGCTCTCAATTTCATCAGCGCTTAAGACTCCATGCTCTCTTGCTTCATTCTCTTATGGAGAGGTTGAATATCTTTTTACATTTGATTGTGACTGTCCTCTGCCTCTAGGGAGTTTTCCATGCAGCTTCTAGCAATTTTCTTGAGTGTGGCCACTTCTATTGCCTTGGTCACACCAATCCTTTCTTATTTCCCATGTCCGTCTGAATTATTAGTAGTTTTGCTTATTAAAGTTGAGGATTTAGAATTAGAATATACTCCCTGGGTTAAATTCTTTCTACTTTCTCCAAATTTGACCATATTTAGAGCCTCATGAAAGGACGGTAGAGGTCTGGTGCTCATAATTCTGCCACGGATTTCCTCAAATTTAGAGTGTAGACCAAGTAAGAACTCATAGGTTCTTTCTTTGTCCAACAGCTTCTTGTACAATGCACAATCTGTAGAGCATTGCTAGTCTTGTCTGTAGCATTGAATTACAACCACTTCTTGTTCTCCTTGTTTCTTCAAGTCTTTAATCATACCTTTCAACTATAGAATAGCTGCGGTATTCTTTATGGAGGAATAGGGTTCCCATGCTGAATCCCATATTTCCTTTGCTGTTTTAGCCAACAAATACCGTTTGTTGATGTCTAGGTTCATGGAATTTATTAGCCATGACATTACTATGGAATTCTCAACATACCAAGTGTCGAACTTGGAATCTTCTTGTGTTGGTTGAGCTGCATCTCCAGTAAGGTACTTTTCCTTTCATTTCTCTTTTATGAACATCAGAATGCTTTGGGACCATTGTAAATAGTTGTTCCCATTCAACTTGTGTTCGATGATGGAGAGGGGAAAGGTTTCACTTGTGGGCATGGATTGCATGCTATTCTGCATCTTGCAACTCAGAACTAGGGTTGTCGCTACCTCCATCACTGTGGAGAGCCTGATATCGGCCAAATTGAGTTTGATTCTGAGTCATTGTTTTGATACCTTGTTTCAAAATCAAGAAGAGAGAATTGCTCTGTTCTTCACTAGTGTGACTAGTGTACATATATGAGGAAGTGAGTACAATCTGTAATCTCAAAAAAATCAGGAAAAGATAGTGGGACTAATAACAAGAGAATAATTACTAAATTTGACTTTATTCTAATTAGGTTTGAGCTAGGTTAACCTAAATCTGATGGACTTAAGTAGAGAGCCCAACATGTCTTTGAACAATTGCTTTGCATTTTTTTGCACCTCAACTATTTAGTGGGCAAACTCTTGTTGCATTTCACTTGTAGTGGTTGCAACTTGTGAGATTTATAGGATTCAGCCAATTCTAAATTCACAATATCTATGTCTCACGTGCATGCTATATATTTGTGTGTATAGAGGCTAAGGTGCAAATATATGAAGTATTCACAAATGCACACTTGGATGTATAATGTTTACTTGATTGTAGAAGTGTTCATAAAGGTTCCAAAAGGGTGCAAAAATATCACAGTAGTTTATTTAAGCAAATGCACATTGCTTTTTATTGGTGTGCTTTACGTCCATTTATGTTCTAAAAATTAACATAAAAATTAATAGGTGTTTGTTTAAGTTGACAACTATGGCATTTTTACACCTTTTTAAACCTTCATGGGCACTTTTATGTCTAAGTGAATATTGGGGTGTTAGCCCTATTCGTTTTCTTCTGACAATTTTAGGTACTCTTTGACTTTTTTTAAAGTCTTTTACATTTTTTTTCTTACGGCTATTTCGTTGCTAGATTTGCTCCCTAATTTTGTTTGTGTGTGTACTACACATATGTAATTAATGTCCTAAACTAACTAAATGCCATACAATGCAAGAAAATAGGGCTTTGGTTTAGAAAATCAACTTGAACTATAACTAAATAAATACAATGAAATCAAACGTAAGCTATTATATTTTGGTATTTTTAATAGGGTGATGATGGAATGAAAATAAATGATAGAAAACTTTTTGAAAATGGTTTTGATGGCAAGCCTAATTTATCTAAGATAATGAGAGTTTTATAAAATCATTAGGTTTTCTTGAATAACAATCTCAATGACTCATTGAGTCTAATGTTTAAATCGATGAACCTCATTAATGAAAATATTATTAAGCTCTCCTAATGTGCAATTTGAGAATGATCAATGCAATTGGTCTAATGCAACTCGAAATCAATTCAATACCCAAACATAACTCCGCAAGTTAAGAGAGAATCAAAAGAGTTACAATGAAACATATATGTAACCGCATATATTGAAGCACAATATTCAACATTAACCAATCCAAATTATAAATATAAATCATTAAACAATGATTACAATAACAATCCAAGTGTCTAACTAAAAGTTATAAATCCTAAGACTTAGGAAGTTATAAATACATAGCTAAAAACTAAAGATTGAAGCTAAACTCTCCCCTTTGAAGCTTGAAAACTCATGTCACTCCACCATCTTCAAGAGTTGAAGAATCGTAACCCTCCATAGCTCCACATTGCTCCAACCAGCAGCAATAGTCGAATCTCCATGGCAGGAGGTTACGGATGGATTGAAGGAAAAGAATGGAATAGATGATGGTATGTAATGAAGAATTGACGGAAGGAGGAGATGAGAGGATGGTTCGGCCAAAGAAAGGTGAGGAGAGACTGAACAAGGTTTCCCTAGGTCGAAACTCATTTATACTAGCTATTGGAGGCGATTTTTGGTTGGGTTGAAGCTTAGGTCTTCGAATGAAAATGCTAAAATCGCAACTTCTACAATTTTGACAAATTTGCCACGGCGGATGGCACTTTTCGGCCAAAACGCACAACTTCATTTACTTAGGTCCTTTGGTGTAATTTTTTGAATTCTGAGGCCTTTTTCTGTAATTAACTTTGTCTTTTACTACCTTTAATGTTGAAACTAAAGTGTGATTTCCAAATTTGCCCAAATTTCTCCCAAAATACCTACAAGGAAAATCATACATAATGTAGCATCAATTGTCCTAGAAATCAATTAACAATAATTAATCTCTAATTACGACAATTTTGCCCCTATTATGTAATAGTTTAAAGTAATGCACTTTAATATACATTATACTTAAATAATGCAATCAAGGACTACTAATAATGACAAAAACCCACCAAAAGATATGACAATGCATGTAAACATAGGTTTCTCATCGTGTCATTATCTATGTTAAGTGTTTGAGCACTTGCGTGTGACATGTCTATTGGCGTGATTAATATTTGGAAAAAGACATTAAAATATCCGTAAAAGTGTTAAAAGACAAGTTAGGGTGGGTAAATTTCAAAATCCTAAAGCGGACTCTTTATATAATTTTGGAATTTTAATATATTGTGAAATGACAATATTGTCCTTATTCCCAGTGACTACTTTCATATAGTTATTGACTGTTCTAATTTAATTATTAATTACTTTTGTTTTCAAAGTTCTAGTGACTACTTTTATATAACTATTAACTACACAAGAGTAGTAAATAACTAAACAAAAAGTAGTCACTAGATCTCCAATAACACTTAATGCATTTTTTGAATTTTTGAAACAAAAGTAGTCAATAGCTAAACAAGAGTAGTCACCAAATTTTAAAAATGAAAGTAGTTAATGGTAATACTAGAGTAGTCAGTAACTAAACAAGAATAGTCATCAGAGTTCTAAAAACAAATATAATCAATAATTAAAAAAGAGTAGTCAATATGGAAGAAAAAGAGTAATTGGAGCTCCGGCGACTGGTCACTAGAGTTTCGGTGATATGTCGCCAGAGCTCTAGTGGCTAGCCACCGGCAAGGTCACAGGCACCGAAGCTTCGGTGAAACATCCTTTCATTTACCCCCTACAGTATGCGTCCAGGAGTATTATGGTTTAAGTGGATCACGAAACAAGTCCATAGATTAAAATTTTGAAATTTGTTTCTCAAGTTACTATTCACTAGTAAATTTTAGAATTTTGGTTTAACTTTGAAAATTCATATTAATTATAGAAAAATCGTATTGAGGTGATCTGAATCTCCATTTATAGCTCTTTCAATTCCCTATAGGGAAAAAAAATATAAATATGGACTTAACCCTTATCAATTAGGACAGTTAATTCGTGGAAGTTTACTGTTTATTTGGTAAAAACTGTACTTTCTAGTTTCTCTCTGCCTTAATTTAGATCAGTCATAAATTTTAGCACACACATCCATTTGACATGATATACCACTTATTTTAAAGCTTAAGATGTGTACTTTAAGTGTATCAAATTTTAAAGGTAGATTCGATCGTTTGTCTAACTTCCACTCTATCACAAATTCGTGACTCATTTAGGGATAATCTATCCCTCTTACTTATATTAATAATTCATAAATATTTATTTCTTTGCATGCAATCATTCCACATTGCATAATTAATTCTCATATATCATCATATCCAATCTTATATGTCATCATTATCATTTATTGTCATATAACAATGAACAGTAAATACATAAGTCTAATTTTCACTTTCTTCTCTTCTTTCTTTGTTCTCCTTCATGCATTCCTCTTCCTTTGCACATCATACTTATTATGGTTGGTTAAAAGAGGTGAAAATTTAGGAGAATTTTAGTAGCAAATAATAACTACCCAAACGTACATGATAAACTTGGCATTCATAACATGCTTGCAACTTAACATCTTTATAACATAATGACATATTTGGAAATCATCATGCATTCATCATAAAACATATTGGCCTATGGCATACTTTAAACATATTCACATTGAGAATGCATGAGTTCATAAAATCACATAACATATAAACATGTCATACATACAAGCAAATACCAAGCATATAGGAGTAGGGTAAAGTTTGCTACATTGTGTCTTTAAACTTTTTCTTTGCTTCTTCTTACTCTTTTTGCTTCTAACCATCAAGGTTGCTCTCTGCCTTAATGTCTCATGACCCTAAATACATTATCACACAATGCCATTCATTCATTAGAGCCATGATCACCATCAACATCAGCATTTTGCTCTTTTTAGACCACATTGACATTTAACTTTTGAGCTTAGTTTCCAATCTTTCTAAAATTAATTCCACATGCCATTCTCCCATTATTTTGCATGTAAAATCTATTTTCAAGTTCAAATTAAACAAAATCTAACTCTTTCCCATGAACTCTACTTGTCCGAACATTATAGGGTTTTAGGAAAAATTCTATTTTCAATTCTAATGTTTCCAAATCTGCTTTCTCACCTTTACTCTCACACAATTTTTCATTCTAAACATATTAGAAGCATCAAAATCATCAAAATCTAATCCCATAAGAAACACAGGTCTAGCCGAAATATTACACAACATAGGGGAAGTTAGATTCTTTCTAATTTCATCATAAAACCACTTGATTACAACTCCTTTTTTTCGTCTTAATTATTAGTCTAACATCAAACAATATTTTTCATAGTTTAGACACAATTGGACAGCATATCATATTAGGGTTTAATGCTTCCAAAAATCAACAAAAACCATAACCAGGCTTTGCAAGACGTGGCGCATCATAAACTACATTAAAAACTATGATCTTATCTTGTCTTGAAGCTTGGATTTTCCTGGGACTTTATGCTCTTCTTCTTCTCCCTTTTTCTCTCCAAAATTTCATGCTCCCTTGCTCTTCCTCTCTTAGCCATCCAAAAACACAATGGGAGGAAGAAAGGGGTATTTATAAAGCAAGAGTTACCACTTACCTTGGTTAATCTAATTTACCTTTACCATGACACATGTCTTCATATTAACTTAATCCCTTCATGATCTTGCCACATAAACCTATTAGGTTTCCTCTTTATTCAATGCCAATGCCACATCAAGGAACACATAACATGCCACATATTCTACATGTGAAAGCATAATATTTTATTACATAATTCCATTTCTTCCAAACATGTCCCTTAACTATTTGTATTATTCCATTCATCTCCCCTCATTAAATTTGCATTAAAATAGGGAGAAATTCATGCTCCCTCTTACCCTTGACTATTTCTCCATCTATTTTACAATTTCACACCGTATTGGACACTTTTTCGGGTTCTGACTTACCCGGTAACCATGGAATATGTCCTGACATCCTTTTTTTATCACAACTAACCTCATATGGAATTATACAATATGCCAAAAGAGGAGTGATGCTCTTCCCTTTGTTTCCTTCATTAAAAACATTTAACATTATTTATTTCTCTTATTTTTCTCAAGTTAAAAGTCAACCCATAGACGGTTTATTTTGACTTTTCCTGGATAATGCATAAATAGAATTTAAATTTTGTTAAAGCAAACTTCTTTACTTTTTGGGGATGAAATAATTTTAAAACTTGTGATAATTGTTAGCATTAAGGTTTTAATGATAAAAAAGTAAGTAATTTGTGTTTGAGTATGTTAATCGATCAAGGTTTTATCGATAAGCTGATAGATAATATCTCTGTTCAATTAAGTAACTTAACAAAAACTTTGATCGATAACGTGTTGGATAATGTGTTGATCGATCAATTGATTGATCATTCTTAACTTAGTCGTGAATGAAAGTCTGGAGTAAATTATCGATCACTTGATCGATAATCAGGATGATCGAATATCGGGATACAAATTTAATAGGTATTTATCGATCACATGATCAATAAACAGATTATCGATGAAAAGATAGATAAACGGTAATGCGCTCTACTCATTCTATATTTTGATTTAGTCGCCATTTATCGATCACATTATCGATCAGCCATTTATTGATAATATAATCAAACACTGCTTCATACTCCGCGTGCAAGTATTTACTTTAGTAGCTTATCGATCACTGATCGATCAGAAAATCATCGATCACATGATCGATAGTCACATATCTTTATTAGATCGTGGCTCTTCGATCACTGGATCGATAATCAGATTATCGATAATATTATCGATCACTACACTTCATGTTTACCTTGTTTTCACATAACATGATCAATAAATCAGCTCTTTAATTTTACAAGAATAAATCTCTTTATCGATAACATTATCGATCAGCCTTTTATCGATCACCTATTCGATCAACCTACATAGCCCTGTGTTTTCACTAAATATAATTTTGCTTATTGTTT